>NC_091847.1:54096398-56496398 GCF_037783145.1 Equus przewalskii | reverse complement strand
ATCTATAGAACCGCCAAGCTTCCTGGTGAAACCTGAGCGACAACAAGCCATACCTGATTCTACAGTGGAATTCAAAGCAGTACTGAAAGGAACACCACCATTTAAAATCAAGTGGTTTAAGGATGATGTGGAACTTGTCTCTGGACCTAAATGCTTCATTGGCTTGGAAGGGTCAACTAGCTTCTTAAATCTCTATTCAGTGGATGCTTCCAAGACTGGACAATATACTTGCCAAGTTACCAATGATGTTGGTAGCGACTCTTGTACTACACTTTTGTTCGTGACAGGTGTGCAAGTTTGATTGTTTTATGTTTCTGTCTGACCTGTGGCCTCTGTCTGTTCTGTACTCTGTTACAATGCATCAACTCAATCAAGAAAGTACCCTTCTTTCCAACATAGTACACTGTATTTGCCAGGCATTGTTCATGTTTTTCTCTTTCCTACATACTACCTAATTTAACTGTTGTTATTTATATCTGTTCTCTCCTAATCTCCTCTTTCCTTCACTCTCTAGAACCACCAAAGTTTGTAAAGAAATTAGAAGCATCCAAAATAGTGAAAGCAGGTGACTCAGCACGACTTGAATGCAAGATAACTGGATCCCCAGAAATAAGAGTTGTGTGGTACAGAAATGAGCATGAACTCCCAGCCAGTGATAAATACAGAATGACTTTCATTGACTCAGTTGCCGTCATTCAGATGAACAATCTCGGGACTGAAGACAGTGGGGATTTCATTTGTGAGGCTCAGAATCCTGCTGGCAGCACAAGCTGCAGTACCAAGGTTATAGTAAAAGGTAGAATTCTCTTGCTTCTGTTCCTCATTACCTGAAACTCACCTTCCTCTCTCCGGCTGTCATAGCTCTCTATTCTTTTACTGTCATTTTAGCTTCCATTTGAGATCACAGGATATTTTCCTAAACAGTATTATTTCCCTTTTTAGATGTTATTTCTTCTTAAGCTTTGCTTACATGTAGCTAGTCATTCTGGGATATTTTTCTTGCTCTTCCAATGCCGCAATTCTGATGACCTCAACACATTAACTAAGCAGTTCAAATCTGATGTTTCAAAAATATGTAAAAACACAAAGCAGGCATTTTTAAATTGATTTTTTGCCTTCAACAAACTTATAAATATATCATCTTTACTATAATCTTTATCATCAATAACAAAAAGTATTTACTACATATATGCAAAAACAGGACAATTATATATTTTTCCTCCATCTCAAGAACCATTTCCTATCTTTTAAAAATTATATCAATATACCTTGATGCAAATAATACTTGCATATTCTACTCCCATTTTACAGTATTTTTGTCACAACTACCAAGTTTGTCATGTTGTGAGGCAGTTAGTGCAATAACCATTTGTTGAAGTGAACACTTCGATCACAGATGTTGTGGTGATGACTTCCAAGTGTCTCGATTGTAGAGCATATACAAAAAATTTCATCGCTGAAATCATATTAATTAATACACTTGGGTTTGGGGTGTTTTTCTGTTTTTTTGTTTTTTTTTACAATTTTTGCATCAATCTTTAGAGTCCAAGATAAATTAGTAAGGCGCAGTCGCCAGAATGTTGGACTTCTCAGTAAGGACATCTAGGGTCTAGTTGGGGTTCTCTGCCAGTGAAGTTGAGTGATTTCGTAAAGACTAATGGCCCCTCTGAAGCTGTTATTCTTCCTCAACACTAAAGTGATAGTGCTGGACACTACTTACCAATTGTAGTATCTGGACTCTTTCTTCCAATTTAAAAACAAAGAAATAAAAACTTCTCATTCCGTGAAATTAAATAGCCCAATTCATGAGAAATTCTTGTTTTTTACAGAACCACCTGTTTTTAGCAGCTTCCCTCCTGTAGTAGAAACCCTTAAAAATACTGAAGTTAGTCTTGAATGTGAACTTTCGGGAACACCACCATTTGAGGTGGTATGGTACAAAGACAAGCGGCAACTCAGAAGTAGCAAGAAATACAAGATCGTGTCCAAAAACTTCCATGCAAGTATCCACATTCTCAATGTGGAAACTTCAGACATCGGTGAATATCACTGCAAGGCACAGAATGAAGTGGGAAGTGATACTTGCATTTGTACTGTACAACTGAAAGGTAAGCATATTTCCTGCCTGTGGCAGAAATGGCAGGAATGTGCAAACTGCTTATTTTTTTCCCCTCTCTTCCATTATCTGGACAATCTTTTCAACAATTTCCATCCGTCTTTTCCTGTTCAGAACCACCAAGATTTGTGTCCAAACTGAACAGCCTCACCGTTGTAGCTGGTGAGCCCGCCGAGTTGCAAGCGTCCATAGAAGGCACCCAGCCTATTTATGTCCAGTGGCTTAAAGAGAAGGAAGAAGTGATTAGAGAAAGTGAAAACATCAGAATTACACTTGTGGAAAATATTGCAACTCTGCAGATTGCAAGAGCAGAACCAGCTAATGCTGGGAAGTATATCTGCCAAATCAAGAATGATGGCGGAACGAGGGAGAACATGGCCACATTGACTGTTCTAGGTTGGTACAGTAGTCCATTAACAGAAAGTGATGCCAACTGCTGAGATAGTTACTAAGACTTACTGGCAGAATCTTCTTTTCTGACTTTCTTCTAGAACTATATTGATCTTCACCTATTTGAAAGGTTAGGGAATTTCATCGATCTTTCAAACACTCTTTTCTGTTTCTGTACTCCTATCAAAAATTCGCCATTTGTTTTATTGTTTACTTACTACTCTTCTTGATGGATTAACAAATATAATCAGGACTATTTTTTGTTTAAGCTTAAAAAAAATTGGGAGCCCAGCATATGCTACGTGGAAATTTTGTTTCCAAAATACTAGTCTTCAAAGCTGACAAGAATATTTGATAGGAAAGGCACGTTCACCTCTGGGCACCTTTAATTTCAACGTAGCAGTTGTTTGGATAGCAACTTGAAAAACTGTCTTTAGCACTTTAAAGTAGAGCAAAAGTACTGAGTATGCATAATAACATGTAGTTTTTTCTCTAAAGAGGTCAAGTTCAAATCAATATACATTGTCTAATGTACATTGTCTGAATTGTTTTGAAAGTTGACTAGTCCACAAACATATTACTTAATAATAACTCCTATAATTTCATGACAGTGTGTAATTATGCAATCACATTTTAAAGTCTAGAGAGAGAGCCCTAACATAATCATTATCATTGGAAGAAACAATCTTAGTGAATTTGGCAATAGAGGCATAGTAAAGATAACAGACTTTGACAGATGGCTATCCGACTTTATTTCAGAGCCCGCAGTCATTGTCGAGAAAGCAGGATCAATGACAGTGACTGTAGGAGAAACGTGCACTCTGGAGTGTAAGGTGGCTGGCACTCCCGAACTCTCAGTTGAATGGTACAAGGATGGAAAGCTGTTGACAAGCAGCCAAAAACACAAATTTAGCTTCTACAACAAAATCTCTTCCTTAAAGATTCTCTCTGTTGAAAAGCAAGATGCAGGCACATACACTTTCCAGGTTCAAAATAATGTTGGAAAAAGCAGCTGCACAGCTGTGGTGGATGTCTCAGGTTAGTTCCGATGCATTCCTCCCATTGCTTATGCAAATTCCGTTCACGAGTTTCCTTCTCTTGAGTCTCTCACATTCTTTGAAATCATGACGAGTCTCTTGCCTTTCCTTACACAGACCGAACGGTTCCTCCTTCTTTCACACGAAGACTGAAAGATACTGGTGGGGTTCTGGGTGCTTCTTGCATCTTGGAGTGTAAAGTAGCTGGATCATCACCTATCTCTGTTGCCTGGTTTCATGAGAAAACTAAGATTGTCAGTGGAGCAAAGTACCAAACCACGTTTTCAGATAATGTCTGCACGTTGCAGCTGAATTCCCTGGACTCGTCAGATATGGGCAATTACACATGCGTGGCTGCTAACGTAGCTGGGTCTGATGAATGTCGTGCAGTGTTGGCTGTACAAGGTCAGTGTTAGACACTCGTACCTTTTCTTCCAAATTCCTCTTTGGGCGCACATCCAGGTTGACACACATCCAAAAGTGCTCTACTTTTTTGATTCAAAATTGCAACTAAATTTGAAGCTTATGGGATCTTTTCATTGTCCTCCATGTCTATGTAGAACCACCCTCTTTTGTGAAGGAACCTGAACCTTTGGAAGTACTACCAGGCAAGAATGTCACCTTCACAAGTGTTATTAGAGGAACCTCTCCCTTCAAGGTTGGCTGGTTCAGAGGTGCCAGAGAACTGGTGAAAGGAGACAGGTGCAACATCTATTTTGAAGACACTGTGGCAGAGCTGGAATTATTTAATGTCGACATATCTCAGAGTGGGGAATATACCTGTGTGGTTTCTAACAATGCTGGCCAAACATTCTGCACTACTCGTCTCTATGTAAAAGGTTTGCTCAAGTGCATTTGATCGTCCTAATTTCTGAATACTGACGTCTTTGTGTTTTTATTGTGTTTAACTGCTGTGCTTGTCACTCACCAGAACCAGCTGCATTTGTGAAGAAGTTAAGCGATCATTCGGTAGAACCGGGGAAGTCGATAATTCTGGAGAGTACCTACACTGGAACACTTCCAATTTCAGTTACCTGGAAAAAGGATGGTTTTAACATAACTCCATCTGAAAAATGCAACATAGTCACAACAGAGAAAACTTGCCTCCTGGAAATTCTGAATAGCACAAAAAGAGATGCAGGACAGTATTCCTGCGAGATTGAAAATGAGGCAGGAAAGGATGTGTGCGAAGCTCTGGTATCTACCTTAGGTGTGTTGTCTTATTCTCTCGTAGATGATTGGCATGTGTCTAACATGAAGCATTGTTTGCTTGGTTTTCTTGAACTCCGATTGCTGATTGTGAGCCTTTCTTCTTTAGAACCACCTTATTTTGTTACGGAACTGGAACCTCTGGAGGCCTCGGTGGGCGATTCAGTTTCTTTACAATGCCAAGTTGCTGGGACACCAGAAATTACAGTGTCTTGGTACAAAGGAGACACCAAGTTACGGCCAACTCCTGAATACAGGACCTATTTTACAAACAATGTGGCCACACTTGTTTTTAATAAAGTAAATATCCATGACAGTGGAGAATACACATGTAAAGCAGAAAATAGTATAGGAACTGCTTCTTCTAAGACTATCTTCAGAATTCAAGGTAATGACATTATTTGAGAAATTCAGGAATTTCTTTTTTCCTCATCTGAACTTTTTATCTTTATGGGAAATTTTCATTTCATCAACTAATGCCTCAAGTATTACTTGTCTGCCTACAGAGTGCCAACTCCCACCTTCCTTTGCAAGACAATTAAAGGACATCGAACAAACTGTTGGGTTACCGGTTACACTCACTTGTCGATTAAATGGCTCTGCACCCATCCAAGTGAGCTGGTACAGGGATGGGGTACTCTTAAGAGATGATGAAAATCTACAGACATCATTTGTAGATAACGTAGCAACTTTAAAAATTTTGCAAACGGACTTGAGTCACTCTGGCCAGTACTCTTGCTCAGCTTCTAATCCACTTGGAACAGCATCTTCAACTGCTAGACTGACAGCAAGAGGTTTGTTCCCATGTTAATCTTTCTCTTTGCAAACCATGACTTCTTACGCATTGTCAAAGTAGAAATGGCTAGTGAAAAAAAGCAAAAAGAAAACCCACACCACATGTTGTCTTTTCTTCTCATCTTCCAGAACCTAAGAAATCTCCCTTCTTTGACATCAAGCCTGTATCTATAGATGTTATAGCTGGGGAAAGTGCTGACTTTGAGTGTCATGTTACTGGTGCTCAACCAATGCGAATCACTTGGTCAAAAGATAACAAGGAGATCCGTCCTGGAGGAAACTATACAATCACATGTGTGGGAAACACTCCCCATTTGAGAATTCTTAAAGTAGGCAAAGGAGACTCTGGTCAATATACTTGTCAAGCAACCAACGATGTCGGCAAAGACATGTGCTCAGCTCAACTCAGTGTAAAAGGTATATTACATAACATTTACCAATATTTTCTCTTTCTCATATTTGTGTAATTGTCTTCTAAAAGTTTCTTTAGTTTTTAAATATTTGGGGTAAACTAACTGGATCATGTTAGAATTTGTATTTTAGTGTTGGAGGCAACATTAATGAAAGTTCTGTTTTCTCTTTATACTGTTCTTTGTTAGTGTATCTCTAAGTATAATCCTATCAAAGAGTGTTGTTTAACTGAAATGTGTTAAATGTTTCAATTATCCGTTCTCTTTTTTTATTCTTTACTGTTATATGGCATTCTAATTTATCATTACTAAATTTTGATCAAATACCTCTATAGTACATTAACTTATATATCTTAGCTTACATATCCAAAAATAAACCCATCAACTAAATTCTCTATTTAAAATGTTAAAAGCTTATTTAGTAGAAAAGATAACATATTTTACCACAAAATTCTCAGAAAGTCTTTTCTTAATAATAAACCAGTTTAAATATGTATTTATGAGATCTTCAACTATACATAAGCTATTTTTTCCCTTGATTTACTAGAACCTCCAAAGTTTGTTAAGAAATTAGAAGCTTCAAAAGTTGCAAAGCAGGGAGAATCCACCCAACTGGAGTGCAAAATAAGTGGTTCCCCAGAAATCAAAGTGTTGTGGTTCCGAAATGACAGTGAACTTCATGAAAGTTGGAAGTACAACATGTCATTCGTTAATTCTGTGGCATTGCTTACCATCAATGAAGCCAGCACTGAGGACAGTGGGGACTATATCTGTGAAGCTCACAATGGTGTTGGCGACGCCAGCTGTAGCACAGCGCTGACTGTTAAAGGTTAGACACACTAGGCTTCTTCTTTCTTCTTCCTTCTCCTCTGATTTAGATCCTTTCTCAGCAATGTTATGAGCTCCAAAATAAAAAGGCTTGTTAAGGGACTTTCCTTGCAATTCTTAAACTATTTTTTATGAATTGTTGTGTCTTATGTTAGCATACTGTCATTTGGTCACACCAGTCACTCTTAATGATTCTAGATTCTAAAATATGTTTTTCCTTCTTGGTAAGCAAATATCCTTATTATTTATCTTCTTTTTCTGGTAGCACCTCCTGTTTTCACCCAGAAGCCTTCTCCAGTAGGAGCCCTTAAAGGTTCTGATGTTGTCTTCCAATGTGAAATTGCGGGAACACCCCCATTTGAAGTGGTGTGGGTTAAAGATCGAAAGCAAGTTCGAAGCAGCAAGAAATTTAAAATCACTTCGAAAAATTTTGATACAAGTCTTCATATCCTTAATCTTGAAGCCTCCGATGTAGGAGAATATCACTGCAAAGCTAGTAACGAGGTGGGAAGTGACACGTGTGTTTGCACTGTCAAGTTCCAAGGTTTGTATACAGGGCACAAAATTATATACCTCTTCGTTTCATCTTTTCTTGCTTTGTTAGTAATTTATGTGGCTGTGATTCTCTTTTTTTTTTCTCTAATCACAAATTTCTTTCATTAGAACCTCCACGATTTGTGAAAAAGCTAAGTGACACCTCAACCCTTGTTGGGGATGCTGTTGAGTTACGGGCTGTAGTGGAAGGCTTCCAGCCAATTTCTGTTGTCTGGCTGAAAGATAAAGGGGAAGTCATCAGAGAGAGTGAAAACACTAGGATTTCATTCATTGACAATGTTGCAACTCTCCAACTTGGGAGCCCAGAAGCATCTAATTCTGGAAAATATGTGTGCCAAATCAAAAATGATGCCGGAATGAGAGAATGTTCTGCAGTCTTGACTGTACTAGGTTAGTAAGAAAGTACAGCCTGAGAAAAAATCAAGTTGACTGACCCATGATCATTGTCTACAAATATTACTCTTACCCAGTCATATCTTGATTACACTCTCTTAGTTTGGAAGGCGACTTCATTTTCAATGCAATGTACTTCTTCTTTTAGAACCAGCCAGAATCATAGAGAAGCCAGAACCCATGACGGTCACTACCGGAAATCCTTTTGCATTAGAGTGTGTAGTGACTGGAACACCAGAACTTTCAACCAAGTGGTTCAAAGATGGAAGAGAATTATCTGGAGACAGCAAACATCACATTACATTTGTCAACAAAGTGGCTTCCCTTAAAATCCCCTGTGCAGAAATGAGTGACAAGGGATTATATAGCTTTGAGGTGAAAAACAGTGTTGGTAAAAGTAACTGCACTGTATCTGTCCACGTTTCGGGTGAGTAGTATGAGGTTTTAATGAATATATAATTTTTTATATTTTTCCCAGAAAAAAAATAAAACTTCTCTTTAAACGGAAAACTACCCTTCTCCACACAGATCGAGTCGTCCCTCCTTCCTTCATCCGCAAGCTGAAAGACCTGAACGCCATCCTGGGGTCCTCAGCGGTTTTGGAGTGCCGAGTCGCTGGCTCGGCCCCGATTTCCGTTGGCTGGTTTCAGGATGGAAATGAGATCATTAGTGGGCCTAAATGCCAGTCCAGCTTTTCGGAAAATGTCTGTACTTTGAATCTGAGCTCACTGGAGCCCTCTGACACAGGCGTCTACACATGTGTGGCTGCCAACGTGGCTGGTTCTGACGAATGCTCAGCAGTCCTGACTGTGCAAGGTCAGTGTGCAAGGATCAGGCTCCTGCTTCTCTAACGTCTCTTCCATGTGATTTAGTGCCTGCCTTGTGTGCAATTTCTTTATTTTGTCTTCATTTTTAGTCTTAGTTCTCTTTTCTTCAAGTAACAAAATCACTTCTCACTTGGATTTCCTTTTTCTCTTGATCTCCCCCTCCTCTGGGGTATCTAGAACCACCATCTTTTGAACAAACCCCTGATTCTGTGGAAGTTTTACCTGGAGTGAGCCTCACATTCACCAGCGTCTTTAGAGGCACCCCTCCTTTCAAGGTCAAATGGTTTAAGGGCAGCAGGGAACTGGTGTCAGGGGACTCATGCACCATCTCTCTGGAAGATTATGTCTCGGAACTGGAGTTGTTTGAGGTGGAGCCACTGCAGAGTGGAGACTATTCTTGCCTCGTTACTAATGATGCTGGCAGTGCTTCCTGTACCACACATCTGTTTGTGAAAGGTTGGCTCTTTTCTCCAATTCATGTATCTTTTAAATTTTTTTCTAAGTCTTCATTTGAGGATGTCAAATTTACCCTCACATTTTCTTCTTATAGAACCAGCCACCTTTGTGAAAAGATTGGCTGATTTCAGTGTGGAGACAGGAAGCCCCATAGTTCTTGAGGCCACATTTACTGGCACGCCGCCCATCTCAGTGAGCTGGATGAAGAATGAATTCCCTCTCTCACAGTCTCAGAATTGCAGTATTACCATGACAGAAAAATCTACGATACTGGAAATTCTTGACAGCACGATAGAAGATTATGCACAGTACAGTTGCCTGATAGAAAATGAGGCTGGTCAAGATATTTGTGATGCTCTGGTGTCTGTCTTAGGTGTGTTGACAGTTACCTCTTTTTACGGCTCTTTTCTTTCTTTTAAAACATTCTCTTTTAGTTCGCATGTCTGATTGATTACCATCCTTTATCTCTTAGAACCACCTTATTTCATTGAACCTCTGGAACATGTGGAAGCAACCATTGGAGAACCTACAACTTTACAGTGTAAAGTGGATGGAACTCCAGAAATTAGAATTTCTTGGTATAAAGAACACACAAAGCTACGAACAGCTCCTGCATATAAGATGCAATTCAAAAATAATGTTGCCTCCTTAGTAATCAACAAAGTGGATCACAGTGACGTGGGAGAGTATTCATGCAAGGCAGAAAACAGTGTGGGGGCAGTTGCTTCTTCAGCTGTGCTTGTCATCAAAGGTGATGATGGTTTTGCTTAACAAGTCTTGCTGTGTGTTGATAGGTTCTTTTCTTAAAAACATCAAAATTTTAGTAGATTGAAATATGTTGCAGATGTTTTCTCTCTTGTAAATAAGGATTATCTGTAACTTCTTTATAGAGCGCAAACTTCCACCTTCCTTTGCGAGAAAACTAAAGGATGTTCATGAGACTCTTGGCTTCCCAGTTGCATTTGAGTGTCGCATCAATGGCTCAGAACCTCTTCAAGTGTCTTGGTACAAGGATGGGGTACTTTTGAAAGATGATTCTAATTTGCAAACATCTTTTGTTCATAATGTCGCAACTCTTCAGATTTTGCAAACCAACCAGAGCCACGTTGGTCAGTACAATTGCTCAGCTTCTAATCCTCTTGGGACTGCTTCATCCAGTGCCAAGCTCATTCTCTCAGGTGAGTAGTTCATCCCATTACGCTTTTCAATATAGAGCGGCTTCATGGCTCTGGGCCACCAAAGGAGTAGGGCCACTTCATTTCTGCTTCCTGACTGGGAACATGAAAACTGAAGTCACCTTGTTGGTCTTCATTCTTTTCAGAGCATGAAGTTCCTCCTTTCTTTGATCTAAAGCCTGTCTCAGTAGATCTGGCTCTTGGAGAAAGCGGTTCTTTTAAATGTCATGTAACTGGAACTGCACCAATCAAAATCACTTGGGCCAAGGATAACCGAGAGATTCGCCCTGGTGGCAACTACAAGATGACTTTGGTTGAAAATACTGCCACTCTGACAGTTCTCAAAGTAGGCAAAGGTGACGCTGGGCAGTACACCTGCTATGCAAGCAACGTTGCTGGAAAAGATTCTTGTTCTGCTCATCTGGGTGTACAAGGTACTAGTTTGAGTAAAGTAGCAAGGTCTCTTACATTTTCAATATCTTAAAATACGGGAGGAAGGGTGTGCCTGAAAGTTACGTTGCAGACCATGGTCTGGTAATTGGAAGTGATCAAATGGATCCAGAGCCTTTCAAATGAGTCAAGTTTTTAGAAGTTTTATTTAAAAATGTAAAACTGGTAAAACATGGACTGAAAGTCCACTTTCAAAGGCTAAAAGTAGAGACTAGAGAGAGAGTGAACAAAAACTTTTCACAGAATTGCAAGAAAATCCAAATTTGAAAGAAATTATCTTAGGACAAAAAAGAAAGTCATCTCAAATAACTTATTTTCCACAGTAGTTTGTGAATTAATGGATTTTGTCCCTCTGGGGGATAGCAGAGCCCCAAACTATCAAGGCTTTCAAGAAGAGTCAGATTGTGTCAACTTCTTTTCCTCCACTAGCCCCACTTAAATTATAGCAGGAATAATAATAGGAAGCTAAGGGCTGGGGAGTACATCAATATCTGACATTATGGGAGGCAATCATCTCTTTCTATGGCATGTTCATGACTGCTGCTGTCAGAAATTAAATACTTAACTCATAGAGCTGCTGATCTAACCCATTAGAGCATTTTTAAGGGATTTTGTGGTGATGGTTTATAAATATCTTGAAATTGAAATAGAATTAGATTTATCAGCCCATTTGCTCTATGACATATAGCTAATCATTTTCATCTCCCTAAGCTTGAATTTTTTGCTTCAGTTAATGAAGAAAGTATTGCTCTCCTCACTTCAAAGGGGAATTATGAAGGTTTGCAGAAATATCTATTTAAAGTCCATAAGAGAAAGTGGCACTTTTAAAAAATATTAAGATATCTGACCTAGTTTTGCTATTTGACTCTTCATGGTACATAACTGATATCTTTTCAGCCATAGGAAACAAACAGTCACATACAGGAGAGAAATCAAACTCTCTTATTCCCTGTGAACCTCAGAGTGCCTCCACCAACAGATATGCTCTGCCTCTGAGCTTGAACTAAAGAAGTGATTCTTTGGCTGGGAGGAAGATTGTACAATAGGCATTAATGGCTCTTCCTCCTTCCTTTTGCAATAATATTTGATGTGGGTACTCACAAAAATAAATGTATTTTATTTTAGGAATTTTCTATTTAAGTTTCACTTAACTATTCTTCTTTGAACTGCATCAAATAAATTTGCTTTCCAGAGCTAAAGATCTCTCTGTTTGACAGAGATTTCTTTTTTCACTTGATTTTGAATTATACCTGTCTTTTCGATCCCTTACCTTGTGTTTTCCCTCTTGGTTCGTAGAACCACCCAGATTCATTAAGAAGCTTGAACCTTCAAGAATTGTGAAACAGGATGAATACACAAGATATGAATGTAAAATAGGAGGGTCTCCAGAAATCAAAGTTTTATGGTACAAAGATGAGACTGAAATTCAAGAGAGCAGTAAATTCAGAATGTCATTCCTTGACTCGGTGGCGGTGTTGGAAATGCACAGTCTCAGTGTTGAAGACAGCGGAGACTACACATGTGAGGCCCGCAATGCAGCAGGCAGCGCCAGCAGCAGCACTTCCTTAAAAGTTAAAGGTCAGATCTTACTCTTCTTTTGTGTTTTTCACATCATCTGCTTCTCCAGTTGTCCTCTCAATTTCCTGCTCAACTCTCTATTGATACCTTAAAAAGTTTTTTAAGTAGAATAGAAAATGGAAGGTTATGTTTTCTTTCTCTATGACAGAATGGAAAACTGATTCTTACTTGTAACTATATACTTACAGAATGCCTCCTAATTTTCCTTTTTCTCTAACTCAATTATCTTCCAATTTTAGAACCACCCATTTTCCGCAAAAAGCCTCATCCTGTTGAGACACTGAAAGGAGCTGATGTTCACCTTGAATGTGAGCTTCAGGGTACTCCTCCGTTTCAAGTTTCTTGGTATAAAGACAAGAGAGAACTCAGGAGTGGCAAGAAGTACAAGATAATGTCTGAGAACTTCCTTACGAGTATTCACATCCTGAATGTCGATGCTGCAGACATTGGGGAATATCAGTGCAAAGCCACAAATGATGTGGGGAGTGACACCTGTGCTGGTTCCATCACTCTGAAAGGTTAGAGTGACTTCATTCTCTTCTGTTTACTATTTTCCTTCTAATTTTAATATTCTTTTGGCCCCTTAGCTATAGCCCAGTCCTTTATCATTAGCTGTCTCTTCTATTCCCTTTTTTCCTTTCCACATTCTTTCATGCTTAGTGTACATCCCATTTCTAAATCCTACCAAATCCAAATATCCCTTTAGACAATTTTTCCAATAGGTTTTGATTGATTTAGAAAGCTGGAGAGGACAAGATGTTCAACTCCTTCTGCTTAATACAAACTCTAATGTGACCCTGCTCCCATCCACCAAAAATGCCTCTTATTTAAGAAATGAGAACAACACTTTATCACTAATTTGATTCCTAGCATTCATGACTCGAGGGAAATACTATTAACCCCGCACATTTTAAATCCCTGATTTGCCTCTTCTTCATCAGCACCACCAAGATTTGTGAAGACGCTCAGTGACATTTCTACCATCGTTGGTGAAGAAGTTCAGCTGCAGACTGCTATTGAAGGCGCTGAGCCAATTTCAGTGGTGTGGTTCAAAGATAAGGGAGAAGTTGTTAGAGAAAGTGACAACATATGGATTTCTTATTCAGAAAACATTGCAACCCTACAGTTTTCACGAGCAGAACCAGCCAATGCTGGGAAATACACCTGTCAGGTCAAAAACGATGCTGGAATGCAAGAGTGCTTCGCCACACTATCTGTTCTTGGTTAGTACGAATAGGATGTTATCATGAATACGAGTCACATGCTTACCAGTATCTGTGTTTTCCTTGGTTTTTCAATTTGCTTTTAAAATTTGGATGCAATTTATATCTCATTCCAGAACCTGCAGCAATTGTGGAAAAGCCAGAATCCATACAAGTTACCACGGGAGATACCTGTACCTTGGAGTGCACGGTCACTGGCACACCTGAACTCAGTACCAAGTGGTTTAAGGATGGAAAAGAACTGACAAGTGACAGCAAATACAAAATAAGCTTCTTCAACAAAGTATCTGGCCTTAAGATTATCAACGTGGCACCCGGTGACAGTGGAGTATATAGTTTTGAGGTGCAAAATCCTGTTGGCAAAGACAGCTGCACAGCCTCAGTTCGAGTCTCAGGTTGGTTGGTTGGGCCTTTGTTTCAATGTTACTACAATGTAGTTCCTGATTTACATATATGGGTATGGGAATCTCCATCTTCTAGAATGTGACATGAGTCTGACATCTTCTGAATCAGCAAAATCAGAAGTAACATACCTATAGAGTTAGAAGAAAACCAAGTTCAAAAGTTTCTCATGGAGGAATTCCCACAATTCAGGGTGGGAGGAGTGAAGTCTAGTCCCTGGAAAGGATAATGTGGTCCTCGACTATCACTTATGCTGAAATAATTCACCATATAATCATTCACAGCAGAGAGAGATCAAAATCTCTAACAAGTGAACTAGCACATCTTGTCCCTTGATTCTCAAGGCTTTGGATTGTGTGAACCCATAGGGAATTCTTGGGTACTCTCGCAAAAGGGCCAAATGGATCTACAGATAGTCCATCAAAAAGACAATAATTCTCTTTTCAAATCATTTTATAATGGATGTCCCTCGTTTGTTTGATTTTTTTATCACATTCAGACCGAATTGTTGCTCCTTCATTCACAAGAAAATTGAAAGAGACAAATGGTCTGTCTGGTTCCTCGGTTGTAATGGAGTGCAAAGTCTATGGATCACCTCCAATCTCTGTCTCCTGGTTCCATGAAGGAAATGAGATCAGCAGTGGAAGGAAGTACCAGACCACCCTGACAGATAACACTTGTGCTTTAACTGTGAACTTGCTGGAAGAATCAGATGCTGGCGACTACACATGTGTAGCTACTAACAGGGCTGGTTCTGATGAATGCAGTGCTCCTTTGACTGTGAGAGGTCAGTTAAAAATACAGTGAAGTAGAACTCCATTTCATAATTTATTAAACATTTTTATCAAAACTCAAAAATATTAATTTTTTTTCTGGTATGTGCTTTTTTGTGTAGAACCGCCATCTTTTGTTCAGAAACCTGATGCCATGGATGTTTTAACTGGAACCAATGTAACTTTCACGAGCATCATAAAAGGAACACCTCCCTTCATGGTCAGCTGGTTCAAGGGTAGCAGTGAACTTGTACCAGGGGACAGATGTAATGTGTCTTTGGAGGATTCAGTTGCTGAACTGGAGTTGTTTGATGTAGATACAATGCAAAGCGGAGAATACACATGCATAGTCAGTAACGAAGCTGGCAAGGCTTCTTGTACAACACATCTCCATGTAAAAGGTTGGTTTGACTCCTATTCCACATTTTTACAGTGAACATACATGAAGTAATATATATGTCTATATCTGTGTGTATATGTGTTTGATTTCATATTTTCAATTTTACTATAGCCCCAGCCAAATTTGTGAAGAGGCTCAATGATTACAGCATAGAGAAAGGAAAACACCTGATCCTAGAGGGCACCTACACTGGAACTCCTCCCATTTCAGTTACATGGAAGAAAAATGGCATAAATATCGCTCCTTCTCAGAGGTGTCATATAACCACAACTGAAAAATCTGCGATCCTGGAAATTCCAAGCAGCACAGTAGAGGACGCAGGACAATACAACTGCTACATCGAAAATGCTTCCGGAAAAGATTCCTGTTCAGCACAAATCCTGATACTAGGTTTGTTATGATTGCACATTCATATCTTTATATCCAAATAATCATTCTGGCATGTCTCCTTCATGACTCATTTCTCTCTTGCCTGCAGAACCACCATATTTTGTCAAGCAGTTGGAGCCTGTTAAGGTGACCGTTGGAGATTCTGCCTCTTTACAATGCCAACTTGCTGGGACCCCTGAAATTGGGGTATCCTGGTATAAAGGAGATACAAAATTGAGACCCACTGCCACCTACAAAATGCATTTTAAGAACAATGTTGCTACCCTGGTTTTCAACCAGGTTGATGTTAATGACAGTGGAGAATATATCTGCAGAGCTGAAAACAGTGTGGGAGAAGTGTCGTCATCCACTTTCCTGACTGTTCAAGGTGATTGCAATATTTTAAAAGTGAATGAATTTATGTGTCTTTTGAACAAGATTTAAAATATCTGGCAAGGGGCTTCCTTTAAGGAAAATCTTCCCAAATCCAAAATTTTCTGCTTAAGTAATTCCATCTATAATTAATGGCTTACTTTTTCTGGTCTTTACAGAGAGAAATAAGATAACTAAATTTTCAGTTAGAAAGATCATGTAATCATTTGTCCCTATGATTAAATCTTTCATGAGTGGCCATATTTTTAAAATTCCACTCCATGAATGTCTCGATCAGATTGCTAGAGAATCTGCTGCATGCACAGAGATGTACCTTAAGCCAATCAATTTCTCTGTTGGCTTACATATTTTTGCACCAACTGTGCCTTAGGGTGGCCTCAGAGTGAAACTGTTGCTCCAAAAGTTTACTTGTTTTTCTTTGTGTCTTAGTTAATTCAAGAGATGTTAATACCTCCTAATATTTTTATAGAAATACCATTATCTCTATAACAATAATTGTAAGAAGAATATTCAGTAAATTAAAAATGTCCAGTAGTATTCATCCTTTAATTCTATTCCTACAGAGCAAAAACTTCCACCATCATTTTCTCGACAATTGAGAGATGTTCAAGAAACTGTTGGACTGCCAGTTGTTTTTGAATGTGCCGTAAATGGATCAGAACCTATCTCAGTGTCTTGGTATAAAGACGGCAAACCATTGAAAGACGGCCCAAACGTACAAACATCGTTTTTAGATAATGTAGCCACTCTCAATATTTTTAAAACAGATCGGAGCCTTGCAGGCCAGTATTCTTGCACAGCCACAAATCCAATAGGGTCTGCTTCTTCTAGTGCCAGACTCATTCTCACAGGTTTGTGGATTCTTAAACTTCTTTCTGTTTCTGTAATTAAAATTTGTATAATCAAATACAAAATAAGGGAGAAAACATCACAATTTCTGTAAACTGGGATGATCCAGATATAGAGCCTGAAACCTTGTCTTTCTGCTCTCCTCTTAGAGGGGAAGAACCCGCCCTTCTTTGACATCCCCGTTGCCCCTGTGGATGCTGTGGTGGGAGAAAGTGCAGACTTTGAGTGCCACGTTACTGGGACACAACCAATAAAGGTCGGCTGGGCCAAAGACAACAGAGAGATACGAAGTGGTGGAAACTACCAGATTAGTTTTCTGGAAAACAGCGCCCATCTGACAATCCTGAAAGTAGACAAGGGAGACTCTGGACAATATACCTGCTACGCTGTGAATGAAGTGGGAAAGGACTCCTGCACAGCTCAACTCAACATAAAAGGTATCGTTTATTTCACGCAGAGTCTGACAAAATGTAATGATTTTATATTCTATCCTAAGGGGGCAGTTTTATTAGGACAAATGAAATTCAGGACATTTTTAAACAAATGACATAAAAATGTTTAAAAGGAAATAAGTTTCTCTATAGAATAAGTGATCTTTTTAAATCTGTATTTTTCTAAAATTTTATATACCCTACATAACCCTAAACCCATCCCCCTCACTTTTTTTTGTGACTATCTGGTTTTGTAAATGGCTGCAAGTTATTCTTATCATCCATCCCATAAATCAGAGAATCGTTTAGAGCAAGCTTGTGGAAGAGGCTGAAATGTTTAAGGACATACACTGATGTGCTGTATTTAGTTGGTCAGCATTGACTTTTAATGAAAGATACGACTTCTTTTTCTTGAAAATCCTCATGTTACTGACCTGCTTCTGGATTCCACTTCATATATCCTTGCAATTTCTTACAGAGCGGCTCATCCCACCAAGTTTCACTAAAAAACTCTCAGAGACAGTGGAAGAAACAGAAGGGAATTCTTTCAGACTTGAGGGCCGCGTTGCGGGTTCCCAGCCTATAACTGTTGCTTGGTACAAGAATAATGTAGAGATACATCCAACTTCTAACTGTGAAATCACATTTAAGAACAACACACTCCTGCTGCAAGTCAAGAAGGCGGGCATGGGCGATGCTGGTTTGTACACGTGCAAAGTGTGGAATGATGCAGGCTCTGCTCTGTGTACATCTTCAATTGTTATCAAAGGTTAGTTATCTTCACGTCCCCCCCACCCCAGCCTGTTGTGTTTTCATTCTTATTAGATAGCCATGTGCATTTCTTCTGACACACGCATTTCTCCTTCAACTCTGTTGACCAAGTTATAACAGATATAAATATACATTATTTAATTGGCTTGCCATAATTCCATACATGTTTACTTAAAATACATATTATTTGTAATTTAATTACATGGCCCAGTGAAGTAGGTGTCATAAAATAGACTAAAATCTTAGCTTGTAAATCATATCCTAAAATTCTTTCAGGCAGTTAGAAGTCTAAGTCTACTTTGAAATTCATGCATAAGTGACATATAAATTTTTATGAAGTACATTTACTTTGAAAAATTCTTAAATTTTCATCATTGAATATTGCATTAGCTTTGCCTATTATAAGTTATATGACATTCGGAAACATTCTGTTTTCTAAGTACATTTCTAAAGGAATTTTGTTTGGCATATATTGCCCAAAGATTTTAGCCCGTAAATGAATATTAATCCTAGACAAAAGAGTAAAATTTGCACAAAAAGAAAAAAAGATGAGTGGGAAGACGTTGTATATCATTATAGAAGATGTGTTTAAATACACAGTCATGGCTTGAGGCAAAGCAATAGACTGTATTGTTTAAGGAGCTCTTCTCTATCTGACCCTCTGACTGTAAGGACTTCATCCAGGTGGTTACAATGCACATTCATCAAAATAACTTTACAAACTAACCTCCCAGAGCAGCTTGGAACCTGATTACCAACTCTGATGACATTCTTGGCTATTTCAGGGTGCACAGATATTGGGTTAATATCATTAATAGATTAATATCACTAATAGGCTAATATCATTGAGTTGTCTTAAATTTCAAATTTCATCACTCATTTTATAGGATTTAAGTGTGTTCAGTTTTAAAACATGTTTAGTAAAATGAAAAATGTGCGCTTGGCAGTGGCTTATATTCATGATTTACATTCCTGATGGTTTTGCCATTGAGTAGATAAATACTTTCTATAGAATTTTGAGGCTATTTATCTATAGAGTTTAAAAGGAGAGTAGATATCAGAAGTTTTAATCTTTAAATCTTGAATATTGCCTTATTTTTCTTATATATAGGTCTCAGAACCATTGAATGAAATCATTACATAGCACTGTGTTGCAACTGGCCCTTCTAGGATGTTACTTGTGTCTTCTTCACTGGTTTCCAGTTGAATACTGAGCTTCAATTCCTAATTCCATTGGGCAAAGATTGGATTTTTAAATGCTACTGGAGCTTCATTTAATAGCTAAAGATGAACATCAGAGAAAATCACATATTAAGATGTGGGCTCATGGATTACTCGAATGGTGGCTTTCTTTCCCAGATGGTAGCAAGAATTGCAGCTCTGGATGAGCAGAATTCCCCAATAAGCTCCTAGTTTTTAGGGTTCAGCAGAAATGCAGCTGTACGCAGCTTTGAGAGAATCAATAGCGTGCTTCATGGCACAGAAGTTGATGGTAACTGCCAGGGCAATGTTTGCAGTGCTTAATCAGGACACAGATGCTCGGGTGACTTATGGGCAGCATGGCATCTGTTCTTTGCTTGTTTTTAAACCTTTCTCTTTTTGTAAAATCCAACAAACGTAATTATTGCCTTCAGAGAGGAACAAACCCGGCTCATGGTTCAGTTCTACTATAGCAACCAGTGTTACCCGTCAGAGGCAAAATTCGTTGCTTTTCTGGAATTTAATACTTTTTTGCCTTCTGTTCCTTTTCAGTTTATGTATAAAAATGCCTTTTTAATTCCAGAACCTCAGAAGCCACCTGTGTTTGATCAGCACCTTACTCCAGTAACAGTGAGCGAAGGTGAATTCGTGCAGCTCAGCTGCCACGTCCGGGGTTCAGAGCCGATCAGGATCCAGTGGTTGAAGGCTGGCAGGGAAATAAAACCCTCAGACAGATGCAGCTTCAGCTTTGCTAGTGGAACCGCTGTGCTGGAACTCAAGGACGTGACTAAAGCAGATTCGGGAGATTATGTGTGCAAAGCTTCAAATGTGGCTGGAAGTGACACTTCCAAATCAAAAGTGACCGTTAAAGGTACAGACACTTCAAAAATATTATTCAGATTAAGCCTACAACTGCTCACATTTATTTTCTTGTTACAATTTAGATACTAATGGAATTAGGTTTTTAGAAACATCACTTATTGCTGATTTGCAATTTATAGCCTCCTCATTATAATTGAAGTATTAGATAATTTAATGGAAATAGTATCAATACAAATTGTCTGAAATTACTCCAAGTTCACCATCATATTTCTTGAAACTCTTTTCATCGTATCCAAGAGGGGGTAAGTCAGTGAAGTTCCAAAAATGATGCTATAATAATGTGACATGAGGTAGCCTGATAGAATAAAGCCAAGTCTAGATATAAGACTTGATATGAATACGATTGTAGTTCAACCTGATGGGATAGCTGCAACTGGTTATAAATGTCTATGAACCTGCCTTGTCTTCTGTAATCCACTCTCATACACAGCGAGGCCTAGAGTGCACAATATTTTTGACACTGCCAAACTCCTAAAACTTATTTTCCAAAGGGAATTATTTATTACAATTTTAAGGTGATGGTGATAACAAAACCTGTAAATGTATTTTTTAGACAAACCAGCTGCAGTCCCAGCCGCTAAGAAAGCAGCAGTGGACGGGAAACTCTTCTTCGTATCAGAACCTCAGAGTATCAGAGTCGTAGAAAGTAAGTACTTCATGAAAAGTGCATCTTGGCCTATCTTGTACGTTTTACTACTGATTTAACTTTGGAAGAATCGATTTTGGAAAATGGGTATTTATTCATTTGTTTTCATTATTCCTTAGAAACCACTGCAACATTCATTGCCAAAGTTGGAGGTGATCCAATCCCAAATGTTAAATGGACAAAAGGGAAATGGAGACAACTGAACCAAGGAGGTCGCATTTTTATCCACCAGAAAGGCGATGAAGCAAAGCTGGAGATTAGAGACACCACGAAAACCGATTCTGGACTATACCGATGCGTCGCATTTAATAAACATGGTGAAATTGAAAGTAATGTTAACCTACAGGTGGATGAAAGGAAGAAACAAGAGAAAATTGAAGGAGATCTTAGGGCAATGCTGAAAAAGTAAGTTCAATAAAAAACCACACATAGAATTTTTCATTCACAAAAGACATCTCTCAAGAGGTGTGGACCCTCCAAGATTCAGATTACGAAAGAACATAAGCACACAGACATTTAAACAGAAACAGATAAGAAAATACACAATATTTTAGTGGAAGTTAGCGGTTCATTAAGATCAATTTCTGAATAATCATGAGAAAGTTTGAGCATGAGGTGAATTTTTATTGAAATTTTAGACAAAAGAAATGGCCCATAAAGAAACCTGTGTCTAAGCATGAAATGTTTGCTTCTCTGTATGATTTCTCATGCTCAGAATCATTTTCTAGATCAATTATTTTAAACATTTTCCATAATTACCAGTAATTTCAACACAATTTATGTGTCAACATAATTACTGGATTAATTATTAAATTCATCAACATTTAATTTCCACACATCTTTCCCATGACATATGATATTTATCCTTTATTAATGCTTTCCATTGCTGTCATTATTTTTCCTCATAATTCTTTCATTGGACTCTTTGGTTGTAAAATTTACAAAAATGTTCCTGTTATTCTTTCCTTAAACTCTTTGATCTTTGTAACAATGGTCCAATCTCAATCCACTTTATTTCCAAACCCACATTTTTTTTATTGTCTCACAGTTATCATGGTAAAATTAATATTTCTTGAATAAAGGACACAGAACTACTCCTTTATGAGAAAAAAACTCAATGTTATTTATAATCTTTGAATGATGATAATTCAAAATAAGTAGAAGACAGATGATTTACATTCATTCCTTATTTCATTTAGGACTCCAGTCTTAAAGAAAGGAGCTGGAGAAGAAGAGGAAATTGATATCATGGAACTTCTCAAAAATGTTGATCCTAAAGAATATGAAAAATATGCCCGTATGTATGGAATCACTGACTTCCGGGGTCTTCTTCAAGCATTTGAACTGCTAAAGCAAAGTCAACAAGAAGAGACACATAGATTGGTATGATCTTTTGTAGATAACATCATCTTTAAAAATTCACATTTGAAACATCTACATATGCCCCTTGAATTTCCAGAACCCTCTAGTTGCATGAGATCATTTGATATAACCTAAGCAGTCTCAAGAACGGAAGCTGAATATAATCCTCTAATTCAAATTTTATTTGATATGTAAAACTTACACTATTTTTCTCCTCAGGAAATTGAGGAAATAGAGAAGTCAGAGAAGGAAGAAAAGGAATTTGAAGAACTTGTATCATTTATTCAGCAAAGGCTGTCACAGACAGAGGTAAAATGATTTAGGCTGATAATAAAATGAATAAATTATTGGGAATTATAAGAGAAGGAGTGACTAATGTGTTTTAATTCTCTATTCTTCTAGCCTGTCACTCTGATCAAGGATATTGAAAATCAGACAGTTTTGAAAGATAATGATGCTGTGTTTGAAATTGATATTAAGATTAATTATCCAGAAATCAAACTCTCATGGTACAAAGGGACTGAAAAACTGGAACCCAGTGATAAATTTGAAATAAGCATCGATGGTGATCGACATACACTCAGAGTCAGAAACTGTCAGCTTAAAGATCAGGGCAATTATAGATTGGTGTGTGGTCCACACATCGCTAGTGCTAAACTCACTGTAATTGGTAAGTAAAAAGAGTTTTATTAAAAAAATCTTTTGAGGTGAATTGACTGTTGAGCACTTTGCATGTGATATTGAACAAAATGTGTATTGTGTCATATGAACAGAGCCTGCTTGGGAACGGCATCTTCAAGATGTTACTTTGAAAGAAGGCCAGACTTGCACCATGACATGCCAATTTTCTGTGCCAAATGTAAAATCTGAATGGTTCAGAAATGGCAGAATCCTTAAACCCCAAGGTAGATACAAAACAGAAGTGGAACACAAAGTCCATAAGCTGACCATTGCAGATGTTCGAGCAGAAGACCAGGGACAGTACACCTGCAAATACGAAGACCTCGAAACATCAGCAGAGCTCAGAATTGAAGGTGAGTGAAAGACTGTGGATGGAGTTATTGCAGCAATATGTCGTGCAGGACCCCTGCAACTCTGCAACCCTGCCCTCAAGCATATCCCGAAGTGTTCCTGTGTTCTAAGTTCCCAACACATGTACTCATTACATTCACTCATATCTCAGAATTCACACAGAATCAAAAAGGAAATATTCACATAAGTGCTGAGTCTTTTGCATAGTCCTTTTTGACCAGAAGCAGATTTCAATCTAAACTAAGACATGACTTTCTAACAGTTATTTCTGTTGAAAGCCTAAATTTCATAATTCTCACATCTATGATTCTCACTCCTGGAAAGAAACCCTTAGAAAGGACCAGATTTCATGGCTATATATCTAGAGGATCTTGGCTAGGAGTTGATATTTTGTTTACAGGAATTAATTTGAACTCTATTTGTATGAAATGTCATAAATAAAATTAACAACATATGTGATGTGTGATTAGCAGCTATTTATCAAGAATAATTATTTCATATGAGGATCCTACTCCAGCCCTCAGAATCTGAAATAAAGTGAAATCTCAGGATTTAAGAGCAACAATATTTATTTCCTAATTCTTTGATCGTGTGCACTGTCTGAAGACATCCTTGGACTGTATTGAGCAACATTTTGGCTATAATGATAGCATCTACTTCCAGTTGTTGGTGCCCATTTATAGTTGTTGGAAAACAACTATATGGCTTCTTATTTACATAAGCACTTCAGTTTCTCTGACTTGCTTTACAATGGATATCAATGACTGGTTGTATTTTAAAGTTCAAAAATTTTAAATGGTTTTCAAATTAAAGGATCCAGTTGAAAGTGCTTATCATTTTTTAAATAATTACATATTTTTAATATGATCTTTCAAAATAAAAAGGTCTCCAGAGTACACATGATGTCTAAGATGTTCATGATGCTGTTATATATTGAATGCTAGACTTCCAGGTAAAATTTTGCAGAAGGACCCACCACTTCAGCCAGTTCTCCGACTAAACCCCCTGCCATTCCCAGTGGATTGACTCGTGCATGCCCTCATGTGCTCACAAGCAGATTTCAGAACTCTGAAAAATGAACCCTTTGAAATCTACAAGTGTAGATTTCCTATTGAGTTTGAAATTATTTCATGGAGAAAGTTATACACATTAGATAACATACAATTCTAGATCCTGAGTAGCAAAATTATTTTACTGAGGAAAGAAAGAATTTCAAAGGGGAATAGATTATAGAGCAAAATTAAGTTTATGTTCCCTTTACTTTGAACCCCCTCATTTCACTAACATTTTTAAAGTTTAATTTGGCTTTTGGGTTACAAGCACCCTTGCCTGTTGCCTTCATGTAAGTATTTAAGGACTCTCAGGGATTTCTTTACAATTTCCTACATTGATCCTGCAGGAATACACTTAAGTATTGAGAAAATTTTTGGTTACTGATGCAAAGAAAAGCATTTTCTTCTTGTTTTATATTTTTAGCCCTTTTGGCTATTTTCCAATTGGATAAAAAGATGGAGACTTTAAATATCTGGGGGGAAAGCACAGTGAAAGAAATGCCTCCCTATACAATCTAACTTTGAACTTTCTTTGTGCTTAAACAGCTGAACCAATTCAGTTTACGAAACGCATACAGAACATTGTGGTGAGTGAGCATCAATCTGCCACCTTCGAGTGTGAAGTGTCCTTCGACGACGCCATTGTAACATGGTACAAAGGACCAACAGAACTGACCGAGAGCCAGAAATACAACTTTAGGAATGATGGTCGCTGCCATTATATGACCATCCACAACGTGACCCCAGATGATGAAGGTAATTTAATTGACAGTGTCCCTGTGAATATATGATTTAAACCTTATCTGTTTTATATATTTCTACCCTACTTTACATGCATACTCTGTAATTCTATATAGAATACTTTGTTAGGAAAGACACGTATGAGTAAATACATACTATATTTAAACAAAGAGTGTTATTTACAAAGATATCAGAAAGCAAAACTTTGATGATTCTCTTCCTTAGGTGTCTATTCAGTAATTGCTCGCCTGGAGCCAAGAGGTGAAGCGAGAAGCACGGCAGAGCTGTACTTAACAACCAAAGGTCAGAAAACACCACAGGAAAATCTTCGAAGCAAAGTAGCTTGCACAGACAAAATGCAAATACAAAATGTAATTTTAAATACAATTAATGTAATTCTAAATACCAAAATGTAATTTTTTTCTCTTTTTCAGAAATCAAACTTGAGATGAAGCCTCCTGGTAAGTTAAAAAAAGAAAAATCCTTGCTTACACCTTCAATGTGATTTTGTAAATGATAGAAGCCAAACTAAAATGTCTAAAAATATTATTCTTTTTTTCAATAAAATATTATTCAGTAAAATTATTATCAGGAAAATAGTACAATTTGGGAAATTAGAGAGAATAAGGTTACGTTCAACTGATATCTAGGATCACGCCAAATGGTGTGACCATAGAAAAAAACAAACTTTCCCAGAGAATAAACTTGCATATGTGGTTGCATTCAAAAGAATCCTAATATCTTTGTGTCTACATGTTAGATGCTGCTGTTGGAAATGCCTGACAATCAAACACATCTTAGTTGTCTAGTAAATATCTATGTTTTCAGTCTCCCTCTGCTTATCATTAAATGTCCCTTTTCAGATATTCCTGACTCCAGAGTTCCAATCCCAACCATGCCTATCAGAGCAGTGCCACCAGATGGTAAGACCCAGCATCGCGATGCCTTGGCTAGAAGCAGCAATATTCCACCACTAGGAAATCAGCAATGCCAAACCAGAGCATAGAGCAACAGATCCTGCCATGTCATAGTCTTTGCTGTGTAATTAAAACTCAAAGCAAAAGAGTAGTTACAATTATCAATATATGCTACTTTTATTTGTTCTGGTTGATGAATTCATACTATAACATCTTTGAAGTACTGAAAGAGATGTGTTGAGACTTTTCCTTATACTCCACACAAAATAGGGAACCAAACTGTTTTACTGATGATGCCATTCATTTTCTTCAGAAATCCCTCCTACGGCTATTCCTCCTATCCCTCTGTTACTACCAGCACCTGAAGAAAAGAAACCACCAGCAAAACGTGTTGAAGGTACTACATGTTATCTACCTAAATGTCAAAATACCAAATTTAACTATTGCAGGCCTGGAAAATGTTATTTAATGCAACACATTGGCCCTCTAGTGGTCACTAGGTTGAATTGTCTATCAAAATGTAAATTATTTGCTCTAAGTATTAACTAACTAAATGTGTAAGACATGTGCCTAAAATTCTGAAAATCATCAGACAAACCAACTGCGATGCTTACTATTAAAATATGTTAGTTTAATGGAATCACTTAAACATTAATGGCAAACTGATTTCACGTTTCCTATTTTCCTAACTACACACATAACAATAAAATAATGGAATCAATTTCTAGTGAAGCTTATGGAAATAAAACATACTAGTTTATGGTCAAGTTACAAAATACAGTTTGGTTTTTTTCCCAATTACAATGTCAACTTCTTTTTAAAATTCACTATTTTGTTACAAAAAATACGATTTAGAGTATTTATATATTTAATTTTTTTAAAGCAAAGGAATTCGTTCACCAATAAGGAGCTCTTGAGTGTACCAGGGAATTGCCCCTCTCAAATATTTCAATAGATAAATTGTACTATTTGTGCCCCAAAACTGCTCAACTAAATCAGTCAACAGACTGCCTGGGACTTTCTGGAGTTCTGGGGAGTTCAGAATTGCTTTCAGAATTCTCCTGGCATCATCAGAAAAAATCCTGCATGCCAAAGTCACATTTTTCCACAGCCACTATTGTACTGGCTTCCAGGGTTTGACGGGCTCATCCCCTAATATCCACTATAGCTGGTGTCAAAAACTTGAGCTAGTTTTCAGCCAGCCTCGGGAAATTCAGTTAAAAAAAAAAAAACATAACTTCCAATTTTGTGACTAATGCCACTCAATAACAAAGAAAAGCATTTTTATAATCTGTATGAACATAGTTAAATATATTTCATCTACTTCTTTTGGCAGAGAGAAACAAGACTCAAAGATCATTAATTAGATTTCCACTTATATTTGTTGTCAGGAATAATAATTTATCTTAATGAATTAATAAGTGATTTATTATTTGAGGGTTAGTGTCAACATGGCTAAGTTTGAGCACCCACAGGGGAAACTCAAGAAATTAAGTCATATTTTAAAAATTAACAACAGTGTTATTTAGTCATGAATACTAGGAGCCATAATCAAGTTGTGATCGGCGGCAGTGATCAAGGTATAACATCAGCACCAAAAGAAAAATTCCACAATATATTATAGATAGGACACTAATTCACTTGTTAGTCTTCTTCCTGACAAATTTAAAGTGTTCTTACCTACGTGAAACAAAAATGGAAATGTGTACCTTTTCTATCGATGATATCACTTAGATTCACTCAGGATGTTCTGAAAACTTTAACTCTAAGCGGGCATAAAATCAGTGAGGATGTAAGATTCCCCACACATTCTATCTCCCTCAAAAAAAACTTTTCTGCCTTCTAGTCCAAGATCTTTCTGAAACAAGTATCTTGCAATAATGTGCAGAATCTCTTGTTACTATCAAAACATATGAAAAAATAAAATACTTCAATAAACCTCCTAGTTTCGTGAAAATAGTTTAGTTATTGACATCTGACATCTTATTTTTTAGTGACCAAAAAAGCCAAGAAAGTCGCAAAGCCCAAAGAAGAGGCACCGCCGCCTAAAGGTATTATAATTAATTAATCAAAATTTAGACGTACTGGTGTTCTCTTAGTTAAAAATTTTAAATCTCAAATAGAGGAGGTTGGAGGAAGGTGAGAGTTTGATGGTATCTCTCCTTTCACTCACTCTCAGCCTTTTCTTTGACTCAGTCCTCATTCTCTCTTTCTCAATTTTCTTTTTTTCTCCCCGGACCTCCTGTGCCATTGTCTGCCCATGGCATGCAATGTCAACCCAGAGGGTTCATGTTATCTCTGGATGGTAATTTCCAGAAGCCACTGCCCTCTAGTCCAACAGCTGGTCTTGATCAAGTCACCACAGCAGAAGGTCAAAGGCTGATGCCAATGTCAAGTGGCTGCTCCAGCCCAACTCAGAATCCTTCCTGGTTCACTTGAGCTAAATGTTGATACTTGCAGAAAAAATAATTGTGAAGGAGAGTCAATTCAATTACTTTAATTTTCACTATATCCTGGAAGCGTTTAGGAAGAAGATTGGATAACTACATTTAAACAAATAGTTTCTACCCATTTGACTAAGATTAGAGTACAGAAGCTCCTCCAAGAAGGAGCACCCAAGAGCACGAGACACCAATCACTGAGACTTTCTTCTGAGTGGTCATTTGTGAAATGTTCTAGAATAAGAGGAAGCTAAAAGAGCAGGGATATTTCCTGAACTTTACAGTTAATCATTCAAAAAATTAAACATGCATTATTTTTTAGCACTAGACATATTGAATCTTCTCGTCATGTTACTTTAAATTATTTTAAATCAACCTAAACCAGAATCAAACTTCAGCCTTTCTGTACATTTTCATTAACATGGCGTTGCATAGCATTTCTGGGGAGCTAAATTTGGAAATTATAAAAGCATTTGGTATATTAGTAGTAGTCACAGATCATACAACTGACTAACGGGTGCACAGGAGTAGTAAACATTAAATAATGCAAATCTAAAAATAAACATGTATTTTATGTTTTTAAAGTCCCAGAGGTTGCCAAGAAGCCCCCGCCTCCCACTGCCTTAATTCCAGCCAAAGGTAAATGAAAAGAAATTATTAAATATTTGTATTCTATTTATTCCTGAGATTTGCATCTCTGCTGTGTATTCTTATTTTTAAATATTAGGCTTTTATCTTATTGTAAAGTTGTAGAGTCTTTTCTGCTATATTAAGATTAGCACTAGAAATGATGGCTACTTCACATTGTTCCAATCCCAGGAAAGGAAACCCAGGGAGATGTTTATGCAGCCACAGCACAAGGGACACAGGGGAAGAAGTGGTGAGGGCTAGAAAGGGAGGGCTCATCCCTTATGGTTTCAGTTGTAGCTGACACAAATGTAAGGATCGTATAAATCATGTTAGCCTTAAAGATTTTTGAAAAGTTTTTATATAAAAGTAACTAATTGATTTGGTTACATAATTTTAAATATTATCTTTATTAAATTGACTAAAGAGTCATGTTCGACTATCAAAATGTAGCTTAAAATTAGAAATGTTCTCAAAAGAACAATTGGAAATGTAAATAGAGATTAACTGCAGAAACATTAAATATAAATTCAATTAAATGATCAAATATTAAAATATCCCATGGGAAACTAGGGGGTTTGCAAACTGGAGTTCTCATTGTTCTCTGCATAGAACAATGGAAGATGTGTCCTTTTGATAATATTCAGTGAATGCCATTTTGTTCACTCTGGAAAAGTCCTCAAATTAAGAGTAGAGTGCATCTTGATACTCTATATTGCGTTCCATAGACAACAAAAATTTAAACGGAACCAATACAAAGAAAACATAAATTATCAGCGTAATACTGAGATCTGAGACACTGATATTGTTTGATTACCTGGACTTTCGTTTAGTGAAGTAATTGTGGGGATATAATTAATATACTAATATAATCTTTCCATTTATTTATTTCTTTATTTTAGCTCCTGAAATTATTGACGTATCCTCCAAGGCTGAAGAAGTAAAAATAATGACCATAACCAGACAGAAAGAGGTTCAGAAAGAAAAAGAAGCTGTGTATGAGAAAAAGCGAGCAGTCTATGAGGAGAAAAAACTTTTCATCGAATCTTTGGAAGAACCATATGACGAACTGGAAGTGGAACCATACACGGAGCCATATGAAGAACCTTACTATGAAGAACCAGATGAAGACTATGAAGAGACCAAGGTAGAAGCCAGAAAGGAAGTTCATGAGGAATGGGAAGAAGATTTTGAAGCAGGGCAAGAATACTATGAAAGGGAAGAAGGTTATGACGAAGGGGAGGAAGAGTGGGAGGAGACTTACCAAGAAAGAGAAGCAGTTCAAGTTCAAAAGGAGGTTTATGAAGGTACGTATAAATTGGGTGACTTTTTTTCTCTTTTCCTCATTTTTGCTCAGTTCACTATATTTTCAATGTTATTTACCTGACTTGCAATAGATATGAAATACATAAAATGATCATTTCCATTTCTTAAGTTTAGAAATCTCTGGAAACTTAATCTTTAAAAGAATCATTTTTTTTACAGTAACTTTCATGCTTTGACGTTGTAAGTTGCATCATTTAGTCCTATTGCTAAGACTAATTCCAAGTGCTATTTTCTAATACAGAAGTTCAAGTTTTACTTTCACTGCCTCATTGCATCTCTGCTTGATCCTGCTTCTAAGTTCAGCCAGAGAAATCATGTTAGCAATAAAGATCCCCAATACAATACTTTACACAATCATATATTATTCTTAACTTATTTAATTTGCAATTAATACAACCATCTGGAACTTACCTCCTTAAGCATCACTTCTTTTTCCTGTGTTTTTGTTAAAGAACCACATGAGAGAAAAATTCCAGCAAAAGTGCCTGAAAAGAAAGAAGCACCACCTCCTAAAGGTATGTAATTGGAATTATTTAAATAGATCAGAGCATCAACATCATTATGCTGGCTTGTTTGGAAAAGATGTATAAATCACCAGTTCAATCCAATATGTATGACTTCTTCTCTAAGCTTTATTATATCATGATTTTTTTTAGAATATCCATCTAATTCATTTAATGCAAAAATAAAACGATGATAAAAAGATGGTTAAGGTAAATATAAAATAAAGCATAACCAAAATACCTGATGTCCAGAAACTTGTACTTAAAGTTCAGAGCACCAAACTTGTCTCCCTCTAAAAAAAGTATACATATATATGCATATATACATACATATATATATAGAGAGAGAGAGAAAAATAGAGAGAGAGAGAGAGAGAGAGAGAGAGAGGGTATTTTAACAGAAATTCTAAAAGTACTGCAATTTCTTTAAAATGCTTGCAGTTGTAAAGAAGCCAGTAGTTGAAAAAATTGAAAAGACTTCTCGAAGAGTGGAGGAAGCAAAAGTTCAAGTCACCAAAGGTATTATCATTTAAAACATTTCTAGCTCCATATACACAAATAATCTGTTTATTTATATTTATTCACGTTAATTATTTATATAGTCATCTAAACTATCTTAAATTTTGTGCAAAGCAATATTCCTTGCAATACAAATATATTTGCACATATTTTTTAAGTACCCGAAGTTTCAAAGAAGATTGTTCCACAAAAACCTTCCCGGACTCCAGTGCAGGAAGAAGTTATTGAAGTGAAAGGTACACATCTTAGTATTTCAGCTACAAGTTTTAAACATTTTTATTTGTGTGTATGGATATGTGTACATATATTACTAAACAATTCACAAATCTGAAACCACGAAAGTAGACATTCTTATGTAATATATATTTTATGTTGAGTTGCACATACGTATAATTTAAGTAAATAATAACATCCTCCACCTTTGCTTCTAGTTTTACTTTAAAATTACAAACTTTTTTATTTAAGGAAGATTTTCTGTTTAATGAGAAATCTTCTGACTTCACTATGTAATGCATTCCATTGCACATAATATTCCTCATCCTCTCATTTATATAAATAGACCCTAATGGATTTGGAAAAGCACCACATGACATGTGAAGAAGTGTCTATTTGATTCCCATTCAGTAATGTTTTATAAAGGCTGTGTGGGTTGTTTGTCCCTATAGATCAAAACATGATTTTTCTTCCTATCAATACTGAGTTTGTTGCCAAGCTGTTATATTAATGCACTCATTCTGTGTCTAAACACTTAAATATAGTGTACGATCTATGTATTTGATCTGGTGTCTTGTCCTAGAAAAAGAAATACTAATGTGAAATACTCTCTTTAAAGTACCAGCTGTGCATACAGAGAAGATGGTTATTTCAGAAGAAAAGTTCTTTGCTTCTCACACAGAGGAAGAGGTGTCAGTCACAGGTATAAGGCAAATTTGAATTTGGGGGCTCAAATGGAAGGACTTTAGATGAATTTATATCCCTCTTCTTATCTAATTTGTAATTGTGTAGGCATCTCTCTCCTTGTAATTCTCTGTCATCTTTTCATTTCACATTTGTCTCTGTTTTATTTTGTATTTCAATATTCTTTGTAAATTACAATTACCACCCACAATATGGCATATCAGTAATTATAATTTACATTTTTTAAAGTCCCCAAGGTACAAAAGAAAACTGTTACCGAAGAGAAAATTCAAGTTGCTGTTTCCAAAAAGATTGAGCCTCCACCTAAAGGTATTAGTGATTCATCCTAAATTTAAAATCTTTTAAGAATTCCATAGGAAACATCTGAATATGTTAATATTGCATAATAGATTTGGTCACACAGTCAACAGACCTCTAGTCACTATGTACAAAGGACATTACGGGGGGATAGGAAGACTGTGAGGAGGGCACCGGAGATAGGAATGAAAATGAATGGCGGCTCTGTTCCCTGCTTCAGGGAATTTACCATCTAGTGACCAACTATTTGGAAATAGAAATACCGTGTCCTGGAGCCAGCTCATACCAGCTCACCAGAGCAGATGGTTAAATTTTCAGGAATTTTGCTGCCCAGTGTTTAACACCTCCATGATTAAAAGTTAAATTATATAAACTTACAATTAAATAACCTATATTAAAACAATATGGTAATAAATACTGAAAACTTATGAGTTCCTATTTTACTGTATTTTACTATTACCTACGTTTCTGAGGTTGTTTCCGTCTATTGTATCTATGCGGCGGAAATAGTAGATAATGGTGTGGGGCTGCGCTCCTCTTCTCAAGTCCGCGGCAATGACGTCACTGCGGGCGTATTTACACCACCCTGGAAATCGGAAATCCGCAGCCGCTGCAAATTAGGGCTCCGCCCCCTCTTCCGCTCAAGTCAACTTTTTAAACATTTAAGATAACCTAATACAATTGTTTTAACGCAGCTGCGTTATGAAAGTTTCCAAATCTGGTGTCTGAGAACAGACAGGAGCACCTCTGAAGGAGAGGTGCTCCTGCCTGTTCCTAGGAAAGTGGCGGCTCCTGCAGTTTTAGGTGAATAGCAATCACATTTTCTAATTAGCACAATTTCTAATCACATTTTCCAATTAGCCTTGTCCGTTTCCCTTTAGCCTTGTTTCCAACATATAATTCTCTTTCATTCAATTGGTGTAAAAGGGAAATGTCTACTCTTTATTTTAATTCTAAGTCTTGTAACAACATGTGCCTTATAGTCAAAATGCACAATGTCTCAAAAATGGTGCTTTTTTTTAAGTCCCTGAGCCACCTCGGAAACCAGCCCCAGAAGAAGTGGTCCCTGTTCCCATTCCTAAAAAGGTGGAACCCCCACCAGCCAAAGGTAGAGTAGTATTTTTGAAAAAGACTTCTTAGTGTCTGTCTTCTTGTATCTTTTTCTGTGAGCTCTGTGTATTAACAAAATAGCATTTGTAAACTATTTGTAGTGTCCTTAATTCAGTCCATGCTGATTTCGTTAATGTGTGGTAGTGCATTATACAAGTATCAGTAACGTGTTTAGACTCCAGACCATGCTAATTGGGTCTTTGCTTCACATACGTATGTTAATGTCTCTACGGTATTGATGTATTTGGCATACATTTCCAACACAGATAGAACGTATTAAATTACATCCTAAATTCTTACACTCTTACTGAGGATTTATGCTTTAATGTAATCTTAAATGTCTGAGAAGAATAGAAGTCTCAATATTGTTTCAACAATGGTATCTTTAAAGTTCCTGAAGTTCCCAAGAAACCTGTGCCAGAAGAGAAAAAGCCTGTTCCCGTACCCAAGAAGGAACCTGCTGCTCCCCCAAAAGGTACACCAGAGCTGCTCCTGGGGCGGCCCTTAGTCCCAGTGCTTGGCGTTATACGGTCTTCATACGTGCTGTGCTGTCTTTCTATTTTGTGTCTCTTACGTGCTCCTGTGTTTTTCATTTGTTTATCAGCTTCAGGGGTCACTCTTGACATACACTATTCACGATACTGAACATTCCAAAGCCCCACCAGAAAGTGTTATTAAAGAAGTAACTAAGTCAGACTCCTATCCAAAATTGTTAATGTCTTTCTTCTCTTAGAGAAAGAAGAAACATTTATGAAACTTGTTCTCTACAGGCATGTTTCTAGGAAAAAACTCTTTCATCCCTCATCTATGTGACATTTTCTTTATAAAAACACTTTCACGAGTTACGATGAGATGCAAAGACCGACAACTGGAGAGTGTTTGGCAGAACTGAGTGTTAACTACATCAAGATGCACACAGTGCTGCTAGTAACGGCCACTCTTCTGAAAAGTCAATCGTGGCGAGTCTTGAAGAGTTGGAAACATTTCCATTTTTGACATTTACTTTCATTTGACTTTAATTAAACGTCAGTATTTGCCATGACTGTTGTTATCTAATTAGCTAGTCAGAGATCTTGCGTATAGGTAATGTTTGCATTCAAATCTGCTGATCCCTTGCTTTGGTTTTTTGGATTTGGTTTGTTTGTTTTCTGGTTTTTAGGGATAAAAGACACTGCTCTATGGAGGCAGTGAAGCTACAAACTGCACACATCTGGTCAGTTGTAAGGAGGTTCAGAAAGAATTCAACATCATCCAATTTAGGAGAAACCAGGCTCACTGAAATCATACATTTTAGTGTTTCCTTTTGCCTGGCTTCCCAATGTTTCTATTTTCTTCCTGAATCAAATCTGCTTCCCTCTGTCTCAAACTCTTGTCTCTTTCAGAATTCTAGGCCTTTTTTTTTTAATCAAATGATTTTTTAAAAATTATCTCTGATTATGTAATCATTAAAGTATAACAGTTATATGAAAATAAACTATAATGCTTGTAATGAAAATGTCATATTACTAAAACCAATACTAATTCCAAAGCCACTTGATCACTCCTGAAAGAGACACAGCGGCATGTCTTATTTCTCCATGAAAACGGATACATATAGTAACATGTATATATCAATAAACATCGCATGTGTATATAACAATATATACACACACAAGTGTATACCTGTAGAATTACATCAAGACGTTGCCAATGCAGGTGTAGAGTGCAGAGGCTCACAAAAACTGCCAATATCTTATCTAGAATGGAAACAATTGTTGCCAATAATGCATACTGTTAAAATACATCTGCCAATTAAAAATTCACCATCATCAACATCTACAATAGATAAACTAAACCCATTGTAAACCTTTTTTGGGTCAGAGATCCTGTTGAAAACTATGGAGCCTCTTAGAGAAAAGCACATGTGCGCATACCCACAGAATTTTGTATACAGAGCTCTCCAAAGCCATTGACACATGGATATCAGATTGAGAGCCTTACTCTAGAATGAGAGTGTTTCCTGAATTTTGAATACACCACAGGTGCACCAAAAAAATCAGAAGATAAATGGAAAAAAGAATAGCAACTGATATAGACACAACTATTCTAAAGATGTCTTAGTTTAAGCTATCTTAGATAAATTAAACCCATTGTCATTATGGCTTCCATTTCTCAATACAAAGTATAAAGAGATTTTTCTGTATCTTATATCCATACTCGATATTGTTTGTGTAATCATGGACTAATTTGTTTTTATCGAAAGTGTACCAATATATAAAGAAAGAATTCTGTACATATCCTTCTGTGTATTTAATTCATTTTTAATTGCCTACATGCCTCTATAACATTATTTGTGACACTTATCACATTGTGACCTTTATAACGTTACAGTTTAATTTTCTGCATTATTTTGCTGATGCATAGCGAATCTATAGCAACATTAATGAGCTACATAAAGATTTGTGTATGTGCCTATGTCCATTCATAAAAGTGATATGTGTATAAACTAACATTCTGTTTTAAAAACTTTAAGTCCCAGAGGTGCCAAAGAAACCTGTCCCTGAAGAGAAGGTTCCTGTTCCTGTTGCAAAGAAAAAGGAAGCTCCACCAGCTAAAGGTACAGTGACTTACTTAGTAAAGAAGTCCTATTTTTATGTCTTGAATACAAAACGTTTTTGTGTTTAATTATCTGTTAACTGAGTCAGTTAAATTCAAAATGAATGTTTTATAATATGAGTGAGAATTCAACAGATGTGTCTGTCTACCGGCCTTCTTTCCTACAAAATACCTGTACATTAGCTACCTTGGAAAATATAAAGTCAACTCTAAAAATTGTCTTTTCAAGTTGCTGAAGTGCAGAAGAGGGTTGTCACAGAAGAAAAAGTAACCATTGTTACTCAAAGAGAGGAATCTCCACCACCAGCAGGTACCTCATCCCATCTCCATGAAATAACCTTGTCTTTCCTTCAAGCTTCTTTAATTGCATGTCTTCTTTAATCGGCCTGCCAGTTCTATATTGCTCATTTATTTTGCCTTTCTGAGAATTTTAAAATCCAATACTATCCTTTAAGTGCCAGAAATACCAAAGAAGAAAGTTCCTGAAGAAAAAAGACCTGTTCCTCGGAAAGAGGAAGAAGCTCCACCACCAAAAGGTACCGTCTCTCCATCTTTCCAAGAATCATGTTTATAATATTATGTTCCAAGACAAAGAATATTTTGTTAGTTTTGTGATGTGAGTGCATTGTGGGTGTATATCTGTGTTTTGTGTTGGGCTTCAATGAAATAACTGAAGTTCTAAAAGTGCATAATGTTTCTAAAGTGCCAGCTCCGCCTAAGAAACCCGTCCCAGAGGAGAAAGTTCCTGTACCAGTTCCTGTCCCTAAGAAAGCTCCTCCTCCCCGAGGTAGGACTTGTCTCAAGCTTCTGACGACAGTCTATGAGCCTGGGAATTCTTGTTGCTTCTCTCTGCTGTCTTCTTGTGCTGACCCTTTGTCTCTCTTCTGATAGAATTTTTGTGTGTATAGACTCGTGATATGTTATGTAACTTGTTTTCCCATTTTGCTAGTGGAAGTTGTATACTGTGCAAATCTTCTCCAAACTCTAGGGAGAGAGAATTGTTAAGATTCTTGATTTTTAAACTTCAACTTTAATGCTTTTTTCAAGCCGAAGTGTCTAAGAAAGCTGTCGTAGAAGAAAAAAGATATTTTGCCGAAGAAAAACTATCCGTTGCAGTTCCTCAAAGAACGGAAGTCGTGCGGCACGAAGGTATATAAGCTATATAACCCGAAGTGAGGGGAGAATTGAGTTTGCGTGTGTTTCCTCGAAGTCTTTTCTTTGTTCCAGATGAGATTGTTTACGTTAGAAGTTGTCCTTATCAGTGTCTACTTGTTGTAACCTTCTGAGATTGAGCCTTTTGTATCTGCGTTGATCTTGAGTCATTCTAAGAAAGTGAATAGGTGCTGAAAATGTGATAATTGTGAAAGTGGCCAGACTTGGACACAATCTGAATATTCTTCTCAGTCTTGGGCTGTACTGTCTCCTCCTCTTAAATCAGCTCTTTCCTTCTTGTAATGAGGAAGCACTGTGAAGCCACATCCGAAGCAGATAGAAAAACCATTGTCCATCTGTAGGAAACACCTGGCTACTATCAGTATTTCAGGAGGCTAAATTTAAATTAAATCTTATCTTTCAAAATATCTGCAGAGGAGGAATGGAGTTATTCAGAAGAACAGGAAAGAGTGTCCATTTCAGTTTATAGAGAAGAAGAAAGAGAGGAGGAGGAAGCGGAGGTTACAGAATATGAAGGTAAATGATGCAAATAAGCTAGAGATGGTGTGGAGTCCTGACGAGCTGCTTTCTTTCACAGATTGTGTATCAGATTATTGAAAGTGACACAAATTCAGTGAACATCTATTGGCCTCAGTAAATGTATCTCTTGATCGAAACACAAGATTCAGGAGCATTACTTAGAGTAAACACCAAATGTATTTGTTGTACGTCTCGTCTTACCTGACTGTATGGAAAAAGAGTCTTCATGTTTGTACGTGACTAATAGGGCAGGTTTCTCCATACACATTTGTCCTCTCATTAGACAGAACTGGTTTTGGTTGGTGGACTGGCATAATCTTCCCCTTGGTCGTCTGATGTCTAAAACCTGGGTAACATGATGTTGATAGCACAACTCACTAATGTGTCCTGACTCACAGTTTTTAAATGAACAAGAAATTATATTACCTTATTACATTCCAGAAGTCAAGGCCATGCTTGAGAGGGAAGCACTGAACACATAGGGCTTTCCTATATTTTATGTATGGAGAAAACAATTATGTAATATCTTTGATTAGATTAACTTGTTATTCAAATTGTCTATACCTACAATGCTAGTTCTCTATACTTCTTAAGAACTGAACAACAAGCTTTCTTTCAGTGTTGAGATACCTTTTCAATTAAGACACCACTAGATTTCCTGCTAAAGTCCAGCATGCTGGCTGAACCCTTATATCTGAAAGAACTTTCCCAAGTTCTAACGAAGCTCTTCTTTAAAGGGAAGTCAGTAAGTTCCTTAACAAACTAACTCTCTTCCCAATGAAAAGATGAATAGAATTGTACATTTAGGTGCTCTCGAGTGCATCTCTGGCTAATAAAAGGTGCCCCATCCCTTCTCCACTTCTCACTTTTACCATGTGAAATCCAGATGTGCAGTGTTAATGGAGTGGCTGGGAACAGAACAAGAAGGGCCATGACTCCTGAGAGGAAGCCAAGCAGTTCTGTTGTGCTTCCTGGGAAAGACCAATATGTCAGGCAAAAGTCAGGATTCTGATGGCTTCGAAGAGAGCCCCATCCCTTCCAGAAATGGGAAACCAAATATCATACGTAAACAAGGAACGTTCTCATTGCATGAATCGGATTTGAGTTTTTGATAGTATGCATTGTAAGTTTCTGTCAGTACTATAAAACTCTAATTAAAAAGAGAGACAGTCTATAATATTCTTATGTTTTCGTTAGGCCCAAAAGATTAGGGCAAAGATGAGTAGCCTGTAAAGTTTACGTCCAGTGTAAAGAGATATGTTTTTAATGTTTTTAACTAGATCTTCCTATTGTATAATAAACTTTATACACATAAGCTCAAAAACCATATGAAGACTCCTGCCTCTTCTACCATACTTGCTCCCACAAAATTGGAAAAAAAAAAAAAAGCTTGTTTCCATGTCCTCAGTAGGTTTGTTATATGTAATACAGGTCTTTTCTTTCTCATAAACCTATTTACGACTCCTCAAGTTTACATTTCTGCCTTGCAGCCTTCACGTCTAGAGTGTTCTGTTATTTTTTGAACTTATCTTCAACTTCTTGTGTTCTTGGTAATTTAGCCTCTAGAATTGTTTTGTCTTGTATTTGTCCTGTTCTACCTGTGAAGACAAGCATCACCATCTTTATGATGCACTTGAAAATTAAACTACTGGAACCTAGTTCCCTTCCTCTTTATTAAGGCATATGCTTTGGCTAAAATGTTCTTCTTTGGGTATTCTAAATGCGAACAATCAGGGGTTTGGCAAGTGTCAAACTTTTGCTATTTTAATTACTCTTTGCAGTAATAAATTACAGTTAGAGTTAAACATTAAAAACACTACCACTTATCCTCTTTAAAACTGATGTCTTTAAAGTGATGGAAGAGCCTGAGGAATACGTTGTGGAGGAAGAGCTGCACGTTATTGCTGAGAGAGTGGAAGCTGAGCCAGCAGAAGGTATTCAGACTCTTAAAATAATGCTAGCCCTATGTGTGTTTAGCTTGTCCCATTCTTTATGTTCTCTTGCAGTTAGTTTATTGTCTGTATCACAAATGTTGATAAATATCCTGTGTAAATAAAAAGACTCCTTACATTTGTATTAAAAAGAAATCTGGAAATTTCTACAAATGTATTTTATAATCTTTTCAAGTGCCTGAGAAGAAAATTGTACCAAAACCGAAAATTCCTGCTAAAATAGAGGAGCCTTCACCAGCTAAAGGTACAATTCTCTCTCAAAAAAATGTGATATCACTTGTCTTGATAGCTGTAATGATGCCTTTCATTTGAGAAATTGCCTGTTTTTGTCAGCATGTATGTACAAACATTTTTGCTGAATATAGTCATTAATGTTTGTGTAAATGTGTGATCTTTTTGACACGTGAGTTCTTTGCCCCAAAACAATGTCACTTCTTCTGTAATGCAAACTAATATTCTTAAACCTAATCTTTCTAAAGTTCCTGAACCACCTAAGAAAATCGTGCCAGAAAAGAAGCTTCCTGCTGCTGTTCCTAAGAAGGAAAAGGTGCCACCAGCTAAAGGTATATGGGTTTTACTTTATTCTTGAATATTGTCTGTCTTTTTAAATCTTAAATGGATATGTTTAAGGTTAAATCTCAAATTTTTATAACGTTAACAAGAAAATGTGTGCCTATGTTTAGTGTTTTTCATATTGTGTGTTTGACTGTGTTGCCTGATATCTTCTAAGTGCCAGAAGAGCCAAAGAAACCAGTTCCAGAAAAAAGGGCTCCTCCAAAAGTGGCTAAGATAGAAGAGCCTGTCCCCACCAAAGGTAAATGAAATCCCCAGCACAAAAACTAGAAACACGTCTTGTCCTTCGTCCTCTTGCTGCTGTCCTTGGGTCACTCTTTTTATATGGAGGTTCTTGGTGTATGTTGGTGACCGTGGTGTATTATTGCCTTGTCTGTGGACGGAGTATTACTCACCTGTTGTGAAGTTTATTTGTGTGTACCTTGCAAATGGTTATATTCTAAAATCACAGTACTTTCTGGCTAATATATTTTTAAAATTCCACTTTAAGTACTATAACTCCCTAATACTAAAATTATCTTTCAAGTGACTGAGAGGCACATGCAAATTACCCAGGAAGAAAAAGTTCTTGTTGCTATAACTAAAAAAGAGGAGCCTCCAAGAGCAAGAGGTACATGGGGCTTTCCAATCCACAGAATAGTGTGCTTTCCCTCTTCTCTTCACCAAATACACTGGCTATGGGTGTTGGTTTTTGTTGTCATTGTTATATTATTGTTTTATGTGTAAAATAATGAAAATGTCCAGTCTTTATGTTTGAGTTACTATTACACGACTGCCTTTTTGTGGTTTGAATGGGGGAAACAACTCTTTAAAGTGAAATCTGTCTTTAAAGTGCCAGAAGAACCCAAGAGAGCTATTCCAGAAGAGAAAGTTCCAAAACTCAAACCTAAAAAAGAGGAGGAGCCACCAACAAAAGGTATACCAACTTTCTCAAAAATCAAAATAAGCATATAGATATCGAAACCATTCTAGTAGAATTGGGATCCCTAGAAAAAATAATTTAAATACATATTATAAAGTAAAGTAATATGCATATGCTATTTCACTTTAAAACTACACATATCTGATACCAGAAAGTATTCTCTCTCTCCTTTCTTTTCTAAAAAAAAATGAAACTCCCCACGAACATGTGTAGGTAGTTTCCCTTAAAATGTGCTTGTCTTCTAATATATCTTTATTTGTCTATATACTAAACTCATCAGCCGAAATGCTTGTTCTGTGTGGAAATCGTTGATGAAACTTAAAATTTTTTAAATCCTAAATTTTCTACGTTGTGCTAATAGAGTTTATGACAATATCTTAGAATTAAGGTGAATTACCATTTGTTACACAAGTTGCTGTCTAATGCTTGTTTGATAGTCTTTGTTTATGCTGTCTGGTTGTCTTTTTTTAACTCTCTTATAAATACTACTTGATCTTCCTAAAGTTATTCACTGTCTTTGAAGCATTAAGTAGCTTAGAAAAAAGTGTTCATATGTATATTAGACCATGTTTATTTCCAAGTCTATTGACTTTTCTTGCCATTTAAATGAAAAATTTAAACAACCAGCATGGTTATAAGTCATCTTTGTCCTTGGATTGTTCATACACAATTTTATTTTAACACATATATATTCAGAATCATGCAATTCACTTTTAATAATTACTCTTTTTAAAGTGGCTGAAATCAGGAAAAGAGCTGTTAAAGAAGAAAAGGTATCCATTGAAGTTCCAAAAAGAGAACCTCAATTCGCTAAAGGTATATTGTGCTTTGACTAAATAATAAAATGAAGCATGAAACTACACAACTCTTTGCCCACTAGTTCCCAGTTTGACTCCCATTCTTTATTGGCTTATTGTTGACTAAAGGCAGGGAATCTAACATAGGAAATCGGAAAAGGTAGATGTATACTCTGCAATACCTTGCCCAGCAGGTCTCCCAGGCAGGGTCTCCCACAGCCAGTGCATGAGACCATCACAAACAATGAAATCAGAGCACGTTGTCCCTCTCATCTCTAAATGGGCTTCAAGTAAAATGCTGCCTGTTTTCAATATTATCCTAGAAGTAGCTGTAGCAGAAGAGAAAGAATGGTCTTATACCCGAGAAGAAGAGGTTGTCTCAGTACAACGGGAAGAGGAATATGAAGAATATGAAGAAGAATATGATTACAAAGAATTTGAGGAGTATGAACCAACAGAAGAGTATGAGCAATATGATGAATATGAGGAACGTGAATTTGAACATTATGAAGAGTATAAAGAACGTGAAGAATATGTCACAGGTATGAGCAAAACTGCAAACCTGAAGCCACATTAAATATGTGCAGATTCCAGTAGAATAGGATAAAATTTGGGATGCCCAAAGAAATTTGGAAAGAACTTTGTTTCATTTGGCAAATTCAGAATTTTGTTCTTGGATAACTTCTAGAAAAAAAAACCCTCTCTGAATCTAAGGTTATTGTTAGACTTTAGTTCTTGGAATAATCTATTTCCCCCCTTATTTTCACTTATACCTAAAATGGGAAATGTCACTAAAAAGTTTCTTTCTTTAAAAGGTTAGGAGTTGATATTCAAGTGCTCATGACCATTCATGATTAAAAATTTCTAAATGTCTCTCATTCTGAAGCTTATTATTATCAAGTTATTGAGAAAACATACTACTCTCAGGCTTCCCATCACCAAAACTTGACAAAGACTCCTCAAAAGTAAAGACAGTTAGGGGCTGGCCCCATGGTCTATTGCTTAAAGTTCTGTGTGCTCCGCTTGGGCAGCCTGGGGTTCGCGGGTTTGGATCCTGGGTGCGGACCTACTCCAGTCATCAGCCATGATGTGGAGGCGTCCCACATGTGAAGTAGAAGATTGGCACAGATGTTAGCTTAAGGCTGATCTTCCTCAAGCACAAAAAGAAAAGAGGAGGATTGGCAATGGATGTTAGCTCAGGTCAAATCTTCCTCACCAAAAAAAAAAAAGCAGAGAAGGCTAACACAAGCAGTTGTGTTTTATCTAATGAGGATTAATTTGTAGGCGTATAACTTTGTTTCCAAAGAACTTATTTTTCTCAAATAATAAGTTCCTATTGGAATTTTGAAATGAATCAATATTATTTCACTTAATTTCTGATGTTTCATCGCCTAACTTTGAGAAAGTCCTATGTAGTTTTACAGATAGCATTAAAAACCCATGTTGCATAGAAAAGAGTTTTAACCATGATGTTGTCTACCTGAAGTGAAGTGAGAATTTTAATGTGTAAGAGAGTGTTACAATTACCTAATTTAAGTTAATAGCAAGGAGGAAAGGGCACTGAAAGGTTATTTAGGTCTTTTAGACTTTATTCTACTTGGACCCGTGATTCTCACTCACCTCTAGAGGCTACGGCTACACTGTAGATAAAATATACATTATTTTAATTCTTTAAGTCCATTTAAGAAATATTATTTTTTATTTACATTCTAAAGTCTAACCTTAAATACCATGTATGTACTTTTAAAGAGCCTGAGAAGCCTGTCCCAGTTAAGCCTGTCCACGAAGAACCAGTTCCCACAAAGCCAAAGGCCCCACCAGCGAAAGGTAGAGTGAAAATAATATTACCAGTTCTAAGAGACCTGTGTTTCTCACATGTCTGTCATACGATAAGTACATGTTGAAGTGGCCGTGTACAAATTGTGTGTGTGTTTGGGAATGTTACTTTACACATCTTACTTCTTAACTTTTTGTTCTTAGTACTCTTAAGAAATCTGGTTCAGGTTTTTAAATCTATTCCTATTGATATTTTAAAGTGCCGAAGAAAGCTGTCCCTGAAGAAAAAGTACCAGTGCCCATTCCTAAGAAACTCAAACCTGTGCCACCCAAAGGTACATTGCAGAGTGACAACTACCAAAGCCATCTTTGTTACTTGTGTTCTGTAGACCCGTCTTCCTACCTTGTTTGCTGTTCTTTGTTTTCACTGAATGTATTGTTCTGGTCCTGATTCTTACCTTTCACAGTTTTTCGTGTATTTTTATTTACATGGTATTTATGTGGTTGGTTTTAATGCTGTTCAATAATTAATATCTTTAAAGTGACTGAAGAAGCAAAGAAAGTTGTTGAGGAAAAAATACACATTTCAATTACCAAACGTGAAAAAGAGCAGGTGACCGAACCAACTGCTAAAGGTATAATAATTTCCTTCCTAGATAGTAGTCTGTTATAATGTCTTTTTAAAAATTAAGGCAGCTATGTTTTGCTTTGTTTTGCTGTTGTGTGTCTTTTAAATTAGTCTTTAGCAGGATATTGGATGTAAAAATCTGTAAATACAGGATAAGAAGATAACGTTACCTTTAAAAGAAAAAGTTATTTCAAAATACATCCACAGCCTCTTATAAAATGGCTGTGTCTTGCCACATGGCTACAGTGTATGTATATATAAAATAGAATGTTTGCACTTAAAATCAGTGACCATTTGGCACATTCCTGATTTATCTAAATTGATGTAATGATATAACAATATTCACCATAGTTCAGTAACTATTTATTCATTCTAAAGTCATTTTGGAGATTAAAAATAAAAGCTAACTCAGTATCTAGGCACTTTATTTCTGCTTTTTACTAAGTGTGAAGTAACTTCTCTACAATTTCAGGAAGTATACTTATCCACAAGTATTAGCTTCTCAGTAAAGGATATTTCCTACCAGCAGAGACACCTGAACGCTAACATCGTTTCACATTGAGCTCTGCTACCCCAGAGACTTACTTGAGTACCTCTGTGTGTTTTTATCCCAGTGGGGTTCAGAATCATTTCCATGGAACATAGAAAGTTTCCTATAGGTGAACAGTTGTGTATCTATCATATGAGAGGCACTTGCAAAATTATTCTATCTGCTTAAAGTACGACAAAGCGAGCATTGGCACGTTGGCCTGTTTCTGACAATAAAATTTTCTTATACTTAATATTTCAAGTGCCCCTGAAGCTCAAAAGGGTTGTCACTGAAGAAAAAGTACCAGTTCCTAAAAAGGAAGTAGCCGCACCTGTTAGAGGTACCTAATAACACTCATTTTAATGTGTTGTTTGTCTTTTTTGGTATAAAATTCATGTTCAGTCCTATGTGTGGAGTTCTTCTGTGGGAAAGATAAAGCTTATTCTTTCTTCTGTTACAAATGGCTATGTTCCTAATGTGTCTTAATTTTGCTGAGTAATTGGAAAGTGTCCAACCTAAAGATAATATCTTTAAAGTGCCAGAAGTACCTAAAAGACGAGAACCAGAAGAGATAGCCTTTGAAGAGGAAGTTGTAACCCAAGTAGAGGAATATCATGAAGAAGAAGAAGAGTACGTTTACGAAGAAGAGGAACTCGTAACTGAAGAAGAAGTGGTACCAGTGATACCAGTCAAAGGTAGATTATATCTCCTCCCAAAGGACACACATCAGCATCTTTGGAGTCTGAGTGTCTAATTTGGTCATATTCTGGGGTTTATTAGCACCAATGACCAATTTTAGAAGCAGACACTTTTAGATGCTGAAGTATGATTTCTGCAGTTGCTTTTAACATTTTATATCTTTTATGCAACATTTCCAAAATTCTTAATAATATCTTTAAAGTGCCTGAGGTACCCAAGAAACCTGTTCCAGAAGAGAAGAAACCTGTTCCTGTTCCCAAAAAGAAGGAAGCCCCACCAGCAAAAGGTACACCACCATTCATATCATGGGCATACGAAAGCCTTAATCTGCATATAAATAGTTAACTATCTTCTGAGTTCGAAACTGTGTGTGTGTTGCTATCTGTTGTTAGAAACATTAACTGTCCTTTATGTGGATGTGTTGTTACTCATAGTTAGAATTTACCAATAAACAATATCTTTAAAGTGCCTGAGATTCCTAAGAAGCCAGAGGAAAAAGTTCCTGTGCCCATTCCTAAAAAAGAGAAGGCTCCACCAGCTAAAGGTACATCTCTTTATAATCCATCAGTGGGATGATGTAATAATTTACTCACGTAGTATAACTTGGTGAGCCATATCAGGTTTTTCCCCATGACAATATTAACAATATTAATGCCAAGACAAAGACCACCCAACTGGCTGATTATAGGAACAGTTTACCCTGCATTCATCTCTGAATTTTACCCTCAAAGGATGGTGATGCTTAGTGATTGGCTCCTCCTCTTTGGTGGAAAGTTCTTAGTGTAAAATGGATTCTTATTGTAATACCAAAGTGGACAGAATCACCACTTACCAGGCATTGCGTGTTGTCTTTATCACCAGTCTGTTTCTTCAGTGTTTTCTATCTTAATTTTTGTGCATTTCCCAGCCTTTGTTTTGTAGCTGTTATTATTTTCAGTCTTAAAGTGAAATCGTTAGAATATCAATGATGCTTCAAATAAGTCCTGAAATTGCTGGATTCTTATCTATGGGTGAAAAATGTAACACTAACCTTATTTGATATCTTTAAAGTTCCTGAGGTACCCAAGAAACCTGTACCAGAGGAGAAAGTGCCAGTACCAGTTCCTAAAAAGGTGGAAGCTCCACCTGCCAAAGGTACATGAACTTACAGTGTCGCAAATTTTTTTATTTCACATCTACATATAAGTGAAAAATTAATTGGTTCAATTCGGTGCTCTTTGGGGATGCAACTCTTTAATATTTCTTTATAGAAAAGAAAAGATTTTATTATTTATTTATTTATTTATTTATTTATTTATTTATTTTAAAGATTGGTACCTGAGCTAACGACTGTTGCCAATCTATTTTTTTTTCTTTCTCCTTTTTCTCCTCAAATCCCCCCAGTACATAGTTGTATATTTTAGTTGTGGGTCCTTCTAGTTGTGGCATGTGGGACGCCACCTCAATGTGGCCTGACGAGTGGTGCCATGTTGGCGCCCAGGATCCAAACCAGCGAAACTCTGGGCTGTGGCAGTGGAGCACGCAAACTTAACCACTCAGCCACGGGGCCGGCCCAAAAAGATTTTATTTTAAAGATAAAATACTTCTTGAAATACCTCGGTCATGTTTTTATTACCTTATCTTAATCTTTTTGAGACTACGCTTAGACTCAAAATTTCATGTTATATAAAATTTTTCTCTAAATCATTTCTTTAAAGTGCCAGAAGTACCCAAGAAACCTGTGCCTGAGAAGAAGGTGCCAGTTCCTGTTCCTAAGAAAGTAGAAGCTCCACCTGCAAAAGGTACATCCATTCATCATTCAAAGCACGTGGGGAAAAACCCTAACATTTATGCATATTGACATACAAATTCCCCCACAACGTAACATTTTAAAAAATTATCTGTCTGTTAGAAATATAAAAGTCGGGGTTTTCGTGATTAGTTTTTCATATCTGTTGCTCTAAGACACATAAAAGAACACATTCTTAAAGGTAAATAATATCTTTAAAGTGCCAGAGGTGCCTAAGAAGATCATCCCAGAAGAAAAGAAACCAACACCTGTTCCGAAAAAAGTGGAAGCTCCACCACCCAAAGGTACATTAATCTGCAGAACCAGGGCAAAAATGAAAACTAACTGGTGTTACACAGCGTCACTAATCATAATTAATGCTTCATGACATTTACCTTGATGACAGTTGATGCTCTATGATCACAGAAGATTTGCTTTTTATGTTGTCTCGTTGTGAATATTGTACATAAAAGTGATGTTTGTATGACTGAATAAATATCTTTAAAGTGCCGAAGAAACGTGAGGCAGTTCCGGTTCCTATAGCTCTGCTTCGAGAAGAGGAAGCTCCATTTGAAGAAGAAATTGCTCCTGAAGAGGAAGTTCCACCTGAGGAAGAGGAAATTCTACCTGAGGAAGAGGAAGTTCCACCTGAGGAAGAGGAAGTTCTACCTGAGGAAGAGGAAGTTCCACCTGAGGAAGAGGAAGTTCCACCTGAGGAAGAGGAAGTCCTACCTGAGGAAGAGGAAGTTCCACCTGAGGAAGAGGAAGTTCCACCTGAGGAAGAGGAAGTTCCTCCAGAGGAGGAAGAATTTGTACCTGAGGAAGAAGAAGTTGTACCTGAGGAAGAAGAAGTTCTTCCAGAAATTAAACCCAAGGTGCCAGTACCTGCACGAGGTATAGCAGCTCTTCTTGGAGTCATCAAAGCTTCTTTTGTGTTAAATTCTGCCTTTCCATCTTTTTGTTCATCTCCAATTTTGTCTATAATGCTTTACTCTCTATGTTGTCCGCCAACTAAATCTTAGAAAACATTCCAGATACATGTGCTGTTATTATTATGTATCTGTCTTGTGCGTCTGTCTATTGTAAATTATCTGAATGTCTTTTCAAATTTCATGATATGAAATGTTATTTAGTCATTTGTGGTCTTATTCTCACTTGTCTTTTTGTTATATATACAAGACTGTGTATGTGATTTTTAATGTCTTAAAAATGAATGTTTTTAAGTGCCTGAAGTGCCAAAGAAACCTGTACCAGAGAAGAAAGTCCCTGTTCCCGCTCCTAAAAAAGTGGAACCGCCACCACCCAAAGGTACACCTCCACAAAGTGAATACACATTCATCCATAGCTTTACCAGAAAAGTTATGGTGGAACTGGGTTTTAGGAAACATTATATTTATAAAATAGATAGTCACCTTTTTACTTATGAAATTGTTCAGAAACACTAATATCCACTTTCCATTGGATGCAAAGCAGTATTCAAGAGCAAAGATGAAAGGAAGTGTTGTCCCGGAACTGCCACACAAGTTCTACCTGATTCCCTATAGTTTTATTAAACATCATCATTTTCATATAGATATTCTGCAAAGGTAAATTATCTACAGAAAAAAGACACCTGAAGAATATGATGAATAAATCTACCTAAATTGTATGCTTCAACCATTTATAAAGTGCGCTTATAACACCAGGATGAAATAGAAAAAAGAAAGATTAATGTATTTATCAAAACAATGAGAAATACCTATATCTTCTGATACATATGTATAAATGGTAGCCCAGCAGGTTTTTATTTTAGCCTTGACTTTGTACCTTGCTGTGTTACCATGAGCAAGTCCTTTAACCAATCTGAGCCTCAAGTTCCTCTTCAGTGAAATGACCTCCCTCCCCACCAGGCTAAATAGTCCTATAGTCAAGGAAATGGTAAAGCTGATCCTTTATTGGATTTCAAGGATTCAGAACTATTTTTAGAGATAATGATTTAATAAATTCCTAGTGAAATTTAAATGGATGAAATAACAGCATCTATTATCTGATAATCAAATAGGTTGCTGATCCCTTACTCTACAAAACCTAATTATATCATAACACTTGGGCTTCCATTCCTATCTTGAGTGACTGTTGCATGTTGGTCTTTCTCTGTGTGTCGACTTCTTATGTTTTCTCTTTTCTGTCCCTCACAACAATTCTTATCATGAAATGATGTCTTTAAAGTGCCTGAGGTTAAGAAGAAAGTAGCAGAGAAGAAAGTGGTCATTCCCAAGAAAGAGGAGGCTCCTCCTGCCACAGGTACTACTATTCCCAAGCAAATTAGACACTGCCATTTCTTTCCATCACCTGTAAACGTCAAAGTGTCCTGTTTCTGTATTTGTTAACACAGCTTATATTATTGCTCTATCCATTGTCTCTGTGTGAAACGGAAACTGCAAAATAAAATAATATCTTTAAAGTGCCTGCAGTGCCTAAGAAACCTGAACCAGTAAAGAAGGTGCCTCCTCCTGGTCTTAAGAAAGCAGTGGCTCCTCCTGCCAAAGGTACATCATCCCAAAACAGAGATGTGTTTGCTGCGCCAATGTTGAACTGTGATGCAACCCACACAGGATGTTCAACATAAATATTGTGTTGTATGGTCTGTCATTTACAGTCGTCATTTGTGACTCTGTTGCACCCATGTTTGTGCTATGTCTGTTTTTCCACTTTGTGTTTGGGTATTTACATCTGTGTATGTTGTTTCTAAAAAATAAAAATACTAAACTCATATATCTTTAAAGAGCCAGAAGTAACTAAGAAACCAGTCCCTGAAGTACCCATTGCTCTTCCTAAAAAAGTAGAGCCTCCAGCAGTAAAAGGTAGACTATCTCTTTAATGGACTCTTAATCTTAAACCACAACCCTCTTTCTTTTTGTCTCATTAACTGAATCCGTGAAATGTCGATGTTTCATCTTGTGCATGTGTGTTCTTATATTTACTCTTGTGTTGAAAAACAGGAAACTTGATCTTTATATACTCTTCTTTGGTTCTTGCATTTTAAGTACCTAAAACAATCAATATCTTTTAAGTTCCTGAGGTACCTAAGAAAGTGGAAGAAAGACCAATCGTTGTCCCTGAAGAAGAGGAAGTTCCACCAGTTGAAGGTAGATGACTTTCTAAGAAAATCGCATTTTCAAAGTCATCATTGTCTAATATTTGAAGGATGTAAATGCACATTTCACTACAGAAAAGGAACATATTCAGACTCTAAAAGAAATTATTTGCCTAATAGAAATTGAGCGGCTCATTGAAACCAAACCTTTCTTACACGCTTAGTCTGTTTGTTGTTTGTTTTATTTTAATGAGAATCTTTGAGGTGAAACTGTATTTGCCATGGAAATTTTTCATCAAATGACTTGGTTGGCAGTTGTGGGATAAACTTACCCAAGAGAAATTCCAGTTAAGCCTGAGCAACTGGTACAGAAAATCTGACTTGTACCCCTGAGTGAATGTTTGACTTCAAACAAGCTCGCCTCCATTAAAAAGAATAATAATAGGGGCTGGCCCCATGGCCGAGTGGTTAAGTTCACGTGCTCCACTGCAGGCGGCCCAGTGTTTCGTTGGTTCAAATCCTGGGCGCGGACATGGCACTGCTCATCAAACCACGCTGAGGCAGCATCCCACATGCCACAACTAGAAGGACCCGCAACTAAGAATATGCAACTATGTACCTGGGGGCTTTGGGAAGAAAAAGGAAAAAAATAAAATCTTTAAAAAAAAAAAAAAGAATAATAATATTTTGAACTAAATTCTTTCTGAGGTCCTTTACAATTCTAAAATTCTGGGAAGAGCCTAACATATTTTGAAGACCCAGTAGATTTTTTTCAAGGACTAATGAATTTTCACATGCATTTGGAAGGCTGAGCTATGAGTTACCTTCACTGATCAGACAACCTTAGTTTTCAGATATATCATTTTAGTCTAATATCAAAAGAATTATAAAAATAATTGACAAAATAATCATCTTTTTAAAGTGTTTGAGGAGCCTGAAGAGCCTATTCCAGAAGAAGAGATCCCAGAAGAACCACCTACCATAGAGGAGGAGGTTGAAGAAGTAGCACCACCTAGAGGTACAGTTGCTTTCATGAGTTGGACATTTAAAATACTTGGTCTTCTAGATCTTTCTTAGAATTTGTCTAAATCTAATATTCATCAGTATATTTTTCTTAGATCATATCCATGATAAATTAAAGATTAATTATGACTGGCACCTGAAGCTTTGTGTCCCTTTTCTCCCCACAAATTTTTCTACTGCATCTGCAATACAATTAAGAATGAGAGATTGCTTTTGTGTTATTGGTACTTTAATTTTTTCTGGCCAGGCCCGATTGTAATATTTTCTCCTAGTTTTCAATTCTTAATTTTTTCTTCCATGTTAAGGTGGGGAGAAAGTCTGTTTCTGTGGTGTTCACTTTTTAGAATAATTCTTAGCCTATTATTCTTGAAGACTATGACAATCTTTTGCATAATTGATGTTATGTTTGCTTATAGGATTTCCAAGTAATATCCTTCTCACCTTTAGAGTCACTACTCCCTATATGTAATTGCCATTTAAGTTGCTAATATTTTTTAAGTAAATCAATGTTTTGTGGGTTTTTTGGTATATGGGTGTTATTCTGTTCGTTGCATGTCATTTTTCAAAATTTCCATAAAATATCTTTTAAGTGCCTGAAGTGGTCAAGAAAGCAGTACCTGAAGCACCTACTCCTGTTCCTAAAAAAGTAGAGGCACCACCAGCTAAAGGTATAGCAAATCCCAATTAATAATATCCTTAAATTCCCATTAATTTTCTTTTTAAAAAACAAAAGTATCTTTCACTGCTTTCTTAGAGTCAATTAAATAGCAAATTTATGAAATTGATTAAGGACAAGTAAAAATATCACATTCCATTTCTTCATCCTTTTTTGGAATGTTTAAGGATGATTGCGTGTGTGTGACTTATTCTGGAAGTTTCTGATTTTAAATAGCTGAGAATTTTAATGTTAATAGTATATCTCTCTATGCCCATGTACATAACAATGGATCCTTCTTCCCCACATTCCATTAATAGATTTTTATTTCATTACATAGAGTTTTCTCATGTAATTATAATAATAATTATGTCTACCGTACTATTTTATAGGGGAAAAATCTGTTCTAATGCTTGGATAATAACTATTTTAAAGAGCTTCATGTCCCTTCTGTAATATTTGGCCTAAGCATTCAAGGTTATTACAAATGTCCACTTCTCATTGCTTCCTAATTAGGTTAATGCTTGAGTAGTGCTCTTAGTAGGTTAGATTCTGCTGTCTCTCTCACCATAGGCATCCTCAGCAAATATAATAGTGTCCTGCAGAACATAATGCCATTGTCAAGGCTTAAGTACTCTATGATGGTAATCATTTCAAATAAGTCTTCATCAAATTAAAAATAGTAAAAGTAGGACCAATATTGGTAATCCCCGCCATTTAAGAAAAAATAGAACAGGACAGGTTTTTTGCAGACATATCTTCTTCTAAGGGTATGGTTAGCACAAATGAGTGATTTGGGAAAATATCTGTATTGCCTATAAAATTGGTGTCCAATAGTACAGGTGACTTCTTAGACTTTGATTATCATAATGTTGATGCTGTTTCTGATGTTGTTATTTCATGTTTGCTATTGCGTATTGTTGGCTAACTGAAATGCCTAATATCTTTAAAGTTCCAAAGAAGGTTCCTGAGGAAAAAGTACCTGTTCCTGTTCAGAAAAAAGAGGCACCTCCAGCCAAAGGTACATTTTCTCTCTTAAACCTGACTTTTCTTTCAATCTTTTTTCATTAAATGTTTTATGTCTGTATGTCTTGAATGTTTTTTATGTCTTTTGTCTATGAAAGCTTGCCCTTGACTGTCCTAAATGTTAAAACTGTATTTTTTAAGTGCCCGAAGTACAAAAGAAAGTCCCAGAAAAGAAAGTCCCAGAAAAGAAAATCCCAGAAAAGAAAGTCCCAGAAAAGAAAGTCCTTGTGCCTAAAAAAGAAGCTGTTCCCCCAGCTAAAGGTATTTTTGGGAAAATATTTGATTTTCATGTTTTGTTGCATGAAAGCCTTTTTTCCAGTTGTCTTTATTTTAAATTTTGAATTTACATCTTCATTTCTTCTGTGTTTAAAAAAGATAAATCTCTTAAAATAGATGCTCTTTCAGGGAGGACTGTCGAAGAAAAAATATCAGTTGCCTTCCACAAAGAGGAAGTAGTTAGAGAAAGAACAGAATTTGAAATAGTAGAAGCGGAAGCAGTTCTTGAGGAAGAAGAGTTCCATGAAGTTGAAGAATATTTTGAAGAAGAAGAGTTCCACGAAGTAGAAGAATTCACCAAAGTGGAAGAGCACAGATTTGAAGAAGTCCACGAGGTTGAAGAGGTCCGTAGGGTAATAGAAGTTTTAGAGGCTGAAGAAGTGGAAGTTTACGAAGAACCCAAAGCTCCACCTAAAGGTATAGGGGAAGTCTACAGATCTCACAAATTGTTAGATCTTGCTCGAACTAACTTTTTTTTAAAAGTGCATTTCATGTTCAGTTTGGAACCCTAAAAACGCCCACTTACTTTCCAAGTTACAATCATGGAATGCTTCAAGCATGAGTTTAAACTATTTGATACAAAGACTGATAGAGAGTAGAGACTAACCACACAGAGTATAATTTTGCAGACAAGATAATAATATTTGGTATCTACTTATCTAAGAAGATCACTCTATGAACTTGTGGATTCTTTTTTAAATCCAACTAAGAACGTTACCTGATTGTTGCAAGTACCAAAATAACTGACCAGTCTCATCAGTTGAGTGAAAAAAAGCTCTTACGTGTTCAGGCAAAATAACTATTGCTTTGTTAACATTTCAGTCAGCTCTTCACAAACTGATAATTACTTATCAAAAGCTTCAACCATTTTATGCTAATTTCATTATAGAAATAACATTAAGGAAGTAAATGAAGTGTTAGTAACAGCACCTGCACTCTAATACTATATTCTGAGGATAAACCATAATGCAGATAAATTCTCTGCAGTCCCACTTCGGATCTTGCACAAATTAATATGTGTGTAACATGAAGGAATTTGTGTGTGTGTTTGTGTGTGCTTAGCATACAGAGTAAATCTATAATATAGATGAAATTGAGCAAAATTAAGTCCTTTTTGGATGTAGGTGTGGTATAAATTCAAAACATATAAATAGGTAAAGCATTTTAGGAGCCCTCATTGGACTAACTTTGATCGTAGTGCTCCATAATACTTCAAGAGTTCATTCTAAACCAACACACTAATATCTTTGAAGGGCCTGAGATATCTGAGAAAGTCGTCCCTCCAAAAAAACCACCCACTAAAGTTGTTCCTCGAAAAGAGCCACCAGCTAAAGGTATTTTATTGGTGCAAAATTACCTACCTAACTTTAAATACAGTAGCACCCTCGATGCTTGACAAGTTTGCATTCTCCTTGATGTTTTCTTCTGTGTTTTCTGTTTTTGGAATTTCTAAAACAAACTAATATCTTTAAAGTGGCTAAGGGTCCAAATAAAGTCCTACCAAAGAAGAAACCCACTGTTGTTACACCTGAGATACCCAAAGCAAGTATCCCCACTAACCAAATAGTGAACCCAGATTTCCGTCTTTACTACTATTTGATTATATAATTACTAACTTGTCTATAGATAAATCCATGTTTACCTGTTAATTACAAATTTTAATAACTTAGTAAATATAAATACATTGTGACTGTTTAATGTCCCTGCTTTATTCATTTTTGTAAATCTCTTGAATTTCACAATAGAAATAAAAAATAATATCTAATAAATAATATATACTTATATCTTTAAAGTCCCTGAAGCTTTAAGAATGTTTACACTGAAGAGAAGGTGCCAATTAGTCCTCCAAAACAAGTAGAAACAGCACCAGCTGAAAGTTTCTTGTTAATTCTTCTTATCAAGCTCTTATGATTCTAACATGGGAAATTTCCCTGGATCTTTGTTGTCATATTTGTTATCAAAATTCAACTTATTTTAATTATTGTAATGTATTGATAAAGTGATGTCTGTATTTTATATTGTGGTTCTGTTCTGTTCTGTGTTTACATTTCTCTTGTGCTCTGCTTGTTAAAAATCTTCATGAATGTTTAAAAGTAAGAGAAATTATTACTACTATCTTTAAAGTGCCTGAAGTGCCCAAGAAAATTGTGGTAGAAGAAAAAGTCCGTGTTCCTGAAGAGCCCAAAGTTCCACCAGCTAAAGGTACCTGCCTTTGCTGATTCACCACTAATATAAAGCCTCCTTTTATTCACTTTATTTGTTTGTATTGATCCTCTTCTTAAGCAATTATTAAACAATGTTGACCTCTCAACTTCTTTTTTAAAATAATTCACTTTGGCAGCTATTGTCAAGTAGCTCTAGAAGCAAATAAACATTTCAGATGATGATAGAAAATGATGCTATATCCAAAGGGCAAAGTGTTTCCAATGTGACAAGTCAAGGACTCATTGACAAGGCCATCTAGAGAGATGCGTTGACTGTGTGTGTAGTTGGCTTATGATTCTGGAATTTTTGACATTCTTCTTGTTAGATGCCCCTTTTTGTCTTGACATTTTATACCCAATTATGAAATTCTTAAAAATAAAACAAACAAATATCTTTAAAGCACCTGAAGCACCCAAGAAAATTGTTCCAGAAGAGAAAGTTCGTGAAGCGGTTCCTAAAAAGCCTGAAGTTCCACCAGCTAAAGGTAGACACTGATACTAATCATAAAATGAAATAACTACGTTTCGTTATTCATGGCTTAATGTGAATATGTGTGATGTTAAATCCTTGTATTTTGTTTCTTTATATTCTTAATATCTTATATTTGTTATTTATAATAATTAATATACTAATATCTTTAAAGTTCCTGAGGTACCTAAGAAAAGTATTCAAGAAGAAAAATCAGCTATAGTTTTTTCTGAAGACCTGACGACATACAGTGAGTGTAGAAAAATTGGTAGTTCTCGTTGGCTTCATTTGTGTTTGTCTTCGTGCCTTTTTAAAGTAAATATACTAATATCTTGTAAAAGCCTAAGCTGCCAAAAATATTTGGCTAAAATGAAATAATTTTGAATGGCTATTGGCCTCACAAAAGGTATATTTCCTCACCAATTTAAAAAATAAATAGTTCTTTTCTTATAACATTGCCTGATTTTCGAAAAGTCATTTGTCTTGTTGAATTTGTCATTGCCATGTCTTGTTAACCGTGCAAATGTCTTCTGCTTTGAAGCAATTTATTTTCTTAGACTATTAAGTAACTTACTTTAACTTCGTAATTATATTTTAATTGGATTTTGTAGAATCAAAATACTCCACCATTATTATTTTTTTACTCTCCATAACAATCACTGGAAACATTGGGGCAATGCTCTTCGAATGACCATGGATTTACAAGGCCATTAGAACCTCAAAAGTGTTTTCAAGCCTTTTTTTTTTTTTTTTTTGGCTTTAATGTGAAACTATGATTAAATAATCTCAGGAGTAAAATAATCTGAATAATAAAATATTCTGAATAGAATACTGTTCAATAATCTGAATAGTAAAAATGACAGTAGTTGAGATTCTCTTCCACATATTTTAATCTAAAAAATTCTCTGTTTAAACCCAATTTTTTGGTCACCCTGTAATACTAGGTTGAGATAAAAATATATGATGAGGGGCTGGCCCTGTGTCATAGTGGTTAACTTCGGCACACTCTCTGTGGCAGCCCAGGTTCATGGGTTTGGATCCCAGGCATGAACCTACACCACTCAACAGCCATGCTGTGGCAGCCACCCACAAATAAAGTAGAGGAAGACTGGCACAAATGTTAGCTCAGGGCTAATCTTCTTCAAGCAAAACAAAGAGGAAGATTGGCAACAGATGTTAGCTCAGAGCTAATCTTCCTCAGCAAAAATAAATAAATAAATGTATATATAGTGACTCCCTCCTTTGAATAATCTTTCTATACTTGAACTTGGTTATTATTATCAGACAGTCTTCCTTTCTAAAAGCTGGAGAAATCTTTATTTTCTTCATTTGCCTTATTTTCCAAATATTTAATCATTTTTCTTTTTCTTTTCTACTTCCAATTCCTAAATGGTTTCACATTCATATTAAACTATGAAGCCATAAACTATATTTGGTTTGAAAATATATATAATTAGGTTCCTGGAAAAGGAAAGGATTTACATGAATTTCCCATAGGTCAAATTATAGGAGAATTCTTGATGTGCAACTCAACATCAACCCTGTTCTTTGTGAACAAATCCATAAAAACTAAAAGCAATAGGACAGTCTTACCAGTAACTTTCAGTGGACAAAGTAGAAGAATCATATAGTCCCTGGCCAATGAATTTCTCCATTCTATCATCATGATCATCAAGAAATGCTGAGAGTCCTATGTCATAAAACTGGGAATGAGGCTTTTTCCTAGCCAAGGTGTCATTGCCACTAGTTTGTGTCTATGCACTACTGGTAATTTGAGTGATAAATGTGTATTATGTATTATGTTTGTCTTAATACTATTCTTCATCCACCTTGAAATGCCCCTAATTGTGCAAATACTAATATCTTTAAAGTTTATGAAGTAACTGAAGAATTGGCCCCAGAAGAAGAAGTACTTGTGACTCATCTTCAAAAGACAAAAATCAAACTAACAAAAGGTATAGAACACCAATGATGCAGTCTGAAGACAATTTATTTTTGGCTCATTTTAAAAGCTCAATACTTTCCTTCACCATTTATAAATATAACTATACTCATATCTTTTAAGTGCCTGAGCCACCCAAGAAGGTTGTTCCAGAGGACGAAACATATGTGACTGTTCCTAAAAAGAGAGAAACACCAGCAGCTAAAGGTACAGTCCCACAACATCACACTTGGATGAATATCTTTGGCTTCAAGACTCAAAAATTGCATGCTATATAATTTACTGTCTTTACAATTTCTAAGTGTAAACTTACTGATATCTTTAAAGAGCCTGATACAACTAGAGAAGTGTTTCCAGAGGTGGAGTTACCAGAGGCTGTTACCAAAATTCCAGAGCACCCTCCAACTGAAGGTATAATTCTTAGTTATGAAAATCTCAATAAGATAATCTTTCTTCTTCAGTCTGCAAAATATATTTAGTGTTTTGTGTAGATTCTCACACCCTCTAATGCTAAAATACTAATATCTTTAGAGCACTTAATATGCCCAAGACAAGGAACTATCTATGACTTGCCCCCAAAAAGTCAAGTCCCACTCATACAATATACCAAGATAAACTATTAGAACAAAAATAAACTTTCTAATTTAAAGTTACAATAGCTGTTAATATACCTAACTTTCTTTGCAAGTCAGGTCTTCATGCCTTTACCTTTTCTCGATTAAAAAATACTAATATCTTTAAAGAATTGGAAGTCTTCATAGAAGGTGTTCCAGAGAGACAAGCTCCTGTTGCTAGAAGAAAGACGCCACCACCAAAAGGTACAAGCCAGAAGAAAGTCAACTTTCTTATCTCATGATTGTAGTTGTACTTAACACATGTAAAAATACTAATATCTTTAAAGCTCCGGGTGCTATCAAAGAAGTCATTTCAGAGAAGTGGGTCTGCCAGAGCAGCAGCTCAGCTGGGTATATAAATGTCCCCATGAGTCATTCAAGAGAAAATAGAGGGAAAAAAAATCTTTAACTTATACACATGGAAGCTGCTTGGGCTATAAGTTTATGCCTGAGGCCTCCAGGGAAAATGTAAATACATATAACGTGCAGATGTGACTGAGATGGATTCTTCAATAGGAAATAGTTATTACTGTTTGCTTAAAAAGTAAAAATCAGACTAGCTAGAAAAAAATGTACATGAGACCACTTGTAGCATTTATATCCCTGAAACTAGATTGAACTGGCTCAACATTCCCTCCCCCTTTAAAGCAGAAATCAGTGTCATCGAATGACAGAGGTGCTTGGCTGTAGCCTATAAATCCGTAATTCATCCCGCCATGGGGATGAAATTCCAGGATAAAATATAGCTACCTGTTGGAATTGCTTTTCTATTAAAATAAACTTATGTCTAAAAACAAGCCATATAAATTTGAAAGAACTGATTTCCCATAAGACTTAAACATCATAGAAATATTTTCGGAAAACTATGACTTAAAGAAAATAAATTTAAGTTCAATATGGAGCTGTTCCATCTATAATATCATCTCCCTGGGAACCTTCTAAAAGCAAGGCAGTTAAAACCAAAACCAGTTAAGTTCGAATTCTGCCCTCAATACTTATTTGCTTCTCTTGTTGTCTTTTATTTTTAAAGAGTCCAACATTTTTCCACTTTGAATATTTTTAGATGAATCAAAAGATGAGAAAGTTTTAAAACATCCAGAATAACAATTTATTCACAATACCCATGATAGTCTGTAATTTAAAGAATATCTAACACTTTGACATTGTTTTCTCAGTCTAGAACCTTTTAGTTGTTTTCCTCTCTCCTATACTTGAAAAGTGCCTAAGGTAAGGGTACAAGATAAAGCCAACCCGGATAAGAAAGGAGCTGTTTTGTTTTCCCTAAGCTAATAGCAAAAGTACATCGTTAATTATAAAAAAAAATTTTTCACTTAAAAATTTTTCCATGATCTAATTTTCTATACATCTACCATTCCAAGAAATGAAATTATTAATATTGATAGTGCCTGGGGGCTGGCTCCTTGGCCAAGTGGCTAAGTTCGCGTGCTCTGCTTCGGCGGCCCACGGTTTCGTTGGTTCGGATCCTGGGCGCGGACATGGCACCACTCCTCAGGTCACGTTGAGGTGGCGTCCCACATGCCACAACTACGAGTCACAACTAAGATATATAACTATGTACTGGGGGGATTTGGGGAGAAAAAGCAGAACAGAAAAAAGAAAATTGGCAACAGTTGTTAGTTCAGGTGCCAATCTTAAAAAAAATATATATTGATAGTGCCTGAGGTGACTAAAAAAACAGCTCCTAATAATCAAGTATTCATATTGTTCCCCAAGAATCAGATTCAGGGAGCAGGGAGGTCTCCCAGTCTGGGGTATTCCTGTAGGTAGCGTTATGACTAAAACTCACCTCAAGAAGTTGTCCCTGTAAAGGAAATGCCCATGGCTGCTCCCCTGAAATTGAAACACCCTCCACTAAAGGGACCATTTATTCTATCATTCCTTCCTTCATAAATGTCTATTATATGCATGGTACCAGGGAGCTGGGGAATAATAAACAAAGACAAATAAGATTTGGTTCCTTTCCTCAAGACTTTATACCTTTTCCAATTCTTGAAGGAAGCACCCTTGTAGCCACAAAAATCACTTTGGTTCAAAGTGATTAATGTCTCCACTAATCCTTTCACGTCTAAGTGTAATACTAATATCTTCAAAGTACCAGAAGCTGTGACAGAAGTTGCTCCTGAAGTGACAGTACCTGAGGATGTTCCTGAAGAGCCAGAACGTCTGCCTGTGAAAGGTACATGTCACCTCTGAATAGATATTGAAGAAAAAAACTACCCTCTGCTCTTAAAACTATGTTTTCTAATGTTCTTCGTAACTCTTAAATGTAAACATACTAATATCTTTAAAGCATCTGAAGCTCCACGAGAAGCTCCCTCTCAAAAGAAAATATTTGTGGCTGTCCCTATCAAAACAGAAAACCCCTGTATTAAAAGCATTCATTCAACAACTATTTAGTAGGGAGGGTCCCAGGGACTCTGCTGGGTGCTGGAGAAGGGTGAGCACCTCTTCTCAAGGATCCTACTTAACCCCGTTCGACTTAGTCGACTGCTGGGGCAAGGGGAGAATGGACAGAAAAGAGACTTCTAGAAAACTATATTTGCTAACTTATTGTGGTTACTGTTTTCATTAGTCGTTTTAACTCTTACATGTGAAATACTAATATCTTTAAAGTGCCTGAATCTCCTCAAGAAGCTGTTCCTGCAAAAAGAGTTCCTTCCAAAAAGAGAGAACCTCCATCAGTTAAAGGTACAAGTTACCATGCCCTCAAGTTCAAGAAGAAATAGCTCTTTCAGTCTTGAAAATATTTTACTGTTCCTAGTGATCTTCATAACACTAAATGGAAATACTAATCTCTTAAAGTACCCGAAGCTCCCCAAGAAATTGTCCCTGAAAAGAAAACATACGTGGTTCCTCACAAAAAGCCTGAAGTCTTTCATGATGAAGGTATATCTTGCTGGAAGCTTAGAGGTTTGGGAAAATGTCTTGTCCTGTATAAGTGTGTTACCTGTTTGTACTGATTCTTGTAACTCCTAAATGTAAAAATATTAATATCTTTAAAGTGCCTGAAGTTCCCAAAGAAGTTGTCTTGGAAAAGAAAGTGCATCTTCCCCAAAAACCTGAAGTTGTACCTGTCAAAGGTACATTTCTAACCATCCCTTCAAGCTGGGATAGGGAGGGTGCTAGAAAGAACCACCTTGCTAGCCTTGAACGTTCTTTTTGGTGTGTAAATGTGATTCTTGTCTGTGTTGATCCTTGTGACTCAAATGTAAATTTACTAATATCTTCAAAGTGCTGGAAGCTCCCAAAGAGGTGGTCCCTGAAAAGAAAGTGCCTGTGAGGCCTCCTAAAAAGCCAGAAGTTCCACCTGTTACAGGTACTTGTCACGGATCTTAGGTTGGAGAAGATAGAACTCATCTGCTCTTGAAAATATTTTGTTCCACTGGTCTTCATATCTCCTACATGTAATTTTACTAATATCTTTTAAGTGCCCGAGGCTCCCAAGGAAGTTGTCCCTGAAAAGAAAGTGCCTATGGCACCGCCTAAAAAAACAGAAGTCCCACCTGTTACAGGTATTTGTCACTGGTCTTAGGCTTAAAAAGATGTAACTCTTCTGCTCTTGAAAGTATTTTGTTCCAGTGGTCTCATCACTCCTAAATGCAATTTTACTAATATCTTTTAAGTGCCCGAGGCTCCCGAGGAAGTTGTCCCTGAAAAGAAAGTGCATGTGCCACCTCCTAAAAAGCGGGAAGTCCCACCTGTTACAGGTATTTGTCATGGACCTTAGGCTTAAAAAGACATAAGTCTTCTGCTCTCGAAAATATTTTGTTCCAGTGGTCTTCATAACTCTCAATGTAATTTTACTAATATCTTTTAAGTGCCTGAGGTTCCCAAGGAAGTTGTCCCTGAAAAGAAAGTGCCTGTGCCACCTCCTAAAAAACCAGAAGTCCCACCTGTGAAAGGTATTTGTCACTGGTCTTTAGGCCTAAAAAGACGTAACTCTTCTGCTCTTGAAAATATTTTGTTCCAGTGGTCTTCATAACTTCTACATGTAATTTTACTAATATCTTTTAAGTGCCCGAGGAAGAAGTTGTCCCTGAAAAGAAAGTGCATGTGCCACCTCCTAAAAAGCCGGAAGTCCCACCTGTTAAAGGTATTGGTCATGATCCTTAGACTTAAAAAGACATAAGTCTTCTGCTCTTGAAAATATTTTGTTCCAGTGGTCTCATAATTCTAAATGTAATTTTACTAATATCTTTTAAGTGCCTGAGGCTCCCAAGGAAGTTGTTCCTGAAAAGAAAGTGCCTGCGCCACCTCCTAAAAAGCCGGAAGTCCCACCTGTTAAAGGTATTTGTCACTGACTTCAGACTTAAGAAGAGGTAACTCATCTGCTCTTGAAAATATTGTATTCTAATGGTCTCATAACTCCTAAATGTAATTTTACTAATATCTTTTAAGTGCCCGAGGCTCCCAAGGAAGTTGTTCCTGAAAAGAAAGTGCCTGCGGCACCTCCTAAAAAGCCGGAAGTCCCACCAGCCAAAGGTAGTCACCCCCATGTCGCTGTGTTTGATACTGTCTGTTTGTCTTTGGTCAACCTAATCATGAAAATACTAATGTCTTTAAAGTGCCTGAGGTGCCAAAGGCAGCTGTCCCAGAAAAGAAAGTGCCTGAAGCTATTCCTCCCAAACCGGAAAGTCCTCCCCCTGAAGGTAATGTCAAAGCTATATATACCAGGGAGAAAAACACCCGCTATTTTATCTAGAAAATTACATATGTAAATCCTACTACATAAAGATGATATCATTCTAAAGAAAAAAACAGTCAGCAGTTATCCAAAATATCTTGGTGCATGATTGCATGGTATAGTCATCAACTATTTTCACCTTTTCTAAACACAAATTACCAATATCTTTGAAGTGCCCGAGGTGCCGCCAAAGGAAGTCATCCCTGAAAAGAAAGTGCCTGTGGCTCCTCCTAAGAAGCCAGAACCTCCACCTGCTAAAGGTATTTATCCTTCCGTGGTGTTTGTCACCTGTTTCAGAGGGGTGGGAAAAGTGTGTATAGAAGATCCAGCAGTCTCACAAATTTTATTTGCTTGGGTAAATGTGTTGTCAATATTCCCCCTTTATAGTTTCTAACTAAAATACACTAATATCTTCGAAGTTCCTGAAGCTTCTAAAGAAATTGTAGCTGAAAAGAAAGTGTCTTTGGCTGTGCCCAAAACGCCAGAGGCCCCACCTGCTAAATGTATTTATTCCCACTGCTCTGTTAAGAAGAAAAATATTATCTTGTACTATTCACAATCATGGTAACATAACGCCTTCACTATTCATAAGTTCTAAAAATACTAATATCTTTCAAGTACCTGAAGCTGCTCAAGAAGTTGTCTCAAAAAGGATAATTCCCACGACTCCACCCAAAAAACCAGAAGCCCCACCTGTCACAGGTACTTGTTAGCCCTGACCTCATTTTGCAGAAGAAATATCTCTTCCATTCTTGAGAATAATTTCAGTCCATTGCTCTTCATTAACCTAACTGTAAAACTACTAATATCTTTCAAGTGCCTGAGGCTCCCCAAGAAGTTGTTCCAGAAAAGAAAGTTCCCAAGGCACCACCCAAAAAACCAGAAGCCCTACCTGTCCCAGGTACATTTTAGCCCTAAACTCATTTTCCAGAAGAATCATCTCTTCTGCTATTGAAAACAGTTTAGACCATTGCTCTTCATTAACCTAACTGTAAAACTACTAATATCTTTCAAGTGCCTGAAGTTCCTCAAGAAGTTGTTCCAGAAAAGAAAGTTCCCAAGGCACCACCCAAAAAGCCAGAATCCCCACCAGTGTCAGGTATTTTTCACCCCAGCCCTTATTCTACAGAAGAAATACCTCTTCTTCTCTTGGAAATATTGCTGGTCCATTGATCTCATTAACCCAAGTGTAAAACTACTAATATCTTTTAAGTGCCTGAAGTTCCACAAGAAATTATCCCTGAAAGGAAAGCACCAGTGGCACCTCCTAAAAAGCCTGAAGTCCCACCTGTTACAGGTACTTGTCACTGGCCTTAGGCTTAAAAAGATGTAACTCTAATGCTCTTGAAAGCATTTTGTTCTACTGATCTCATTACTCCTAAATGTAATTTTACTCATATCTTTTAAGTGCTTGAGGCTCCTGAGGAAGTTGTCCCTGAAAAGAAAGTGCCTGTGGCACCTCCTAAAAAGCCAGAAGTCCCACCTGTTACAGGTATTTGTCACTGGTCTTAGGCTTAAAAAGATGTAACTCTTCTGCTCTTGAAAATATTTTGTTCCAGCTGTCTCATCACTCCTAAATGTAATTTTACTAATATCTTTTAAGTGCCTGAGGCTCCCCAAGAAGTCATCCCAGAAAAGAAGGTTCCCAAGTTTCCACCCAAAAGACCAGAAGCCCCACCTGTCACAGGTACTTGTTAGCTCTGACCTCATTTTGCAGAAGAAATATCTCTTCCATTCTTGAGAATAATTTCAGTCCATTGCTCTTCATTAACCTAACTGTAAAACTACTAATATCTTTCAAGTGCCTGAGGCTCCCCAAGAAGTTGTTCCAGAAAAGAAAGTTCCCAAGGCACCACCCAAAAAGCCAGAAGCCCTACCTGTCCCAGGTACATTTTAGCCCTAAACTCATTTTCCAGAAGAATCATCTCTTCTGCTATTGAAAACAGTTTAGACCATTGCTCTTCATTAACCTAACTGTAAAACTACTAATATCTTTCAAGTGCCTGAAGTTCCTCAAGAAGTTGTTCCAGAAAAGAAAGTTCCCAAGGCACCACCCAAAAAGCCAGAATCCCCACCAGTGTCAGGTATTTTTCACCCCAGCCCTTATTCTACAGAAGAAATACCTCTTCTTCTCTTGGAAATATTGCTGGTCCACCGATCTCATTAATCTAAGTGTAAAACTACTAATATCTTTTAAGTGCCTGAAGTTCCTCAAGAAATTGTCCCTGAGAAGAAAGCACCAGCGGCACCCCCTAAAAAGCCTGAAGTCCCACCTGTTACAGGTACTTATCACTCACCTTAAACTTAAGGAGGTAACTCTTCCGCTCTTAAAAGTATTTTGTTCTAGAAGTCTCATAACCACTAACTTTAATTTTACTAATATCTTTTAAGTGCCTGAAGCTCCTAAAGAAGTTGTTCCTGAAAAGAAAGTACCTGTGCCACGTCCTAAAAAGCCAGAAGTTCCACCTGTCACAGGTACTTATCACTCACCTTAGACTTAAAAAGACCTAACTCTTCTGCTCTTGAAAATATTTTGTCCTATTGGTCCCATAACTTCTACATGTAATTTTACTAATATCTTTTAAGTGCCCGAAGCTCCTAAGGAAGTTGTTCCTGAAAAGAAAGTGTCTGTGGCACCTCCTAAAAAGCCAGAAGTCCCACCTGTTACAGGTATTTGTCACTAGTCTTTGCCTTAAAAAGATGTAACTCTTCTGCTCTTGAATGCATTTTGTTCCAGCGGTCTCATCACTCCTAAATGTAATTTTACTAATATCTTTTAAGTGCCTGAAGCTCCCAAAGAAGTTGTCCCTGAAAAGAAAGTGCCTGTGCCACCTCCTAAAGAGCCAGAAGTCCCACCTGTTAAAGGTATTTGTCACTGGTCTTAGACTTAAGAAGACGTAACTCTTCTGTTCTTGAAAATATTTTGTTCTAGTGGTCCCATAACTCTCAATGTAATTTTACTAATATCTTTTAAGTGCCCGAGCCTCCCAAGAAAGTTGTTCCTGAAAAGAAAGTACCTGTGGCGCCTCCTAAAGAGCCAGAAGTCCCACCTGTTACAGGTATTTGCCACCGATCTTAGGTTAAAAAGACATAACTCTTCTGCTGTTAAAAACATTTTGTTCTAGTGGTCTCAAAACTACTAAATGTAATTTTACCAATGTCTTTTAAGTGCCTGAAGCTCCCAAAGAAGAAATCATCCCTGAAAAGAAAGTGCCTGTGCCACCTCCTAAAAAGCCAGAAGTCCCACCTGTTAAAGGTATTGGTCACTGACCTTAAACTTAAGAAGACATAAGTTTTCTGCTCTTGAAAATATGTTGTTCCAGTGGTCTCTAAACTACTAAATACAATTTTACTAATATCTTTTAAGTGCCCGAGGCTCCCAAGGAAGTTGTCCCTGAAAAGAAAGTGCATGTGCCACCTCCTAAAAAGCCGGAAGTCCCACCTGTTAAAGGTACTGGTCACTGACCTTAGGCTTAAAAAGATATAAGTCTTCTGCTCTTGAAAATATTTTGTTCCAGTGGTCCCATAACTCTCAATGTAATTTTACTAATATCTTTTAAGTGCCTGAGGCTCCCAAGGAAGTTGTTCCTGAAAAGAAAGTGCCTGCGCCACCTCCTAAAAAGCCGGAAGTCCCACCTGTTAAAGGTATTTGTCACTGGTCTTAGGCTTAAAAAGACATAACTCTCCGACTCTTGAAAATATTTTGTTCTAGTGGTCTCATAATTCTAAATGTAATTTTGCTAATATCTTTTAAGTGCCCGAGGCTCCCAAGGAAGTTGTTCCTGAAAAGAAGGTACCTGCGGCACCTCCTAAAAAGCCGGAAGTCCCACCAGCCAAAGGTAGTCACCCCCATGTCGCTGTGTTTGATACTGCTCATTTGTCTTTATTTTGTCTCATCATGAAAATACTAATATCTTTAAAGTGCCCGAGGTGCCAAAGGCAGCTGTCCCAGAAAAGAAAGTGCCTGAAGCTATTCCTCCCAAACCCGAAAGTCCTCCCCCTGAAGGTAATTATGAAAATATCCAAACTAGCATGTTTTAAAATAAAAACTCTCTCCTTACTGTTGTAAACATCTTGTTGCAAAATATTTCATATACTTTACTCAATTCTAGTGTTAACATGAGCTTGTGTCTTTAAAGTGTATGAGGAGCCTGAGGAAGTTGTTCCGGAAGAGCCTCCAGCTGAAGTGGTGGAAGAGCCAGAGCCCGCCCCTCCCCCCAAAGGTACTTGGCCCACTGCTGGGTTGCCTTTGCCAATCTTTTGCCTTTCCTACCCTGAAAGTCTGGGCACTATGAGCTTTAGTCTTGTACCTCACTTACCTTCACTGATTCTGAAACATAACTTCTAATATCTTTAGTGACTGTGCCACCTAAGAAACCTGTCCCAGAGAAGAAACCACCTGCTGTCATTGCCAAAAAACCTGAACCACCACCAGTGAAAGGTATTTCTCACTGCCACTGACTCCTACAGAAAAATCTCTGTCCTTAAAATGTCATGTTTGGCTGCTCGACTTAATGATTTCCATGTGTCATTGAAACTATGAGCTAAAAACTGCTAATACTTTTTAAAGTGCCCGAGGTGCCCAAGGAAGTTGTTCCTGAAAAGAAAGTGCCTCCAGTGGTTCCCAAAAAGCCAGAAGTCCCGCCTGCTAAAGGTACATGTAGCTGTCCACCATTTGTTGGAGGCGGACACAGCCTCCAATTTTTAAAAAGTGTCCTGTTCTGTGTAAATGTGATGAAAGTTTACTAATGATTCTTCATAACATTAAAATACTAATATCTTTAAAGTGCCTGAAGTTCCAAAAGAAGTTGTTCCAGAAAAGAAAGTAGCTGTCCCCAAAAAGCCGGAAGTCCCACCACCCAAAGGTACATGTCACTAATGAGATCTGCAGAAAAGCGCTCACTCTCGGTCTCAGAAGTCACTTATTATAGGAAACCCTTTTGTTTGTTAGAACTACAAACCTGCTATTCTGGATGTTTAGGGTTTAAAAGTTTTTAAATAACATCATTGATTTTTTCAAAAACTGATAGATCTATTATGAGCATTGGAAGAGTTTGCTGACGTGGTTTTGTTATTCTTAATAGGCCACTTTTTCCTCCCCACTTTGTGGGTCCAAGAACAGATCACTTATTGGCCTAATTGTGAATTTTGTTCTTGGATCTGTCCCTGGGTTATTTGAACTAGATGCGAACTAGATGTGGCATAAATGTCATGTAGTTCTCAACTGCCCAGAAGTAAAACTACCTAATATCTTTAAAGTGCCAGAGGTGCCAAAGGAACCTGTCGTGGAAGAGAAACCAGCTGTTCCTATTCCCGAAGAAGTGGAGCCGCCTCCTCCAGAAGGTACACGTAAGACCGCTAATGAGCTGGCCACTTGTGACTATTTCTAATTTAAGCCTTGTTCCTCTTCTTTTCTAATTCAGTATCTCTTGGTCATTTTCTATCCTTTAATTATTTGTCTTACTTCATCATGCTTAATTAGCACCGATCTCAAATCTGTTTTGGGTTATCAGTCAGCAGCATCTCCATAGAACATCATCATAAGCTGTATTAAACAAAGTTTCTCTAATGTACAGAGAAAGTAGAATAGGAGAACGAATGACTGTAAATGGCATTAAACACCAAAAGAGTTTTCCAAGAATTCAAATCAGTAGAAACAGAAGTCAGTGCAAATAAGATAGATTTCATCTTAACAAAAATAAGAAAAGATACTAATTGAAACAAAGGAAGAAATCAAGATGATATATGTCTGATGATTTGTGCATTTTAGAATATTGTTCCACACGTTGAAATAAAATTAACTATATCTTTAAAGTATATGAAGAACCCGAGGAAATTGCTCCTGAAGAGGAAGAGCCAGTTCCTGTTGCAGAGGAGGAACCAGAGGCGCCCCCACCAGCAGGTACAAGGCAGGACCCATTGCGTGGGAAAATACATCATTTGATTTTTATGTCTATTACATGTCTTCTTCAAGGTAAAATGTCCGTCTGCTATCTCCTTACTTGAAATTTGGCTTCATTGGCAAGAACAAAAGTCATTTGCACACATAAAGCTTTGGTCCTACAGAATTTTCCAATGTGCATACCAAGGAATTAGATGTGATCTTTTTTTATTCATTCCTTTGCATTAAACTTTTCATCATAATCATCTGACTCTAAAAGAAATTCCTATCTTTCAAGTGCCTGAAGAGCCCGAGAAGATTGTTCCAGAGAAGAAAGTGCCTGTCATCAAAAAACCAGAAGCTCCTCCTCCTAAAGGTACTTATACTAAAATAAATAAATATTCACTTCGTTTTTGTGTGCTGTCTAAAATTTGACACTCTTTCCTTACTATGTATTGTGATGTATCACGTAATTAACTCTCATCCGTATGTTAAAGTGTTGAACATACTTGTCAAATTAATGTGTATATATTGCACCTTGCAATTTTATATTATTAAATACTACTAATATCTTTAAAGTACCTGAGACGGCGAAGAAAGTTGTCCCAGTGAAGAAAGTCCCAACTGTTAAGAAGCCAGAAAAACCAGAAGCTAAAGGTATTCATGTCATCATTGACATCCTAATAAAAAAAAAAAAAAGAAGTACTCTGATGTCTTAAAGTGGAATCGAATTAAGTTGTCCTCATTGTTGCGTAACTGGGGACAAAAACGTCCTTATTGTGTTTCCATTAATTTTAATGCTCTTCCATTAACTATAGGTTCTTTATTCTTAACATTTTAAGTTCTTTTTATGTACTCTTTCTAAAATGAAACTAATATCTTCAAAGTGCCTGAGGTGCCCAAGAAACTTGTTCCAGTAAAGAAAGAACCTGTGCCTGTCACCAAAAAACGAGAAGTCCTGCCAGAAAAAGGTACTTACCATGAAGAGAAAAAATATGTTCTCTGAATGCTATCTGAGCATTTTAATAATTCTTAGGGAAAAAAATACTGAAGTATAAGTTTACACAAAACCACATTTTACAGAAAAATAGAGGAAAATAAAGAGGGCAAAGAGGGAAAATGAGACAAACAAGCAAGAGGGGAAAAAAGTGAATGAGAGTCAGTTGTGCCGTGATGTGGTTACATGCGGTAGAAAAGGACCTCCTCTCACTCCGTGTGTAGAACAGCTCAATTCAGCATATCATTGTTGAATGTTTACCATAAACAAGACATTGTATTAGAAAAGATAAGATCTGATCTTGTCTTCAGGCTACTTAAGTCTGGTGAGAAGAAAGAAAGTATAGCACAACTCTAGCACAGACAGGAAGCGATCACACCTACAGAGTGAGGATAAAGGGCTACAGAAACAGAGGAAAGAAAGACCAATTTCAGGCAGAGGATCAGGGAAAGCTGTGTGAAAGAAGCACAATTGTAAGCTTTGATTGATTTTGGTTGCTTCCTCAATATAGCAATTGAGGAAATGGTATTCTAAGCAAAGGCAAGATTATATCAAAAAGCACAGAGGTAGAAGAGTCTAGGAAGTTCAAGGACTGTCAAATAAACTTGTGTAACTTAAGTATGAATTGGTTGTGGGATATCTTGAAAGATAAGGCTGGATATAAAGATGAGGGTCATATTTTGGATTCTTTGAATGCCAGTATAAGGCGTGTACTTTATTCTGTAGGGAACAGGAATTGTCAAAGGTTTTGGAGCAGGTGTACAAATTAATAGGAGTTGGGCTTCAGAAAGGTAACTAGCAGCAGTTCAAGCTGTTGGAAGATGGTGATAATAGTAAAGAGTCATTGCTGTTATTTAGGTCTTTAAGAGCTGGACAAGATCAGTCGTGGTAGAAATGGAAACAGAGATGGGATTTGAGGGAGATGAGATTCAGTTGATGTCTGATTATTATCAGAGCAAGTAGGGAAATAGAGGAGCCCAAGATGATTCTAAGGGTTGAAGCTTGATGGCCATGAGAATGGTTCATAGGGTCCTTGAACAGATATTAGAAAGAAGATAGTGAATATATTTTTCATTCTTCAAGTATAGAAGTTGGGAATGTGCACCTGGAGCTTAGGGAACAGATCGGGGCTTGAGATGTACATCCAGAAGTCATACACATGGAAATAACAGTTGAGAGTGCAGGGGTGATTGCTCAAAGAATGTAGAGCAAATTTTTTAAAGCATTGAAGTTAGACCAGTAGAGAACACCTACATTTAAGGGTCCACAGAGGAAGAGAAGCAAATGAAGAAGGCTGAGAAGGTTCATTTGTAAAATTAGGATGTCCAAAAGAGCATCATGCCCTCAAAACCATTTTCCCCACAAAGTCTTATAAGATGAAGTTCTTTCTCCTATATTCTTTGCCTGCTCTTTGCAGAATCTTGCACATCTTCTAAATTCTTAATAGTAAACAAAATCAATATCTTTAAAGTGCCTGAAGTGCCCAAGGAAATCGTCCCAGAAGAGGAAGTGTCTGTCCCTATCCCTGAAGAGCCAGAAGCTCCAATTGTCGAAGGTACACGGCTGCTCTATAAATCTTGGAAAGACGACAATCGTCTTTATCATCTTACTTTGGTTGTAGATGAGTCTTTTGTATTTATCTGTTGTCTGTCTTATGTAGTAAAGTTATTGATGGTTGATATGTTGCAACTTAACAGTTACAGTATTCTATTTGAAATACAGTCTAAAATAAAATACTGTGTTTTTTAAGTTGAAGAGTCTGCTGAGGAAATAATATATGAAGAAAGAGCATCCATAACCATTGGTAGAAAAGTGCCTCCCCCTGTTGAAGGTATATATATATTTATGTAAATATAATTTTTTTAATCTCTTGGAAACTCCTTTTAGAAATGAAAACCTAGAAATACAAAACCATTTATAAGGTGGCATTCCTTCTTGAAATTAAAGACAAAAGCATCTGTCACGTTTCCTTCATTTTTTCAAATAGTTATACTTCTTTTGAAATCTTTAATTGGATTATTTGATTATTCTTGATGGTAATTATAAATTCCAAAGATATAGTTTACTGAGGTAAAACTGGAATAATTGCATTGGATCCTCAATGATAAGCCAATGTCAAATTTTAAGTCATCTCATTTGCCATCAACATACTTCGAATAAAATAGTTAATAAAAAGTTCAAGTATAAGAAAATAGAAATCTTATCTCTTTTTTTAGACAAGCGAATTTGTATGAATTGTATATTTCTGTTTGTGTGGCTATAATCTTTGCATCTACGTGAAATTTGTGTGTCTTTGGAAGAATCTTACATTACAATCTCTTATCCTTTGTCAACATTCTTTAAAGAACGTGAAATTGAAAAGTATATTGAGCCTGAAGAACCTGAACCTGAACCACAGCCAGAAGAAATACCAGTACAAGGTATTCAATTGGTCTTAAATCTTCATCATCATATTCTTCATCTTGAAATATACATGGTTTATGTTGTTCTACATGTATAGTAGGTCTCTACATCCGTATGTATGATGTTCTGTGTTTTAAATGTGTGTCTTGTTCTTATGTATCCACATCATTTGTAATGTTTGTCTCATGTCAATGTGCCTTATGTGGATGCTTCCTTTGTTGTTTTTATTAGTGCCTCTGCTATATCTCTCATCATCTGTGTATAGTGTTGATATTTTTATGTTTTATGTTGGACACTAATATTATATATCCAAAAAATAAGACTTTTTACTTCATATGTATATTTAAATTTCGACTGAATATAGTGTATATCCACATACTAATTAACATATGTATATGTACACTAACACTCCTGAAATACTCTTTCAAGAACCTGAACCTGAAAAGAAGGTTGTTGAGAAACCAAAACTCAAACCAAGGCCCCCAGCTCCTGCTCCTGCTCCACCTAAGGAAGACGTGAAGGAGAAAATAGCCCAACTTAAAGGTATAAAATACCTCTTCCAAAGTTGTATTAACTTGCTTCAAACTTCTGTCTAGTCGTCTGAAATAGTGCTTGCAAAAATTTATTACTTTTGGAAGTGTGCGCTTCCAGACATGACTTAGCGTGGGAATTACATAAAGACCCATGTTTCCTGCTGCTCCAGGAGCCCAGGGGTGCCTTGGCAGGCCATGCCCGCTGTCCTAGATGTCAAAAAGTGCATTGGTAGCTTCATCCTGGACATCTGGATGCAGGGCCTGTCCAACCAACTTTCTTGTGTGGAGTGGGGAGGAAGGGTTTTCTGATTTCAAAGCCTGATTGCTATGCATATCTTTGGGCTCTTATGCATGTGGAATGTATAAGAAATCTTTACAAGATATTTTTAATATTGCAGTAACAAATTTATACAAAGGCCAAAACTTTGTTCTTAAAGTATGTCATGTGCTTTTAAATATATAGTAAGTAATATATTTATGACATCCAATAGCTATGTGCTCATATACCATGAAAGGAAAGCATGTGAATGATCTCTCACTGCCCCTCCACTTTTTTTTCTTTTGCAACTCAGTAAAAACCCAGTTGTGTTCTGTGGTGGTCCTCTTGGCTTAGCCAGAAAGAGTGGTTATGGATATATTTGCTATCCAGTGCTCTTCCCTTCATTCTTTTTGCATTTAGATTTTTCTTTGAATCGATGTAATATTGCTTAATTTTAAAAACATCAGCATCTTTAAAAGCTGAAATAAACTGGCGAAAGCATATTATTCTTGTTATTTTAATTAAATGTTGTCTTATTTGTGGTGTCATGAGATGTCCCAATCTAAAATAATCTACATATAATCTTAGATAAGCACTTTTCCCACTCTCACCTACACATGTACAAAGACAGAATCTTCCAGAGAAAGACTTTGCTTCTAATGATTCTCACCCCTTTACACCCCTCCTGGCCTGCAGAGGGAACTTCTGGTATTTTAAGTCAGACATAGAAAAAGTGAGCACTTATTAAAAGGCTACCCATCTGCTGACTGATGCGCCATGAGGACACATACTTAAATACATTTCCCTTAATGTAAAATTTATACTCAAAGGAAAATTGCTTCCTCCTATGAAAAACAAAAACTGTCTTCCGTCTCAACCAGACTTTAATTTACTGTTCAACTTTGGAGTAAAACTGCAATCTGTTTTCATGGTTTGAATGCCTCTTGTATGTTCTTTGGTGGCTGTTCTTGGCTGCTGTTAATGCTTTTTGGTTATAAACAAAGCTTGATTTTGATTCTTGGAGCAAGTATTTAATAATTTGCTTCACATTTGTTTAAATATACAAATAATAAAAGTAAGTTCATATTCTTTAAAGCTGTTTCAAAGAAGAAAGTTCCTGAAAAACCTGAGGTTCCAGAAAAAGTGGAGCTTAAACCTCTGAAAGGTATTTCACAGTCTAGAAAATATATTAATATGCAGTATGCCTTCATCTGACTCCTTGCTCTTCCTGCCCTCTAGAGTATTCTTCTTTTCTTTTTCTTTTTAAAATAATCATAGTAGTGTCATTCATTTCATGTCTTTCTGTAGATTTTATGGTCCTGGCTCATCAGTGTTGCTTCCTTTGTCTCCCACCAATTTCCTACATTCTATGGATAAATGTTGTTTATCTTTGTCTCATCTACATATGTGTTCTCGCATTTTCCTAAACTTCAAAACATCACCTTTTACTGGTTAGGTGAAATTAATATCAGGACACATCTTAGGTTAAAATACTGAGAGCTAATAGTAGAAAGTTTTAGAATTTGTCTTGAAAAACAATATTTTAGCCAGTGTTATAAGCACTAAAAAAAAGTCATATCCTCTTTCTATACTAATAAAATGATTCATAGGAATTTCCTCGTGGCTTTTCTGTCACTTTCCTCTCACTAAGCTAAAGACATTCTTTCAGGTGTACAGATCTCATGTTTTAGAGAAATTTCATTATCATTGCAGGTCATTTTTCAAAATTTATTTCTCTTTAAACGATATTTTTCCCTAACTAAACTTAAACCCTAAAGAAAAATAAGTGGATCATAAAAGTCTAGAAAACATCTTTTAAAAATAAAATTGTTAATTTTTCTAGTAAGTATACCAAGTAGCAGTGTTTCGTTTAAGAATCAGGATGTTCAGACCCAGCAATTGAATCTGTTCTTGATTCACTCTGGAATTTTGGAAGAATCACCTATCTGAAGATACATTTCCTGATTTATAAAATGGAGTTTACAAAATAATGTTACTATGCATATTTACTAGTAAAAGATTATTACAAAGCTACTCATAAACATTAAAATGGAAAGTAATGGCATATAGTCATTTTAAAAATAATAGCTACAGTCGTGTGCTCTGCACCTGAGTCTCAAATGTCAATAAGATCTTAAAAATAAAGTAATATTGAAAAACAAGTGAACAGATGTGTTTTCACTTTGTCCATTATGTAAGTAAAGGATGTCACACCATCCCAACTTGGATTAATTAGATGCGTGATCTCTCCAGGTTCGATCAATGAAAATAGTTATACATTAAGAATACTGGTAATTCTAAAATAGTATTGAAGGCCAGAACAGTTTATCAAGGATAAAAAAATTTAATGTTTAATGGTGAAATTTTACTTAAAATACTTGACGTTAGAAAAAAGATCATTAAAGTGAAATATTTGTGTATTTGCCTTTATTTGTTTAAATTTTTGGAGTAAGAGTTAGGTAAGGTTATCTTTATCACATAACAAAGCTATTTAATGATTTCAAATGTCTTATTTAAAACACCAAACGGGACATTTTATAGAAATATCTAAGAAATTCAGATTTCATATGAGTGAACAAATATAATGTTATGTGACACAAATAAATAATGTTTTTAAATTAGATTTTTATTGACAACAGGAGGGAGGTAAAGTGGTTCAGTAATCTCCAAGTATTTCTCTTCTTGTTTCCATTCAAATCCATGAGGACTATGGTAGGAATAGGAGGCTTCTCTACATAATAACATCATCCACCAAGCCCAGGATTCACTGAAGACACAAAAGGAAGTTAATTTAGAATTCCATGGGTCACTTTTAGTCTAAATTCAAGAACATTTTTTTATTCATTAAAAATAAGCTTCCAACACCAGCTTTCAAATTCTATAGTTCTATAAGTCAGAATTATTTCAAAAAGGAGACTTTAAGAAAGGATATTTCCCTTCTGTTCAGAAAACGATTTGGTCCTTTCCCAACATCAAGGTCATAAACCAGGTCCCTTGGTTTTCTTCTCTCATCAGTGGAGAAGACTGAATGATGACACTAACACCTAGCAATATCATTTTAATGTAATTAATGATCAGGGAGATATCAATGTAGATTTGGCAATCTACGGTTGCAGATTGGGGCAAAGATGCTGTCAAGAACTCTGTAATTTGATGAAAGATTCATAAAGTCAGTATAGACAACATCTTCTACGCTCATTTAAGATGAATAAATTTGCCTGCAGTTAATACAATCGAATTTCATGACAACGTTATATAGATGGTTGCAGAGGAGATGTCTTAAAGTGGATTATTTGCTTTTAAATTCTGTGATATTTATGTGCAACAAAAATTATTACTTGAGGCACTCTAGCTAACTAGTTTTGAAAGAGACATTTTTCTTGTTGAAGTTTAGTTTTTACGTGAATTCACTTCAAAATTTGAAATCCTGTTCTTTTAAGTGCTTGGAGGGGAAAAGAAAGTTCGCAAATTACTTCCTGAACCTAAACCGCAACCAAAGGAAGAAGTTGTTCTCAAAAGCGGTATAGTATTTTTCAATCGTTCTCCCATCTTTAAGTGTCCAAATACTAGACTTGAAAGCTTACAAAATATTTCTGTCTCTTGGTTTTCTTTGAATTAAATTTCCTATTTATCAAAATTCATCTGTAGTGGCATTGAAAATTAAGAAGGCTATCATTTCCAAATCGTTTTTAAAAGAGCACAGAAATTTTGTGAGTTTTCACGGTATTTTGACATTTACCATGTTAATAGACATAACTCAATTGATAATATTTTAAACCAATAACAATGACCATAGCTGTCATTTTTATAGTCAAATTATGTAGTAAAATACACTAAACCTATTAAATACTCTAAATTACACCACACTATTTAAGCTTAATTTCGGTATTTGGTTTTAAAGTGTGACACAGGATCACCACAACTAATAAATAACATTTTTTAAAAAACTAAACGTTTCTTTCCTACTAATAAAATATTGAAGAATTAGAAGCAAGATAGTCAAATAAAGAATTAAGTTCTAACATTGTCTTCACATAGAATTACTGATTTGTAGGCTACGTTTCTTTAGAGATCTCCACTTAAATAAACTTTATACTTATTTAAATACTCCTCATTAAATTATAACATTGAGTTATGATTAGAATTTCTTGCTATTCAAATTATTCATTTTGTGTTTGGGTCATTTCTGCCACAGATTTGTCTCTGAACAGACTACATAGATATAAAGTGACTCTGAGTACTGTTCTAATTAACATAACTTTTGTTGTTGTTGTTTTTTAAAAAAGCATTGTTAGTGTCAATGCTAGTTTCCAGCACTAGGTTGCATGCTTTTCAGTTTCATTGCTTTGTACGTTATTTGCATTTGTCAAGCTTATTCAACATGTTCATTAGTTTGTCTTGGTTTACATATAAACCTTTTTGTCTTTTAAGTTCTAAGAAAGAAACCTGAAGAAGAAGAACCTAAAGTAGAACCTAAAAAAGTAGAAAAAGTTAAAAAACCTGCAGGTAGGAATCTCAGTAAATTTGTGAAATTATCTTTTAACAAAATGGACATTTAACAAAAGGTTTATCTTGTAAACATAAGTGGAATTAAATATAAACTTGGCTTCATATTTCATCTGTGATATAGTCTGTGTTTTCCATTGTCGGCTTCTGCTAAATATGTTTATGGTAATTTTCCAATGCCTTCATGTGTTTCCCTGTACTTCATCATTATTATTACCTGTACTTGACCACTTACGTTCTTCCAGTAGAAGCGATTCTAAAATAATCAAGTTGGCTGCAGAATAACTTCAAGGGAGGATGTCAGCAAATGTTTCATAAAATTTGACGGCCTCTAAGTGGATTGATTTTTATCACCAGCCTATTGCCAAAGGGCGTATTTATTGGGAACTATTATGGAAGTGATTTAGAAAGAGAGAGTTAATGGGTTGGGGTTGGGCAAGTGGATGGAATAAAGAAAGAAAAATACATTGAGGCAGAGTCAAGAAGAGAAAATAGAAATCGATAGAATAGAACATGTTTTAAAAAGCCATCAATAAGGCTCTTTAAAAATAGTTGGATCTGATTGTTTCAGATCAGTTGACTTCTAAGTATTCAAATCTTAAAATAACACTAGAAAATAATCCTGTTATCTTAAAGTACCAGAACCACCTCCAAAGCCTGTTGAAGAGGTTGAAGCACCTCCAGCTGCTGTTACAAAAAGGGAAAAGAAAGTTCCCGAACCAACAAAAGGTAAAACTTACTGACACTTTCTTAATTGTCTCTAAAAATGCAATTATGCATCATTTAAAATATCATTACACTGGCATTAAGATTTGAACACATGACCTGAATCTGTTCATCTCATATGCTTCATTTGTTTACCGTTTCACTCGCATGTGCAATTGGCTAGTGAGCAGCAGTTTGTTAAATAAATTACTGTTTTAAACACTAGGAAAAAATGTATTTATGGGCAATGAGATGACTAACAACATTAGAACCAATAAAATTTCCTTGCTATATTTTCCAAATATTTTGTTTAAAATGTGCAATAAACTTAGATCAAATACTCCATTTGGTAACTATATGTGTACAAATTCTAAAATCTTCCAGGGTATGTTAAGTCTGCCCAATTTTGGTTTGACTTTGTGAAAACCTTCAAAAATACTGTGATAGGGGCTGGCCCCGTGGCCGAGTGGTTAAGTCTGTGCGCTCCGCTGCAGGCGGCCCAGTGTTTCGTTGGTTCGAATCCTGGGCACGGACATGGCACTGCTCATCAAACCACGCTGAGGCAGCATCCCACATGCTACAACTAGAAGGACCCACAACGAAGAATATACAACTATGTTCTGGGGGGCTTTGGGGAGAAAAAGGAAAAAATAAAATCTTTAAAAAAAAAAAAAATACTGTGATAACCTGCTTATTACTGTGAATTTTTTTCAGTGCCCGAAATTAAGCCACCAATACCTCTCCCTGCACCTGAACCGAAACCAAAGCCCGAACCAGGTAAGCAAGCTCAAGGTCATAGCATATTCCTTCAGGCTTCCCACAAATAACATGTAGTTTATAAGAAAAAGTAAGTCAAAGTCAGTATGCAGCAAATGATTTCTAATGTCCCAATATATTGTAAGAATACGTTATATTTTATTGAATATAATATATTAAATATATAGACTATATTATTATATATAGAATATATTAGAGTTAGAATATATTATTCTCTGAAAAAAATAGTTATTTGAAGACTTTAAAGTTGCATCAGAAATGGCAAATGGGCCACCAAATGAGGTTTCAGGAAGTGACAAATGAATACATTAATGCAATGGACATCTCTCTGCAGAGGTGAAAATAATCAAACCACCTCCAGTGGAGCCTGCACCAACCCCCATCGCAGCCCCAGTGACCGTGCCAGTAGTTGGAAAGAAAGCAGGTATGTATGCTGTAGCTTTCTTTTTGCTTGTTTGTTATGGTAGCTTCATAAAAGGATTCATACTTGATTAAAATGCAAGCCTTCTTTATGCTGAAACGTAGGCATCATTTCCACTGTGGGGGTTTTATAAGTTCTTGATTAAATTTTCTTCATCTGATATCCTCTACCAACCTAGTCTTTCATCCAGTGGTGCATATTGTGTTTTGATTGGAATGTACATTCCTGCGACGCACCATTTCTTTATATGCTTTTGAGATTAAGTAATGAGTATGTTCAAGGCTGATGAAAACAAAGGAGACGGAGAGACACTCTAAGGACAAACATACAGGGATCCCAGTGGAGCTTCAAATTGCCCATGTGCCCTGGAGGAATCATTTCTCATTTTTTAAAAAGACTGCATGTTGGGATAATGAAAAAGTTTTGGAAATAGGTGGTCTTGATGGTTGCATAACATTGTGAATGTACTTAATGCAACTGAATTGTACACTTTAAAGTGGCTAAAATGGTAAATTTTATGTTAAGTATATCTTACTACAATGGAAAAAAAAGACTGCATAGTTCAGCCTTTAAATCTATATAAGAATTTAGATCAATAATGATTTTCTTAAATGTACTCACTTAGCGGTATGACTATCTCAGGCCAAACTTAAGGTACTTACTATTTGTACATGAACTTTTAATAGTTCATCACTTAGGTGATAATCTCAAAACCAAAAATGATTTGATGTGTATTGATCATTGATAAATATACGTGTCATTTGATCTTTGGCGACTTATTTAATCTCTTTAAATTTTAATTTCTTAATCTGTAAAATCAGAATAATAATTATATATGCCCCATAGGATTATTGTGAGGATTAAATATATGCAAAACACTTGGCACAGTACCTGGTGCTTAGTAAGCCCTCCAGAAATATTTGGGGTTTTATTGTGTTTAATGACATGAGTCAATATACTATGTTCTTTCGACTGTAGTTTAATTTTAATATTTACATTAACATATTTTATCACTGATATTTATGATTTGGGCATTATTCTTACTTTTAAACTTTTATAATTTCAATGCGATACCTTTTATAATTCAGAAAAAGATGATCACTGCCATTGGGCTAATTAAGTATGTGTAAAAATTAAGCTTTCCTCACTTATCCTCGCTTATCTCTTGAAGCCAAAGAACTAGTTCTACAGTTTATACTGCCCCTGCATTAATAACTGAATTAAACTCTAAATTCAGGAACTGTCTCGCTTCTGCTTTGGTTCATTGTCTAATTAAGGGAATCTTCAAAGGAATCCATACACGTGTAGCACATAGACCCTTTCTTTTCCCTTGGTCTTCCCTGGATTTGTCTGCTCAACTTAAACACAAAAATAAGGGCTTTTGGTAACTTCTGGACCATTTCCCTTTATCCTACAGTGATTCTTTGTTGACCAAAACTTATTTCCTTGGTTCATATAACCAACAGATACATAAACATGTAAAATACTTTGCATAACTAAGCAAGAATAAAACTCTTCCTCACAAGGCAAGAGTAAGCCGTCTAGAAATGGGAGAAGAATAAAGGCACTCGCTGAAAGAATTTTTTAATCCTAAATATGTTGACAATTTAGCTTGGTCACATTATTCTCAGAATGTGCTTTCTTGGAAATATCAAAGTATTCTCCATAGAAGTCATATAAATAAAACCAATTTCTTTTTATAGGTTAATATTTATAATAAAGAGGACAATTTACCCTGCGTGGTTTACTACTTGGCATGAAATAAGGCGGAAAAGTGTTTAAATGCTGAGTTTTCTTTCTATTTCAGAAGCCAAAGCACCCAAAGAGGAGGCTGCCAAGCCGAAAGGTCCCATCAAAGGTAACGTGCATTTCTCTGTACCTGTATTGTAACCTTTCAGTATGGAAAACTTTACATTCAAGGGGGAAAAATTTCAAAATTTATAACAATCTTTATTATTCCTAGTTGATTCTGCTAAAACTAGTATGTCTTCTGGTATTTCAAATAATGCATCTCTAATATTATTCAAGTGGGTATTATTTATATAACCAACATATTTTAGCATAACAAACTCTCCAAGTTCTTAACTTCATTATTCACATACATGATATTTATATATGACAGATAAAATGACTCGGCTTTGATTTAGATATTTTATACTCTTTAAAATTGGGCAAAATGAAGAGCGTTTATTATTCATAGATTCTTTATGCCATCTCATTTTCCTGTCTGAAAGAAGGCAATGTAAATTCAGTGGACCTTTCAATTGCCTGGTCTGTAATGATCTGTTCTTGACTTCTAGTTGCTCTATCACTGGTTTCATCCACCAGGCAGCCAAGTATGCACTTTCTCACCCTGACAGAAATGCCAAATCAACTTTTAATTTTATTTTGAATTAGGTGTAGCCAAAAAGACTCCTTCACCAATAGAACTTGAAAAGAAAAAGTTGAGACCAGGAAGTGGTGGGGAGAAACCTCCTGATGAAGCCCCGTTCACCTACCAGCTGAAGGCTGTGCCACTGAAGTTTGTGAAAGAAATCAAAGACATCGTCTTGACCGAAGCAGAGTCAGTTGGCTCTTCTGCAATTTTTGAATGTCTAGTCTCTCCCTCTACTGCCATTACAAGCTGGATGAAAGATGGTAGCAATATCCGTGAGAGCCCCAAACACAGATTCATCGCAGATGGTAAAGACAGAAAGCTGCATATCATTGATGTTCAGCTTTCTGATGCTGGCGAATACACCTGTGTTTTACGTTTGGGAAATAAAGAAAAGACCTCCACGGCAAAACTTATTGTAGAAGGTAATTTCCAGTATTCTGAATATGGCCCATATTAACTTTAACACAATAAACCTCAGTAGCAACTTTTATTATAATTTTAGAACCTCTTATTTCCAAATTTTATTTCATTGAAAATATTGTGTGTATTGAAAAGTCTTTGCAGATTGTTAATATTGAAATTCTCCACAGAACTTCCTGTGCGCTTTGTGAAAACGCTTGAAGAAGAAGTCACAGTGGTCAAAGGACAGCCATTGTACTTGAGCTGCGAGTTAAACAAAGAGCGCGATGTGGTCTGGAGGAAGGATGGGAAGATTGTGGTGGAGAAGCCTGGCAAAATTGTGCCTGGTGTCATTGGCTTGATGCGGGCCCTGACTATCAATGATGCAGATGACACTGACGCCGGAACGTACACAGTTACTGTGGAAAACGCCAACAACCTGGAATGTTCATCTTGCGTAAAAGTCGTAGGTTAGTACTTTGCTGGGGAATTTTGTTCTACTTATTATTATACCAAGAAAATGGAAGAGAGAATTTTATTTCCCAGCATCAGAATAAGAGCCTTGTGCTTTATCTAAGAGGAAGAAATATCAGTATATCATACAGATAAATAATTATGTCCAATTTTGAGAATTTTTTTCAATTTCTGAAATTTACTAAGGAAGCTATTTATATTACTTGTGCAGATCATAATTACTTTTCTGACCTCATTTTCATACAGAAGTCATTAGAGACTGGCTGGTGAAACCCATACGAGATCAGCATGTGAAACCCAAGGGGACAGCTGTTTTCACCTGTCATATAGCAAAGGATACTCCAAACATTAAGTGGTTCAAAGGATATGATGAAATCCCCTGGGAACCAAATGATAAGACTGAGATAGTGAAAGATGGAAATCATCTATCCCTCAAAATTAAGAATGCCACACCAGAAGATATTGATGAATATGCAGTGGAAATTGAAGGGAAAAGATATCCTGCAAAGCTAACACTTGGAGGTATAAAAATCTTACCTTTTATTCTAAAAGATAAGTTTTGTGTGTGCATAAGGCAAAATAACACATCCCCCCCCAAAAAAAATATGAGAACAAAGCATCGTTAGATTGTCTAAAGCACTGTGTTATTTCATCCCTGACAAATACAGACCGCGAAGTTGAATTGCTTAAACCAATAGAGGATGTTACCATTTATGAGAAAGAAAGTGCAAGCTTTGATGCAGAAATCTCAGAGGCAGACATTCCTGGACAATGGAAACTGAAGGGAGAACTCCTAAGGCCTTCACCTGTGAGTAATTTCCCATTTTCAGTTGTTAGTCATATAAAATAACTACATTCTATATTCAAGTCTGACATTCAAATGTGGTTCAACAATGATGGAGTTACTTCAGGCTTCTAAAGTCTCAAAGAGGAGAAGAAATTTGATGCGCTATTTGTGGACAGCTCAGACAATTTTTAAAAATTTTATGACAAGACATTTTTACTTACTTTTACCAGTAGTAATTTTTTAACTCTGTAGAAATCCGTATCTGAAACTTTTCTCCTCTAGGGAATTTCTCTCATTCAAATACTAACTAAAACTATTGTTTTTCAGACTTGTGAAATCAAAGCAGAAGGTGGGAAACGCTTCTTAACTTTGCACAAAGTCAAACTGGACCAAGCTGGTGAAGTCCTTTACCAGGCCCTCAATGCAATTACGACGGCCATTCTGACAGTAAAAGGTAGGGGCTTTTAGAACTCACGGCGTGGGCTCAACCTCATTTCATATCCCTCTGCATTCTGAAAAAACTCATTTTTACCATTTGATTTTCAGAAATCGAACTTGACTTTGCTGTGCCCCTGAAGGATGTCACTGTTCCAGAAAAGCGACAGGCTCGATTTGAATGTGTCCTCACCCGAGAGGCAAACGTTATATGGTCTAAAGGGCCTGATATCATCAAGTCATCTGACAAGTTTGATATCATTACTGATGGAAAGAAACACATTCTTGTCATCAATAATTCTCAATTTGATGACGAAGGGGTCTATACCGCTTCGGTGGAGGGCAAGACGACCTCAGCACGATTATTTGTTACAGGTAACAGCTGATGAGATCTGCCTGTAACATCCCATATTTAGGCATATAAATATATGGCTTTAAAGATATGGCTTAAATATATGGCTTCTAAAGATAGAACCGTGTTCTAATAGCTGCAAGTGACAACTGGCACCACTACTCTACTTTCACATTGCTACCAAAACAACTCCCTTAATTTTTTTTAATGGAGGATAGCTCAATTTGAAAAGATGAATAAATAAATGCCATGTGAAACATATCCTTTGTAACCAGGCAGATTAGAGTGAGAGATTTCTGAAAGTAAATTGTGTTTCTGAGCATTTTATCCATGCTTACATTGTAGGTATAAGATTGAAGTTCATATCGCCTCTTGAAGATCAAACAGTGAAAGAAGGTGAAACAGCAACTTTTGTTTGTGAGCTTTCTCATGAAAAAATGCATGTAGTCTGGTTCAAAAATGATGTCAAACTCCACACGAGCAGAACTGTACTCATCTCATCTGAGGGCAAAACTCACAAATTGGAAATGAGAGAAGTGACCCTGGATGATATATCCCAGATAAAAGCTCAAGTGAAGGACCTGAGCTCCACAGCAAACCTAAAGGTCTTAGGTAAATGTGACTACTAGAACTTGATCGCCAGTTTTTGGATGGTGGGAGTGGGGAGTAGTTAAATATTTTGCAACGTGTAACTCTTTAATAAAATTTCATTTGCACATTCTCCTGATGACCTGCTGAATGTCTTTTACAGAGGCCGATCCCTACTTCACTGTGAAATTACATGACAAAACTGGAGTCGAGAAGGATGAGATTATTCTGAAGTGTGAAGTGAGCAAAGATGTGCCAGTGAAATGGTTCAAAGATGGTGAAGAGATTGAACCTTCACCCAAATACTCCATCAAGTCAGACGGCCTGCGCCGCATCTTAAAAATCAAAAAGGCAGAACTTAAAGATAAAGGCGAATATGTGTGTGACTGTGGCACAGACAAGACAACAGCAAATGTTAATGTTGAGGGTGAGTTGCTCAAAAATTTAAAATTTGCCCTATCTGAACCTGTGGTTTATTTGTTCCGTCATTCTAACCAAACTTGTATCATTTCAGCTCGACTAATAAAAGTGGAAAAACCTCTGCGTGGAGTAGAATTGTTTGTTGGTGAAACAGCTCGCTTTGAAATTGAGCTTTCTGAACCAGATGTTCATGGCCAGTGGAAGTTAAAAGGAGAGCCTTTAACTGCTTCCCCTGTAAGTCAAGATTATCTGATCACACAGGAGGGGGCTTGGTTGGTTGTTGGTGAAAAAAGATACACCTCTGGTATGAAATCTCTTGATGAATTGCAGGAATAACCAGATATGAAAATGATGTTCTTTCTCTTTCCTTCTACCCCTCACTCCAAACAGGACTGTGAAATCATTGAAGATGGGAAGAAGCATATTCTGGTCCTTTATAACTGCCAGCTGGATATGACAGGAGAGGTCTCCTTCCAGGCTGCCAATGCTAAATCTGCAGCCAAACTGAAAGTGAAAGGTATGTTCTGCCTGTCAGCTACCCTCTTGTATTTTCTTTGCAGATTTCTTATGAGAGCTTGAATTGATCAGGGGTCATGACTGGAAGCATATTCTGGCTTCATCCACACCATCCTCTTTTTCAGAATTGCCACTTATCTTCATCACACCTCTCAGTGATGTTAAAGTCTTTGAGAAAGATGAGGCTAAGTTTGAGTGCGAAGTATCCAGGGAACCCAAAACATTCCGTTGGCTGAAAGGAACCCAAGAAATCACAGGTGATGACAAAATTGAGCTTATAAAGGATGGCACTAAGCATTCAATGGTGATCAAATCAGCTGCTTTTGAAGATGAAGCAAAATACATCTTTGAAGCTGAAGATAAGCACACAAGTGGCAAACTGATCATTGAAGGTAAATTTTTTTTTGTCAGATTAGCCACTTTTAAGTGATTTTTTTTTTGGCCTTTATTTTTATATTTCCTCCTCAAAGAGCTGGAGTAAATCAGGGTTTTTTTCTTGATAGGAATCCGGCTCAAATTCCTCACCCCACTCAAGGATGTAACAGCCAAGGAGCGGGAAAGTGCCGTGTTTACTGTGGAGCTGTCCCATGATAACATCCGCGTCAAGTGGTTCAAAAACGACCAGCGCCTGCACACCACCAAGTTGGTCTCAATGGAAGATGAAGGGAAGATTCATTCCATCACATTCAAAAACCTCTCTATTGATGACACCTCTCAAATTAAAGTAGAAGCTATGGGGATGAGTTCAGAAGCTAAACTCACTGTGCTTGGTAGGTGCTTTCTTCAATTTAGTTTTATTGCATTAAATTCAGCAGAAATTTGTGGAGTACTGATTACAGGGGTTATAGTGCATGGAAGCAGCCCCTATCTTTAAGGAACTATCGTATATGTTATCAGGCTTATTTCTGAAATATGTTTACTTAAAAATATAAAGACTTTAAGGTAATAAAGACTTGGGGTCACAAAATAGCCAGTTAAAATCAAAATTAAAACTCTTAATTAATTATTGGCTCTGTCATGTTTAAAACAGGAATGGAAATACTTCCTATCTCCTCACTTCATCAAAATTATTTCACTAAAGTGTCTTTCAAGTTTCTAATGAAAGAGGAAACACAAAACTTACATTAATAAACCTCATTGTTTTTCTTGGCCCCTTGATATCAAGCAGATTACATATGAAGTCTAATATAAATGCAAACTATTAATTGATTGAGAAAAACTAATAATGTGACCCTGGAACCTTAAAGGTAAAGTAGACATAATAGATTTGCTAAGAAATTAATCTGAATAATGAAGGAACACATAATTATCCTTGAAGCTAAATTTCATAGTGTCTTTCAAACTACTGTTAAGAAAATACTTTAAAATGTAATATATGGGCCGGCCTGGTGGTGTAGTGATTAAGCTCATGCACACCACTTCAGTGACCCAGGGCTCGTGGGTTCAGATCCCGGACATGGACCTACACACTGCTCCTCAAGCCGTGTTGTGGCTGTGTCCCACATACAAAATAGAGGAAGACTGACACAGGTGTTAGCTCAGGAACAATCTTTCTCAAGCAAAAAGAGGCAGATTGGTAACAGATGTTAGCTCAGGGCCAATTTTCCTCACCAAAAGAATAAAATAAAATAAAATAAAATAAATAAAATATAATATCGATAGATTAGATCTTGATAAATCCTATACATTGATTCCCTTTCTAACATGTAGAGAACTTTTGAACATAAGCATGTTAAATGAGTGAAAGCTTGGTGCAATTTTAAAATATACCCAGGACTCTATGAACTGCCCCTTAAAGTTTCCAGGAGATTTTCATTTCCCTAGATGGTTAATGAAGTTTTTTCACGTATGCTTTACTTGCAGAGGGAGATCCATACTTTACAGGAAAGCTTCAAGATTACACTGGCGTAGAGAAAGATGAAGTGGTTCTACAGTGTGAAATTAGCAAAGCAGATGCACCGGTGAAGTGGTTTAAGGATGGGGAGGAAATAAAGCCATCCAAAAATGCTATTATTAAGGCAGATGGCAAGAAGCGCATGCTAATACTGAAGAAAGCCTTAAAGTCAGATATTGGACAGTACACCTGCGACTGTGGGACAGACAAGACCTCAGGAAAGCTTGACATTGAGGGTAAGGAAATTTCCATGAGTTTTACTCTCGAAGCTGTTGAGGTTATTTCTGCCAGAGGCTAATGACACATGCTGACACTACACTTTTCTAGATCGGGAAATTAAACTGGTGCGACCCCTGTACAGTGTGGAGGTGATGGAGACTGAGACGGCCCGCTTTGAAACCGAAATCTCGGAAGATGATATCCATGCCAACTGGAAACTCAAGGGAGAGGCACTGCTCCAAACACCTGTAAGTCTATTTCTGAACTTGTCAAGACTTAGAGAAGCTGTGTGAAATAGAAAAGAACAGGTGAAAAGTCGAGTGCATGCAGGGCATTTAAACATGATATCAGGCTCTCTGTAAGAGATGTTAGGGTCTACAGCTGGGCTCGGACAAGCACACTTGCATTATTTCTGTTCCAGCATAGTGAGTAAAGTTTGTAGATACTACTGTGATGCTGCTAGTTGTTTCAGAATTATGCAGCTAAAATAAACTTTCATGATGCTACTTGTTGCTTTCATGATGGTACTCACAGGCTTTATTTCACAAAACAAGCTCAAAGTTATATAAAGTCTCCTCAACAGTTATTTAGTAGCATTCCTTTAATTAAGATAATATATCCTCAGAAAAATCCCAGGGAAAATGATTTCTTATGAAACCTCTCTCTTTCGGTACAGGACTGTGAGATCAAGGAAGAAGGCAAAACGCACTTCCTAATTTTGCACAACTGCCGCCTGGACCAGGCCGGTGGGGTGGATTTCCACGCTGCCAATGTTAAATCTAGTGCCCACCTCCGAGTAAAACGTAAGTATTCTGTGTTTCTGCTGAAAATGCAGTATAGCCTTTTGCAGTAAACGAACGTGAGGGAAATTAATTGGAATTATTTCATTAATTAGAAAACCTTATCAAAGCACAGAAACTGGCTTTCTTGTATTTACTTCTTTGACATCCGAATATGCACGTGGTTCAAATTCTAAAGTTTTGGAAATGTCTTTGCCGTCTGAACAATGTCCTTGGAAATTGACCTTGCTGCCTGAACAAAAGAAAATTAAGCAAGTCAGATTTTCCTACTTTGTAATCTTTTCATTCAAAGTAGATATACATACAATAAGACTCTAACTCAGAACCCTGAAAGACTGCAGAACTCAAGTTGCTGTACAACTGTAGCACTGTAAAGAAAAACTTTGCTGTGTGGGCATTTCAGATTCAAGAGGGGAGGCAAGGAGCATCAGAGTAACATTTTTGGAAGGTGCAAAGTGTTTGATGGATATGGACAGGCTGTGTGATTGAGGGGCCCTTGTCCTCTTCCAATCAGAGTCTTAGTTATTTTGGAAGTCACATACCTTATGTAGCAAGAGGAACTTGACACCTGGCAGAGAGACAGATGCAGCGCAAATTGTACATCAGAACGAAAGGGCCCCTACAAATACCCACTCTCCAGCTACCAGCTCTCCCCTTCTCGGCACCACAGGGCCACGTTCACACAGGAGTTAAAATAGAGGCCAGTCCTGTGGCTCTTTCCTTCTTGAAGAAAGCAACCATGGAGATTAATAACTAAGTCTGTATTTATTCTTTTGGAATTACAAAATGAGTAATCCAAAGCTGCTTCCTTCCTCTCGAAAAGCACGAGTAATTGGTCTTCTGAGGCCCCTGAAGGATGTCACGGTGACTGCAGGGGAAACAGCCACTTTCGACTGCGAGCTCTCTTATGAGGATATCCCAGTGGAATGGTATCTCAAAGGGAAGAAACTGGAGCCCAGCGATAAGGTAAAAAGCAGGCATCTGGTTCATTGCATTGTCTTGTTCTTCCTTTTTCTCTCAGGTTTTTTGTCCTCTCGTATATTCCTTATTCTTTGCTCTTTCTCATGTTCTCTCCTCTCCCTTTCCCTTTCTCTTTCCTACTCTCCCCTGATTTCTGCTGAAATTGTAACACAGATTCTTCCAATCTTTGTTGGGTTTAGCCTGATGATATTTTTATTGAAATGGAAATAAAAATTTTAAGAACCATCAAGTTTTAGGGTTTTGAAGAAAAGGAAAACGCTCATTAGCTATCAGTGATAGTTTATTTGATTAACTGGAAGACAGGAAAGATCAAAAAGGCTTTCTGCTTGGATGCACTGTAACAATGGTGCACAGCAAGTTTTATGACTAATTCTGTCCGTGCTATCTAGTGTTCTGCACATGAGGGGATTGCCGAGAGGACTGAGATTCCATTTCAGGCAGTTGATCAAGTAGTTGAGATAATTGCTGGGCAGATTTGCTCTTCAAGCATTTCTCCAAAGCTATTTTTAACCCTCAAGTGCTTTGAGCTGTACAAAGTCTGGAATGCAAGTGGACTATTTAAAGTGCAACTGATAGTACTGACCAGAAAGAAGGGCTCTGTGGTTATCCACATGTATGAACAAATAAACTTTAAGAAGTTTTAGGAAATAACCAGCTCCTGGTGTTAGCTTTTCTATGCCCAAGATTTTACCCAAGATTTTAAGTAAAAACTGAGGCGATTATTCAGATAGGGCCAAAATACAGTTTACCTACAGTGAGCTATGTATTTTGCCCCCCAAAACAATGTGTGTGTTTTATCTTGATAATTCACCATTCATTTTGAATTCTTGAAATAAAATATATACAAAATGTCCAACATGGGTTGGAAATAAAGCACAGAAATAATATCAAATGTAGCATCAAGGCTTCTGTACAAATCAAACTTTGAACTTAAAGGAATATGATTAAAAAGAGATCCAGTTTAACAAGAAGCCACAACATTGCCTGAAGTATTAGAAGGGAAATGCCTTTGAACATCCATTCTAAGACAAACAAAAAAACTAGTATTCTTTTAGTGATTAAAGGGTAATTCAGTAATGGTCATCTGGTAGATACAGTCTGCCTGTTGTACAGGCAATAATGACCAATTGGTCTCCTTCAACGAGGATGGAAATAGCTGCAGTACATTCAAATGGCAGCATGAGAATTAAGCTACATGGGCGGAAAGCTTCCTTGCACTGAGGGCTTCTAGATATTGAGCTGGGTGATGCGGCATGTCCGTCTTCGAGTTTGCTGTTTTAAAATATGCATTAGTCTTATTAAGTGTGGTTTAATTGCTTTCATGTCTAAAGGAAGAGAATTTTCAAGTTGACTTTTCAAGATCCTTTTTAGATCTGTAAATTCATGATTTGTATATAGGGACACTACTTAACGACAAATTATAGTACTCTTTTGTGCTGAGTATCTTTTCGTCAAATTAAGAGCTTTTTATTAAAAGATCATTCTCATTGTTTCTAATGTAAAAACTATACTATTTTAATTTAAAATGTCGACTTCTAAAAATCTGATTCATATTTCTTTTACTCAGAGAAAAAAGGTCTCTTATTGTTCCTAAACTTTTTTCTGGAGTGAGAAAGGATCACCTTACCACAATCCAATAGGGCCCCTTCGTGTCTCTCCTGGCATAGGAATTTTAATCCTTTACTCTGTCACCAGAAATACTTCAGCCTTTTATGAACTTGCTCTTACATTACTTAAATGTCTCTTTTCAAAAAGAACTTAACATAAACTGTGAAAAATAAAGTCATTTTATTACATCTTACAGGCTTTGTTTAAATTAGGTCTATCAGAACAAACTTGCTATTATCAATTTAATTCAGGCCTTTCATCTTCACTTTGCAAAATTTTTAGCCTCTAAAAAGTACAACCAAATAAAAACAGGTTGTTGGAATAGGAAATTGAAAGGGAAAATTTTAGAAATGAGGGTTTTTTCTTTAGCCATCAGTCCAAGAAGGACTACTAAGTCGTAAATGGCCTTTGATAATTTTGTATTTAATAGCTTAGTCAGTCATAATGCCTATTGTGTTATAGTAATATGCTTCCATTATAAGTTAACAATACTTTAAACGGATGATGTCTAACATTATTCTTATATAACTCACCACAAAAATCTTCAGAATTCATTTTATTGGTTTGATTTTATGAAGTACTTGTTAGTTTTGCCTTTTTTTTTTTAAGCATAGTCAAGGTATATCATATATCAGCTATTTATCGAGAATCACTGTGTTCTGAGCCAAGTACTCGGCAACAGAGAATATTCTAGATTAGCCTCAGAGGAAGTCAGATGATAAAACAAAGTGTTAATAGATAAGATATATCTGTGGGAGGGTTAGAACCTAAGATTTTTTTTTTCAATAGCCCTAAGTCAGAGTCCAAAATTTATATTGAAATGTCATTACTTAAACAATTCTTTTTCCATTCAACTACCATGTCCTTAAACAAGCAGCTGTGTTCCTAGGGCATATCTTAATTACCTTCTCCTGTCTTTTTGTTTTCCCTTATTAGGTTTTTGGCCTTTCTCACTTATTAAGGTAGTTAAATTAATAACCATGCCCAGCTCTTAATTAAGGAAAAGCCTTTAGATGAAACTTTATTCCTAACTCTTTCCTTTACACCAGCAGAATAAATAGTTCCACTGATAAAAATTTCTACATTTTTCTTTACTCTAAAAGAACTCTTAAGCAGTGCAAAATCAATCTAAATAACAGGGCAGAGCATCTTCTGGAATTCTAGAAGGTAGAACTAGAAGAACCTCCAGTTGTCCTACCCACACTGTGAGGATGGCCTTGCTGTAGCACCCTGAGACCTGATTTTCCCAGGCCTCAGCTGCAAGCACATGAGAGGGAGGACGAGTCAACACCTTCATGGCATTTTCGAACAAAGTTAAGAAATTATACAAATGATTTTCATCACAGGTTTAATTGGTTGGCAAAATAATTTTAATTGCTAAAATAAGTGGGAAGAATTCTAGCTCATTGTTGCATGGCAAACACCGTAGAAAATAAGGCTTACTTTCAGCTTACCATATGCAATCATTTTTTTCCCTTATTTTCATGATTTAGCTTAAGTTCCTCCCTTATATATATATAAACCCAGTAGTAGAATGTAGGCTATATATATTTTATAGGTGTATATATATGTACAAAATATATATATGCATGCATATATATACAGAAGAACACAAATATAAACAGAAATTTGCCTAGGCATTTCAACGTAGGAGATCACCTAGTAATTATGTAAGGGAAAGCCTAAAATTTCCTTATAAGATTTCAAACTATTATTTAAAATCATTTTCAAATACATATGTGCTATATATATGATTATAAAACAACTTAGAAAGCACTGTTTCAAACCATTTACCTAAATGAATTAAATGCAGCTAAATATATTGGATTACTGTTTCATATATTCTTAAAGTGCACTGTTTTTCAAAAAACTAGGTGGTCCCACGTTCGGAAGGAAGAGTTCACACACTTACTCTGAGGGATGTAAAGTTAGAAGATGCTGGAGAAGTCCAACTAACAGCAAAAGATTTCAAAACTCAAGCCAAACTCTTTGTGAAAGGTAATTACAAGGCCTATTTTTAAATACATGTGTAATGCAGAGGTTCAAAATAATGCCGGCTCTCAGTGATCTCTATTTGATGAGTACCATAGATCATTAAAATACACCAAATATCCAAAAGTCTAATTTTACTTTATGGCCTAACAAAATACTTCGTTGACTGTTAAAAAAAAAACGGAGTCAAAATTGACTAGAATAGGTTTTACTTCCTCTTTCTGTTCTCGCTGTTTTTATTGCATTTGATAAACAGCTGGAGGAAGACTAATTATCAAATTATCAAATGAATAATTATCAGATGAAGTATCTATCAGTTTATTAACCAAGAGTTGGCTATTATTTCCTTGATATTTAATATTTTTTTAAAACGATTTTCGCCATAACTAGAAGGACCCACAACTAAAAATACGCAACTATGTACTGGGGGTCTTTGGGGAGAAAAAGGAAAAATAAAATCTTTAAAAAAAAAAAAACGATTTTCCTCTATATGTACAAATAATGATGAAACATCATTATTAGAGGAAAATATCTGAATGGAATCAAAACTTACAAATAGAAAAAGCCCTGAAGATACAAGAGGAAAGTTGAGGAGGTGCTAAAACTCTTGGAGAAGGAAAGGAGAAACACCTTGGCTAATTGGTATGATTCTTTCAGAACCCCCAGTTGAATTCACTAAGCCTCTTGAGGACCAGACGGTCGAAGAGGAAGCCACTGCGGTATTGGAGTGTGAAGTATCCAGAGAAAATGCAAAGGTGAAATGGTTCAAAAATGGGACAGAAATTCTCAAAAGCAAGAAGTATGAAATTGTTGCTGATGGCAGGGTCAGAAAACTTATTATACATGGCTGTACCCCAGAGGATATTAAAACATACACTTGTGATGCTAAGGATTTTAAGACTTCCTGTAACCTGAATGTCGTGCGTAAGTATTCTTCTTACCCAGGTCTTTTCATTTGCAACTCTTTGATAACAAAAGAAAACCTTTTTGCATGCCCTTCTTGGCCTAACTGCATTTCTTGGGAACTTACCATATCAATACTGACATACGCTGATCTTTTAGATGTTTAATAAAAAGTCCTTCTTCTACATCTGGTCTGATAAGGACAGACTGATCACTTTTCACTATGCTTCTCACTGAGTAGTGAGCAGACGGGGCTCTTTGTCTACTTGGGGTAAGCCTACTGTAGGAATATCCTCATACAGATGAGGACAAATTGAATTAAAAAGACAAGAAGGGAGCCATGATAAAAATTTTTTAAAAAAGAAAATGAAAGCAATTTCCACTTGGAAGGAAAATGAATCCTCAGGTTTGGGGAACAACTAGAAAATGAGCAGGAAATTTCATTTGAATAGGAGCCTGCTAGAGGTCTGCTGTCATATCATAAAGCCCATTCGCATAATGCTGTCTTTGAGAATAAGAATGGATAAGAAGATGGAAGCCTTGATTCTTTGAGACCTATGAATGAAGAGAGCTCTAATGGTTTTTAGCATTACCTCTTCCTCTGGTGAAAAACATAGTGTCTTTTCTCAAAGTGCCACTTGCTACCTCGTTTTTTCATTCATTCCTTTGTCCAGTGATAACGCTTTTCACGGCAAATTTTGCGCAATATTTACTGTTTAGTTTAATTGCTTCCCATCTGTCAACAGCTACAAAATAGTGGCTTTGACTGTGCTTCCATGCATCTTCCATGCAACTTTTTTATTCTTTCCACTTTGTGCTTGCTCTGCTTTAGCTTATGACAGAGTAGCTTCTTGGGTCTCCTTCTTCATTTTGTCATCCACTCTGTCTCCACTCCAAGAAGGCACAGCTACAATGAGCTTATCTTCAAGCCTATTAGCCAGCACTTGAGTCCCAGAATCTCACTCATCAAGAAAGGTCATCTTGGGAAGGACTCACAAGGAGCCCTGAAAGAAGGAAGGGCAAGGGGCAGCTGTCTGATCCTATACATCTGCTGACTTAATTCTGGAGATAAATGAAACGAGAGATGTAAAAAACACAAGTCACCCTCTTGTACAAAACACATTGCTTTGTTGCACTAATAGATTTTATGACTGACTTATATGTAATATCTTTCAAGCTGATAAAAAAAAAAGCTGAATTATGTAATTTCAATTGCCAACTCATGCCTCTTAGCCATAAACAAGACTGGTCATAGTGCCTCAAGCTACATTATCATTGAATTCTACTAATTTCTCAAAGATTATGCTGGCTGCATTAAATAAGATAATGTTTCTTTGCTACTTATGTTTCCTTTGACAATATCAGCTTTCAACTGTGGAGCAATATCAGTGAAGATTTTTCTTCCAGCTGTCATTCAGAAGAACTGAGCTGGCGATAAGTAGATAGATAAGATAGCTAGCTAGCTAGCTAGCTCGCTAGATAAATAGAATGAGTTGGACATATAGTATGCCACACAATTTTATGAAAACTACAGAGATATGTAAAAAAGCAAAGTATCATACCCGAATGGAAGATCCAAGTGATTTCAAAGTCAGCTGCAGCCTGTTAAGGAAAGGTTCTGCAAAAGATGCACTTTTTCTTAACATGTACCACAGTAATGTTAGAGTAAATTCTAGAAACCTCATTTTGAATTCTGATGACCTTCTCTTACAGCTCCGCATGTGGAATTCTTAAGACCACTCACCGATCTTCGAGTTAAAGAAAAAGAAATGGCTCGATTTGAGTGTGAACTCTCCCGAGAAAATGCCAAGGTCTGTGATTGCATAGTTGCTATCTTGTATTGTCAGAGAACTTTGTTTCCTTTTGGTCTGGCCAAAATGGAAAAATAAAGTTAGTCAAACCTATCTCTGATCATCACTTTCCTTTTAAAGATTATTACTTTAGTATGAAATGCATACTTGACTTAATTGTTCTTTTTTTAGTATTATTCATTTACTATTACTTGAAAAACACTGGACTCACAATCAAGAGATTTAGATATTATTAGTTTGAACCGTATAAAATTGCTGTTTTCTTAGGTTAAAAACAATCAATATCAGCAATTTCATATGTCTCAACTAAGTACTTTTGGGTGTCATTAACAACCATTGGCAAGTCAACATTGAGTCAGTCTGTACCTGTGGAAAACAAAGGAATTGGTCTGCATGATCTCTAAGGCCCTCTATGGCTCTAAACTTATGTGATCTCATTATTTTTAACAATTGATAATAGTATCAGAGCAACTCACTTAATAACTGAAGAAGTTTGTTCTTGCTTTTTTGGGTTTAGTTGAATTTGTATTTATCACTTTGGTTCTTCATATTATCAGTCTTGTTGGTTGCTTTCAGAAAAACTCAGGATCATAGTTCCTCTTAAGGACACACATGTAAAGGAACAATAAGAAAACTGATAAAAGTATTTATTTATCTTAAATATAGGTTCACTGGTTCAAAGATGGTGCTGAAATTAAAAAGGGCAAAAAATATGATATTATATCTAAGGGAGCTGTGCGCATTCTGGTCATCAACAAATGTCTACTTGATGATGAAGCAGAATATTCCTGTGAAGTAAGGACAGCAAGAACTTCTGGCATGCTGACAGTAGTGGGTAAGAGTAAAGTCTTTCTTTATGGAAGTATAGGTGTTGGGAAGAAAATAATAATTTCCAGTTTAACTCAATGTTTTTTTATTATTATTATTCCCGCAGAAGAAGAAGCTGTCTTTACCAAAAATCTTACCAACGTTGACGTTAGTGAAACAGACACTATAAAACTGGTTTGTGAAGTCTCCAAGCCTGGAGCAGAAGTGACTTGGTACAAAGGGGATGAAGAGATCATTGAAACAGGAAGATATGAAATACTTACTGATGGGCGAAAGAGAATCCTGATCATTCAGAACGCTCACCTTGAGGATACTGGCAACTACAACTGCCGACTCCCAAGTTCTCGAACTGATGGCAAAGTCAAAGTACATGGTAGGAAAATTACAATGAGTAATATTTTATTTTAAGAAATTCATACTTGTTGCATTTAAAGTACAAATGCTTAAGTTTTCGATATCTTGCAACTTCTTCTTTCCAGAACTTGCTGCTGAATTTATCTCAAAGCCTCAAAACCTTGAAATACTTGAAGGAGAAAAGGCTGAATTTGTCTGCTCTATATCAAAGGAAAGCTTTGAAGTCCAATGGAAGAGAGACGATAAGACACTTGAATCTGGAGATAAATATGACGTTATTGCTGATGGCAAAAAGAGGATCCTAGTTGTGAAAGATGCCACGTTACAAGATATGGGCACTTACGTAGTCATGGTTGGGGCCGCCAGAGCAGCAGCTCACTTGACAGTAATTGGTAAGTTTGTTTCTGCTTCTTGGGTTTACTTACATTTCTATCTACCACTTTGGTCCTTCTTCATACTAAAAAGTCTCATTGGTTGCTTTCAGAAAAACTCAGGATCATAGTTCCTCTTAAGGACACCCGTGTGAAGGAACAACAAGAAGTCATCTTCAACTGTGAAGTCAATACTGAAGGTGCCAAAGCCAAATGGTTCAGAAATGATGAAGCCATATTTGATAGTTCAAAATACATTATTCTCCAAAAAGACCTGGTCTACACCCTCAGGATTAGAGATGCACGATTAGATGATCAAGCCAACTATAGTGTGTCTCTGACCAATCATAGAGGTGAAAATGTTAAGAGTGCAGCCAATCTAATAGTAGAAGGTAAGTCACTTATATGGCTTTAGAGAATTTTTAAACCAGTTCGTATTATGAAAACAATTAAAATCAACCTTATTCTTCTCCTTTACAACAGAGGAAGACCTTAGGATTGTTGAGCCTCTTAAAGATATTGAAACAATGGAGAAGAAATCTGTCACATTCTGGTGCAAGGTGAATCGTCTCAATGTAACACTAAAGTGGACCAAAAATGGAGAAGAGGTGGCTTTTGACAACCGTGTTTTATACAGAATTGATAAATATAAGCACTCTCTAATCATTAAAGACTGTGGCTTCCCAGATGAGGGTGAATACATCGTCACTGCTGGACAAGATAAATCTGTTGCTGAGCTTCTCATCATAGAAGCCCCTACAGAATTTGTGGAACACTTGGAAGACCAGACAGTCACTGAGTTTGATGATGCTGTCTTCTCCTGCCAGCTCTCCAGAGAGAAAGCAAATGTAAAATGGTACAGAAATGGGAGGGAAATCAAAGAAGGCAAAAAGTAAGTGAAAGCTTCTTAATCTCTATTTCTGTAGCCGTATATACACTTTTGACAACTGAGTGGTCCTTATGCAAGCTTACCAATCTCTCAACCTCTTCTTTTAGATACAAATTTGAAAAAGATGGAAGTGTACATCGACTCATTATAAAAGATTGCAGGCTGGATGATGAATGTGAATATGCTTGTGGAGTGGACGACAGGAAGTCTAGAGCTAGACTTTTTGTGGAAGGTACATTTTGATGAAAGAACCATTTTAATATTAGTACCAGTTTTTAAAAGTTGTTAATCCAAATACAAACCTGTTTGTATTTATTTCACATTTTCTTTTCAGAAATCCCTGTTGAGATCATCAGGCCTCCCCAAGATATTCTTGAAGCTCCTGGTACTGATGTTGTCTTTTGGGCTGAGCTCAACAAAGATAAGGTGGAAGTCCAATGGCTAAAAAATAACATGATTATTGTCCAGGGTGACAAACACCAAATGATGAGTGAAGGAAAGATACACAGGCTACAGATTTGTGACATTAGGCCACGTGACCAGGGTGAATACAGATTTATTGCTAAAGACAAAGAAGCCAGAGCTAAGCTTGAACTGGCAGGTAAGTCCCTTTCTTTTATTTTCAAATATTCTCACAATATCACAGATACTGTGTAAGTTTCAGATTTCATAGTTAGTTAATGATAGAATGCTTGTGAAAGCCTTTAATTTCTATTAAGCCCTATCCACACGTTAACTATTCTAATTCCTTTTACTACAAAATGTCCTCAGTAAGAGGAAATTGATGGCAATTCCTCTTTACATGCTAGAACCTCGAACAGTTTCTGGCACACAGTGGCCGTTCATTAATTCCTAGAATTAACCTATCACCCTTAGAATCTTCCTAGCAAACCCAGACCTGGAGATAGCCCCTTTCTCTTCTACTTTCCAAACCTCTGTGTGGCCTCCTAGGTCTTTTCGCATCCTGACCCAAGCTTCCAAGACATCCTTATAGGTTGTCATTATGAAAAGGCCATTAGTGTACCTCTTAAACATGAGAAAAAGTTTTTCTGCTTTATCTTGAAGTATGAGATGCCCACTTTATTAAAAAAAAAAAAAAGAAGAAGAACAACGTATTTTGCACTATGTTTAATCCTCTATTATTTTTGGCAAAGAATGGAGATTTCATGTTTTGCATCATCCTTGATCCTCTATTCTCCAGAGTCTGATAATTTGAAAAATAAGCTATGGGAACTCTAAGTCAGTTAGTGTTCTCTGCTGTAAAGTTACTGTGACATAATGCCAAGGTTATGTAACCAATATTTGCTAACAAATGCATAGTAAAGAAGCTTGGTGTAGCTAGACTACAATAAATAACTTAAAGCATTCGCATGTTATTTTTCTCACTAGCTGCACCTAAAATCAAGACAGCTGATCAAGATCTTGTGGTTGATGTTGGCCAGCCTCTGACAATGGTGGTGCCCTATGATGCCTACCCCAAAGCAGAAGCTGAGTGGTTTAAAGAAAATGAAGCTCTGTCTTCAAAAACTGTTGATACTACAGCTGAAAAAACTTCTTTCAGAATTTTAGAAGCCAAGAAAGGAGACAAAGGAAGGTATAAAATTGTGCTTCAGAACAAACATGGAAAAGCAGAAGCCTTCATCAATTTACAAGTTATTGGTAAGCCCTTGAGTCACTTGGACTTGATTGGCAAAGCACAACCACAAGCATGATAACACACTAAAAAAAAATTTATTTGTAAATTTCAGATGTTCCTGGGCCAGTACGTAACTTAGAAGTGACAGAAACACTTGATGGTGAAGTGAGCCTCGCTTGGGAAGAACCATTAACTGATGGTGGAAGCAAAATCATAGGTTATGTTGTTGAAAGACGTGACATCAAGAGAAAGACCTGGGTTCTGGCCACTGACCGTGCAGACAGTTGTGAGTTTACTGTCACTGGACTACAAAAAGGAGGAGTTGAATACCTATTCCGTGTGAGTGCAAGAAACAGAGTTGGCACTGGTGAACCAGTAGAAACTGCCAATCCTGTGGAAGCAAGGAGTAGATATGGTAAGAAGTTTTTAAGTAAATTGCAAACTAGCTTATCTCTGCTTTTATCCCTGATATAACCCAAAGCCCATGTTTTCTTCTGTGATGAAATCCAGACGTTCCAGGCCCTCCTTTGAATGTGACCATCACAGATGTGAATAGATTTGGTGTCTCACTGACATGGGAACCACCAGAGTATGATGGAGGGGCTGAGATCACAAATTACATCATTGAATTAAGAGACAAAACTTCTATCAGATGGGACACTGCCATGACAGTAAAAGCTGAAGACTTGTCTGCAACTGTCACTGATGTGGTGGAAGGACAGGAGTATAGTTTCCGGGTCAGAGCCCAAAACCGAATTGGAGTTGGAAAACCAAGTGCAGCCACACCTTTCGTCAAAGTTGCTGATCCAATTGGTAAGTCCATTAAAAAAAAGAAATAATTACTTCATGAAATCCAGAAATTAGGCCTATCAATTAAAATAAGTCAAATTAAATAAAAGTTAATGAAAAGGCAGAACATCAGAAAAATTTGAACAAAATCATAGAAATCCAGACTGTGCCTACTTTATTCCATGAATTTAGTAAGCCTGATATTTTAATAGAGATGATGGAAATGATTACAGCATTGTCTTAATAAATTGTCACTGAATTAACCAATATGCTTCAACTCTTTCTTCCATTCCAGAGAGACCAAGTCCTCCTGTGAACCTAAGTTCCTCAGATCAGACTCAGTCATCAGTTCAGCTCACATGGGAACCTCCTCTGAAAGATGGAGGAAGCCCAATATTGGGCTACATAATTGAGCGATGTGAAGAAGGAAAAGATGAGTGGATTCGTTGCAATAAGAAACTTGTCCCTGAACTGACTTACAAGGTGGGGCATTTGCATCTAAGAAAAATATTCAGTGTACGATCATGGACTTAACTGTATATGTTTTTTACAAATATTGATTCATAATTTTAGGTTACTGGATTACAAAAAGGAAATAAATATTTATATCGAGTATCTGCAGAAAATGAAGCTGGTGTTTCAGATCCATCTGAAATTCTTGGTCCTCTAACTGCTGATGATGCATTTGGTAAATGGATATTTTATTTTTAGATTTGGGGATAGCATAAAGCTACTGTGGGGTACCAGGGACTTAAATGTAGTACTGGAAACTCATTAATTTTTCTTCTTGGTAGCTGAACCAACAATGGATTTAAGTTCATTTAAAGATGGTCTGGAAGTTATTGTCCCGAACCCTATCAAGATCCTGGTTCCAAGTACAGGCTATCCAAGGCCAACTGCAACCTGGGCGTTTGGAGATAAAGTACTAGAAGCAGGGGACCGTGTGAAAATGAAAACCTTATCTGCCTATGCTGAACTGGTCATTTCTCCAAGTGAACGTCCAGACAAGGGCATTTATACACTGAAATTAGAAAATCGTGTGAAAGCAATTTCTGGGGAAATTGATGTCAATGTAATTGGTAAGGAACTAAACTTGTTATCTAAGGTGATTTGACAGTATTAACAAATACTAGTTCAAGCTATTAATGATATTGACTTCTGACTGCATTATTTCAGCTCGCCCAAGTGCACCCAAAGAACTGAAATTTGATGACATAACCAGGGACTCAGTACATTTGACTTGGGAACCACCAGATGATGATGGAGGAAGTCCATTAACTGGATATCTTGTTGAAAAGCGAGAAGTCAACCGGAAAACATGGACTAAAGTGAGTTTTGAGCAGCAGTGCACCAACTCCAGAAGAGACGGTGGGGGAAATCCCAGAATGCTGGGGCACCATGCAAAGTTTATAGGTCTTTACATTTACCTTGCTGAAAAAGCGCCAAAAACTTTTTAAAATGCATTGAAGCTAATGCTTCCTGAGGTGGTTCAACCAGGATTTGGTATTATTGCCGTATTTTGTGAGCCTTACGAAATTTTCAGCTAGGTTTGTTAAAAAATAAAACAAAACATACTTACTCACTTGATACCTGATAAGTATCCAAATGCCCCTATTAAGCCATAAGCCATTCTAAGGACACTAAATACTTAACTCCCTGGTGGTCATACTTCTCACTCCGCTATATTGCCTTAGTTAGCCTAATCTGCCATTTTTTCCTCCTCAGTGTATACTCATTAGTATTCTTCCCTTGATTTAAAATCGTATTTCTAATAATCAAGCTGGTAGAAAGAATCAACAGATTGTTTGCCACTTATTTAATGTGTACCAACTATGAAACAGTTTCACCTTATTTTAAGGGTCAAATATTACTATGTGTTTTAATTTGCAATTTCTCCCTAATGTGAAATTAATATAATAATAATCCTCAGCGTTCAAAACAACTTCCATTTGTATCCCTGCTCACGGTAAAAATCTTTTGACTTGGGCAACTAATTAACTGTATTTCTGTGTCCCAGGTTATAGACTCTGTGACTGACCTAGAATTCACAGTTCCTGATCTTGTTCAAGGAAAAGAATATTTATTTAAAGTCTGTGCTCGTAACAAGTGTGGCCCTGGAGAACCTGCATATGTTGATGAACCTGTAAATATGTCAGCTCCTGCAAGTGAGTACATTCTGGATAATTCCTTACCTAGCCTCTTGTTACCTGTCTCTGTTTTTAGACCTGGAGTTGAAGTTATGGGTTGGCAATATGCAGATTTCACAGTTGGCCTATCTAAGTCTGACGCTCTCTTTAAAATGTTACAGCGGTACCTGACCCACCAGAGAATGTTAAATGGAGAGATCGAACAGCCAAGAGCATCTTCCTAACATGGGATCCACCTAAATATGATGGGGGTTCACGCATCAAAGGATATATAGTTGAAAAATGTCCACGTGGTTCTGATCGATGGGTTGCCTGTGGGGAACCAGTTGCAGAAACAAAGTAGGTTTTTTAATTCTTTGGTACAAGAATAAATGTTTACTGTTACTCACTTAAATGAAAGTATTCTTTTGGAAAATCTAAATACTCGCTTTTTTCATTGAGAATTCCCCTGATGTGCCATCTGATTTTAAAAAGTGCTCCTGAACTTGGCCCCTACTCAGGGTTTTCATTAGTTACAATATTGAAGCAATCCAGAGTTAATTTAGAGAATAATATTATATCAAGAGTATGCATTTTGGAAAGATTATGAATACTACACAGTGGGATAGATTATAGACGTTATAGTAAAATATCCTATGATGTTTTCTGACAGAATGGAAGTGACAGGCCTTGACGAAGGCCAGTGGTATTCCTACCGTGTGAAGGCCTTGAATAGGCAAGGTGCCAGCAAACCAAGCAAGCCCACAGATGAAATCCAGGCTGTGGACGCACAGGGTATTTATTTTTGGTTTCTGTATTATCAACCAGGCCTCTGACTTTAATTCTGCCTGAACTTGCTAATATAGTAAATGATCTTTTCCAATTCAGAGGCTCCAGAAATTTTCCTCGACGTGAAGCTCCTTGCTGGTCTCACTGTAAAGGCAGGAACTAAGATTGAACTTCCTGCCACTGTCACTGGAAAACCTGAACCTACAATAACTTGGACGAAGGCTGACACGCTTCTGAGGCAGGACAAAAGAATCACCATTGAAAATGTTCCTAAAAAATCCACCGTGACTATCGTCGATAGCAAGAGAAGTGACACTGGCAGATACATTATCGAGGCTGTGAACGTCTGTGGTCGGGCCACTGCCGTGGCAGAAGTGAACGTCTTAGGTAAAGGAGGCTCTCATTTTAAAAATGGGCAAACTCATTTCAGCTACTTTTAAAATAAAACTATTAACAAAATATGGGTTTTTTTCTGAGTGTGTAATGTCATCCACAGATAAACCTGGACCACCAGCTGCTTTTGACATCACAGAAGTGACCAACGAGTCATGTCTTCTAACATGGAACCCACCACGAGATGATGGTGGATCTAAAATCACAAACTATGTTGTGGAGAGAAGAGCAGCTGACAGTGATATGTGGCACAAGCTCTCATCAACTGTCAAGGATACAAAATTCAAGGCAACCAACTTAATCCCCAATAAAGAATACCTCTTCAGAGTTGCTGCAGAAAACATGTATGGTGTTGGTGAACCAGTTCAGGCCACTCCAATAACAGCCAAATATCAGTTTGGTAAGTTTCTCCTTAATCAGTTGACAAAAAAAAAGGATGTTTGTGTCAAACTTGGATTTAGGTCTCGTATTTATATACATAGGACGTATAATACTTATATCATTATCCTGTCAATAGATCCACCTGGACCTCCAACTCGCCTTGAACCTTCTGATATCACTAAAGATGCAGTGACTCTCACATGGTGTGAGCCAGATGATGATGGTGGCAGCCCAATCACTGGATATTGGGTTGAAAGATTAGATCCTGATACTGATAAATGGGTTAGGTGCAATAAGATGCCAGTAAAGGACACAACATACAGGTAGAATCTCCATCAAGATGTTAAAACAGCTGTATATACAAATTTTCATTCTTTAGCATTATTTTTGATTATACATGATTATGTATTACTATAAAATTTTTAATTATTTTACTTATATTTCCTATTACCATATAATTTCAAAAATGATATAAATTTCATTCAAGGACACATTTCTTAATTTCTTACTCTAAAATATTAACTTTCTTGACGTTTCAAAGTATTTGGTCCTCCAGTATATTATATGTATATACAAATATATATAATAATGATCATTATTATAAACATTATAATTAGATTGGTACATTTGGCCAAATCTAAAGTATGTGACAGTTAAGAGGCAATTTTAAATGTATACTGAAATATTTTTAGTTAAATTTCCATATCAGTTTTCACAATTTAAATAAATTAGCTCCTATGTAACATAAACAGAGAAGTTTCTGCTTTCATGTTACTCAACTCTTACTTTGTTCCTAATTCAGAGTGAAAGGGCTCACCAATAAGAAAAAGTACAGATTCCGTGTGTTGGCTGAAAATCTTGCTGGACCTGGAAAACCAAGTCGATCAACAGAACCGATCTTAATAAAAGATCCCATAGGTATTATTTACCTATTTTTCTGTGGTTACTTTGAAGCTTATATTAGCTCCTTTTTTACAAACCTAAATAATGATTTCATTCCATTGGCTTGCAGACCCTCCATGGCCCCCTGGAAAACCAACTGTGAAAGATATAGGCAAAACGTCAATAATGCTGAATTGGACAAAGCCAGAACATGATGGAGGGGCAAAGATTGAGTCTTACGTCATTGAAATGCTAAAGACTGGAACAGAGGACTGGGTCCGAGTGGCTGAAGGGGTTCCCACCACTCAGCATTTGCTCCCGGGGCTCATGGAAGGTCAGGAATACTCATTCCGAGTTAGAGCTGTGAACAAGGCCGGGGAAAGTGAACCCAGCGAACCCAGTGACCCTGTGCTTTGCCGGGAGAAGCTATGTAAGTCACTATTGATGTCTGGGGTATATAAATTCTTCTGAACTATATCTGAGAACTACAATAAGAGAAAATATGAAAAACTCATTACGAGATTATTTCATCCTTGATAGATGATTTCCTAGTGACTACTAGAGAATTTAGTGAAGATTGAATATTGCACAATAAAAAACTGAATCTGTTTTTCTTTTTTTCTTCTTCAGATCCTCCATCACCACCTCGCTGGCTTGAAGTTATTAATATCACAAAAAATACAGCAGACCTAAAGTGGACAGTCCCTGAGAAAGATGGAGGGTCCCCCATCACCAACTACATCGTGGAAAAGAGAGATGTGAGGCGAAAAGGCTGGCAAACGGTGGACACGACCGTCAAGGACACCAAGTGCACAGTAACCCCACTGACAGAGGGCTCCTTATATGTGTTCCGAGTCGCTGCAGAAAATGCCATAGGACAAAGCGACTACTGTGAAGTCGAGGACTCCGTCCTGGCCAAAGACACTTTCAGTATGCTCTCTAGCTTAATCTTTGTGACACTATTTGTAGTGGATTATCACTTTTCCCTTTGGGTTTCCTAACCATTGAATATTTTGCCTTCAGCCACACCTGGACCACCCTATGCTCTGACAGTGGTTGATGTGACGAAACGACATGTTGACCTGAAGTGGGAACCACCTAAAAATGATGGTGGAAGACCAATACAGAGGTAGAATTTTAATTAATTCAGAAAGAATAATTTACACTCAGCTGAAAATTCTTAACTTTGTTTTTTCTCTTAATGCTAATGAAATACTTTGTTTTTTTTTCAATAGATATGTCATTGAGAAGAAAGAAAAGTTAGGCACCCGTTGGGTGAAAGCTGGAAAGACCTCAGGACCCGACTGTAACTTCAGAGTAACTGATGTCATTGAAGGAACAGAGGTCCAGTTTCAGGTTCGGGCAGAAAATGAAGCTGGAGTTGGTCATCCAAGTGAACCCACGGAAATCCTGTCAATTGAAGATCCAACAAGTGAGTAGTGCTGATACAAAGGAGATACCAAGGATATCGTCTAGAGCTTAATGGTAAGATTGCGGATGAGCATGTTTCACCCTTTTTTCAGGTCCTCCTTCACCTCCCCTTGACCTGCATGTGACTGATGCTGGGAGAAAGCACATTGCCATTGCTTGGAAGCCTCCAGAGAAAAATGGTGGAAGCCCTATTATAGGATACCATGTTGAAATGTGTCCAGTAGGCACTGAAAAATGGATGCGAGTTAATTCTCGCCCAATAAAAGACTTGAAATTCAAGGTTGAAGAAGGCGTTGTTCCTGACAAGGAATATGTTCTGAGAGTGAGAGCTGTCAATGCTGTTGGTGTCAGTGAGCCATCTGAAATCTCCGAAAATGTGGTTGCCAAAGACCCAGATTGTAAGAACACAGTTTCTTTTATAATTAATAAAATAGGCTTTACTCATGCATTGCATTTTGACATATTCTTTTTCCCTCTTCTGGATCCTATCTTACAGGCAAGCCAACAATTGATCTGGAGACTCACGACATTGTTGTTATTGAAGGTGAAAAGTTAAGCATTCCTGTTCCCTTCAGAGCTGTCCCAGTTCCAACCGTTAGTTGGCATAAAGATGGCAAAGAAGTTAAAGCAAGTGATAGATTAACAATGAAGAGCGATCACATCTCTGCACACCTCGAAGTTCCCAAGAGTGTCCATGCAGATGCTGGAGTTTACACCATTACACTGGAGAATAAGCTTGGCTCAGCAACTGGCTCAATCAATGTCAAAGTCATAGGTAATCATTCTGTGAAGAAACACCAGACATTCTTCATGTGTTGGGAAAATTAGTTAACTTTGCGGCGTTAGTATAAATGGCTTCATGAGTTGGCCATTTGTAAACTAATTGTCCTTTCACATTATTTTTCCCATATGAGAAGCAAGGCAATTCTAAAGAGATGAAATTGTTAGTTATACCCTGATTAGACTAATTTTTTTCTGTGTAATTATTTGCATGTGAAGAACTAATTCAGATAAAAGCATACCGAAAGAATGCTTAAATAACCAATATTCATTCATTAATTGTATTTACATTTTTCCATAGTGTCCTCAACCAGGGGTAGTAACATTTTTCTCTCCCCTCCCCCCCAACATAGATGGTGTTTGGAAATTTGGGAGTCCAGTTTTCCTTGGAACAAAGATTTGGGGGGAGCTACTGACATTTAGTAGTTGGGGGCCAAGGTTGCTAAATGGCCTGCCATGTAAAGGATGCTCCAGCACATCAAAGATTATTCCCCAAAAACTGTGAATAGTCCAACTTGGAAAGTGTACTATCAATACACTGACTTTTCAGATTACAATAATAACTATCAATTCTATTTCTAACAGGCCTACCTGGACCATGCAAAGATATTAAAGCAAGCGACGTGACCAAGAGTTCTTGTAAATTAACCTGGGAACCTCCAGAATATGATGGTGGAAGCCCAATTCTTCATTATGTCCTGGAACGCAGAGAAGCTGGGAGGAGGACATATATACCAGTCATGTCTGGTGAGAACAAACTGTCCTGGACTGTAAAAGATCTCATACCAAATGGTGAATACTTCTTCCGTGTTAAGGCTGTCAACAAGATTGGTGGAGGCGAATATATTGAACTGAAAAATCCAGTCATTGCTCAAGATCCAAAGCGTAAGTTTGGGCTTGGAAGTAATATAGCTAGGAATTAATGTGCAATTTTTTTATTTTAAGAAGATGAGTTTCCCTATATTAACAGTTTTTCTCTTGTTCTTCAGAGCCCCCTGATCCACCTGTAGATGTTGAGGTTCATAATCCTACAGCAGAGGCAATGACTATTACATGGAAGCCACCTTTGTATGATGGAGGGAGCAAGATAATGGGTTACATCATAGAGAAGATTGCTAAGGGTGAAGAGAGATGGAAGAGATGTAATGAACACCTGGTACCCGTCCTGACCTATACAGCAAAAGGACTCGAAGAGGGAAAGGAATACCAGTTCCGTGTGCGAGCAGAAAATGCTGCCGGTATCAGTGAACCTTCTCGGGCCACTCCTCCAACCAAAGCTGTAGATCCTATTGGTAAGTTTTGTTTAATGAGGTTGCCATTTTCCCATTGTAAAATAAATAAGAATAATGTTTTATCAGATATTTTAATCAGAATTGAAAACAGTTGTTTTTAATCATTACAGATGCCCCAAAAGTCATTCTGAGATCAAGCCTAGAAGTGAGACGAGGTGATGAAATAGCACTCGATGCAACTATTTCTGGGTCACCTTACCCAACTATTACATGGATAAAGGATGAAGAAATTATTACACCAGAGGAAATTAAGAAGCGAGTAGCACCCATGGTTAGGAGGAGGAGGGGTGAAGTTCAAGAAGAAGAACCATTTGTCCTGTCTCTGACGGAGCGTTTGAGCATTGACAATAGTAAAAAAGGAGAATCTCAACTACGCGTCCGAGATTCTATTCGACCTGACCATGGCCAATATATGATCAAAGCTGAAAATGACCATGGTATTGCAAAAGCTCCTTGCACTGTCAGTGTGCTAGGTGAGTAAGTAAAACTACCCTTCCCAATGGAAGAAAGTCTATGTAAGAGTTTTAGTAAAACACAAAAATGAAGTGTTTTGGGGGAGTTAAAAGAAGTGGGAAATAGCTTCATTAAGATACCTTCAGTCTCATTTTCTTTTCCAGGCTATGTAAAAGAAATTAACCGACCATGTTATTCATTAGCTAATGTGATACAAAGATAGGCAATGTAGAAAAAGCAGAAGCTTATTTCAGAGGAGCATATTAACATTTACATTTTCCATTGCAACCATTTCTACACAAATTTTTAATCACCGCTCTCTTTTGAAATATTAGATACACCAGGACCACCGATCAACTTCGTATTTGAAGATGTTAGAAAGAACTCAGTCGTCTGTAAATGGGAACCACCCCTTGATGATGGTGGCAGTGAAATTATAAACTACACTTTGGAAAAGAAAGACAAGACAAAACCTGACTCCGAATGGATTGTTGTCACTTCAACACTTAGACATTGCAAATATCCAGTGACAAAGCTGATTGAAGGAAAAGAGTACCTCTTCCGTGTAAGAGCGGAAAATAGGTTTGGACCTGGACCACCATGTGTTTCAAAGCCACTTATAGCTAAAGATCCATTTGGTAAGGTCCTTACAGCATCTAGATTTGGCCTTTTTATCATATGCATTGGTATATACATTATCACAACTTGTAAACTTGAATTTTTATGTCATACTAGGGAACTAATTCAAATATGTTATTTATTTTATCAGAACCACCTGATGCACCCGATAAGCCTATTGTGGAAGATGTTACCAGCAACAGTATGCTAGTGACATGGAATGAACCAAAAGATAATGGAAGCCCCATCTTAGGTTACTGGCTTGAAAAACGTGAGGTTAATAGTACACATTGGTCCCGTGTCAACAGAAACCTCCTCAATTCTTTGAAGACCAATGTAGAAGGCCTATTAGAGGGACTCACCTATGTCTTCAGAGTATGTGCTGAAAACGCAGCTGGACCTGGAAAGTTCAGTCCCCCTTCAGATCCCAAAACAGCACGTGATCCAATCGGTAAGTAATTCCTTACAAAGAAAGTGGGGTACAGCATGGTGACTGTAATTAACAGTACTGTACTATATACTTGAAAGTTCTTAAGAGAGTAGATCTTAAATGTTATCACTACCCAAAAAACGGTAACCATGTGAGGGGACGGAGGTGTTAACTAACATTATTGTGGTAATCATTTTGCAATATATACGTGTATCAAATACTTGTGTTGTACACATAAATCATATATTTTATATGTCAATAATATCTCAATAAAGCTGAAAAAAATCAAAATACTAGCAATGGCTACAGACTCATACTGAGATTGCAATATAAAATTTTCAGCATCTGTATATATAATTTAAAAGTTTCACACAACAACACTTACCCATATTACATGCAATGCATTGTGAAAAAAAAGAAGAAAGTGGGATAGAGTAAGCTATGTAACATTTCAAAACCGTCAGTGAGTTTCAATTTGTATGTCTCCATTCATTCTAGCTCCACCTGGGCCACCTGTCCCAAGAGTCGCTGACACAAGCTCTACAACCATTGAACTCGAATGGGAACCCCCAGCTTTCAATGGTGGTGGGGAAATTATTGGTTACTTTGTCGATAAGCAGCTGGTTGGCACAAATGAATGGTCACGCTGCACAGAGAAGATGATCAAGGCCCGTCAGTACACGGTCAGAGAAATCCGAGAGGGTGCTGATTACAAACTTCGAGTGAGTGCTGTCAATGCTGCAGGTGAAGGACCACCTGGAGAGACAGAACCTGTTACTGTGGCTGAACCAAAAGGTACTTAAGAATTATATGAATAATATAATGGATATTTTCCCATATGGGGTCATTTTTTTACATCTTTCTTGGGCTAACGTATGATTGTTCTCTTTCAACAGAGCCTCCCACTGTGGAACTAGATGTTTCTGTCAAGGCTGGAATACAAATAATGGCTGGGAAGACTCTTAGAATTCCAGCTGTGGTAACTGGTCGTCCAGTGCCTACAAAAGTATGGACAATAGAAGAAGGGGAGCTGGATAAAGACCGTGTTGTAATAGAGAATGTTGGAACCAAATCTGAACTAATTATCAAGAATGCATTGAGAAAAGATCATGGCAGATATGTGATTACAGCTACCAATAGCTGTGGTTCCAAATTTGCAGCCACCAGGGTAGAAGTTTTTGGTAAGGAATGTTACATGGATTTTCATAAGATTTTCCCAAGTGATACTATCTTATTGCATTGATTTTTTTCCTGTTGTTTTACTTTTCAGATGTCCCTGGTCCAGTTCTTGACTTAAAACCTGTTGTAACAAACAGAAAGATGTGTCTGCTTAACTGGTCTGATCCAGAAGATGATGGAGGAAGTGACATCACGGGCTTTATTATTGAAAGAAAAGATGCTAAGATGCATACTTGGAGACAACCAATAGAGACTGACAGATCTAAATGTGACATCACAGGTCTCCTTGAGGGACAAGAATATATGTTCCGTGTGATTGCCAAGAACAAGTTTGGCTGTGGCCCTCCTGTTGAAATAGGACCAATTCTTGCAGTTGATCCACTAGGTAAAAGAGACGGTTTTCATGGTGTTTGTAAAGTAAATACTGTTTGCTTGCAGTCATGTAATTTATTTATTGAGCCTTATAAATAAGGTCTCAAGACTTAAAGCTAGAGACTAATAAGAAAGGTAAATCAAATAACTACCAGCAACTTTAAGAATACCATATTTGTTATAATTTCAGTGTAATTTTTGGCTCAGTGTAATTTTGCAAAACCATGCATCGCTTTGTGTACTGAAAAACCTGAATCTATTAGAACTTAGCAATGCCCTAAAAATCGTTTAGAAATATTACATCTTTTCAATAGATGTAATACATCTATTGTAATACACTAGAGTAATTAATTTAATAGACTAGTAGTTAAAAAGAGTTCATTTTTTTGAAAGATTACAAGACAGATAACTGCCTTAGCATAAATGCCTTAGTCTTCCTTTAGCCCCAAGTAGTCCCCACACTGGAAGGATACAGAGACCAGAAACCAGAATGAGCCACCAGAGAATAGAAAACCAGCCAAAGGAAATTTCCTTGACTAATATGAACAAATATGAAACCTTCAAATTGCACAAACTTGGTAAAGCACATTGACATCCCATCCAGTAAAGCAAAGTCTTTGATGATGACCCATTTCCCAAGAGACAGAGGAGTTATTCCTCTACGACCACCACTATCCTGCCAAAAAAAAAGAAAGGAAATTTCATCCCCACTGTAACAGCTCATCTCAGAATGTCCCCTAGACCTGCAGCTGTGCCAGAGGTATCAGAACAGACTTGGGCTTCCAGTGAAAAGCTCTGCTTCTGGTTGCAGTAATAGTCAGCCGGAGTGGATTGGGTCTAGTTTCACCATTCAAAGCTTACTTTTTCTGTTTTGTCCTTTGGGACACAAAACTACAGCAGTATTACATAAATTCTCTTTCCACCCTATTTTAAACCCACATCTGAGGTAACATGGTTCTAAGTGTGTTCAGTAGATGTATCCACTGTCCGTTAATAAGAGGAAACACGTTGCTCTCAGCTGGTCATCCAAAGCAAAACTTCACAGACCTGCTCTCCTAGTTCATTAGCATTAGAAACTCTCCCAGTGACAGGTAAAACATCTAAAATGTTAAATATAAAAAAAGTATTCATTCCCCTTGATTTATTTATTTATTTATTTATTTATTTATTGAGGAAGATTAGCCCTGAGCTAACATCTGCTGCCAATCCTCCTCTTTTTGCTGAGGAAGACTGGCCCTGAGCTAACATCCATGCCCATCTTCCTCTACTTTATATGTGGGACGCCTACCACAGCATGGCTTGCCAAGCGGTGCCATGTCTGCACCCGGGATCTGAACCGGCAAACCCCAGGCCGCTGAAGCGGAACGTGCTCACTTACCCGCTGCACCACAGGGCGGCCCCTCCCCTTGATTTATTTTTAATCAATAATCTTGACTGTAAAAATTCTGCCTATATGAATGCCCATAATTCTGGTAATGGAGATGTTTTGAGAAAGATTTTAAAGATGGATATAAGGTTATCCAACAGAAACTTATTTTCCACAAAATTAATTTAAAGTGAAATATCATTTCTTATATGAATATTTATTTCATGCTTGTCCTTTCAACTTGCCTCTTGTTAAAGGTCCTCCAACGTCTCCTGAGAGGCTCACATATACAGAAAGGACGAAGTCCACTATCACCCTGGACTGGAAAGAGCCCCGTAACAATGGTGGCAGCCCCATCCAAGGCTACATCATTGAAAAACGGCGTCACGATAAACCTGACTTTGAAAGAGTTAACACGCGACTCTGCCCAACCACATCTTTTCTGGTTGAAAATCTTGACGAACACCAAATGTATGAATTCCGTGTCAAAGCCGTCAATGAAATTGGTGAAAGTGAACCATCCTTGCCTCTTAATGTGGTCATACAAGATGATGAAGGTGTGGAATCTGAACATAATAATTTTAATGCACTTTACAGTGCTGCCTTTATCTCATAGGTTAAGCAAACATCCTTATGACTTTGCTATTTTTTTTCTATTTCGCTTCTCTTTGCAGTGCCTCCAACTATTAAGTTGCGCCTGGCTGTTCGAGGAGACACTATCAAAGTTAAGGCAGGAGAGCCTGTTAACATCCCCGCAGATGTGACAGGCCTTCCAATGCCTAAGATTGAGTGGTCCAAGAATGAAACTGTGATTGAAAAACCCACTGACGCACTTAAGATAACAAAGGAAGAAGTATCCCGAAGTGAGGCAAAGACTGAGCTTAGCATTCCCAAAGCAGTCCGGGCAGACAAAGGCACTTACACAGTTACTGCTTCCAATCGCCTTGGCTCAGTGTTCCGAAATGTTCACGTTGAAGTATATGGTAAGTGACATGCTTTTTTATATCAAAATGAAATCCAATGTCTGTTTAAGAATTGCCTTCTCAGTCTCCTCTGTTGGTTCCTTTCCAGATCGTCCATCCCCACCAAGAAATCTTGCTGTTACTGACATTAAAGCTGAATCTTGCTACTTGACTTGGGATGCTCCTCTAGACAATGGTGGCAGTGAAATTACCCATTATGTCATTGACAAACGTGATGCAAGTAGGAAGAAGAGTGAATGGGAGGAAGTCACCAACACTGCTGTAGAGAAGAGATATGGGGTAAACTCTTCTAAATATTTTCTTATACACATTAAAAGGATATGACTCTGAATTAACACTGTTCTAGCAAAACCTTGGAATTTAATGATTAAACTCAAAATCACAAGCTTTATTATAGTTTTTAGCACCATGCACATAAGGTCACTTAGTAAATACTGTTGGATATATGGATCCTCGTTTACTTGAGAGATCCACTATTAGGTACAATAAGTTTACATATTCTCATTTTAAAAGGCTTTCTCCATGTTTGAGTCTATATATTTTAAAACTATGCATTTATTTGAGCTTATAGATTTATTTCTTTTTATAGTCTTCCCTACCAAAATAACGAATTTTAAAATAAGTGAAAATCAAAGTAGTATATAGTTTTTATGAAATTACTATTCATCTGATTTCTAGATCTGGAAACTTATCCCCAATGGTCAGTATGAGTTCCGAGTAAGGGCAGTGAATAAATATGGAATCAGTGATGACTGCAAATCAGATAAGGTGGTCATTCAAGATCCTTATCGCCCACCTGGACCTCCGGGAAAACCAAAAGTCTTGGAGCGCACCAAAGGGTCGATGCTAGTGAGCTGGACTCCTCCTTTGGACAATGGCGGCTCTCCAATTACTGGCTACTGGCTGGAGAAGAGAGAAGAGGGAGGTGCCTACTGGTCACGTGTTAGCCGAGCACCAATAACTAAAACGGGATTGAAAGGCGTGGAATTTAATGTTCCTCGTTTGATTGAAGGCGTTAAATACCAGTTCAGAGCAATGGCAATAAACGCTGCAGGAGTTGGCCCTCCCAGTGAACCATCAGATCCGGCTGTTGCAGGAGATCCTATATGTAAGCATGCTTCCATCGCTGGAATTTATAAAGGGCAAAGCCACTAAATGCATAATTCTGCTCTTAAATTTCTTATATTTTTCTATGCCAAATTATTTTATTTATTAAAGTAAAAAGTTTCATTCTTACATAGACCATGAGAAATATATATGTATTGTATTTATGTGTGTGTATATATATACATACTATGCACATATATCCATATATGTGTATACATACACACATATATACACACACATACATAAAATCACATAGTTTTTCAACTCTTGGATTAAGCCTACTATTTTATGAGGAATCACAATAATAAAGACCCTGGACTATAAGCTCCTCTCTGCTCCCATACCTTAATAAACTTCTGTCTCCTTAGATCCTGTGGAAATTCTCTCTCCCACTAAACAATTAGACGCTCCAGTAGAAGTTCAACAAAAAGCAAAATGCTAACTTTTCAGTAATATTTATTGAACAAAGATATAAGATTGCCAAGCACAGTCTGTGAGGTCAAATAAAAGAAATTCTTCTGAAAGATCTATGAGCCGATCAGTTCAAAATTTTAAATACCATGATCTTAATGTTACTTTCATTTGCTTATGTTTCTCTTCTCTAGAAGGTCATTCTTTTAGTATTCCTATTTTAATATTTTAATAGATTAAAAATAAAATATGACCATGTATAGTAAAACATTCTTATACATATAAAATCTTATATAAATCTAGCATTCTATCAGCTCCAAAATTTGATATATATTTTTTTCTTATTAGACCCACCTGGGCCACCTTCTTGCCCAGAGGTCAAAGATAAAACAAAGTCAAGCATCTCGCTAGCATGGAAACCTCCAGCCAAAGATGGTGGCAGTCCCATCAAAGGATACATTGTAGAAATGCAAGAGGAAGGTACTACTGACTGGAAAAAAGTAAATGAACCAGACAAACTTCTAACTACCTGTGAATGTGTGGTGCCGAATTTGAAAGAACTCAGGAAGTACAGATTCAGAGTAAAAGCTGTCAATGAAGCTGGTGAATCTGAACCAAGTGATACAACTGGAGAGATCCCTGCCACTGATATTCTAGGTACTAGTCCTTATTCCATTTATGTATTCATCTTCTGATCTCATTATGAAATTGATTAATTTACTGAAGATGTATTAATTACTGCTTTGAAAAAGGTGAGCTAAATCCTGTTATACTATTCATGATATTACAGAGGTACCAGAAGTTTTCATTGACATTGGAGCACAGGACTGTCTGATTTGTAAAGCTGGCTCACAGATTAGGATTCCTGCTGTCATCAAGGGACGCCCAACACCAAAATCATCTTGGGAATTTGATGGAAAGGCAAAGAAGGCATTGAAGGTAAGAAAATTATAATTCTCTGCATTTCCCTTTGAACCACTCTAAGGAACATTTACACTACAACTGACTATCTTCTTTTCCAATAGGATGGAGTTCATGACATACCTGAAGATGCACAGGTAAAAACAAGAACTAAAATAATTCAGAATATGGTTGACTTCAATGCTGCGACTATTTCATTCAATGTAAGACTACTATTTTCTTTGTACAGCTGGAGACTGCTGAAAACTCATCAGTAATTATTATTCCGGAGTGTAAACGATCTCATTCAGGCAAATACAGCATCACAGCCAAGAATAAAGCAGGACAAAAGACTGCAAATTGCAGAGTTAAAGTCATGGGTAAGAAAGATTTTAGAAGTTACTATGGAATAAGAACAAATGATTTTAAACAAAGTAACATCGCTTATATTGTGATTTGCATCCAACAGATGTACCAGGCCCACCCAAAGATCTGAAAGTCAGTGACATCACAAGGGGTAGTTGCAGACTTTCATGGAAGATGCCAGATGACGATGGAGGAGACAGGATCAAGGGTTATGTTATTGAGAAGAAGACTATTGATGGAAAAGCCTGGACTAAAGTCAATCCAAACTGTGGAAGCACCACATTTGTGATTCCTGATCTCATCTCTGAACAGCAGTATTTCTTCCGCGTGCGTGCAGAAAACCGTTTTGGTATTGGTGCACCTGTGGAAACCATTCAGAGGACCACTGCCAGAGATCCAATATGTAAGTTTTAAAATCTAAGATTAAAATAGCTTGTCAAACTTGAAATATATTGTTATAAATAATGCTTAATACTTCTTTTAACTCTTTTTAAAGATCCTCCTGATCCCCCTATTAAACTCAAGATTGGCCTCATAACAAAGAACACAGTACACCTGTCATGGAAACCCCCAAAGAATGATGGGGGCTCCCCTGTCACCCACTATATTGTTGAGTGTCTTGCATGGGACCCTACTGGGAAAAAGAAAGAAGCATGGAAACAGTGCAATAAGCGTGATGTGGAAGAACTGGAATTTACCGTGGAAGACCTCGTGGAGGGAGGGGAATATGAATTCAGAGTCAAAGCTGTCAACGCTGCCGGAGTCAGCAAACCTTCAGAAACTGTGGGCCCTGTGATTGTCAAAGATCAGACATGTAAGTACCAACACATTAACAGAGAATGTCTTCTTAATGAATGCTGTCCTAGATATTTAAGAGTAGTCCAAAATAAAGATATACCTACACATCAGGGAAGCTGCCATGGGTTGAGTGTGGACATGGGCACATTACTCAATCACTCATTCCCTCAACTTCCACAGAATTATTATATTTCCTTACATATTACCTTTCCTTTATTTAAAGGAGATGATGTTTGGAATTTCCACACTATAATTTTCTCCATGGCAGGCTGTTTTACTGATCAGAAGTTAAAGCAATTCCTCTGCATGCTCCTCAAAAGGAGCAAAATGTAGAAGTAACCAGTTATCTGCTCAGCAACTACTGAGACCCATTTGTCTTCACCATCAAATTTCTTTTCTTCTATTTGAGAAAAAGATATGTTTTAATAGATAAAATATACACCCAAATATGGTAACAATTCTCCCTTTAATTATTGTTACCGTCACTACTACTGTGTATTGTCTAGTTCTGTCTTCTAACTTTAGGAGGGCTGCAGTCACTACCCTCTTTGCTATTCTTATACTAAATTTATGGAAGATGGAAAATTGCTTTCCCTCTACTAGCAGTTATATTTCTTAAGAGGGGAATTCATCTCAGAATGAACATAGTGGGTCCCCTCATAACTCTGCATGAATATTAGAGGTAATATCATGACAGAACTCCCAAACCTAAACTACTACAATCTTCACTTCTTTCTGCCCTTTTGTCAGAATATATACTTGCATAATGATACTAGGTAAGAGAGAGGCAATAGCTGATAGACAGCCATGTGCAGATCCAGTAAAGGATGATGGCCACACGTACCTGCTCCCAAATTGATGCAATAGTGTTGAAGACAGATCTGTCCTTATATTGGGCTGAGCTACAAAAGCCTGCCTGTAATAGATCCCAATAGCTTTACAGTCACTGTGAAATCTACTTTCTATCCTTCAGTACTTTATGTTCCTAATGACAACTTCTGTTTAATAATACAGGCCCACCATCAATTGAGCTCAAAGAATTTATGGAGGTTGAAGAAGGAACTGATGTCAACATAGTGGCCAAAATTAAAGGTGTGCCATTCCCAACACTAACCTGGTTTAAAGCGCCTCCAAAGAAGCCTGATAACAAAGAACCTGTTGTCTATGACACCCACGTCAACAAAGTGGTGGTGGATGATACTTGCACCTTAGTTATTCCACAGTCTCGCCGGAGTGACACTGGCTTATATACTATCACAGCCGTGAATAACCTGGGAACAGCATCAAAGGAGATGAGACTGAATGTCCTTGGTAAAGATTGCATGGTTTTATTAAAATGACATGTTACTCTATTCATAAATAAAATATTTGGCTTTAAAATCATTCACTAATAAAGTTTTCCTTTTTAAAACCATCTTAGGTCGTCCCGGCCCTCCAGTGGGACCCATAAAGTTTGAATCTATTTCAGCAGATCAAATGACAATATCTTGGCTTCCACCTAAAGATGACGGTGGGTCTAAGATTACAAACTATGTAATTGAGAAAAGAGAACCTAACAGGAAGACCTGGGTGCACGTCACCAGTGAACCTACAGAGTGCATGTACACAATTCCCAAATTGCTTGAAGGCCATGAATATGTATTCCGAATCATGGCCCAGAATAAATATGGCATTGGCGAGCCTCTTGACAGTGAACCTGAAACAGCAAGAAACCTCTTTTGTAAGTAGGACATGTTTCACATATTGAGTCATTCTTATTTGTATTTTTCATAATTTCTTATAAATCAATGTGATTTTTTTTCCACAGCTGTCCCTGGAGCACCAGATAAACCAACAGTTAGCAGCGTGACTCGTAATTCCATGACTGTCAACTGGGAAGAGCCAGAATATGATGGAGGCTCTCCTGTGACAGGATACTGGCTAGAAATGAAAGATACCACTTCAAAGAGATGGAAGAGAGTTAATCGAGATCCTATTAAAGCCATGACTTTGGGTGTTTCTTATAAAGTGACTGGTCTTATCGAAGGTTCTGATTATCAATTCCGGGTATACGCGATCAATGCTGCTGGGGTGGGTCCAGCAAGTCTGCCATCAGACCCAGTAACTGCTAGAGATCCAATTGGTAAGCCTTGAAATTCCTTCTCCCCCAAAAGCGCCATGGAAAAGTCAAAAATACTAATGTATACTGGTTCTTTCCAGCCCCTCCTGGTCCTCCATTTCCCAAGGTCACAGACTGGACTAAATCAACTGCGGATTTGGAGTGGTCTCCTCCACTAAAAGATGGTGGATCCAGAGTAACTGGATACATTGTTGAATATAAAGAAGAAGGAAAAGAAGAATGGGAAAAGGTAGCTAACACTTGGCATTATGGAAATATACTATGAATAAACTAAAAATGTAGTAGGTATTTTCAAACCCATTAACTTCTATCTGTATTTTTTCGGACTAGTATATCACAAAAATAATATAATTATGACTGATAGTCCAAACATCTGTTATGTCAGAATCTAATCAAAGGTTAAGTCATGTTACTATTAACTTATCTTTGGCTATAAATCCTGAAAAAAGTGGAATAAATGAACAGTACAGGTTTTTTCAATCATTTGACAATAATTTTAAAACATAAGTCCTGACAAAGCATTCCATTCAGCGTTTACCTATAGTATCTGATCCCTAAAACCTAAACTGGCAATAGTTTTCCCAAAGAGAGTAGTCAAATAGGCTGTTGATTATGCTTTAGAAAGCTGCTAGAACAAGAAGCTACAAAGAACTATAGTAATTCTAAAATGCTTGTGATTTTTCCCTAGGCTAAAGATAAAGAAGTGAGAGGAACAAAACTTGTTGTGACAGGATTAAAAGAAGGAGCATTCTACAAATTTAGAGTTAGAGCAGTCAACATTGCCGGCATTGGAGAACCTGGAGAAGTTACAGATGCCATTGAAATGAAGGACAGACTTGGTAATTGTTAATACTTGTATTATTTTATTGATATTTGTGTTTGGGGTTGGACGTGAAAATCACATTTGTAACTTTCAATTGTGTTCCAGTGTTACCTGACGTTCAGCTGGATGCCAGCGTCAGAGACAGAATTGTGGTCCATGCTGGAGGAGTGATCCGGATCATCGCCTATGTGTCTGGAAAGCCTCCTCCAACGATCACATGGAACATGAATGAAAGAGCCTTACCTCAAGAAGCCAACATTGAGACCACAGCCATTAGCTCATCCATGGTCATCAAGAATTGCCAGAGGAGCCACCAAGGCGTCTATTCTCTTCTTGCCAAAAATGCGGCAGGAGAAAGAAAGAAGACCATTATCGTTGACGTATTAGGTAAATGCTTTCAATTTGTCCATGCGCCTTTTAAAAATAACAGTTTTATTTCGCCTACAACCAAGCTATGTTATAATAAAACTATGTTACATATATTTTGGAAAATAAGAAAAATCACCCATAATTCCATTGACCACTATTAGCATTTTTTAAACATTTCCTCCTTGCTTTTTTTCCCCAGACATATTTCATATGGTTGTACTCCTACTATCATAAAGTTTTGTATGTTGCCTTTTTATATAAAATGCCACCATAAGCATTTCCTATGGTAATGTATAGTTTTCGTAAAGGCAACTCTCCTGCAGATATACGTGAACGCACAACAGTTTCCCACAGCTGACCATTTTCACATCATGGGACTGTATCCTTATCTGCTAATTATCATAATAATGCAAAAATCCCTTTGAAGGGTTTCAGTACTCTAACTGAAGAGAAGTATCATATTTGGGTATCACTATTGCATTTCTAGTCACTGAATATAGAGTTGAACTCTACAAGGCTGTTTCATGCCTCTCAGTGCCTTATTCCAGTGATTTGCTCAGAAAGTGAAGCCCTCCCACGCGGATCTCTCTCAGCGTGTCTCTAGGCACAATCATACTCCAAATAGCCAGTTTTTTATGTGAAAATAACCAGTTCTTTATTGAACATAATGTTATGAAAACACGTTATATTTTCATTAATGAAAATGGCGTAAGGAAAAAGATCTCACTGAGCAATAGTCCTGCAAGCTTTTAGGTTAGCTTCAAGGTCCTAAACACCCTTTTGCCCAATGGCTATTACTTTAATTTGAGAACTGGTGCACTTCCAGGTTAAATTTCAACCTTCCGAAAGGCCATTCTGAGTTTTGGGGTCTCCCATGCTGCTCCTTGATTCATTGTCACCCAGAAAAAAACTGCTCCTTTCCCTTCTGGAGAGTAAACTGGACACAAGAGGTGGCCGTGCGGCTCCTCATCCCTCTGCTGGCTCCCTCTAAGCATTGTCCTCCCTAGCTCCCTCCTATCTGAGTCTCAAATACTAAAAAGAAAAGCTACTGTTCCTTCAGCGTCTACTAAAACAGTGGCAACCAATAACTGTTGCAAACCTACTTCATATACAGATATGGTTGAATACAGAAACCAAGGGGAGGAAAAACAACTCAATTAATAATTAAGACCCCAAATCTGATTTTCTTCATAACATTTTTGTCTCCTTTTTAAAAACAGAGGGTGACAAATATTGAGCACTGTAGTTCATGAAAGACAAACAGCTGGAAATCTTTTCCTCTTATTTTCAGATGTGCCAGGTCCTGTTGGAATACCATTCCTGCCTCACAACCTAACCAATGACTCCTGCAAACTGACATGGTTTTCTCCAGAAGATGATGGAGGCTCTCCAATCACCAATTACGTCATTGAAAAGCGGGAAGCTGACCGCAAAGCATGGACACCAGTGACATGTACAGTTACCCGACAAAATGCTACCGTCCAGGGTCTCATTCAAGGAAAAGCCTACTTTTTCCGAATTGCAGCTGAAAATAGCATTGGCATGGGCCCATTTGTTGAGACAACAGAGGAACTTGTCATCAGAGATCCAATAAGTAAGTACAATTTAAAACAATTTCATCCTTAACCACTTCTTCAATCATTCAATGAAAGACTATGGTGACAAAATATGTGTGTAAATGCCAAACATTTCATTCATTTGACTGGCATTCATTAAGCAACGATTCAGTATCTGATCTTGGTAGTATTTAAATGTGATTGTGAAAGAGATTATGAACATATATAGATTCTTCAATCCTCCTACGTATGCTACACTAAATTTTTTAAATTTCCCACTTAATGGCATAAATAGAAACTGAAGTAATTTCCTCACTCTAAAACTACAGACTCTGGAGACCTTTCCTAAATCGCTTGACTCAGTAAACTTGTATTTTCTCATCTGTCAGAGGAAATTAGATTGTATTGGGTCCTTTTTAGTTCTAATAGTTCTATGATGAGATCTCTTTTGTTACTTATCAAAGCAGACAGTCTAATGTTTAAATGCAATCCTCAAAAAGCATTATTTACTACATTCTTAACATAACATTATTTTCATTAATTCCATACTTATTCTTGTAGCTGTACCAGAGCGTCCTGAAGACCTGGAAGTCAAAGAAGTTACTAAAGATTCTGTTACTTTGACTTGGAATCCTCCTAAGTATGATGGCGGATCAGAAATTATTAACTATGTCCTAGAAAGCCGTCTCATTGGAACTGAGAAGTTCCACAAAGTTACAAGTGACAACTTGCTTAGCAGAAAGTACACTGTTAAAGGCTTAAAAGAAGGTGATACCTATGAGTACCGTGTCAGTGCCGTCAATATTGTTGGACAAGGCAAACCATCCTTTTGCACCAAGCCAATCACTTGCAAGGATGAGCTGGGTATGTATCTAACGCAGCTTATACTTTGAAAACTTGTACATTTATATACTTATCATAAGACATCAGTAAAACTGATTTGCCTTTATCATTGTTAATTTTAGCTCCTCCAACCCTTGACCTTGACTTCAGAGATAAGCTCACAATTCGAGTTGGTGAAGCTTTTGCCCTCACTGGCCGTTACTCAGGCAAACCAAAGCCTAAGGTTACTTGGTTCAAAGATGAAGCTGACGTGCTAGAAGATGACCGCACTCAAATAAAGACCACTCCAACAACACTTGCTCTAGAGAAGATCAAGGCCAAACGTTCTGATTCCGGCAAATACTGTGTGGTTGTGGAGAACAGTACAGGCTCTAGGAAAGGTTTCTGTCAAGTTAATGTTGTTGGTAAGTATTATTTAGCAAGAATAGATATTCTGTTCTTTCCAAAGCAGAAGTGGAAATAACGTTTTGTGATGTGATTTTTTTTTCCCCACAGATCGTCCTGGACCACCAGTAGGACCGGTTATTTTTGATGAGGTAACCAAAGATCACATGATTATCTCTTGGAAGCCACCTTTAGATGATGGAGGCAGTGAAATTACCAATTATATTATTGAGAAGAAGGAGGTGGGCAAAGACGTTTGGATGCCGGTGACATCTGCATGTGCTAAAACAACATGCAAAGTTCCTAAACTGCTTGAAGGAAAAGATTATATTTTCCGTATACACGCCGAAAATTTGTATGGAATAAGTGATCCTCTGGTGTCTGATTCAATGAAAGCCAAAGATCGTTTCAGTATGTATTGCATTTCTTTTTAGTAATTCAATATTTGATATTGTTAGTAGGAAGAATTAAATTTCTAACACATTTTGCTAATATTTGTTATAGGGGTTCCTGATGCACCCGACCAGCCAATTGTTACAGAAGTTACCAAAGACTCTGCATTAGTTACATGGAACAAGCCAAATGATGGAGGAAAGCCCATCACAAACTACATCCTGGAAAAGAGGGAAACTATGACTAAACGATGGGTTCGAGTTACCAAAGAGCCTATCCACCCATACACTAAATTTAGGGTTCCTGACCTTCTAGAAGGGTGTTACTATGAATTCCGAGTTTCTGCAGAAAATGAAATTGGTATTGGAGACCCAAGCCCACCATCCAAACCAGTCTGTGCTAAAGATCCAATTGGTATAGTATTAAAGCATTCATTCTGTTTTCATATTATCCAACTTTGTTTTCCATTCTAATCTAACTCCTTTTTGTTTTTTTCTTTTATTATGTAGCTAAACCAAGCCCACCTGTTAATCCTGAAGCAATAGATACAACATGTAATTCAGTTGATCTAACTTGGCAGCCACCACGTCATGATGGTGGGAGCAAGATTCTGGGTTATATTGTTGAGTACCAGAAAGTTGGAGATGAAGAGTGGAAAAGAGCCAATCACACTCCTGAGTCATGTCCTGAAACTAAATATAAAGTCACTGGTCTCCGGGATGGTCAAAGCTATAAGTTCAGAATTAGAGCAGTCAATGAAGCTGGTGAATCGGACCCAGCTCATGTTCCGGAGCCAGTGCTAGTAAAAGACAGACTTGGTGAGTAAAATGTTCTCAGCTGCATTTTCAAGGAAGATAGGTGTCTCGCTGTATACACTTCATTGTAAAATACCTTAATGAATCAAATCTGAAAATACTGTTCTCTTTATTCTAGAACCCCCTGAGTTGATTCTTGATGCCAACATGGCAAGAGAACAACACATAAGGGTTGGTGATACTCTAAGACTTAGTGCCGTCATCAAAGGAGTGCCATTCCCAAAAGTAACTTGGAAAAAAGAAGACAGAGAGGCTCCAACTAAAGCAAGAATTGATGTTACTCCAGTTGGTAGCAAGCTTGAAATTCGTAATGCTGCCCATGAAGATGGTGGAATTTATTCCTTAACAGTGGAGAATCCAGCTGGTTCAAAAACTGTCTCAGTAAAAGTACTTGTATTAGGTAAGAATTTTAATACTTATGATGTACTTACTTTAATAACATATTAAAAGTAAATTCTGATATGTTTTGAGCTCTTGTCTGGATTAAATCACTTATATAACGGCATTATTTAACACTTTTCAGATAAGCCTGGACCACCTAGAGATCTGGAAGTCAGTGAAATCAGAAAAGATTCTTGCTACCTCACTTGGAAGGAACCATTGGATGATGGTGGTTCTGTTGTTACAAATTATGTGGTTGAGAGGAGAGATGTTGCCAGCGCCCAGTGGTCACCTCTTTCAACTACATCAAAGAAAAAGAGTCACTTGGCTAAGCATCTTAATGAAGGCAGTCAGTATCTCTTCCGAGTAGCTGCTGAGAACCAGTATGGACGTGGTCCTTTTGTTGAAACACCTAAACCCATCAAGGCTGTGGATCCCCTACGTAAGTTGCTTTCTCTGGATACAAAAGTATTGTTTGACTGCCTCTGAGAATATTATTTATTTATCATAACTTCTTCTTTTGAAAGATCCCCCAGGGCCACCGAAGAACCTACACCACGTAGACGTTGACAAGAATGAAGTCTCCCTTGTTTGGAATAAGCCAGATCGTGATGGTGGTTCTCCAATCACTGGATATTTGGTGGAATATCAAGAAGAGGGCACCGAAGATTGGATTAAGTTCAAGACTGTGACAAACTTAGAGTGTGTTGTTACTGGACTACAACAAGGAAAAACCTATAAATTCCGTGTAAAAGCTGAAAATATTGTGGGTCTTAGTCTCCCTGATACAACTATCCCAATAGAATGTCAAGAAAAACTAGGTAATTTTTGGATTGGCATTATTATTTTATTTCTTTTTAACATTATTCGTATTGTGAAAATCAAAATCTAATTTCCTCATGTTTACTTTCCAGTGCCTCCATCTGTGGAACTGGATGTGAAATTAATTGAAGGCCTTGTGGTAAAAGCTGGAACTACAGTCAGATTCCCTGCCATTATAAGGGGTGTACCTGTTCCTACTGCAAAGTGGACAACCGATGGGAGTGAGATTAAAACAGATGATCACTACACAGTTGAAACTGACAGCTACTCATCAGTGCTTACCATTAAGAACTGCTTAAGGAAAGACACTGGGGAATATCAAATCACAGTTTCCAATGCAGCTGGCAGCAAAACAGTAGCCGTCCATCTTACTGTTCTTGATGTTCCTGGTCCACCAACAGGTCCTATTAATATTCTGGAAGTTACCCCTGAACATATGACTATCTCATGGCAGCCACCTAAGGATGATGGAGGAAGCCCTGTGATAAATTATATCGTTGAGAAAAAAGATACAAGGAAAGACACGTGGGGTGTTGTCTCTTCAGGAAGCAGTAAGACAAAGCTGAAAGTCCCACATCTACAAAAGGGTTTTGAATATGTCTTCCGAGTTAGAGCAGAGAATAAGATGGGTGTTGGTCCTCCCCTTGACTCCGTACCTACTGTTGCTAAACACAAGTTTAGTCCTCCATCTCCTCCTGGTAAACCAGTGGTTACTGACATAACTGAAAATGCTGCAACAGTGTCTTGGACTCTGCCTAAATCTGATGGTGGCAGTCCTATAACTGGTTACTATGTGGAACGTCGAGAAATAACTGGCAAATGGGTGAGGGTCAACAAAACACCTATAACTGAGCTGAAGTATACAGTGACTGGACTCTATGACGGAAATACATATGAGTTTAGAGTTTTTGCTGAAAATCTTGCAGGGCTAAGCAGTCCATCCCCAAGTTCTGACCCAATAAAAGCTTGCCGACCCATCAAACCACCTGGACCACCTATTAATCCTAAACTGAAAGACAAGACCAGAGAAACAGCTGACTTGGTGTGGACAAAGCCTCTCAGTGACGGTGGTAGCCCCATTCTAGGCTATGTAGTGGAATGTCAGAAACCTGGTACAGCACAATGGAACAGGATTAATAAAGATGAACTCATTAGGCAATGTGCCTTTAGGGTACCTGGTCTAATTGAAGGAAATGAATACAGATTCCGTATAAAGGCAGCTAATATTGTGGGGGAGGGAGAGCCAAGAGAACTAGCAGAATCTGTGATTGCAAAAGACATCCTTCATCCTCCAGAAGTAGAACTTGATGTTACTTGTCGTGATGTTATTACTGTTAGAGTGGGCCAAACTATCCGCATTCTTGCTCGAGTCAAAGGCAGACCTGAACCAGACATAACTTGGTCCAAGGAAGGCAAAGCATTGGTCCGAGAAAAGCGAGTTGACATAATTCACGATCTACCTCGCGCTGAGTTACAAATTAAAGAAGCTATTAGAGCTGATCATGGCAAGTATATCATCTCAGCTAAGAACAGCAGTGGACATGCCCAAGGTTCCACTATCGTTAATGTCCTTGACAGACCCGGGCCTTGCCAGAATTTAAGGGTTAGCAATGTAACTAAAGAGAACTGTACGATTGCTTGGGAAAACCCACTAGATAATGGTGGCTCAGAAATAACAAATTTCATAGTAGAATACCGCAAACCCAACGAGAAAGGCTGGTCAATTGTTGCTTCAGATGTCACTAAGCGATTAATCAAGGCCAACCTTTTAGCCAACAATGAATACTATTTCCGAGTTTGTGCAGAGAATAAAGTAGGTGTTGGGCCAACCATTGAAACAAAAACTCCAATTCTGGCTATTAACCCTATTGATAGACCAGGTGAGCCTGAAAACCTTCATATTGCAGACAAAGGAAAGACATTTGTCTATCTAAAGTGGCGGCGGCCTGACTATGACGGTGGTAGCCCAAATCTATCATATCATGTTGAGAGGAGGCTGAAGGGCTCTGCAGACTGGGAAAGAGTGCACAAAGGCAGCATTAAAGAAACCCACTACATGGTTGACAAGTGTGTTGAAAACCAGATTTATGAGTTTAGAGTGCAAACAAAGAATGAAGGTGGGGAAAGTGACTGGGTAAAGACAGAGGAAGTTGTTGTGAAGGAAGACTTACAGAAACCAGTACTTGAGCTGAAATTAAGTGGTGTGCTAACTGTCAAAGCAGGGGACACCATTAGACTTGAGGCAGGTGTTAGAGGCAAACCATTTCCAGAAGTTTTATGGACCAAGGATAAAGATGCTACGGACTTAACAAGATCACCGAGGGTCAAGATTGATACCAGTGCTGATTCATCTAGATTTTCTCTTACCAAAGCAAAGCGAAGTGATGGTGGTAAATATGTAATTACAGCAACTAACACAGCTGGCAGTTTTGTGGCCTATGCCACTGTCAATGTTCTAGATAAGCCTGGTCCTGTAAGAAATCTGAAAATTACTGATGTGTCCAGTGATAGGTGTACTATTTGCTGGGATCCACCAGAAGATGACGGCGGCTGTGAAATCCAAAATTATATTCTAGAAAAATGTGAGAGTAAGCGAATGGTTTGGTCTACCTATTCTGCTACTGTCTTAACAACTGGTGCTACGGTAACACGCCTCATAGAAGGAAATGAATACATTTTCAGAGTCCGTGCAGAAAATAAAATAGGCACAGGGCCTCCAACGGAAAGTAAACCGGTCATTGCAAAAACCAAATATGATAGACCTGGTCGCCCTGATCCCCCAGAAGTCACTAAAGTAAGCAAAGAAGAGATGACTGTGGTTTGGACTCCACCTGAATATGATGGTGGGAAGTCCATCACAGGATACTTTTTGGAGAAAAAGGAAAAACATGGAACACGATGGGTCCCTGTTAACAAGAGTGCAATCCCCGAGAGACGTCTGAAAGTACAGAATCTCCTCCCAGGACATGAATATCAGTTCCGTGTCAAGGCAGAAAATGAAATTGGAATTGGAGAACCAAGCTTGCCATCAAAACCAGTAGTGGCAAAAGACCCCATAGGTATGATGTTCTTGCTTTTTCTGATATTACACCAACTCTTAATCTCAACATAGGGGTATTATACAAATAAGTTAAATCCGTAACATCAGAATTTCATTTTAGCCAATATTTTTCCAAAAAGATCTCTTACCAAATCACCTAAAATGTACAAACAATGTGGATTCTAATTTTATGAAGGAAAATAAGGACTTGGTAATCGAGAAATTGAATGCCCAATCTTTGATTGAGAATGGACTGTATAAAATTACACATTAAAATATCACTAGTAGTGGTTAACCATGTGTAAATTTATTCTTATATAATTGATTTTCAGAACCACCTGGTCCACCAACCAATCTCAAAGTGGTTGATACGACCAAAAGTTCTATAACCCTTGCATGGGGAAAACCGGTGTATGATGGTGGCGCGCCGATAATTGGATATGTTGTGGAAATGAGACCAAAAAGACCAGATATGTCACCCGATGAAGGCTGGAAAAGATGTAATGCGGCAGCACAGCTTGTTCGCATGGAATTCACTGTCACCAGCTTGGATGAAAACCAGGAATACGAGTTCAGGGTGTGTGCCCAAAACCAGGTTGGCATTGGGCGCCCTGCAGAACTAAAGGATGCTATTAAACCTAAAGAAATCCTAGGTGAGGCCCTATTTTACCACTTGATTCATTCATACTTCACTTCTCATGTCAATTCCCCACATTCTAAAAAGTCAACTAATGGCTTTCATGTCATTGGCAGAACCTCCGGAGATTGATTTGGATGCCAGCATGAGAAAACTGGTCACAGTGAGAGCAGGATGCCCTATTCGACTATTTGCCATAATAAGAGGGCGACCAGCCCCTAAAGTCACTTGGCGAAAAGTGGGTATCGATAATGTCGTCAGAAAAGGACAAGTCGATCTGGTTGACACTATGGCCTTCCTTGTCATCCCCAATTCTACCCGTGATGACTCAGGAAAATATTCCTTGACGCTTGTAAACCCGGCAGGAGAAAAGGCAGTGTTTGTGAACGTCAGAGTATTAGGTGGGTTACTAACGAGCTTCTTCCTCCCCTTCAAAAATGCATTAGTTAATAAGGAGGCTGAGGAGACACGTATATCTGATTTTGTGGTTCTTTACAGATACTCCTGGACCTGTGTCTGATTTAAAAGTTTCAGATGTCACTAAAACATCATGCCACATTTCCTGGGGCCCTCCTGAGAACGATGGTGGGAGCCAAGTGACACATTATATTGTGGAGAAACGTGAGGCCGACAGAAAGACATGGTCAACTGTTACCCCGGAAGTTAAGAAAACAAGCTTCCAAGTCACCAATCTTGTCCCTGGGAATGAGTATTTCTTCAGAGTAACTGCTGTCAATGAGTATGGCCCTGGTGTCCCAACAGACGTCCCCAAACCAGTGCTTGCATCTGATCCGCTCTGTAAGTAGCATCGTTTCTTCCTCCTTTTAACACCAATCACCTTACTTTAGCAAGGTCAAGATACCAAAAACATTTTAATCCACTACTGAAAGGGCTTCAATTTGTAGAAATCCAAAATAGTACAAATAAATATCTAAGTCACTCATCAAAGGCTCTTTTGATCTGCCTCATCTTTTACTTTCTTCTTTCAACACAACAAACCACAGTTTCCATAGACTTTGAAGCAAGTGGAATATTAAAACATCTATGTTTATTAACAAAGGGATTTGACTAGGTTACCTGAACAGTTTTCTAACTCACGTTTTTCTTCTAGGTGAGCCGGATCCCCCAAGGAAACTAGAAGTGACTGAAATGACAAAGAACAGCGCTGCATTAGCCTGGTTACCACCCTTGCGTGATGGAGGCGCTAAGATCGATGGCTATATCATTAGTTACAGAGAAGAAGAGCAGCCTGCAGATCGCTGGACGGAGTACTCAGTGGTGAAAGACCTCAGCCTTGTTGTCACTGGCCTAAAGGAAGGAAAGAAATATAAATTTAGAGTAGTGGCCAGAAATGCTGTTGGAGTCAGTTTGCCAAGAGAAACTGAAGGAGTGTACGAAGCGAAAGAACAGCTGTGTAAGTAGTCATTGTCTCATTTTTATCATATAATGAAAGTTTATTAGAATTTTCTTTTGACATGGAGACATTTCTCCCTGAGGCTTGTAGTTCCAGAAATTCGGGGAAAATAGTAGAGAACAGTGGTTTTCGAAACATTTGAGTCCACAACACATAGTACATACACTAAATCATGACACAGTACGCAATACATATATATAGCTAAAAAAAAGTTTCTTGAATCCTTATTATGTATGCTGGACTGTGATATTGTCTATTTGATTCGATCTCATTCTTTTTAAAAAATATTAGCTGTAATGCAAACATTAATTTGAACCCACTAAGGGTTACAATCCACAATTTAAAAAACACTAGTATAGTTTCCCACCAGAGGATATTTAACCTCCCTGCAAAATTAATGTATTTTCATTTTACTTTTAGTGCCACCAAAGATCCTTATGCCAGAGCAAATTACTATCAAAGCTGGGAAGAAACTCCGAATTGAAGCCCATGTGTATGGAAAGCCTCATCCGACCTGTAAATGGAAAAAAGGAGAAGATGAAGTTGTCACATCCAGCCACTTGGCAGTGCATAAAGCAGACAATTCTTCAATTCTGATCATAAAAGATGTTACTAGGAAAGACAGTGGTTACTATAGCCTCACAGCAGAGAACAGTTCTGGAACAGACACTCAGAAAATCAAAGTCATTGTCATGGGTAGGTCAAGTGTTAAACAAATGGCCATCTACATATGAAGGTCAGAAACATTTTTTTCCTATCAAATCCCTTGTTCTTATATTTCTTTCCTCTTGGTCCATGCAGATGCTCCCGGGCCTCCTCAGCCTCCATTTGACATTTCTGATATAGACGCCGATGCTTGCACCCTGTCGTGGCACATCCCTCTGGAGGATGGAGGCAGTAGCATCACCAATTACATAGTGGAGAAGTGTGACGTGAGCCGAGGTGATTGGGTGACAGCTCTAGCTTCAGTGACAAAAACTTCCTGCAGAGTTGGAAAACTGATCCCCGGGCAGGAGTACATCTTCCGAGTCCGTGCTGAAAATCGATTCGGCATTTCAGAGCCTCTCACATCTCCAAAGATGCTGGCTAAGTTCCCATTTGGTATGTTTCTTTCAGGAAGAAAAAAATTATGTTTTATTTCTAGTCTGTTACTTAAGGTAGAAACTGACATTTCTCTTGTCTTCATCTCCAGGTGTTCCTAGTGAACCAAAGAATGCACGAGTCACTAAAGTCAACAAAGACTGCATATTTGTGGCATGGGACAGACCAGACAGTGATGGAGGGAGCCCCATTACCGGTTACCTGATTGAACGCAAAGAAAGAAACAGTTTGCTCTGGGTGAAAGCTAATGATACTCCTGTCCGGTCAACTGAATATCCTTGTGCAGGCCTTGTAGAAGGTCTTGAGTATTCATTCAGAATATATGCCCTAAACAAAGCTGGATCCAGCCCACCTAGCAAACCAACAGAATACGTAACTGCAAGAATGCCGGTTGGTGAGTAATGTTTTTTTTTTTTTAGTATTATGGTGGCACATTTAAATCTTGGAGTCTCTGAAGATTACTACTTCCATTCAGGAATATGTTCTGGGTGATAATATGAAATATGGAAGTTTAAAACTTTTGCTATTAAGATAATGCTGAGAGCACTTCCTTTGGTTTTAGATCCTCCTGGAAAGCCTGAAGTTATTGATGTTACCAAGAATACGGTATCCCTTATCTGGGCTCGTCCGAAGCATGATGGAGGCAGCAAAATTATTGGCTATTTCGTAGAAGCTTGCAAGCTTCCTGGTGATAAGTGGGTACGGTGCAATACTACACCTCACCAGATTCCCCAGGAAGAGTACACAGTTACTGGCTTAGAAGAGAATGCTCAGTATCAATTTAGAGCAATTGCCAAGACTGCAGTAAACATTAGCCAGCCTTCGGAACCTTCTGATCCAGTGACCATCGTCGCAGAAAATGGTAAGATTCTGTTGAGTATTATAGGCAAAGGTGGACAACACCCATAATGTATATTTTTCCTATTAAAAAATTAAATCTATATCTACAGAAAAAAGGACAAGTAAAATGATAGGTACTTTGTATACAGACACTAAAAATTATGATATGGAGAATCTTAATAGCATGTTAAACTAAAAAGCAGGGTACAAAACTGTGAGGACCATATAATTTCAAACATACATGTGCACAGAAAGATGACAAAGAAATGCACCAGAATGCTACTAGTGAAAATTTAAGGATGTTGGAATTATGGGTGATCTTTACTTGTCTCTTTATACTGTTAGCATGATCAGATTTCTACATTAAACCTGTATTTCTTTTATAATGAATATGTTACTTTTAAAAATCTCATCTTGAAAGAGATAGAGCATATGATTTTCCCACTTTTATTAATAAGAATTATATAATATAGCTTTGCATATATTAAATCCTTTTATCTTTTTTCTTTCCAGTTCCTCCCAGAATAGACCTGAGTGTGGCTATGAAATCTTTGCTTACTGTAAAAGCTGGAACTAATGTTTGCCTGGATGCTACTGTTTTTGGTAAACCAATGCCAACAGTCTCCTGGAAGAAGGAAGGCACACTGCTACAACCAGCAGAAGGCATAAAGATGGCCATGAAGCGAAACCTGTGCACCCTGGAGCTGTTCAGTGTGAACAGAAAGGACTCAGGAGACTATACCATTACTGCTGAAAATTCAAGTGGTTCCAAATCAGCCACCATTAAGCTTAAAGTGTTAGGTAACTAAAGTGTTTAATTAGAAGCTCATATTTTACTTTGGTTAATGTGATATAATAGAATTTATGAAATAATATCTGAGAAAAGATACACATTCACATGTATCTTTTGTAGTCACAGAATTATTCTTATAACAGAACAATAGTGTTTTAGAGCTAAAAAGAGCATTAGAGATCACATATTCCAGATATATAATTTTATGTGTGAGGAAATTAAGATTCTGGAAAATTCAGTGACTTGCAAGGTCATACAGGAAGTGAATGACAATATAAAAACTACAGCCCAGGTCTCCAGACCTCCACTCTACTCATTCCCCATTTCATGTGTGTCAGTGAAAGACTTCACTTTTCTTTCTTGTGCTTTCAGATAAACCAGGTCCTCCAGCATCTGTTAAAATCAACAAAATGTATTCAGATCGTGCAATGCTTTCTTGGGAACCACCTCTTGAAGACGGAGGCTCAGAAATCACCAACTATATTGTTGACAAACGTGAAACAAGCAGACCCAACTGGGCACAAGTCTCTGCTACTGTGCCCATCACCAGCTGCAGCGTGGAGAAACTCATAGAGGGCCATGAGTATCAGTTCCGAATTTGTGCTGAAAATAAATATGGAGTGGGCGACCCGATCTTCACTGAACCAGCAGTTGCTAAAAACCCATATGGTAGGAACATTTTCCTGTGGTATTTCATTTTACTTTTTAAATATTACCTTTTAGCCTGGGAGATTAACTTTTCAGTTAATCTCTGCAGACCCACCTGGACGCTGTGATCCTCCTGTTATTAGCAACATCACCAAAGATCATATGACAGTAAGCTGGAAACCGCCAGCAGATGATGGCGGCTCACCCATCACTGGCTATTTGGTGGAAAAGCGGGAAACCCAGGCAGTAAACTGGACTAAGGTCAACAGAAAGCCTGTTATAGAAAGAACAATAAAAGCAACAGGTCTCCAAGAAGGCACCGAATACGAGTTCCGAGTTACAGCAATAAATAAGGCTGGACCAGGCAAACCCAGCGATGCATCCAAAGCTGTTTATGCCCAGGACCCTCTCTGTAAGTTTTCATGAAAGAGTCTCATGTCCTGTGTTCTAATCAGTGTTGAACAACCAGTAATTAGGTTTTAATGAAAATTTTCTATTATTTTTTATCCTCAGATCCTCCTGGCCCACCAGCTTTTCCTAAAGTATATGATACAACACGTAGCTCCGTGAGTCTATCTTGGGGCAAGCCAGCCTATGACGGTGGTAGCCCTATCATTGGTTACCTTGTTGAAGTAAAACGAGCTGACTCTGATAACTGGGTGAGGTGCAATTTACCACAGAAGCTACAGAAGACCCGCTTTGAGGTTACCGGCCTGCTGGAAAACACAGAGTATCAATTCCGCGTGTATGCCGTCAATAAGGTTGGATACAGTGACCCCAGTGATGTGCCAGACAAACATTGTCCCAAGGACATCTTAAGTAAGTATTACCAGGAGAAATATATAGAGCTTTTCTCATCAGTCATATTGTTAAACTGATGAGATTTATTTATTTCCAAGCTTTAGAGTTGGTAAGTCTAGGAGTACATTTTAGGAGAGCTGGATCAGTACTTTATGGTATAACAGGCCAAATATTATGCAAGGTGATTTGTGGTTTTGAAAAGCTTTTCATATTTACATGAAAGTTTCATGTCTTCAAAAGAAGATGAAATATAGAAATTTTATTTTGAGATTAAAGAGTTTTTTAGACTAAGTAGTGAGCTATTTATCATTCTTGTAGTTTTTATTTTCTCTTCTAATCCACTCCTCTCCATAAGTATGTAATTGGTAGGCTGTCCATCTTAATTTCCTTCCTCACCATTTCTGCTATTCACTTATTCACCGTAACCAATTCTCCCTGTATTTTGAATTACTTGGTATTATACTTCATTCCCTGTGTACTTTTATTCCAACAATGAAATAAAGTAGGAGAGCCAGAGTATACGGCAGAGTGCCTTCATGGAATGTAAACAAGAAAAACAAGAATGGAAGAAAACCAAGAGCCAATCTTCTATTTTTAATATACAGAGAGTTTGAGAGTTTGTAGGGTTCATGGGAAGAGGAGGTACAGATCCTCCAGGGAAAACTTGGCTTAGCCTATAGGACACTGGAAAATAGAGAGATCAACTATTGCTACAGAATATTAAAATAGTTGGCAAAAGTCTTGAGGATTATATTAAGCATTTTTTAAAGAACAAGGAATCAGTTATGGAAAAGAAACTATTTTAGAAGTGATAAGACCAGTCCTTGGAAATGCATTTGACCATTAAATTATTACTTTAACTTTCTTCACTCTAAAATTAACAGTTCCACCTGAGGGAGAACTTGATGCCGATTTGAGGAAAACACTCATATTACGTGCTGGAGTTACAATGAGACTGTATGTACCAGTAAAAGGACGTCCACCTCCAAAGATAACTTGGTCTAAACCAAATGTCAATCTAAGAGAAAGGATTGGACTGGACATAAAGTCAACTGACTTTGACACTTTCTTGCGCTGTGAAAATGTAAACAAATATGATGCAGGAAAATATATCTTGACTCTGGAGAACAGCTGTGGTAAAAAGGAGTATACCATCGTAGTGAAAGTGCTCGGTAGGTCTATTTGAAAAAACAATCATATATGTTACAAATGTTGTCTACATATTTTTTATGTATTCATTTCTTATTTACCCACTATTTGTGCAGATACTCCTGGGCCACCCGTCAATGTGACTGTTAAGGAAATATCCAAAGATTCTGCTTATATTACCTGGGATCCTCCCATTATTGATGGTGGAAGCCCTATCATAAATTATGTGGTAGAAAAACGTGATGCAGAGAGGAAGTCCTGGTCTACAGTGACAACTGAGTGCTCAAAAACAAGCTTCAGAGTATCGAACTTGGAGGAGGGAAAATCCTACTTCTTCAGGGTGTTTGCTGAAAACGAGTATGGCATTGGTGATCCCGGTGAAACACGTGATGCCGTCAAAGCTTCTGGTGAGCAAATGAGCTGCCACCCCATCATTTTGAGTGACGTCTTACCTTGTTTATCTGGGGCTTAGACTTATCATTTTTCCTTTGCTTATCATTTTTCCTTTGCTTTAGAAACCCCTGGACCAGTTGTGGACCTGAAAGTGACGTCTGTAACTAAGTCATCTTGTAGCATAGGCTGGAAAAAGCCTCGCAGTGATGGTGGAAGTCGAATAATTGGATATGTGGTTGATTTCTTGACCGAAGAAAATAAGTGGCAACGAGTTATGAAATCAGCAAGCTTACAGTACTCCACAAAAGATTTGACTGAAGGGAAGGAATATACCTTCAGAGTGAGTGCTGAGAATGAAAATGGAGAAGGAACCCCAAGTGAAATCACTGCTGTGGCAAAGGATGATGTTGGTAAGTCAACCACACATTTTCATTTTCCCTTTATTGTCATCAAAAGTAAGCTCTTGAGCCCTACTCACGGCCTATATAAAAATCTTTTAAAAACTATAATGATCTGAAAATTTTAATTGCTTGGTCTTAAAAATAACAATAATTTGGGTCTGTCCCTGTGGCCGAGTGGTTAAGTTCGTGCACTCTGCTGCAGGCAGCCCAGTGTTTCAAATCCTGGGCGCGGACATGGCACTGATCAAACCACACTGAGGCAGTGTCCCACATGCCACAACTAGAAGGACCCACAATGAAGAATATACAACTATGTACCGGGGGGCTTTGGGGAGAAAAAGAAAAAAAACATAAAATCTTTAAAAAAAACCCAACAAACAATAATTTATCTCTGCTGTTTTACAGTGGCTCCTGACCTTGACTTAAAGGATCTACCTGATTTGTGCTACTTGGCTAAAGAAAACAGCAACTTCCGTCTTAAGATCCCCATAAAAGGCAAGCCAGCTCCATCAGTATCCTGGAAGAAAGGAGAAGATCCTCTAGCAACTGACACAAGAGTCAGTGTTGAGTCATCTGCAGTCAACACAACTCTTGTAGTATATGATTGCCAAAAATCTGATGCTGGAAAATACACAATCACACTGAAAAATGTTGCTGGCACCAAGGAAGGAACTCTCTCTATAAAAGTTGTTGGCAAGCCTGGCATCCCCACTGGGCCAATCAAATTTGAGGAAGTCACAGCAGAAGCCATAACCTTAAAGTGGGGTCCTCCAAAGGACGATGGAGGTTCTGAAATCACCAACTATATCCTAGAGAAGAGAGATTCTGTAAACAACAAGTGGGTGACCTGTGCCTCAGCTGTCCAGAAAACCACATTTAGAGTAACCAGACTTCACGAGGGTATGGAATACACCTTCAGGGTCAGTGCCGAAAATAAATACGGTGTAGGAGAGGGCCTGAAATCGGAGCCAATTGTTGCTAAACATCCATTCGGTAAGTGTCTCAAAGTCAGAAAACATAAAGCAAAACGTGGTTTTGAGGAAGTTCCTTATTATAAATCTTGGATTATCTACTTTTTCCTAGATGTGCCTGATGCTCCCCCACCTCCCAATATTGTGGATGTCAGACATGATTCAGTATCTCTAACTTGGACTGACCCCAGGAAAACCGGTGGCTCTCCAATTACAGGTAATTAGTTTGCTTTTACATTAATGTTTCTTCCAAATCTTCCTCCCTGAAAACAAGCTGAATGCATGCTCCTTATTTATAGCACCATCTGCGTACTCAATAATGTATCTTCCTTTCAGTACATTATGCATTCAGTATATTAAGCATTAATTTAGCTACTTAATTAAGCTAATGCTTAATTTCAATGAACACCTCCTAATATAATAGTTATTAAAGAAAGTCTTTCTAGTGATATTATCTATTTTTGTAAGTTAAAATTTTTCAAGAGAAGGTGCATTAAATATGCATATTCCAAGAGAAAAAAATGGTCCTATGCCTGGGTATTAAAGCGTAGATACTAGCGAGAAGGATTATTTGTTCCATATGTCCATAAATAAGGTATTCGGGCAAAAACACATGTATTTAAAAAGCAGGCTACATTTGCACTTTCTATCAGAATTGACGCATCACTGGTCTTTCGTAGGGTATCATATTGAGTTCAAGGAAAGAAACAGCCTCTTGTGGAAGAGAGCTAACAAGACTCCTATTAGGATGAAAGACTTCAAAGTGACAGGATTAACTGAAGGCCTTGAATATGAATTCCGAGTCATGGCTATCAATTTAGCAGGAGTAGGAAAGCCAAGCCTGCCATCAGAGCCAGTTGTGGCACTTGATCCAATTGGTAAGTCATTGCTCAAAGAAAAACTCAGGTGCATTTTCTGCATGAAGAAAACATTGGTATTGGTTTGACTGGGTTTTTTTGCTTTGTTTTAGATCCTCCTGGCAAACCTGAGGTTATTAATGTAACAAGGAATTCAGTGACTCTCATTTGGACTGAACCCAAATATGATGGTGGTCATAAATTGACTGGCTATATAGTGGAGAAGCGGGATCTACCCTCTAAATCTTGGACGAAAGCCAATCATGTTAATGTCCCAGATTGTGCCTTTACTGTAACTGACCTTGTTGAGGGTGGAAAATATGAATTCAGAATTAGAGCAAAAAATACAGCAGGTGCCATCAGTGCTCCATCAGAGAGTACAGGAACCATTATTTGCAAGGATGAATATGGTAGGTCTATTTTACTTTTTAGGCCTCACAAAAAATAGCAAATTCAGCCGCCTTCATCTTCTGATTCAAATGCATTTTTTTTCTTTACAGAGGCGCCAACCATTGTCCTTGATCCCACAATAAAAGATGGACTAACAATTAAAGCAGGAGATACCATTATTTTGAGTGCCATTAGCATTCTTGGCAAGCCCCTTCCAAAGTCAAGTTGGTCCAGGGCAGGAAAAGACATTAGACCATCAGATATCGTTCAGATATCTTCGACTCCAACATCTTCCATGCTTACTGTCAAGTATGCCACTAGAAAAGATGCTGGTGAATACACCATCACTGCTACCAATCCTTTTGGCACAAAGGAGGAACATGTGAAGGTAATAGTCCTTGATGTACCTGGTCCTCCAGGTCCCATTGAAATCAGTAATGTTTCTGCTGAAAAAGCAACACTTACATGGACACCTCCTTTGGAAGACGGTGGCTCACCAATTAAGTCCTATATTCTTGAAAAGAGAGAAACCAGCCGACTTTTGTGGACAGTCGTTGCTGAAGATATTCAGTCTTGCAGGCATGTGGCAACCAAACTTATCCAAGGAAATGAGTACATCTTCCGGGTCTCAGCTGTAAACCAATATGGCAAAGGAGAACCTGTGCAGTCCGAACCTGTCAAAATGGTAGACAGATTTGGTACGTAGAGCATGTGAGGGAACTGATATGTAAACATTTACAGCAGAGTTTAGGAAAGCATGGATTTCTCATAAATTTGCTTCCTTTGCAGGTCCCCCTGGCCCTCCTGGAAAACCAGAGATTTCAAATGTCACTAAAAACACCGCCACTGTCAGTTGGAAAAGACCAACTGATGATGGTGGCAGTGAGATCACGGGATATCATGTAGAAAGGAGAGAAAAGAAAAGTTTGCGATGGGTGAGAGCAACCAAGACACCAGTTTCTGATCTCAGATGCAAAGTAACAGGACTGCAAGAAGGAAACACCTACGAATTCCGTGTCAGTGCAGAAAACAAAGCAGGAGTTGGTCCACCTAGTGATGCTTCAAATCCTGTTCTAATGAAAGATGTAGCATGTTAGTATTTATCTTTCTCACCACAGCTCATTTGGGACAGCCAACATTTTATATAATGTAGCCAAAAGCCAAATTCTTAATATACACTTTTGTGTCTTTGTTTCTTTTTCAGATCCCCCAGGACCACCTTCGAATGCACGTGTCACTGATACTACCAAGAAATCTGCTTCTTTGGCATGGGGCAAGCCTCATTATGATGGTGGACTTGAAATCACTGGCTACGTCGTGGAGCATCAAAAAGTAGGAGATGAGGCCTGGATAAAAGATACAACAGGAACTGCCCTCAGAATCACTGAGTTTGTTGTCCCTGATCTTCAGACTAAAGAAAAATACAATTTTAGAATCAGTGCCATCAATGACGCAGGTGTTGGGGAGCCAGCAGTGATTCCAGATGTAGAAATTGTAGAACGAGAAATGGCTCCTGATTTCGAACTAGATGCTGAGCTTCGAAGAACACTTGTTGTTCGAGCAGGACTCAGTATTAGAATATTTGTGCCAATTAAAGGTCGTCCTGCTCCTGAAGTGACATGGACCAAAGATGACATCAACCTTAAAAACAGAGCTAACATTGAAAATACAGAATCATTTACTCTTCTGATTATCCCAGAATGTAACAGATATGACACTGGTAAATTTGTGATGACCATCGAAAACCCTGCTGGGAAGAAAAGTGGCTTCGTTAACGTCAGAGTCTTGGATACACCAGGACCAGTCCTTAACCTGAAGCCTACTGACATCACAAAGGACAGTGTCACCCTCCACTGGGACCTCCCTCTGATAGATGGGGGCTCACGTATAACAAACTATATTGTGGAGAAACGAGAAGCAACACGGAAATCTTACTCCACAGTCACCACTAAGTGCCATAAATGCACATATAAAGTTACCGGCTTGTCTGAAGGATGTGAATACTTCTTCAGAGTGATGGCAGAAAATGAATATGGAATCGGCGAGCCAACAGAAACAACAGAACCTGTAAAAGCCTCTGAAGCACCATCACCACCAGACAGTCTTAACATTATGGACATAACTAAGAGCACAGTGAGCCTGGCGTGGCCTAAACCAAAACATGATGGTGGCAGTAGGATCACTGGCTACGTGATTGAAGCCCAGAGAAAAGGCTCTGACCAGTGGACCCACATCACAACCGTGAAGGGATTGGAATGTGTCGTGAGGAATCTAACTGAAGGGGAAGAATATACCTTCCAAGTGATGGCAGTGAACAGCGCAGGGAGAAGTGCCCCTAGAGAAAGCAGACCTGTCATTGTCAAGGAGCAGACAATGCTTCCAGAACTGGACCTCCGTGGCATTTATCAGAAATTAGTCATTGCCAAAGCTGGTGACAACATCAAAGTTGAAATTCCAGTGCTTGGTCGACCAAAGCCCACAGTTACGTGGAAAAAAGGAGACCAAATACTTAAACAGACACAGAGAGTTAATTTTGAAAACACAGCAACCTCAACCATCTTAAATATCAACGAGTGTGTGAGAAGTGACAGCGGGCCCTATCCTTTAACAGCAAAGAACATTGTAGGAGAGGTTGGTGATGTCATCACCATTCAAGTCCATGATATCCCAGGGCCACCTACTGGACCAATCAAATTCGATGAAGTTTCATCTGATTTTGTAACCTTCTCTTGGGACCCACCTGAGAATGACGGAGGTGTACCAATAAGCAACTATGTAGTAGAAATGCGACAGACTGACAGTACTACATGGGTCGAGTTAGCAACCACCGTTATACGCACTACCTATAAAGCCACTCGTCTTACTACCGGAATGGAGTATCAATTCCGGGTTAAAGCTCAAAACAGATACGGAGTTGGACCAGGCATCACATCAGCATCTATAGTTGCTAATTATCCGTTTAAGGTTCCTGGGCCTCCAGGTACCCCTCAGGTAACTGCAGTTACCAAAGATTCAATAACAATTAGCTGGCATGAGCCTCTTTCTGATGGTGGAAGCCCCATTTTAGGATATCACATTGAAAGAAAAGAACGAAATGGTATTCTCTGGGAGACTGTGAGCAAAGCATTAGTACCAGGCAACATTTTCAAATCAAGTGGACTTACAGATGGTATTGCTTATGAATTCCGAGTGATTGCAGAAAACATGGCAGGCAAAAGCAAGCCAAGCAAGCCATCTGAACCTGCATTTGCTTTGGATCCCATTGACCCACCTGGGAAACCAGTTCCTCTAAATATTACTAGACACACAGTGACACTTAAATGGGCTAAGCCTGAATATACTGGAGGCTTTAAAATTACCAGTTATATAGTTGAAAAGAGAGATCTTCCTAACGGACGGTGGCTAAAGGCCAACTTCAGCAACATTTTGGAGAACGAATTTACAGTCAGTGGCCTAACAGAAGATGCTGCATATGAATTCCGTGTGATTGCCAAAAATGCTGCTGGGGCTATTAGTCCACCATCTGAGCCATCAGATGCTATCACATGCAGGGATGACATTGAAGCACCAAGGATAATGGTGGACGTTAAATTTAAGGACACAGTTATATTAAAAGCAGGCGAAGCATTTAAGCTGGAAGCTGATGTTTCAGGTCGCCCACCTCCAACAATGACATGGACCAAAGATGGAAAAGAGCTTGAAGGCACAGCAAAATTAGAAATTAAAATTGCAGATTTCTCTACTAATCTGGTAAACAAGGATTCATCAAGAAGGGATGGTGGTGCCTATACCCTTACTGCGACTAATCCTGGTGGTTTTGCTAAACATATTTTCAATGTCAAAGTTCTTGATAGACCAGGCCCACCTGAAGGACCTTTAGCTGTATCTGAAGTAACGTCAGAAAAATGTGTGTTGTCATGGTTGCCTCCACTAGATGATGGAGGTGCCAAAATTGAGCATTATGTAGTTCAGAAACGTGAAACTAGCAGATTGGCATGGACAAATGTAGCCTCAGAAGTTCAAGTAACAAAACTAAAGGTCACTAAACTCTTGAAAGGCAATGAATACATATTCCGTGTCATGGCTGTAAATAAATATGGAGTTGGAGAGCCACTGGAATCAGAGCCTGTGCTTGCAGTAGATCCTTTTGGACGCCCTGATCCACCCAAAAACCCTGAAGTTACAGCTATTACTAAAGATTCAATGGTTGTCTGCTGGGGACATCCTGACTCTGATGGCGGAAGTGAAATCATCAATTATATCGTGGAACGGCGTGATAAGGCCGGGCAACGCTGGGTGAAATGCAACAAAAGAACTCTTACCGATTTAAGATATAAAGTGTCTGGACTGACAGAGGGACATGAATATGAGTTCAGGATTATGGCTGAAAACGCTGCTGGAATTAGTGCACCAAGTCCTACCAGTCCGTTTTATAAAGCTTGTGATACTGTGTATAAACCTGGCCCACCAGGTAACCCACGTGTTCTGGATACAAGCAGATCATCCATTTCAATTGCTTGGAATAAACCTATCTATGATGGTGGCTCCGAAATCACTGGGTACATGGTCGAGATTGCCCTGCCAGAGGAAGATGAATGGAAGATTGTCACTCCACCAGCTGGGCTCAAGGCAACTTCTTACACCATCACCAACCTCACAGAGAATCAGGAATATAAAATCCGCATCTATGCCATGAATTCTGAAGGAATTGGGGAACCTGCACTTGTTCCTGGAACTCCCAAGGCTGAAGAGAGGATGCTGCCTCCAGAGATTGAACTGGATGCTGACCTGCGCAAAGTTGTTACTATAAGAGCTTGCTGTACCCTGAGACTTTTTGTTCCAATCAAAGGAAGGCCTGCACCTGAGGTGAAGTGGACCCGGGAACATGGAGAATCTTTAGATAAAGCTAGCATTGAATCCACCAGCTCTTATACGCTGCTTATTGTTGGAAATGTAAACAGATTCGACAGTGGCAAATATATCCTAACTGTAGAAAACAGCTCAGGCAGCAAGTCGGCATTTGTCAATGTCAGGGTACTAGATACACCAGGCCCTCCACAGGATCTCAAGGTAAAGGAGGTCACTAAAACATCTGTCACATTGACATGGGAGCCTCCTCTCCTTGACGGAGGTTCAAAAATAAAGAACTATATTGTTGAAAAGCGGGAATCAACAAGAAAGGCATATTCAACTGTTGCAACAAATTGCCACAAGACTTCCTGGAAGGTAGACCAGCTTCAAGAAGGCTGCAGTTACTATTTCAGGGTTCTCGCTGAAAATGAATATGGCATCGGGCTGCCTGCTGAAACCGCAGAATCTGTGAAAGCATCAGAACGACCTCTTCCTCCAGGAAAAATAACTTTGGTGGATGTCACAAGAAACAGCGTGTCACTCTCATGGGAGAAACCAGAGCATGACGGAGGCAGTCGAATTCTAGGTTACATTGTAGAGATGCAGAGCAAAGGCAGTGACAAATGGGTCACATGTGCCACAGTCAAAGTCACCGAAGCCACTATAACTGGATTAATTCAGGGTGAAGAATACTCTTTCCGTGTTTCAGCTCAGAATGAAAAGGGCATCAGTGATCCTAGACAACTGAGTGTGCCAGTAATTGCCAAGGATCTTGTCATTCCACCAGCCTTCAAACTCCTTTTCAATACTTTCACTGTACTGGCAGGTGAAGACCTAAAAGTTGATGTTCCATTCATTGGACGCCCTACGCCAGCTGTAACATGGCATAAAGATGATGTGCCACTGAAACAGACAACTAGAGTAAACGCAGAGAGCACAGAAAATAATTCACTACTGACAATAAAGGAAGCCTGCCGAGAAGATGTTGGACATTACACAGTTAAACTGACTAACTCAGCTGGTGAAGCCACTGAAACCCTTAACATTATTGTTCTTGACAAACCAGGGCCTCCAACTGGACCAGTTAAAATGGATGAAGTGACAGCTGATAGTATTACTCTTTCCTGGGGCCCACCTAAGTATGATGGGGGAAGTTCTATCAATAATTACATTGTAGAAAAACGAGACACTTCCACAACTGTCTGGCAAATTGTGTCAGCTACTGTTGCAAGGACAACGATAAAGGCTTCCAGATTAAAGACTGGATGTGAATATCAGTTTAGGATTGCAGCTGAAAACAGATATGGAAAGAGTACCTACCTCACTTCAGAGCCTATTGTAGCCCAGTATCCATTCAAAGTTCCTGGTCCTCCTGGGACACCATTCGTAACCCTCTCCTCCAAGGACAGCATGGAAGTACAGTGGAATGAGCCAGTCAGTGATGGAGGCAGCAAAGTCATTGGCTATCATCTAGAACGCAAGGAAAGAAATAGCATCCTCTGGGTTAAGTTGAATAAAACACCTATTCCTCACACCAGATTTAAAACAACTGGCCTCGATGAAGGCATTGAATATGAATTTAGAGTCTCCGCAGAAAATATCGTGGGCATCGGCAAGCCAAGTAAAGTGTCAGAATGCTATGTAGCGCGTGACCCATGTGATCCACCAGGGCGGCCAGAGGCAATCATGGTCACACGGAATTCTGTGACTCTTCAGTGGAAGAAACCCACTTATGATGGTGGAAGCAAGATCACTGGTTATGTTGTTGAAAAGAAAGAATTGCCTGACGGCCGTTGGATGAAAGCCAGTTTTACAAATGTTATTGACACTCAATTTGAAGTAACTGGCCTAGTTGAAGATCATAGATATGAGTTCCGGGTTATAGCTCGAAATGCTGCAGGAGTGTTTAGTGAGCCTTCAGAAAGCACAGGAGCAATAACAGCAAGAGACGAGGTAGATCCACCACGAATAAGTATGGATCCAAAATATAAAGACACAATTGTGGTTCATGCTGGTGAGTTATTCAGGATTGATGCAGATATTTATGGCAAACCAATACCAACCATTCAATGGATAAAAGGTGATCAGGAGCTTTCAAATACAGCTCGATTAGAAATAAAGAGCACTGACTTTGCCACCAGTCTCAGTGTAAAGGATGCAGTACGCATCGACAGTGGAAATTACATATTGAAGGCCAAAAATGTTGCAGGAGAGAGATCAGTTACCGTAAATGTTAAAGTTCTTGATAGACCAGGGCCACCTGAAGGACCTGTTGTCATATCAGGAGTTACTGCAGAAAAATGCACTCTAGCTTGGAAACCCCCACTACAGGACGGTGGGAGTGACATCATAAATTATATTGTGGAAAGAAGAGAAACCAGCCGCTTAGTTTGGACTGTGGTTGATGCCAATGTGCAAACTCTCAGCTGCAAGGTTACTAAGCTTCTGGAAGGCAATGAATATACTTTCCGTATAATGGCTGTAAACAAATATGGTGTTGGCGAACCTCTTGAATCTGAGCCAGTAATGGCCAAGAATCCATTTGTAGTGCCAGATGCACCAAAGGCTCCAGAAATCACCACAGTGACCAAGGACTCAATGATTGTTGTATGGGAAAGGCCAGCATCTGACGGTGGCAGTGAAATACTTGGATATGTTCTTGAAAAACGGGATAAGGAGGGCGTTCGATGGACAAGATGCCACAAACGTCTGATTGGGGAATTGCGCTTGAGAGTAACTGGACTCTTAGAAAATCACAATTATGAATTCAGAGTCTCAGCCGAGAACGCCGCTGGACTTAGTGAACCAAGCCCACCTTCCGCTTACCAAAAGGCTTGTGATCCTATTTATAAACCAGGACCTCCAAACAATCCCAAAGTCATAGATATTACCAGGTCTTCTGTCTTCCTTTCTTGGAGCAAACCAATATATGACGGTGGCTGTGAAATCCAAGGATACATTGTTGAAAAATGTGATGTGAGTGTTGGCGAATGGACAATGTGCACTCCACCAACTGGAATCAATAAAACAAATATAGAAGTAGAGAAGCTGTTGGAAAAGCATGAATACAACTTCCGTATCTGTGCTGTTAATAAAGCTGGAGTTGGAGAACATGCTGATGTCCCTGGACCTGTTATAGTTGAAGAAAAACTGGAAGCCCCAGACATTGATCTTGACCTAGAACTAAGGAAAATTATAAATATAAGGGCAGGTGGCTCTTTAAGGTTATTTGTTCCTATTAAAGGTCGTCCTACACCAGAAGTTAAATGGGGGAAGATGGATGGTGAAATCCGAGATGCAGCTATAATTGATGTCACTAGCAGTTTCACCTCTCTTGTTCTGGACAATGTCAACCGATATGATAGTGGAAAGTACACTCTCACATTAGAAAACAGCAGTGGAACAAAGTCTGCCTTTGTTACCGTGAGGGTCCTGGACACACCAAGTCCACCTGTTAACCTGAAAGTCACAGAAATCACTAAAGACTCGGTTTCAATTACGTGGGAACCACCTTTGTTGGATGGGGGATCCAAAATAAAAAATTACATTGTTGAGAAACGTGAAGCCACAAGAAAATCGTATGCTGCAGTTGTAACAAATTGCCATAAGAATTCTTGGAAAATCGACCAACTCCAAGAAGGTTGCAGTTATTACTTTAGAGTCACAGCTGAGAACGAGTTTGGTATTGGCCTTCCCGCCCACACTGCTGATCCAGTTAAGGTTGCAGAAGTCCCACAACCTCCAGGAAAAATAACTGTGGATGATGTCACCAGAAATAGTGTCTCCTTGAGTTGGACAAAGCCTGAACATGATGGTGGAAGTAAAATCATTCAGTATATTGTGGAAATGCAAGCTAAGCACAGTGAGAAATGGTCAGAGTGTGCTCGTGTCAAGTCCCTCGAAGCAGTAATTACCAACCTAACTCAGGGAGAAGAATATCTTTTTAGAGTTGTTGCTGTAAATGAAAAGGGGAGAAGTGATCCTAGGTCCCTTGCAGTTCCAATAGTTGCCAAAGATCTGGTCATTGAGCCAGATGTAAGACCTGCATTCCACAGTTATAGTGTACAGGTTGGCCAGGATTTGAAAATAGAAGTGCCAATTTCTGGACGTCCTAAGCCAACCGTTACCTGGACTAAGGACGATCTTCCTCTGAAGCAGACTACAAGAATCAATGTTACTGATTCACTTGACCTTACTGTACTCAGTATTAAAGAAACTCATAAGGATGATGGTGGACATTATGGAATCACGGTTGCTAATGTTGTTGGTCAGAAAACAGCATCTATTGAAATTATAACTCTAGATAAACCTGATCCTCCAAAAGGACCTGTTAAATTCGATGAAGTCAGCTCTGAAAGTATTACATTATCTTGGAACCCTCCGCTATATACAGGGGGCTGCCAGATCACCAACTATATTGTTCAGAAAAGAGATACAACCACCACAGTATGGGATACTGTTTCTGCTACTGTTGCCAGAACTACACTCAAAGTGACCAAACTGAAAACTGGTACAGAATACCAATTCAGAATATTCGCTGAAAACAGATATGGACAAAGCTTTGCCTTGGAGTCTGATCCAATTGTAGCTCAATATCCCTACAAAGAACCAGGGCCTCCAGGCACACCATTTGTCACAACCACTTCCAAAGACTCCATGGTTGTACAGTGGCATGAACCAATCAATAATGGTGGAAGCCCAGTCATAGGTTACCACCTTGAGAAAAAGGAAAGAAATAGTATTTTGTGGACAAAAGTCAACAAATCTATTATTCATGACACCCAGTTTAAAGCAGTCAATCTTGAAGAAGGCATTGAATATGAATTCAGAGTTTATGCTGAAAATATTGTTGGTGTAGGCAAAGTAAGCAAGAATTCCGAATGCTATGTAGCCAGAGATCCCTGTGACCCACCAGGAACCCCAGAAGCAATAATGGTTAAAAGAAATGAAATCACTTTACAATGGACCAAACCTGCATATGATGGTGGAAGTATGATCACGGGTTACATTGTAGAGAAACGTGATTTGCCTGAGGGTCGTTGGATGAAAGCTAGCTTCACAAATGTCATTGAAACTCAATTTACTGTGTCAGGTCTTACTGAAGATCAAAGATATGAATTCAGAGTTATTGCAAAGAATGCAGCTGGTACAATAAGTAAACCCTCCGACAGTACTGGACCAATAACTGCCAAGGATGAGGTTGAACTTCCAAGAATTTCAATGGATCCAAAATTCAGAGACACAATTGTGGTAAATGCTGGAGAAACATTCAGGCTTGAGGCTGATGTTCATGGAAAGCCCCTACCTACCATTGAGTGGTTAAGAGGAGATAAGGAAATTGAAGAATCTGCTAGGTGTGAAATAAAGAACACAGATTTCAAAGCTTTACTTATCGTAAAGGATGCCATTAGAATTGATGGTGGACAGTATATTTTAAGAGCTTCCAATGTTGCAGGTTCTAAGTCATTCCCAGTAAATGTCAAAGTATTAGATAGACCAGGACCTCCAGAAGGGCCAGTCCAGGTTACCGGAGTCACTTCTGAAAAATGCAATTTAACATGGTCTCCACCACTTCAAGATGGTGGCAGTGACATTTCTCACTATGTTGTTGAAAAGAGAGAAACGAGTCGACTTGCCTGGACTGTTGTTGCTTCAGAAGTTGTGACCAACTCCCTGAAAATTACCAAACTCTTAGAAGGGAATGAATATATTTTCCGTATAATGGCTGTCAACAAATATGGGGTTGGAGAGCCTTTGGAATCTGCACCAGTACTAATGAAAAATCCATTTGTGCTTCCTGGACCACCAAAAAGCTTGGAAGTCACAAACACTGCCAAGGACTCCATGACTGTCTGTTGGAACCGTCCAGATAGTGATGGTGGAAGTGAGATTATTGGTTACATTGTAGAGAAAAGAGACAGAAGTGGCATTAGGTGGATAAAATGTAATAAACGCCGCATTACAGATTTGCGCCTAAGAGTAACAGGATTAACAGAAGATCATGAGTACGAATTCAGAGTCTCTGCAGAAAATGCTGCTGGAGTTGGAGAACCGAGTCCAGCTACAGTTTATTATAAGGCTTGCGATCCTGTGTTCAAACCTGGCCCACCCATCAATGCACATGTTGTAGACACCACTAAAAATTCAATTACACTTACCTGGGGTAAACCCATCTATGATGGTGGCAGTGAGATCCTGGGATATGTAGTAGAAATATGTAAAGCAGATGAAGAAGAATGGCAAATAGTTACTCCACAGACTGGCCTGAAAGCCACTCGATTTGAAATTTCAAAACTCACTGAACACCAAGAGTACAAAATACGAGTCTGTGCCCTCAATAAAGTTGGTTTAGGTGAGGCTACGTCAGTTCCTGGTACTGTGAAACCAGAAGATAAACTCGAAGCACCTGAACTGGACCTTGACTCTGAATTAAGGAAAGGAATTGTTGTAAGAGCTGGTGGATCTGCCAGAATTCACATTCCATTCAAAGGTCGTCCAACACCTGACATCACTTGGTCTCGAGAGGAAGGTGAATTCACAGACAAGGTCCAAATTGAAAAGGGAGTAAACTATACCCAACTATCAATAGATAACTGTGATAGAAATGATGCTGGAAAATACATTCTCAAGCTGGAAAATAGCAGTGGATCTAAATCTGCTTTTGTAACTGTGAAAGTTCTTGACACTCCAGGACCACCACAGAATTTGGCAGTCAAAGAAGTGAAAAAAGATTCTGTCATTCTTGTATGGGAACCACCCATGATTGATGGGGGCGCAAAGGTCAAGAACTATGTTATTGACAAACGTGAGTCAACCAGAAAAGCATATGCTAATGTGAGTAATAAATGCAGCAAAACAAGCCTTAAAGTTGAGAATCTTACAGAAGGGGCCATTTATTACTTTAGAGTTATGGCTGAAAATGAATTTGGAGTTGGCGTTCCAGTGGAAACTGTTGATGCTGTGAAAGCTGCTGAACCTCCTTCCCCACCAGGAAAGGTTACACTCACTGATGTGTCCCAGACCAGTGCATCGCTTATGTGGGAGAAACCTGAACATGATGGTGGGAGCAGAATCCTGGGGTATGTTGTTGAAATGCAGCCCAAAGGAACTGAAAAATGGAGTGTTGTGGCTGAATCCAAAGTCTGTAATGCAGTTATTACTGGTTTGAGTTCTGGACAAGAATATCACTTCCGTGTCAAGGCTTATAATGAGAAAGGAAGAAGCGATCCAAGAGTGCTTGGTGTTCCTGTCATAGCCAAGGACTTGACCATACCGCCTAGTTTCAAGTTACCATTTAACACATATAGTGTCCAAGCTGGAGAAGATCTTAAAATTGAAATTCCAGTTATTGGCCGACCAAGACCTGAAATTTCATGGGTCAAAGATGGTGAGCCTCTTAAACAGACAACAAGAGTAAATGTTGAGGAAACAGCTAATTCAACTATTTTGCACATTAAAGAAACTAACAAAGATGATTTTGGAAAGTATACCATAACAGCAACAAATATTGCCGGTACAGCAACAGAAAATCTCAGCATTATTGTTTTGGAAAAGCCTGGACCTCCAGTTGGACCAGTTCGGTTTGATGAAGTTAGTGCAGACTTTGTGGTCATATCTTGGGAACCTCCAGCCTATACTGGTGGGTGCCAAATAAGCAACTACATTGTAGAGAAGCGAGATACAACCACCACCACTTGGCAAACGGTATCAGCAACAGTTGCAAGAACAACAATTAAAATAGCCAAACTGAAAACAGGCACTGAGTACCAGTTTAGAATTTTTGCAGAAAACAGGTATGGAAAAAGTACCCACCTGGATTCTAAACCAGTTATTGTACAATATCCATTTAAAGAACCTGGACCACCTGGAACTCCTTTTGTGACATCAGTCTCAAAAGATCAAATGCTTGTGCAATGGCATGAGCCAGTTAATGACGGAGGTAGTAAAGTTATTGGCTACCATCTTGAACAGAAAGAAAAGAACAGCATTTTATGGATCAAATTAAATAAGACTCCCATTCCAGACACCAAATTCAAAACAACTGGCCTTGATGAAGGCATTGAGTATGAGTTCAGAGTTTCTGCTGAAAATATTGTTGGCATCGGCAAGCCTAGCAAAGTGTCAGAATGCTTTGTTGCCCGTGATCCATGTGACCCACCTGGTCGCCCTGAAGCCATTGTTATTACAAGAAACAATGTCACACTGAAATGGAAGAAACCTGCCTATGATGGTGGCAGCAAAATAACAGGTTATATTGTAGAAAAGAAAGACCTACCTGATGGCCGTTGGATGAAAGCCAGCTTTACCAATGTATTAGAAACTGAATTTACAGTGAGTGGACTTGTAGAAGACCAAAGATACGAATTTAGAGTAATTGCAAGAAATGCAGCAGGCAACTTTAGTGAACCATCTGAAAGCACTGGTGCCATTACTGCAAGAGATGAAATTGATGCACCAAATGCCTCACTGGATCCAAAATATAAAGATGTTATCGTTGTTCATGCAGGAGAGACTTTTGTCCTGGAAGCTGATATCCGCGGCAAACCCATACCTGATATTGTTTGGTTAAAAGACGGAAAAGAGCTTGAAGAAACAGCTGCTAGGATGGAAATTAAGTCTACTATTCAGAAAACAACTCTTGTTGTCAAAGACTGTATACGTACTGATGGAGGACAATATATTCTGAAACTCAGCAATGTTGGTGGTACAAAGTCTATACCAATCACTGTAAAGGTACTTGACAGGCCAGGGCCTCCTGAAGGGCCTCTGAAAGTTTCTGGGGTTACTGCTGAAAAATGTTACTTGGCATGGAACCCACCTTTGCAAGATGGTGGTGCTAATATTTCACATTACATCATTGAAAAGAGAGAGACAAGCAGACTCTCATGGACCCAGGTTTCAACTGAGGTACAGGCCCTTAACTACAAAGTCACTAAACTTCTTCCTGGAAATGAGTACATTTTCCGTGTCATGGCTGTGAATAAATATGGAGTTGGAGAGCCTTTGGAATCTGAACCTGTTATAGCTCGTAATCCTTATAAACCACCAGGTCCTCCTTCACCACCTGAAGTCTCAGCAATCACCAAAGATTCTATGGTAGTAACGTGGGCACGCCCAGTGGATGATGGAGGTGCTGAAATTGAGGGATACATTCTTGAAAAACGAGATAAGGAAGGCGTTAGATGGACCAAGTGCAACAAGAAAACACTAACAGATCTCCGATTCAGGGTAACTGGGCTTACCGAAGGTCATTCCTATGAATTCAGAGTTGCTGCTGAAAATGCAGCTGGTGTGGGTGAACCCAGCGAGCCATCTGTTTTCTACCGTGCATGTGATGCTTTGTATCCACCAGGTCCACCAAGTAATCCAAAAGTGACAGACACTTCCAGATCTTCTGTCTCCCTGGCATGGAATAAGCCAATTTATGATGGTGGTGCCCCTGTTAAGGGCTACGTTGTTGAAGTCAAAGAAGCCACTGCTGATGAATGGACGACTTCCACTCCACCAACAGGATTACAAGGAAAGCAGTTCACAGTGACCAACCTTAAAGAAAATACTGAATATAACTTCCGCATTTGTGCCATCAATTCTGAAGGTGTAGGTGAACCTGCAACTATACCTGGTTCAGTTGTTGCTAAAGACAGGTTAGAGCCACCAGAAATAGAACTTGATGCTGATCTCAGAAAGATGGTCATTCTGCGTGCAAGTGCTACTTTACGCTTATTTGTCACTATCAAAGGTCGACCAGAACCTGAAGTTAAATGGGAAAAAGCCGAAGGCATTCTCACTGAGAGGGCCCAGATTGAGGTGACCAGCTCATACACAATGTTGGTGATCGATAATGTTACCAGATTTGACAGCGGTCGATATAATCTGACACTAGAAAATAACAGTGGCTCTAAAACAGCTTTTGTTAACGTCAGAGTCCTTGACTCACCAAGTGCCCCCGTGAATTTGAGTGTAAAAGATGTGAAGAAAGACTCGGTGACATTGTCTTGGGAACCACCACTTATCGATGGTGGAGCCAAGGTTACAAACTACATTGTCGAAAAACGAGAAACTACAAGAAAAGCCTATGCTACTGTTACAAACAATTGCACTAAGACTACTTTTAAAATTGAAAATCTACAAGAAGGATGTTCTTACTACTTCCGAGTCTTGGCTTGCAATGAATACGGGATTGGTTTGCCAGCTGAAACAAGTGAACCCGTTAAAGCTTCTGAACCACCCCTCCCACCTGGAAGAGTAACTCTTGTTGATGTGACCAGTAACACAGCTACAATTAAGTGGGAGAAACCAGAAAGTGACGGTGGCAGCAAAATTACTGGTTATGTGGTTGAAATGCAGACTAAAGGGAGTGAAAAATGGAGCACTTGCACACAAGTTAAGACTCTAGAAGCAACTATATCTGGCCTAACTTCAGGAGAAGAGTATATCTTCAGGGTAGCTGCTGTTAATGAAAAAGGAAGAAGTGATCCAAGACAACTTGGAGTGCCAGTAATTGCAAGGGATATTGAAATAAAGCCTTCAGTTGAGCTTCCTTTCCATACTTTCAATGTAAAGGCTAGAGACCAACTTAAGATTGATGTTCCATATAAAGGAAGACCTCAAGCTACTGTAAGCTGGAAAAAAGATGGTCAGACTCTAAGAGAAACAACTAGAGTCAATGTTTCTTCTTCAAAGACTGTAACATCACTATCTATTAAGGAAGCCTCAAGAGAAGATGTTGGAACTTACGAATTATCTGTTTCAAACAGTGCTGGATCCATAACAGTTCCTATTACTGTAATTGTCCTTGACAGACCAGGACCTCCAGGACCTATACATATTGACGAGGTCAGTTGTGACAATATAACCATTTCTTGGAATCCTCCAGAATATGATGGTGGCTGCCAAATTAGCAATTACATCGTTGAAAAGAGAGAAACCACTTCTACAACTTGGCATGTAGTTTCACAAGCAGTTGCGAGAACATCTATTAAAATAGTTCGCCTGACAACAGGAAGTGAGTATCAGTTCCGTGTCTGTGCAGAAAACCGCTATGGAAAGAGCACCTACAGTGACTCTCCAGCTGTTGTTGCAGAGTATCCATTCAGCCCCCCAGGTCCTCCTGGTACTCCTAAAGTTGTGCATGCCACGAAATCTACCATGATTGTAACCTGGCAAGTGCCAGTTAATGATGGAGGAAGTCAAGTAATTGGCTATCACCTTGAGTATAAAGAAAGAAGCAGCATTCTTTGGTCAAAAGCAAATAAAATCCTCATTGCTGATACTCAAATGAAAGTCTCTGGCCTTGACGAAGGACTGATGTATGAGTATCGTGTATATGCTGAGAATATTGCTGGAATTGGTAAATGCAGCAAGTCTTGTGAACCAGTCCCTGCAAGAGATCCTTGTGACCCTCCTGGACAACCTGAAGTCACAAATATCACAAGAAAATCAGTGTCACTTAAATGGTCTAAGCCACATTATGACGGTGGAGCTAAGATCACAGGATACATTATTGAACGTAGAGAACTACCAGATGGCCGGTGGCTGAAGTGCAATTTTACTAATGTACAAGAAACATACTTTGAAGTAACTGAACTTACTGAAGATCAACGTTATGAATTCCGGGTTTTTGCAAAGAATGCTGCCGACTCTGTTAGTGAACCATCTGAATCCACTGGACCGATTACTGTTAAAGATGATGTTGAGGCTCCAAGAATTATGATGGATGTCAAGTTCCGAGATGTTATTGTTGTCAAAGCTGGAGAGGTTCTTAAGATAAATGCAGACATTGCAGGGCGACCTCTGCCAGTAATTTCCTGGGCCAAGGATGGTGTAGAAATTGAAGAAAGAGCAAGAACAGAAATTGTCTCAACGGACTATAATACTTTGTTAACAGTGAAAGACTGTGTTAGACGAGACACTGGGCAATACATACTAACACTGAAGAATGTTGCAGGAACTCGTTCTGTGGCAGTCAATTGCAAGGTACTTGATAAGCCTGGCCCACCAGCCGGACCACTTGAAATATATGGTCTCACTGCTGAGAAATGCTCTCTTTCCTGGGGACCGCCCCAAGAAAATGGTGGTGCAGATATTGACTATTACATTGTAGAAAAACGTGAAACAAGCCGCCTTGCATGGACAATATGTGAAGGAGAGTTAAGGACAACATCCTGTAAAGTAACCAAGTTACTCAAAGGCAATGAATACATCTTTAGAGTAACAGGTGTTAATAAATACGGTGTTGGTGAGCCCCTCGAGAGTGTGGCTGTAAAGGCACTAGATCCATTTACAGTTCCAAGTCCACCCACATCTTTGGAAATTACCTCTGTGACCAAAGATTCCATGACACTTTGCTGGTCAAGACCTGAGAGTGATGGAGGTAGTGAAATTTCTGGATATATAATAGAAAGGCGAGAGAAAAACAGCGTACGATGGGTGCGTGTAAACAAAAGACCAGTTTATGATCTGAGAGTGAAATCAACAGGACTTCGGGAAGGATGTGAATATGAGTATCAGGTTTATGCAGAAAATGCTGCTGGCCTAAGCCTTCCAAGCGAAGCCTCTCCCTTAATTCGGGCAGAAGATCCAGTGTTCTTACCATCTCCTCCAGCTAAACCCAAAATTGTGGACTCAGGCAAGACAAATATAACTATTAGCTGGGTTAAGCCCTTATTTGATGGTGGGGCCCCAGTAACCGGATACACTGTGGAATATAAAACGTCTGATGAAACTGACTGGAAAACTGCCATTCAGAACTTAAGAGGCACAGAATATACAATAAGTGGACTAACAACAGGAGCTGAATACGTTTTCAGAGTAAGATCCATCAATAAGGTCGGTGCTAGTGATCCCAGTGATAGCTCCGATCCCCAGATAGCAAAGGAAAGAGAAGAAGAACCTGTATTTGATCTTGACAGTGAGATGAAGAAGACCTTGATTGTCAAGGCCGGTGCCTCATTTACTGTGACTGTGCCTTTCCGAGGAAGACCAGTACCCAATGTCTCGTGGAGTAAGCCAGACACTGACCTCCGCACTAGAGCCTATATTGATTCCACAGACTCTCGTACATCACTTACTATTGAAAATGCCAACAGAAATGATTCTGGAAAATACACATTAACGATTCAGAATATTTTGAGTGCTGCTTCGCTCACCTTAGTTGTCAAGGTTTTAGATTCTCCTGGACCTCCGGCTAATATTTCTGTACACGATGTCACCAAAGAGTCTGCAGTGTTATCCTGGGATGTTCCTGAAAATGATGGTGGAGCACCAGTGAAGAATTACCACATAGAAAAACGTGAGGCCAGTAAGAAAGCATGGGTCTCTGTGACCAACAACTGTAACCGCCTCTCCTACAAAGTTACCAACTTACAAGAAGGGGCGATTTACTACTTCAGAGTCTCTGGACAAAACGAGTTTGGTGTTGGTGTACCAGCTGAAACAAAGGATGGAGTAAAAATAACAGGTATGTTTTAAGAACAAAGAAAATCTACATATCCATATTAATTTTCCTCATTCTAACTATTGTTGAATCTTAAATGCTTTTGGTCCACACGTCAAACAATTTATACTATAACATAAAATGAAATCTCTAACAGAGAAAGTTTTTTGCTGATAAAAAAATTTTAGAAATTGATATAGCTAGAAGTGGATAACATATGTTGAATTTAAGTATAATTGAATTTGACTGCACATATATGTACATATATAGTGTGTGCAGACATTGTATGATGAAGTTTCTTACAAGATTGTTCATCTCATTCTTCATTTTTATACCCATAATAAATTTGGGATAAACTTTATCATTTAATCTGGTCATTTGACACAATTCGAATTTGAATGCCATGACAGGCTATGACATGTAATGACAAAGCCTGAGGAAGCTTTGCTTGGTTCAGAAGACAAACTAGGCATATAAAAAGTAAGAAAGACTCAAATCAAAGTAAATATATGGCCTTCGTTTAAAATTTTTCTTTTCACAATGCAGGAAGAACACATATGGAAAAAAAATTGTCATAATCTTCCCTTTCTTTTGATGTTTTACTTTTCAGAAAAACCAAGCCCACCTGAAAAACTTGGAGTAACAAGTGTATCCAAGGATAGTGTTTCCCTGACCTGGCTGAAGCCAGAACACGATGGTGGAAGCAGAATCGTACATTATATCGTTGAAGCACTAGAAAAAGGACATAAAAATTGGTTTAAATGTGCAGTGGTCAAGTCAACCCATCACGTTGTTTCTGGTCTGAGGGAGAATTCTGAATACTTTTTCCGGGTGTTTGCTGAAAATCAAGCTGGTCTGAGTGACCCAAGAGAGCTTCTGCTTCCTGTTCTTATTAAGGAGCAACTAGGTATGTCCAATTTTACGTAGAAGCAAACTTTGAAATTATTTACATTGATTTAAGGTAATTTTTAGAAAGTCTTTTTTGCCTTCATCTGCCATACTCTTATTTTTCAGAACCACCTGAAATCGATATGAAGAATTTCCCAAGTCAAACCGTATATGTCAGAGCTGGTTCAAACCTTAAAGTTGACATTCCAATTTCTGGAAAACCACTGCCCAAAGTGACCTTATCAAGAGATGGTGTCCCCCTGAAAGCAACCATGAGATTTAACACTGAAATTACTGCTGAGAACCTCACCATCAATCTCAAAGAAAGTGTTGCTGCTGATGCTGGAAGATATGAGATCACTGCTGCCAACTCTAGTGGAACAACAAAAACTTTCATTAACATCATTGTCCTGGACAGGCCTGGTCCCCCAACTGGCCCTGTTGTTATTAGTGATATAACTGAAGAAAGTGTGACTCTCAAATGGGAGCCACCTAAGTATGATGGTGGAAGTCAGGTTACCAATTATATCGTACTCAAGAGAGAGACAAGTACTGCAGTATGGACTGAAGTGTCCGCAACAGTTGCAAGAACCACGATTAAAGTCATGAAACTGACCAGAGGAGAAGAATACCAATTCCGCATCAAGGCAGAAAACCGCTTTGGCATCAGCGATCACATAGATTCAGCTTGTGTGGTTGTCAAACTCCCATACAGTAAGTTGTCAAGCTTTTCAAAGATCCCAGGTTTTCATTTAATAATTTCATTGTCAAAAAATAAACGTCTTAAATGTCTGTATTAACCTATGGGTTTCTCTCTCTTATAGCAACACCTGGACCACCATCTACACCATGGGTCACTAATGTCACTCAGGAAAGCATCACTGTGAGCTGGCATGAACCAGTATCCAACGGAGGCAGTGCAGTTATAGGTTATCACCTGGAAATGAAAGACAGAAACAGTATTTTATGGCAAAAAGTCAACAAAATGATCATCCGCACAACTCACTTCAAAGTCACAACAATCAGTGCTGGACTTATTTATGAATTCAGAGTATATGCAGAAAATGCTGCTGGTGTTGGAAAGCCCAGCCATGCTTCCGAACCAGTCCTAGCCATTGATGCCTGTGGTATGTATTTGTCATGGGAAAGATGGTTCTGGCTACTTAAAAATGCAAATCTTATTTCCACAAAGCAAAATAATCTTGACAGAAGAGCCACTAATCTGCTTTCTCTTATTACCACAGAACCCCCAAGAAACATCCGTATCACTGATATTTCAAAGAACTCTGTCAGCCTTTCATGGCAACAACCAGCTTTTGATGGAGGAAGCAAGATTACAGGCTACATTGTTGAGAGACGAGACCTTCCAGATGGCAGATGGACCAAGGCCAGCTTCACCAATGTTATTGAGACTCAATTCATTGTCTCTGGCTTGACTCAGAATTCTCAGTACGAATTCCGTGTCTTTGCTAGGAATGCCATTGGTTCCATCAGCAATCCATCCGAGGTTGTAGGCCCCGTTACATGCATTGATTCTTATGGTAAGCATTTTAAGCACTTTGAATCCCAATAACAATTTAACTCAATATTTTTTCTTACTTTTTCTGATCCTAATCTATAGAATAACTTTTACTACACACCTTAGATTTTTAGAGAAAATTATGAACTAACTGGGAGTTAGGAAAATTCCTTAACTTCTCCAGGCCTCTTTTAACTGTAAAATGTGAGATTTGGACTACAGGATATCTAAAGGCCTTTCCAGCATCAGCCTTTCATGATTCTTTGATTGTATGATTTGGTGTTTTCACTCTTCTATTTTTAATTATCAGAATCAATAATTAAAACCATGGTTGAGTTCCCAGAGACTATTCTTCTTAAAAGTGAAAGACTAAACAGAGGCGTTAATGATGATAGTATTAGCAGCAGCTAACATTTACTGGGTACCTTCCACGAATTTTCTCCCTTAGTCCTAACAACCATAAGATTAGCCCATTTTACAGAAGAGAAACTGAGGTGTAGAGAACTTATGTAACTTCCCCAACGTCAAGCAGCTCATTCGTGATAGGGTAGGGATTCAGACACACTCCAGAACTCTCTCTACATTGCTGTCAGTCCAAAATACGCATACTTGACCATTCTGGAAAATAAATGGTACATTCATCTCAAGAGTGGTTTAAAAATTAAAATTTCATGAGAGTTAAGTACCCTGTGACACTTTTTCTAAAAGTCCTCCATTTTCAAAGAGGAGTCTCTAAGGTGTTTGGGCATAAGTATCTACTCCCATCCTCATGCTGAGAATCCCAGAGCAGCTTTTTGTGAATCAGGCTTTGTGGATACTGAATCAGTATTTGTGAGACTGTGAAGCAAGTCAAATTTTGTTGTGTTTCTCAAAAGTTCTAAGCAGCCTGGCAGAAAATCTGTCCAATGAAATATGTAGCTCTGTGAGTAGAGAAGTGAGACTTCAAGGGTCTGACATGAACTACCCACACTCGGATACCAGCAAACTGAGAAGGGAAAATAAAAACTAGAGGAGGCAGTTAGAGGAAGAGGAAGAAGAACTGAGAATGAAAGAAAATGTATAATGCAGCTTCTTCAATGATGCCCTAACTACTGCATCCCATTTCATCCCTGGAATAAAACACCCAATAGACTTTCAAATACATTTCAAAGGCACTTAAGTCCCTGTGCAACCAGTACAGTGTCGTTGGGATATAGAGCTTGCTCACAGTCTTTCTTCTGGGACAGAAGAGTGGCTTGTAAAATTGAAATGTTTAAAATAATAGGTAAATGGGATTAGAACTACCATGTGTATTTATATTCATTAATAAGGGCAAATGACCTTACTTTGAAGTTGTTGCAATTATTTTTTTCGTCCTTGTGATCTTTTAAATATTCCTCATCTGTTTTTCTTGCAGGTGGACCTGTAATTGATTTGCCTCTAGAATATACAGAAGTTGTCAAATACAGAGCAGGTACATCTGTGAAGCTCAGAGCTGGCATTTCTGGCAAACCTGAGCCTACAATTGAGTGGTTTAAAGATGATAAAGAGTTACAAACCAATGCACTTCTGTGTGTTGAAAATACCACTGACCTTGCGTCTATACTCATCAAAGACGCAAATCGCCTTAATAGTGGAAGATATGAATTAAAACTAAGGAATGCCATGGGCTCAGCTTCAGCCACCATCAGAGTGCAGATCCTTGGTAAGTACTGAATACAGGCCAACATCGTATTTTGTTTACCTAAAACTTAGTAATTTTAAATTAGTAGCCTTTTTAAAAGTACTAACATACTGTTTTGTTCTTTCATTGACAGACAAACCAGGACCTCCAGGTGGACCAATTGAATTTAAGACGGTCACTGCTGAAAAGATCACTCTGCTCTGGCGGCCTCCAGTAGATGATGGCGGTGCAAAAATCACTCACTACGTTGTGGAAAAGCGTGAAACAAGCCGTGTTGTGTGGTCTATGGTGTCTGAAAATTTGGAAGAGTGCATCATTACCACCACCAAAATTATCAAAGGAAATGAATACGTCTTCCGGGTTCGCGCTGTGAACAAATATGGAATTGGTGATCCACTGGAATCTGATCCAGTGGTAGCAAAGAATGCATTTGGTGAGACATGATTTCATTAAAAAACTGAAATTGAACACTTGAAACTTTTAAAAGTAAATATAAATAATTCCGCTAGCTTGTAAACAGGTTTTCTTAGAACGATTTTGATTTTCTTTTCTATCTCGTCTCCTCTCATTATCATCCTTTTCACAAGGCGGAAAGTATAATAAATGAAACTAATATTCTTGGATAGGATCTGAAGATTAAAAGGTAGAATTTATCAATAACGTTGATCCTTTGAACTCATTTTCTTTTTCCTTTCTAAATAGTTACACCTGGGCCTCCAAGCATACCAGAGGTGACAAAGATTACCAAGAATTCAATGACTGTTGTCTGGAACAGGCCAGTTGCAGATGGTGGTAGTGAAATAAGTGGCTATTTCCTTGAAAAACGAGACAAGAAGAGTCTAGGATGGTTTAAAGTACTCAAGGAGTCTATCCGTGACACCAGACAGAAAGTGGCAGGACTCACGGAAAACAGTGACTATCAATACCGAGTTTGTGCTGTAAATGCTGCTGGACAGGGTCCATTTTCGGAACCATCTGACTTCTACAAAGCTGCTGATCCTATTGGTAAGTGCTCATAAATGCAGCATCTTCACCTGTCTTCTTTCCTGTCACTAAATTTTACATGAGTATGTAACTACTGTATTGTGAATGGCCATTCCAGATCCTCCAGGCCCACCAGCTAAGATAAGAATCGCAGATTCAACTAAATCATCCATCACTCTTGGCTGGAGTAAACCTGTCTATGATGGGGGCAGTGCTGTGACTGGATATGTTGTTGCAATGAGACAAGGAGAAGAAGAGGAATGGACTGTTGTCTCTACCAAAGGAGAAGTCAGAACTACAGAATATGTGGTATCTAACCTGAAACCTGGAGTCAATTACTATTTCCAGGTATCCGCTGTAAACTGTGCTGGACAAGGAGAACCTATAGAAATGACTGAGCCTGTACAAGCCAAAGATATACTTGGTATGTACCTATTGGTATGATTGTAGGGTTTTTTTTTTTTTTTTGAGTACCTCTGAATGATTAGAAAATTACTCATTTTCTTGCTTTAAAATTCATGGTATATGTCCATTTTATGTCTACAGAGGAACCAGAGATCGACCTAGATGTGGCTCTCAGAACCTCTATTATAGCTAAAGCCGGTGAAGATGTACATGTGTTCATACCGTTTAAAGGCAGACCTCCACCTACTGTCACATGGAGAAAAGATGAGAAGAATCTTGGCAGTGATGCCAGATATAGCATTCAAAACACTGATTCATCTTCATTACTCATTATTCCTCAAGTCACTCGCAATGATACGGGAAAATATATTCTCACAATAGAAAATGGAGTTGGTCAACCAAAGTCTTCAACTGTGAGTGTCAAAGTGCTTGATACGCCAGCCGCCTGCCAGAAACTACAGATTAAACATGTTTCTCAAGGCACAGTCACATTGTTCTGGGATCCTCCTCTCATTGATGGAGGATCTCCCATAATTAATTACATCATTGAAAAGAGAGATGCCACCAAGAGAACATGGTCCTCAGTGTCACACAAATGTTCCAGCACAACCTTTAAGGTAAAAGATTTGTCAGAGAAAACTCCATTCTTCTTCAGAGTTCTCGCAGAAAATGAAATTGGAATCGGGGAGCCTTGTGAAACTACAGAGCCAGTGAAGGCTGCTGAAGTACCAGCTCCAATACGTGATCTCTCAGTGAAAGATTCAACAAAGACATCTGTTACCCTGAGCTGGACCAAGCCTGACTTTGATGGTGGTAGTGTCATCACAGAATATGTTGTGGAAAGGAAAGGTAAAGGTGAACAAACATGGTCATATGCTGGCATAAGTAAAACATGTGAAATTGAGGTTGGCCAACTTAAGGAACTGTCAGAACTGGAATTCAGAGTGTCTGCCAAAAATGAGAAAGGACTGAGTGATGCTGTCACTATTGGGCCAGTTACAGTGAAAGAACTTGTAATTACACCTGAAGTTGACCTGTCAGAAATCCCTGGGGCGCAAGTCGCTGTGAGAATTGGGCATAATGTGCACCTTGAATTACCTTACAAAGGAAAACCCAAACCATCTATCAGTTGGCTGAAAGATGGTTTGCCATTGAAAGAAAGTGAATATGTTCGTTTCAGTAAAACTGAAAACAAAATTACTTTGAGTATTAAGAATGTCAAGAAGGAAAATGGAGGGAAATACACCGTTATTCTTGATAATGCAGTTTGTAGAACCTCAGTTCCCATTACAATCATCACACTTGGCCCACCATCAAAGCCCAAAGGGCCCGTTCGATTTGATGAAATCAAGGCTGACAGTGTCATCATGTCATGGGATGTGCCTGACGATGATGGAGGAGGAGAAATTACTTGTTACAGCATTGAGAAGCGGGAAGCTTCACAAAAAAATTGGAAGATGGTGTGCTCGAGTGTTGCCAGGACAACTTTCAAAGTTCCTAATCTAGTCAAAGATGCTGAATACCAGTTTAGAGTTAGGGCAGAAAACAGATACGGAGTCAGCCAGCCACTTGTCTCGACCATCATTGTGGCAAAACACCAGTTCAGGATTCCTGGCCCTCCAGGAAAGCCAGTTATATACAATGTGACTTCTGATGGAATGTCACTAACCTGGGATGCTCCAGTTTATGATGGTGGTGCAGAAGTTACTGGGTTCCATGTTGAAAAGAAAGAAAGAAATAGCATCCTCTGGCAAAGAATTAATACATCACCAATATCTGGAAGAGAATACAGAGCTACTGGACTAATGGAAGGCCTGGATTACCAGTTCCGTGTATATGCTGAAAATTCTGCCGGCCTAAGCGCACCTAGTGACCCAAGCAAATTTACCTTAGCTGTTTCCCCAGTAGGTAAGTGATTGAGCATTATTCAAATATATTTGATTTAGCAACTGAACATGTTAGTAACAAGTAAATCAAACAGTGCTTTTCTTCCGCATATCACCTTCTCATATATCTTCTTGTCACTAGAGAGCTGGTCAAGTAAAACAAGGGGGATGATTATAAATCAGTCTAATAAAGAAATTTAAAGTTCTTTTTAAAGACTATGATACAAAAAATTGAATAATGGTTGAAAAGGAGTTTGGGGGATTTATTCATTTTATTTTTCTTCCATTGATGATTAAGAGTTGATTACAGAAATAATGTCACATTTAACTTCCATGTAACTTTTTAGACCCACCTGGCACTCCTGACTACATTGATGTCACCCGGGAAACCATCACACTGAAATGGAACCCACCATTGCGTGATGGAGGCAGTAAGATCGTGGCCTACAGCATTGAGAAACGACAAGGGAGCGATCGCTGGGTTAGATGCAACTTTACTGATGTCAGTGAATGTCAGTACACAGTGACAGGACTTAGTCCTGGGGATCGATTTGAGTTCAGAATAATTGCAAGAAATGCTGTTGGAACTATAAGCCCGCCCTCACAGTCTTCTGGCATTATTATGACAAGAGATGAAAATGGTAAGCATTTCCAACTGATTTCCAATGTGACTAAGAGCACTCAACATTTTTAAAAAGGACTTTTGCTCCTGGTCTGTGAAATGGAAATAAGAACACCATTTCATACAGATGACACAAGGTTGTTATGTGGATGAATTAGATTTTCTACCTTTCAGAAGAAGAGAAGAAAAAATGTAATTTGTGCCCATTCTTTTTTGCCATGTCTGTTATTCCACTCCCTTCTCATATAATTAGCATGCAAATGGGAATGAGTTTTTAGCTCTGTAATTTCATTCATAATATATAAGGAAAAAGGCTCTCAAGAATAACTGTCCACCTTTACTGAAGTTACTAAACTACAACATACATCCAACAACACAATGCTTGAGTGTTGTTGATGGCCACTTACAGGAACTTGTTTGAATATGCAGCAGTATTAGGGAGTAAATGATCTGTAAATGTTTCCTTTCTCTTTTTACAAGTGGCAATGCAAGATCAGTAACATGACCAACATAACAAAAGAGACAACCTAATAATATGCAAATGTTTAACCCCATAATTTAAATTCTCAATTATTAATCCTACTTTCAGAGTAGCATTTAGTAACAGTATAAGCATTACCCTTCCAGGTTTTATGATATGGTGCTAATGAAAAATATGTTTATTTATGTCTTTATGAAACCAAACTAATATAGATTATTTCTATTTCTTTTATAGTTCCACCAATAGTAGAGTTTGGCCCTGAGTACTTTGATGGTCTTACTATTAAGTCTGGAGAGAGCCTTAGAATTAAAGCTTTGGTGCAAGGACGACCAGTACCTCGAGTAACTTGGTTCAGAGATGGAGTAGAAATTGAGAAGAAGATGAATATGGAAATAACTGATGTCCTTGGATCCACCAGCCTCTTTGTTAGAGATGCTACCCGGGACCATCGTGGTGTATATACAGTGGAAGCCAAAAATGTATCTGGCACCGCAAAAGCAGAAATTAAAGTCAAAGTACAAGGTACTTCTAAAATAGCTTCTTAATCTTACAATTTATGAGACTTGGATTAGGGACAAGCATGATTGCATTTTAATGGACAAGGAAAAAGAAACTAACTCTGGAACCTTTTTCTTATAGATACACCAGGAAAAGTAGTTGGGCCAATAAGATTCACCAACATTACTGGCGAGAAGATGACCCTATGGTGGGATGCTCCACTCAATGATGGCTGTGCTCCCATAACTCACTACATCATTGAAAAACGGGAAACCAGCAGACTTGCTTGGGCACTAATTGAGGATAATTGTGAAACCCTCAGTTATACTGCCGTTAAACTAATAACTGGCAATGAATACCAATTCCGTATTTCTGCAGTTAACAAGTTTGGTGTTGGCAGGCCACTTGATTCTGACCCTGTGGTTGCTCAAATACAATACAGTAAGCGTCCATTTTTACTAAGTGGTACTATGTCATAAGATTAACTTCCAAGCAAACATGTCTAATTGGTTTATTTCTTTATTTTCACTTTACAGCTATTCCTGATGCCCCTGGCACTCCAGAACCTACCAATGTTACAGGCAATAGCATTACTCTGACGTGGGCAAGGCCAGAATCAGATGGTGGCAATGAAATTCAACAATATATCCTTGAAAGGAGAGAAAAGAAAAGCACACGATGGGTAAAAGTGATCAGCAAACGACCAATCTCTGAGACAAGATTCAAAGTCACTGGTCTGACAGAGGGCAATGAGTATGAATTCCACGTCATGGCTGAAAATGATGCAGGAGTAGGACCTCCAAGTGGGATCTCAAGACTAATCAAATGTAGAGAGCCAGTCAACCCACCAAGTGCTCCCACTGTGGTCAAAGTGACAGATACATCAAAGACAACTGTGAGCTTAGAATGGTCTAAGCCAGTGTTTGATGGAGGCATGGAAATAATAGGGTATATTATTGAAATGTGCAAAGCTGACTTAGGAGACTGGCACAAGGTGAATGCAGAGGCATGTGTGAAAACAAGATACACAGTCACTGATCTACAAGCCGGTGAAGAATACAAATTCCGGGTGAGTGCTATCAATGGTGCTGGAAAAGGAGACAGCTGTGAAGTGACCGGCACAATTAAAGCAGTTGACCGATTAACAGCTCCTGAGTTAGATATCGATGCAAACTTCAAGCAGACTCACGTTGTTAGAGCTGGGGCCAGTATTCGCCTCTTCATTGCCTACCAGGGTAGACCGACTCCTACAGCTGTGTGGACCAAACCTGACTCTAACCTAAGCATTCGGGCCGATATCCATACAACAGAGTCCTTCAGCACCCTCACTGTGGAAAACTGCAACAGAAATGACGCAGGGAAATATACCCTCACCGTGGAAAACAACAGTGGTAGTAAGTCAGTCACATTCACCGTAAAGGTGCTAGACTCTCCAGGCCCACCTGGCCCCATTACTTTCAAGGACGTGACCAGGGGATCTGTTACATTGATGTGGGATGCCCCTCTCCTTGATGGTGGCGCCCGCATCCATCACTACGTGGTAGAGAAACGAGAAGCAAGTCGTCGTAGCTGGCAGGTTGTCACTGAAAAATGCATTCGTCAGATCCTCAAGGTCAACGACCTGGTAGAAGGTGTTCCGTACTATTTCCGTGTTTCTGCAGAAAACGAGTATGGTGTTGGTGAACCCTATGAAATGCCAGAACCAATGGTAGCCACAGAACAGCCTGCTCCACCTAAGAGACTTGATGTTGTTGACACAAGCAAATCCTCCGCAGTCTTAGCTTGGCTTAAACCTGACCATGATGGAGGCAGCCGGATTACTGGCTACCTGCTCGAAATGAGACAAAAGGGATCTGACTTCTGGGTTGAAGCAGGTCACACCAAACAGCTGACTTTCACAGTGGAGCGCCTTGTTGAGAACACTGAATATGAATTCCGTGTGAAGGCCAAGAATGATGCTGGCTACAGCGAACCCAGGGAAGCCTTCTCTTCTGTCATCATCAAGGAGCCTCAAATTGAGCCCACTGCTGATCTCACTGGAATTACCAATCAGCTCATAACTTGCAAAGCAGGAAGCACATTTACCATTGACGTGCCAATCAGTGGTCGTCCTGCCCCCAAAGTAACATGGAAGCTCGAGGAAATGAGACTAAAGGAGACAGATCGAGTGAGCATCACAACAACAAAAGACAGAACCACTCTGTCTGTCAAGGACAGCATGAGAGGTGACTCTGGAAGATACTTCTTGACTCTGGAAAACACAGCTGGAGTTAAAACATTTACCATCACAGTTGTGGTCATTGGAAGGCCAGGTCCAGTAACTGGCCCCATTGAGGTCTCATCTGTCTCAGCCGAATCATGTGTCCTGTCATGGGCTGAACCTAAAGATGATGGAGGCACCGATATTACTAATTATATAGTTGAAAAGCGTGAGTCGGGTACAACAGCTTGGCAGCTTGTCAATTCCAGTGTCAAGCGCACTCAGATTAAAGTCACTCATCTCACAAAATACATGGAATATTCTTTCCGTGTCAGTTCAGAGAACAGATTTGGTGTCAGCAAGCCTCTAGAATCAGCACCAATAATTGCTGAACATCCATTTGGTAAGAAAAAGTAAAAATGAGATTTCAAAGTCTCCATTATTAAATATTTCCCCTAAATTTTATGAAATTGTATTCACATCTGATACCTTTGTTTCTATTTAGTCCCACCAAGCGCTCCTACCAGACCCGAAGTCTACTATGTGTCTGCCAATGCCATGTCTATTCGTTGGGAAGAACCCTACCATGATGGTGGCAGTAAAGTCATTGGCTACTGGGTTGAGAAGAAAGAACGTAATACCATTCTTTGGGTGAAAGAAAACAAAGTGCCATGCTTAGAGTGCAACTACAAAGTGACCGGTCTGGTAGAAGGACTGGAGTATCAGTTCAGAACATATGCGCTCAATGCTGCAGGGGTTAGCAAAGCCAGTGAAGCTTCACGACCTATGATGGCTCAAAACCCAGTTGGTATGTATCAAAATTTAAGGGTACATTTGTTTATTATCATTATCATTATTATTGACCCTAGTAGAATTCAGAGTTGTATTTTTTAACCTTACTTTTGCATCCCTTCCAGATGCACCAGGAAGACCAGAGGTGACTGATGTCACAAGATCAACAGTGTCACTGATTTGGTCTTCCCCAGTGTATGATGGAGGCAGCAAGATTGTTGGCTACATCATAGAGCGTAAGCCAGTCAGTGAAGTTGGAGACGGTCGCTGGCTGAAGTGCAACTATACCATTGTATCTGACAATTTCTTCACTGTGACTGCTCTCAGTGAAGGAGACACTTACGAATTCCGTGTGTTGGCCAAGAATGCAGCAGGGGTAATTAGCAAGGGATCAGAATCTACAGGCCCCGTCACTTGCCGAGATGAATACGGTAAAAAAAAAAAAAAAAAAGAATAGTCAATGTTCTCCTTTTAAATTACCATAATTTATGTGAAAATAAACTGTCATATATTCATTCACATCTATTTTGCCTATGACAGCTCCTCCCAAAGCTGAACTGGATGCCAGATTACAGGGTGATCTGGTTACCATCAGAGCAGGCTCGGATCTTGTTCTTGATGCTGCAGTTGGTGGCAAACCTGAACCCAAAATTATCTGGACCAAAGGGGACAAGGAACTAGATCTCTGTGAAAAAATCTCTTTGCAGTATACTGGCAAACGAGCAACTGCTGTGATCAAATTCTGTGACAGAAGTGACAGTGGAAAATACACTTTAACAGTGAAGAATGCCAGTGGGACCAAGGCCGTGTCTGTCCTGGTCAAAGTTCTTGGTGAGTATGTCAAGTGCTCTTTTATTTTTCTAGCATTTTCAAGTGTGGGCAGAAAGAAAGATTTTCATCATTGCTTGTCATTCCCCGTTTCAGATTCCCCTGGCCCATGTGGAAAGCTCACCGTCAGCAGAGTAACAGAGGAGAAGTGCACTTTAGCCTGGAGCCTTCCTCAGGAAGATGGAGGAGCAGAAATAACACACTACATCGTGGAAAGACGTGAGACTAGCAGGCTCAACTGGGTGATTGTTGAAGGCGAATGCCCAACCCTATCCTATGTAGTTACCAGACTCATCAAGAACAATGAATACATATTCCGAGTGCGAGCAGTAAACAAATATGGCCCTGGTGTGCCTGTTGAGTCAGAGCCGATTGTAGCCAGAAACTCATTCAGTGAGTATTAACACTTTTAAATAACTTGGTAGTTGAAATATAATGGGATTGGGGGAGAGGAGGGCAGTCATATCAATAGTGATTTTGTGCAATTCTGATCATCCTTATTTTCATAAAAATATAAACAGCTATTCCATCACAACCTGGCATGCCTGAAGAAGTTGGAGCTGGCAAAGAGCATATCATCATTCAGTGGGTAAAACCTGAATCTGATGGTGGCAATGATATCAGCAACTACCTAGTAGACAAACGTGAGAAGAAGAGCTTGCGCTGGACACGTGTCAACAAAGACTATGTGGTGTATGATACCAGGCTGAAGGTGACTGGCCTGATGGAAGGTTGTGACTACCAGTTCCGGGTGACTGCAGTGAATGCTGCTGGTAACAGTGAACCCAGCGAAGCTTCCAACTTTATCTCATGCAGAGAACCATCATGTGAGTTCCAAGAATCATACATAAACCTAATCCAATCAAAACCATATTACAAATAACTTTCCAACATGCCATTTCCAACAACTTGTACGAATTGATGAATGGTCTAGAAAAGCATATGCTTATTAGAAGGATCTTAAATATAGCCTAGGTCAGAGAACGTTTTGACTTACTACTCCGTTGATAAGTTAGCAATCACATGGCTGAAACTTGTTGCAGTATTTTCCTATCTATGAAAAAAATAAATTATTCTACTATCAATATGAAAGGGATACATTTTATAAATCTTCCTAAGAGTGGGGGAAAAATACATTGTAGTGATAATAACCACTGAAAAGAAAAAAGAGAAAGTCTCTTTTAAGAAGAGGCATAGCAGAGCATAAAGTTTCTAGTATCTTCTTAAGTACCTAACAAACTAATTGTCACAAGAGCTTCAAAAATAACTGACAAATCCTTGCATAGAGTTTGAGGCTAGGAACTAAAAGGAAGAAAACATTGGGACTGTATGGGGAAGTAGAATAAACTGATTCCTGTACTCACTGGAAATGTAGAGGTGACAAGTGATATTAACTGTGTGAAAGGTGAGCAACTAAAGCAAAGTCCCTGAGAATGGGTACTTTAAGCAATGAGCTCAGCTACAAGAACACAGCATAGCCAGCTAAAGTAGCAGGAAAGAAATATCTACCTTTCTAAAGAAGTTTAATTCTTAAAATAATAATAATAATAGTGATAATATAGCATAGAGTGGTGTCCTGTAATATCAGAAGAGCCCAGATACAAAGATTATCTTGGTGAGTATGGACAAAGAACAATGATGCCTTTGTGAGTCTTGAAAATCAAAAATACACATCTCAAAGCTTCCTTATTTGTATAATATCTGAATTCCCCTTTTTAAATTCCATAGATACTCCTGGACCACCTTCTGCTCCAAGGGTTGTGGATACCACCAAGCACAGCATTAGTTTGGCATGGACCAAGCCCATGTATGATGGTGGTGTTGACATCACAGGATATGTTCTTGAAATGCAAGAGAAGGGCACTGATCAGTGGTACCGAGTGCATACCAACGCCACAATAAGAAATACTGAATTCACTGTGCTAGACCTTAAAATGGGCCAGAAATATTCCTTCAGAGTTGCTGCTGTGAACGTGAAGGGTATGAGTGAATATAGTGAGTCAACCGCCGAAATTGAGCCCGTGGAAAGACTAGGTATTTATAATATAAGCTTTTAGGTGAAGTATTCTCTCATCACATCTGTTCATGAATTGATTAAGTTTTGACATTTACTTTCCAGAAATACCAGATCTTGAGCTTGCAGATGATCTAAAGAAGACTGTGACACTCAGAGCTGGGGCCTCATTGCGCCTGATGGTGTCTGTATCTGGAAGACCACCTCCTGTCATCACATGGAGCAAGAAAGGCATTGACCTTGCAAGTCGGGCAATTATTGACACCACTGAGAGCTACTCTTTACTTATTGTGGACAAAGTTAACCGGTACGATGCTGGAAAATACACCATTGAAGCCGAAAATCAATCTGGCAAGAAATCAGCAACAGTTCTTGTTAAAGTATACGGTAAGTATTTGTCTTAAAATTGACTATGCTGTGAGTAGACTCTTTAAAAAGATACACTTTGACCTATGATTGCACACCTCTTGAGAGGAACTATGTTAAGTATATTTTCCTGCCAAAAAAAAAAAACATCTATCAACCAATCAGGCAAATAAGAAGTATGGATCTTTCATTCTGTTTTTCAGATACTCCTGGTCCTTGTCCTTCAGTGAAAGTTAAGGAAGTATCCAGAGATTCTGTGACCATTACTTGGGAAATTCCCACAATTGATGGTGGAGCTCCTGTCAACAATTACATTATTGAGAAGCGTGAAGCTGCCATGAGAGCATTCAAAACAGTAACTACCAAATGCAGCAAGACACTTTACCGAATTTCTGGACTTGTAGAAGGATGCATGTACTATTTCAGAGTGTTGCCAGAAAATATCTATGGCATTGGAGAACCTTGTGAAACATCTGATGCAGTTCTAGTCTCCGAAGTGCCTTTGGTGCCTACAAAGCTAGAAGTGGTGGATGTCACCAAATCAACTGTGAGTCTTGCCTGGGAAAAACCACTCTATGATGGTGGTAGCCGACTCACTGGATATGTTCTCGAGGCCTGCAAAGCTGGCACTGAGAGATGGATGAAGGTTGCCACCTTAAAACCCACAGTCCTAGAGCACACAGTTATTTCCTTAAATGAAGGTGAACAGTACTTATTTAGAGTAAGGGCACAAAATGAGAAAGGCGTGTCAGAACCAAGAGAGATCGTCACAGCCGTTACTGTACAAGATCTCAGAGGTATGTACCAGATCACCAAAAAAAAAAAAAACAATAACAGTAAAGCAAAATAAAGAAAACATTCAGAATTCATGACACTTTGTCATTAGAAATAATGCTTAAGAATAAATGCCTACTTTCTTTCTCATAGTGTTGCCAACCATCGATCTTTCCACAATGCCTCAAAAGACCATCCATGTCCCAGCGGGCAGACCAGTAGAGCTGGTGATACCAATCGCTGGTCGCCCACCTCCTGCTGCTTCCTGGTTCTTTGCTGGTTCTAAACTAAGAGAATCAGACCGTGTCACAGTTGAAACTCATACTAAAGTAGCTAAATTAACCATCCGTGAAACCACTATCAGAGATACTGGAGAATACACACTTGAATTGAAGAATGTAACTGGAACTACTTCAGAGACTATTAAAGTTATCATTCTTGGTAAGGATGTGTGACAAAGACACAAGCAAGTTGTTGGTGTTCAGTCTCCCAATTTTAATTTGAAGTGAAAATTAATTTCCTGAATTTCTTTTTCTTTCACAGACAAGCCTGGTCCACCAACTGGGCCTATCAAGATTGATGAAATTGAAGCTACTTCAGTTACCATTTCCTGGGAACCACCTGAATTGGATGGTGGTGCTCCACTGAGTGGCTATGTGGTAGAACAACGTGATGCCCATCGTCCAGGATGGCTGCCAGTGTCTGAATCAGTGACTAGACAGACATTTAAGTTTACCAGACTCACTGAAGGAAATGAGTATGTGTTCCGTGTGGCTGCAACCAACCGCTTCGGGATTGGATCTTACTTGCAATCTGAGGTCATAGAATGTCGCAGCAGCATCAGTAAGTCCTCAGACCCTTCCACCATTCTCCCCATCTCTGATTCGGAATGTTAACAAAAAAGAGATTTGTTTTTAATATGCCCTACTATAAGTAAAAATAGGTCACAAAATTAACCCTAGGGTCTTCCTAAGATTTCTAAACCTCCTTTTCTTGGAAGTTTTCAACATAGATTGTTTTTTTTAATGAAAGAAAGAAGGAGAGAGTTATGGAGGGATAGATAGAAAGGAGGCAGGAAGGACTAGCTATGCTATAGTGAGAAAAAAAATAAGAGTGCATGCTTAATAAATGTTTATAGAATTGAAAATGAGGAACAGCAAGAAAAGTACAAAAATGAAAACACTGGAAAAAGTCTCAAGAGTCATATACTGTTTAAAAAGCTAAGACACAGACAAATCTATGAGTCTTTATTTTAATTTATTCATATTGCCATGTTGTGTTTCCCTCTGTCTTGCTGTAGGTATTCCTGGACCTCCGGAAACATTACAGATATTTGATGTCTCCCGTGATGGCATGACACTCACTTGGTATCCACCAGAGGATGATGGTGGCTCCCAGGTGACTGGATATATTGTGGAGCGCAAAGAAGTGAGAGCAGATCGATGGGTCCGCGTAAATAAAGTACCAGTAACCATGACACGGTACCGTTCCACTGGCCTTATTGAAGGCTTAGAATATGAACACCGTGTCACAGCCATTAATGCAAGAGGGACTGGAAAACCAAGTCGTCCTTCCAAACCCATCGTTGCCATGGATCCAATTGGTAAATATGTTTTGTATAAATCAGGTTTACTGAGGTATAATTTAATGTGGTAAAATTCACTCTTCTTATATAGTTCTATAAGTTTTGGAAAATGTACCACTGTGTAACGACCCTCACAATCAAAATATAGAATATTTCCATCAAGTTAATATTTCTAAAAGCACTTTAAAAACTGTAGATAAATGTAAGATAGTAGGAGTGATCATAAAGCACATTTAAGACAGAGGAAAAGGGAAGAACTATATTTTTAATTTTAATTTTAAGTATTTTTAATTGATAAAATGAATGGAATTTTTACAAAATGAAAAATATTCTAATACAAACAGTCCATATTTCCACAACTCACTGAATTTGTTAGGCAGCACAGTTGATTGTCAGCTTTGCAGCAACTTTAACAAGTATGCTATGGTCTTATTCTTATTCCCAGCTCCTCCAGGAAAGCCTCAAAACCCAAGAGTTACTGATACAACAAGGACATCAGTCTCCCTGGCCTGGAGTGTTCCAGAAGATGAAGGAGGATCTAAAGTCACAGGCTACTTGATTGAAATGCAAAAAGTAGATCAACATGAATGGACCAAATGTAACACCACCCCAACCAAGATTCGGGAGTATACTCTAACACACCTACCTCAGGGCGCTGAGTACAGATTCCGTGTCCTAGCTTGTAATGCTGGCGGACCTGGGGAGCCCGCCGAGGTACCAGGAACAGTCAAAGTCACCGAAATGCTTGGTAAGACATATGATCATTTACTTTCTGCTATAATTGCCTTAAGACTTATTGCCTACAAAAAAAAAAAAATGCTGAATTGTAACCCTCTCTTTTTTCCCAGAATATCCTGATTATGAACTAGATGAAAGATACCAGGAAGGTATCTTTGTAAGACAAGGTGGAGTCATCAGACTTACCATACCAATTAAAGGAAAACCATTCCCAATATGCAAATGGACCAAGGAAGGCCAAGATATTAGTAAGCGTGCCATGATTGCGACATCTGAAACGCACACTGAGCTTGTGATCAAAGAAGCAGACAGAGATGATTCTGGCACTTACGACCTGGTTCTGGAAAACAAATGTGGCAAAAAGGCTGTTTATATCAAGGTCAGGGTGATAGGAAACCCCAACACTCCAGAAGGGCCACTTGAATACGACGACATACAAGCTCGCTCTGTAAGGGTCAGCTGGAGACCACCTGCTGATGATGGTGGTGCTGACATCTTGGGATACATCCTCGAGAGACGAGAAGTGCCTAAATCTGCCTGGTATACCATTGATTCCAGAGTCCGAGGTACATCTCTGGTGGTAAAAGGCCTCAAAGAAAACGTAGAGTACCATTTCCGTGTTTCAGCTGAAAACCAGTTTGGAATTAGCAAACCCTTGAAATCTGAGGAACCAGTCATACCAAAAACACCACTGAGTAAGTGCTCTTCCAACCACACATTTTACAATTCTTTTGTTTTGAAATGAAAGCCACCAGCCTACAAGATTTGGGACTGTACTCTAACACATGTGTGTTTTCTACTTATAATTCCTAGACCCTCCGGAGCCTCCAAGCAATCCTCCAGAAGTACTGGATGTGACCAAGAGCTCTGTCAGCCTGTCCTGGTCACGGCCCAAAGACGATGGTGGTTCTCGAGTTACAGGCTACTACATTGAACGCAGGGAAACATCAACTGACAAGTGGGTCAGACACAACAAGACTCAGATAACCACCACAATGTACACCGTCACTGGGCTTGTTCCTGATGCTGAATATCAGTTCCGCATCATTGCACAGAATGATGTTGGCCTAAGCGAGACCAGCCCTGCTTCTGAACCAGTTGTTTGCAAAGATCCATTTGGTAAGGAGAGAGTTTCCAAAGGGGTTAGAATCAAAGAGGCAAGCCATCTTTGGTCTTTCTCTTCTATTTCAACAGTAAAGCTGATTTCTTTTTCAATTGTTCTCAAACATTTCAGATAAGCCAAGCCAACCTGGAGAACTTGAGATTCTTTCAATATCCAAAGATAGCGTCACTCTACAGTGGGAGAAACCTGAATGTGACGGTGGCAAAGAAATCCTTGGATACTGGGTTGAATATAGACAGTCTGGAGACAGTGCCTGGAAGAAGAGCAATAAGGACCGCATCAAGGATAGGCAATTCACGATAGGGGGTTTGCTGGAAGCTACTGAATATGAATTCAGGGTTTTTGCTGAGAATGAGACTGGACTTAGCAGACCTCGAAGAACCGCTATGTCTGTAAAGACTAAACTAACTTGTAAGTAGCCATTAGTTCTCTGCTTATGATTTACAAACTAAGCAACATGTTAAGGCTAATTCTTCCTGTATACTAAGTAGATCTCCAGAAAGCTTTATTGGAGAGCAAGTGTTTGGAAAGAAATCACTCCCTTTGGCAATGCACACTCAGGGAATAATTGATACTATATTCTACAGGAAGTCATTCTAAGCACATAACCTCAGCAGATGTTAGGTGCAGTGAACTGAACATCTTCCTAGAGCAATTTCTCCCTTGAATGTAATGGGGTTTTTTTAATACTTCCTAACAAGACTTAGGTCAACAAATGTACCCCACTTCAGTGAACCTAAATAAGGGCAAAGATACAACAGATTTATAGAGAGAGCTCATACTTCCCCAAAACCCCATACATTGTTAATGCCTCCCAATCAGAAAAAAGCCATTCTCATAATAATGTGATGATATGCTCGCTGAATCTCTATTTTCTATATGACCCCCAATCACTGCGAAGAGTTTTTAAGAATTAGACTCATATGTAAATTATGGTATCTAATAAAGTTTTAGTCAACAGGATAAATTCATTCCTGATATACAAAGACAGAGGATTAAAGATGCAGTAGAAATAATAATGCATTAATATAATCTTTCATATATTTCAGCTGGAGAGGCCCCGGGAGTACGCAAAGAATTGAAGGATGTTACCACCAAATTGGGTGAAGCTGCTCAACTCTCATGCCAGATTGTTGGGAGGCCTCTACCTGACATTAAATGGTACCGATTCGGTAAGGAGCTCATACAAAGCCGGAAGTACAAAATGTCTTCAGATGGACGCACACATACGCTGACAGTAATGACAGAGGAACAAGAAGACGAAGGTGTCTATACCTGCATGGCTACCAATGAGGTTGGAGAAGTAGAAACCAGTAGTAAGCTTCTTTTGCAAGCAACACCACAGTTCCATCCTGGTTACCCACTGAAAGAGAAATACTACGGTGCTGTGGGTTCAACACTTCGACTTCATGTTATGTACATTGGTCGTCCAGTACCTGCCATCACTTGGTTCCATGGCCAGAAACTTTTGCAAAACTCAGAAAACATTACTATTGAAAACACGGAGCACTATACTCATCTCGTCATGAAGAATGTCCAACGTAAAACTCATGCTGGGAAATACAAAGTTCAGCTCAGCAATATTTTCGGAACAGTTGATGCTATCCTTGATGTGGAAATACAAGGTATTTTATTTTCATTTTCAGTGGTTTTTACTTTTAAAGAATAAAAAGATCTTGGGAAATACACTGTGAAAACCACTATAATTGTATTTTCGCCCAACAGATAAACCAGACAAACCTACAGGACCAATTGTGATTGAAGCTCTATTGAAGAACTCTGTGGTGATCAGCTGGAAACCACCTGCAGATGATGGAGGCTCCTGGATCACCAATTATGTAGTGGAGAAATGTGAGGCCAAGGAAGGGGCTGAATGGCAATTGGTGTCTTCGGCCATCTCAGTGACAACCTGTAGAATTGTGAACCTCACAGAAAATGCTGGCTATTACTTCCGGGTTTCAGCTCAGAACACCTTCGGCATCAGCGACCCTCTGGAGGTCCCCTCGGTTGTGATCATTAAGAGTCCATTTGGTGAGTACAATCTCTTGTACAATGTCTACAATCTTCATATGGCAAAATTTCATCTTTACATAAAACTCTGTTTAACACAAAGAAATTTTGCAAGGAAATAGCAAAGATTCAGATAAAGTATAAGCGCCTTTTATCTCACTTAAATTGAATTTTTGCATATCTAAAAGGGCAAATATATACCCTATCCCCTTCTTCTTTAAAAAGAAACTTTGTGTTTTGATAAGTTTTTTAGCATAAAGTAACTAATTTCATTTTTATGGAATAGTTATTCTTAATAGAACTGTGGGTTCCTAACATTTTATTTCTACAAAATAAGCTTTTAATAAAGCTGCTTGTTTCACCTCATAACGCAAATCTTTTTTGTTTCTTTTAAACAGAAAAGCCAAGTGCTCCCAGCAAACCAACGATTACTGCTGTCACAAAAGATTCTTGTGTTGTGGCTTGGAAGCCACCTGCCAGTGATGGAGGTGCAAAGATTAGAAATTACTACCTTGAGAAGCGTGAGAAGAAGCAGAATAAATGGATTGCTGTGACAACAGATGAAATTCGAGAAACCGTCTTTTCAGTGCAAAACCTTATTGAAGGTCTTGAATATGAGTTCCGTGTGAAATGTGAAAACCTAGGTGGGGAAAGCGAATGGAGTGAAATATCAGAACCTGTCACTCCCAAATCTGATGTCCCAATTCAGGCACCACACTTTAAAGAGGAACTCAGAAATCTACATGTCAGATATCAGAGCAATGCTACTTTGGTCTGCAAAGTTACTGGTCACCCGAAACCTATTGTGAAATGGTACAGACAAGGCAAAGAAATCATTGCAGATGGATTAAAGTACAGGATTCAGGAGTTTAAGGGTGGCTACCACCAGCTCATCATTGCAGCTGTCACGGATGATGATGCCACAGTTTACCAAGTCAGAGCTACCAACCAAGGGGGATCTGTGTCGGGCACTGCCTCCTTGGAAGTGGAAGGTAAAAACAAATTAGTAAACACCAATTTGGTGCTAGATGACATGTTATTAATTGAGGGGGGAGGTGTTGCACTTAAATACTGTTAGGTATTGCTAAATGTTATTCTTTCTTCTTTTATTCTGATACAGTTCCAGCTAAGATACATTTGCCTAAAACTCTTGAAGGCATGGGAGCAGTTCACGCTCTCCGAGGTGAGGTGGTCAGCATCAAGATCCCTTTCAGTGGCAAACCAGATCCTGTGATCACCTGGCAGAAAGGACAAGATCTCATTGACAATAATGGCCACTACCAAGTTATTGTCACAAGATCTTTCACATCACTTGTTTTCCCCAATGGAGTGGAGAGAAAAGATGCTGGTTTCTATGTGGTCTGTGCTAAAAACAGATTTGGAATTGATCAGAAGACAGTTGAACTGGATGTGGCTGATGTTCCTGACCCACCCAGAGGAGTCAAAGTTAGTGACGTCTCACGAGATTCTGTCAACTTAACATGGACTGAGCCAGCTTCTGATGGCGGCAGCAAAATCACCAACTACATTGTTGAAAAGTGTGCAACTACTGCAGAAAGATGGATCCGTGTAGGACAGGCCCGAGAAACCCGTTATACCGTGATCAACTTATTTGGAAAAACAAGTTACCAGTTCCGTGTCATAGCTGAAAATAAATTCGGCCTGAGCAAGCCTTCTGAGCCTTCAGAACCTACTATAACCAAAGAAGATAAGACCAGAGCTATGAACTATGATGAAGAGGTAGATGAAACCAGAGAAGTTTCCATGACTAAAGCATCTCACTCTTCAACCAAGGAGCTCTATGAGAAATATATGATTGCCGAAGATCTCGGGCGTGGTCAGTTTGGAATCGTCCACCGTTGTGTTGAAACTTCCTCAAAGAAGACATATATGGCCAAATTTGTTAAAGTCAAAGGGACTGATCAGGTTTTGGTAAAGAAGGAAATCTCCATCCTAAACATCGCTAGGCACAGAAACATCTTATACCTCCATGAATCATTTGAAAGCATGGAAGAATTAGTCATGATCTTTGAGTTCATATCAGGACTTGACATATTTGAACGCATTAACACAAGTGCTTTTGAACTTAATGAAAGAGAAATTGTAAGTTATGTCCGCCAGGTCTGCGAAGCACTTGAGTTCTTACATAGTCATAATATTGGACACTTTGACATTAGGCCAGACAATATCATTTACCAAACAAGAAGGAGCTCCGTCATTAAAATCATAGAATTTGGTCAAGCCCGTCAGCTGAAGCCAGGGGACAACTTTAGGCTTCTGTTCACTGCCCCTGAATACTATGCCCCTGAAGTCCACCACCATGATCTTGTCAGCACAGCCACAGACATGTGGTCACTTGGAACACTGGTCTATGTGCTGTTGAGTGGTACCAATCCATTCCTGGCTGAAACTAACCAACAGATAATTGAGAACATCATGAATGCTGAATTTACTTTTGATGAAGAAGCATTCAGAGAGATTAGCCTTGAAGCCATGGATTTTGTTGACCGGCTGTTGGTGAAAGAGAGAAAATCTCGCATGACAGCATCTGAGGCACTCCAGCACCCATGGCTGAAGCAGAAGACAGAAAAAGTCAGTACTAAAGTTATCAGAACATTAAAACACCGGCGTTACTATCACACCCTGATCAAGAAAGATCTCAACATGGTTGTATCAGCAGCCCGGATCTCCTGTGGTGGTGCAATTCGATCTCAGAAGGGAGTGAGTGTTGCTAAAGTTAAAGTAGCATCCATTGAAATTGGCCCAGTTTCTGGGCAGATAATGCATGCAGTTGGCGAAGAAGGAGGATATGTCAAATATGTATGCAAAATTGAAAATTATGATCAGTCTACCCAAGTGACCTGGTACTTTGGTGTCAGACAGCTGGAGAACAGTGAGAAATATGAAATCACCTATGAAGATGGCGTGGCCACCATGTACGTCAAACATATTACCAAATTCGATGACGGCACCTACAGATGCAAAGTAGTCAATGACTATGGCGAAGACAGTTCTTATGCAGAGCTATTTGTTAAAGGTGTGAGAGAAGTTTATGACTATTACTGCCGTAGAACTATGAAGAAAATTAAGCGCAGAACTGATACGATGAGACTCCTAGAAAGGCCACCAGAATTTACCCTGCCTCTCTATAACAAGACAGCTTATGTGGGTGAAAATGTCCGGTTTGGAGTAACCATAACCGTCCACCCAGAGCCTCGTGTAACATGGTATAAGTCAGGTCAGAAAATCAAACCAGATGATGATGACAAGAAGTACACCTTTGAATCTGACAAGGGTCTTTACCAATTAACAATCAGCAGTGTAACTCTAGAAGACGATGCTGAGTATACTGTTGTCGCAAGGAACAAATATGGTGAAGACAGCTGTAAAGCAAAGCTGACTGTAACCCCACACCCACCTCCAACAGATACAACCTTAAGACCCATGTTCAAACGGCTACTGGCAAACGCAGAATGCCAAGAAGGCCAAAGTGTCTGCTTCGAGATCAGAGTGTCTGGCATCCCTGCACCAACGCTAAAATGGGAGAAAGACGGTCAGCCGCTGTCCCTTGGGCCCAACATTGAAATTATCCACGAAGGCTTGGACTATTATGCTTTGCACATCAGGGATACTTTGCCTGAAGACACAGGTTATTATAGGGTCACAGCCACAAACACAGCAGGATCTACCAGCTGCCAGGCTCACCTACAAGTGGAACGCCTGAGGTACGTCAAACATGAATACAAGAGCAAGGAGGAGCGCGAACGACACGTACAAAGGCAAATTGACAAGACACTAAGAATGGCTGAAATTCTTTCTGGAACTGAAAGTGTGCCACTGACACAGGTAGCCCAAGAGGCTCTGAGAGAAGCTGCCATCCTTTACAAACCAGCTATAAGCACCAAGACTGTAAAAGGGGAATTCCGACTTGAGACGGAAGAAAAGAAGGAGGAGAGAAAACTCCGTATGCCTTATGAGGTACCAGAGCCACGCAAGTACAAGCAGACTACCATAGAAGAAGACCAACACATTAAGCAGTTTGTGCCTATGTCTGACATGAAATGGTACAAAAAGATACGCGATCAATTTGAAATGCCTGGGAAACTTGACAGAGTTGTACAGAAAAGACCCAAGCGCATCCGCCTTTCAAGATGGGAACAGTTCTACGTGATGCCTCTTCCACGCTTTACAGATCAATACAGACCTAGATGGCGTATTCCCAAACTGTCTCAAGATGATCTTGAAATGGTGAGACCAGCACGCCGGCGTACACCTTCTCCTGATTATTACTTTTATTACAGACCGAGAAGACGTTCTCTTGGTGACATCTCAGATGAAGAATTACTCTTGCCCATTGATGACTACTTGGCAATGAAAAGAACAGAAGAAGAGAGGTTGCGTCTTGAGGAAGAGCTTGAATTAGGTTTCTCAGCTTCACCCCCAAGCCGAAGCCCTCCACGTTTTGAGCTATCCAGTCTGCGTTACTCTTCACCACAAGCTCATGTCAGGACGGAGGAAACAAGAAAAGACTTCAGATATTCAACCTATCACATCCCAGTGAAGGCTGAGACTAGTACAAGTTATGCGGAACTGCATGAACGGCATGCCCTGGCCTCCTATAGACAGCCGAAACAACGGCAAAGGATCATGGCTGAGAAGGAGGATGAAGAGTTGCTTCGTCCAGTTACTACCACCCAGCGTCTCTCAGCATACAAAAGCGAGCTTGACCACATATCAAAGGAAGAAAAGTCTAGAAAGAAATCAAGACAACAGAGAGAAGTGACAGAAATAACAGAAATTGAGGAAGAATACGAAATCTCAAAACATGCTCAAAGAGAGACATCCTCATCTGTGTCTAGACTGCTGAGACGACGGCGCTCCCTGTCTCCAACTTACATTGAGTTAATGAGGCCAGTGTCCGAGCTGATCCGGCGACGTCCACAGCCGGCTGAGGAATATGAAGACGAATATGAAGATGACACAGAAAGAAGGTCTCCTACTCCAGAGAGAACTCGCCCCCGCTCCCCCAGCCCCGTGTCCAGTGAGAGGTCTCTCTCAAGATTTGAGAGGTCTGCAAGATTTGATATCTTTTCCAGGTATGAGTCCATGAAAGCTGCTTTAAAGACTCAGAAGACCTCAGAAAGGAAGTATGAAGTTTTGACTCAGCAGCCTTTTACGCTGGACCATGCCCCTCGAATCACATTGAGAATGCGCTCCCACAGGGTACCATGTGGCCAAAATACATGTTTTATCTTAAACGTTCAGTCTAAGCCAACTGCCGAGGTTAAATGGTACCATAATGGTGTAGAACTCCAAGAGAGCAGTAAGATTCGTTACACCAACATGAGTGGGGTACTGACCCTGGAAATTCTGGACTGTCATATTGATGACAGTGGAACATACCGTGCTGTGTGCACCAACTACAAAGGTGAAGCTTCTGACTATGCGACCTTGGACGTAACGGGAGGGGATTACACCACCTATGCTTCCCAGCGCAGAGACGAAGATGTCCCCCGATCTGTTTTCCCTGAGCTGACAAGAATAGAGGCATATGCGGTGTCTTCATTTAAGAAAACATCTGAGATGGAAGCTTCTTCTTCAGTCAGGGAAATGAAATCACAGATGACAGAGACAAGGGAAAGTCTCTCATCATATGAACACCATGCATCTGCAGAAATGAAAAGCGCTGCAATAGAAGAAAAGTCGCTGGAAGAAAAATCCACACACAGAAAGATCAAGACAACTTTGGCAGCAAGAATTCTAACCAAGCCAAGGTCCATAACTGTCTATGAAGGCGAGTCCGCAAGGTTTTCTTGTGATACAGATGGTGAGCCAGTACCAACTGTGACCTGGCTGCGTGGAGGACAAGTGATCAGTACTTCCGCCCGCCACCAAGTGACCACCACAAAGTACAAATCGACCTTTGAGATCTCTTCAGTCCAGGCTTCCGACGAGGGCAACTACAGCGTGGTGGTGGAGAACAGTGATGGGAAGCAAGCAGCACAGTTTACCCTGACTATTCAAAAGGCCCGGGTGACCGAAAAGGCTGTGACAGCACCACCAAGAGTCAAATCCCCAGAGCCTCGGGTGAAATCTCCAGAAGGAGTTAAGTCTCCAAAACGAGTGAAATCCCCAGAACCAGTGACTTCTCACCCAAAAGCTGTCTCACCAACAGAGACAAAACCCACAGCAACAGAGAAACTCCAGCAGCTCCCTGTCTCTGCCCCACCCAGGATAACTCAGTCCCTGAAAGCAGAAGCTTCTAAAGACATTGCAAAGCTGACCTGTGCAGTCGAAAGTAGTATATTATCTGCAAAAGAGGTCACCTGGTATAAAGATGGCAAGAAACTGAGGGAAAATGGACATTTCCAGTTTCATTATTCGGCAGATGGTACCTATGAGCTCAAAATCCATAACCTCACTGAATCCGATTGTGGAGAATACGTTTGTGAGATTTCTGGTGAAGGTGGAAGTTCCAAAACTAACTTCCAGTTTACGGGACAAGCCTTTAAGAGTATCCATGAGCAGGTATCAAGCATAGCAGAAACTAAGAAATCAGCTCAGAAAACTGCTGAGTCAACAGAAACCAAGAAATCAGTTCAGAAAACTGCTGAGTCGACAGAAACCAAGAAAACAGCTCAGAAAACCACTGAGTCGACAGAAACCAAGAAAACAGCTCAGAAAACTGCTGAGTCAACAGAAACCAAGAAAACTGAGCCAAAAGCTCCGGAACCAATTTCCTCGAAACCAGTAATTGTTACTGGGCTACAGGATACAACCGTTTCTTCAGATAGCACTGCTAAATTTGCAGTTAAGGTTACCGGAGAACCCCGGCCAACTGTCATCTGGACAAAAGATGGAAAGGTAACCAGTCTTAAATGTCCCTTAATTGCATCTTCTAAAAAGTAACCTCTTCCCTCATCCCCATCTCCCAAAGAAAGTTTAAAATTAAATCATTTTTTAAAACTCAACTCACTTGCATTCTACAGGCTATTACACAAGGAGGTAAATATAAACTCTCTGAAGACAAAGGAGGATTCCTCCTAGAAATTCATAAGACTGAGACCTCTGACGGCGGGCTTTATACTTGCACAATAACAAATTCAGCCGGCTCTGTGTCCTCGAGCTGCAAATTAACAATAAAAGGTAGGTTGGCTTTGATTCTTACCAACATTTTTCAGAAGATGACATTAACAGAACATTTCTAAACATTCTCCCTTACACACACATACACACACACAAGAAAGTACTAAAATAAAACTGTTTTCCAAATCCTAGAATACCATTTATACACAAATGTAGAAATGCACATATGTGAAGTTAGCATATACTTTTATATTATCTTTAAAAACACACATCAAATAGTGCCTAATCGTATGTGGTGTTATATAAGATTCCACAGAGTCAGCCTCTGCTTCCAGGAATGTTTAGGAATAAAGTCAGGTGAATACACAAAATGGCATGGCTTCCCCAAACCTTCACTTTTGCTAATTTTCCAAGGCAATGCAAAGTTAATGAAACAACCAGATCAGTTTTCCCAGTTAAAATTAGTTTGCTTTCATCTCAGTCTTCTAAAACATGTCAGTGTTTTTTATTAATCAAAATCTCCTAAATCCTTTGACTATTCTTTTCAAGATTTTTTTTCCCATAAGAATCATCTTCAATTTAGTTTAGTTTAAGGAGTCATTATACTGATCACAAAAGTCACGCATGACAATTTTCCAAGATTGGGACTAAGAAAGAATTAGCTACACCTACACTGCATACAGAAGTCAACATTTTTTCTTTGTATTTTATTCACATGCAGAAGCTACAAAAGAGTAAAGGGTGGGGCCTCTTTCTGGTTAAGTTTGCCTTACAGAAGTTTCTTTTTTAGCTGTAAAAGACACTGAGGCGCAGAAAGTATCCACACAAAAGACCTCTGAAATTACATCCCAGGAGAAGGCAGTAGTCCAGGAAGAAATTTCCCAAAAAGCCCTAATTTCTCAAGAAATCAAGAAGTCAGAGGTGAAATCTCAGGAAAAGTTAGCCATGAAGGAGGAAGCTTCAAAGGTTCTGATTTCTGAAAAAGTCAAGAAATCAGAAGCAGCTTCCCTGGATAAATCCATTGTCCATGAGGAAATCTCTAAAACATCACAGGCATCCGAAGAAATCAGAACTCAGGCCGAGGTGAAGGCATTCTCTACTCAGATGAGCATAAATGATGGTCAGAAAGTGACTTTAAAAGCCAACATTGCTGGAGCCACTGATGTGAAATGGGTACTGAATGGAGTAGAGCTAACTAACTCCGAGGAGTACAGATACGGTGTCTCAGGCAGCGATCAGACCCTAACCATCAAGCAGGCCGGTCACAAAGATGCAGGAATCCTCACCTGCATCGGCAAAACCAGCCAAGGAATCGTCAAGTGTCAGTATGATCTGACCCTGAGCAAAGAACTCTCAGATGCTCCAGCCTTCATCTCACAGCCCAGATCTCAAAACGTTAACGAAGGACAAAATGTTCTCTTTTCTTGTGAAATCAGTGGCGAGCCATCCCCAGAAATCGAATGGTTTAAAAACAACCTCCCGGTAAGTTTAATTATGAATACAGTATTGAAGAAAATTTAAAATACCATATCTACTCCTGAAGAGCTCAGAGGAATACTTCTCTTTTTCCTCCTTCTTTTTAGATTTCCATTTCTTCAAATATCAGCGTAAGTCGCTCTAGAAATGTATATTCTCTTGAAATCCGAAATGCATCTGAAAGCGACAGTGGGAAGTACACAGTTAAGGCCAAAAATTTCCGTGGCCAGTGCTCAGCTACTGCTTCTCTCACGGTCCTTCGTAAGTATATCTTTGCCATTTTCCTTACTCGCTTAAGGCCTTTATGTGTTCTTTTGTCTTTGTCTTCTGCACACAGCAAACTCTCTGAAGCCTTGTTAAATTCCATGTGTAAGAAGCACAGGCCTCCTGTGTGAATTCATCCTTATGGCCAGAGTTTCTTTATAGCTCAACAGAATGTGGATGAGTTAACTTTCAAGGCAAAGCTACCAACTGCCCTATTACATTTATTTTCAGAGTGCACTATATATATTATTTTCTATATGCCTAATCATTTTTCTCCTAGTGATTCTAGCGCCTGCATGTAATGTAATGATAGAAATATCAGGATTTGTTTCTTGGAGACATTGAGCTGGCTCTTGACAAATGTATGTATATATGTATTTGCTTATGCTTCCACAGCAAATTGTTCGGGTTACACTTCTGTATGTGTGTGTTTAAGTTTTCCATTTCTGTGAGTCAGTGTCACATGTCACCAATTAACCAGATGTCATTGGTGTTCACTGTGTATCTGCTATGCTCCACAGCTCTAGTTGAAGAACCTTCCAGAGAGGTAGTATTGAGGACAAGTGGTGACACGAGCTTGCACGGAAGCTTCTCGTCTCAGTCAATGCAAATGTCGGCCTCTAAGCAGGAGGCCTCCTTCAGCAGTTTCAGCAGCAGCAGTGCTAGCAGCATGACTGAAATGAAATTTGCAAGCATGTCTGCCCAAAGCATGTCCTCCATGCAGGAGTCCTTTGTAGAAGTGAGTTCCAGCAGTTTTATGGGAAAAGCTAGCATGACGCAACTGGAAAGCTCAACTAGTAGAATGCTTAAAGCAGGCATAAGAGGTGAGCAATAAAATTTCTGGTAGAGGTAGACAAGCCTAGTGGTATAGTCTTTAGTACATACAATTCAGTAGAAAGCAAATCATTATTTATTCAGTGATCCTAAAACGTTTTTGTTGTTGTTTCATAAAGGAGTTCCACCTAAAATTGAAGCTCTTCCCTCTGACATCAGCATTGATGAGGGCAAAGTTTTAACAGTAGCCTGTGCTTTTACGGGTGAGCCTACTCCGGAAATAACGTGGTCCTGTCGTGGAAGAAAAATTAAAAATCAAGAACAACAAGGGAGATTCCTTATTGAAAACACAGATGACCTGACAACTCTGATCATCATGGACGTACAGAAACAAGATGGTGGAATTTATACCCTGAGCTTAGGGAATGAATTCGGATCTGACTCTGCCACTGTGAATATAAATATTCGATCCATTTAAGAGGGCCTGTGCTCTCATACTCAGACTCATTCTTAACCTTTCACAAATGATCCACATGGACTAATCTTTCTGATCTGTAAATATTTAAAAAGAAGAAGTAGTTTTGTATCAACCTAAATGAGTCAAAGTTCAAAAGTATGCATTTCAATCTTTTCATAATTGACCTAAGAATATTATACATTTTCTAGTGACATGTACATACTGTATATAGCCGGATTAACGGTTATAAAGTTTTGTACCATTTATTTTATGACATTTTACACTGTAACTTTTGAAACTAACTGTTGGTAGGAGAAAGTTACTTATGGAACGAATACCCTGCTCAACACTTAATCAATCTTTGTGCCTCAACATAATGTTGATGTCTAAGTATGCCTCAATGGGTCGAGAAATTCCCCATTGAAGATGTCCTATCCACCTAAAAGAAGATGCTGTGCACATCACCTGACATGTGCACCAATACCTATCGAATCAGAAATGTAAGGCATTGGTGATGTTTGCATTTACCCTCCTGTAAGCAACACTTTAACGTCTTACATTTTCTCTGATGATGTCACACTCAAAATTATCATGACTTAAATATTACCAGAGCAAAGTGCAACGGCCAGCACTTTGTTCGCTCATTTTACACTGTCTCTGACCATAGAGAGTGCCTGGATAGCTTGGAAAAGTAACATCGCCTGGCCATCCCCTCATTTAACCAAGCTATTCAAGTATTCCTATGCAGGAGCAGTGCCACCTCTTGGAGGTCCCAGGGTGCAGCCAACGCCTTCGTGTGGTAGCTCGAAATTTAAATTACACCTCAGAAACCGGGGCAACTAAGCAATGAGCCGCAGCAAAAAATCAACAAGAATAAGAACCAAATAAAGCTGTCGTTAACTTTAAAAAAACAACATCATGACTAACTGCCCAAAAGGTCAATTTGATGTAGTTCTTTTTATGCAGGTATAAATTCAATTGTTAGTTATAATTGTTGGACCTCCTTGAGATAGTAACAACAAAATAAAGCAAGCTATCTGCACCTCAAAATGTGTGGGTGGTGGTTTTCTGTGGACGTCTGGGGTGGGGAGGCATGCGCCTTCACGGATCACAGAAATGATCACAGATCAGAGAAAGCAACTCCAGTACAAAATAGCCCATACTAAGTTCTTTAAAGCAAATATTTAAACTATTGCGTTGAATGTATTCAACAGTTTTTTAAAAAGCATAGATAGGGTTCTCGTGGATAAATTTATCCCCGAAAGTTAAGAAAAATCCCTCAAATTAACAGATTAAATCTACACTTATCAAGAAAAATATTTTTTTTGGAGCTGATTCAACTAAATCCATCAAAGATATTGAACATCTACAATTCACAATATTTTGTGCTGGACACCACGTGGAACAAGACAAAGATGAGCAAGATGATATAGACCCTGTCCCTGAAGGACTGGAGGGAAGAGAAATATGACAACAGAATCCATGTTGACCACTGTAGCTCCAAATTGAGGCAGAACAAATAAAGGTCCTCAGAACTAAAGAACTTGTTTTAAATGGTATAGTCCTACATGCTTTTTTAAACAACTGATCTATACTTGATAATAAAATATCTAGTGCCAGAAAAATCTATATTTATCCACTTCAGTTAGATAATCATAATTATAAACCTATAAAGTTGATTATTTGCCTAAATTATCATCTCCTAAATGTAAGTACAAGTTACAAATGTAAGTACAATTACCTCCTAAACCTAAGTACCAGTAGCCAAAGCTGAAGCACATGACTGTCGATTTTTATTCTCCAAAAGAATATCTTGGGTCTCCACTGATTTATTCAGCAAGTATTCTGTCTTGAGTCACATTCCCTAAAAGCAGAACCTGAGAAAGGAATTTTTTTTCTTTTCTTTTCTTTTCTTTTTGTGAGGAAGATTAGCCCTGAGCTAACTGCTGCCAATCCTCCTCTTTTCACTGAGGAAGACTGGCCCTGAGCTAACATCCATGCCCATCTTCCTCTACTTTATATGTGGGACGCCTGCCACAGCATGGTGTGCCAAGCGGTGCCATGTCCGCACCCGGGATCCCAACCGGCGAACCCTAGGCCGACCAGAAGCAGAACTGCGAACTTAACCACTGCGCCACCGGGTGACCCCTAGGGATTCCTGTATAAGTAATTTTTTGAGAGATTGCTCTCAGGAAAAAGGGGATGAGGGAAGCAGGGCTGAGGAAGAAAGCTAAGCTAGAATGTGGTCTCAGCGGCAGCTTCAGCGGATCCCACCGAGAGCGTCAACTGTACCAGAGTTGGTTCCATCTTGGAACAAGGGGGCTGACCTTTTGCACCCCCTTATCGGCTAGTCAGTGGCTACAGGCTGTGAGCTTGGGCGGGGGTTGGGTGGGGGTGGGGGTAGATAACCTCCCAGGCTGGAGGGGTCCCTTTTCGCCAGAGCAATCTCTGCAGTCTAGGGCCACTAAACAGCCAACACTTAAGAAACCCGGGGTCGGATACACATACCCTGGGGGATCTGGGAGGTACCAAGAGCATCCACTACACCACCTAACAACTTTAAACGCCCATTCTCACCTTCAAATGAGACGCATGACTTACAGAGTGATTCCTGAGGACGATTCCCAGCCCCGACACGCTAATATTTCTCACATGTCCTATCCGTGGCCGAGATGCAGTCCGTGTTGCTGAGAATTCTAAAGCTGAAAGGATTGCGCTCTTCTGTAGTTGCGTCCCCCAGGCCCTGAGATCCAGCTTGGACCTGAGGGAGAAGGGAGGGGCAACGACCTACCCAGCGAAGGAGATCTACGCTAAAGGCCAGGCCTGGCTTCTTTTTATGTACTAGAGGAAGCCCGCGGCCTCTCAAAACGCACAGTGTGGCGGTGAGGCGCATCTGAGAGGATCGCAAAGGGAGGATCCTGGGCAGTCCGTCGGAGGCACTCCTGCTAGAACGACAAGAACCCTTTCCGGGTTTACCAGCCAGACTCCTTCCCCTAGCTCCTCCAAGAACAGGGCTCCCTGGCGGAGGTGCGGGGAGCGAGAGGGGATTCCTGCTCCGCACCGCCCCACCTTCAGCAGCCCCGGGAGTAACTTCTCAGCGTCATTGCATCACTTCCGAGTCAGACCACCTTTCTCTCCCCATGTCGACAGGGGGCGACAGAGAGCAAAAAGCCTCTGCCTTCTCCCGGATTCCAACCCATTCGATCCACAAAACCCATGAGGGGTATTCCCTGTCATCCTGCTCCTCTTTTTGCTGACTCCTTTCTGTCTGTTTTATAAACCCCAGTCCCTGGCTACCTATAAGCACCATAATGTAGGAATTACACATCGGCACTCAAAGCCCAGAGTATCAAGCTCAAATCTTGGATCTGCTATTTACTAACTTGTGTGACCTGGGGCAGGTAATGAACTCCGTTCCTTGATGTTCTCATCCATAAAATGGAAATAACAACATCAGTCTCACAGAGTTGTTGTGAAGATTAAACAAATTACATGTAACACTCTTAGAGCAGTGCCTGGCACAGGACCCTGTCAATACGAGGGGACATTATTATATGAGGGCCCACCGTGCTGAACATTGCAGTCAGGGACCAGAGAAGCAGCATTTTAGAGCAGACCTCGCATAGGTCTCACTCATGATCGCTAGGCCTGTTATCTTGCTGGGGCTGCAGGAACAAAGTACCACACATTGGGTGGCTTACACAACGGAAAGGCTGGAAGTCCAAAATCAAGGTATCAGCAGGTTGCTTCCCTCTGAGGGCTGTTAGGGAAGGATCTGTTCCAGGCCCTTCTGCTTGACTTAAAGATGATCATCTTCACATTCACATAGCATCCTCCCTGTGTACATGCGTGTGTCCGAATTTCCCGTTGAGAAGGATACCAGCATATTAGATTAGGGTCTACCCTAATTACCTCATTTTAACTTTAGTATCTCTGTGAAGACTCTATCTCCAAATAAGGCCACCTCCTGAGGTACTAGGGGTTAGGACTCCAACATATCTTTTTGGGGGGACACAATTCAACCCATAACACTAGAATGATGGCCATGGAACAACATATTTTTATAGGAAGTATTTTGATGGAATTTCTCAAAAGATAGATTTATTGTCTCTATCCAATAGTAGCTGATTACATAGATGAACCATGTAGAGGTAGGTCAGAAATCAGAAACAGCCAGTAAAATAACAGGTTAAATTGACAGTCTCCTTGGTGACTGATTGAAGAATAATGTTTTATGATCGTGCTCCAGGAAGAGAAAGTAGTTTGTATTTCCTTACTCTGCCCTAAATATAACTTAGAGACATTCAGGAAAAGAAAGTCCAGTTTCCTTGTAAGAGGAGAAAATAGTGTCTGCTAGATAAATAGAAGGACTTTTGAAAATAAATCGGCCCATCAATTTTGATTCTAAGGTCATAAAAAATGAAAGCTTAGTTTTTTTGCCTTTTGGTATTTTAGGATCAATATGTCCCACTCTTCCTCAAGAAGTTAGTAGATGTTTTGAAAAAAAGTGTTTCACAGCAAAATAAACTTAGGGATTAGGTAATCATACTTCTTTATGCAGGACTTCTTGGAACCTTTGATGAGCTAGTATGTGTTGTGATTCTCCAAGAGCTGACAGACACAGTACTCCCCAAACTTATCTGATGATGCAACTGTTTTCATTGGTGCTGCATGTGATGCTGGCTGAGACAAGCTACAGCAGGTGGAAACATGGAAGGTGTGAAGAGGACTAGATCTTGTAGGAGGAGGAACTGGATATCACCTGATAAATGAAATAAAGTGCTATGATTAAAAAGAAAAAAAAAGAATCTAAAGAGTTTGCGAGCACCTTGCTGAGGCGTCTATCTGATCCAGTCAGAGAAATGGGGAACAGTCAGGTTAGAGGACATTACATGGAAAAGCTGCGACCTGGAGTGTGGGGTGAGATAAGGAGGGGTGGGGCCGGCTTTCTAGGCGTAGGACCTTTGCACCTGCAAAGCCTGGGGGAGGGGAGGAAGGATAAAGGTTAGCAAGGCTGGTGCAGGAACCTCTGAAGGGCTGGGGCAAGAGGTGGGGCACCACTGCAGAAGGCCTCGTACACCACATTATAGGGTTTGGGCTTTTCTGTAAGAGGGAAGGGGAACCATGAAAGAGATTTAAGCAAACTCGTTACTTGCATAAATTTTAGTTTTACAAAGTCTTTAGCCATTCTGGGAAAGTTATGACATCTTTTTGCCATTTTACATCAAAGAGCTTACTTCCTCCTGGGGGGACTCCACTCACACAAAGACTTTTACCTGCCACCAAATTTCTAGCCCATAGTGGCCCTGTGATTGTAGTCCCAGGGCTTTCTAGCCATTCGTGGAAAGACCTTTCTTAAGATTGTCTGAGGACTTAGGGATACATGTAACAAAGCCAGGCTAGGAGACTCTCCAGGCACAGGAAGAGGTGTGGGGAAGAGGGGTGACTTGTGGAGATGGGAGGGCACCTTACTGCTCGCAGGCTTCTCAGTGACAAGGACCACTGCTGTGGAATTGGCAGTGGAGAGGTACAAGAGTCCGGCCCAGCAAGCCAAGTTCTCCTGAGGATGTGGTGTCAGGAATGTGGCTCCTGGGGCTCCCGCTCCATTTTAAGAAAAGGTGGGAAGCAAGTAAGAAGAATGGGCAGGTCCTCTAATGCTTCCCAATCTGTCAGGAAATTCCTGCAAAAGGAGCATGTCCTGAAAATCAGGATTCCAAACCTAAAGTTCATGCTTCTCCTAGAATCTCTAGGCATTCAGGAGCCCCCTGAGATTATGCCTAAGTATATTTTCTAGGGACATGATTCCTAATTTTCATTTCAGTTTTAAAGATGCCAATGATTTTAAAAGCTTAAGAGATACTGCCCCACATGTTTCACAGAGAGATTAGCCCAATAGATGCGCAGGCCATCTGAGAAATACCTTCACACGGCTCCCCCTAAAAAGAGGCAGGGATACGCCCCGCTTTGGAGACCCCTTCCAGGCACTGGTGCTCAGGACTCATTTCCTTCTGCAGTCATGTGGGGCCGCTGCTAATGAGCCTTGTGTTGGTGTGTCCCTAGCTAAAGACCCTCCTGAACCAGCCAGAGCCTCAAGGACAAATGCTTCTTGCTAAGGATGTAATAGGTACAAATTCCCTGAGTTAGAGGGGAAGTCTCTCTAGGGACAACATCTAGGGATGTTGGGCGGACCCCCTTTGACACCAGTCTCAGCCTTAGAGAGGAAGATGGGGACAGAATTCTTTCTTGCAGTTGCAACCCATGAATGAAGTCAGCTTTTTGTTGCCAGTTCATCTGAGATCCCTATGACCTTTTGTTAGATTTTAGTCAGGTGAGGCACATAGGTACTCCTCGTTCGCCAACCTGCTGAGAACCTCAGCCCACATCCCTAAGGGAGGCTGGCAGTTCCTCCTCTCCTCTTACTTCCCTGCCCTGAACAACCCCAAGAAGCTGGAGAGAAAGGACACCATCAGGCCAAAACCAGACAGGAGGCTGAGATGTCCTGTCCTAATAAATAGAAGGACCACTAAGGGGAGGAGAATGAGGCCTCCTGGAGCTATCTACCAGAAGGAAAGCTGAAAGTAGAGATTACTGGGATCTAGAGTGCTCAAATAACATGCCCCAAATCACATGGTTAGTAGCAGAGCTGGAACTAGAAGCCAGGCCTCTGTTTATCAGTGTGGTCTTGCCCCCTCTTCACAACACCGAAAATCAAACCTGCTGGAGGGTGAGAGGGCAAGAGAGTGTTTAGGGAGAAGAAGGCTCTGTTCCACTTTCAGGGTCATTACAGTTCTAGGGCAGGGTGGACAACAAAATCCCCCCGGGGTCACTTCCCGTAAAAGGGCCCCCAGTACCAGCATTGTCAAGTCTTCTTTCCAGGAAGCTAAGGCCTGAAATGCTGAACCCTTTACTGGCATCTGCAACATAGCCAGCAAATAGGGTGCTTATGTGACCCAGGATGTCACGTGAACAGATAGCAGTGGGAGAGCCAAAGCTCTCTGGAAACAATGTTATGGGCCCTAGAGAAATGACAGAAAAGAACCTTTCCAACATTCGAGCAGGGAGGTATCCTGACAAAACCATCGGCCTGATTCTTGGTGGGTGCCGAGACAGAGGGAAGCCAGCTGAGATTCCCAGAGTGTTGAAGGCAGGGGACTGCAGCCATGATAAGGCAGGTTTCTGAGAGCTGGACTCCGGGTAGACATTATTCCAAAGAACGTGAAGGATTCGGTTTTATTCATTTCAGCTTGAGACTATGATGAGTAAATTTCTTACTTAAAGTTAAATTTCTTTCTCTTCCAAAGAAGAATTCTCAAGATAAAGGTATGTATGAAGAAGTATCCTTACAAGGACTATAGTTTTTATTTTTCCTTAATACACAAGGCAGCTGGGAGAAGGCACTGAAAGAGCACGGCCTTCAACTCGGTGACCATTCTTTGAGCTCCCTACTCTTTCCCATCTTAGGGATAGAGGAGTTAGGTGGTGATGGTGACAGTGGTGGTTGTCTCCTTCACATGTGCTCCAGATCAGGAAATCATCTCTAGCTATTAACCTGCTGAAGTGAGCACACAGTACGAGTTTCATTTTCCAACCATGTGTGAAAATGTCCCAACTTAGGACAGAAAACCAGAAGTAGAAGCAAAAGGCAGGGTGTATCAAGATGGACATTTATCCTAATACCACCTCCAACAGTGCCTCTCAAATTTTAAAGTGCATAGGAATCGCCTGGGGGTCTTGTTCAAATGCAGAATCTGGTTCAGCAGATCTGGGGTGGGGCCCTGAGAGTCTGCATTTCTAACAAGCTCCCAGGTGAAGCCAATGTGCTGATCCTCAGACCATGCTAAAAAGGACCTGGAAAAACATTTGGCCTTTCAGGCTGTTAGATGATGGTGCAAACTTTAATGCTGTATATAGACATATACCTCTTCTTAAATACAACCATCAGGAATGGGAGTTTCCATCTAGCTCAGTAGTCTCAACCTTGGTACTCACTGGAATTAGTGGGGAGCTTTAAAGAATACTGATAAATGGGTCCCACCCCCAAAGATTCTGCTGTAATTGGTCCAGGTCACCCTAGGCCTTGGGAAGTTTAAACACTCATAGGGGTTTCTAATGTGCAGCTGTAGTGGAGAACCCCTGATCTGGCCAAATAAAGTGATCCACTTAAACCTGTCATTTAAAGCTTAACTATTATTTCTCCTAATAGCTTTTCTCACATCACAGCACTAACTTTAATTGAGGCCAATCAGATTTTACATTTAAATGTGCAGCAAACCAGTTGTCATATTTTTTTAAGTGAAGGGTTATCCTTCCTTAAACTTCCAAAACATGCTGTACTTCGATTTTTCTTAGTGACATGGCAAATTTATTAAACATTTTCCCCCACACTGTTGACATGGCTCAGTTTTATTGATTTATAAAATTGCTACAATACTTTAAACAAGCAGAATTTTCACAATGAAAATATAGAGTACACCTTTGGCATTTGGAAGAGAAAAAAAGAATACTCACAAGATAAGTATACATATATTTTTTAATGAAGTTTATTTTTCCCCTGGGAATAAAAATCCTATTCTGAAATGTTTCAAAATTAAAGTGCTTAGTTATATCAATCTAAAGCCGTATTTGCTATTAGTCTACTAAGTTTATTTAGAGACTAGTTTTTCTATCAATTTCAATATTTCCAATTTATTTAACTTCTAAGTTACAAATTATCCATTTAAATACCCACAAACTCTTGTTGCAAGAACCATTATATGTATTAGTTACAACTAACCAAAAATAAAGACACTGAAAAGGAAAAATAAAAAAAAATCATGTGCTTATGTTTTCAATAATATTTATACACACAAAGAAAAGGCTATTTTTCTTAAAAATCATGATATTTTCTAACACTTGCCTATTTATGTTTAGGTTAAAATAACAGTTGGTGTGCAAATGTAAATAATAAATGCTATTCAACTAGTTAACTAAAAAAAGTGAAAATTTAGGAAAGCCAATTATAATTAAGATAGTCAATTTATCTAAACCATTAAAAATAAAGCAGTGAGTTTTAAGTGCACTCAAGAATTAGCAAAGATGAATACTGGCAACATAGCACTTAGTAAGTATCCAATGAATATTGACTGAACAAAGTTTGTTTTTAAGATGAATAAATATATAAGCTATTCTAAATTTAAATGCCCCCTTGAACTCACCAGCCTTCCCAAGTGATTCTTTTCTTTCCCTAAACAGTCCACCAAATATGGAGACATTGAGTAGGGTATTTTGGGGACTCTATAATCATCAATCAAAAATGGAGAAAAAATTACAAATATCGAATCATTATGTTGTATAACTGAAACTAATATAATGTTATATGTCAATTATACCTTAATTAAAAAAAAGAAATAAACTTCTATTTTGTTTGAGCCATTAAAAAAATGAAGAAAAGATAAAGTGAATAAGAAGGGGGATAAAAAGAAAGGTAGAATGGAAAAAGTTCATATGACTTTCTCTTTGGCTAATTATAAATAACATTGAAAAGCTCTTAGAAACTTACTTTTAACATTCAACCATGATTTTTATAACATACAACCATGATTTCTTCAGAGCTGGTAAAAAGGAAAGGCTGAGATAACAGAATTTTAAAAACCAGGGGCAAGAAAAATCACAGTGAGTCTTTTAGTTTTTGTAGATCAAGCTAGCAATGGACTTGAATGATTAAAAACATTATCTAAAACCATATCCACTCCTTAATCCCTTCACACTCCCCCCAAAGAAAGAAAAACACCTGCAGGAGTGGAATCTGAAAGTGGCAGATGCAGACATTTTAGAAGAAGGAGCCACATGTCCCCCAAAAAGAGACTTGTTATGAAGCCAAAAAATGATAGGTCATTGGTACATTTTGCTGGCTTCATAACTCAAGCCATATTCAAGGACGATGTGTGGCCAACATGGCCTGATTCACAAAGCAAGAAAGAAAAGTTGCAATCCGTATATTTCTCCCCCAAAAGTCATGGCCTATATTTTAAAAACACAGCAAGGAGAAAGAAGGGCAACTTGTCTTTCTAAGGAGGTGTGCTACTTATGCAAAATCACAAAGGAACTAAAACTCTTCTCTCAAGTGATGACTAAGCGTGATCTAAACACAAAAAGTAACTATGTAAAACACTGGTATGCTATTGAATTTCACTTGCTAAATGCAGACTTTTTAAAGTTTGTTTTAAAAGCATGGCACTATTTTTTTCCTGAGCACATGTCAAGGTTGCAAAGGTCTTTGAATTCACAAAGGCACTGCTAGTAAGTGAATGGTGTGCATTACTCGTGCACACATATACACTTGGCCTGAAGAAAGAGGTGATGGGCTATTTTTGTTTGCATTTTAAAAATATACGTATGATTAAGTTCATTCTAGTGTGATAATAGAAACTGAAAACAGGGAATCAATTATAGTTGCTCAACTTTGTTTACTGTGAGGGCTTAAAAAAAAAATAATCTAGCCAAGTTGTGCAAACTCCGATCATAATCATTGCCCTGTATTAGGGATGACAGAATATCCTTGCCAGCAGTCCCCACACCTTCCTACCAAGCCCATGGCAGACAGCATTAATCAAGTAGTAGGTCACTCTCTGCTGATCCTAGCTTCAAACTCAGAATCCCTGGAAGCCACAACTAATTGATCAGAGTTGGCACAGAAGGAAAAAAAATTAAAAGACAGTACGTCATACATGGTCACGATGCTAAATACAAGTATTATTGCCACACACTTTTCTCCGGCCAACCATTGCAAAACAAGAAAACAAACAAAAATATAATAAAGCCAACTAACAGTTAATACATGACTTGTATTCTAAGGCCTCTCCCATGGGGCATCATGGCAAGGGGCTCCGGACAGTGTTGTGAGTATGCCAATTCTGCAGGCATGCTGAAACACTGGATAACCTAGCAACTCCAAGCAACCAAAAATACCACAGGAAAGGGGCACAGTATAAAAATTTCCTATTTAATTCAAGTACAGAGCCTGAATCTGGTGGTAAGAGTTAAAAGGTATTTATTGTATGCTCATTTACCACATAAAATTGTCCAATAAAGGCTTTTAGTCATGTGGACACGCATACATTCCAAGACAGCAATCCGATGCTTGATCCTTACCATCTCTCAGCCACACTTTTGATTGCTGTCAAACAAACAAAAAAACCACAACTCTATTTTGACCAAGTCCTGGTAACTTCTGGAGCAAAGTCGTTTCATTTTTGTAGTTAAACATTTAAAATCAACTGTAAAACTAAACAGAAAGCTTTATCTCGAAATAAAATGATTCCAAGTTACATTGTCCACAACCCAGAAACCATGCATACAGACCTGCACACACATACACACGATTAAAGAAAGCGCTAGAAACTCTAGGATTGTCTTTCAAAAGAAAATGGCCTCATTCTAGATATCTAGAAAAAGCAGTCAATTCACAGTTCCTCGCATAGAGGGATTAAAAAGAAAATAAAAGAGCTAGAATGCCTGTCAGGTCAACATCGGCAGAGGTCAGAATTAGTCTACTGCCACATACACAAAATACTTGTAAAACGACATATAGAGTCATCTCCTTTCTTACCAGCTGCATCATAGATGTGCCACTGTTTATTGAATCACTTTGCTATTGATGAGCTAATCTGAATGACTGCAATGTACATCTACATAAAATAATAGTGAACATGTAGGGAAAGGTCTGGAAGGATACACACCAGAAAAGAGTGGTTACCCCTAGGGGAGCGGGGGTGCCAAGGCAAACTTTCACTTTATTCGTATTGTCTAAATGATAATTTAATAAAGACGAATTTATGATTTAATATATTCAGGAACTGCTTTAAAAAGATAAGAGGAAGGGTAGGAAATAACCCAGCTCTCTCAGAATCCAGAGTGCTGGGAGACAGATGATGGCACTGAGAGGGACTGAAAAGTTTTCCTAGAACACCTCCTTTTCATTACACATAACTCATTATTTTTCATTCCTAACCAGCCACCTCTCATCCAAAATGACAGCCTCTGCCTACTAATACCAAGAGAGGTTGGGAAAGAGTGGATCCACAAAGGTGATATGATTCTCTCTCCTTTGTTCCTAACTGTTCCCATGCTACCAAATCTGGAAATATACTTTACATTGAGATTTAAGAGGGTAAAACAGTCTTTGTGACAAACTTTCAAAAGCACAAATATCAACAGCATCCTCCTCTCACTCTGACAGAATAAAACTAAGGAGGAAATTCATTACAGAGTCATACATTTCTGACCACATTACCCATGGAAACAACCCCTCATTGGTGGCAAAGGAATTGCTTAATGTGTTAATATCCCTGTACATTAATTCATTGATCTACCACAAGTAACCAAAACTTAATCTGCCCTGCCGTACATTCTGGGTTTCATGGATAAATTCTGGGTTAGTTATTTATTTGGCAACGAACGCTAGTCCAGAGGCAGATGAAGTAAAATACTAAATAAAATAAACAGATCATTTAAATACTTAGTATTTCAGGATACAGTAACAAAATATTCCTCATTCTAATCAATCCCGTCTGAGTTAATCCTGGTTGTGTGCATCTTGGTTGCTCTTGTATTCCTTCCTGTACTTTAACATTTATGTGTAGAGGCTAAAATGAGGTAAAGCAACTGGCCCATCGTAAGTGTTCCAAAATGTTTTATTATCAAAGATACCAAGAGAAGTTGTTTTGAGGGGAAGGGGAGCACATTATGGGCCAGAAGAGCAAATCCCATCCTATGAAAAGATAGAGATTAGTAACTGCATTTGGAGATGAGGCAGCATAAGGGCTCCAAAGATGTAGACATCAAAGTTCCAGAGACGAACTATCAAAGCAAATAGTAAGGGGACATAAAAGACAATATTATTCACATCTAGGGGAGGGGAAATGCCAGCAGCAGGCCAACAGCAGGCACTGTTTGACTCTAGCCATGTCTACCTGTTTCATCTGTACTACCAAAGTTATCGTGATAATTTGCAAAGAGGTTTATTCACACTAAGCAACTGGCCAATCCTTTCGTAGAAAAATTTCTTATCTCTAGCAGTACTGATATTTACAACCATTTGTCACAACCATGGGACTCTAGTGAGAGAGAATGCAAATCTCCTTACAAATAAAAATCCCCTTCCCCAAAGTATGCAGCTCACTATTCATAAAAAGAGGAGGGCAATCAGCTACTCCCACTTCACCACTGCGAATGAGAGTTCTGTGTTATCACATGCAATCTGGACACAGAGAAGATACCTGAAGTAACTGAACAAATGCAGGCATTTTGCTTTTTATAGGTTCACATTTTCTGAAAAGTGTACAGTCACTCACAAGAAAGTAGGGCATAGATGCAGTGACTAGAATCTACGAGTTCTCTATTTCTACATATCAAAGAATATTACATCTCCTGGCTGTAGGTAAGGCATAATAAACATCATTTCCACAATTTTATTCTCTAGACTTCATATTTAAATGATAAACACAAAACCAATAAAGCTTAAAAGCACATCAAAATTGTGATATGCTTTTAAAAACTTTTAGACTATTACTGATTGGATTTTTTTAAGGCTTTAATGTGTCTTAGAAAGATAAAATTTAACTCCTGAACATTTCATTGAAGTCTAGTTAAATGTAGAGCCAATGTTGTCAAACACTAGATTTTCCCATTTATCAACAACTCTCCCTATGGTGAAAACATCTTCATTCAAGTCTAAGTGGGTTACTGAATTAAGAGTAGTAGTAGTAATAATAATAATGGTAACAACAATATTAACAATAGCTAACACTTATTTAACATATACCACATGCCAGGCACTGTTCTAAGTGCTGTATATGTATTGATTCTGCTAATCCTCACAACAATCCTATGAGGTAGGTAGTACAGTAAAACAATATTAATTAAAAGTCATTAGAGAGTAGAAAGAATGAATTATAGAATAAAACTAAAGAGATTTTATTTTCTATACTATTAGAATTTAAATCTAGACTTCCAGTTAAATATGATAGACTGACCACATGTATTTATTTTCTTTACCTCCAAAACCCCACCAAAAAGACGTTAGAGGAATATTAGTGGTATTAATCCACAAAGACAAAGAGAACAGACTACACAGCCATGCGATTTCAACAAAGTTTATAAAAATAAAAACCAGGAGGAGGTGTGGTAACTAACCTAGCAGACGGGGAGAAATTAAAGCCTAAGTGCCAATACCTACACCTACCAAACCCTAACAGGTTCAAGACTTGGAAGCACCAGGTATTGTAGACGACGAGAGGGAGGCACAGAGCTGAAATGGGGACTAGAAGTCTGTATGAAGAGCAACCGGAGCCCAGGTCCTCTCCCTACTCGCCACAGCCACACAACTCACCAACCCCCAACCTCCATCCACAGGAGAAACTGAACCTGAGGGTCAGCGACCACAGAGGAAGACTGTGATGGGGTGGGGCAGGGCATGGGGAGGCTGGAAAGACGGGATGAAGTAAAAGCTACCACACAAACTGTGCAGTCCTCACCCTTCTCCTATCCTGCTGCCAGAATCCAGGAGTCCTTCCTAGAAAAACTAAATGGCTCCAAAGAAAAGACTTCCACTGAAATTTAGGGGACTCCAACAAAAAAGGCCAGCTCTTTACCTGATGGCCACTAGTAACTGATAAACCCAGTCTACACATAAAGACCTACGGAATTAGCTATTTGGTACCTGATTCTTAACATGAATGGATGACCTCCCCAAGTTTCTAAGAAAGCCTTCAGAATGGAAGACATAGTCCAAAACAAATAAACAAGAAAACAGGAACATGGAAGAAATAGAAACAATGCGAGAAACAGGAAAGACATAAGGAAAAAACACATAATTATCCTTAGAGATAATGAAAAGACATTGAATCTATAAAATAAGCATAAGGTATTATGAAAAAGGAACAGAGGAAAAAAGATATCTTAGAAATTATGGAGCTAAAAAAAATTTAGTGGAAGAGCTGGAGGATAACAAAAAGAACAAATCTAATATAACTTAAGCAGCAACTGGAGAGGAAAGATTTTTAAAATTAGAGAATCAGTCTGGGAGGTCCAACATTCAAATAACTAGAATTCTAGAAAGACAGGATGGAGAATATAGAGGAGAGACAATTATCAAAAAGATAACACAAAAATTGCCCAGAACTGAAGTAGACCAGTCTACAAATTGAAAGACTCCCCCAAGTTGAGTACCCATCAACATGAATGAACAAAGACCCACACATCATCGTGAAATGTCAGGGGTAAAGACAAGCTCCTAAAAGCTTCTTGAGTGTGAAACAGGTCCCGTGTAAAAAGACGGTTTCAGAATTTTCACAGGACTCATGAATGCCATAAGACAATGGAGCACAATTTCTTCAAAATTCTGAGGGAAATATAATCGTGACATAAACTCAAAGTAGGTCCAAACTACCAATCAATCAAGAGTACAGACATTTTCAGATCTGTAAAGTCTCAAAATCTTTACTTCTCATGCACTTTTTCCTAGGAAGTTTTTTGTGGTGGATACACTTTAGCCAAAAAAGGGCAGTAAATGAAGAAACAGGAACTCACAGGATCCAATAAACAGGAGATCCAATATGAGACTAAAAAACAAAGGGAGACCAAGAATGACCACTGAGCCATGCTCAGGCCTGGAGAGCAATAATCCAGACGGCAGAAGATGAAAACTGGAAGAAATGTCCCCAAAGGACAAAAAAAAAAAAAAAAAAAAAAAAAAGGAATTGATATTATCTGATGTTTTTGAGCATTTAAGTCTTTGGATAGTTATTGTGATGGATACATAAAAAATTAAGCAAATTTTAAAATCAGGCAATTTTTAATTCCAGGAAAAATAAAGTTCTAGTAGAAAGGAAATAAGGATGGTTCACCACAGGGTTCAGCAGTGATACATTTGTATCTACTGATTTAACAAAAAGTAGTGATGAATCTATATTGGGAGGGGTGGGGGAGGGAGGGATATAGGAAAAGTAAATCCTGCCTGCCATAAAAGGAATTCAAGAAATCATTTCCGAAATTGATAAATCAAGAAAAAGCAATATAACATATTTTCAAACAGGAAGGTAAATACTGGAACAAACCACCAAGAGCTGAAAGTACTTGTCTCTGGGGCGCTAAGTCGGGAGGAGGGGCAACTGCTTTTCATTATAAGCCTTCTAGTTCTATTTGATTTGGTTAATGATATGCATGAATTACTTTAGTAAAAACAAGCTAAATTTATAAAAAGAAAAGAAGGGGCTGGCCCAGTGGCAAAGCCATTAAGTTCGCGTGCCCCACTTTGGCGGCCTAGAGTTCACCAGTTCGGATCCCAGGTGGGGGTGGACCTAGCACCACTTGTCAAGCCAGGCTGTGGCAGCATCCCACATAAAATAGAGGAAGATGGGCACAGATGTTAGCTCAGCAACAATCTTCCTCAAGCAAAAAGAGGAAGATTGGCAAGAGATGTTAGCTCAGGGCCAATCTTCCTCACAAAATAAAAGAAAAGAATTTAAACTTACAAATTTAGTATGAATTCAAAGAAAGGAGGATTGGGGAACTGCAAAGACATGAAAAGGAGCCCTATGTACCAGCTACAATTTACTTAACCCCCCAGGGCTATTAAAAGAGAGACCTCCCCCTCGAAGGAGCTCCTGCACCTAACCAGGCTTTCTTTCAGGCCACGACTCTCCCTCTGCACCAAGTGGCAACAGCAAGTCTCAAAGGACAGACCCAGAGGCACTTCATTTAATAAAAGAAGTAAAGGATTGGTAGAGTCCAAATTACTGAGATAATATATATGGGATTAGTATAAAGAGCAGTGCAATATTACAAGGATACATTTCCTGAGATCTCATGATGATTTCTAAACACCAAATGTAATAACACATAGTGAAAAACTACAATTCAGGGTCAAAGGTTCCATGGCAACTGTGGAAATGAAGATTCTTTACCTCTTGCCATGGAATTTAAGTTTAAGCAATAGTGTCCATTTCTGGACTTGCCCTGATTGAAGATAACACAATAATTCAATATGATAATAACAACGTTCAAATTTGGTCCATTTACAAAAGAACTGTCATCAAGTCGCTTTAATCAGGGAGGCCTGCGATTTCCACACAACAGAAACCAGGCACTTGAAAAGAAAAGCAAGCACTGGTTTTGCCTAGGAGATCACTGATACACCAACAGTCTCCACATTTCTCAATAACCCCACGGCCTAGACAAAGCAAAACAGGAACAAGCAACAGTGACACACTACAGAAAATCCCGACAAGCGAAAATTCTTACAGAATTAGTCTTATTTGGTTCATCTTTTTCTTAAAATTCAGAAAAGCCAGGCACACTTGAAATTACACAGGGCTCCTCAAAATGCAAGGTTCCCTGAAGCTTTAAAGGTTGCTTCATGCTACCAATTCACTGATCAAAATCTGGATAGAATTCAAGATACATTTATATCCCCTCAAAAAAAATGATTTCACAATGTGTGAAAGGGAAAAAAAGTGGCTCCAAGTCACAATAAAAGCCATACTGAGGAATCCAGCAAAACTGTTCAAAGCACCTGTTTCAAGGGGAAAAAAATGATATGAAACAGAAATGACTGCATTTTATTTAAAAAAAATATTTATACAAAACTGTTCAGGAACTCATCTTTTTGGATAAAGCAATAGAAAACAGATTTATTTTCCATGAGTTCAAAAGCTTGTTAGGGTGTTTTCATTATAAACCTATCAGTTCAAAAAAAACTACCAGAAAAACTCCCCATGAGTAGCACCTTGACCTTCATGGTCTTATCACTACACAAGTTCTTACTACCAAAAAAAAAGAAGCAAAAAATCTGATTACTTGTTCAACATGAAAACCTACCACATTATCAAACTTCTTATTTTCTCAAGTTAGACATATGAGTACAATATATGAGTAGAAAAAGCTTCCACTTAATATAGTCTAATGACCTGTGTGCTATTTAAAATCACAAATACTTTAAGTAGCATACAGTTTCTCTAAATGCATTTTAATGTAGATAATTATTTATGTCCATTTTAAACCTAAGAAAGAAAGCTTATAATTACAGATTTATTTCAGTAAAGTAAATATCAAATGTTAACTCTTAAAAAAAGAGTCCCACACAAACTTACAAGAGAAATTTAAAGTGAAATAAGCCACATTATTCTAAGCTCATAGGCAACAAAACTAAAAACATGCCTCATTTGTGTATTCACTATGAGGTCCAAATATACAAACAAAATCAAAGCAATAAAGAACACTATTAGCACTTGATAAAGATTAGACAGAATATCAATAAATGTAAAAAATACAATGTATTATATGATGAGTTTGAATGCAAAAACCACATATTTATTAAACATATGATTAACTTAAAAACACCAAACCAGTTTGTTTTAAAGTGCTCCTCATCCAAGACCTTGGACAAAACTGTCACTCTAAAGTGAATTTTAAAAAAACAGTTTACAAGGCAAACACTGACAATAGCTATGGACAGGCACTACCAACAAATGCTGTTTGTTCTTTAATTAAATAATGCCATTCTCAAGTGATGTAGAGCAGTCGCCTTGACAGAATTCCTTTTTTGTATAAATATTCATAAATAAAAAATGTCCCTAGATATTCTAAAGAGCTGCTAACATTAATACCTTACAACAGCAGCTTAATGTCTATTTTAGGAAAAAAGCACTAAAATCCTCTTCCATTGAAAGTTGTTTATTTCTCTGGTGTAAGTGAGCAAGGTCACTACAACATTAACTTCTATTCTAGAACCATGTAAATAACAATGTATACACATCTTAAATTTGGTAGGTCATAAACGTTAGGATGTAATCATGTTTTGATGCAACAGAAAAATAAATAAATAAAAATTAAATACTTTAACCCAACATTTGGTATTGACAAATCAGTAGTGTCAACTTCATGTATGAAGGACAGCACAGTCTGGTGTTTTAAAAATCCTCAATGTCATGGCATTTGGGCTAAAATGTTTAGAATATTAAATGTTTCCTTTTTGCTTAAAGGAATACAATACAATCACCATCAAGCTGCTATCGTAACTCATTTTTAGCTGGGGTACAGTGACCATTTGGTCCATGGCACAAGTTACACATATCACACTTCTGTCAAACTGAAAACTTATGTTTATAAGATTTCATGTTTATCAGCTACAATACACACTGACTAAGCTGTCAGTCCCTCACAGTTTTTTATAAAAATATCTACATTTGTCCTTATGAATGTCAAAATGTTACACTATCATTTGTTTAAAAAAAAAAAAAGATGCACATTCATACCGTGAAGTTATTAGGAAAATACTCTTGCAAATAAACTATATAAAGATAAAATACACTTCAAAGGTATGTGGGTTGTTTTTGTTTGTTTGTTTTACAATATTCTATAAAGTGCAGAGAAATCCTAAGGGAAAAACTACTCCCTATAACATAGTTTAATTACAGCAGCTTTTGCATAGCAATACTTAGAGGAAGTTGGCCACTTCCGTTTCCTCAGGAAGAGAAGGATGGAAGAGGATCTTCCGAGCCAGAATTTTTTTTGGCCATAAGTCTGCTTTCTTCAGGAATGGGTGCTGAAGCCAAATCTCCATTAAGTGTATTTCTTGAACAGTGAACAGGTCCTATTAAGAAATTGATTAAAAGGTTAAACATCCTATCAATATTAACTCGAGTCCTCTCTGAAAGAACATTTTAAGTTTCCTATTCAGGGACATGAAATTCCTTTAGCTTCCTGCTCATTTTTCAGTTGTTTCTTTAACAGAGAAAAATCTAACTTTTCTACCACTGGCAGTCATAGGAGAAACTTCAGAGTTCATGAAACAAATTATGAAACTACTTAAAGTAGAGATATTAGTTTTGTTCATTGCTGGAACCATGGTTGGCACATACTAGGCAGCCGGTAAATATTTGCTGAATTGAATTTAGTCTTTCTTAATTAACTATTGCTTTTTCAGCTTGATAGTTTTAATGCTGTTAGTACCCTCCTTGTTTTCTAGGCAAAGAAACCAAGACCCAAAAAAGGTTGCACGCCTACCCCAAGATCACACAATTAGTAAACGAACTAGGATTAACGTAGGGCTTGCTCTTTTCATCACAAGACTTTCTGAGCAAAGCTGACAAGGTACCTCACACTGAAAGTTCCCATATTTCCATTTGGAATGCAACTCACAAAACTTATCACCACAGTTGCAAGTGAACACAGCTAAACACACTGGCATGGTCCTGTTCCAGGGCAACTGGACTTTTATATGTACATATTATATGAATTTAACATGAACATCTATTACTTCATAATTTTTAAAAATCTAGTTGATAAAAAATAGAAGCAGCTGCATCCCCAAAGGAAAAGAATATTTTGGGATAAAGACTTTCAACTAAGACTGCCAATTGCAAAATATGTACTTTGTAAGGAAGAGCACTAATTCAATCTCTGCTTTGTCAACCGAGACACTAAACTTTAGGATAAACAGAAGGAAATCTAAGGATAAAACTTCTGACCAGCCTACACTTACCAATTTTAAAAATTTCTAGAGAATTGAGGTATGTGTATGTATATAAATATGTATGCATGTGTGTGTGGGTGTGTGCGCACGTATTTGTGACTAGTTTTGTTATACTCCGTAACAGCTAAATTGGGGATTGCTAAATCGAATAAGGCATTTACACTCAGATCTTATGAAAACTGTTTTCAAGAATTTAGGGCCAGGATGCATAAAAGAGAAGAGAGCTAAGGAAAATGGCTGGCTTTAAAAAAATTAATTTCGCTATCACAAATCAAAATGATTCCCTTAGAGAAAACAAAGCAGTGGCATCTAGAGAAAAGTGCAAGGCAGCATAAAGAACTCCTTCATGAGCTCTGGATTAAAAGGGTCATATATAAAAGGCAGAAAGAACAAGGTGGATCAGAATGCATATTACCTGCCTCCAGTGACATTTCTTCCCCATACCTAACCTGTTTAACCTTCTTTCTCTTTTCCTTATCTCTTCCAAGTTGTACTAAATTGGTCAGGAAAGTGTCTTTCTCCCTCTCCTACCCCACATCATCCCTTTTCCTTCCTTCATTTCTTTACCCACTGTCCCAACTTCAAATCAAAATCATAGTGAGCACAGAGTAGTGCTCTCTATCAATACAGAGATGATTAGTTCTGTAAGGAATATGGGCATAAAAAAAAAGATGCCGTCACCTTCTGAAGATCTGAAAATGACCAGCAGTCCCTTTTAGAATCTCCAACATCTTCATGAACCCTACATTCTCCTCTAATCAAACCTGTTCAACCTTCTGGTTAAGAAAATAACTCTATTTTAATCAACATTTTCAATATATTCAAATAATAGAAATCCAACCCATTGTTTTGTTCCCTCTCAGTCATACTATGAATTAGCTCAGCTGTTCTAGGCAATCTAAAGAATCTAACCACCATTCATCATGTCATTTCCATAAGGGAAATAAAATCTGTGTTCCAAACAACTGACTTACAAATCAACTCTTAGAACACGATCTGCTCCCTAAAGAAGAACAGTATGTAATTTCTATCCTGTATGCTTCATGAGCAATAGTAAAGACTTTGAAAAGCAAAAGTCTATTAATGGAGTTGTAATAATAAGACCATATTTGTGTTCACTGGAAATCATGGTCATTACTGTCTAACTAGATATTCTGACATACTTAGGAAGCTTTTTCCCTAAAGCGAAAAATAATTAAATTTTAACATAAATCACAAAAGCTTCCCTAAAGTATTCAATTGCAGTAGGCTGCCTCTTTAAAAAATAAGGGAGAAAAAGGTGCAGGAATAAATGCTACTATAATTCACCACCACCACCAGAAAAAATTATTCTCCTTGTTCATTACAAATTATTTAAGTAAAAAGGCTGATTTTTTTTCTTTGAACTTAGAACTTGCCTTTATTTTCTCCTAGAATCCTACCCACAATTCATGCTTTCTTCTAAAATGTTTTTTAAACGCAAACATAGTGAGAGCAGAAGATTACTAAGAGATTACTAAAATACAGTAAGAGTGAAAGATTTTGATATTATATATATAAATCTCAGATAGGTTACTCACAAAGAGATATTCAGCACTTCGTTAATAACTAAGCTGTTTGCAAGAGGATACATGAGCTTCTGTTGATTGTATGCTGTTTGCTTAGCTCTGAATTAAGAAATTAATACAAGGGCAAAGTACAGCATTCACTGTCAGTATCTTTCATTTCAACAATTACATAACAATTTTGCTAAAAAGGCCAAAAGAAAAGACAGAGTCCCTCTAACTTACTATCTGGGTCTTCATGAGGAATATCGTTACAAGAGTCTGTATCTGAGTAGGTTCTACGGCGTCGCTGGGAGAGTCGGTGAAGTGTAGACACTGGTTCCTTTATAGAGTGGCTACTCCTGCAAATCACATAAAGAGCACTAAATTGTAAGGCCTTAAACAAATGAAAACACCCTCAAATGGAGTTTTAAATGACTTCTCTTTATTTATTTATTTTTAAAGATTTTATTTTTTTCCTTTTTCTCCCCAAAGCCCCCCAGTATATAGATGTATATTCTTCGTTGTGGGTCCTTCTAGTTGTGGCATGTGGGACACTGCCTCACTGTGGCTTGATGAGCAGTGCCATGTCCGTGCCCAGGACCCAAACCAACGAAACACTGGGCCGCCTGCAGCAGAGCACACGAACTTAACCACCTGGCCACGGGGCCAGCCCCTAAATGACTTCTCTTTAAAATGAAAAAGGAACTATTTTTATGCCCTAAGTTCTATTTTAGCAATATTCTACTCCTTCAGAGGTCAGGCCAGAAGCAAATCAAATCATTTAGAATATGGTAACTTAGAAGTTACCAGATTCTGGTAAATCTGGTAATTTAGAAGCTGGTTGGTAACCTGGAGAATATGGCCTCCGAGCCCAACAAATGGAAAAGGCGTACAATGAAGAAGAAGCGACTTTTATAGAGGACAGTCTAGCTAGACAGTAGACATATCAGATGATTAACAAACATTTGAAAACTAAAAGTTTTGGATTTCACAAGTGCATGTATGCACTGTCAATCCAATCTGATCAAAAACAGCAGAGTGAAGGGCATGGGCAAGTGGTTTGGGAACATGCTAGAGGCCGACTTGCTGACAGTAGCAAGAGCAGATAAAGATGGCAAAAAGGAGGCTAGAAAAACTATTTTAGAAAATCAGAAAACTAGAAAAATCAGTCTAAAAATTTAAACATAGAAGCAAATCACCACCAGTCAACAGCACCTTGGCTACCACTGTATGACAGCCCAACATTACTGCTCTTAAAGACAACCTTCATTTATCAAGAAAAAATAAAGTTTTAGAATTCCTAATATATCTTATTAAATATGGTAGAAAGGATAAAATACAGTTTAGAAAAATTTCTATCATAAAAATAAAAGTTTGTCAATTCAGTTACTGAAACTCTTCAATCCCTGAAGGTTGGATATGTACGTCACTGGACTCCTCTAAGCACATGACAGTTCAGTCAAAGATCACATAATCATCAGAGGAAAAAAAAGTGAGAAAACAACAATAAGGGCTCAGTTAGAACTCAGTTAGCATTTATTAGAGAAATAAATGTTAATGTCACTATAACTTCATCACTTTCCAAGGAACCAAGTAAGACAACCAAGGCAACTTAAAAAAATATTACCTACCAAGATAAAAACCACCTTAATAGCCTGGGATGTTGGCAAGTTCTATCTAGAAGGTAAATTTTTCAAATGTGTTGATAAGAATATATACTTTAAAATATCAATTGGTTTTTCTCTCTTTTCAGCAAGATCTTTAGCTCCTAATAAAACAATTGTTGAACATAAATATATGATGCTATAAAAAGATACAGTAAATGAACCTAAGCTCGTCTGGAGCCTTGATACATCAAAAATTGATTTCTATTAGCCATCATTTGATATAATTTCAAACACTGAAAAAAGGTACAACAGCTGGCCAGGTGCTTCCCTTGTTGATTAATTTAGTCACTCACTTTTTTCTTTACTGACTACCTACTGGGGCCAGGCCCAGTACTAAGCACTAAGAGACAATGCTGAACAAATCAGAACCAGATTCTCTCCAGAGTTTACATTCGACATCACTTTAGGTTAAAGATCCAAAGAATTCCCTAAGCAGGTATCATTTTAAGAGACGTTAGTCAAAAGAAAACGTTATTTTACCTCTCTGAACTGCAGGAACCAGGGTGGCTGACAGAACGCTTCATCTAGAAATTTAAAAAGAAAATGAGCATAATCCATATGTCAAACAGAATAAGGTAGCTCTAATATATTATTATCATAATTAACATAAATTTACTCAGAGAAAAGGATGGCTGGCCAAAAAATTTATTTTTCACAGATTCAAGTAACAACATCATTAGCACAATGTCTAGCTTTTTCCCTAGTAACCATTAACTGGAATCTTTCTCAACACATCCCAAAAACAAGCTGGATCCTTTTCTCAATACTAAAAACCAAATCCTATAGTTTATGTATATCTCACATATGTGTGTATGTAAAAATATAAAAAATAGTACACTTAACAAGTCCAAAAAAAAAATCACACTATTTGTGATAAAAAGGAGTATCTAGCAAGCCAGAAAATATTCTAATAAATGTCTCTCTCTTTTTTTTAAAGGGCAGGAATAGAGTCTGGTAGCAAAGCTTCTCTTTACCATTCATTATTCAGGTAGCTGTTACACAGATGTTGTAAAGTGTGGTTTTCATGGAAAACGGCATTAATAATTCAAGTCGTTAAAGAACTCAAAAGAACCCTAAGCCTCTAATAGGTTTCTAAAACATATACTTAAAATACAAATAAATAAATAAAATGAGATTAAGCACAGCATTAATAAATATGACAAATACTAAAAAAAATTCAGAAGATCCAACTACTCCACCAAAAAAATAGAAAGAGGCAGCCAAGTAAAACAGATTATTTCAACGTTTAACAAGGTAGCAAAAAAGCAAAGTCTATACTAAAGCCTCAAAATGGTTGTATACATAGGGGCTCAAGAGGCTTACAAGTCCAAGTCTAAAACCTGTGTTACGTAAATGCCTTCTACATTTGTAACATGAGCCACCAGTTGCTCTGAGAAATCCCAGCTAAAATGATAAAAGTTATGACCCATCCAATTTGCAGTCCAGGGGACATCTAATATGACTGACTAAGATACAACTGGACATTAACATCTCCTTTAACAGAAATCACTTCCTTTAGGATTACTCACCCAATGACATCCTCACTACAATTATCACTCAATCTGTGGATCAAAATGACAATTGTTTGAACTTCCAAGATGATTTGAAATATAACTGAATGCAAGTTAATTTTAAGAGGGCCACAATGAGACTAACTATATAAAATGGTTATAAAAATCAAGTTAATTTTGGAATTCTCAAACCTTTCAGCTTTATTTTTCATTTACTCATGTTATTAAAAAAAAAAAAAGACTTTCCCATGAAGACTGTCTAACCTTAATTTCCACACTATGTGTCTCCAGAATATTTGCTTTATGTATGAAGTAAAATGGCACAGCAAGGGAAAATAAGAGGTCTGTAACTGATATTTCCTAGATTAACTTATCAGGTTTACTGTAATGTTTCTACTGATAAAGGTTTTTGGTTTAAAAGAGATAGTTAGTACAGTTTCCTATACATAAAATATACATACGACCTCTCTGGACTACAGAGCATTTGTAACAGAAGGCATTTTCCTCAGAAGTTCAATGCAAAAACAAGGCAGGTCTGAGGTGTTTTTATCGTATTTGGCTCTATAAAGTACACCTTAAAAAAAATAGTGTACCCTTTGTATATCAACCTCAGGAACATAGCACTATATACCCATCTTAACTATATGTGTTATTTAACAGTTCACAGTATATCTACAATTGTTCTAAAAAGCAACATTGTCAAACCGTGTTCTACTGACTACCACAGTCCTGTGAGATGTATTCAAAAAGGTTCAAAACAAAAAGGGTTCAACTGTCAAATAAATTCCAGAAACATTGCATATCACCTCTCCTTCTCAGAGATTCATAATACATTTCAGAATAAAAGAGGTTGTAAGAAATCCTATGACAGAGAAACCCAATTCGTTTAAGTTAACCTAGCACTTCCCAAACTAAGCTGGCCATACAACTCATTCCCATGGTACACCTCTCAGAGGACACTCTTAGTCCATCATACACTGATTAGAAAACAATGACCTTAATAAAGTTAGGTAATAATCTTTACTAAATCTCATATAACTAAATTTGCTGGGGTAAGTAAGAGAACCTAGCAATAAGTTGTACCCTATTCTTTCTTCCAGCAAATAAGACCAGGTAATTACTAAAATGGTAGCCAGGTGACATTTTTCCTTTTATAAAAGGGCTCCTGAAAACAGTTTGATGAAAAAAATGTAAAGTTGCATCAAACCGTCTCTCACCTGTGAGTTCCCCATAGCATGTTAGAGCAAGTTTACTGGCTCCAAAAGGACCAGGAATCCATCACCGCCCACAAAGAGTACTTGTTCAGAGTAATCAGAAGGTAAGAAACTAACGTTAAGCATCTAACATTAAATAGGTCAAATCCTTCGCAATGACCTCAGATGTATGAGACACTTTATTTTACAGATGAAGCTCAAAATGAGGTCCAGAGAGATTAAGGAACTTGCCTACTCAGAGGGTTCAAATTCAAATGCTGACTACAAAATACTGTTTCTCTTGTAACATGTTGTTTCAAATCCCTTACAACTCCTTTAAAGATTTGCTTAATTTTATCCCCTTGTGGGTAAAACGTCACCCCACTGTGATGTTTTTATCAAGCAGAACAGTACCCTCCAACCTTTTTCATGCCACAGCATCCACAGAGCATTATAATATCTTCCTGGCACACAGGGGTAAACAGCACAAGCCCTCCAGGTGGAGGGGCTCAGGACGTTGGCACACGCTGACATGCTGAGCCCACCCGCTGAGAGGCTCCAATACAGAATATGAGTATAATCCAAATAAATTCAATCTATTGACTATTTCCCTCCCACTGCCAGTTTCAACCCTTAAAAATAAAAACAAAAACAAAACCGCATGCAACATCACTGGAAGAAAAACAAGAAGTTCCAACCATTTGAACAGGAGAAGGTGACACAGGAGAAACTAAGGGATCCGGATGGGACAGCTGAAACATCTCAGGTTTAAACTTGGCATTCGCTATCTTCACACACTCCTCAAGGGTTGTGATGAATGTATTACACGTGGCACTAAGCAGAGAAGAGGCTTCATTCATGTTCTGAAAAATTACACACACAGAGTTGAACAGACTCACACACAACTATGTGGAATCATGTACCACCTTATCATCAAGTAATGAAACATTATCTCCAGCAGACACCTACTAGGTTATGGTCAATCTATTTAAAATACACTACCTTAGAAAATTACAGCAACACTTGCATAAGAAATGTCTGTCTCTCAGATAAACAATGAAGGAAGTTAGATTCCAAGAAAAAATATTTTGCATTAAAAACAAATATCATATTGAAAAACCATGTACAAAAATTTATCTTAGACAAACCTAACCTAAAGAGTAAACTTCTATCAGAATTCTGAAGGTGGTCACAGCCGTGGAACACCCTGAGAGTTACTTAGGGTCAAGTATAATTCATGTCTACCCCAGACCCATTCTCCCACTTCTTCCTTGGTAGAGTAAAAACCTCAATCTTTTTTTATGGAAGTAAAGTGTCCCAACCATGGAGGATGAATACAGACTGGTCTAAGCCAGTCATGGCTATTGCACAACTTTTCATCAAATATTGATTTCTCCTAGTTTCCTTTGACCCAGACAAAAAAGATGATGAGAAGTCTGCTGGGAAGTTTCTGGGATTTTTGTTCCCTGGTAAGAGCCAAGGACAGCAAGTTGAAGTCTCTCTCCACCCTGGCTAGCCCACTGCCTCTTGCCTCTGCGTGATCTTGGCAGTCACCTTGAAGCCTTTGGCATGAGGAGAAAAACCCAACAGGCCAAGAATGGCAGTGTGGAAGGATGAAATAAGCCTGGACCCCTGATTCTATCCCTGAGCTGCTGGAGCAAATGTGAGGGCCCCTACCTCCAGCTAACTTGTGGTGAAACAGTAAGTACCCTTGGGGTTTATGCACCTGCAACCAAACATGACCTATCTCACACAAGATTCTTCCCCAAAGGAGAGGTGAGAAGATTTCTTGTCCCACTTCTCCCAAATTAGGCAAAATGGGACTGGGAACCATGCTGGCCTTTCACTTGGAGAGCAGTAGGACCCACTGGTAAGAGTGAGCCTGTTTCATAGGCAGATCCTAGAAATCTGAATTTTGACTCCCACATTCTTGTTCTGAGGATTTTTCTTTTAAGTTATTTCATAAAGCTAAATTATCAACTCTCAGTAGCTGAAGCTAAGACCTTATTACCAAAAGAAAGGGAATAGCAGTTGTCCAATGAATTCATGCAGTCAGCCTGGAGAACAGAGCCTAGAATGCTTCTTCTCCACTCCAAACACCAAATTATCAATAGGCTGCAAAGATAGGCCCTGACTTCCTGGAGAAAAGTGATACTTCCTGCTTTACTCTGGCTGCACAGACATAATCTAGAAGATTCTACTGATTTCCAGATACAGAGTCTGCAGTAGGGAGAGCCCAGAATAGCTGAAAATAATTCATTTTGAAAATGCTTCTCTGTCATCTCATGGGAAGAACCTCAGCCCCCAGTGTAGTGGAAAGCATAAACAGACATGAAAGGATCATTTTTGCTATACCTCTACGCTGGGAGATGAATGGTTCTCATCATGGTGAACAAATTCCTGGATTGTATGAACTTGCTGCATTAGGAGGTCACAGTAGAGGCGAAGTTCAGACATTTTGGTTTTCAGAGATTCACTGGTTTCACTTATTTCTGAAAGGAACATATATAAACATTCAATTAGATCGTTCTCATATTCTCTGAGCAATACAACAAAATGGAATAATTTAAAAGTAAGGGAAAAGATATAAGTACCTATAGCTTAAAAAATGTGAGACCTTAGAAATAGGATACAACGGCCCTGAGTAAAAACCCTCTCTTTAGATTACTGGAAAAAAAATGGGAGTCATATGTCTAACATGAAGTTTAGGCAGACTAACTTCCAGACACAGGGTGATGACCCCTGGATATTTTATACAAGGTAATTCCATTCTATTACTCATCTTTCATTTGAAAAGTGCTTATATTTCTTCTTTTGTGAATTGCCTTTTCTTGTCCTTTACACATTTTTCCAGTTCTGATATTTGGTGTTTCCCTTAATAATATACAAGTTGATAATTTATAAAAATTCTTATGCAGTAAAGATAATCTTTCTTTTGTACTATATGCTACAAATACTTTTCCAGATCTGTCAGCTTTCAGATTTCTTTACTGTATATTTTGACATACAAAAGTTTTTAATTTTTATGTAGTTAAAACTATTGTATATAAATATTTATTTCCTTCTGTTCCTTTCATAACTTCATTTTCCTACAATATTGTTTTCAGAAATTTTTTATTAAGAATTTACTTTCCTTTCTTTAATATCTCCAGACAGACTAAATATCCAGCCATAATCTCAGCCACTCATTTACCAATACCTTCTAAACTAGAAGTGTAAACAGAAGAGGAAGCAGGGGAAATATGCCTCTCCATATTCCCTGAGCCTGTGGCACCGCTTTGTGGTACTAGCCACAAAGCCACTTTACACAGAATGGACCGAACCAGCTCTATCTGCCCATCTGATCTAAGCGAAATTAATTTCTACTCAAACTTAAGTCCAGTCCTTCTTTTTTCTTAACTGAAGAAAAACTAATACACAATAAAATTTACCATTTTAACCATTTGTGAGTGTACAGTTTGGTGACATAAAGTACAACCATCACCACCATCCATCTCCAGAACTTTCTCATCTTCCCCAACTGAAACTGTACCCATTAAACACTAACTCCCCATTTCCCTCTTCCCCTAGCCCCTGGCAACCATCACTCTACTTTCTGTCTCTAGGAATTTGACTGCTCGAGGTATCCTACACAAGTGGAATCATACAATATTTGTCCTTTTTTGATGGGCTTATGTCATTTGGCATAATATCTTTCAAGATTCACCCATACTGTAGCATGTGTCAGAATTCTCTTCCTTTCAAAGGCTGAATACTATTCCATTGTATGTATATACCATATTTTGTTTATCCATTCCTCTGGCTCTGGACATTTGGGTTGTTTCCACCTTTTGGCTATTGTGACCATCCATTCCTTCTTATCCTACCCTAAGCCATACTCTATCCATGAGGTTCTTTCATATATTGGTATAAATTGGTATAAATTCAATCCTCAGACTTCATTTTTCAATATCCATAATTTGGTTGCTTCCATTAATTTAAATAACTTCTATTGCTTTTCAATTATAAAAGTAATACATGCTCAATAAAAAATTTTGGAAAATCAAAGAAATATAGAAAAGAAAAATGAAACAACTGCAATCTCACTACCAAGATATAAATACTGTTATTATTTTCACATTATATCTGCATATAGTGGAACTATTTCCATAAATTATTTGGTTTGCTTCTGATTGTTATTTAATCCTTTTGATAGGCAAATATATGTCATGATAAAGTCAAAAGGTACCAAAGGGTATACAGTGAAAAGTGTATCTCCTTCCCACAAATTCCCTTTCCAAGGGTAACAACTTGACCAATTCTCACATATCTTTCCTGAGCTGGCCAATGAACGCATACGTAATTTTGAATCCTGCTTTTTTCAATTATCATTTAACCTTGTATATTTTCTCACATCATTAAAATTCCTTTTAAACATTTCACCAGCTACATAATATATCAGCCTATATTAGCCCATAGTTTACTGAACCATTTTCCTAAATTTAAACCTTTGCATTGTTTAAAATTTTTTTTACTATGATGAACATCTATGTATGTAAATCTTCTTCAACATTTCTGATTATTTCTTTAGGACAGATTACTAAAAGAGAACAGGACAATTTACATTAATGTTTAAGAAAATATTCTTACCACAAGGGAAAAGTTTATAGTTACCTTTTTCTTTTTTAGTCCTGGTATCAGTCAAACACGCTTTGGAGCTCCCCAGAGCAACCAGCCACCTCTGTCTCTCAGCCGCATTCACCGCCTTCATGTAGAAATGCTGCTCTCCCGGAATGATTAATTCCATTCTTGTGTTGTCGGCTGAATGGACTGTGATGATAAACACAGGGGGAATACAGTCATGGATTTAGTAATTTGGGGAGCATCAAATCAGCACTCTTACACAGTATCAGATGTTCCAAACACCTAAAACAACATACTATGATTCAAGATGCAGGCAGTGCCGCTCCCAAAGGGGCTATCAGATGGCACTCTCCAAACCACCCTCTCACATATAACCAGGCTGGCAGTAGTGCCAAAATGGCAGTAGCATATGAAAGTGAAAACAGCAACAAATTAACTACTGAGAAGTGAGAAGTAAGAACTCCCTTCCTTGGGGCACCTGTACCACCTTAAATACATGTGCACTGTCACACATCACACGTTTTTCCCTGATTTCTTTGAAAGGACAGTGTGCTTTTGTATCCCCCAAGCCTAGGACAGTGTCTGGCCTACAGAAGCAGCACACTAGATGGTAACTATGGCAGCCTTCCATTGGAACTGCAATCCTCAAGTAACGGGCATATCATAACCACCTGGACAGCACGTGCATTTTGGAGACCTTCAGCTCTTCCCCTCCACCCTCCTCCTTTCCTATACTTGCCCCCTTGATACGCTGACAAAATATAACTAATCAAGAATTATTCTGAGCCAATCCTAAATCTTTTTTGTAAGACTAAATTTGTGTTACATTGTCATTAATCAACAAGACTTTACTCAGGTCAGAGCAGTGCTGATAGAGGGGAAGACAGAGGAGGAGGAAAAAAGGAGTCTTTGCTCTAAAGAGCTGACAATCTGACCAAGGAAACTAAATTATGCACCAAAAGTAATCAAAACGCGCAAATGTTGAATTCCTTGGTGCAAAGATTTCATGCGTAATTATAACGAGAGAAAGGTAAGAAGAAGCAGGAAATAAGCCTTCAAGAAGAAGGATTTGAAGACAGCAGGATTTGGTTAAGAGAAAAACTGTGTAAGAAAAGGCTTAGATGAGGAGATAAACATAATATGTACTGAGAAAATCAGGAGACAGGCTAAATGGAGCCTTGTATTATATTACAAATGATATTCATAAATGGACAAGCTGAGTGGAGCCAAATTACGAGGGCCCCAGAAAGTCTGGCAGAAGCCCTACTTCAGTTGATTAATTACCGAAAATACTAACCAGATGCTCTGTGCTCTATGGCAAATAAGTAGCACAAAAGCTTTGCTAGCTTATTATTCTACTTATAGAGGCCATTCTTGGGTGTAGATAGTGAAATATATAATCATGTAACAATCAATGATGAGTACAAAAGACTTCCAGGCTAGGATAAAACCACTGAAATCCCACAGCTCCACGAGTAACTCTTTTTTGCTATTTGCTAGTTCTAGTGAAAGCACCAATAGCTACCTGAAAAGAAACAATGCTCTAATTTCCAACGATGTTGCTACAAGATGAAACTAAAATAAGATGACTCATTTTCAAACATACCAGAATTTATGTATCAGTCAAGAGTTGTCCCCTCCAAACTAGTCACCTGAGAAGGCAACAAAATTAAGAACAATGCTCCCAAAACATTAAGTTTCTAGGAAAAAATGGACAAGACTTCTATATGCAAAACTGCAAAACATAGAGAAATTAAAGACCTAATTAAATACAGGAATATACCATGTTAATGGATCAGAACACTCAATATTGTCAAGAATACAATTCTCCCCAAATTGATGTATAAATTCAATGCAATTCTGATCAAAATTCCAGCAAATATTTCTGGAAATTTACAAGCAGATTCTAAAATGTATAAGAAAACGCAAAGAGCCAGTGATGGTAAAGACAATCCTGTAAAAGAACAAAGTTAGAAGACAGACTATCAGATACTAAGATGTATAAAGCTAAAGAAATTAAGACAGTGTGATATTGGCTCACGGATAGAAAAATAGGCCCATGGAACAAAAGACAGTCCAGAAAAACCCACATATAGTCACTCGCTTTGTCACAAAGATGTCCCCCTACAGTGCAATGGGTGGAAGGTTGCTCTTTTTAATAAATGGTGCTCAGTCAACTGGATACCTAAATAGGTGAAAAATGAGTCTTGACTGCTACATGACATAATACATGAAAATAAATTTTAAATCAATCACAGACCTAATTAGAATAGAAGGTAACACAAGATTTCTTAAGTGGGACACAAAAAGTTCTAAGCAAGAAAATTGACAAACTGGACTTTATTGAAATTAAGAACTTCTGTTCATCAAAAGATACCTTTAACAGAATGAAAATGCAAAGCACAGAGTGGGAGAAGATATTTGCAATATAAAAACTCCTTCAGATTATATAAAGAACTCCTACAAATTAACGTGAAAGATAGCCCAATTTAGAAACCAGGCCAAAGACCTGAAAAGGGACTTCAAAAGGAGAGGATGTTCAAATGGCTAATTAATATCTGAAAAAACACTCAATATCACTAGTTACTGAAGAAATGCAAGTTAAAACCACCATGAGATACCATCATATACATTAGAAATATTCAAAGTCTTAAAACAGCTAATACCAAGTTTTGGCAAGGATGCAAAGCAACTAGAACCCTAATACTCTGGTAATTGTAAAATAAATTGGTACAACTACTTTGGTAAACAGCTGGGCATTATCTGTGACAAAGATTCTCTCCTCTATCAAAGTTCAGTCAGCCTCCTCTGGGCCCCATGCTTGACTAGGCCCAACCTTGGGCTTCCATCTCTGTCCTTGTAGAGTCTAATTTTAGCAAGAATCCTGCTAAGTCAGTTTAGTCAGAATCCCCCACCCTCAATATCTGATCACCCTCAATATCTAAGCAAATCCTTGAAATTTTCCCACCATTCCCCAGGTAATATCTGATCACCTTGCCTGCCGTTAGCAAGAATCCTGTTAGGTTGGTTTAACCAGAATCCCCCCCTTATCCCTGAAGTTTCCTCTTAATAATTTTCTATCCACTGATCCTCCCACTCTGCTTCTTGGCTATAAATTCCCACTTTTCCTTGTTGTAGTCAGAGTTGAGCCCATTCTCTCTCCCCTCCTGCAAAACCCCATTACAGCAGTCCCTATACCTATTGTGACAAACCTGTATAAAAGTCTGCCTTATTGTTGTTTGGTTTTGTTTTGTTTTTTTGGTGAGGAAGATTCACCATGAGCTAAAATACATTGCCAACGCTTTTTTTTTTTTTTTTGCTTGAGGAAGATTAGCCCTGAGCTAACATCTGCACCAGTTTTCCTCCACTTTGTATGTGGGATGCCTCCACAGCATGGCTGATGAGTGGAGTAGGTCCATGCCAGGATTCAAACCCACAAACCTGGGCTGCCGAAGCAGAGCATGTGGAACCCCAACCATTCGGCCACGGGGCCCCTGCCTTATGGTTTTAACAAGTGTCAAGAATAATTTTTTCTTTAATATCTGTTCAATTTAAATGTATGAATATTCAATGCCTCAGCAATTCTTCTCCACTTCTACATACTATCATTCCTTGCATAACAATGTTTTGTCAATAACAGACCACATATGTGATGGTGGTCCCGTAAGATTAGTGCCACACAGGCTATGTGTGTAGTAGGTTATACCATCTAAATTTGCGTAAGTACTGAAGGGGAGGAAGAAATTTTCTCTACCCTTCTAGGTATAGCTGGTCTAAAAAATAAATTGACATGAGACAGATTAACAGGAGAAAAACAAACAAAAGTTTAATAAGATGTATCCATAGGAGAAACCCAGGGAAATCACAGAACTCGCCAAAATGGCAGAAGCCCTCATCTTAAATGCCATCCTCAGCTAAAGACAAAAGATGTTGCAGGGTGGGGAGAGTGTAAGCTTCAAAGGGAAGGAAGGTCTTCAAAGGTAGGTGAAAAGAAGCAAAGGTTTGGAAAACAAGTGTTTGTTTGACATCACAGAAACAGAAGAACACAGAGGGGAAGTCAACAAACAGGCTTATCTAGGTTCCTCCCTGTCTACCATCTAGTTCATATTATGCTAAGGTGACAGCTGGCTTCCTGACACAGGTTTTTTTAATCTGAATTCTTTCAGGCAGTTAAGGGGGAGGTGAGAAAAAAAACTTTGAGTCTTTTATCTCTTAAAAGTAATCACCCTAAAATAATCTTCATGTTAAAAAGACACATTATTGGGGTGGCAAATCTTGTTCCCCTTCAGCACCCTCTATGATGTTCACACAATGACAAAATTGCCTAATAATGCATTTCTCAGAACAAATCCCCATCGTTAAGTGACGCATGACTATATATACAGAACAGAAATGAATATATATGTTCAAAAAGAAATATACAAGAATGTTTATAGCAGCTTTACTTATTATAATCCCAAAATGGAAAAAAAAAAATTATCAATACTAGAATGAATAGCCAAATTGTGGGATATTCACACAATGGAAATACTACACATCAAAAAGAATGACTGAACTACTGTTATACAGAACATATGAATTTCACAAACATAATGTTGAGTGAAGGAAGCCAAACATACTAAAAAATACTGATTTATTCCATTTATAAAATGTTCAAAAGCAGGCAATACATATCAATGGTGATAAAAGTCAGACTAATGGTTACCTTCTAGAAGGATTAGTGGTTAAGAAGACATGATAATATAGCAGCATCTGGGATGCGAATAATATTCTAATTCTTGATCTGGGTGGTGGTTACACACGTGTGTTCACTTTGTAATCATTCTTCAAGCTGAATATTTAAGATTTCTGCCCTTTTCTGTATGCTATTCTTTAATAAAACGATTACTTCAAACAAACACCAACAAGAAAAAATGCCACCATGCTTAAAAATATTTTGGAATTGCCTTAAAATTCTGCCACTAACAGTCTTTGAACTTTGAATACAGTTTGATTTCTGACTCTCATCAAATCTCATTTGGAATCAAATCTAGGAAATGAGACAAAACCATCACTTTTTTAAAGAATAAAAACTCACACTTTGTGTCCTTCTTGTGTGATTTATAAAAACAAAATACAAAATTACACCCCATATATTTCAGGGAACATGCAAGTAACAACACACCAGGCTGAAGTGTCTCTCTATCTATATAGCCATGATCCCTGGTAGGGGTTTAACATTCACTCCTCTAGTGCTTTAGTTTTTTCTTTCAATTCTCTTGGAAGAATTCAATGCTTTTCATTATCATTTTGGCTGATCTCTCCCACCTACCTCCACCCCACACACACAAATGAATCAAAGGTCCATGAAGCCTTCCTTCATGAAAATTACAGCATGACTTATTGCTCTATTTCTCCCTTTTGGAAGAGTACAGTATGGAAAGGGAGGGGAAGGGTAACTGTACAACAGAGAAACTTGAGTTTCTACCTCAGCCAGGTGGTCAAGGTTAACACCAAGGGTGATGTGTCATATTGACAGCAGGTACTCTTTCTTTTTTTTTTCTTTGAGGAAGATCAGCACTGAGCTAACTACTGCCGATCCTCCTCCTTTTGCTGAGGAAGACCAGCCCTGAGCTAACATCCATGGCCATCTTCCTCTACTTTATACATGGGACGCCTACCACAGCATGGCCTCTACAAAGCGGTGCCATGTCCACACCAGGGATCCGAACCGGCAAACCCCGGGCCGCCGAGAAGCAGAACATGCGCACTTAACCACTGCGCCACCAGGACAGCTCCAACAGCATGTACTCTTGATATGATGTGATGGGAATGGCACTTTACCTCTGTGGTCTTCCTCTCTAAAACCCATAACCCCAGTCTAATCATGGGAAAAACAAATCAGAAAAATTCCATGAGAAGGGCTCCCTAGAATATTCCTGACCAGTATTCCTCAAAACTCTCAAGATCACCAAAAAAAAAATGAAAGAAAAGGAAAGGAAAACATCCCTAACACCTAGAAGAGCTTATCTCCGATTCAGCAAAGAACGAGAGTTTACCACTCTAACTTCACACTCTATAACAACGCTACAGAGCTGGCCTTGTCATCTTTAGAGCTCAGCTTCTAATCTTTACAATTCCTTCCACAATGAGAATGAAAGAGAACATCTGTAGACTCAGTATGGACACTAAAGTGGCATCCACAAGAAAGTGTTTTTCAAGTCCAAATTGGAAGACTAGCACTAGTATTTTGGATTTTGATTCAAAGTAACTTCTAGAGGGAGAAATATCAAAACTGCGCTTAACAACGCTAAGTGCCACTCCTGACTGCTAAGGAAATAAATGGTATTAGAAGATACCCACTTGGCTAGAAATGCTTTTTTCCTCTTTTTGGAGTATGCTGAAGAACCCTTTACCTACCTAACTTCAAATTCCTCTAATTCCATATATTCACTTACCTTTAATTTCACAGACTGCCATCTTTATACTTCCTTTGCTCCCTTTGCAAACATCATCTTGTGAATCATAGTAGGACAGGATTCCATTATCTAAAACAAACCAACGAGGCTGCCAACCTACAAACATTATAAATAACAAAAGAATAATTAGGAAATAAATTACTTTCATCACATAGAAAATTAAGATTTCAAAACTTGCCATCCAGGTTGTTACTTGGCTCTAAAATACATTCTGACAATGAAATTTTTAATGGTCGAGCTTTGCCCAAAATGTTCGTGCATCAATCTCCACTTTCTTGGGATAGATTTCTGGAGAAATCTCTAGATCAGCATAAATATGGGCAGTAATACCTTTATTCTGGCTCACAACCTTCTCATTAACAACCCATAAGACCCATCCTCAATAAGGGCCCTACACAGGGTGCAACGTAACTGCCCCTTTTCCTAAAAGAGAACAGACTTGGGTTATGACGTAATGGAAAAAGCAACAGAAGACATGGATTCTAGCCCCACCTTTACTATCATTCTTTAGTTGGATAACCTGGGACAAATCTTTCCATTTCAACAAATCTCAAAAATTCCCAGTCTCCAAAACGAGCAGATTGAACAAGACGACCTCACAGGTGCCACCCAGCCCTCTAATTCTGCAATGTGACCTTCCCCTCTCTTATAAAATACGTTGCCTAAGCAAGCTCCCCTGCACACAGTGAGCGCTGAATGAATTCCAGTCTCTTACGCAGTAGCTGCACACTCTTTGGAGAGGGTAAGGATTCCCCACTACTCCTCTCTCCTTGCCCTGCTGGTGCACAGCTCAGGCAGAAATGCTGGAAACAGTAATCGTTCATTTAATTACTATTTATTCAGTGGCTGGAGTGCACAACTATCACAGACTTGACTTCAAGGCAAAGCTGGGCATGAGGATGACGGCTTTCCTCAGAACCCAACTCGCACTCTTGCAGGCCAAACTCAGTGTTCCCTGAAATCTTATCGAGCACGCTACTAATTTACAATAGTTCACTGATTAATAACACAGTGACCATGCTGGAGGCAGTGTGACTGTCCTTGTTCCTTCTGTGACTATTAAATCATAATTCAGCCTGGTCACTTTAGACACAGCCTGCTATGGGACTGATCACTTCAGCTTTTCCAGGGCCAAACAGTACCAAGACAGTGGCAGATGGGCAAATCATTCTTACACGCTGATACAGACGCAGGACTCAGCTCCCCAAAGGGCTTCACCGGTGACACTTTTGAAATGACAACACTGAGTTATCATAAAAAGGTTAAATTTCACAGCAAGGAATGTCATAATACAGGTCAGAAAGATGGATATCCAAAATAATTAAAACAAGTTTCGGGTGCTTGGAAAATTCTTCTTACCAAGCACTATATTCCCTAACGAGGCCCAGCAAATTAGAAGGTAAGTTCTTTTGGTGCATGAACTTTATCTCATTCATCACTGCATTCCCTGCACCTACAATGGTGCCTGACACATAACAGGTGCTAGAAAAATGTTATTTCTCAAGTGACTGAATGAAAGAATGATTAAACACCAGAAAAGCGGGATATGACATATTATCCATGAGAGTACAGATGTGCAGGATATCTATGAAAGTATACTGTATTGGGCATACACAGAAATAATGAAAACATTATCTTTCCAAACACTAATCACTTTGGCAAACAAACAAATTATAAGCAGAGAGTAGTGAAAATATACTCCTCCACCCTGGATCCAGCATGCCTATAGGACAAATTATGATTTTTAAGCCTATATTATTGTAATTCAATATATTTTTTTTTTTTTTTGGTGAGGAAGATTGGCCCTGAGCTAACATCTGTTACCAATCTTCTTTTTTTTTTTTGGCTTGAGGAAAACTGTCCCTAAGCTAACACCTGTGCCAATCTTCCCCTATTTTGTATGTGGGATGCCTCCACAGCATGGCTTGATGCATGGTGTGTAGGTCAGCACCCAAGATCTGGGCCCATGAACCCAGGGCCACCAAAGCGAGTGGGCAAACTTAACCACTATGCCACCAAGCCAGCCACCTCAGTATTTCTCTAAAACAAATATTGCACAAAATGTTTCATTTAAAATTTGTAGCAACTTGAAAGGTGACCATGGTTAAGTACATTAATCTAATTAAGTCTACTAATTATCTCTACACACCTTTTTGAAGAAATATTTAGTACAACACTCTCTAATTGATTCACACATATATATAACAGAGGGCTATATCTGTGAAAAGATTCATAGGTATTCCCTTTTTTAAAATTCTTTTTTAAAAAATACATTCTTTTTATCTCAAACTACCAATTCTACTGAAATCCTTCTTCTCTACAATGGAGTCTCAAAGAACACTGTCATCAAACTGGAGCCTTCCTTAAAGATCACTTAGTATGAACAGCTGTTCATCCCTCTGACCTAAGATGAATTAAAATTAATAGTCAGCATGCCACTGAGCCAAATTTGAATTTTCAAAATGGAATTTTTCCAAACAAAAGATTTCATTTCAGCAAGCTTCGACATCGCATACTAGCAGTTAACTTAAATGCTCTGTAAAGATGAAAACCTTAAGCACATGTGGTTAAAAGCTCAGCCAGCCGGTGCTCAGTGCCATAGGAGATTCTGGGGAAAGACCCGCCACCAAGACCACATTTCGCTCCAGGAATAAATCATGACTCATCTCAGTAATTGCCCATTGCTCCGGGCTACGCATAAGTGGTTCTGCCCACATGACCTCCCAATCACTGTGCTTATGAACAAGTTTGCAATGAAGTGATCATTTGTGTCTCAAAGCCCAGGAACTACTGTCTTAAAGTTAAGAGAACATCTCAACTAAACGGTATAACTGTTCTCACAACTGCCCAAATGAAAATGCTTAAAAACTATTTACCTCACTTTTTAAATGTTTCCTGTTAAAACATATATTTATAGGAACAAATTGTTTGACTTTTTTTTTTAGATTGGCACCTGAGCTAACAACTGTTGCCAATCTTTTTTTTTTTTTTCCTGCTTTTTCTCCCCAAATCCCCCCAGTACATAGTTGGGCATTTTCAGTTGTGGGTCCTTCTAGTCACAGCATGTGGGACATCACCTCAGCATCGCCTGATGAGTGGTGCCATGTCCGTGCCCAGGATGGGAAGGAGTGAAACCCTGGGCCACCGAAGCAGAGTGACCGAACTTAACCACCCGGCCACGGGGCCGGCCCCTGTTTGACATTTTAGTTCAAACAAAATAAAACATCTACGTATCATAAATGTTAAGCATTTGCTGCTATAAATCTGGCTTTGGCGTTCCAATTAACAAAAAAAATAGAGGCCACTGTAGCTCAGTAGTTATGCCTTAAAGCGTTTACGTGCAGATTTTGCACAAGGTCAGATGGACACAAGATGACTGCATTTACTAAGGGGGTCAATACTTTTGGCAGAGTGAATAAGTGGGCAGCAAGTCAAGATTTGCTTATTGTACTGGACCAAGAAATGTTTGCTATTTAGTCTTATTTTAAACCCACTCCCTTTCCTCTAATTTGGTGAGATCATAGAATTCTGGAGATGGAAGTTACCTTCAGGATAAACTAGTTGATCACCCTGGCCTTATCAGATTGAGATCTTGAGAGGCTGACTTGTCCTTACAGTTGGTTGATGACAGAGATGGGACTACAACTGATTTAAGGTTTTTATTAAAGCCAGGCTGTTGGTGCTGGCTCTTTAGTGCTGGTCTCTCATTCCTACAGAAACACCTAACTCCTTGGAGTTTTTCCTTCTAACCTACTTCACGGGTGAAACTGACTTGCCTGCTCCACTTCTGTGTATTGCGCTTTCTTCCACCTTTTCTCACACACTTAACCTGAATCCCCCAACATAAGGGCACCTCATTGACAACCACCCCCTAAGGGAATAGTATATGGGGACAGCTTCCAAAATCATGCTTGCTACACTCTAACAACTTCAACAGGAGAACTTTGAAAATGAACCACGTTGCTAAGGGAATTAAAAGAAATATACAAAAAATTTCTTAAAATTAAATCTTGATCTTAAAAGGTTCATTACAGTCCTATAACTGGACAACTCAGTTATGAACAAAATACTGAATTAAGCGTGAATAAGGACAGAGATTGCGACAACACATGTACAGGGACTAGGAATGGTTCCGGAAGCTACAGGAGGAAACAGAAGTATTATGACACCGGCAAAAAAGCGATCAGGGACACTTCCCACCCTCGGGAAGGTGCGCAGTCTCGAACTGTCCTCTGCAGAGGCCAGACGGGCTCTAGCCAGGGACAGAATGAGGGCTTAAGCTCGGGAACCAAATAGAGCCGACTCGCTGTGAGGGTCCCCGCGGGCCAGGGAGAGGGAACGGAGCCCCTGACCCGCCGTCTCCGCAGCCTCCCCGCCTAACCCGCCCAAGCCCTCCCCGCTGCCCCCAAGCGCCCGAGCCCTCGTACCTGTGAGATAGTTGGTCCACTTGTACAGAACCCCCTCCATGCTTCAGAGCCCGGCGCCGCGCATCCTCCCGGCCCGGCGCCGGCCGCGGTGATGGAGTAGGCGCTGAGCCTGGGCAGCCCCTCCCGGCCCGCCCCGACCCTCCCCGGGCGCCCCCAGCCGGCACCAAGCCGCCGTCCGCCCGCGCGCGCCGCCGGGACGTGGCGGCCCTTAGAGGCCGGGACGGCGGCCGCCGCGTGGAGCTGGGGGGCCGCGAGGTGTGGGCTCAGGCATCCCCGGGCAAGCCGCCGCGGCGGCGGGGGCGACGGCAAATTCGCGGCCGCGGTCGGCCTCCCGTTGGCGCTTCGGCGGCCCGGCTGCTCCCTCCCGCGCCTCAGCGCTCCCTCGTCCGCGCCCGCCTTCCTTCCCCCCGGGCTCCCCGTTTGTTTTCATTGACCCCGACGTCGCTTTCACTTCCTGGATGAAAGGGGCCGGCTCGTCCCGGGAAACCCCTCCCCGGCGGCGGGGCTGGAGGAGCAGGCGCGGCCTGCCGCCCCGCCGCGGGGCTGGAGGCTGCGCGCGGAGGGCGGGCCGCCCGGCTCCCCACCTCTTCCCTCAGGCCCTCGGCCGGCGGGGCCGGGGCTCGCCGCTCTCCTCCGGGCCGCCGAGGCTCGGACCCATCATCCCCCGGGGCCGAGGCCTCCGGGCCCCAGACGGGCGCGCAGCCTGGGGCCGAACGAGGACGAGCTCCCCGCGCACTCGGCCCGCGGGCGCTGTTTTAGGCCTCTCAGGTTTTCCGAAAACTAAGCCCCGGATCCTTCCGGCGGTTGTTTATTCAAAAACACAAAACTTCCTTTTTATGTGTGCTTCGTTTCCTCCTTTCATTCCGGGAGTGCGAGAAATTGTCTCCCGAGAAGGCAGTGTGCTGCTGAGAGTCCTCGGGCCGGGGACGGCGCGGGGCCCCGAGGAGCTGTGATCGCGCCACCACTTCCCTTTAGGGTACAGAACATGCAACCGAACTTTGGAGTTTATTTTATTCCAAAAGTGTTTTTAATGATTTTCTAAAATCCTGTTTGGAAATGATCATCTTACATAATTGACAATAATTTTCAGATTGATGGAATTCTGCAAACGTTAAGCAGATACAGCAGGCCCAGTGCTGCGGCTTTTCTTAGCATCACTGAGGCAGAATAACACCTCCCCTTCCAGAACCTGATCCAGGCCTTCGCTGAAGCCTTTCTGGTCTGGGTGAAGTCTTTGGGTTCACTTGGAAATAAGGTGAATGGATCGATGCATATGTAATAAGTCCCATGTAGTTAAATGTTAATGATAGAATCCAAGCGGGTATAAGGCCGCGGTGACGAGATAGCAAAGTTCCATTTTTCTGTATGTTCGCAAGTTTTTCATACTAAAACGTGGAGGGGGTGGGTAAGGCTGGCTTTGTGTCAGACTTGGTCAAATCCCCCACCGCGTAGTGGCTGTGAGATTGGAACAAAATGCCCAATATTCAGATGACCTCGTGTTCTCATCTGCGTAACGTGGGTAATTAGCGATCTGGCAGAGTTGGGAGGAAAAGTGACACTGCCAAGAGCTTCTCGCGCCCTCCGAAGGCCCTCAAATCAACGGCGGCCCCGAGTGGTGCGGGAGGGAAACGCAAACCCAGCCGCCAGCCCGAATCGCCGGCGGCGGCTGTGGAAAAGGCCTTTCCCGGGGCGGGGAGCAGCGGCCCCTCCGTCCACTCGCGACCAGGTGGCCGTGAGCTTGTGTGTGGCTTCGCCTGGAACCTCTTAATGCACGACTCCGACCCCGAGAAGGCGCGCTTCAAGGACACCCCAGAAGCAGAATGCCTCCCACGACACCCGCTAATTCTCTAGGGGTCTGAGGAGAAGCCTCTGACGCGCAGAAATGACAGCCGTATTCTCTGACTGCCACATCTCACCCTAGGCTGTTTATTTCGTGATTTGCCGGTTTCATTCCAGGAAGCGCGAGCGTGACTACCAAACCCTGAGGAAACCGGCTGTAAAACATGCGGCCACAGCGAGGAGAAGCGGTGCGATTGCGCAGTGTTGCCTTAGCGACTGAGGACAGCCAGTTGAAGCGCCGGGGACCGCGGGGACGCGACCCTCCCGGACTGGCGGACGCGCCGCTGCCGAGCGCGCCGCCGGGGGGCGGAGCCACGCGCCGCCGGCCCCGGCCCTTTGTGACGTAGCACAATGCCCGCCACGTGTCGGAACGCAGCTGCGGGGCGGACCCCCGGCGACAGTGCCACGCGTGAGGGAACGCGGTGGCCAACTGGAGCCGACTCCAGGAATCATGCATTTCTTATTCAGAGTAATCGTTTTCTTTTCCGTGTGGGGCATTTTCACTGCTCAGGGACAAAAGGAAGACAGCACAGAGGAAGTGAAAATAGAAGTTTTGCATCGTCCAGAAAACTGTTCTAAGACAAGCAAGAAGGGAGACCTGCTAAATGCCCATTACGACGGATTCTTGGCTAAAGACGGCTCGAAATTCTACTGCAGGTAGGAAATGCTGCGAACTGCTCCCGCGGCCAGTGCATGCGCGAAATCTCGCCTCCCTGCACCAGCCAGAAGCCCAATTGAAAGTTGTGCCTTTATTTTTAAGGGGGGAAAATCAGACTCGATGCAGTAGTGCCCTATTAAACTGAGTGTTACTTTTTAAGTTAGAAAATCTTGGCCCTAGAAATTATCAAAAATATACTACATCCACACGGCCCTCGCCTCCCCCCCCCGCCCCCCAGCATCGCCACTGCTCTTGAGACCTATAGAAGTAGGTCAAGGTGCTGACTGTAAGGATGTTCGCGCTTTTCTTTTGCCGTGGGTGGGAGTGTCTTTACGGAGGATTACGTAGGGTAGTTTAAAAGAGTTTTTTCTGGCCTTCAGAAGCAAGATGTTTACAGGCTGAGGGCCACTTTCCAACTGAATCAAGAGGCCACTACAATAATGGCTTTCCTTGGTGACTTCTGGGCCTTGTGTCCTCCCACCTGCCCCGCTACTACTCTGATTTAATTGATGGTTTATTACTCAGGGGGAGAATGTCTTTTCTTCATGTGTGCAATTACCTTATACAGATAGGATTGGGGAAAGTGCTTTACATTTAGGAGAAAATAGAGATATTGAGTAAGAAGAAAAGATGCAAATTTTAATTACCATTTCAATGAATTTTTGAGGCTAAAGTTGCGCTATCATTTTTCAGAATAAACCCAGAGAGGTTAGAGTTATTTGGGCAAGTCATGCACCTAGTTAGGGGCAGGAGACCCATTAAAAAGTTAACTAACTGTTGAATAGTTTTTGTAAAGATGACAACAAAAAAGAAAATGAGATTACTCCTGATGACTAGCTTTGAGCAAATCATACCTCTTTCTGGCTATTATAGGGGAAGTTTGAGCCAAACAGCCCACCAGGGGGTTCAGAATGAGTGCTAATGTAGGAAAGGAGATGGTTAGAGAGGACTCCAAGTTTGAATTACAACAATGCCCAGCTGTGTTTTAAAGTTTGATTTTATTTTTCTTGAAATTAGCTTACCTACATTTTGTTTTTTATTATAGCCGGTCGCAAAATGAAGGCCATCCCAAATGGTTTGTTCTTGGTGTTGGGCAAGTCATAAAAGGCCTAGATATTGCTATGATGGATATGTGCCCTGGAGAGAAGCGGAAAGTGATCATACCCCCTTCATTTGCATATGGAAAGGAAGGCTATGGTAAGGTGTTTTAATATTTTGTCTGTAAAATATATTTAAAAATAAATCACAGACTTCTGGGTGTATATCCAAAAGAATTGAAAGCATGGTCTCAAAGAGATGTTTCTTTACCCATGTTCATTGTAGCACTATTCACAGTAGCCAAAAAGTGAAATAACCCAAATGTCCATTGACCAATGAATAGATAAATGAAATGTGCTGAATACATACAGTGGAATATTATTCAGCTGTACAAAGAAAGGAAGTTCTGACATATGCTGCAACATGGGTGAACTTTGAGTACATTATGCTAAATGAAAAAAACAAGTATCGTATAATTCCACTTACATGAAGCACCTAGAGTACTCAAATTCATAGAGACAGAAAGAGAAGGGTGGTCGCCGGCCTGGGGGAGAGGGGAATAGGTAATTGTTGCTTAATGGGTGTAGAGTTTCAGTTTTGCAAGATGAGATAGTTCTGGAGATTGGTTGCACAACAATATGAATGTACTTAACACTACTGTGCACTTAAAATGGTTAGATAGTAAGTTTTATGTTACATATATTTTCCCGCAATGAAAAATTTTGAATCACTAAAAAAAATAAAATAAGAAGTCTTAGAGGAAATAATTACAGAACTATAGGGGCCAATAAACCTTAGCTCTATCTAGTCCAGTCCAGCCCAGTCCCCTCTTTTTACATATAAAGAAAATAAGACATTGTTGGAATACAGATCTCTGTGTCCAGAATTCTTTCCCCCGCATACTGGCAACACTCATAATGATCTTGTATGTTCTATAAGCTTTACCTTAGTCATTTTTATTTGTTTTTAGTATATATTATTTTATTAATTATTACATAAATGTCTATAGCACATACCTTTGGTAAGCAGTACCAAAGTCAAATTCATAAAACTCAGGAAACTGAAAATATGATTTTCCAGTAAAAGGACAGCACTGGAACATTGTGAAAAGAACATCTGAAATATAACAAGCTGTCAGTCACTATTACCCAAATTCAGGAGAAGCTTTGAAATGTGGAAGAAATGAACTGCTTCTTTCACTTTCTTACTTATTTTTAAAATCCTAGGGTGAGATCTGAGAACCTAGGTAAAGCAGATAAATGGGGAAAATGTTTGAAACCCATATGAAGACTCTTCCTAACCAATAATAAAAATGACCTATCCCGAGAAAGAGGCAGGTTCATTACCAAGTGGCCTGCTAACAAAAAATACAAGTGACCTTAAATCTGTGAGAATACTTAATTTTATTCATAATTAAAGAAAGGGAAATTACAAAAACCAGACATGATTTTCACTCATCAGACTACAAAGATATGAAAGTTGGCAAAGACATGGGAAAACCAGCAGTCTCATGAATTATTGCTGGGAATGTAAATAATTTGACCTCTCGAGCAATTTCTATCAAAATTTAAAATGCGATATCCCACGACCCAGTAGCTCTATTTGCAGGAATGTGCACAAGGTATGTGTAAAAGAACATTCCTTGCAGACTTTTTTTTTGGTAGCAAGAGACTGGAAACTACCTGAGTATCCATTGATAGGAAATTAGTTAAATTATGGTATATCTATACAATGGATTACTGTGCAGCTAGTAAAAAGAATGAAGCAGAGCCATATGTATTAATATGTTAAAAATAAAGTGGGATAGAATATATCATGGAAGGAATATTTATTGAGCATCAGTGCCAGGCTCTGTTCTAGGCACTGAGCATGAAGCAGTGAACAAAGCAGAAACAATTCTCCATCCTCCATGAGGTTACACGTGACGGGGAATTTCACGTATGCATCATGTTTCTACATGGACTATGTCTGGAAGGGTACACAGTCATCTGATGACATTAAGCGTTCCTGGGATTGAGGCCTGAGGGTCAAGGAGAAGAGATTTCTTCTCCCTCTATAATGTTTTCTACTGTTTAAATTTTTACCTTGTGCATGTATTAATTTTTGCAAAATTACATTTTTAAAAATCACTAAAGTTAAAAGTGAAACAGAGTAGAGAAATTTTTATAAAGGGGGAAAATGAGCAGTCTGGCAGAGGGACAGTTTCCATCTTGTGTTCTCAGTTAGGTCTTTGCTTCCTGTTGCTGTGTGAAGATTATAAAGAATGAATCTTTATCTCTTCGTTCTATGTGGAGCCCTTGCTAACTCCACCTATTTGAAATATTTAGTATGTAGTTAAAGTAAAAATTAATTTTCTACGATGAGATATTGTCCTTACTCCCAAATATTTTGTTGAAATGGCATGCCCTCTTTGAGGCTCTGTGTTTACTCATTAAGAGTAGTGATTCCCTCATCTGTTCATTCCAGCAAGAGCAGGGGATCACTGCCCCAAATTGGATTGGAGGAAGGGTAGTGGTTCAAGTCAAACCCAATCAGACTTAAAACTCCTAAAGAGAGAGTTCCAGATAACAACAGCTTCGTTTTCAATGCTTTTTGCCAATCATTTGGTCCCGTCAGAATAGCTCCCATGGAACCATAGTTTGTGTATCCTATTTTTATTTGTAGAGGAACCTGGGAGAGAGAGAAAATTGAATTGAAATTAAACTGAATGCAATACTTTTCCTAAAAATGTTGTCATAGGTTGAGGCCAGTTGTCTTTCAGTCTCTTTAATCGAATTTTCAGCATTTCCTTTCTCTCTTGTGTTGTCTCATCAGATGCCTCCACGTTCTGCCTACTACCGCAACACCCACTCCCCGCTCTGCCTAGAGCACCCACGTCCGGCATCAATAGGTGCTTACCCTGGATCCCATTACCCAAAGGCAAATGACTACTAAGTTAATCCTTTCTGTAAACTAATTTATGCTTAGATATGAATGACTACCCAGGCTGCCTAAGCTGTTCATAAACCAGACTCTTGCTGCAGAGATGTAGAAATTTGACTTGCCGTAGTTAGTTCATATTCAATCTGAAGTGTCACCAATAAACATAAAAATAGTGAATCTGGCTAGTAACACCACCAACGCTTCATTTCACGTATAAGGAAAAGGAGACCCAAGTGTGTTCTTTGTGACGTAAACTGCTAGTTTACCTGCATTACAGTAGTTCAGATTAGATTATCTTAAAAGTTGCAGTGTAGACCATAAGTAACTGCTTAACACAACTTCTTGATCAGATGAACTTTTTTAAATAAGTTGTTATTAAGACCTAACATTAGCTATAACTTTGTTTTAGGTAGTACTTGAAGAAGTCTTTCCTCTGCGCAGTGTCCTTGCCTCATGTCACAGAGCACCCCTGCATGTTTGAAATGCATGTGACTTGTTAGTGCTTTAATTAACAGTCCGTGTGGTATGTATAGATTCTTTACATTAACTCCTACGTCTTTGATCTGCTTGTCTAAATACAAGGAATTCTATAACAAATGCACATTTCTCTTTTCTTTATACTATAATTTTTTTGCAAGAAAAAACCTAATTGGCAATATTTTCTTTTCTATGTTCACAGTAGAATTATTCAGAAACTTCAACTTGTAATATTTGTTTCTTAAGAAATTTTAATTTATGTTTGAATTCGTTTTTAACTATTGTCAGATGTTATTTTTCTGTCATAAAGAGATCCTAATGGGCCAGAATAGGAATGAGTTTTGTAAAAATGATCATTGACTCAATCTCTAGCTCTTTTACTCTAAAGTCGGATAATATGAGGTACATCGATTGGGACGGTCGCATTAGTCACGTGATGTGTGGGTAGATTTTTCTGTGTCCTCGATTTGGAGGTGACTGATCCATTTTTCCTTTTGGCTGTAACTTTAAAGCCCTTTTCTCTTTGGATTATATAAATACTTTAGCAAGAATTCTCTACTTTTTCATTAAAGAAATTACTGTTTCCTTCAGAGAACAAACTTAGCCATTTTAAAAATAAACAGTAGGCGTCATTCATTTGGCAAATATTTAAGTGACCATGATGGATCAGGTACTGTGTGAGACTCTGGGAATATGCTGGTGACACAAGCCACCCACTGCCTCTTAGCAAGTCCTTTTGGCAGGTTGGTTTATAAAATGGTCATCTGAAATAGCCCATAGCTTGCTAAAATCATCTGTGACATCAGTTAATAGGTTAACTTTATTAAAGAGAACTATTCAACTGAATACTGAAATTTTTTATTGTGATTAGAAATTTCTTCATAAAATTGTTACTGGTTTATTCTGTCATTGCACTTTTTTTTTTGCTGAGGAAGATTCACCCTAAGCTAACATCTGTTGCCAATCTTCCTCTTTTTGCTTGAGGAAGATTCACCCTGAGCTAACATCTGTGCTAGTCTTCCTCCATTTCATATGTGGGTCTCTGCCACCGCCTGGCCACTGATAAGTGGTGTGTGTCAGCACCCGGGAACCAAACCCGGCCTGCCCACACAGAGTGCACCAAACCCAACCACTAGGCCATGGGGCCAGCCCCTCATTGCGCTTATTTTTTAACGTCTGTAAAGAACTTGAAAGTCAAATATATTGATACGTATGTTTTATTTATGCTTCCAAATAACTACACAAAATCATTTTCTAAAAGATTACTGATCTACGCTTTGAAATTTTTCTGCCCATGCATTTCTTGTCTGCACCAGTTCTTTGCTGTATAATGATGGGTTATATTAATAAAAATTACATGATTTATATTTATTTTAATTTAACCAGGAAATAATGGTCTGCTAGGTCCTTAGAACTGACTTGATGTAAAAACATATGGAAAAAAATCCTAAAAAGTATTTAGAAAGCAGTTTTTATAAATATGAATAATGTAATCATAATGCCATAATGGCTATTTGTGAATAAATATTTGAACGTTATCTTCATGTAAGTTAAACTGTTAAAAAAATGTATACCTTTAGCCGAAGGCAAGATTCCCCCTGATGCAACATTGATTTTTGAGATTGAACTTTATGCCGTGACGAAAGGACCACGAAGCATTGAAACATTTAAACAGATAGACACGGACAATGACAGGCAACTCTCTAAAGCCGAGGTAATTCAAACAGATTTCATATGTCTAATCTAATTTTTTATCACAATTTAAATACTTCTGTGTTACAGCTATGATTTTTTTACTTCTACCTAGTGTGGGCTGATTACTTTGCTTTTATAGAGCTGGTTACAAAAAAATCTAAGCTCCAAGAAGAAAATGTGCTTTTTCAATATAAAATTTGTAACCAGATCATCCTGTTCAATTTCCTTTCTCCCTGCTGCAAGAGGGTCATTAAAATACTAAACTCATCTCTACAGGACATTTCCAGCATCTAGACTACAGGGGCAGATCTCTTTCAAGCAGCACTGTAAGAATTTGTCACAGGGCAAATAATTCCCACCTCATAGGATGGCAAGGATTACATGAGATGATGAAAAGAGCTAGCAAGAATTTGAATTGCGTGGGCTAGAAGGTTGGTCAGGAGGAGCCAGAAGTTCAGCTCCCTAGCTTCTGCATCCCAGTTAGTCTTATATATGAATTGAAGGATTAATAAAGATCTCAGAATAATAATAATAATAGATAATTTTATCACATTTTCTCAGTACCGGGTACAATTATAAATTCATTAGTGTGTGAACTCCTTTAATCTCCATGACAGTTTATGAGGCAGACACTATTGTCATCGTCTCCAATTTATAGATGAGGGAAATAAATGATGCCCAGACAGGTTAAGTAACTAGCTTAAGGTTACACAGCTGTAAGTGGCAAAACCAGACTGCAACCCCAGCGATGTGGCTCCACTGTGGTGCTCTTAACCATGAGTCTACCCTGCCTCTTTCAGGGAATTCCCAGCATGAATGTTTCAGGGCTAGTGTTTGTTTCATTGAAGTCTAGTGCCTTCCTTAATCTCACTGACTAGACTCTTTTTGCTTAAATTGGGTAACCCAGTTGTCTCCCCTCTTGTTTGGAGGCAGTTTAACTTTCATAACTGTACCGCCTACGTAGGTAATAAAAGGCAACTGCGTCATTGATTTCAAGTGATAAGAGGAAGCCCCTTTTCTCTGTTTCTTTTCCTCTCCCTCTCCAATCCTTTCCCCACCCTAATTCCACTTCCTTCCCCAAGATGTTAGTAAGGACTTTCCCGGGAAACTCTGGTTGGTCAGTGATAGAGGAGGGGTAAGGGACTGCCTTGTTCCTTCAGAGGAGCAGTTAGAGGGGTGGCACACTGTCCCCAGTCTGTACCTTCTCTTGACTTCTTCTCATCCTCTTGAGAGGAACAGCAGCTGCAGGTGAATCCACAAGGTACCCAAACCCCAGCCTGTGCACACAGACTGTTCAGTATCCCTTGCACATCGAGGCACGTGCTGCAGTTTGAATACTCCTCAGTAGCCTTAGGGGATCTTCAGTTCTTTTCTGCAAAGTAAAAGTAAAGAAAGTCCAAAATAGTGACCTGCTTGGCTATGGTCTGCCCACGTGTTTCTCAGGTGTCAGGGACCAGCTGCATTATCACTGGATGGATGAGAGGTTTTCGTATGCTTGGATAATAACAGCTGTCTTTATTGACACCCCTGAACACGACTCTAAGCCTCACATCAATCCTGCAATGAAGATACTCTTTTCCTCTTTTTACAGATGGCAAAACTGAGGTTCAGAAAGGTTAAATCATTTTTCCAGGACCACACAGCCAGTACATGGCAAAGCCTGGATTTGAAACATGGCTAAAAGAAACACTATCCTTCATCATCAAATTTAGTCAGTTATTTCTTCAGTATAAGTAAGGTGGGGGGAGAAGGGGAACACAGTATTTTTATTAAATTACTAAGTGGAAACTGTGGAACCCATTACCAGCAAAATTAAGGTCATGTTCTGACTCCCTTTTTGTACCTCTTCACTACAGTTTACTGGAAAAGTACATTTTGAGAGTCAGCAATATTCATTATGAAAATATTTTTACCTACTTAGAAACTGAGGAATATTTGAGGCTGTTTAAAATTCTTTACACCTACGTAGGATTACTAAGGCTCTATTGGAAGAAAAAATGCATCTCCGTCCTATAGGACTGAAGTCACATTTGAGAACAGTTGATATATCTTTCATTAAAATCTATTGATCGTTCTAAAATAAACTCTACTCCCGATGGATTGAGTTTGGGATATGTATTGCTAAAAATCTCTCAGGGTTCAACGTGAGCCTTCAAAAATACTCTTGCCTCTAAAATTCCCAACCTTGCTAAACATTTTCTCCAGCTATTGTACATTGCTTTCTTTGGCTATAATATATATTAAGGTTTTCCAGTGGAAATATAATTGAGTCACATATATAATTTTAAATTTTTAGTAGCCACATCTTAAAAAGTAAAAAGAAACAGGTGAAATTAATTTCAAGGATGTTTTGTTTAACCCAGTATGTCTAGAATATTACCATTTCAACATAAAATCAATATAAAAATTATTAATGAGATACTTTTGGGTTGTCTTCAAAATTTATTGAGTATTTTGCCTTACAGTAGCATATCTCAATTTGATCCACCCACATTTCAAGTACTTAATAGTCAGGTGTTGCTAGTAGCTACATATGAGGCAGGGCTTATGTGTCTTTGCTGAGAAAAACATTGTATTATATAGAGAAAAAGGGAATACTTCAGAATATCTGTTCTTTATTTGACATTATTATTACAGAGATTGTCATGGTTTGTGGATTTGGGGGAGAGCTGGAGAAGCATAGAAGAATTAAGAAAATTAAATTTTATTTCAAAACCTGTGATTGGGTTTTATTGATGATACAGCATATTCATTAATTTTATAGATTATAGAAATGACAAGTTCGATTTTAGTCACTAATGGATTTCCTTTGATAGCATGGACAGTGTATATTATTAGAAGGTATTTAGTTTCAACAAAATTCAATTCAGTTCATCTTTGAGTATGTACTACTAACCATCTGTAGTCTCAAGAGAAGCTAATTGGAAGATCAGCTTCTCTTCAGAAAATTGCTTCAAAGGTTAAAAAAAATAAAACCTCAAATAGCTTTAAAAGAATTTTTTTTTTTGAACAGCCTTCTGTGTTTCCTCTGTGCTTAGGCTGTTCCCTCTGCCAAGAATGCCCTTTGCCTACTTCATTTTTTTTTTAAGTACTCTGTTTTTTTTTTTAGGTGTGCTTTTTGGTGAGGAAGATTGGCTCTGAGCTAACATCTGTTGCCAGTCTTCCTCTTATTTTATGTGGGATGCTGCCACAACGTGGCTTGACGAGCAGTGCTAGGTCCACGCCCAGGATCCAAACCTGCAAACCCTGAGCTGCCAAAGCAGAGTGCGTGAACTTAACCACTACGCCACTGAGCTGGCCCCTTTTTTTTTCTTTTAGGTACGCTTTTTGGTGAGGAAGATTGGCCCTGAGCTAACATCTGTTGCCAATCTTCCTCTCTTTTTTTTTTCTTCTCCCCAAAGCCCCAGTCCATAGTTGTACATCCTAGTTCTAAGTCCTTCTAGTTCTTCTATGTGGGATGCTGCCACAGCGTGGCTTGATGAGTGGTGTGTAGGTTCGCACCCAGGATCCAAACCCATGAACCCCAAGCCATTGAAGGAAGTGGTGCACACAAATTTAACTACCACACAACCAGGCCAGCCCCATAAAAATTTTGTATCACTTATTATAAGTAGTCTTAAGTATTGAGTTTCTTTATGTAAACATTTCCTCAAAGTTACTGGAAATTTATTGTGATATCTTTTTATTAAAGAAATATTGTTTTGGCCCTCTAGATAAATCATTACCTGAAAAGGGAATTTGAAAAAGATGAGAAGCCACGTGACAAGTCGTATCAGAATGCGGTTTTAGAAGATATTTTTAAGAAGAATGACCATGATGGTGATGGCTTCATTTCTTCCAAGGAATACAATGTATATCAACATGACGAACTATAGCATATTTCTATTTCTAAATATTTTTAGCTACTTACTGTACTTTATATGTAAAACAGTCACATTTCTCCAAGTTATATTTTCTCTTTTTCCCCCATGAGAACATATTTTGATCCCCTCAATACATGTAATTTGGGAATAATAAATGCGAGGCTATTTTGCAAATTTAACTTCCAAGAAAGGTATGATTGTGTTTCTGATTGCTTTATTCTGTTAACACAAAATGCAGCATCATGAAACAGACCTCTGTGTCCCCGTGAACAGTTTTCCCCCTTCAGGATATAGGAAGACATCTATGTCAAGATCTTCAAGCTCTTCCCAACTCTAACCTTAAATATGTAAATATCCAATTTTTAATATTTTCAATGTTACAATGCCCCATATTTTTAAAATATTCACTAGGGACCCAGGAATTAGCATTTCATTTGTTTATGCATTTCACAGCATTATGGATAGCAGGATATAAAAATCATGGGACTGAAGAGTCTTCCTTTGGTATGCATGCAGGAAAATATTAGTTGTGTAACTCTGTCCCCCAGAGAGCCTCAACACCGTCCGTAGTTTTTGCTGCAAGCTTCTGGCCTTGGGTATTTGTTCCAGTGGGGAATGTTTAAAGATATTTGATCAGACCAAAGACTTTATGCCTCATATAGCAGGCATAATAAAATCTATACTGCTGAGTCTTGTACTTCTTCAGACATCATTCTAAATAAGCTACTCTTCTTCCTTCTCATAGGCCTTTATGTCTACCAACCCTAACTTTTTGTCTTGATAGTTTTAAATAGATGCCATCGTATTTCTTAGTTTCCATTTCCCTTTCTCTAGGTGTCTCTATCCCATGTCACTTAATTTTACAATGTTCTCGTTATTAATCATGAATGAGTATTACAAACTGGTATGCCGTCAAATTTTTGATAAATGTGTAGAATTTATTTTACACATGAGGCTATGTGAGGATTCAAATGAGGATACAAATGAGGATATACAGTGCCATGGCAATTTTCTGTGATGGTCAAATCATGACATGGTCCAACTTGTTGAGAATAAGAGGTAAGAGATGCTGTAGGATATCATGTTGGCGCCAAAGAAAGGGCACATATTTATTGGACCATGTAAGATTTGGCCTACTGCATGTGTAAGAAAGTATGGTAAGGCAGTAAATAGCTCTGTTCAAAACAAGTGAGTCAAAACAAAGCTTTTCCATTTTCTGAAACTTGCTCTTCCAAATCATTTGTTAATTGTTCATCTTTTAACTGCTTTAGATATACTGCTAGAAATTCTGTTATTTAAAAGGGTGGGGGGGGACACAAAACCCATGGGATTAGTGGATTTCACATATGCACAGCACAGAATTTGACACTTCATGAAACAAAAACCTGTTCATCCCCCCAATATTTCTTCATTCCTATACCCAATTTTATAACTCCTCCTCACTTGCTCAATCATCAACTCTTTCATCCCTTTACGTTCCTCAGAAAAACCTGCCCAGCTGACATAAACTAAGTTGATAACTCAGTATTCTTATGTTTTGGTTTGGAAACTGCCCTCATTCTCTATATCCATACAAAAAAGTCACTAGAGCCTTCTTTTGATCAGTATACTCATATTGCATTTGAATCATATATGCTGCCCAAAACAAAAATACAGTGAAAAAAACAGATAAGGAAATTATTCTTTAAGAGAAACTATAAGTCTAACCTTTCCGTCCCATTTTCATACAAAGTGCTTTCAAACTTATGTTTTAAAAACCTATAGATGATATTAAATGAGAGATTTACTCTAAAACTCTAATAAACATTTAAATAATTAAAAAATAAAATTTTAATCATTCTAATACATAAAGTATACAGGTATTTTGTATTTACACAATTGCTTTATGCCTTCATAAGCATATACCTAATAGTGAGTGCTTTAAGTATACATTTTGAGTTCTAGAATTTCAACATACCATTTTTGCAATTATTTTAATAAGGGTGTACAGCAAATGAATAATTTTGGTTGTTTGTGTATGAAAAATTCAGATGTCTTACAGAGTAGATGAAAAAGATCTCCCAGAACTAAATATGTTAAATGTTTTAAACATTTTCAAAGGAGAAAAGAAATGTGTCCTAGCTGCCTTACCTTTAAAATGACAGTAGTGAGATTTATAAAAACAAAACTAGTAAGCATATGTACATCACAGAATGGCAGCCCATTACTACTATCAGTCACCCTGTTAACTCTGTACACAAAACCCCACGCTGAGCTCTGTGCTTTTAATTTGATACTCCAATTAAACATTTAGGATTACAGTAAATTATTAACACATTTTTCTCATTTTGCCAGACCTAGGGCAATAGTTAAAGCACCATAAAGTCGCCACTTGTGCACTCTTGCCATCCTTAAATGTTGAATTAAAGACCGATTAAAAATAAAATTGATATTTAGAAAATCTCTAGGGGCCGGCCCCGTGGCTGAGTAGTTAAGTTTGTGTGCTCCACTTTGGTGGCATAGGGTTTCGCTGGTTCGGATCCTGGGTGCGGACATGGCACCGCTCGTCAGGCCACACTGAGGCAGCGTCCCACGTGCCACAACCAGAAGGACCCACAACTAAAAATATACAACTATGTACTGGGGAGAGAAATCAGGAAAAAAAATCTCTATGTAAAGTTATCTAAAATGATAGACTAAATCCCAAAAACATTTCTGAAGTGACTGGCAGATTTTATGAAGGAACATCTATATTCTGAATTTTATATTTAAACCTTTTTATAATATATATAAACAATATCATCAGTCTTCATGACAATTTATGAGGTAGACACTATTATGATCTGCACTTTACAGATGAGGAGAATGATGCCCAGACAGGTTAATTTCTCTTTCTTCTCCCTTTTTAATTTGCCACAATTCATCAAAGTGAACCTCTGGAATTTTGGAAAAAGTGTGTGGCATAGTTGCACCTAAAACACCAGCAAGGTACATTCATTTTTCATTTTATTTCATTCTCTTGTGCCAGACATCAAAACAAGGAACTGCATGAAGTCTCACATACTTCTGCCCGTCGACAGAACACTGAAAGCACCCATAAACCGTCTCCCTTTTAAAGTTCCCCATTCCACAGAGTATGCAAGGTCCTTTTGGAATGTTGTGATTAAGTAAGTTAACTCGGATATGCGTCCCTTCTTTGAGTGAAATATCAGTCATGCGGAGAGGTTTGTCATAATAGTCAGAAAAAAGATCATCTAAGTAAAGCTGTGAGCGAGAAATGGCATCCATCACTCTTCTATCTAAAAGGACAAAAACAGAGAAATGTGTTAGAAGTCACAATAAAAAATGTATAACCAATCTGCATTTATAAACACTACATGAATCTAAACCATCAGGCAAGAAATTATGTGGCTTTTAAATTTAAATTTTTCCTTAACCGACAGGATTACTGAATAGATAACCTCAAGCGTTAATCAGAGAAGAAAAAAATATATTTGAAATACTCTTCAATGGACATACTTCTCTCAAATAGTATATTTCTCAATCTGTAGAGCAGTGCAAATGTTGCCGTTTCTTCCCTTTCAAATCCTCCTTTTGACACTGAAGTGACACAAAGGTCTATAAAAAAAAATTTTACAAGATGTTGTAACTTGAACAACTCATTTTATTGGGACTTTTAGTTGTAGTTGATAAATTCTAGTACATGCCATTCATTTTAAGTTAAATTTTACATATTTTTGGAAAAGGTAACATTCACATAATACAAAATGAAGAGTACAGAAAGGGAATACAATGACAAATAAATCGCTAGTCTACCCTGACCCTAGCCTCATTTTTCCACCCCCGAGGTAACAACTGTTAGGTTTCTTGTGTATTCTTCCAGAATTACTCCATATATTTTACAAGCATAAAGGAATACATGTGTATGAATGTACATATATAAAATTCTTTAGGCTCAAATAGTTACACACTGCGCACATTTCTTTAAAATGTCTCTTAGAGATTATGTCAGGATCTATAGTGCTACCTCATTCTTAATGGCTTCATAGTGGATGCACCGTTACTTAACTAGTTGCTGATAAGAGATATCAAGCTTATTTCCAATTTTTTGCTATTATGAACTAAATATCCTTATACCCATATCATTTCACATATGTCTAAGTATATCTGTAGGATATCCTAAAAGTGTAAGTAAGGCTAAAGTATATGCACAGTTTAAATTTTGATGGATACATCAGTTCTATCAGTTTATACTCCTCCTAACAATCAATATAATTATAAAAACCTCCTACTGAAGTGTCCCAAATAAAAATTATCATGTGTTGTCTTGTTTCTGGTCTCCCTATTCCCTCCTCCTACAGAACTGCAGAAACAAAAACAGGTCTAAAAATGTTTATAAATGAGCACAGCTGGGGGGCTCCCTTGCCTAGTCCTTTGGGCTATCCCCAGCCTTGAGCTGACTGGCCTCCTAATCTTGAAGGCCTGTGAAAGGTAGAGATCTAGAGTGAGCTGCAAGGAGGTGTTATATAAGGCGACAATTTTAAAAGAAGCGTTTGTACTTTTAAAGTTATTTTCTAGGGAGAGTTGGGAAGCTGGGTCTATGACAGGTAAAACTGAAGAAGAGTTGTCTTTGTGTACCCTAGTTTGGGCATCCTGATACCTTCAAGCATCTTACTGTCTACCTACTCCTCTATTTGCCATCATCAAAAACTACATATTAGAAGGTCATTTATTATCTCCCGGTGTAAGTCAAGGAACACTTTGTCAGTGGATTGCATTTTAGCTCTTATCTATTATTGTAAGTCGGGTATCACCAAGAAGCAGGAAAGAGGTATTGGGTAAGTAGGGACCAGAGGGTCTTTCCCAGCTACTTCGCCCAAGCATAAGATTGACAGCTGACAGCATCATTCTTCTATATTTAGACACTCAGAGAGAGAGGGTTTCCCATTAAATTCTTCTTAAAAATATAATCATTTCAGTGTTTCATGCAAATCATTCACTCACCAAAGGCACCATCCAAGTAAATGAAGAGTTCAAAAACACTGAAAGCTATGGTTGTGTGTGCTGGAAAAACAATAGCTTTGTCCCTTCCCTTGGGATTCTGTTCATCCATAAAATGAAACTATATTAAATAAATAAATTAAATAACATTATTAAGGAGCATAACATGTAAGGATAGCTTTATGGAGAAACAAAATATTTCCTACAATCCCACCAAAAAAACACTACTCCAAAAATTATCCTATTTGAATTAAACAGTTTATAGCAGAGGCCCAAATGATCCAGTGGGGACCCATGATCTATATTAGGAAACACCACTCACCACTTCCTCACTTACTTTGGTATCGGAGTCAATGATTAGTGCTACCACAACAGTAATGTTCTCTGGCATTTTTCTTTCAACTGCAAACTAATTGAGTCTAAGTGCTACAGTTGTTTTTCGCCTACCTTGTCTACTGTTCCAAAGCCCCCAGAGCTTTCAGCAACTTTCCAAAGCAACCATCAACTTATTTTCCAAAGCAATCACCAACAATTAAGTAAATGTTTCAGTTTGTGCCCTCAAAATGATCCAATGTTAAACAATTTGGTGGGCAGCTAAATGTAGCCACTGAACAGAACCTCTATTTGCAAAGACTTAAAAAGATGATCACTAAGCCCTATCTTTCTAGCAATTGGTTTTAATAAAACCAATCAATTCATTATTATGTGTCATTATTATGTGAATGACAAGGACTAATAGTATCATCATCAAGCTAAAAATTAAACAAATAACTTTCAAGATTTTTTAAAAAAGATTTAACATTGAATGAAGCATCTTTGTCATTGACAATATTGTTTTAGGAAAATTGATTTAATTAAAAAACCCACAATGAAGAATATACAACTCTGTACCGGGGGGCTTTGGGGAGAAAAAGGAAAAAATAAAATCTTTAAAAAAAAAATATATATATATATATAAATTCAACTTAAAAAATTCAAGTATAAACAAAAAAATCACTTAAAAATAAAGTCAAAGAATTTAATATAAGCATTCAATTTTTATTCTTAAAATGCATTTAAACTGTAATAGGAGGGACTCCAATACACACATTATTTCACAATGATTCGTGTTTTGTTTGCATTATACTACACGTTTAGAATCCATACTTTCTTGGATTTTTTTCATATTCTAAAACCATTATTGTGCAAAATCCTGTAAAGAACTGCAGCTCTTTACTCTCAACATCTGACAAAATACACGTCTCATTAGAAATTGAATACTTTGTAAAAATTCCCATTGCAGTTTTTTAGTAAGAGAAGCCTAATGAGTGTGGTTTACCCGCATGGCTTCCCCACGAATGCCAGCATGCACAGACAGCGAGCACTGTCGTGTGGTTCGAATGCTTTCCATGACCACGCACAGTACAGCCTTTCTGCTATTCCTTGACTGACGTATCAAGCTGTGGTCAAAATTAATTTTTCTAAAATAAAGAAGAGAGACATTCACAAAAATCTGTAACATCTAATTACATATAATCAAACACATTCTTTGCAATCAGGTGTTATTCATTCACAGTCCACCTTAACTCAAAGTAAATCCAGGCGGGCCTAATACAAATCAGAAAGAATGCTCAAAACAACTTGAATAATCTGCTTCTCCTTTCTATTTTCTTAAAACATGCTTCTTACAGGAGTATGTTGGAGAAGACTCTTAGATTTGTTGCAAACAGATTCCTATATTCTTTTAATCTAATAATTTAGCAAATGTGTGTAGAGCCAAAGTGATTTTGTGGAACAATTAAAAATCCTGTTTAAAACCAAATGATTTTGGATATCTACCAAAGTTTGGATATATTACTAATTCGTAGTATTTCAAACAAATCAAATAAATTACACTAGTAAAAATATAACCTGAATGTTTTAAGCATTCTTTGTAATGAAGTTTATGTAATCAAAATATCTAATGAAAATAGTGAAGTATATTAAGGATTATTATACTGACCGTGTAGTAATTTCCTTGAGTAATGTCGATACTTCCACTTCATGTTTGGTTACTATACCAAATGAAGCTTTTACCGCAATGGAATCTGATCCAGCAACGTTAATCCCAACGTCATTCACAATATGGTTGCCTCGCCTTCCATAGAGTGAAACATCTGATTCATCTTCATAATTCAGTAACTGATAAGATGAAATACCTTTAAGAATGGAAATTAATACTTTTTAAATGTCTTGAATTCATCTAATGTAGATTATATATATTAGCACTTTACTTTACTATTTAAGACTCAATTACCCAAATATTGAGAAAGGCAACATATCAAACCAAGATTAAAAACAGCAATTCAATTAATTTGACTGCAAGAAGAAATAAATAGCCAGAGTACTTAAAATGAACTCAAATTATCTGTTTGGCCAACAGAACTTCTTAAGCATCAAGATCCACTGGGCGGTTGAAAGAAAAGTTGAAAGAAAAGGTTGAAAGAAAAAATTACAAGAAATAATTTGTCAAATGTCAATTTAATCCGGCCTGCAATTCATTTCAGTTTACCAATTGTAATAACCGAATCATAAAAAAAATATAAATTACTTTCATCTCATTTGACCATGTGAGATAGGTAAGAGCCAACAATACGCCATTTTATAGACGAAGAAATATATTATGTCATGTTCTAAGTTGATTTGGTTAAAACAATTTACAAAATAATTAAAATAAGATTAGGCAATAATCTTATAAAATAGGTTTGAAAATTATTCAATTAATGAGATTTGATATTATATAAACTACAGGCATTATTCATCTAATAATATTATTACTGCCATAGTAATAAAAATTACTTTTATCAATGAAAATGTGTAAATATTACAAGCATAAGTAGTATAAACAATCTATGTTTAGATTACCAATAATGTAGCTAAATGAGTAGTCACTCCCAAACAGACATTTAAACTTACCAGCTGAAATTTCTCTGTCTCCTAGAAGAACATCTTTCAGTGTAAAAGGTGTTGAGGTAAACTTGTATCTAGGAAACAGAAAGCATCGCTTCTTTTTCACGACCAGACTTAGAGGTTGGTATTTGTCAGCCTCACTGAGGCTTGGAACAGGAACTAATCTCCCTCCATCTCCAACTTGTTTGACAAAGCTCTTGGTAGCAGCCGCAAACATATTAAATAGTACTAAAACATCATCAACTGCAACCCTCAGATAAGAAATCCATATTTTCAAAGAACATCAGGCACAAAACTAAGCCTTGCTTGATTTTAAATATAATTATACATGTTAAAAATACAAAGCATAGCTTCATCAAGTAGTTTACCAGCGTGCAATTCACAACACTGCCTCCCCTGGTGTGCTCAGGTAATGAATTATAGATCAACCATGTAAAATGATACACTAAAAGCAAGTCTAATTTGGAATTGCAGTCTATAGCACTAAAATATACACAGAAAGCTAGTAATTATAAAATACTACCAATGTCTTTGATGAAGGTCACAGTTGATAGCGGTTTGTCAGTTTTGCTGGAAGCATATAGCCCTCTGGGAACAATGCCATTTAGGTACTAACATTACCGCTGGACACCATCTACTGTGGACCTAGTCCAAAGGGAACTCCTTCACAAGTGCATCATGCCAATTTTGGCAACAGAAAAGTGCTGTTTTGAATTCTTTTGGTACACAGTTCATTGTTCGAGCATTTCATTCGTTTTTCTTGTATCCTTACAAAACCAAGTGAATAATATAAAACATAAATTCACAGAATATAAGGAAACAATTATATGCAGATCTTTATAAAATACCAAATGAAAGCCACATTACATATAAATAAGTGTATCCTGACACGTAGGTTTCTTACTTAGAAGCTGGCACATAGACAATATCTCTTTGAAGTGGGGTCCTGCTGCATTTATTTTCTTTCTGTTTCATCACATTATTCCAGTTAACCAACCTTTAAAGAGTTATATACAGCTTTGGCTTGTTTTTAAAGGAATTTTGTAGCTAAAAATAAATTTTAGAAACAAATTTGAATGCTGAAATGTATTTCATAGTTATGTGGATGTTAATCTATTGTGAAATAGTGGCTATGTGGTACTTAGGATAAGATATTCATTAAAACAACATTAGTAGATAGTACTCGATATACATACACATATAGAGGCGGTAGGGGAAAGAAGAGAGAATAGGCTTAATTCGAGCTTCAAATACTATAAATCAATTTTATGGGATTCTAGACAATTTTTTTCACTTGCTTTCAAGCATCCAGGGCTCACATGCAACCAAAAGATAAGCTTTTAATAATATTCCGTCCTGCAAATACTATTGTGCAAAACAATCTTCCAGAACACCGAGAAAGCACACCGAGTAATTTCTCCAAGTGGCTAGTAAACTCCTAGAGAAGCGGTACATCTCTTGTCGCTGTCTGACCCCATCAAAGGTGGTGCATCCCAGGCAAACGCCATTACAACCAACACAGGTGTGCAGAAAGAGCATTTAATTGGAATCCAGTCCACAGGAAGATTTCGTTTACACCCAACGTGTCTTGTTGGGATCTGCTGGCCCTGCATTCGTCTCGCGACGAAAGCCTAGAAGACAATGGAGCCCACGCCGCAGAAGGGGGGGGGGGGGCGGTTCTGAGGACGTCCCCGCGAGCTCCCAAAGGCAACGTGGGCACCGGAAGAGCCCCCCGCAGCCCTCAGGAGCGGATATTCCGCGAGTCTCAAGCTTCGGGGCCAGGCCCGGGGAGGCTCTCCAGCAATTTTGCATTTGGAATTTTCAAATCTTTTTCTTAAAGTGACGCAACCCTCATCCATCCCCCTATCTCCCCCGCCAAAAAAAAAGGCTGAGCTTCAGGCCTTACAGACTCTGTGAGGCTTGCCTGCCGGACAAGCCTCTCCGGGCAGGAAATAACCTCCGTATAAAGACACAGAACTGCGGCCTGGCGCTGCTGGCCGCCCAGAAGCCGGGGGCCGAAGGCGGGGCACGGGCTGGACCTCCCGAGAGCCCGGGCTTCGAGGGGCAGGACCTGGAGGGGGTGGGCGGGGCTGGCGCCGAGGGGACCGGGAGCGGGTGGGCGGGGCTGGGCCTGGAGAAGGGCACGGAGCCCGGGCCGCGAGGGGGCGTGGCCGGGAGCCGGGCCGGCGCTGCCACACCGAGGCTCCGCCTCCGCCCCCGCCCGTCCCCTTCGCAGGAGGGACGCAAGCTGAGAGGAGAGGGGGAGTGGAAGGAGGGGAGGCGGCGGCGGTGGCGACGCTGGAGCTCTCCGCTCGGGGACCGGCCGACCCGGGGAGCGAGGACGTCGCTCCGCACCGCTCTTCCTCCGGCCGCCGAGCCGTCCCTTCTCGCCATGTCCCAGAGCAGGCATCGCGCCGCGGCCCCGCCGCTGGAGCGCGAGGACAGCGGGACCTTCAGGTCAGCGCCCGGGCAGTGGAGGCCGAGACGGCAGGGCCGGGAGCGGTGGGCAGGAGAGGCGGGGGCGGGGGAGCCGGCTTCCCAGCTGCATTCTGGGTAAAGCCCCTTCCCGGCGCCGTCGCCCCCGCGGCTGCAGGCGGACCGGCGGGTGCTCGGCCCCGCCCTCTCGGCGGTGCGCGGGCCGGGGTCTGCGGCCTGGCCCCGCCCCTCCTGCGGCCGCGGGCGGTGGGCAGGGTGGGCGGAGGTGGCGCGCGGCCGCCACCCTCGGAAGGTATTTGTGGGCTTGGTCTGGAGAGGTTGCAGCTCCAGTGTCCGCTCTGGTCCCCTGCGAATGCTTCCTGCTGGTATTCAAGTTATCTCCCTACAGACCTCCCTCCCCCTACCTGCCCCTGCCCGCCCCTGCCCGGGGCCCACTGCAGCGGGGCCGGGAGATTGGCGCTCCTCGCCGGCCCTGGCACTGGCTGCCGGGGACCTTCCGCGCCTCCCGCGTCACCGTTGGTGGCGGTCAAAACTAGCCTCTGTATGCTTCTGCCTCCCTTCCCGCTTTGGCATGCAAAGCACACCTTTTTCTGTTTTTTGCAGTTTGGGCAAGATGATTACAGCTAAGCCAGGGAAAACACCGATTCAGGTATTACACGAATACGGCATGAAGACCAAGAACATCCCGGTTTATGAATGTGAAAGATCGGATGTGCAAATACACGTGCCCACTTTCACCTTCAGAGTAACAGTTGGTGACATAACGTGCACAGGTCTGTATGCGCAGTTAACCCAGATGACCAGGGGGGTTGGCCGGCAAGACTTGGTATTGCTTTTCAATTCGGAAAAGTGCTGTTTTTACCGGAGACAGCTGTGAGGAGCAGGCTCTTGAAACTGAGACCTCTCATCTCAGGTCATTGAAACTTTGCAAGTTCATCTGATTCTTTCCCTAATTTTCTCTTCCCCAGATACCAAGAGAAGCTCACAAACATACCTTAGGATTCTCCTAGGATTCTTCCAAGAATTAGGGAGAAGCAGGAAGGTTCTAGGAGCAGTCATAGCTGCATCAGTAGGTGCTGTCCACTTTCATAGATTATAGCAGATGCCAGGAGTCATAACCTCAGAATTTTTGGAGCCTCTACTGTCTAGGTACGGACTCATTTGGCGCTTTGGGCCCGTTGTACCACACTCGATTCTGTATCCAAGCAAAATGAGGAAGGCAGAAGGCTCGAATACACTGTATCGCATAGCAGCTTCTAGATCCTGACTCTGTACAGATATTTTAATAAGATGTTATCTCCTTTTTTATACATGAGAAGACAGGTTGAGAGAGATTTTAAGTAGTGTGCCCAGAGTCACATGGCATCGACGTTTCACAATTCAGATTCAGCTTTATTATGGTCTGTGAACTTGAGCAAATGATAACTGAAGTTGCCCATTTGTAGATTTAGAAATTTTATTTCTTATGTATCTTATTTAATTGAAACATAAAAAATACTGAATACTAAATTTAATTTGGAATAATACCAAGAAGAAAATTCAGTAGGAAGGCTGAAGTTCTACCATCTGGTAATCTGAAGCTATCATTTGTTTGTGTCCCTGAAAATCTGGAGTCCGCTATTTTCATAGAAGCCACTTGAAGAAAATTTTGAAGCTTTTTTGTCTATATGAGTTAGGTGGATTGTAGGTGCTAGCTGGAAGATCCCTCATATGAACTATAGAATCAACATTGCATTAGTGCTTTATCTGGTCTATTTTTAAATATTTAGTGAAAATTCAAGAAGTAGTAGCCTTTTTTCCATCAGTGTGTTTTAGATCGGAGGTTAACAACCTGTAACAACTGTTCTGCCTAGGTAGGCCCCCACCTTTTCTCATGCTGCCCTGTCTTGTTCAAGCTTATCTGCCTCCACATCTTCAGATACTATCTAAAAGGCTGAATTCTGAAGTCTCTATCTTCAGCCCAGGCCCACTTAAAGAACAGTGTGTCAGCCTGTGCTTGCTGGACATCTTCACTTGGGTGACCGGAAGTCACCTCAGTCTCTTATTGTCCCAAACTGAATCCATCTTCTTCTTTCTCACATCCATTCCCCCTGCATTCCCTAGCCCAGGAAAGCCACCACCATCACTGATTTGCTCACAGTAGAAATCTTGGTTTCATCTTCTTGACTCCTTCCCCTTGTCCAGACTGTCACCAAGCCCTACTTCCTAAATATCTCTTAAACCTGTCTGCTTCTCTCATCTCCCCATTGCTACTGTCCGGGCCACTGCCATCTCCCACTTGGGTTATAGCTACAGTCTTGTAGCTGCTCTTTCAGCTTCTAGTCTTGTGATGTCCATTCTCTACGGGCCAACCAGAGTGTTCTCTCTGGCATTCACATCTGTTCATGTTATTTCCTTTGCTTAAAATCCAGTCATTGGTTTCCCCATCAACCTCTGGATAAATGCAAATTTCTTAGTATGACTTAGAACCTTGCTTCTCAAAATGTGATCAGCAGCAGGATTGATATCCCCTGGGCACTTGATGGGAATGCAGAATATCAGGCCCCATGCCAGACATGCTGGATCAGAGTTTGCCTTTTAACAAAATTCCCGGGCATTTCCTATGCACATTAAATTTTAGAAACAAATTTAAGAGACTATTCCTTGAGCTCTCCCTCTCCCCTCCAACTCTCTAGCCTTTTGTCTCAAAATTCCTCCCCTTGGGCTCTTACTGTACCCATCTACTTGGGGCCCTTGAGCACATCCTGTCCTGTGTTACCTCTTTGCAGGTGTGTTTTCTCTGCCTAGAATGCTGTTCCTAACCCCCCGCTCTCTTCACCCTGCTAGCTTTAACTGATGTTTCAGGTCTCCATTCAGCTATCTCTTCCTTCATGAAACCTTTCTGAACCCTTCCCAAGAGTTGGGAGCTGCCCCTTTTGTGTGCCTCCTGCAGCCTGCACTGAGGCGTGTCGTAACACATACCATTCCATATTTCAGATGCCTGTTTACAGACGAAATCCCTCCCTGGGTTGTGTGCTTTTTAAGGGCAGGCAGTCTGTTTAGTTCTCCAATGTATGCTTAACACCTGTGTTAGTGGATGAATAAGTATTGTTTGTGTGTCCTCTGACTCTTGAGGATCACACTTGAAATTTGTTCCGTGTCCCATTTCTTTCCTCCACACCAGAGGAATGGACAGCAGCATTCTGATAACAGTTTCAGAGGGTCTCAACACCTAGTTTGAACTCAGAAGAAAAAAGATTGAATTCACCATTTACCAGGTGTGATTGCTTTCTAAAGTTAGGCATCAGTCTCGTGATTAGTCAGGCCTGTCCCCTGCTGCCCCCTTAGCTACCCTTGTAAGGGATACAGATATAGGGAAGACACGTAACATAAGCTCTGACCTTCTTCCCTATATAAACTTCTCCCAGTATACCCAGCATGTGGCCATGACTGCTTAGCCAATCAGAGGGGTTAATCCAGTAGAGGATGGACTGTTGGAATAAATTTCGGCACATTCTACTGTCAGACAGTGTTGCTGTAAGTGGCTTCCTTAAAGGAGACTTCTTGCTACAGAATTTCTTCTAGAGTTAAATACTAAGTTGCATTTGTTCGGAAGGTGTGACATGGTCTACTTTATTACCATTTTATGTAATAAACATATATAATGTAGATAAGGATCTTTTATACCGGTATGTGCAGAGTTAAATACATAGAACTTCTGAAATCATTTTTAATATGTTAATTTCTTGTGAATATTTTATTACAGTGAATAACTGTATATAGTATATGTTTTTATTACTTAGTGTGTATGTATAAAACCTGTCGTGACTTTATTTTGTATTATGAAAACCGTTATGTGCAAGCCTCACATTTTCACAGGGTATAAAGATTTTTTTTTAATCTTAATTCAGGTGAAGGTACAAGTAAGAAGCTGGCGAAACATAGAGCTGCAGAGGCTGCCATAAACATTTTGAAAGCCAATGCAAGTATTTGGTGAGCTAAACTTTTTTGTATTCTGCAGCTCAAAAATATCTTGGCTGAGGTAAGATTAAAAGTTTAAACATGCTCACAAAAGCAAGAAAGTGAACAATCATTAGTATCTAGCTCGAAAATTCTACTTCCTGTAAAAACCTGTCATCCATTAAAGACAACTTTATCCTTAAGAAATTAAATCCAGTAAGTAACTATTAAATGAAGGTTTTTATGAACTAGGCATTGTTTTTTCCAGATGGGGTGCAACAGTAGAAAACCAGAGTTTTTCTGGCAAATATCTTACTGTATTAAGACTTTAATTATTTCTACACTAAAGAGAACAAGGTGGAAAAAGATCAGCTAAAAGTACTCTTATAGGAATTCCAATTTGGAAGGAGACAAAGAGATTTCCTTGTATTATAGAATGTATACCAAATACAGAGGATCTTAAGTGGGGTGTTAATTCTTGACATATCTTTCCAAAATAAATTTGTTGTCACTCTAGGCGCTTTTGGAAAGAGAGTTGGTCCTGGAGCAACTCATGCACCATGAAGCATTGTCCTTTGGTTTCTGATGAGCACACCCTGCAGCGTGGTGTGCCTTCAAATTCTTCTTTACGTGCACTCAGATATACTTGGAATGTAATCTGGTATAATCTGCTCATAGCTGACAGCAGAAGCCCATGGGAATTGAGGGTGGTTTTTTTGTTCCCCATCCATAGCAAAACTTTTGGCTTAGAGATGTATTTAGGCTTGCATGCAGTGCTCCTCCTTTCTAAGTCATTCTAAACCATTTGGGTGGTTTGGAACTAACCAGTGACAAGCCTTGGATCTTACAAAATGATGCTTGATTCTTTATGGTCATACATTATAATTGATTTATGCTAGCTTTCTAGACATGCCAAATGGCATGGCAGGTATTGGTTTTTCCTCTCACCGTTGATGGCCGTGCTATTTCTGTGCAGCCCAAAGGTCAACCCATAGTGTTGAGTATATTCATAGAAATGAGTGTACGGAGTGTCCTTTCTGCACCTGGGCACTTCACTTTGTCAGCAAAAAACGCTAACAAACTTTACTATATATTTGTGCTTCTTGACAGATAAGATGGGGATTACTAAGCTGTAATCAGGCCTAAAGTGGCCTGATTTAATACAGAGACTTTCTCACTTCTCCATCACAATTATTTGGGTAGCTTCGGCGTGTGCATTGTAAGTGAATATTTGTACCTCGTCAGCCTATGTAAAGCGTGAAATTCTGGCAGTTAGGAAACAAACTTAAATCAGGTGGCCATAAGTAAACCTCATTTGTCATGGGAGAAATGACTCTGCAGTGGTCCAGCTGTAGGTAACCTTTTTCTGCAGCTTATTCAGTGTTAGGCACCTCTCACCCAAGAAACTAGTAATTTCGGACTGCTTGCAAGAGATTGTTCTCTTTTTCCCTGATCACGATTCCCACTTGCTGAAACCAGATTCATGCAGGCCATCTATTTTATGCGGGATGCGTATAAATCTTGGGAGGATTATTCTAGCATAGAGCAGATGATAAGTCAACAGATCTTTCTTCCATAATTCTCTGGATGAGAAAACAACATTTAGGATCTCTGTCATTCACATTGCCAGGCTAAATTTCCTGACTAATAGTCATTCTTCCCTTTTCGTGTAATTGTAACAGTAGTATATTTTATTTAAATACATTTTTATTGAGCACCTATTATATACAAAGCACTACAAGGTTTATGAAGGTAAGTAAGACAGGCCCTACCGTCAAGGATTTTACAGTCTGAACAGGGGAGAGGTATGGTGAGGGATGGACAAATTATGTGTATTTGTAAGAGTGTATAATTTATGGTAAAATAATTTGCTTGAGAAAGAGTCAAACCAAATGTTATAATGGTTCAAAAGAGCGAGTAATTATGTTCCATTGGGGTAAAAGGATAGGTTTCTTAGAGAAAGTAGCATTTGAGATATACCTTGGCTGATGAGTAGATCAGATTCTCATAGAAGGTGGGGCGGAGAGGGGCATCTCATGTAGAAGGAACAAGAGCAAAGGCATAGAGGGTTAAATAGAAAACCTTGTCATTTATTTAATAATCTGGGGGAAATTATTTGGTTTTATAACACTTTAAAACAATGTTTAGCTTTGCAGTTCCTGACCCCTTAATGCCTGACCCTTCCAAGCAACCAAAGAACCAGCTTAATCCCATTGGTTCACTACAAGTAAGTCGCACAGTTTTTCCATACTTAACATTTTGTCTACTGAAGAAAGATGTCATAAATTGATGATATTATAGGGGCTAAGACAAGGAATTAATATTTTAAAGATAAGGTGGTGTAATATTTTGTTTTCCAAGTTATGATCATTAGATATTACAGCACTAACTTGAAGTTATTTTCCTGTTTATTTACGTTTTGGATTTTCTTCCATGTACAGTATCTGCCTTTGGTTTGTGGAATTCTCATTTGAGATCAACAGGACCTCAGTGCACATGGGTAGAGTGTTTTATACTTTAAGAATATTTCTTGCCACTCTTGTGACAAACCTCTTTCTACTTCTGTTGAGACAGAAGACTTTATAAAGAACCCAAATTGGGTAACCTAACTCAAGAAAAGGGAAGTAGTCTTTTTGTTTATTCTACCAGAAAGAAATATATTCAGCTTTGAATTTCTGTATGCAGAATATCCTTCTTGCAGATTATCCATGTGCTCTGTTGGACAGCTCACCTCCCCGTCATCCAGTCCCTTGGTCTCTTTCCTGCTCTGTGAGATTGTCTGTAGTTTTCTTCCCCTTCTTTCCTCAACCTCGTCCAGGTCTGTTTGTGTGCTGTGTCTGCTCCTCGTCTGCTCTTCATCGAATGCAGTAGTTAGCCAGCTATGGGGATGGAAGTCTGTAGCTAGGAGGGGAGAGGCTTTAGGAACTGATGGCAGTGAGACCTATAGATGTCCTCTGTGATGTTCCCAAAGGGGACGACAGTAGCTTGTCTTTCTGTTTTAACTCTTTGATATCCGCTCACTGTAGCTTAAGGAAAGAACACCATTCATGGCAGGATTGCTTCAGTTTTGGTGTTGTGGGCTTATGAGATCTAAAATGTAGGAATATCTATGGGAAATATAGGGTGTTCTCTCATTTTTCCCTTGCAGAATCTCATTATTCTTTTCAAACATATAAATAAAAATGGGATCAAAATCATGAAAGAATATCATTTATGTGATTGAGCCATTGCATAGTAAAAATTACTGCTAACGCCTCATCTCGATTTTTTAGGAATTGGCTATTCATCATGGCTGGAGACTTCCTGAGTATACCCTTTCCCAGGAGGGAGGACCTGCTCATAAGAGAGAATATACCACAATTTGCAGGCTAGAGTCATTTATGGAAACTGGTACTTATTTCTTTTTACCCTCATACAACTGAAGACATTTGAAGTATTTTCAGATGATAAATGCCCATAGAAATGTCTGTCATGATTCTTTTCACATATTCCTGTGGGGGAAAAAATTGATACACTCCTGTTTTACTGTCTCTAACTTTCTGCAATTGAATTTAAGTATAAATATTTAGCTTAAGAATACTTATACTTCTTAGTTGATATTTTAAGAAATCATGGATAGACAAAATAAGTAATTAACTCTTTAAACAGTCTTCATTGATATATTAGTGACTTAAAAAAACTCATTTTGGAGAAAAAAAGCAACAGTAAGAGGACTAAAAGAAGATTATGTTTGAAAACAAGATGATTAAAAAGAGACTGGATCGCAAGAAAATTTCAGTGATATAAAAATAAAGTAGAAATTATCCTTTTGAATTATAGTGACAGCTATGTTGTAAAGGCCAATACTGTGAGAAAAAAGTCAGTAAAGTATTAGAGAGCATTCCTGTTGTAACTTCTCTAGCATGTTTTTATCATTTTTAAAGTGGCTCGAGATGGAGTTTTACCTTGGTGTTAGATGTTAGTTTCAAGTAATAAGCAACTCTTTGCCCTGAAGCGGTAGTGTGGGCCAGTGCAGAAAGCAGCACAGAGCTCTGCTTCTGTTCCCAGTGTAATCCTTGGTTTGCAGGGTTAGGCAAATTACTTCATCTCCTTGGGTCTCAGTTTTTAAATCTGGAAAACAAAAACATGGAAGTAGATGATATTTGTGGTGTCTTTCAATTACAGCATCGCCTATGCCCTTCGTATTCCTATTAAAGAAAGAAATTCCACATAGGTGTCAGTTTATGGGAGATTGTACGCAGGAAATAGACATTGAGAGATAGGAGTTGTAATTCAGATGGACCTTGATAAGCTTGAATATTTGGGCAGAATTAAACCAAGTATGTTTATTAAAGCTAGGCATAGGGAAATATAACTGTGAAAGTGTAACTATTAAAGATAAACTGTTAAAGAAAAGAAATACCTTCAAAAATGTCAGAATTAATAGCTGTCTGAAGCACAACAAGTGAAGATATCAGATCAGACAAAGAATAGTCTGGTGTATAAAAGCCATGAGGTTGTTCTTTGATTAAACACAATATTTTAGACATTTGATCATCCTCTACAGACACTAGTTTCTTTTCTAAATTGACCATTTCTTTTTCTTTCTTTAGGAAAGGGAGCATCAAAAAAACAAGCCAAGAGAAATGCTGCTGAGAAATTTCTTGCTAAATTCAGTAATATTTCTCCAGAGAACCACATTTCTTTAGTGAGTAATGATCAGACAGCTATGATGTTAATGCAATAAGTACCTCTTGCCGTAGGAAACTTTCCTTGATTTCTTACTGTATAGATACTTCAGAGTTGCAATTTTTAAAAATCTCTTCATTGTTCAGTTATACACCACCCCAATTTTAGCAGCTTGCTGTATATGAGCCAGGGTCACAGAGGTGACCAGTCAAGAGAGCTTGGGAGACACAGTCAAGTTCAGAAAAACATGATGGGATCTACACAGGATAAGCCAGTAGTGCCAAATGTGCCTTCAGGTTGATGGTGCTTTTCCATCCCTTTATTCACTCATTCATGTATCCGCTGAGCAAACATGTAATGAGCTCATACTGTGTGCCAAGCTTTGTGCCAGGTACTGGCATATGGTAAATAAGACAGTCTCTGCCCTTAAGGAGTTTGTAGCCTGCCGAAAGAGCAAAGAACCCCACAGGCTGGTCCTTACAGAGGGTGCTTGGGAACACAGGAGAAGGATCCAACCAAGATGGGGGGTTTGGGTGGGGAAGGCTTCCTGGGGGAAGTAATATGTAAGCCAGAATCTGTAGGATGAGAACAGAGGGAAAGAATTGCAGAGAGAAGAAAGAGCATGTGCAAAGACCAGGAGTGGAACATCGTATGCAGTCTAGGAACCCTAAGTAATTAGATATGACTAGAACGTAGAGTTGGAGGGAGCCAGTCTCAAACAGTGAATCCAGAAGGGTAAAGAGAGATTAAATCTCTGAGGGACTGCTCTGTTAAGGACATTGAACTTTGTCCTGAAGGTACTGCAAAGTCCTTAAAGAATTTTAATCTGGGAAGGACAGGGTCTAATTGATACATTAGAAAGGAAATCACTGGCTGCATTATGGTGATTGAATGAATATTAGAATCAGATCGATCTGCCAGAATGCTGTTATGGAAAGCAGATGAGAAATGATGGTGGCCTATACTAACGTAGTGACAGTTCAAATGATATATTTAAAAATTATTTATAAAACTTTAGTACATGGGGTATGGTAATTGACTGGATGTAGGGAGTAAGGGAAAAGGAGGAAATAAATATTTTTAGCTTGGCAAATGAGTAGATGGTGATACCATTCAATAATAGAGAGAACACAGAAGATGAGTAGGATTTGAGGGGGAACAGATAATGAACTAAATGTAGGATATATTGAATTTGAAGTATTTATGGAATCTCTAAGTGGAGATAATTGAGTAGGCAGTGGGGCCTACTCAATAGTATAGAGCTTAAAAGATTGGGCTACACATGATGTATTGAGATTCTGATTTTCGTAGATAGGTATGTCTTGTGGTGCCTTATCTGAGAATAGTATATTAGGTGGGAAGTGAGAAGTGAGGACTATAGCAGTGTCCTAAGTTTATGATAAAATAAGGGCGTATTCTGTAGACAAAATATCAAAGACAATATGCAAATAATATAGTTTTTGTTGTACTTTTTTTAATAGAGAAATACAAAACATTGCGTTCGCTTCTTTTAAAATTGGATCAGAGATGACACCAAAATCCCAAAGCACAAGTAGGTTTGCAGGTGAATTCTGTTAAATCTTCAAGGAAGAGAGAATTTCCAATGCCATTTAAACTCTTCCCAGGAACATATATAACATAGGGGAAGCTGCTGTGTTTGTTTTCCAAAACCAACATAACACTAACACCAAAACCTGACAGTAGCAAATCCCAATGGAAAAAACTGTGGATTAATCCTTATCTCCCTTATGGTGAAACACCTGAATAAAACAGTCAGTAGAATATTAAACGAATAATATACTTTAGACAAATAGAGTTTATTTCAGGAATGCAAGAATATTTCAAGGTTAGTAAATCTTTTACTATAATTAACCACATTAATGGGTCAAAAGAGAAAAACATATAATCCTCTCAGTGGATGCCAGAAAGATATTTGACAGTCATTACTGATAAGCACTTTAAAGATATCCCTATTGTGATCGAACACATCTACCTCAAGAAACTCAAAATCATGGTTACATATTTACATATTGCAACCATTCCCATTAATTTCAGACCTAAGACAAGGATGCCCACTGACACCGTTTTTTTTAACCTTGTTCTAGAAGTACCATCCAGGATAGTTAGACAAGAGAAAACAATAAGAGGTTAGAAATAAGAAAGGAGGAGAGAAAAATTATCATTAACTACAAATAATATGATTATATCCCTGTAAAACCCTGGAGAAATACTACTATAAATAAGAGACTTGATCAAGGTAACTGGTCATAAAATTAATATACAAAACCAATAGCTTTCTCATGTTATTTAGAGTTATGAAGGTAACTACCAGGATAATTAAAAATAGAAAGTTAAAAATTATTGCTTCTGGAAAGGGGACTGAAGGTAGGTATGGAGTGAGGCTGGAATTTGTTGCTTTTATAGTTCTCTGCTATTTGATTTTTTGTTGTATGTGTGTATTACTTTAACAAAATTTATGAAGCTTGATAACATGGGTCATTTTATGGCAAAATAGAAAATCTATCTTGAAAAAGTATACTGGGAAAAGATCAGTAGTTTTCCTACTTATAAATATTAAGAGGTATAATATAGAAGATCCCGTTTTCAATAGTAGAAAGGAGGAAAATATGTCTGGGAGTAAACTTAAAAAGAAATGTGTGGGACCCACATGAGAAAAACCTTAAAACTACTGAGTGAGATAACAGAACTTAAATATGTGTAAAGCCATCTCTTTGTTTTTTATAGGAAGACTCGGTATTGTAAATATATAAAAGTGTAATGCAGTGTCACTCAAAATCTACCAGAATTCATTTTGGGCCTTGTTAGAACTTTACTAAGTTTATGTGGAAAAATAAACTCTCACGAATAGCCAAGAAAACTGACAAGGAAGAGTATAGGAGATGGGGTTTACCCTACCAGAAAATAAAACATAAAATAAAAACTGTTGTAATTAAAACAGGTGCTGATTACAGAAATAGACAGAGGATAGAATAGAGAATCCAGTGTAGATGCTAATCCACATAGGGACATAGTATATGACAGCAGTGGGATTTCAGATCGGTGGGCTAGAGGATAGATTATTCAATAAATGATGTAGAAACAACTTACCGCCCCATTTGGGGAGAAACAGTGTATATATTTGTGCATGTGTATATGACATATGTTTAGGTTGCTACGTTATTCCTTCCATCACGATAAATTTCCAGTGAATCAAAGATTTGAACATAAGAATTGAAACTGTATAAGTATGAGAAACCGTGGAAGAGCTTTCCTTTTTAAAATTCTTAGTGTGGGGAAAGCCTTTTTAAGCATAACTTAAAACCTAGAAGCTGTAAAGTAAAAGATTTATAAGTTTGACTACATAAAACCTACTGCACAGCAAAAAATCAGTAAGTAAAACCAAGAATAAAAACAAAATGAGAAGAAATTATTTTGAACACATGGTTGTAAAGGGACTGTTTTCAGTACCACATAAAAAGTTCTTAAGCCATGAATAAAAAAGACAACCCAGTAAAGAAATACAAATTGGTAAAAAAAAAAAAAATGTTCAACTTCATTCATGCAAGTTAAACAAGGTACTCTTGTCATCCGTTAGGTTACCTAACCTACACGGTTTGACAATACCTGGTGAGAAAACCAGCCCCCTCCAAGGCAGTTGATGGGGGTAGAAATTGGTTCAGAAATCACTGTGGAAGTATATATCAAAATTAAAAGCACTCATGTTCTTTGACTCAGCAGTTCACCTCTAGAAATTATTCTACACAGAAAGTCATCCAAGTGCAAAAGAGTTTTATTGTAATATTGTTGTTAAAAGCAAGAAACCGGGAACAACCTAAAACCCATAGTTGAGACTGGTAAGATAAATATAGTGCATATATGTGCGCTGATATGAGAAAAATGAACAAGATATAGAAAACTAAGGTATCATTTTTGTTTAAAAAGGAGATTATGTATGTGTCTGTGCTTGCATGTGCATAGAACACTTACGGAAGGATACTGAAGAGATGTTTAATGGCAAGTTTCTCTGGGGAGTGGAACAGAAGTCTTCAGGGAAGGGGTAGTGAGGAAAAGAGACTATTCTTCATTATATATTTGTTCTTATTGCAGGTATTTTTTTTACTATGTAAATAAATTATGATTTTTTTTAAAAAACGATATTTTTTAAAGTTCCAATCATGGAATGTAAAATTCTATTTAGTAAATCTTAACAAATTACTCAATTCTATATCATGACCATTTCTATGATCTTTTGAAAATCCCTTAACCTCTGTCAGGCCCAGTAATAAATAAGACTAAGGATGGGTTGCCCTACTTACTTCGGAGAATAGTTGGTTTTGGCTTTTTAATGTGAAAGCAGTTTGAGAAATATAAACATGGAAATATGTAAAGCATTCTAAGAACAGAAGTGAAAAGGGAAGACTATAGGGGAGAATAAAGAAAAGTGGAAAAGGATAAAGAAAACAGAAAAAATTAAGTTCAGTTGGGTTCTGGCATAAGTCCCATAAGAACTTTTTGACATCCTTCTCTTCATTTGAATGATTTGTTCTTCTCAAAACCAACTTGCACATTTCACCTTTTCTATAGTTTCTTTGTTTTCTGCTTTACAGCTATTAATTATAGTGCCTGGTATTTAATACAAGAAACCATAAAGATATGAAAATTGTTTTATATTTTAATTTTTAAGTCACTCCATTAGGCAGATTCAATTATTTCCAGATTTGTTTATAGTGCTCTTAAATATCTTACACATCTTAATGTGAAAATTAATCAGGAAATTTGACTGAGAGACATTTGTACTATTCAAAAGTGTTTAAAAATACTTCCTGTATATTACTGTGTGGCCTTTTTTTTTTTATTTTAGCATCATGGTATTTGTTAAATGTGTGTACTTGTTAGTGTTTAAATTGGAAAGTTAACCAAATGGTATGCATTTAAACATGTTTTATAAAGTATTAAATGTCAATGCCTAATAAATGTTTTTAGTTATAATAGTGTTGGAACTCAGTCCAAGTTAAGAATCTTAATCTTCATCTCTGTTTTTCAGACGAATGTAGTCGGACATTCTCTAGGGTGTACTTGGCATTCCTTGAGGAATTCTCCTGGTGAAAAGATCAACTTACTGAAAAGAAGCCTCCTCAGTATTCCAAATACAGATTACATCCAGCTGCTTAGTGAAATCGCCAAGGAACAAGGTTTTAATATAACATACTTGGATATAGGTATGATTTTTTTTTTTGGCTTATCCCAAAACCTGTTTCTTTTTAAACAATGTTTGAGAAACAAAACCCCTTGTATACTTTATTTCACTGATTATGGATTCTGACTATAATTACCAGAGCAGTAATATATATCCTTGATATGTCCCATTCTTATAAATAATAATAATACATAACATGTATACAGTTATAATAATAAAAACAACAATAGCTAAGATTATAGAGTTTTACTACATGCCAGGCAGTATTCTAAGGACGTTACATGTTTCAACTTAGTGAATCCTCAGACTAACCCTGTGAAGTAGGTTCTGTCATCCTTACATGTAAGGGAGGAACGTAAGGCACGGAAAAGTTGAGAAGTTTGCCTGAGATGCCATAGCTAGTCAGTGGTAGAGCCCAATTAGGGAAGAATCCCTGAATGCACACTGTTTGTTAAACTAGCCCTGACAGGCAGCTTGACAAATAAAAAGGCACCCGTGTTTCTAGAACAAGTACCAAGTTTGTAGAGGCCAGACCTCTTCTCTCCACTTTGTCACCGTGTGCTGGTTCTGGGAGATAAAACGGGGAAGTCAGTTTATAGCTTTGTCCCATCCAGGCTATCATCATCTACATTTTCTCTAGCCCTTAATCATTTAGATAGATAAATGTAGACAGACTGGAAAGCAAATCAGTTTAGATTTTCTTTTAATTCAGTGTATAACTGGCCCATTCTTGCGTGTGTGTGTGTGTGGTGTTATGAATTAACATCAGTATACTATGTGAAGAACTTGATATCCCTTATTCCAGCCTCAGTGAGCTCTAGGGACCTAGCTTGTTAGAGAGTAGCTAGTACGCACTGGGATAGTAGGGTGTTTCTGGGGTGAAAGAACTTCTGACTTTCTCTGCTACTTTGGGATTGAATGATGGGTCAGGTGCAATGTCTTACTGTACTGAGAATGATGCAGAACCTGGGAATTTACTACAGGCAGATGGTCAGAAAAGGTGGCTGATGGGAGACCATTCATTCGAAAATTATTTGTTAAGTATCTGCACTTTGTTGGGTGTTTGAGACACAGAGATGAATAAGCCATGTCATGAATAGATCTATGGTAGGTTTTGAATCCAGGAAAAGAAGGAAACTTGAGATAATTTTTTAGATTATGAATTAATAATGCCTTTGAAATGCTTCTTACTGATTCTAAGAACTAAACAGTTCTTGTAAATGTAGAACAGCAGTCTAAAAACCAAAGTCAGTTAATTTGGCTAACTTCTATGCAGTTACCTTCAAAAGAACCTAGATATTCTCCAAAGAAGATATACAAATGGCCAACGAGCACATGAAAAGATGTTCACTGTCAGTCATCAGGGAAATGCAAATCAAGACCACAGTGAGGTACCAATTCATACCTATTAGGATGGCTATAATGGAGAAAATAGAAAATGACAAATACTGGCACTGGTGTAGAGAAATTGTAGCCCTCATATGTTGGTGGTGGAATGTAAAATGGTTCAGCTGCTGTGGAAAACAGGAGTTTTGTAGCTCTCCAAATGAGTTTCCATATGACCCAGCAACTCTACTGCTAGGTATGTACCCAAAGGAATTGAAAACTGGTGTTCAAACAAATACCTGTACACATGTGTTCACAGCAGTACTATTCACAATAGCCAAAAGGTGGAAACAACCTAAATGTGAATGAATAAATCAATTGTGGTATATATGTGCAGTGAGGTATTATTCAGCCGTGAAAAGGAATGAAGTTCCAATAGATGCTCCAACATGGATGAACCTCAAAAACATTATACTAAGTGAAAGAAGCCAGACACAAATTGTCACATATTATATGAGTCCGTTTATATGAAATTTCCAGTGCAGGTTAATCCAGAAATTGGTGGTTGCTAGGGGCAGGGGTAGGAGTGGCGATGGGGAGCAAGTGCTTAAATGGGTACAATGTTTCCTCTTCGGGTGATAAAATGATGACAATGTTTTGTAACTAGTTAGAGGTGGTGGTTGCACAACATTGGGAATGTACTTGATGCCATTGAATAGTTCACTTTAAAATGGTTAATTTTATCTTACGTGAATTTTAACCCAATTTAAAAAAAAAAAGAACCTGGATGCTAGAACTGGAAAGCCTCTTCACACATTAAATAACCGCAGTGTATCTGGGTTTTTTCTACTGTGTTGACTCCAGCTGAAACAATAACATTTAATCATGACCACTTTAAACAAATCATAACCTGTTTCTACTTCTTCCTCTTGTCTCGTTCAGCCATCTTTAGTAAGAGTGATTCATGAGTTGATGAGAAGAACTTTTGTTTCCTGGGTTTAGGTATTGTTTTTAAAAAGCATGTACAATATGGAACTAGACTCTCTACACAGACTTAGAAGCAAAGAACATGAAGGCACAAGGGAAGTCTTGCCCTGAACCGTGTGTTTCCTGGTTCAGATGTCTACTGAAAAGAACCCTACACTTCATAATAGGAAATACAGTCCCTCTAGTTCTCTAGCAACTGGTTTTTTTCCATTTTAAGAAAGTTGCTGTGGTTCAGTAATTTGCAAACACTGTTCAACTAGCCGCATTAGGATTGCTTTGGGAGCTTGTTTTTTAAAATGCAGGAATCTGGCCACTCCAACCCCAAATCCTGCATTTCTGATTGAGCAGGCTGGGGTGAGGCCTAGGTACCTGTATTTCTTTAAAGTTCCCTCAGGTGATTATGAAGCACAGCTGTGTTTGAGAACTACTGCTGTGGCTGAGTGATTGTGCTTTGTTTTTTGTTTGTTCCTATGAGAATGGCAAAGATGATGAGTAAGTGGAGTAGCAAACCATGGATGCTTACGGAGAAGGACAGTAATAAAACCTGTATTGTGTTTACAAAGGATCTGCTTTGTGTGCACTTGGGATTAATCTTTATGTTTGAATATGTCATTACAGAAGAACTGAGTGCCAACGGACAGTACCAATGTCTCGCTGAGCTGTCCACCAGTCCCATCACAGTCTGTCATGGCTCTGGGATCTCCTGTGGCAATGCACAGAGTGATGCAGCTCACAATGCTTTGCAGTATTTAAAGATAATAGCGGAAAGAAAGTGAACTTGGAACAACTTACAAAACCCTGCAGTAGCACATAGAAAGTTCCCCTTTTGCCCCTTCCCAAGTAATACGTTTACTATAATGTTTGAGTTTGTGTGTTGTTTCTAAATCTCTTCATAGATTCCATCAACACTCCAGATTTAATTACCTCCTGGTAGTTGTTACTAGGCTCTTTTTAATGGCTTCAACTTTGTATTGGTATATTGTATTTATAAACTTTGTACCATAGGCAGAGTGTAGCACCCATTTTACAATGCCATGTACATAGAAGGAAGAACCTGCATGTTTGTTGTGGATGATGATGATGAAGAAGAAGAAGAAATAAACCTACTGCTGGCAACAGTCTGTCTTACTGGTGCTTAACCTCTTCTCTGCGCAGGCTTTGTAAAGGGAATTAATTTGAAGGAAGCCCCTTAGAGTGTTGAGGAACGCACTAACAGGCTTTATTGAATGTGATTGTTAAATTTCAGGGAAAATGATTGGTCTGCTGTGTATTTGAATCCATGTAATAAAGAGCTGTTGTTATAATGGGTTCTGCTCATTTTATTAAAGTGTTGCTGACTTGACTATGGCCCCATTCTTTTTAGCCGTTCTTGTGAGTAACGTTGTAATTTGGATGTTCTGTTATTTACGTATCTCTAGTTTGCTTCTGAAAGTCAAGGTAAAAAAACCTGTGGCCTAAGCAAAAATTTACAAATATGTATGTGATGAATCACTTCCATATTCTCCAAGCTTATGGAATGTTGTCTTTTTCTCTGATGTAACCAGTCAGAGGTGAATTAGTAGTTGAAAAGCATTAGCAGAATTACAAAAACAAACTTTCCACTAGGCTCAATTCACTTACAAAAACATTTCAAACAAAGCAGTGCGATTAAAAAGTTAGGAAAGAAGTCTCATGAGCAAATTGTAATCTTGCCTTTTATGTTTCCATATGTCATCCTGTAATGCCTCAAGTCTGTCCGTCAGCGCCAGCCGATAGTGCTACCTTTGTGGATTAGGTGGAAGTCTCAGGCCAGTGCTGGAGCTCAGGGAAGGCCTCAGAGAGGAAGAGAGCTCTGAATGATAAAGGTAGGTTTGACAGTCTCCAGTGTTTATCCAGGAGGAAGTGTATAACAAGTATTTTTGTGTCTGGGAAAAAAATTATACCTGGGTGGAATGCTTTGAGAAAACTAAAAGTACATAATAAAGGGAACACCCAGTGCAAGTAACTTACTTAAAATTCTAAAGAGCATTTAACTTAGTTTCACATAAGCCATAGATGTTGATTAAATCATGGAATTTTAGGTTTTTTGGGATGAGGTTAAGGGATACGAAAGACTAGAATCAAAGTTTAGACCTAAACAGGAGCTTGTGGGTCATTGCAATTAAACTAATGTTAGGTTTTTATGAATGTCCTGGGATATAGAAAGGTCAGAGTGGACTCACTCTAGAGATGATTTTAAAATGCCAACTTTGAAGAGGATGAATTAGGGGCAGATTTCATAAGGCACTGGAAGAAGAGTGGGGGAAAGGACAATATAATTTGGTTCTAAACAATTCAAATGTATTGATAAAATGATTAGATCTGAATATAAGATGCCCAGAAGTTGTGCTCTTCCTGCTCTCTGTGGTTTTCCTGCTTCCGACTCTGGAGGAAACATGCATCCTTAAGATACTATTCAAATGTCACCTCTGTCGGACTGTCCAGATTTTCTAGGGAGTTAGCTGCACCATCAAGTGTTTTTAAGAGCATTTTGTTAAGGCTCTTTACCAATCTAATTGGTTGTACTGATAACTGTGTTAGATGAGCTTCCCAAATAGGCTGAACAAGCAACTATGCCTGTTGTGTTCGATGCATCAGTAGTGAGAAAAGATGCTTTGTGGAGTTTATGATGAGTTCCAATGGGAAAGTCACAATGCAGACTCCAAGGGTTCTGGATAAAGGCCATGGCATTTGTAGCAGAGAAGTAAACACCTTTGAACAAACAGCTTCTGTGTGCTACTTGGTAGATATGTAGCACCTGATGATGGGATGCTCAGTTGCCGTGTAGCCAAAACCACGGATAATGAGCTGGGTTCCATCAGTCCCATCAGTTCATAAAGTTGGGTAGAGTCATGTACCATGGGTAGAGTCTTCCACTGGAGGATGGAATATACTTCTAGGATCAAACACAAATATGGTCAGAGGGCACAGTATGTTACACAAGCAGGTAGCCCAAATGTCATTTACCACTGTGGCAGAAGTGCCTCACCCTCAGCTCACACCTATTGCCACTGATTCTGTGTGGCCAATGGATGGAAGAGAAAAATGCCTGAACTCGCCTCATGGATGGGTAAGGCCAGTACATGGGTACAAACTGAAAGTAGATGATGGCTATACTACTCAGGAGTGGCTTTGAAAAATAGTGATGAAGGGAAATCCTCCCAAAGGGCAGAGTTTCAGGTGATACCCTTTGCCATCCATTTGTGTTGAAAGTGGCCCAAGATTAGAATATACTTAAATAGTGGCAACTGGCTTGGCCAGCTAGTCAGGGGCCTTGAAAGAAAGAGACCAGAGGATTGGGGACAAGAAGGTCTTGAGATAAAGATATGTGGATGTGCATAAAGTGTGAAGGACTTTGTACTGCATAATGACTCATACCATAAAGTATCCATGGTGGAAGAGGCCCTGAACAACCAAGCTGACAAAATGACTTGGGCATCATCCAGCATCTGGCATTGGAATAACCTCTGTGGCGGGATTGGAGGCTACAGATGGGCCCAATGGGATTGGTTCCCACATACCAAAGCTGATCTAGTTACAACCACTGCTGAATGTTCAGCCTGCCAACAACAGATACCAATGCTGAGTCCCCATTCCTTAAGGAAACCATCAGCCACTTGGTGGCATGTTGACTTACAATGGTCCCAGCAAGGGGTAGTGATTCAATTTGACAGGAATAGATGCGTTTCAGGTAGTTCACCTTTCTTATCTACAGGGCCTCAGCCAGCATCAGTGAGGAGTTTCAGGCTCTTTCAATCACGTGGGACCCACTTCAGAGCAAAGGAGGTGTGAGAATGGGCTAATGACCATGGGCTCTACTTGTTACATTACATAATGCATCTCCCAGAAGCTTCTAGCCTGGTAGGGTAATGGAACAGGCTGTTGAAGGCATAGCTAAATTGGGCGCCGTTCTCCAAGGTGAAGTGTAGGCTTTACATTAATGACCTTGATACAGTGCTGTGTGAATATGTAGAACACGTGCATCCAGGAATCAAGGAGTGGAAGCAAGAGTTGCCCTGTTTACTATAATTGCCAGTGGAGAATTTGTATTTCCTGTCTCTACAACTCTGGGCTCTACAGTTTAGAGGTCCTGCTTCCCAAAGGTGAAACTCTTCTGCAAGCAGACCCAGAAAGGATATCATTGAACTACAAGCTACGTGTACTGTCTGGATACTTCAGCTTCCTTTTGCCAAGAAACTAGCAGGCAAAAAGAGGAGTCACCATCATGGCAGGGATAATTGACCTGATCATGAAGAGGATGTAGGGCTACTGTTACACAGTAGGAGCAAGGAGAAATATGTTGGTACCCAGGCAATCCACTTGGGCACCTCTTGGTACTCTCTTGTCCAATTCTGATTATAAATGGGCAAGTGTAGTGCCATGATAAGCCTAAAAGATGATGGGACCAGAGACTCAGAACCTCTAAGGATTAAGGGCTAGATTCATCTCTAGTAAGTCACTGAGACCAGCAGAAGTGCTGGCTAATGGTGAAGAAAACCTGAAATCAGTAGTAAAGGAGAAAGATGATGATTATCAGTTATAGCCCCAAGACCCCGGTTTCAGGTTGGGGACTGTAGTTCACTCCACAAACTTTCTTCTTAGAAGTTCCCTCTAGGGAAAGAGGCTACCTGGAATCCTGGAGAATGCTCGCAGAACTTGTGCACAGAAGTGGATCCAAGCAATGCAAGAGGTGGATTATAGTGAACACTGTGGTCTGGCTCCCAGACCCCACTTCAGGACTGAAAGACTTATCACCCCTGCCACAGAGAGTGCCGCGAGCAGGCAGCCCTCAGCTGTCAGCAGGACCAGTTACATCATTTGTACGACCTAGTGCAAGATGAAAATATAGGGCTCCTTGTTCAAAAGTTATGAAGAATTTTAAGGCAGAGACAGCTGAGTATTAAACTAAGTGTGGAGTCTTTCTAAGCATGGGGCCCTGTGTGACTACGTAAGTCTCACATCTATGAAGCTGGCTGGCCCTGGCTATCAGCCCACTTCAGAATTTCCTCAGTTGAAAAGATTCACTTCGTCCAAGGTCAAATCCTCCTTTCTGGGCAGCCTGCATCCAGTGACTGGCCAACAAAGACCTGACCCTCTTGCTCCAATTTGGAACAGTTCCAAGGGGCCAGTCAGGTTCAGAGTTTCCCATGAGGTCAGCTGAGAACTTGGTTGAGATTATATCGCAACCCAATGCCTCCTCTGCCCAATCGCGATGTTTCCTTCCACAGATGATGATCCCAAACACATTACCTAATAAACCTCCTGACCACTGCCTCCTTTTCAGAGTCTGCTCCCTGCAGAGCCCGACCTGAGATATAGAGTTACAGTTTAGTGAGGAAAGATATTAATAGAAAAGTCAGATAAATCATGTAATTTATAAATCGTACAAAATTACAACTCTGAAATACTCTGGTTTCTCTTTAGATAATATATCTTTGCCATTTATTAAAATTTCTAGAGAAAGGACTGGTTAGGAATTTGTAGCTGGTTTTTCTTGTGCAGGTCTCTGTGGGTGGTGTGTCTCTGCTCCCATGGCAGGGCGTATTTGCATTTTGAAAAGATTCCTCTTGACGTCCAAAAGGATATGTAAGAAATGAAATAGAAATGATCCTGGGGGCCGGCCCTGTGGCTGAGTGGTTAAGTTCATGCACTCTGCTTCGGCAGCCCAGGGTTTCCCCGGTTCCAGTCCTGGGTGCGGACATGGCACTGCTCATCAGGCCATGCTGAGGCAGCGTCCCACATCCCACAACTAGAAGGACCCACAACTAAAAATGCACAACTATGTACCAGGGGGCTTTGGGAGAAAAAGGAAAAAGAAAATCTTGAAAAAAAAAAAAATGATCCTGATCTGAGGACAAAGCCCACCACAAGTAAGACTACATCTAGAATAACTACACTGCAAGGCCCAGAGTTCAGTTAAAATTACGAAAAAGCCCATATTGTGATATGAGTCCTAGAAAGTATAGGCTCCAAACCTGAAAACTCCCAGTGTTAGAACTAAGCAGCAGCTCTTAATAGATTGGGGAAAAATGAATTTATTTTGTTGCATTGAAGTACAGCTTTACCAAAATTGTCAACTTGTGGAAATTATTGAAGATGTACTCCACTCTGTACATTTTACTGGCGTGACAACATATTCAGCATTATTTACAGATAGACCATGATGGCTTTCTGCCACAGATAAAGCTGGTATCAAAACAGGGAAGTTTGGGCTTGTTGGAAGATAACAATCAACCAAGTCTCACATTTATTATGTTTAATCTACCATTTCCTGATTTCTTCATTTCTCTTTGTAATGTTTTTAGGTTAGGATTTATCAAAGGGGCCATGTGCAGTGCGATCTGGCAGCTGCTACTCAGTCAATCTGAACATCAGAGAGGTCAAGTCCATGGAATGGAATATATGTTTGTTTCTCATTTGTTTGGTCTGGGGCAAGAGTTGGATGTTGTTGAAAGAAGACGCAAACAAGCTAGTTCTTCCTGTGCTGATCAGAGTGAGTGGATAACTGCAATGCGTCTATTGCATTTTGTGCTAGTAGATATAACTGAAGTTAAAAAGATTTCCATATATCTCAGATAAAAGAGGCAGAAGACAGAGGCAAATTGTTTTCAAGTATATGGGCTAAAACCAAGAAAAGGCATGGGCTTAAAGATGCCTGCATTATACATTTTTTAATACAATCAAAATTTACAGCTCATTGGGTGGTAGATTAAGAATTAAGAATTAGATGGTAGGTTAAGTGCTGGGTTCTATTACAAATATTTTCACTCCTATTCCCGAACTTGTGCCTTCATTCTGCTGCAATCTCATTTATGGCCAGGTGGGTGTGTTACTGCACAGTGTTTATTAACTTGAAATTCAGAAATTGATAGGAGTACCCATCTATGCCTGATTGTTTGGATTATTTTATTTGTTTTGCTTTACATTTCTAATGAATAAAGGTAGGTTTTTGTTTTGTTTTGTTTTGTTTTGAGGAAGATTAGCCCTGAGGTAACTGCTGCCAATCCTCCTCTTTTTGCTGAGGAAGACTGGCCCTGAGCTAACTTCCACGCCCATCTTCCTCTACTTTATATGTGGGATGCCTCCCACAGCATGGCTTGCCAAGCGGTGCCATGTCCGCAACCAGGATCCAAACCAGTGAACCCTGAGCCCCTGAAGCAGAACGTTCGCACTTAACTGCTGCACCACCAGGCAATCCCCATTAAAGCCATTTTTTTTCCCTAAGATTTTATTTTTCCCTTTTCTCCCACCCCTCTCCCCCCCGCAGTACACAGTTGTATATTTCAGTTGTGGGTCCCTCCAGCTGTGGCATGCGGGACCCTCCCCAACGTGGCCTGATGAGCAGCACCATGTCCACGCCCAGGACTCCAACCAGTGAAACCCCAGGCCGCCAAAGCTGAGTGTGCAAATCCAACCACATTGAAGAGTGTGATTAGGCCATCTGTGTTTGCTGACTGACACTTATTAAAGATAGGCCCCTACTCTCTCACAGAGCCTGGGAAGCAGGGGCCCTATCCTTCTTGATGATTACGTTTCAAAAGAATGGCTCCCTGGTCCTTGAGAAAGCAAGGCCTGTCTTGTGTCTTTTGTACAGTTTTGTAGTTGTCTACAGCAGGAGGGCTAGCCCAGAAAGTTATTCTATCATGCGAGAAGCGGAAGTCAATCACTCTTATACTTGAGATGATGAAACTGAGGAATGGAAAGAAAGGCATCCAAAATCACACAGCTGTTTAAGAGTTGGAGCTGGAATTCAAACCCAGGCAGTCTGACTTCAGAGCTGCTCACTTAATTACTACATAAAAAAATGGCCAAAGGATTGGGAGGTCAATGGCCCACGCCAGGTGTTGGCTAGAACTAACAGTTAATTTTTCGGGCAGACTTGAGCAGTTAATTTACTGATGGATCACCTGTATTCTCTTGAGGCTGTTGTAAAGCTTTGTTATCAAGGATCTAAAAAAGCCCTTTGCTAAAGCCTACAGTAGCCCTACTCCTAAAGCATGTTCCCTCTAGGATGCCAACTAAGAGCCTGGGGTGTTCTGTGAGGTCTCTCCATTCTGGCTGTTCCCAACGCCTGTGTCTTTCAGCACTGGAGAACCCCTGGAATCAGTACTCAGCTTCCTGCTCCCCAGCAGCTGTCCTCTGCTGGACCTAGCAGGGTCTCACCTTGCACGTGTGCAGCTTAGTATTTGGCCAGATGTTCAATTAACCTAAAAGAAAGAAAGGAGGAACAGAGGATGGAAAACAAATGGGACAAGTAAAAAACACATAATAAAATTATAGAGCTAAATCCAACCATATCAATATTTACATTAAATATAAATGACTGAACACTCCAATTACAATGAGAGTAACAACAGTATGTAGTATCTAACTCTTATGGGGTAAAGATTTAAAAAAATTATACATAATAGATAGCAAATGGCAGAACTGGCATTTGGACCAAGTATGTTTTATTTCCGAGCCAGCAGTCTTAATTATTAACTTAAAGGTTCTCAGGTTCAATCCCCATCTGGTGTTTGGGTTCCGCTTTACCACACCCCAACAAATCTTCCAGGCTTGAACCCTCACAGAGACAACCCGCTGAATGACCACAGTTTTGTAACAATTTCTATAGCAAGAATAGAAAGAGAAGTCAGTCTTTCCTCCAGCATAGTTGAATGAAAAGAATTTTAAGATAGTAAACCCTTCTTAGAGTAAAAAATCAGTAATTTCTACTCATGGATGATTCCTGTGCTCTGTGAATCAGAGAACAAGTCTCATCTTTCCTCAGGTCAGACCTGCATCTTTTTAAAGATAGTTATTATGAGTCTGTCTCTCAGGGCAGGCTGAGGTAAGCCCTGCCAGAGAGGTCAACACCAACCAAGTTGGGTGAGGCAAGGTCAGGGCTGGATCCAGGTTTTGCAGGATCTGAAGCTAATACAGTTTGGAGGACCCAGTCTTAAAAAAAGTTACAAATACCAAATTAGGTATGAAAGTTAAATTTATTTAAAATGAGAATAGAAATCACAGTAAATTAAAATTTAAAAAAATTTTAACTAAGTACCACAAAATCAGAAAAAGTATGTAATATTTTTGTGAATTAGTTGGCTGACACACCTATGTAATACCCCCTGCCAAGTTTTGAGCTAAATATTTTTTATATGCTCTCCATATGGTTTGTTTTACACAAAAACAATGGATGGTTTTATAATATTTTCTATGGAGACAGAATGAAACTTGATTTTATTATTGATAGTTTGATCAAATTGTATTTTTTTATTATTGATAGAAGTTTCTTTCAGCTTCAAAACTCATTATCAATAATGTAATGCATTTTTTGGGATTGTGGTCAAATTTGAGAAAAGTTCTACCAACGTTTTTTCATATGTGAATGATAGGATTTGGAAGAATTTTCTACAGGCTTGCTTCTGCCTCTCTATTCATTTATCAGTTAGCTTTGGCTGCGTAGCAAACTACCCCCAAAACTTAGACCCTTTAGACAATAACCATTTATTTAGCTCAGGAGTGCTTGGGTTTGCTGGGCAGTTCTGGTCTTGGCCACATTTGACTGATCGGGGCTAGGCTCATTCATCCATTTACAGTTGGCTGGTGGCTGCCTGGTTTAGAAAAGCCTCATGTACATGGCAAAATATTATTAGATAATTATTATTATGACGTGTGCTGAGTCAGAGTGGGGGAAAGGTGTCGTCACATTTCCTCCCTCCCCCGTAAGGATGTCGTTGGCGAGTCACCTGAGGAAGCACCGCCTCCCCATAAAGGCTTCTGAATGGAGGCACCTGGGCTCGGAAGGCAGCTGTGAAGAAGAGCGAGACTGGCCAGGAGGGCCTGAGACCTTGACAGCAAATCCCCCTGCAGACTGCAGAGCCCTAGCTGTGCAGAGACTGGCGCTGGGGAGGGCAGCTCTCCCCTTGTAATCGCCTATGGCCAGGCTGTAAAAACTACACATAGGTTTTGGCTAGCAGCTGGACTCCTCACTAACAAATTCCACTTAAAACATCTTGTTTTGCAAATTTTACAAAAGCGTGAACTATGAACACCTTTCTAGGGCCCCTCCCAGGGCCTTAGAAGGGTCCCATGACACTAGGAGCCCTGAAGTTTAATTGAAGCTTCGTTCTGAATGGTCACAAATTGGGAAACCAGTTTTTGGTCATGTAGGTAAAGGGGTGAATGTATAAGGGTAAACTGGATACAAAGCTAAGAACTGACTAGAGAGGGTGATTCTCTGAGCAGAGTGTCTGCTTTTTATGCAATGGATGCATCCCTGAAGATGCTGACAAAGGGCGCTGTTATTTTCGTTTGTTGGCTGAGTGCTGCCCCATTTTACAATTCACTAAGGCTGCCTCCTTTGAAGTTATGGAATTCTTGATGAGTATTTTTCAATTTTGTGAGCATCTGCATTATTTCAAATTGCATATCAGTTACATTGTACTATTTAAAATTCACATAATTCCAGTTTGCATAAAATGTGACCTCAGTCTACACTGAACGAATGGCTGATGAACACCCCACCTAGTGGACAGGAATAGTAGTTATTTATTTATTACATATGACTCTTTTTAAACTGTGTAATCCTGGTATGTCCCTTTGTCATGGAGGCACTCAGAAATCTATAGCTTAGGTAATGTTATTTGGATGAAAGCAAAAATGTGGAGTCGCTTAAAAGTTTGTCTCTTTGATACAGCATTACTGTATAAATTGATAACCACACAGATACCTTTTGAAACTAGAAAGAGCTCTGGTTTGAGAGTCAAGAAATCTGTTTTTTAGGTCAATTATGATTAATAATGATGAGGAGGCGGAGGACAAAATTATAATAATAGCATTTATCAAATACTAAAGTGCTATGTGCTGTAACATTGTGTTTAGTCTTTATAGAAACTCTGCAAGATTGGTGATATTATTTCCCTTTTTTGAGTAATATGAAGTTTAGAGAGATTGTGATTTATCCAGAATTAAAATCTGCTAAGAACCTGAACCTGGGCTCAAAGGCTGAGCTAACACAAAGCCCGTGTTCTTCTCACCATGCTTCCTGATCAGCCAAGTCACTTTACCCCTCTGTGCTCGTTTAAAGATAATGTTCAAAAGGTGAAGTCTTAACTCATGCAAACATAACGAACACATGTCAAAGATTTTATTCAGCTCAGTAAGTAATGAGGAAACCAGTAAGATGCCCTGCCCAGTCCAAAGAGCGTTTGTGGAGCTGGGGTGTGTATTTATAGGAGAATAAGATTGCTAGGTGAGATACAAAACTGGCTAAACTATAACCTTCCGGGTTATCTGTTCCACTAGACAGAAATTTGCACTTCTGCCAGAAAAAAGTCTGCAAGTTAACATGCATCATCAGGAAATCTGGGACTTTGAATCAAGAATAAGCAGCAAGTTGAAGTAGATTACCCTGGATGATCCCGGGGAGCCTTCACTCCCATATACCATTGAAAGGACATATTTGGGGCTCTGTTTTACGGCTTACTGTTGGGCAAATGGGTCATTTGACATGCAGGGGCATTGTATTGGAAACTACCTAATAGGAAGCCATTACCAAGGCCCCAGTGCCAAAAGGAAAGCTTGTTAATTCAACTTCCCTCGAAGGCTAGTAACTTGTAACAATCGTTACGTGGGGTACTTGGTCCTGCTGGGTCCCAGCCTGTGAGCTTCTTTCCAATCAAAGTTACCCTCATGGGCAGGCTGTGGTTAAACAGGCTGTTTAATCTTCGTCTCCATGAAGTTCTGTTATCCTGGTCCAAGAGATTAAATTGTCAGTCTGTAACTTCCTTACTTTTTTTTTACACAACAATGCAATTTTAGAAAACCTTTTGCTTTGAAGTACTCATAGATTCACAGGAAGTTGCAAAGATAATACAGAGAGGTCCCCTGTACCTTTGACCCAGTGTCTGTAAATGGTTACATCTTACATGAATATAGTGTAATATCAAAACAAGGAAATTAACAATGGTACAATATGTGTATATGTCTATGTCATTTTTTTAATTAAAAAAATTTAAATTCTGGTAAAGTGCATGTATCATAAAACTTACCATCTTAACAATTTTTAGATGTATAGTTCAGTAGGGATAAGTACATTCACCTTGTCGTGCAGCCTGTCTCCAGAATTCTTTTTCTCTTGCAAAACTGAAACTCTTTTTCTCCTGCAAAACATTAACCGCTCCCCCCTCGTTCCCACTCCCATTAGCCCCTGGGAGCCACCCTTGTACTTTCTGTTTCTATGAATTTGCCTATTCTAGGTACCTCATGTAAGTAGAATCGTACAGTATTTGTCCTTTGGTGACTGGCTTATTTCACTTAACATGTTTCCAAGGTTCATCCATGTTCTAACATGTCTCAGAATTTCTTTCCTTTTTGAGGCTGAATAATATTCCATTGTATGTATATGCCACATTTTGTTTATCCATTCTTCTTGCAATAGACACTTGATTATTTCCACCTTTTGACTGTTGTGACCAATACTGCTATGAAGGTAGGGGTACAAATAACTCTTTGAGACCCTGACTTCAATTATTTGGGCATTTTTAGGGGCTAAATTGTGTCCCCCCCCAAATTCATGTGTTGAAGTCCTGATCCCCAGTGTCTCAGACCGTGATGACTGTACTTGAAGATAAGGCCTTTAAAGAGGTGATTAAGTTAAAATGAGGCTTTTAGGGTGGACCCTAATCCAATCTTACTGGTTTCCTTATAAAAGAGGAAATTTGGACATACTGAGAGACACCATGGGTGCCTGCACACACAGAGGGACAACCATGTGAAGAGACAGCAAGAGGGTGACCATCTGCAAGCCAAGGAGAGAGGCCTCAGAAGACGCCAAACCTGCCCACATCTTGATGTTGGAAGCCAAGAACTGTGAGAAAATATATTTCTGTTGCTTAAGACACCCAGTTTATGGTATTTTGTTACGGCAGCCTGAGCAAACTTGTACAGGTATATACCCGAAAGTGGAATTGCTGGGTCATATAGTAGTTCAATTTTTAATTTTTTGAGGAACCGCCATACTGTTTTCCAGATCAGCTACACCATTTTACCTTCCCACCAGTAGTGCACAAGGGTTCTAATTTCTGCACATCCCCACCAATACTCATTTCTGGTTTTGTTTTTGTTTTCATTTTTCCTTCTCCCCAAATCGCCCCAGTACACAGTTGTGTATTCTAGTTGTGGGTCCTCCTCGTTGTGGCATGTGGGATGCCGCCTCAACATGCTAGGTCCATGCCCAGGATCGGAACAGGTGAAACCCTGGGCCACCGAAGCAGAGTGTGTGAACTTAACCACTTGGCCACAGGGCCAGCCCCTCTGTTTTTGTTTTAATATTAGCCATCCTAATGGGTGTGATATGATCTCTGCTGTGGCTTTGATTTGCGTTTGCCTAATGATTAGCAATGTTGAGCATCTTTCATGTGCTTGTTGGCTATTTGTATACTTTCTTTGTAGAAATATCTATTCAAGTCCTTTACCCATTTTTTAATCAGGTGGTTTTGTCATTGTTGAGTTGTAGTGTCCTTGTATTTTAAAAGTCCTCTCCTTAGGTGTAAACCGTGGGAGAACTGATGACCATCAGGAAGAGGAGGCTTTAAGAAACCGAATTTTGTAAGAAGAGGGGGATATAGGTATGTAGGGTCACTGCTTAATTTATTTTCCAGAACAGGACACATCAGAGAAGGGGTTGCTAAAAATAATTACAATTATATATATTTTAAAAATATTTATTTATTGACCAACAAGTTCATTTTATTGTATTGGTTGACCTATAAAATAGTTCTACTCAAAAACAATTTTCAAAAAATAATCTCACCACCCCAAGAAAATCATAGTGACTATTTTAGTGCATTTACTTCCAGGAGGTCTTTTTTCAATTTTTTTTTTTTTTAAAGATTGGCACCTGAGCTAACAGCTGTTGCCAATCTTCTTTTTTCTTTTTTTCTTTCAGCTTTTTCTCCCCAAATCCCCCCAGCACATAGTTGTATATATATATATTTTTTTTAGTTGTAGGTCCTTCTAGTTGTGGCATGTGGGACCCTGTCTCAACGTGGCCTGATGAGGGGTGCCATGTCTGCGCCTAGGATCCGAAGCAGTGAAACCCTGGGCCGCCATAGCGGAGCGCACGGACTTAACCACTTGGGCACGGGGCTGGCTCCTTTTTTCAATTTTTAAAAGCATATTTGATCAAATTATATGTGCAAAGTTATATGCTGTTTTTTTTCTTATTATAAATAGTATTTTTCTGTGATATTAAAATTCCTTATAAAAAACCATTTTTAAAGATAAAATTCTCTTTAAAAATAAAAATCTAGATTATTTTTTAAAAGTCTTATTTCTAAAAAGTAAAATATGTATCTAAGTACTGCAAAACAAAAAAGTTTTCAAGCTTTTTCATATTATCTGAGCATTACAAAAAACAGCAGAATAATTTTTTTAGTGCATGTGTGTTTGTGTACATAATCAAGTTCTTAGCCATCTCTCTCTAATACTATGTCACTGGCATTTTCCGAAGTGTATATTTTTTAGTATGATCTTATTATTTTTTTTTCTTAAATTACCTGCAGTAATCTTTGAAGTTGCAGTTTATGGTAACTAAATTTACAATTGTTGACATCTTCAATTATCTTCTTCTCAGTAGACCATAATATTTTTAACTGAGAAACTACTATCTCTCTAAATGCTAAGGTACTTGGGAAATTTGGGGCAAATTCTGCTAAATACAGGATATTCTAAAACCTAATGCTTTTTTGTTGTGAAGTGTGTAAAATTTCAGCCCAAATATTTTCACAGGTACTGTCCCTTTGCCATCAATCAGATAGCTTAAGCAACAAATAGGTTGTAAAGACATAATATGTCAAATTTTCTCTATTTATGATTCTTTTGAATATTTTGCCAAATTTAGATACTGCAAAACCATTGCATATTCTTGTTCCTTATTCAAGTAAAGAATATAAATTTATCAATTAAAAATAGGAGTTCCATCAAAAGACTCATTTTTCAAGTCTAGATATTCCACCAAAGTTCAGTGTTAGAGGGGCCTGGGTGAAATGAGTGAAGGGGTTCAAAAGGTACAAATATCCAGTTATAAAATAATAAGTCATGGGGATGTAATGCACAGCGTGGTGACTATGCAATACTGTATTGCATATTTGAAAATTGCTAACAGAGTAGATCTTAAAAGTTCTCATCACAAGAAAAAAAAATTTGTAGCTATATATGGTGACTGATGTTAACTAGACGGCTTGTGGTGATCATTTTATGATTTATACAAATATTGAATCATTATGTTGTACCCCTGAAGCTAATATCATGTCATGTGTCAATTATGCCTCAATAACAAAGACCAGCAACAACAAACGCACCTCCTGCTGCTGTATGTGTTAAATCATCATCTTCAGGCATGAGGTTCTAAAAATAACAACTAACTTTTCAAGTAACTGCTGATGCCTCTTCAGCAGAATTGAATCTTTTGTTCGTTTGCTTTAATATTCTGGTTTTCACGTTGAGAGACTGAAAGCACAGACAACGGCCAGACCATATATGACAACAGAACTCTGACCCACAACCTCTGCAGCGGTCGACCCATAACTGTCCGTGTACCGTGTATAGTGCACTCGCAGATACTCGCTCCCAGGGCTTTTCCATACCGTCTTTGCATTCTCACTGATAAGGGCTTTATTTACGATTCACACAGGCTCTTTTGTGACATTTTCTTCCTGCTCCCCAAGGATGAGAATGATTAAAAGTTACCTTCTAATCTCAACTGGCTCATGTAGACAACAAGTTCATGTGCCAAGGAGAATATAAGGTGGATTTGTCTGGGGAGGAGGGCTGAGAAGAGCATTTTGTAATTAACAGCTGGACTTCTCCAGTTCAGACAGTCTTTTTTCAAGTTAAGCATGTTGGAAGATTCTGATTTTCGTGCTGCTTTAAACCAGGGTTTAGCTGAGATGGGATTTTGTTATTCCAAAAGCAGATCTCTGTAGTGCCAGTTGAAACTGCTGACTTCACCGAGGTCATTGCAGTAACAGGAGTGTAAATTTAGAACGATATCTTTAGTCATCCACCATCATAGGAATAGTGGCCAGATGCGGTACAGTATAATGGACAATCTAAATAAAAAGCTAGAGGCAGGCTGCTGTTGAGGATGGTCCCATTTAGAATGGAATTTTCTGTATTCCCACTTTGTCCATCTTTAGAGATGAATCTGTTCCTAGGTGAGTCTACCTAAGAATGGATGCTACTGATTTTTTCTCCCCCATTGTTATCTGTTTTATTTTCCCATTTAATGAATTAGTCACTTTAATGGAAATGGAGAATTCTTTTTATAGTCAAGGTTTCAAAACACACTTGCTTATATAATTTTAATGTTATACAGTAATGAAAAAATTTTGTTATTTTTTTCAGATACAGTACTTTCATTTTCTTCTGTCTGCAACCTCCCAGGGGAGCTGTAGTTACTCATCCCTTCAATAAATAATGTCTTGCATACCTACAGTCTGCCAAGCACTATTTTAGGTAAAGATGATGAATTTGTAAGAGAACCATTTTAGATGTCTCAGCTCTAGCAACTGGGTAATTATTCAATTCCATGTTATTTGACGACAGCTTTTTTACTTCCTCTCCATTGGCATTGTGCAACTCAACCTCCTCCTGCTTTGTGAATACCATTGTGGTAGGCTGAATAATGGTCCCCAAAGATGCCCTCATCCTACTCCCCAGAATCTGTGAATGTTACCTTATATGGCAAGAGATTTTGCAGATATGATCGTTTTAAGGATCTAGAGATGGGGAGATTATGCTGGATTATCTGGATGGGCCCTAAGTGTAATCACAAGTGTTCTTAGAAAAGGAAGGATGGAGACTTGACTGATGTGGCCACAAGCCAAGGAATGCAGGCGGCACCAGAAGGTGGAAGAGGCAAGGAACAGATTCTCCCCTAGACCCTCCAAAAGAAACCAGCCCTGCCAGCACCTTGGGTTTAGTCCTGCAGGACTCATCTTGGGCTTCTGGCCTCTAGAACTGTAAGAGAACACATATCTGTTGTTTTAAGCCACTAAATTTGTGGTGATTTGTTATAGCACCAATAGGAAACTAATACAACTATAGACCTAAGTTTTGAGTATAACTTAACTTATATAAGTGGAGTCTAAGATATGTCTAAAATCACTAATGTCATTTATGAGTTAGAAGTTTTGCAAATTACCCCCATTGGCTAGAAAAGTTATTGAGGAATTCTTCCTTATGGCTCTCCAAATCTATTGAGAAGGTAGTATAATGTGAGATGGCATTTTGGAGATAGCTTCTGCGGGAATTTGTCCAATTTAAAGTGTGGATAATAATACCCACGTATATTTGTTGTCAGGATTTGTCACAGATGCTAACAAATTAACAATAAAGCGTCTAAATTAATTGAAGGGGTCCTAACGTAATACTAGCTTTAGACACTTTCACCAATTCAGCTAGATTGTCTGTGGAAAAACATCCTTTTCAATGAACAATATAAAAAAGTTTAGAATGTCCCGTTAAATATCATTAACCATGTTTGGCAAAATATTGAGCAATTTAGAAAATGACTTGAACTCTCAGGGCTGATATGAGGAACCTGAACATTAGTGACTGAAAAAACTGTGCTAGTGACACTCCCGGCCCTGTCATCCTCCCGTGTAATCAAGCCTGGACAGATGCTAGTTAAGTGCCTGGGTATCCAGCTACCACTTAGAAGTAAATGCACAAAATCTAAAAGCTGGTGCAGACCTGTATTGGTGATACAAGTGATGATATTGAAAAGGGTCACTGAGACCCAGTCTTGGTTGAACATCATTTGCCCACAATTGTGGTGGGATTGATGAAGAGGCTTCCTCTGTCGTTTTCCTTTACCCTCTATGTAAAGGAAGAATGCCTTTGGAATAGTTTGGGGAACTAACCTGCAGAGATCTCACAAATGATTGGTACATTTTGAGGAGAGGACATTAATTACATAAATATAAATGTACTTTATTCTACATGGGAAAAAAAAAGACATCTTAGAGGAAGATTTATTGAGAAGATTTAAAATACAATTTTAGGGAAGATGAGAAGCTTAAAAAAATAACCAAAAAGTACTGTGATAACATACAGAAAATTCTGAGAGATGAAGTGGAGAATTAAGCATTTGTGGGCAGAGTCTTCGGGAAGAAGGGTTGAATGTGAAGTGGTTTCATTTTCTTTGAAGGAAAAAAAAAAACTCATTATCACATTTGTCTTCCTAAAATTCTACAGATAATGACCTTAGGTTGGTTTAAAGTACTGAGTTGTTAACATTTGAGGAGTTTACTTTGGGTAAACTTTAAAAATGATGGACAGTTTCAGGAGTAATTAGGAAATGCTGAGCATCATTGCTTTTATCTTAAAGTACTTGTTAGTGGATGAGCTTGTTATGGACTCAAGTGCTTCCTGGTATAGATTTATTTTTGTAGGTTTCACTTTTTTCCTTCCTAAATTTAGGAAACCCATCAAACTCATTGTGTAAAGGGGAGAATGGCCCTGTTAGCTGGGCCTGCACAGAAAAGAAGCAGGCTGGCCTTCAAGCAAGAAGCTGTCCACATTGCACAGCTGTCTGGCCAGGCGGTTTCTCTGCAGTTTCAAGTCAGGCCAACCCACTGCCTTCCATAGCCAACCTCACCTCTGATGGCTTTCCCTCCTAGCAGATGAACTGTCACAAACTCAACTGTGTTTATCCCAAAGTGCCATCCAAATTTTGTACCCAGTGAGTTAAAACTAACCCAAGAAATCACTACCTAGAAACCAGTAATAGTGTGATGTAACAGGGGCTCTGTACTCTCATAAGAAGTTAATTCTTTGGCCTGATTTTATAACTGGATAAGGGAACTGACTTATGGTGACTTTGATTATATAATCACAAATTACACAACTAAAAGTTTCATCTGATGTGTCTCTGCTATTTATTTTCAATTTGCTTTCCAGTTACTTTATTATGTACAGCAAGGGGAGGAGCATTTCTTTGGCATCTCAAGTTCTTATCATTTTCTCAATCTTTCTCTCCCTCTATTTTCTTCCCTTCCTCCAGCCCTCTAAGCTAAGAGCTTCTGGTGTATATGCAGAAAAGGGCACAAGGAAGAAAGACTTCTTTTTTTTTAAAGATTGGCACCTGAGCTTACATTTGTTGCAAATCTTTTTTTTTTCCCTTTTTCTTCTCCCCAAAGCCCCCCAGTAGGTAGTTGTATATTCTAGTTGTAGGTCCTTCTGGTTGTGCTGTGTGGGACGCCGCCTCAGCATGGCCTGAGGAGTGGTGCCATGTCCGCGCCCAGGATCCGAACCAGTGAAACCCTGGGCCACCGAAGCAGAGAGCAGGAACTTAACCACTCGGCCACGGGCCCGGCCCCAGGAAGAAAGATTTCTTTGTGTTCTCCTGCCACCCACCTGGAAGCTTCCTTCAGTATGATCCTAGACATACATCCCCAGGAGATCCTACGACAAGATCCCCACATCTCAGTGATTGGACAGTGTCAGGATGAGGCCGTGCACCACCCCATAAATGCACGACAGTTGACCAGGCTGTTGACAGGCCCAACGGCCTCTATGTTCAACATATTCCAGCAGGATTGAAATAGGGCAACTACGAATGTTTGTTCTAGAAGAAACTGATTTTGGGATTCTAGTGATGCAGAGGTTTAGTATATTGCTTTCTTTGACACTGCCTCTGAACTTATTTCTTCCTCCACCTCTTCGTAAGAAATTAGAGACTTGGAGGTCAAGGCTGATAAATCCTCTACTCACAATGCATACAAAGACAAAAAACTGGATACTCTATGTATGGGCACTAGCTGGCATGCCCCTTTAAAAACCACGTGTCGTTGAGGCTCCTTGTCTGGGCTAGCACCAGCGCTCACGGTGATAAGGTTCCTGGGCTTGGCCAGCCCAGCTGCTTTCTCGGGGAGAATGAGCACAAAGACCTTCCCAGTCTGAGAGAACATGGAGGCCCTCCAGGGTGGGGGAGCTCTGGTCACTGGAATGCAGGTCATACAGGGATGAAACCCCTTGGCAAGCACACAGCCTTTGTTCCCCTGCCTACTTCAGCAAGCTTCTCTCGGGGAGCAGTAGCAGGTACACTTTGCTGTGCAGCCGGCCACCACTGGACCTTCCCTGTAAGTAATTCCCAATAAACCTATATGTCTCGTTTGCTGTCTCCGGGTCTTTTCCTTGGTCTCTTGACAACCCATCCCACACTGCTCACCCAAATGGGCGTGTGGCAGAACATTCTATCACTATTTTATTGGAAGTGCTTTCACTAATTACAGTAAATATTCCCATGAAAACTCTCTTTCCAAAGAGAGAACTATTGGATGAGTGAAAGCTAATCCCTAAGGCCTTCCCAAGAGACCAGGAATTGAAAAACCTGATCTGAGCGACCTTGAATTCCCTGCAGTCTTTATGAACTACAGCTTTACTCCCATAATCTAGAAATAAAAGGAAGACTGAAGCCACCGTAAACAAACCAATGGGACCCCTCTCCCTGGTCTAATAAGCGAACCCAGCAAGCAAGCTGCGTAGGTTTCAAGCAGTACAAAAACCCATGCCGTGCTGTGAGGCAGCCACACAGGCCGCCTATACCTGTGTCAGCGTGACCTTGCAAGCCTGCACCTCGTGACTGGAGACACTGGCTGGACAGATCCACCACAGGAAAAGATAAAGGGTACCTTGCTCCCACATTTCCCTGCTGCATTTCTTACAGATTGAGGGAAAAACTAACAACACTTTTCTCCTTGCACACATAGATAACACCAACATTACAAGCCTTGTTTGATGTATAACCAAAAAGCTCGTTTAATTTATCTTTGAAGTATATGAATATTGGATGTGTAAGCCCTTTCCTGCACGGACACTACCTTGTTTAAAAAAGTGTATAAGCTGCACTTCGATCTGTAGACCTTGGCGCAGTCCCTCAGCATACTGTGCTGGAGTGCTTCCTGGGACTTGAATTCCTCACCTTGATTATCAAAGAAATTCCTTCAATTAACCTTTACCTAGATTCTTTTTTCAATCAACACCAGCTTTCCAAGTCTTTTAATATAAATAAGTTCAAAATTCAGGGAAAAGTCCTGTGTTCTAGTATTTGAAAACAATTACTACATAGTTACTACACAAAAAAAGAGCTGGAAATATAGTCTGAATAAGTATTCAATCATCTCCTTTATTGAAGGAAGTCTATTGCTGGAAATCCTATTTGAAGTCTCTCTCTGGAAATAAAAATATTTACTAATTTATTGTGGAAAGGTCGTTAGAATACAATATACACGAAAAACAAACCTCTTTAGATAGTTTAAAATTTATTGAGTTTCCTGTGCTCTTTCAAATGTAACATTCTTGTATACAACATTCTTGAAGAGGCACATTCTTATTTTGAGGTGGCACAGATTAGACAATTTTTTCAGTGAATAATTACTCTTATATTAGGAAATTTAACCACAAGCTATTTTTCTGTAGAAAGTTGATTGATATTCTATCCCTAATATAAGATAAAATTTAATTTTTCTATCTCAAAATTACCATATGCAAACTAACAGTACATGACTACTGCCTTTATATTCTTCAATTCTAAGCAATTTCACATTGGAGTTTTTTCAAAGAAAAATTTAAAAAATATATAATTTTCAGGGAAGAAGCTGACCTGGATAGAGAATTTGCTGCTCTACCTTGTTATGAAAACGTCAGTCAGGTGAGCCGGACTGTGCCTTGCCATAGAATTTCTCTGCATGTTTCCACCAGCCAGGACCCCTTCAGCCAATTTAAAAACTCCCCGTATAGACACGGACCCGGTCTAGGAGGGGATGGAAGGTAAAGCAGGGGAGGTCGATCCTCAGCTTTGAAGAGCAAACTTCTGGTTATCTGGGCTGGTTAGAATGCCTCCAGGAACCCACTTTTACATTCTCTGGCTTCCCACAATCTCATCTTTTAGGTTTCAGAGTTCTGCCCTCCCTACTCTTCATATTACAACACTGGCATCAGAAGTCACAAAAGTGACAAGAAGCCACACATGGCAGGGTGAGTCGCAAGTCACTGGGTTCTAGTCAGTTTCTGGTTCCTGAACTAGACTTTCTTCCCAACTTCTGAATGTCACTATGAGAAAAACAAACAAAAGACTGAGGTTGGAGCAGCGAGGGAGGAGTGGGGTGGGTGCTTAGGCCACTGCAGACTCATGGAGGTTCCCCGACTGCCTCAAAATTCCCTGGGAGCTGGGAGTGCTTGTTAAAATGCAGTCTTGGTCCACACACTGGACCTATGGACTCAGACGTTTGGGGGGAAAGCTCGGGAATCTGCCTGTAAACAAACATCCAAGATGATCACTTGGCCCCCTGGTCCCATCCACAGGCCTCCAGGGAGCATGATCCCTGTCCCACTTGGAGAGCGTACTTTTCTTTGCCAGATTCCATTTCTCTTTTATTCATTCTTGCGTTTTCTCTTCATTCGCATTTACTGTCAACCGTGCCATATCTGAAATTCTCTGGAAAGTTTTCTACTTTCGAGCAACAGGTTTTGGGTGGCAGGATATAAAGAATAAGCTTTCAACCTGCACAGCTGCCAATGGCAGGAAGTTCACTGGACGCCAGGCACTTCATTTCCATTTCTCTTTCAAAATGAGGTTTCACTCCTTTGTTTCCAGAGGGGGAGTGAGGGCGTTGGGAGCGATGGAAAAGAAGCCTTCCTGAGCATGGACAGTTTCAAATGTTTGTGGCACTAAAGTGGGGCTGGGGAGGCAAATAATAACTCTGCACAGGCTACTCTCCTCCTTCTTCTCTTCAAAACCCTATCAGTTCAAGAGCAGTCATTCTGGATTCCTGTGGCTTTGTCAATGTTCTTTCATTACAAACAAGACCAGAACACTTCCCAGGGCTTCCTCAGTGTTACCGTTATTTTGGACACCCAAAAAATGGAAATGAGTTAATCAACTGACATGGGCATTTCGTATGAAAAATAGTTTCTTGTTTTCTAAGTATTTCAAATCTAAAATTTTCCTGGGCTACCAGAACTAGAACTTCATGAGATCCTCTTTCTCTTCTAATCTGTTACTATTTGAAGGTGGATACTGGGGCAGCGGCGTAGGAGGAGTTTGGAGGCATATGTCTACCCATATACGCACAGCCTTCTACAAGAACCTCACATGCAGTAAGTGCAATAAAATATGCAGATTTTAAAAAGTAACAAAAGCAGGTCAATGATCGCCTCGGGGAGGGGCAGGAGAGAGGGATCATAAAGGGACAGAGGAAATGTTAGGTGTGATGGATGTGTTTGCTATGGTGATTGTGGTGATGGTGCCAAGGGTGTATACATGTGTCAAAATGTGTCAAATTGTAAAGTTCAGAGATGTAAAGTTTATTGTATGTCAGTTATACCTCAATAAACCTTTTTAAATAAGCTTGAAATGACCGGAAAAAAGTTTCTGGCAACCACATTATTTCCTAAAGAAATAACTATGAGGATAATTAAGTGGTGGTGGGGCAGGGAGGTGGGTGCCTAAGATAAAAGAAAAGCGTTAGCATTATTCTCTCTTTAACAGTATTAAAAAGTTCTGTTTCTTACCCTACTAACTACAAGTGAGAAGGAACAGATGGAACTCAAACCTTGTACCTGGTTTTCTAAAAACTCAACTTCCTCTGTCCATAATTGCTGTAACATATTTAGAAGGAAGCCATGATAGAATTAAAAATTTGCAGAAAATAAAATAAAACATTCGTGTTTTATTTTTTCTACCAATCTGGAGATACCGGGGAACTAATAATAGGTAATTATGGGTAACTTTTAATCCATGAAAATCTAACAGTGTACCACAGGAGGCTGAAGGCATACTGCTATCACCTGTGTATTTTACAAACACTTAATGACACAGTGCAGGACAGACATGTGCATCCCTGCCCCTCACTATGTCTGGATCAGAAGGAAGGAGAAAAGGAATCGAGTCACCTAGTAGTTAGGAAACAAAAGGATGCCTACTCCTGATAGGTAACTACTTTGCCACCTCATCACCTGTAAACTGCCTTAATCCCGAGGCTTCATTTGCTTAAGATGTTGGGCATGCTGGTTCATCAGAGCAATTTTTAAAGCATTCATTCTTCTTTAGATCTCATTTTGGAAGCATTACAGCTAAACTTTTTAAAAACAATTTGCCATTTTCTCTAAGAGTGAAGGTTGCAACAAAAGTCTTAGAATTCAGTCACAAACGTATGCTCTTACAATTATGTATTTAAAGGTAAACGAAGCCATGTTTAACAGGATGATTCATGTAATGTACAGTTTAAAGGTACCAACTTCACAAAAGAAATTCAATTAAAACTTAGAGGATCTAATCCTGGTTTGATAAGCAGTATTTCTAGGCTGGGAAGCTTTTTGGGAAAAAAAAAAAAACAAGAAACACTTTAATCTTAGCTCCAATGATATTTTTTCCATCTTTCCCCCAAAAGAACATTTCTAGAGCACAAAATAGATTCATAATTGTTTAATTAGATACATTTTATATATCCTGAACATAATGGCTCCCATAGAAATAAACTAATATTTTGTACACAAACTTTATTTACTGTGCCACACTCATAATATACTGACTCGAGCCCAGTGCAAACATTTATGATACTCCCTGGTGTGTGAGGAGCTCTGCTCCCACAGACACTGTGTTATCTAGGATGACAGAGAGCAAGGGTAGACAAGATGGATAATTAAAATCCACGAGGTAATAACAAAAATGTACACTAGATGTTGATTACACGCTCTTCTCCAGCCACAGCTGTAACCAGAACTAAGCAAGAGTTTGATCAGTTTCCTCCTTAACTCCACCCCCACGGCTCCTTGGGGCAGGACCTATTGATTGATTAGTGTAATCACTGAAAGGCATGGGGCCAGAACAATGAAGAGGAGTAAAAGGTTTGGAAAATTGACAACCTGGCATTCCTTGTGTTGAAATCCCTTGGTTTCCTGTAGCCGGAAAAGACATTTGGTAGTTTTTATGTCACATATAATTGATATGTAACGTTAAAAGGTATCTCAAATGAGATTTATTTTTACAATTGCCTGGAAGCTATGGGGTATTTTAAAGTAACTCATGACAAATGACTTAATTAAAAAAAACAATAAAATGACAGCAAAATCTGAGAGTAAATTTTCACCCTGGGTGGCAGCATATAGAAGCAAAATAATTAGTTTCTGGTCAGCCTCTACATGTGCTGGTGTGTGCCATCAATCTGTTCAGTTCAGCTCCGTCCACAAGACCATCATCACTTATTATTGCTTTCCTTAGTGACCAGCTCAAAGAGATGTCAGAGCTTATGAATAAATCACGGGGGAGGCATGAAGCATGTTAAGTCCTCCTCCAGCCTAGATCATTTTAGAGAAGAACAAAGAAGAAAAGTGCCCCTGAAATAAAAAGGTTTACATAAAATTCTAAGAAATAAACCAGGTTTTATCAAGAATGATTTAATATGTATTCTACCCTTTTGCTGTTTAAACTAGTCCTGAAAGCCCCAACATTTTGCAGATGAAAATTCCAAATGGAATAAGTCTCACAATTCTATAACCACCATATCAGTAAAAACAAAAAGGAATGAGGCATGAGGCCATCACACTGAGAGGAGTATTTGATGGGGAATTTGTGAATCAGGTATTTTAGGAGTATTTTCTAAAACGTAATTGATCACTTGAATTGGAAGTCTAATTAGGATATCCGAATCTCAAAGGAAGATTCTGAATTGGGGATGTTAAGAAAATACGGTGACTTTAATTAATTTGAGATTTTCTCCTATTGAAATCCTAATCAGAGTTTCAGGTTAGCTTTGACCAACATCACCTACCGGACCTGTGGCTGGAAACTTGTTATCTAGTAAAAGTCCTCTCTAATAGCTAGTCTTTTTCTCTATTGCAACCCCAAAAGCGAGGTACTGTAGTGCTCCCCCGATGGGTCCTGGGTCCTCTGCCAGCTGCCTGATTGACAGCATATGTGTCAGTTACCTGATGCCTCACCTTCCTTCTTCTCTACTTGTAGTATCTGTACTTTGCAGAACTCTTTTCTTATCTTTAAGCTAAATATTTTGAGACTGTTCAGGCAAGTGCCAATAAGTACAGACCAGAACCACTTTAAATAGTGTTTAAAGCTTGACCAACTGTGGGAGAACAGACTTCTCCGAGCAAGTCAATATAAGTCTAATTAAATTATAATTAAAATTAAAGGCATGTATTTCAGGATGTGGATAAAATGACGTCAAGATGAATGAGCCGATAACAAGGGAAAAAGTTTACTACCATGTGGCCAGCCACCTATGGATTTAAAATGGGAACTGAAGGCATTGAGAAGCCTAGGGCAGGGGTTGCTGAGGGAGGACCCTTAGATCTGATGATGGATTAAGGAATTTACTTGGGAATGAAATTTCTTTCTAAACAGTGCATGCTGTACAGAGAATGTATGGACTCAGATGATCGAGGGACGAGTTTTAGGATAACTAAAATAGTGCTCCACCTAGTGGAAACTTTGGAGCTTTCCCTTAAGCTCTCAGCAGCCGTTTCTGATTGTGGATCAGCCATTACTAGGAATGCTTTGCTGAGGAGAAAGAACATTAAAATCAACACCTCATAACAAAATGTAGAATGTCAGTAACCTTGTTATCAGAATTTAAAGTAACACTTAAAATTTGATGGTAAGAATCTAAGAATAAAAACCTAACTAAGAATAAAATATATGTAATTTTAAAATTCTCTAGGAAAATCTCTAAAGAGATTTTTTAAAAAACATACAGGCATTTATATAGTCATCTACGTGCAGAAACTGAGGAATATTGATGCAGGTAAAAAGCCTCTGTATATTGGAGGAAGAAACAAATCTTGAAGTATGCAAAACACGTTTCTGCCCCTCCTTTTTTGTTGGGATGGATAAACTCCTTAGCTTAAATTTTATATCTCTGCCAATAGCAAGGTAAATGCTTAATATGTGGTCATGTATTACACAGAATCACTTGATGAAAATATAAAACATGATTTTGCATAGAACTGATTTAAACAACACAAATAAGCTACTAGCATTCTTGCTTCTGTTCCCAGTGGGGTTCCACTGGTGCCGATCGATGGGTTGGGCACAGGATGGAGATGCGGGTTACATTGTGCTTCAGTCAAAAATAGTCAATTACAGTACTCCTAAGCCCACAGAGAAATTCCATATGCTTTTTATTTCCTTGCAAGGTTTTAACACTGATGCCAAGTGTTCAAATCAAATACAGATATTGCCAAATAATAGGGCACACTGTGAGGCTGGGTGGAAGAGGGATGGTTTAATATCTGGACGTAGGACAGGAACTGACGAGCAATATGAACACAGAGATCTACTTCAGCACACCTTTTCCTTCTTGCCCTTCAGTATCCAATACGGTAACCCGTGTATCAAAGTAAAGCATGTGTTGTTTACTTTTTAAAATCCATTTAAGTTAGTCTCATAATTGTTCGGACCCCAGAAAGTGAATCATGCCATGATCCAAAAGACCCATCCTTCACATTAGCCTATGAGCATACATTTAAAAAATGATTTATTGTACATCTTTGCATTTCTTAAGGCATGAATAATGGCGTACAGATGGAACAAGTTCTGAGAAGCATCACGGCTGTTTTGACAAGGCCAGCACAATCCACCACATCGAACGGACACTCAGTATGAGCTGACCGGCTGCCGTGGCCCAGGAGCTCTTAAGATGAGGGAGTGGCGCTTCCAGAAAAAGGACCAAAAGCGTGGTTTATATGTCGTGTTGCTTTAAACTCTCTGGATCAGCTTTAAGCACCAGTTACAGTTTGTTTTTCTTTACAAACTCTTCAGACTTTGGATTTTATATTCTGCTCCTTTTTTCCTTCTTTTCGAGGAGGGTGTGGATGTTTTTTAAGGAACATGGTTGCAGCAAAACAGAAAGGATCCAAGAGTGGTTAGGGGCCTTGTCTAATGCACTTCTGAAAGTCCATTATAAAGATGGATAGAAAAGCAAATGGGCGGTTCTCAGTCGACCCGGAAACCACGCACAGCTCTAAGAAACATACTTGTGCATAGTTATTGATTCATTCAGAGCGTGATATGTTGGCTAGCTCAACATTCGCAGTTTACCAAAGAACAGGGCTGTCTACTTTGCTAAACCCAGGGTCCTTTCGCAGCTCCCAGTAGGTGTCGTTAGAAACCCAGGCTTCTCTTTGATTGGCATCACTCACTTTTCTGTGAAAATAGAAAAATCAGCATTAGACACAAATCACATCCAGGTGATCTGATGATTGGACCTTCTCCTGTAGACAGACGTGTACATATACACAAGACTTTGTCAGGCAGCTAGTGGCCTATCTGCTTATTGATGACTTGTTGACTTTTCACTAGAAATGAATGCATTTTTGTTGTTAAACATTTGAAATAGAAGTGGATAGGGTCATGGGGACAGGGGCTGAGGGCAAGAATAAATCACTTCCAGGCAGAACTAGAAAGTGGAGTATGCAAAGACTGTAACTAGAGCCTCAGGCCCCACCCTCACAAGAACAGTCTCTGCCTCACTTGTGAGGAAAAGCATGCGACCTCAGTAGCTCTAAGAGCCGCTGCAGGGTCCACATCCGAAGAGTGCGCTTCCAACATCTATAGGGCAAGCCTGCATTTCCTCCCCCCCCCCCCCCCCCCCACTCCCGGCAGTCAGGAGGGAGCAATCAGAAAGCATATGAGGTTATTCTGAGCTGGTCTGTCCCGGCTCTGGAGGGTAACAGATGGATTTGGAAACTACAGATTAATCTGTGTGATGTATATCTAGTCCTGCAAATAATCCTGTAATAATCACCCATGATCACACCACAGAGGGGCCAAATGGAAATAATATTAAATACTAATGAAGCCAGGATGACCTTGCGGGCAGTGGGGCCCATCTTGTCTCTGAGTAAGGGAGTGGGAACAAATTCCTCCCATTCTAAAGGGAGTAGCTGAGGGATGAAGAGCATCTTGGGCAAAACCTTGACTCTTTTTTTGCTGCCATAAAAAGCAAAGAGCTGTTGAGGGGAATTTATTTTTATGGTTACAAAGTTTTCACAGGTGCAAAGTCTGAGTCAATATTTTCACTGCCCAAACCAGTTACCAAAATCAGTTTAATTTTCCCACCTTTAATCTCTCTGGACCTAAACTATCCCTCATTTTCTTTTCACTTGGAGTTTCTCATTGCTTGCGGTGCCCACCTGCAAGACATGAACTTGTTGTGGGAATGAAGTGACTTACTTAAAAAATTTTGGTCTATGTTCCAGGTTGTTTTCCTCCATGTATCGTCTTCGAGATCTCTGGAGCTCCTCCACTCTTTGCTTCTCTGCTGCTGCAGCTTCCACATTTCCTTCTTCCAAAAATCTAAGCAGAAAGCAGTTAATATTTTAGTATATTATATTACCCTCTTTTCTGAGAAAAAAGGATCTCATTTGCATACAAGTACACTCTGGTTGCTGGGAACATAACACAGTGAACAGTAATGCTCTGATAATGGCCCCTTACCCCTGCCCCAGGCCACACCTCTGCCTGGCCATCAATGAACTTGCCTTCTGCGTATGTGAACTAAACTATTGCATAGAGCAATAGAAAGGCAGGAGTGAAAGGTGAGTGGCTTGGCTTTGAAGACTTTTCTGGGCTGTCTAAGTTTCTATGACTTGACATTTTCAGGATGACTAGGGAGTCCAGGGTTCGAACAGCATGAAGTCCCATGTTACGCCCATTTTCCCTCTTATCAAAAAGCCCTTGTTAAGGGTCACAGAATGGAGGAGGGTAACTGGCTGTTCTCCACTTTTGGAACAGATTGGGAGGGAACGAGTTTTCCTGTTTTATTGGAGAGAGTAAAACTGATGAAAAAAAGAAAAGGTAAGAGTTGAGGAAAATTATAAAAGCCCACAGAAAGGAAATGAATCGTAAGTGAAATTCAGAGAGGGAATACTGGAAAAGAATTGAGAAAGAAAAAGCAGACCTAATGGTGACTTGCAAACATTTAAATGTCAAAACGAGAGCAAAGAACGGGGATTCAATATGATACACATTGTACAGGAAGTTTACTGACGAATTTGAATGCCAAGCAGTGAGACTGCATATTCTAGAGAGAGAGGGGGGAATATGAGACAACTAAATAGTAGCACATTCAATGCTGGGACCATTTTGGCAGACGACAAACAAAGCCACAAATACATTGGAAACAGAAATGATCTTGGATGGAATTTGCATGGCATATCACATTTAATTCTGTAGGAATGGACAACATGAGTACAGAACCATATAAGAATAATAAAAAAATAAGGATCAGAGGTATTAAAGGTACTGTATTTTGAGTACGTCTCACACCCTGTGGGATTAAACCATATTGGGCAAACTCCAGACTTTAACTCAAAGCATTTCTAGGTGCCTCTGTAACTTATCTTCTTACTCTTCAGTGTAAAAGATATTCCATGTTACAGAATACCAGAAGGAAAAAGGTAAAAACACTGGGTGAGGATTGACTCTGTATTTAGTGGAGAGAGAATTCATGGATTTGCAGCCCTTTGGTAAACTTGGGGGCGGCGTGGTGGGCAGAAACTTTTTGTTAAAAACATCGTGTCATCTGTGAGGAGCGGTTTGTTGAGCTAATCTTTCGGTTATGATCCTCCTCTGAATACTGTTCAACCTGGGGTAGAAGACTCAAATACTGCTGAGTGAATAAGGGAATGAATGAAGGATTCAACGAATAAATAAATGATGGTATTGAAAATAAGTCTTAACGACATCTGTAGGGCCATGTCATGATCTAGTGTCCATCTTAAATACCACTGCCATGCTCACCTCTGGTCTGGCCGAAACCGGGCGTCTGTCGGTGGAAGGAGATCTTTTAGTACAGGGTCTAACTCATTAAGCTCAATAGCAAACCTCGTGAAGCCATAGTAGAGCTCATAGTTGGTTGGCATGGAACCTAGAATGAGGCCAGTGAACGACTGTGAGAGGCAAAGAGGCTTATGGAATGTGCCGAAGCTGACTTAACCCAGATGCTTAATTAATACCCACACTAAGAGCAAATTTGTAGTCATAAACACTAGCTTATGAATTTTTTAAGTGAATTAAATTGGTTGTATTTTGCTACATGGGAAACTTTATGTTAATTATCATGAATGATAGATTCATATATTTAATAAAATCCAGCCTTTAAGACTATATATATATATATATATATATACACATATATATAATATATAATGTACACATAGTGGCCTTCTGGCTAAACTACTCCATAATTTTTCTCTCAAATATCCAATTGGGTAACTAAATGCTAGAGTGATTAACTATGAGCATTAAGATTTCACTAGAAACACTTACAATTTACTTCCTTTTAGAAAAGAAAAAGATGCAGCTCTAAATAAACATTTATTGGCACTTTTTAACTAGACCTGAAGGCAGGATCTTTGTATGCTTTGCTCATTGATGTATTCCAAGCTCCTAGAGCAAAACCTGATGCAGTCAGTATTCAGTAAACAACTGCTGAATGACTGAACTGACCACTCTCTTAGCAGGAAATTTAAACACTCATGGAGGTCTCTTAGGAAACCAACAACTAATTTTAAAGTTAGGGCTTAACTGACAAAATTCCAGTGAAAATAGATGTCATGTGGAGCCTTGTGCTATTAGTACTTGATATTCAATTATATGTTAGTATATTACTAGAACTCTCTTGAAGTCTTTTATTAAAAGTCAACATATTGCAACTTTTTGCTGCTCAAATAAAAAGGTCACTTACTCTAGTAAGTTACTAGTAAGTAACTAGTAAGTTACTGAATTTGTGGATTATAGATGTTTGCAGGCTTTCCTTTGTTTTATTAAAACAGAGTAAATAACATGAGTAAGGATTTAAGTTTCTATATTTCAATTATCTAAACCCTTTAATAAATATTCCTAGCTTTTAAATGTAGGCATAACATTTAGAGTGATTTTACATGAAGCCCAATCTCTGACCACAGGTCAGATTTGGTCTAAATTTTACTACTCCTTATTATCAAATATTGGGACTTATCTAATTTATATGTTAAGTATAAATGTAACTACAATTGCCTTAAGCATCTATGGTTTTGAAAACACTGTTTTCAAACATTGTTACAGAAAACAAGGTGAACTGCATGGGATGATTGGACATCCCTGTCCTCTGTCACTCATGCTGCCCTCCTGAGGAAAGACACTCCTGCCGCCTCACCTGGTCTCCAGATGCACTTTGCGGAGGGGGCCACGCCGCAGTAGAGCCCTTCATGCCACTTCCCAAACAGCCGGTGTACCACCTTCCCCTCCTGATCCATCACAACCCCCTGGACTTCATTCACATTCGAATTCCAGTAATTCACCTGGAAAAACCAAACCCCAATGGAAACACCCAATCTCCTTAATAACCCCAATTGCTATAATTTCCATATGGAAAACTGCCTTAACTTTGAAGCTCCTCATTCAAACCATGTTCAGATATCTATCTTAAAATGTTTTATAAGGAAGGTTGGCTTTCTCAGTGTTGGCTAGAGCATGGCAGCAGAACACTGAGAAGGCTCAGCTTCTATCTAATAACCTAATGTTAATTATAGGTAGGAATTTCTTCCTTACATCCTCCTCGAATTTTTCCTCTGTTCATGAATTTAAATGAATTTCAATTGGCAATGCTGTAGAAGTAGTTCGTGAAATAATTTCCACAGTATCTGTAAATTGCTAACTTTTATCATAAAGAGCCTGCTTTGGTCACCTCCCAAAACAGTGAGAAGTCTGTGGGAATTTACCCTTCTGGATCCCATGGCTCCTGTTCTAGATCAAGCCCCAAGTATGCAGGACCCTAGAATTCCCTGTCCAAGTGGCTCTAAGCTTACTCCATAGCCTGCACAGGCCTTTTCCTTGGATTCATCCACCAAGGGGCAGACCACCCACCAGTGTGTGAATCTTCAGGTCTGAGGGGTGGCCAAGGGCAGCTGTTTGAGGGGGGTGTGGACAGAGCGTGGATGTGCAGGCTGGACTGCCTACATATGTGTGTGTGTGAGACCCCTGGCAGTGCAGGACAAGGATAGAGCCAGAGGCGGGAAGATGGTGGGGAAGGGTGAGGGCCAGGACTGGGTCTCCTGCACTGCCAGATTTCCAGCACAGAGTTCTGAAGTATCTGACCTGGTCTTGCAGGTTTTTCTTGTTTTTTTTTTTTAATAAAAGATATATTTGTCAAAGTGAAGGATAGAACATATTTTATTTGACAGTTTGTGGGCCTCATTTACATGTTTTAAATATTGACACCAATGGAATAGGAACTTGCATTTGTCCTCTTGCCCAGAGCTCTGCTAACATTAGGGGCAGGCCTAGATGGAAGTTTCTCAGAGCCTACAAAACTAAATGCACTCATTTACTGTCATCACCCATCAGAGCAAAGAGTGATCCTGGCTCGTCAGTTCTGAGCCACCTAATGAATCTATAAGGAAAGAAGGAAAAAAAGAAAAACATCTTGAGCCAAAATAAAGATATTCAAAACTAACATGACCTCCCAATGTGGCTTAAAAGGATTTAATTAAGAAGAGAAAACTTTGAGCTTTAAGACTCCAATATGTTACCCGTTTCTACCATATTAGAATGAGATCAGGAGTAGAAAAGATAAAGGGGGTATGGAGTTTCTGCACCATGATGAACTCTGCAGGACATTGAAACAAACATGGAGAGAGACTGTGCGTTCCACTTTAGACCAGAGAGACTGAGGGAAAATGGTGTTCCTTCTGTAGGCATTCCTATCCCAGACATCTTTTCTTGTTAATAAAGGTAATGCTTTTTCTTGAACTTATTTGGATTATAATAGTGGCAGAGTTGGATAAGCTTATAGTGACTGGAAGCTATCATCTACATACACCCTCAGAAAATGACAACTGCATTATAATTAGGTCCCTAAAATAAGATCACTTGAATATGCTGTAATCAAGCAGGAACAGAAATAGAAATATAAACCAGGAGACTTGCTATAGGCAAGAAGTGCTTTCTGGAATTTTACTTAATGAACTACTGAATGGCTGCTTAAAAAGAAAATTCTTTAAAAAGATTTTTTTTTTTCTGTTTTGAGATGGTGCCTTTTTTGACCCCCACACATTCAGAAGTCTGCGTGCCTTGAGGAACTCCATCAGTGGGTTCTGCTTTCTTATCTAAAATGTCCTTAAGGATCACGATACAGGACAGACTCGCTTGTGCTGTTTAAGGTAACTGTTTTATTTCTTCCTTAGGAAGTATATTACACTATTTTTTCCTTACTGTTGTAAGATATTATTTACCTTGACAAATGTGAGTTTGCAAATGCAAACACTGCTTTTGGTATTTCTAATGGTTACTTCTCCATAATGCTCTATCCATCTCCTCCCGCTGAGAATGTTGTGTATGCACGTGGTGACTTTGTTCCACACATAGCAATCTCCATACCTAGTGAAGAATACAACACGGATTAATGTCAGTGAAGGTCACATATATACATTACTGTTTCTAACGAGAATATTCTTTGGTGAAAGCTTCCTTTTCTCTCAGTTTCCTCTCATTTCTTTGTTGAAAGTTTCTATGTGGTCAAGGATGTTTATGACATGACTCATTCATTTAAGGAGCATTTCAGTGCTTTCTATGGGCCAGATGGTAAAGCTACCAAGTTGAGTAGGGCCTGCTCTCCTGGAGCCAACAGTATGGTAGGGGTAGATGTACATGTCAACAAATACTCATGAGGAAGCGTCATGAGAACACATAAGGGGGAGCCCTTAAGCCTTAGATCTGCCTTGAATGCGGGGTGAAGGCTTGCCAGAGGAGGCTGGGTTTGGTCTAAGCTTGGAGGATGGATAGGAGGGCACTACAGGTTGGGGAAAAGCATCAGAAGCCAGAAGAGCATGACGCACCTGGGGACCCCTGAGTGGTGTGCTACAGGTGAGTGGGTGTGGTGAGAGGCAAGGCTGGAAAGGTTTGATGGGGCAGAGCAGGCAAGGCCTTCAATGACATACCAGTGAGTCTGGATTGACCCTGCAGGCAACAGGCCATGGTGGGAGGATTCGAGGGAGGAGAGAGGAATGGTAGGGCATGCATTTATGCAAGATTACTCTGAGAACATTGTTTCATACTTCGAGGTAAGACCAAAGGTGTGAATAATTCTTTGGGAAAAGATTGATGAGAATAATTAAGACAGCACATATCTAATGCAAATTCTGGGGAGTAACGTTACAGAATTTCTGCCAAGGAATGAGATGACATAGCTTCAGATCACATGTACACGTTGTGTATATTTTAAAATAAAATGTTATTTCAAGATAAAATAAAATGATTCTAAGTTTCTAAAAAGTTTATGAGTTGGTATGATGTAGGCACTATATATGACTGGGAACATTCTTTCTTTCTCACAAATTTGCAAATAGTGAAAGTTTATTTTGTGGTCCTGGGAATTCCCCTCCTCCCTCTCTCCACCTTTCTCCATATCCAATCTACCAGAAAATTCTCTCATTCAAATAGAAAAAACCAAACCAAACCAAATGAACCAAATGAAGACAGAAACAAAACCAATCAAGCCTTTGGCCTCAATGAAAACTTCAATTAATTTAACAAGATTTATAGACTATATCCTCTGGAAAACAACCATATAAGGATTCCATCACTCTTCCTTAATGAAATGACTTAGAAATGAAAAATAGTCCCTGAATCTAACATTAACTCAAAAATGATATTATAAATTGTATAGAAAAGAAATGGCTAAAAAAAAGAAACTTCTATATAAAATGCAAACTAACAAGGTGACTGGGACAGGTAGTGACCTGGTGTTGACTGATCAAGGGAGGATGTGCAGAGACAAATAGGAAGCTTTGATACATATGCTAAAGTTCTCATTTGCTTTTGTGGGATTCCATTCTCAAAACTTCGGCAAAGTTAACAGAAGATTTTGCCATACAGGGAAATGGATCCTTGGCACTTCTAGAGTTTCACATACCCGTTTCTGATTTAGGAAAGCAGATAGGAGACCAAAAGGAAGATGAGAGCAACCTACTTTGGAAGCATGACATTCAGTGTTCCAACAGGCAGGATTTCCATCGACTTCCCCCAGAACTTGTTTTTCCATCTGATATCTAAATAACATAAGCAGAGGACAAGAAATATATACTCCATATCTAATCATTTATTCTATAAAAACTAACTTTTGGGGGCTGGCCTGGTGGTGTAGTGGTTAAGTTTGCACACTCCACTTTGGTGGTCTGGGGTTCACAGGTTTGGATCCCGGGCGCAGACCTAGCACTACTTGTCAAGCCAAGTATATGCTTGTGGTGGCATATACATACGCTGTGGTGGCATCCCACATAAAGTAGAGGAGGATTGGCACGGATGTTAGCTCAGGACCAGCCTTCCTCAAGCAAAAAGAGGAAGATTGGCAACAGATGTTAGCTCAGGGCCAATCTTACAAAAAAACACAAAAAACCCCACTAACTTTGTATCACACTTTGCATTTTACAAAGAACCTTTGTAATCACAATTGACTCTATACTGTTGATTTAACATAAGTGCCTAAGGACAGCCAAAGGTGAAAAGATTAACTGTGAACCAAAAACATCTACTATCTATGTTTCTCCATAATACATGCTCCATGTTTGTTTTCAACTAATAAAACTGGGAAAAGCCTGGAATAATATGTGTGTGTATTAACATACACATATACTCTACTATGCTTTAATGTCTAGATAAATGTTGTTATAAATTTTAACTAAATGGTGGAAATAGTTAACATATATATAAAAAATGAGGTATATAGTAAAAATAATTTCAGTATGGCAATATCACTGATTTATATATACATTTATTCTAAGAGTTATATGTATGATTTGGGAGAAGAGTACAAAAATAAAATTTCTAAATACAGATAGGTAAGATTTATGAGAAAGTTGGATTAACTTTAACATGTTCCTACATTGTTAAGATATGGCCCAGGGCCCAGCATTTTATCTCACATGATGGCTTCACGTTTTACTTGTGGAAACTCAGGCTTACCTGTGAATTCGTAATAACCACCTGGTCCCACTTCGATGATCTAAGGGAGCTTAGTGCTGTCTCCACAAAATTTCTGACTCTTTGTTATGAGCAAGAAATATTTATTTTCTTATTTTGCAATACAGTACAGTTGCAATGTTCCATCATTTCGTGTGTTTTCAGATTGAGGAAGTGCATATGAAAAGAGTCATTCTGTGCACAATGAAGCACCCTTCCAAACATGAAGGAACTATTTATACTTAATGGTCAAATTTACATATATATATATATATTTTTTTTTTTCTTTTTCTTTCTAAAGGGGTTTTGAAGTGTTTTATTTTAGGTGAGTTTGTAACACATTCTGATGGAACAATGGGCACAGATTAGAGACTTCAATCCAAACTACTAAACCTCAATGAGTTAAAGACCAGAAATCACTGCAATGTTTATATATCTAAATAGACTGTGACCACAGACGATGTACTGTGGAGACTTCCTTGAGGATTAAGATCTCTTTGCACACCCTCACAAAGCAAGAAGGCAGCAGATATAACCTTTTGCATGTTAGAGATGCAGACAATGAGGCACAATGAGGTAAAGTGATAGCCCAGTGCTGACACAGTCAGCAAGGACCTCTGTGGTCCCACAGGGCTTTGCTTCCTAGATAAACAATCTCATCTCCTAGATGACATGGTTTCATATTTAAACCAAGAAATCTAATTTCTCAAACTGAACTCTGCACCAATTACCAACATTCTCTGAGTTCCAAAGTTAGAAATCTAAACTGAGTACAATGTACCTCTGGAAACTGGAAATTGTTTTATAGTTGTATCTAGACTATATAGTCATCAATTGGATTTTTAAGTTGTAACTGAGATACAAACCTTGCCAAAACACAAAATTCTTGGATTCACAGTGACAAGCAGAAATGGGTGGATGATGGCTAACCTGGTAATCAAAAACAAAAAAGAACAAAAACAAAAAAAGAAGGCAATGACATCAGTGTTAAAATTTCCATAAACAATAATTTTTTTTACAACATATATTCGCTACTTCCAAAGAAAAACTACTCAACTCATCTATCTCTATTAGTGAATTATTCTCAAAATGTATAAGCAAATTACTGAATCTTTAACTTTTAAGACTTCATGCTTAAACACAGAGAACTTATATGCATCTTAGAGTGGGCAATTTTATAGATAAACTAAGTGAGTTTTCTGTTAACTGGTATCATAACTCGCCCTAAACAGAAGTCTATCAAAAAGCTATTTGCCTCATCAGACTGCCTTCCTACTTACGTAGAGACCTCACTGAGTCAGGTGGGACGTACCTGTTCTGAGAAGAAGCGGAACCCCTTGTCCTCTCTAATGCATTCATAAGTCTCCCCAAGGACAGGGTTGAATGGCTTACTTCCTGCTCTGAAATAGGTGGAGCAATATCCTGAAACTGCAAATGCAGCAATAAGAACCTGTTAAAACATTTAAGAAAGGAAAATAATATAGGAGAGACTATTTCCAGGTCTGTTTGTCCCTTATTCCTCTAGATTTTACACATCCCCATCAGCAGGTGCTGATTTGATGGCATCTGCATTTTCTATTATTTGCACTTGCTCTTCATAAACTTACGGGGGAAAAAATAAATGAAAATGAAGTTAAACTCCTTACATGGGAACAAGCAGGCAATTAGGCCAAGTATTCTTCACTCATCTGTCCATTCAATTTCCTGAGTGTCACAGAGTTCTTTTTTTTTTTTTGGTGTGGAAGATTGTCCCTGAGCTAACATCTGTGCCAGTCTTCGCCTATATTCTAAGTGGGACACTGCCACAGCATAGCCTGATGAGTGGTGTGTAGGTCTGCACCCAGGATCTGAGCCTGTGAGCCCCGGGCCGCTAAAGTGGAGTGTGTGAATTTAACCACTATGCCACCAGGCCAGCCCCCAGAGTTCAATTTTTGAAAACCAGTTTCCAGTTTAAGCCATTTGCAAAATCTTAACACCACGTGCAGAAGGATGGTGGCCACTGGTGCTTCTCAGAGGGCAGGTCAAGTTTTCCACAGTCATGTGGCAGAGAGGCCAGGGCAAAACACAAACAGGAGGTTACTTTCTCAGATCCAAGTTCCTGAACAAATGGGCTCTCTTGGCATTCAGGAAAAGCTGAGAAAGCAAGGCCAGACATGCCTTAAACCTGTAAGGACTGTGACATCTTTCCATCCTAACTTCAGAAACACTCTAAACCAAGCATAAGCCACAATGTGTGTATTTTCCAGTAGAATTTATGCAAATAGACCGATTCCTCTCTTACCTATGCAGAGAGAATGTTACGCAAAGATCAAATATGCTACCATAATGAATTCTGCCTTAGCCCAGGTCTAGGGCTGACAAATCCCAGAAAAGCACTGTTCTGTTATTTATTACCATGCGCTCATAGGGGTCGTCGGTTTCTGAAGCCTTGTCCAGAAGCTCACTGTATTCAATCTCCTCGCAGAGATGCTGCAGAGTGTTCAGTGGCTCGTTTAGCTCCACAGGCATAGAGACTTTAGATAGATCTTTACCAATGTTGTTCCTCAAGATATTCCAGAGGTTAATGTTACTGGTGTCCGGACAGGGAGCTGGCAGGCATGTCCGACGTCCGTTTCGGAAGGCCCCTCCCGTAAGCTCCCCATTCAAGACTGAAAGCAGGAGAAAGATGAGATCACAATAAAAGATACTTTGCTTTTCTGATTTCATAAATCCCGGGATGGAAATAACTTTCCAATAATTCCGACTGTGATACATTTCTCAAGCCTTCATCATACGCTCTCAAGAATTATTTCTATACAAGGTTGCTAATAAATGAACAAAACACGAGTGTACAGTTTTTAAACAAGGTGTTAAATATACTCAAATATAGTTCAAGAAAAAACAAGTCAAATTTTAAAAAATTAAACATATTTAATAAGAAAGACTCAAACTTTTGGTTTGAGCAAGAAGTAAAACTTTTTCACTTAACCATCTACCTAACAGATTTTTCAACCATTACCTCAACAGACTATACAAATACAAAATCTATTGAACAATCAGCTGTAAAAGGAACAATGAGTGGGGGGGAAATGATCGTTCATTGAATCACCAGCCTTGTGATTTGGCATGTAGATAGAACCATCTGGAAGCTCAAAGGATGCATACTTTGCCGAGAAATGTTGTCTGCGACACTGGTGTTGTCTTCAGATATATTATCACTCACATCGCTGATGTAAGACTCATCATCTGAAGCCTAAGACAGGAAAGAACATAGAAAGGATTGGAATTCTTGTTCAGTCTTAACTTCAGAAAATCAGAGGATTAAAAATAACAAGATATTGCCTAATGAGAAGCAGAGGGCATGGTGGGAAATGAATTTGGCCTATGTCCAATGAACACCTGAGGGTCTTCCATGAGCCAGAATACAGGGTTGCTTGAAAGCAGCTCTTCTCTTTAAATAGCTCCCTGTCTTAGTTGGGCTGGGAGGCTGGGGGAGGCTTGTACATAACTACAAATATTTCAGTACAACACAGTAAGAAAGTGCAAAAAAGGAGGCCCTATGACTCTCCCTAGAGAGTCAGGAGAGGCTGCCCAGAGGAAGTAATGTTTGAAGTGGGGATTGGAGAAGTTGTTAAAAGGGGGAGAAGCAGAGGAAGAAGAGAGTGTGCAAAGGCAAGGACCACGAGAGAAACATTCATTCCTGGAAAACTAAGAAGTCGAGTGGCTGTGGCAGAGGGTGGGGTTAACAAGAAGAGAGTCCGACTGTGAAGGGCTTTTCACGTCAGCGTAAAGGGTTCACGTATAATACTGTGAGTTATTAAATGCAAGCGAATGATAGAGTCATCTTTAGTTTTCAGGAAGACGCTTGACAGCTTTCCCTAAGGAGGCCAGATAATAAGACACTGCATAGATGCGGGTAAGAAATACTGACAGCTTAGATTAAGACGGCCACAGTGAGGACCCAGAGGTAAGGCTACTTTGAGAGCCACAACTGAAGTGTAACGGATAAAATCTGGCAGATTATTTGGGCGAGTGGGAGGATGATTTGGGGATAGAGAGAAATCAAGAATTAAGCCACTCTCTACATAAGAAAAACATGGAACTAAAAGGAAACTAAAATTTGTGTGAGAATAAAATTAAGAGGCAACATATGTAGTTAGAAATGGAGCAGATAAGAAAACAAAGGAGCATGGTAGAGCCATTCAGAGAAAGGGGAGAAACGAATGTCTCTGCAGGCAAGAAAGCTGTTGATACTCATTTACTTTCTTCAAAACGGAACTAGCGCTATATTTTTTTCTGAACATAAAAACAAAACATTCTTATCGGAGCAAATTAGAAATTAGATGAGGGTAAACAGATGATATAAAAATCATCCATAATCCCATCATCTAAAGAAGATCACTTTTAACATTCGGTGCATGTTACTCCCAGTTTCAAAACGTCTATACAAAAACATTGATACATCTGTCTTTAGATATTGAAAAAGGGGATGAGTTTACATATTTTTTTATAGTGTTCTGAATATATTTCCATTCTAATAAATATAGCTCTTCATCTTTATTTGGGATGGCAACATACTTCATTAGACAGTTAGAACCAAGGAATTTAACCAGCATTTAAGTGGTTTCGGACTTTTTATTATAATAGATAATACTTGAATGAACATCTTTGTAAACATATTTCTGTGAATCTGTCTGGAAATTTCATTAAGATTTATTCCTAGAAGTGAAACTGCTCGGTCACATGGGTGACTTTTGGCTTTAGTCCCATCTTGGCAAATTGTTCTCTTGAAAGATTGCATTAATTTGTTCTCAGCAGCAGTAAATGAAAGCATCCATCTCTCCACACCCACTTATACACTAAATACTATCAATGCTTTTTGATATCTATCTACCTAACATACATAAAAGACCTGTTTTTAAAGTCTGAATTTCAAATTTTGTGAATTTTTTTATCTTTCACACATTTTTCAGTTCATCATAGAGGTTACATTTTTTCTCAGTTTGCAATTTATTTTTTAACATTGTTTATGTGATTTTTTGAGGCCATGTTAAAGTCTTAAATTTGTATGTAACAAAAACAATCAGTCTTTGCCTTTAAGTTTTCTGTATTTATGGTTGATGGTTTTAAAATTAGAGTTGACAGGGGCCGGCCCAGTGGAGCAGCGGTTAAGTTCACATGCTCCACTTCTCAGCGGCCCGGGGTTTGCCAGTTCGGATCCCAGGTGTGGACATGGCACCACTTGGCACGCCATGCTGTGGTAGGCGTCCCACATATAAAGTAGAGGAAGATGGGCACCGATGTTAGCTCAGCGCCAGGCTTCCTCAGCAAAAAGAGGAGGATTGGCAGTAGTTAGCTCAGGGCTAATCTTCCTCAAAAATAAATAAATAAAATTAGAGTTGACGAAAGCTCACATATCTAGGGAGAATAGAGCACTGGAGAGAATGACTGTGGGTATAAATAAGCAATGGTAGTTTTGCTTCTGCACACTCAGCAAGTCTGTAAGATGGTAAATTGAGAATCAAGTCTTTTTCTGATTCATATTTTCCCACTGCCACTGGCTTCCGGTTCCCATCGACTGCAACAAACCTGCTGGTTAAACCATCAGACTCATGAAACCCACCTTCTTGAGCTTGAAAGAAAAAAAGTAAATCAAACTATTTCATGTGATTTCTCTGAGAAAAGCTAATCACACCCAATTAAGTTAGAGGAGATGAATGCCTGCTCAAACCAAATTCATGTTGCATGCATGTATATTGTTTGAATGTTTGCTGAGAAAGAGTCATGTTTATCCTACAAAAAGCTATCAACAGTCTACTCCTCTTCAGCTTCTAATCTCTTCCAAACTAATACATGATAGAAATAGTCCAAAATCCATGCACATGTAGAATGGTCCATGTAGAACATAAAAGAATTCTAGTGGCCAATGACAGTGGCCCCTGAGTAAGATCTAGATTATACGTGTGGCCAGTAGCTAAGGCTGGGCAGTCTGGTTGTGGTCTACTCCTGTTATCCTGTATATAAAGTTAAGGCTCTCCAGTATTATAATAGAATCCTGTATATAAAGTTAAGGCTCTCCAGTATTATAATAGAATAGTTAATATACATTTGTTTTTCCCTCCATGGTCAAGAATTCCCGTGGCCAAATATTTTTATTTAAGGGCTCACGGATTCAAAAGAGTTCAGGAATTTTTTTTTTAAAATGCAACCAGGCATGTAGCCTTGCAGAAACAAGTTTAAAAGCAGAGGCAAGGACGTAGATCATTCTGGAAGCAAGAAGAGCATTTTTTTTAACTTTAAAAAAAAATTTTTTTTTTCTTATCCTATTTAAAGATTTTATTTTTCCTTTTTCTCCCCAAAGCCCCCCAGTGCATAGTTGTATATTCTTCGTTGTGGGTCCTTCTAGTTGTGGCATGTGGGATGCTGCCTCAGCGTGGTTTGATGAGCAGTGCCATGTCCGCGCCCAGGATTCAAACCAAGGAAACACTGGGCCGCCTGCAGCGGAGCGTGCAAACTTAACCACTCAGCCATGGGGCCGGCCCATGAGAAGAAGAGCATTTTTTAAAGGGACCAAGCATTCATTAAGTGAGGTGCCTTGGTAGATGTCACATAAAGAGGATTTTTCTCTCAGTCATGGAAAATGTTAATGTAAGACAGTGAATGCCCAGATGTTTCTCAGATTAATCATGTGTTAAGGTGCTATGAGCATTCCTTCCTTCATTCAGTTAGCAAACATTTATTGAGTACCTGCTCTGGGCTCACCAGAACCGTTCTGGTGCTGGGGACTTAGTGGTGAAATCTCTCCCCTCATGGAAGTTACATTCTAGTATGGGAGACACACAACAGACGAGTGGAATATATGGAATGTATATTTTGTTAGATAATGCTAAGTATTAAGGAAAAAAAATAAAAAGGGAAGAGGAATATGGAAGGTGAGGGGAGAGGAGGAAATGGTAGCTCTAAATTGTAGACAGGCAGCCAGGGTAGGCATCTGCGAAGGTGACTTTTGAGTACACTGAGGCAAGAGAGGGATTTGAATGTGTAGCTCTCTGGAAGTGTTCCAGCCAGGGTGGATGGCAAGTGGAGATGCCCAGTCACCTTTGGCAGCTGTAGTGCAGAATATGCAGCTTGAGCCGCCCCTGCAGCTGCTGCTAGGACTCACATATGTACAGTCAACTAACCAGATGGGTTTGCCGAGTCTGCTGGGGTGAAGACTTGAGGAGCCTTCTGGGGGACCTCATGACAAAGGAACTTAAGAGACTCGGGCAGCTGAGGCTGATGCAGTAACAGTCTCAGCTGAAGGAGAGGAATGACTGAGAACATCGTGGGGTCTGCCATGGTCTAGCTTCTTGAAATACTTAAGACTGAGTGCTGTGATAAAGGGAGAAGATTTAGGTAAAAATAGTCATTTTATGAAGACCTGTAAGATAGAGGGCACATGGAAAAGGTATGAAGTTCAGTTCTTTCCAGTGTGGGTTGTAGGAGAGAGTCACTTTCCTGGCTTCAGCATGGGACATAGGGTGTCTTTAGCAAATTGACTACTCCAGGAATCACTCCCCTGGCCCCTGGAAGACTCCAGAAGAACAGAGGTTGCAGGAAGCTACAGCTGAGGGCAGAGATCTGATTATAACGGTCTTTGTATGATAGCTAAGGAGTTTAGATAGTTATCCTAAGGACACTGGGGAATAGGGACATAATCAGATTTGCATTTCAGAAAGATTAATCAGGCTCCCCAGTGAAAAATGGATTAGAGGGGGCAAGAAGGCAGGAAAACCGGTTATGGGTTTGACAGGGTGACCTACGTGGGGAGATGACGGAGGACTGAACTGGATGGTAGCAGGGAGCTGTGGGAAAATATATGGATCTGAGAGTATTTAGGTGATAGAAGTTACAGAACCCAATGAGAAAATCAGTGTGGGTGGTGGGTGGTAGTAAGGCAGGAGTGAAGGGAAACACTTGCGTATTTGATGTGAATACTTGGGTACAAGAGCACCTGGATAAGCAATATAAGTACGTGTAGGTTTGTGTTTCTTCCTTAGGGGGGTGTGTGTGTGTATAGAACGGGTTTGTTGATTCCTTCATTTTGGACATGCTGAATTAGAGGTTCTGTGGAGCACCCAGGTGGCAGTGTCTCACAGGCAGCTGGTTATGTGGATCCTGACCTGACTCACTCTCTCTTCAGATCTGTTCTCTCTCAGCTTTAAACTTGAATGTCCAAAATGCTGGTCAAATAACCCCACTGAGAGGTCTGATAAATTCACGATGCCTCAAAGAGAATGTAACACCTCCATGTACCCCTGCCCTCTACCTTCTTGTCCCTCCACTAGGTTCACTCTTCCCCAGGGGGTGGCACCATCTTGCTTGGACTTGTGCAATAATCTGCTTCACGTTCTCTTCATTGCTGTATTGTCAATGTCTGGTGCAAGTGGCATCTGGGCACCCAGTTGGGTGTGCCCCCCAAAAAACTTGGAAATAAGGAAATTAGGTTGCTCTCAGAGAGATAGGCTATAAAGTTATCAGATGATGGGCACAGCCCAGATAATGTAGAGTCAAGTTTGATAGGAAACTCATCGAAGAAGGACAAAGGACTGGTCAGCAATGGGAGCTCAGAAAAGGGACAATCAGAAAAGAAAATGCTGGCAGCATGTCTCCAGCATGGTGGTCCCTGCGGGTGCAGAGACTGGCTCACAGACACAAATACCCCATCCATGTGTCAGAGTATCCCTATGATGGAGACGAAAGCTGGGAGCTATTACACCCTGGCCCCTTCTCCCTTAAGTTAACTCAACTCACGTCTCCTGCTCCCATTCCTTCCTTGCTCACCAAACAACCTCCTCACTAGAATTAAGCTTCCCATGCAGATTTGCCTACAGAGAAAGAGATGCTAATCAGCGAGCATAATTATTTTGTCCATCTGATAGCACCAATTATCACTATGAATAATTAAACCAGTACTCTGGCTTATGAATGGGAATCTGTGAATCTGCTAATGCATGACTTGGGATCTGAGAGGCAGGTGCATGGTTTGGTGTGATAACAAATTCAGTATCTGATACATGAATTCTATTTTACCTTTCCTCCATTATAAAAATGATATATGTTCATTATTTTTTTCTCTTTTCCATTTAATTTTATCTCTAAAATCACTCATACTTCCAAACATCCAAAAACAACTACTACTAACTGTCAGGATGTTTCCTTCCAATCTATTTTCTATGGATATGGAAATAACATTAGCAACCATTTCATTTCCTTTTTGTAAAAATGCAGTACAGATTTGCAATATCAAATGACAGAATTCCTAATCAGCTGTGTGGGAAAGAGTTCTGGCTGCTTCTTCCATGCCAAAAAAATAAATAAATAAAAAAGTCAAAGCACACTTGACTAAATTTCAGTAGAAGAATTAGTTTCTGCAACCTGACCAAGGAAGAGATTCCTTGTTTCTAAGACCTTGCCAAGACGCATGAACACGAAAAGCAATCCAATAAAGCTTTTATGGTAGCCTCCAAAAACCATAATTACCCAACTAGATATGCTAGACACTATTCTTCAAAGCTCAAATTCATGTCTCTAGCAAAGATGTATACATATACACATATATACATGTATATATATACACATACATGTGTGTGCACATGTGCAAGCATGAATAGTGATTTTCTGTTTCTCTTGTTCTCTCTATATTTATTAGCTACATAATCAGCTATTTGGTTACTTGAAATATGAATTGTACAAGAAAGTCAAAATAAGCTTGATTCTTTCCTTTTATTCATCAAATTTAAGAGGAATATAAGTTGATGTCCAGAAGTGCTTAGTGCTCAGTAAATGGGAACCAATATAGTTTGCATGCTTTTGGCTTTTTGCTACAATTTGGACATCTTACTATGATGTTAAAAAAAAAAAAAGAGTTCCATAGTCTTACTCTCTTTAACTCAAACTCGCAGTCAGAAGTAGTTGGGGTTGACACATCAAGGAACCTTACCTCATTCTCTGATGAGCTTGCAGACAGGAGTACCTCTTGCGCATCAAAGAACTCAGAGACAGACTCTGACATGGACAGGCGGCTCTCATTGGCTACTTGCTGTGACAGGGGGAGATTGACATGGATTTGCTCACCAGCCTACAGAAGAGAGAAGCATACAGTGTAATTGTTATTGGTGTAAAGAATAGCTATTTGCTCAAATTAGACCGTGATGTACTAGCCAGATTTCTAGAGAAATTCATACCATATGTTAAGAGTGGTGACCACAAGTAATTTTCACTTGCAACTCAGTAATGACCACAATGTAAGTTTCCTTCCGATATGTCTAAAGAATCCAAAAGGCATAGTTGGAGGATGCTGGTACCGTGACTTGATTTTAAATCTACGCTCAATTGATACCAGGTAGAATTTAACAGATTGAGTCCCTATCAACACCCTGAACTGACTGTGGAGTCAAGTTCATTCTCATATACTAGGCCTGTCATTACTAGCTATACTTAACCAGTACACTCAACCTCAAGAAGTATTTGTAGAAACCACTAAAGATATGCTAAGAAAACAATCTGTTAAGACTAATTTTTGAGATAGAATATATAAAAGTCATTTTCCAGTTTGATCATGAATTTTAGCCAATGAAATATATGACTAGACTATTGAACCTTATTCCAACCTGTATTTTTATTCAGTAAGTGATAAATATTGTTTTCCAGGAAGCTATTTAAGTTTCAATAAGAAAAATATGTGAGAAGTATAATATACATATATATATATATGTATATATATATATATTCTAGTACACGTTTCAGGTTGAAAAGAAGATTCAAACTGAGAATGTTAACTAATTTGTAAATGATAAAGTTTTAGAAATACTTCTAGATTCTGAGCAGTTGAGTGAGCGCAAGTGTCATCAGAGATCAGGGGACCCATGGAGGTGAATGGACATAGGGTGGGTAACTTCAATCAAAGAGAAGCTGTCTTGGGGTGGTATTTCCTAAGCAGTTAGATGGTAAAACCCTTGCACCTGTAGCTTTCTAGTAAAATGTATGTTTTCTGTGTAAATATGACCTTAGTATTAGTTAAAACTCTCACCTTGTTACATGCATCACTGTATATAAAACCTAATATTACTGTCAAAAAGTGTAAACTCTCATGGCTATAAAATAATAATTTTATAAAGGGTTATAAACAGAATTATACATTTAAGTTTAGATCACGTACTGAATGTTCTCCTATCTTCTTACCATTTCTTCAAATATTCTTCTGAAAAATGGAATAATAATAGCGCCTACCTCAGAGGGCTGTTGAGAGTGTCAAATGAGATAACACATGTGAAATAGCACAATGCCTAGCATATAGTAGCGTTCACTTGACATGTGTTAGTCATTAATTATCATCATCATCATCAGTAGTAGCTGTAGCAGCACCATTAGTACTATCTTAGCAAGGTCAGGTGGCTTCTCTCCTTAGATAAAGTTCTTTTTTTGTTGCTGAGGAAGATTCACCCTGAGCTAACATCTGTTGCCAATCTTCACCTTTTTGTTTGAGGAAGACTGTCCCTGAGCTAACATCTGTGCCAAACTTCCTCTACTTTGTATGTGGGTTGCTGCCAAAACATGGCCACTAATGAGTGGTGCAGGTCTGCGCCCAGGAACTAAACCTGGGAAGCTGAAGGGGAGAGCACTGAACTTAACCACCAGGCCATGGGGCCACCCCTGAGAGAGGGTTTTTAAAACAAATCTTAAGAAAACTTTTATCTAATGAACATTTCAAACGAAGGTTGAGACAGACAGAAAATTCAAAGCTGGGGTATATATAAAGTAAATATTCAGTGGCATCATGTGAGCACAAGAACAAATAAAAACAGACACTGATCAGGGCTGGCCAGGTGGTGTACTGGTTGGGTTTGTGTGCTCTGCTTCAGTGGCCAGGGGTTCACAGGTTCAGATCCTGGGTGTGGACCTACACATTGCTCATCAGGCCATGCTGTGGGGACATCCCACATACAAAGCAGAGGAAGACTGGCACAGATGTTAGCTCAGGGACAATATTCCTCAAGCAAAAAGAGGAAGATTGGCAACAGATGTTAGCTCAGGGCCAATCTTCCTCACCACACACACACAAAAAAGTAGACACTGATCACCAAAAATAAATGATGTTAAGCTCAAAGAACACTGAACTATCAGCAACACAAATATTTATGCAGGGACTCTTACTAACAGTGAAAGAACTGTATAAAAATAAACAAAAATATGCAGATTTAGATGCTATAAAATAAGTACTGGACATCTATTAAAAATGAGTCTTACCTCATCGGGGCTAGGAATAATATTTACACTGACAACCTGATCACAAATAATAGATTCTGAATGTATTCTGTTCAACCGACTCCTTAGTTCAGCATTCTGGTTGAGTGCCTTAAAATGACAAAAATCGCACATGTAATTTCAAATTAAGCAAGCACAAAACAGACAAAGCAGACAGGTACACTTTAGACAACAAAGTCTAGGATATTCTTAGCTGTAACTTTTGGAGTCGTCATAGGCCAAAGCCTACTAGTAAGAAGGAAATAAATGGCTCAGAATTAAGGTATTCATTTTTTTGTAATATAAGACTACTACTTAGTAGGTTAGTGGGTTCAAAGAGTTCATGGGTTTCATAAAAATGATTCATGACATTCCCTCTCCCTTAGAGTTGGGCCCATTATCTACAAGTCCCGTCTACCACCAGATATATATTACATTTTACACTCTGGGATAAAACTATTGATTCTTTCATTTTCTTTTGTTTTAGTTTCTGGAGTTTGGGAGTTGTTTCCAAGCCAGATGGTTATCTTAAAAGTTATTTGGAAATGGAATGAACAATGAACTGGCTTTATAGTTTATAGAATTATATTTTAGTCTAGTGACAGGAAATAGTTGTACTTTCATTTTCCTGGAGCACATAATTAACACATACGACAGTGTAGCAGAACTAAGTCAAGTGCAGGCCAAAAGGTGCCTTCACTCAGCAATGCAGACATTGAAAAGCATAATGACTGTAGCAGAGAAAGGAAACTAAGTTATCTGCATCACACTACTTTCAACACACTCTAAGTCAGCATCAAATACCATCTGCTATAACAGTTTAGTGTGTGTGGCGAGAAGAGAACAGCTTTACATAAGATGGTCTCCCTACCGGGGCCCTGTGGACAAAGGTGCCTGCGTCACACTGATGCACAGGAACATGTTCCACATGCGTGATGTACCTAACTGGAATTACATCAAGTCTCAAGTAAAAGACCGTTGTGAGGACAAGGCCCGGTGAAACGCTGGACAGCTCCTTTCCCTCCCGTTAAAGTCAGCAATTAGTAGATGGAAGTGAACGTGTCAGAGAGTGGAAGATAACATCAAGACTTACGGAAGAGGGCATCTGCCCCAGGGAATGGGAATTCTGCTTTCTTCATATGGAATCAGTGAATACAGTAAACTGACACATATACAAATACCATAATTATAACTCTGTATCTATTAAAAAATCCAGGATAAACTACTGAGTGGCTAAACTTCACACTTGCATTGAGCAGGGCACAGCTGTTGAGCATGGAGCACAGAACACGCTCTCTCTCTCTTCAACTCAGCTTTTGCTTTCGGAGGAGAAAATTGTTCACTTGCAGCTTTTGGCTTTTGTTTAAAGTCCTAAGAACCAATTTGTAAAATATGTGTAAACTATAACACACTTGGTCTGGTGGGACGTGAAGCACTGACGGATTAAATGTGGATACAGGGCCCACAGTCATCACATTGGTGGCCAGGAGGAAATATGTGCCCAGTTCTCTGAGAAAATGTGATTTGTTAGTTAGAAAAAAGGTGATTGCTGTTTTAGTAAACAAGCCACATGCTTCAAAGGAAGAATCCGCATATCTTTACATTCTGCAAAAGTGCTCAGGATCATTGTTCTTAGAGCAAAATCTCAAACACTTGGAATTTGAAAAAAAAATACTGTTTTACTCCTATCCTTTGTGACTACTATCTATATGCTTATTTGTTCTTTCATTATTTCTCTGTCCACAGGTATACTGAAAGCTGTCTTAGTGATTGACATAATTGGAACCAGACATGTTTTGCTGTCTTGGAAGTAGGAGGCTTCATGTAGGTTGTTTGATGGTTTGAATGGCAGAATCACAGCCTTGACCTCAGGGGTTCACACAAACCTCAACTAATGGTTCCTCCAAAGTGACTGCACCTTCTGTTGCCCCTGGAACAGAACTAGCAAAACAACCCCACAGAGACTTGACGGCAAGGACAAGTAATGGTTTTCCTCAGGGTGAGAGTTATAAACACAAGTTTGCCATTTATAAGAAAAGCTGTAGAACGGTTTGCTCCGGACATTTAATTCTCGTTTAAGCTCTCATCTCGTCCAGTATTCATGAAATGTGGTCCTGCCTACAGGTGTGTGTAAAGGCATACTAGGTAACCTCTAGCCATTGATATCAACAGGGAATGAGCTAAAAGTTTAAAAGGAATATTTTATTAATAATATATATGCGGTGGTAGAAAAAAGGTGTTACATAGCACAAAAAAGCATGGAAATAAATACTTTCCCAACTTGGGCAACCAGAGTGGCAGAAAGTGTCAGCAGACGACTGAGCATGCAGCAGCCCGTTTCTGCACGTCTTACCAGGGCGGCCCCTCTTTTTGCTTTGATCCTACAGACTGTTTCTGAAGTTTGCTACAACCCAGTGCTACAAGCTTTGTGGTGCACTGCTCTCAGGCAGTGCTCAGGACCACATTTATTATTTCCCTCCCTGAAACTCAACTATTTTCTCTGTAAAAATATCATGAAAGCATCCTTGGGAACACTGAAGAATATCGGTGTTTTCAGTGAAACGATGCTGTTTGTGATAATTACCATGGAAGAGCCCAGATAGTGGCAGAAACAACATACAGAGTGCACCCAAGGAGCATGAACAGTGGCAAAGCAAGGAAAAAGGAGGCAGGTCACCAGCCACTCGTGCCAGCCAACGAGCAAGAAAAGCTATGGCGACGTGTCAGAAATGACACTGGTCTATCACTGGTGAGCTCGATCTGCATTAAAAACGCTCCACAAGGTATGCTCATTTCTCCAACGCCTCGTCCCTCATATACATTCAAGTCTAATATATTCAAGAAACACAAAACTTCCGTCCCAGTCTATAAAAGAAGTTACCATCTGAAGATCTGAGCCAGAATCACTTCCCAAATCCCCACCTCCTTGGCTATTAACTTGCATTCATCCACCCAGGCAGACAACGGGTGAGAATTTACGTTAGACTGGGTGAGACTCGGGCATATATATATTACTAAATGGAACTGTGGGCTCTGGGAAGGAAACACGGAAGGAAGCCTGATGGCCAGAGGAGGATATGAAACATATGGCAAGATGGAATCATCAGAGACTTAAACCCTTTGAAGAAAAGCAAAACTGGTTCCAAAGGAGTGAGAGAATGAGCATGGAAATGGTCAAAGCTAGAGCTATCAAGAACCAAATCCTGGGTATCTCTTAAAAATCACCCTGTTTTTTGATTTTAAAATAAATACATACTATTATAGTATATTTGGAAAATGCAAAAAGTAGAAAAATATTTTTAAAAATTCATACCTTACTATCCCATCAACCAACTGTTGGTAGCTTGGTATATTTCTTTATAGTTTTTTGGGGTATGCATTTTTCACATTATTTAATGAGTGCATACTTTACATCCTGTGTCTGCCACTTATTCTTTGCACATAAACATTTATTTTATGCTGCAAAATCCTTAAAAATATGATTTTAATCGTTGAATAATAAGCAATTATTTCCTATTATTGAGCACTTATGCTGTTACTGATCTTTACTAAAATAAATAAAGCTGCCATGAATGTTTATGTGCATAATGGTTTTCTATATTCAGCATTTCTTCCTCTGACTAGACATATCAGCCATGGACCAAAGGGTCAAAGGATAAAATCTTTTTAAGGCTTTAATAAATATTGCCAAATTATGTTCAAAATGACATCAATTTGAATTTACTGGATAGCTAAAAATAGACGTAAAGGATTCTATGAAGAATATCTTTGTACAGAACAAATTTGGCCAAGTGTCAGGGAACTATGGAATTCAGGAACAAACAAATACACTTGGAACTTTCATCCCAACACTGAATATTTATTTTGGATATGTGAACTGCTGTGGGTAGGAGGGATGGTAAGTACTATGATTGGGATTTTAATTATGCTACTGAGTACCTTCAGCCAATTTTTTGCTGACATTCCCAAACATATCACACTTCGTTGATTCTAAGATGCACATTTTCTCACACATTTAACACTTGTGAAGCACTGTGTCAGTTTAATTGACAGCAGTTACTTTCTTTCTTAGTAATGTGCAAAATTGTGGTACATCTAACAATGGATGGTGCATTGATTTAATGAAATATAGTAATTCTAGCTGGAGTACAAGAGTCATATTCTGCTGCTCACATTTGTACGGACCCAATATCCACTGCATTTAGCACAAGCTGTGCACAAATTCTGGGGCTTAAAATCAAACTAGTAACAGTGACAAAGTGTAATGTATTCAAGACAGACTCAAGTCAAGTGGAATCTTTTATCATCAATAGTAATCCGGGATGCTAGGTTACTGTAGTCTTATATACTATTTGATTTTCGTGTTCAGGGTACTACATGAAATGGGATGTGAAATTATAGCTGTTGTGAAATAAAGTCATTCATAAAGGAATAGATGCCACATAAAATGCCTTGTCCTATAGGCTCAAATCCAACATCTATGCTGCTTCTCAGGTGTGAAAGTTACTTTTAAAGTTTCATGGAGGTAAAATAACAGAATTATGTGTGTGTTTGTGTACATATAGATCAGGGAAGAAGTATCACTTTAGAAGAGGAATTCATTATACTGTTCAGTTGCAAATTATTACATGCCCAAGGCAGGTAACAATTTATGCTGAACATGTAGTGAAGAATGCTAATTTCATATATTTTATATGCTGTGTGCCTTCTAAAAGGATGATGGAATTTGTCAAGTTAACATATTTAAAAGCTTTATTGAAAAGCAGCATTTTAACCATTAGACATATATCAAACATGACATACAAAATTAAAAAATGTGCTTCAAAAATGTTAGCTAATTTAAGAAGTTATTTAAACACAATCTCTCTCTCCTTCCCTCTCTGGGGGGCCACTCAACTTGGTAACCGGTCATTAAAAAAATCTGAGGTTTTAACTGATGACACTTGAATATGGACCAAAGATGTCTTTAGGCTACCTGAAATCACACTATAAGGTGAAGTTATGTTAATATAAAAAGATACGCAGAACAATTGTCTCAATGGACTCAAGCTATTTAGTGTCTTGTTCAATCCCAAGTGCTATACTAAAAGAGGGAAAATGAAAATAGAGTTGGCCAACCGCTCCATCAGTTAACTGTTTTCCATCTTCAGCGTCTCCTTATCTGCTGGTTCCTTCCCCTCATGATACAAACGTGCTGAGATGACTGGAAATTCCAAGGTTGACTTTCAGTCCATGTATCGTTTGCTGCTAGATTAGATTCTGTTAACCTTTTCCTGCTTGTGACTATCTAAACTCTTTACCCTTGATCTCAATAGTCATCGCTTTCTAAATTCTTCCGCTGCTTCCCCTGAGTCTCCATTAAAGGATCTTTTTTTTTTTTAAGCCTTTCCTTTAAATATCAACGTTCTCAATAGCAGTACATTGACCCTCTTTTATTCTGACTGAAAACACAATTTATCAACACCAAAACTTCACTGATATACTGGGGTATCCACATCTTTCTCTCTAGCCCAGACCTCTCTCCTGAGCCCTAGATCTGTATCTTTCATTCTCTGTTGGATGTCCCACAGACACCTCAGTCTCCACAAAAACCACTCATTATTTACCCTTGACAAATCAGCTCCTCTTGTATTTCCTCTCCTGGGGAAAAGAACAATCATTTACCCAGCTATCCAAGTAAACAACCTGGAAAGTAGTCTTGACTGTCTCCTTGTCTCTCTCTAACATTCAGCTGATCTCCAAGCCATGCTGACTCTCCCTGCTCAGTGTCTTTGAAACCCATCCCCTCCTTCTACCACCCCTGGCACTTCCTTAGTTCAGGCCTGCATTATCTCATATCATAACAGTCTGTCCAACTAGTTTTGCCTTAATTCCATCCATCCTCCATACTGTACCAGAGTAATCTTTCTAATATACAGAAGTATGCAGTAATATTTCCAATTTCTGGCATTTTCACTTATTAGTTAAAATTCTTTAAGGCCTCCCCATCACTGATAGGATAAATCTACTCTTTTGTATGGTCTGTGATGAGCTGGTTCCCACCTACTGAACTAGCTACTCTTAGATTAATTCTTTGTTCACTTGACGCTTCAACCGCTAGGAACTAACTGCCGTTCTCCAGACACTTCTCTGTTGGTCTAACCAAGGATAGTGATTCCTTAGAAAGGAGTGAACTGTCAGTAAACTTAAATGCCTAAGCAAAAGCTGTGGTGATTTCAAAAAGAGAGTCCAGCCTCAGCACTGATGGGAATAGATGGCCAGTGAGGGTACAACTGGTGCAGTGGGAAGGTACGAATAGACACAAGAATTCACATGAGCCAAAATGCTGTGATAATATATAACTGGAAGCACTGAATCTTTTATCATGTTAGCATCAGGTCCTTCCTCATGAGTTGCTGCTGTCTACTCAGGCCCATTTCAAGGCTTGATTCCTCTGTGAAGCCTGATCTGTGGCTCTGCTCACAGCTCAGGGCCCTCCATTCTTCTGAACAACCAGAGCCCTGGAAATCTGTACCACCCATGCGCCGCTCTGAATGGACTACAACATGGTCCATTTAACTGTTTCCTGTATAAATACTGCTTATCTCACTAATCAGATCATGAGCTTCCTGGGAACATGGCCAGGGCTACTTTTTTCTTGGTGTTCCACACTTTGCACTGTACCTAATATACAGTCAGTTGACCGAAATGAACAAATGAAGAAGTGTTTCAAAATTTCTCTTCATCCTCCTTTTTAGTCCCGCCTGATGCCTCACCCTGGATCTCTATTTATCATTCTCTGTCTTAGCAGCAAGCAAATAAAAGCAAGCAAGCAAGCAAGAAACAAATTTTCTTATTTTTCTTGGTATAAGCTTGTGTTATATTGCTAAGCCCCCATCATTAAGTACACTGGAACATTTAAGGGGACAAGATGACATGTTTAAAAGGTGACATTTGCTTGTTTACCTAAACATTATTTTGATCTTCCGATTCATGATGCTTTCAGAATAATGATTCAGAAGATCAATTAACATGGACTGAGCGTTCAACAGTTACGTGACATGAGAAGAGTCCAGGGCATCCATTAAAGTGTGCTTATGGAGCAAGCCCTCTGCAGACTGCCACGACAGCTGCTGCTCTCAATGCTCATGCTCCCAAGTCCCCTAGTTCTGCACTGGAAGCAGCATATGCACCTCAACTGACAGTGTTTTATGGTGAATGCAGAAACTGTAGCCCAGATAACAGTACTCAATAACATAAAACTTAATGTTGAAAATAAACTGACAGTTCAGGTACATAAAACATGGTGAGACACTTGAAGTCTAATTTTTAGGAACTGAGGGAGACTATCCAAGCAGGAGCTGATCCACATGGAAAACCACTTACCCAGGATTTGCTTGCTCCATCACTCTGATCCAAGGCACCAGGAAGTGAACAATATTTTATATAAACACTGAGTTCTCATATAAAATCACATAACAACATTGAATTCTCAAAGGAATTTTTAAAAATGCATTTATAGACTAATGAAGAAAATATTTCAGAGGAAGAGCTTAGTGTAAGAAAAGCATAAGTGCAGTTTTATAGAATTTTTATTAGAAATTTCAACTTTGATATACATAGGGATTTGATTAGATTGATAAGATTGATATATTGTAATATATAATACATTTTAAAATATGAAAGTCTAGCTTTAGGGAGCATAACTGAGATAGGAAGAAAATCCTAAGAATGCAAATCAGAAAAAAAAAAAGGTAATACTAATCAGTAATTTTCAACAGATTAAAATATATTCTAAGTGGGAAAAAATATTGTGTGGAAGATCTAGTAGATTTTGTTCTATTTAACATTTGATTGAGTATATTACGGAACATACTTTAGACGTGTAAATCATGGATACACACGTGATTCTTTTTTTAAAACCAGGGATTGCCTTATAAATGACCAGCGAGAGGCATTAAAAGTATTCAATCAGCCAAAATAATAATTATACATTTGTGAGCAAGTTTGGGGGATTTACACTCTTACCTGGACATTTTTTGGAAGAAAAGCAATAAAATTTAATACTGATACTGCAATATCTTGGGAGAATTTCAGATGAATGTGCCACCTCCATGACACACTGCCTCCATCCCCATCCTTTACCTTACAGGGTTGGGAATGTGTCATGAGCATGAAACACACACTCTCATTTACCTGAGACAGTGACTGTCGGAGCCGAGCCATCTGTGTGCTGTGGCCTTTATTGTGATCCTGCTCAGAAACCATCTGCTTAAGCTTCTCCTTCTCTATAGCTATGCTATTAAATGCAGACTTCAAAAGAGAATGCACTTGGTGGGGGAAAAAAGTGAGAAACAAAGATTAAATGGATCCACAAAAATATACAAAATTATAAACTTCTCAGCATTTTAACTCATGCATAGACATTTTCTGGAAAGATTATGTTACAGTCTAATTAAAAGTCAGCCTCACAATGGAATCTATCAGAATATCTATACACAGAACAAATATGGTAATGGTAATTCATCAGGGTGAAGATTTCAGCATTTTATACCAGACAAACCAACACAGACTTGGAAGCAGCATATAAAATATCAATATCAATTCTAAATATCAATATTTAGAAACTAATCTATAATTCCTAGAAGGAAAAGGGAACAAGTTTTACTCTACCACAGTTGATGAGAATATTTGAGCAGTTCTGAGTACAATGAAGTCTTATGCAAATCATTTAAAACTATCCAAAAATTATTGCCCAAAAGTGTGCAACCCAAAAAAGAGCATTTCATGAGTCCTGCCAACATAAAACAGGTGGCTGACTTTGAAGTTCTAACCAGTTCTCTTTGAGGTAGGAAATGATTTGGTCTTAAGAACAGCACTAGCATTACTTTCTCAGCCAGAAACATCTTGATGTCAGAAGTGCTTTTAAAGAGAACAAACTTTCAGTTATAAGATGAATAAGTTCTGGGGATCTAATGTACAGTACGGTGATTATAGTTAATAATACTGTATTATATACTTGAAAGTTGCTAAGAGAGTAGATCCTAAACGTTCTTACCACAAAAAAGGAATGGTCATTATGGGATGTGATGAAGGTGTTAATTAATGCTATGGTGGTGATCATTTTGCAACATGTAAGTGTATCAAATCAACATGTCATACACCTCAAACTTACACAGTGTTATGTGTCAATTATATCTCAGTAAAGCTGGAAATAAAATAAAATAAAAGCAATAATAAAAACAACCACCCCTCATTTGTGCATACCTAACAACACACACTGGTAAAATATGAGGCAGTCTTTAATTGTGAAATACAAAAGGGTTGAATTTCCAACTCCTATCTTTACAATAACAGCTTCTGTAATACACAAAGTCTTCTAAAACAGGAATTTTCTTATTTGAGAAAGGTTATTTTCTAAAGAAATAGAAATTTTTAACACAAAACAGTGGCCTGAATTAAAGGGGAAAAATGGCGGGATCACAAGGGACTCACAATCCATTGATTTATATGTTACATTCCAGGCATCATCAATTTAAAGGTAATAACTTGATAGCTGAAATACATTAACCCCACTGGCAGCTCTAAAAGTGGACTCTCACTCATTTGAAACTCTATAATTCTTTCTAAAGAGTTCACTCAATAATCACAGAAAAGCCCTTTTTTTCCTAGCACAGTTGAAAAGAAAATATGTTGTTTCAACAGAGGCTTTAAAATTCTGTTGAAACTTGGATTTCCTGAAAGCCTCAGGATTGCAACCAAATACACAAAGCTTTCCTGGGGCTGCCTTAAAGCGATCCATCTCCCTCTGGAAGCTGTGCTATACTTTCCTCACACATTTGTTCTCTCATTCTACCTGCTCATACAATCCTGCCACCCCATTAGAAGTAAACATTACTGGCCACAAGTCTATGCTGTTATATAAACAAAATAACATTGCTCCAGTCTGATGACATAGTTAGCACTCAGCTAAGAAATTTAATAAAAATGTATTAGGAGTAAAATAGCAGATGAAAGACATTTAGCCTTACAGAATCTCAGTGGAGAAATCTATTTAAAAAAAAGGGAAGATGATTTAGTTTAATCGTTTTAGGACTATGGAATTAAAGAAATATCTGATAGCAAATATCTTTGCTGATGGTTGAGAGTATAAATTTTTGTTGACTCCCCAGAGATGCCCTCAGTGTGCGCCCCTTCTTTTCCTGAGCTGCCAGGCTTTTGAGAATTACGGGGAACACTTGAGATGTTCTATTTATCATGCATTTCCAAGAATATTTTATAACCTATTACCAGCAGCCTCAGGGAAAATAAACGTGATTACTTTGTAATAAGGTGTTAGTGACTGAAAACAACATAATGTATACTTTTCTTGAAGAGATTACGCATTTTAAAAGACAATGCCTGGGAAAGTACTATCTTAAGTCAAAAAATGAATTTGAGCGTCTGAAATTTAAATACTATAGCAATAGGTTGGGGGGGAGTTAATTTGGGAGCTGAGGTTCTTCCTGGTAAGCAGAGATAGGACTGCTCAGTCCACCTACGCTCTACTATCTTACTTCTTATTTGTTTTGCCCTACTCTCTGTGGCTGATGACAACTGAGCTTATGCAAAACATCTTATTGAAAATTTAACATTAAAAAGACTCCAAGGTGGGGTTGATTTCCCCTCCCCTCAAATCTGGGCTGGCCTGTGAAGCTCTGACCCATAGAGTGCAGTGGAAGGGACACTGCATCAATTCTAGGGCTGACCTTGGACAAGACCAGCAGCTTCCATTCCAGTCCACTCTACTCTCTCAGAGCCCTGAGCTGCCGTGGAAAGGGAGAGGGACACAGTTGTGCGCAGCCTTGCAGCCATCCTACCCATGTGCTGGGCATACGGGTGAAGTCGCCTGGAACATTTTAGCCCAGCCTCGCCTCCAGCTGATTACCACTGAGTGAGCCCAGTCAACGCCACGTGGTGCAGAACTGCCTACCTGAGCCCTGTCTGAACCTCTGACCCAGAAACTGTAACCTACAATCGATGAAGTGTTGTTCAATAGAAACAGAGAAAGAGTCAAACAGAATCTGTTTCTTTTTTTCCTTGCTAAGCATAACCCACAAGTATGTATTAAATGATAACTAAAAGATACTGAAAAAAGATGTTGAATAGTAGTGTCTGCTGACCTGCCTACGATAACTCTTTTGTCTTTCTTCCTTCCTCCCCCCTCAATGACACTTTCTTTATTCGGTCAAAACTGTAAACCTATGATGTGTGTTCTCCCAAGAGGCAGGCATCATATCCTGTGGTGTTTTGTATACAGAACTCCAAATAGATTATAAAACATTTAATCTTTCTACCATGACCCATAGATAAGGATAAAAGGGTAAATGGCAACCTCGCATCAAAGAAGGGAGCTTCTCTAAAGGGCACGTGATATTTGTTGTTACCTTTCTGTGCAATTAGACAAAATTCTTCTTGAAGCTTTGTATAATCCGTTGAACTTTCCAGAGGGTCAGTGAGGTGGCTAGGGGGAGTCTGAAATTCAATATCTGCACAAAGGTTGGGGTTGGAGGAATGCAAGCGGACTGGTGACATGGTAGCACTGAAAGGAACCTGAAAGGGGGAGATACAAATTATTAAAGAGCAACAGTACATTGTTCCACATTCTCTTACATAGAAAAGACCTCTTCCCTTCTTCAAAATAATAGATTCCTGTCTAATGACACACTTGGGGACACCCAGTGCTCTTATTTTGCAGGCAGTTGGGGTGGGAAGGAGTCTCATTTCTCATAGTTGACTTAGTACTACACTGATTCACTGACATCTCACTGTCACAGGCAGAGACGACTACAGAATGACAGGACGAAAAGGCGTAATCCCAGATAAGCTTCAGCTCTCAACCCACAGTTGTATTTAAAAAATTACTGGCAGAAAACAGTAACTGGAACTGCGACGTAGCTGACCTTCTCTTACAAAGTCTGGGTACTCGTGTCAGAGGACTTTTTATGCTCAGTTCTTTCTGAGCCTGGAGCAGGAACTTACAGAACAGGTGAAAATTCAAGAGGTGTATATACAGAAAGACTCACTTGCTCCGTGGCCATTAGATAAAACATAAAGTTTAACAGTACATATAATAATGGCTTAAGAGACTCGTGGTTAAATTTGAAATTGATTTATTAAAATATATTTGTAAATGAAATACATATTATATAAATTACTATAGTTTACCTTTGCATGTTACATGCAACTCTGTTACATATATGAACATGGCTTATAAACTGGCCAATACTGAAAATCATTAACTAAAAAAAGTCATATTACTATAGGTTTTCCCAAATGGGTAGAGCTACTTACTTGCCCAGGATGGATCTGGGCTAGGCTTGTGATGGGTGGAGGCAAAGCACCTTTCCCATTACAAATGCTATCAGCCAAACATTCTTGGAAAACGAGAATACCAATTCCTCTTGTAAATCAGATCACCAGTAACCGCCCCTAATTCCTACTGCACAGATTTTCATTCAATTACCTTCAAGAATCAGATTCTTAGACTCCTCCACAAGGTGAATTTTGTATAAATTAAAGGATAATTCACACCCTCTGTCTAACAAGAAATATGCTGTAGGAGAAAGGAACCAATATCTCGTCTGTTGTATATGTATGTCAGAACCACTTCCTTTTTTTCATTTTTCGATTTAGCTTTAAACTTCATGACAGAAAAAGAGAGGGGATGGTGGGGGGAGGGAGGCAGGTCCTCCATAGGGACACTGGCTACACTGGGCTGACAGATGTCAACAGCTTGTTTATCACATCAGGATCAGAACCCCTAGCTATTCCAGAAAAGAGATACAAAAATGGCAGATAAGCCGTCTGAGAAAATGGAGTCCTTGGGCTCAATAATTTGCTGGAATTCTGTCCAGGTAACTTTGTGATAACGATGACTGAAGTCTTTTGGGGATACCTATAAAGGAACAGGATTTATGTGGAAGAATTCTTGAAGATAGATAAAGGAAACTTCTGACCTTAACTACAGTGATGCTAAATCCAGAAAGAGCAGTCAGCCCATAGCCCTCTAGAAGGGGCAGAGAGAATCCACGGAAAGGTTGGTGGAGATGAGGAGGTCATGGGGAGAGACTGTGACTTAAGGAAATGGGTAGACCAGGGAATTTTTAGAGTTAAGGATCTGGTTTCCCAGTGGAAGGAACTAGAAGAGAACTTTAGAAAAAGAAATGTGGGTGTTTTGTGATGGGGACTGAAATGTGTTGAGGGATAATGGAAAAGGGTTTTATCTGCACTCAGATACCCTCAACACTCTAGGGACTGGCATGGCATGAGAAAGGGGTCTCTTCTTTGAGTGGGTAGGGAGGCTGGGGGAGAGGTCCCAATGGAGGCCACAGTACAGTAAAGGCCCAGGGAGTCCGGTAAAGACCCAGACTTGTCCCTGAGATAACAGCTTCTCAATTAAAAGTTGGGATTAGACACTGAGAGGAAACACATGTTACAAATTTTATTTATTTGTTTATTTTTGAGGAAGACTGGCCCTGAGCTAACATCCATGCCCATCTTCTTTCACTTTTTATACGTGGGACACCACCACAGCATGGCTTGCCAAGTGGTGCCATGTCTGCACCCAGGATCCAAACCAGTGAACTCTGGGCTGCCGAAGCCGAATGTGCGCACTTAACTGCTCTGCCACGGGCCGGCCCCTATGTTACAAATTTATATTTTGAACATAATGCAACCGTAGATTGGCAATTAAAACAGTAAAAATAATCTCGTATATAACCTACCGGGAAAGGGATTTGGAATGCTCTATTCAAACTGCAATCAGATAGTTCCTTGGGAAACTGAAAACTAATTTTTATATACTTCTGCCTGAAAATGTTTATACTGATAGCTTTTTTGTTAAAAGAAGTATACGGAATGAGTTGTTTTAATTGAAGAATTCATGAAATGAAATTGAGAATACAAACTGAAATGTATTAATCTAACTCTAACTGAATATCTCTTCAGCCTGGGGACTTTTATTCATCAATTTGGGTATTATGGGATTCAAAAACTTAAGCGGTAACTAGGTTCTCTTGTCAGTGATGGTTGGAGCGGAAGCTGTCTCCAGCTCTCAATGTTTGTACCCGAGAACCTTCAACACTGGGCGCAGCCTTTACAACCTGCTCAGGAAAGAAAGCCGAGGCTTCCTGAAATGCTGTGACAGGGAGGAAGGCTGATCCCGGAACATTCTGGTACCAATAACTGCAGTTTGGAATGGGGATGTTAGGAGATGCTTTAACACCTGTCTATAAAGAAGTCAAAAGTGAAGCGGATTGACAGTGGAACTACTGGCACTGAAATTTAGCAACTGTAACATGAAGGAAAAAGAGAGCACACAACAGCAGATCTAAGACAGATACTAAGCGGATACAACTCAGGGAGCCAAGGTGAAAAGTCCCCTGCTGTTCTTACTCTGCATTACCTACTGGGATCCTTGCATGGAGGACTGATTGCACTGGGACTCTCGGGCTTCTGCCAAGGGAGCGGCCAGTGTTTCCCTCTTTCCAACCCCCTATTCTGTTGGGTCTGGCTGATGTTGCAGGTGAACCATTCTGGGTGCTAGTGCTAATAATCAATAAGAATAAATCTTTGAAACATCTCCTTGGGTGAGCTGTTCTTTGGGAGCAATCTCAGGTGCCTGAGGCACCTGAGTGGGCAAGGAGAACAAGCGACTACAAGTCATTTGGAAGGATTCTAGGTAAAAAGCAGCTAGCAGGATGGAATAGGTTCAAAATGTGTGGGCTGACTTTACTGTTGGGAAGAGGAAGGACTAGGAATTAAGGGGACCACTGCACTAAAAGAAAGAGGGGAGCCGAGTCACTAGCAACAGGTCACTGAGATGTGGGTGAGGGGGCGAGGGAAGCAGGTGAGGGTGCTGCTAGGTGCTGCTGTGCTCTGGTATGGAGTTAAAGCTATAAATCCCAGAGGGTTTAGAGCACCCATTCCCTCTAGTTATTCCTGAATACATTACTAAATGTTGCCAGCCTTTCTCACTAGATACATCTAAGTTATTCTTAACTTTTGTGGTCACAGCTACCCAGGGAGGTGGGCATTAATACTTTCCTCTTTCAAAGCCTTTCCTCTTCTACTCACAATTTTAAAAAGTCTAAACCCATTCTATTCAAAGAGGTTCTAATCCCAGTTTTATTATATTTGCTATATGTATCTGAAATTAAAAAATAAACACAATCACTTTCCTGCATGCCATCTAGGCAGTATATTATTTGAGAAAACATTAGGATTTTCATAAAATGGTTGATCTTTTCTTTCCATACTGAGATGTTGTTCTCTCTCTAATAATCATCTGGATTTCTGAATTTTATAAATGAAAGATTACATTTAAGAATTATTTAACTGATTTTCATGCATCTATTGTCATTATCTGTGACCATGTCAGTGTCATATACTTTATTCACCTGCATCTGGATACATGCCTAAGATATACACTAACCAGGAAATCAATTTTTAAAATTTATTTTCTTTAAATATTCACAAAACTGTGAGTTTAAAAGTCAGTTCCGTAATAAATTCAAAGTCACTGGGTCATTTCATAATCAGAAATAATTCTGTCTTTCAAACAGTCTAGCTGAGCACCCAGACGTAAAGCAAGAGTCAGTCACTAACCATGAGGCAGAAAACCAACAATCCTCACACCAGTATCCATTCTCCTACAACACAACCAAAACTTTTTCGTAATTTTTCAGCAATTCTAGTCTTAAAATATATTCTACCACTAGCAAGAGAAAGACTAAGGTTAATTCAGGAAACGTTACTGAACAGCCAAAAACCTAACATCCATGATTGCTATGAATCAGTACTCTGTATTTTAAAAAGTTTATACAATGTTATGATTAAGCAAATATTACGATTTACTTTTATTCAGCAAAGGGTTCCTGTATTTACATATTCTATTTTATATTCCACATGGACAGTTCACTATTCTAAACACCTGCTACTCAATTTTAAATTTTGGTTTATACCCTTATCTATCTCAATACTTCCCTTATCCTCCTAATATCCATCCTCTTTTCTCTTAAAAAAAAGCCAAAGCAATATCCATATATGGATTAAACACCACTTAACTTTGTGATTTTCTCCTTTCTACATTATATTTTCTGATTTTCAGCTTACTATTCTTTCCAGAAAACAATTTTCCCTGCTAAGCCTAATTTGGGTAGCCATTTAGAGATGACATCAAAATTCACCTTTTCTTACCCTCTCATTTCTTTATTCTCACATCCTTTTCAAATAGTCACATTGCTACAAAAAAAAGCACAATTTATGTCTGTAGTGACATGACTTTTCTTAGAAAAACAAAAATCAGTTAGCAAAGGTTCCAATGTCAGTATGGCAAAAAAAATAACAATATCATTTAAGGAAATCCCACACCATAGGGAGCTACACTCAGTTTCACAGCCTTGAATTTACATTACCTCTCACGCTCATAGTCGAATAGAGAACTGGACTATGTAACAGTTTTCCATTGCAAACACGAATGCCCTGGGTGACTCCTGACATGCAAAGACAGCCAGAGAACATGCGAAAGCTATGCCAACACAGGAGTGGGCTACTGATGATGCCATTGCATGCCAGAGGCACCATTAGAACAGGGGAGGTGACACTGGTACACAGTTTCTCATTCTTATTAAACATCCACTTGAGATTGAAATCCACTCACTGTTGTAGCCACTGCTGCCGCTAGCCTCTGCCGGCGCCGACTGGTGCTGAACTGGCCCTTCGCAGATGGCCCTTCCTGACAGTGAATGAAAGAGGAGGGAGGAGAAAACGGGATGGGAGAGGAGAGGACAGGATATTGGAGGATGAAAGAAAATCAGACAAAAGAGAGGGAGAGTTTTTAACGGAAGTTGACTTTTCCTAAATCTTAGCATTGAAAAGAGCTCGAAGGGGCATTCATGCTGTGAGAAAAATTTATTATCCTCATCACAGAACACCCAAACACTTAAGTCTACTTGCTGAATATAACTCCCACCCCAAAGGGCGATGGAAAGTTATGAACTGATGAATAGCTTGTGATTTTAAGGTAAAATAAATGTGAATACCGTTTTATTCATGCAATGTCATGGTATATGAAGTCAAAAGGCATTCAATAAGTGGAAGCAAAGAAAAAATAAGTTCAGGAGAAAGTGGTCAAATAAATAATACACAAAGGATAAAGCTAACAGGTTGTCATGAGAGCCTCCTGGTGGCCAGGCAGAATTTTTTTTGTTTCTTGCTGGGAGGAAAAAATAAAGGAAGGCTACTGGGAATCTTCAAGTCCCCATTTAGTCCCCTATGATAAAGCTCTCGGGGATTCAACATGAAAAATGTGCTGGGATTTTCAGGTTGAAGCATTTTCCAAGGAGGAAGCTAGTCCTCATAGCATAGGGGGAAAAAAATCTCAATTTCCTCAGAGCGTTGAGACAATGCCTAAGAAAATCACCTATGAAAACGTGAAAGCATGGGTTCCATTTAGTGATGTGCACCCATGCATAAATCAGGAGAAGAATCTTAGAGCTTTCTTTCCTTTTTTCTATTTTTGGAGGACAGGATTAAGGGATGATGATGTTTCCTTCTAACCACTCCACTTTGCCTCCATTTGACAGACCCTGACTCTTCAAGGTTATGAGCATTAATTTCAGTTCTAATTAACTGAGATGTGCTTAGAATCAGCTAAATCACCTAACAGTCCAGGCTGAGGAAATAAAAAATTTGTCAGCTGCTTTAGTCTTTTGGGAACAACAGAAAAATATTTGAAATTCTTGTATCTCCATTTCTCTTTAAAGTTTCCAAATTACATTCACATTTCTCTTCCTCCATCATGAACCTTCTGCATACATACGTGTATGTGTTTATCATACATACACATACATACATAATCTGTTTTCCACAGAAAGTTTTCTATACAAATTCCCTTTATGCTTAATACAGTAAATAAAAGGAGAAAGGACTTCCTTTTACCCTTCTGTGTAATTTGAATTTATATTGAGAGATAGGGAACATTTCCGCCCAGGTTTCTCCTTTACTCAACCCCACCCTTTCGAGACTGTTGAGGGTCTTCACTTAGTGAGTTAATAAAATTGTTTTTGTGGACTAAAAAAACAAGATCTAGGATGCACATGACTGACATCAGATCACTTATGTGCTGCTCCTGACTTCCTGCTAGTCCTCACTCTCCTCAGTGTCTGCGGAGCTAGTACTTAATTCATGCTATTAGCAACATAAGAAGTCCAACAGCTCTCTCTTCTACAGCAGCCCTTATAAAATTATTCTCTTCTTGCCCTCCTCTACCTCTTTTAACACAGCAAAACTATAACTGCATAATGACAATGTTGAGATTTTTATTAGAACAAGAAATTTGAAGTGTGGGAGACAAGAAGACTTTTTTCTAAAGGTCATTCCAGAGTCTTCTAGGGCAACTGTTGCCTTCAATGAGTCACACAATGGATTCCCGAGGCTAGCTTCCCAATGGCTTCAGGAGATATATGGCCATACGGGACCAAAATTTAACCTCCACATTCAAATCAATAGCATAATCTAACCTATGTAAGAACTGGCAGTCAAACAGCCAGTATAACATGTTCTTCATGTTTACTTTCCTGAGGTCAACTTTTTAAATGATATATCTTATAATTATTTCAAAATGACAACTACTACAGAATGCTGAACGCATTCAGTGAAACAAGTGTTATAACAACAGCAGTCACCATAACCACCACCACCACCAGACAGGCTAGGTCCCTTCACAAATGGCTAGTGTACTGAAAGTTCCAAGCAAAAGAGAGGCTGAAAAATGAGCCACTCACTACAAAAGCCTCTAAAGTTGGCTGCAACAATGACCATCAGAGAAAGTGGTTCAAGTTGTGAGATGATTATGGGCTCAAGACAAATACTTGGTACCATCAGATGGGATTCCCATGGTCAAGAAACACTGAAAACAGGAGAGAAAAACCTGTGTATTAGGATGGGAAGAGGTGGTGGGTATGTTTAATCTACAGTATAATGAATGCTATGCCTTTCTGTAGGTAAAATACCAATGAGTAATGACATTTGTTTTGGTCATAGTCATCCTGGGCTGATTGTGTGGTTCCCCAGCCAAGTGTGCAGCTTGAAGAACCTTCTAAGCAACTTCCCAGTAATAGAGGATGAGCATCCTAAGGGATCCTGGAAGGGCTACTGGTTTGGGTGAGCAGAAAAGGTCCAGGGATGGTACCAAATTCCGCAGCGTTCACCCTACAATACCTTTTGTTTTACCAGTCCAAGTGGAAGTGGGGTTTCTCCGAGAACGATTAATAGCTTACTGTCACTCCCAAGTCTATTTATTTCCACTTGGGAGTTGGAACTAAATATGCTACTTCTGAAACTTTATTCTTTGAATGTGGGGAGGTGATGACTTCAATTTCCCTCAAAAATAATTAAACCAGAATCACAAGGGACATTTTGTTACTTTTTGGCAAAAAAACCCCAAAGCAAAATAGCATAAATAAAAATGTAAAAGCAAATGACAAACCCCTCAAAGATGCGACAGGAGTATGAATGAAGAATATTTTCCTGCTTTTTGAACAATTTCTTCTGATGACTCAAAGAAATCTTCATAAACTCTCTGCACATGGAAAAGTACAGCCTGTGACTAGGAGGGCTATTCAGAGCAGCATTCTGTTTCCTTCAGAAAAAGACTGAGTGACATGGGGACTCTGGTGGGTCTCATAGCCACAGCAGGGTGGCCAGGGGCATTTAACTCAGACTCATTGAGAGCCAGCCTATTCAAGACAACAGCCGTGAATGGGAATCTGTTCAATGGCATACCTTATAAAAACAAGATCGAATTCATATCTGTCCACAAATGTCTATGTTCTTATGGTGCTGGCCTTCTTCAATTATTTTATTTATAATGGTTCTTTTTCCCTGGGTATGATAACCATAGATACCATGCATAAAAAAAACCAAAACAAAAATAACCACAAAACTAGATAATTGCATGCTCAAAACAAATGAAATGGCCAAAAGCTATTTTACATAATTTTTTTGTGAAGTCATTTGGCACATTTGTCTCTACAGTATTAATTTTCTGAATAGAAGGGAAAACACACTGAACAAAAGAACACGAAAAATTGTGTTCATAGAATGTGGACATTCTAAACAAAAAAACATGGCTCTTTAGTGCTAAGGAAAATTGATTTTCAAGTACATCAGATTAGGAAAGCAAAGCAACAAAGAGGTTGTTATTTACACATTCAGAATTACAACACAAAGAATGTTACCAATACAATCAGAATTAAAGAATTATTGTTATTTATTTAGAAGACTGAAGAATTCTGAAAAGCCGAAAAGCAAAATTGTAAGTCTAACTCTGATTGTGCAGGGTAAGAGTCCTTCACAAAATACAGCTAGATTGGAGTAGCAGTGATCCTAAAGATCTGAAAGTAATATGATTTATGACTTAAGAGGTTTCAGGCATTTACCATATTTCGTATCACTGCATACAATTACACAAGAGGATCTTAGTTGAAAAATTTAAAACTACTCATTTCAACTAAATAACTTATTGAAAATAAATTTCAAGTAAGTTTATTAGGAGCCATTAAAACTAGTTCAGATTTTAAGCGATTGTTGATGGCCAAATAATATCCATTTTTCATAGAATCATAGAATTTTAGAGTTGAAAGGGAATTCAGAGATGATTAAGTTACCTCCATTACTTTACCTAGGAGCAAACAGAAGCCCAGAAAATTTAACAGAATTTCATGAGGTTATGCTGCCAAGAAATCACAGTGATTAAACTAGAACCCAGGTTTGCTGATTTCTAGTCTATTGCAGCTCTCAACCTTTTATTGACAGATAAAAGTTTGGACAAAGCTAACACATACAAAGCTCCTTTTAAGATCTAGTATATATAAGTGAATGCTCATTACAACCCATTGGATTTTTAGTCTAGATTGGTAAGGTGACTTTTTGTTAAAATACATTTTAATGGTTCAAAGGCCATAATTGAGATGAAAATTCCACTTTGCAGCCATATTAAGTAATTTTAACCTTTCTTTTAAATTCTTTTTACTTATGCCAGAGTAAGAAGAAAGGATTTCCCACTATTTTAGATAACTCAGCCTGAAACGCACTGGCTTTAAGGCAGTTAAGCTGCTGTAAACTTTTTAACATCCATGAACTGATACATAAAGATGAGTATTTTAAAAGCACATAAAAATATGAATGAAGGAAAAGTCAAGTCTGTACCTGCAGTTGTATTTTTGTATCTTTGCTGACACTTTTTGTTCTCCATCGTCTTGTGACCCGCTTGTCTTTCTTTGAAATATCTACACAGTTAGCCTACATTACACAAATAGTTAAAAGCAACAAAGGATTATTAAGTTCACACAGGTGATACAGACAGAGACAAAGAGAGCGCAGCAAGTTAGTAATCATTGTTAGACATCTTAAGCAAACCAGTCAGGAAAGAAAGGCGTATCTGATGCCTACTGGGCATCAAAAGCAGAGACAAGAACTTAATCATAAAATACGTTTGTCTGCTATACAAAATTAAAACAGGATTATACGTCTTCAGCATTTTTTTCCTATATGAAAAGACGGTAATAATTCTGAGAGTATCTAAGATATCTTCAAAGCTACCATTTCTAATGCAACAGAAACATGGAAGAATGATTCAGATATTTGTTTCTCTAGTTTCTATTTAAATGCAAAATATTCCAAAATAGACATCTTAACACAATGACACCAAGATTCAAAAATATTAAGAATAACTCCACAATATAAACTAATCTGTTCTGTAGTTATTTCCTTTTAAATGTTACCTCGTATACTCATAGAATAATCCAGTAAAAATTCTGAGTTACTATCTTCAGGTCCATCCACCAGCAGCAGTAATATGTTTACCTGCATGTCAGTAAAATTAGGTGCTGACTGAGTTCTCTGAAGTATTTCCAAATTTTGCAGGAGTTTGCTAAGTTCCACAAGGTTTGACTGGCAGTGTGCAAGATCTAATAAAAATCAGAAATAAAAATCTGTTAGAACTGGGCAGGGAGTGGTGGTGACGGTAACAAAGGGGAGTCAATCCAAATTATGGCACATAAGATTAGGCAGATCCATGTCTATATAATGATGATATTGGCAAATGAAACAAAACGGACCCTTCTCTGGTTTAGAACAGAAAAAGCATTGATTATTAGATGATTTCAAAGCCCACTCCTACAAATTAACAGCTATTAGGGTAGAGAGCCATTAAAATCTCAGTGACATTTGTGTGCTCACTCTCCTGCTCAAGTGGCCTTTCTCACATGAGAAGCACAATCGAGGGAACTTCAGCAGTTGGACGGTTTTGTTCTTGGGAACCTGTCTACCTGCTCTTAAAATAGTTCACAGGGTGGCTGCTTGGAATTGGGATGGAGTCAAAGTCAAGTTCGGAAAAATAAGGTACAAAGTCAGACAAACACATTTATCTCTAATTTAGCTCACTAACAATGTTGCAATGAATGCTTACTTTAAAATCTACTAGAGACGTTACACGAAACAAAACCAAAGACTCTCAAAGTGTGCTCCCTGGCTCAGCGACATCAGCATCACCCGGGCACGAAACTCACTCTGTTTGAATTCATGTTTAGAACAAAGAAATGACTTCATGTTATTTTTAACTTTTTGATGTATTTGAACAAGCAAAAATTTTTAAGATCTGTATCATAAACTGTCTCTCAAAAAACTGACCTTTAGTATGTGAAACTAAATACAATTAAGAATATTGAGTTATTAGCATCATTTATTCAATTATTAAATATTTAGAACCTACATCCCAGTTATGTGATGATTTTGCATATGTACTGTTTATAACAAGACTGCAGTAGGGAAAGCCTATAAATTTGTTAAATTATAAAGTGGTTGTTCTTATTTTTGTGGCAGTTGGTGAAAATTTCCCTTTTATTATCTTTGTTTCTCATTGAATTTCAAAGATCTGAATTGTTACAGATATGGTATAGGCAGCAAAATATCGCAGTTAAATATGAATAAAGATTAGCTGGGTCAAAAAATTAGTGGAAAAGGGGCTGGTCCCATGGCATAGTGGTTGAGTTCGGCACACTCTGCTTCAGTGGCCCAGAGTTTGTGGGTTCGGATCCTGGGCATGGACCTACACCACTTGTCAGCCGTGCTAAGGTGGTGACCCACATAAAAAATAGAGGAAGACTGGCATAGATGTTACCTCAGGGCTAATCTTGAAACAAAAAAAAAAAAAGAGGAAGATTGGCAGTAGATGTTACCTCAGGCAAATCTTCCTCACCAAAATAAATAAATAAATAAAATTGGTAGATATAAAATAGAGGGGTAACTGCTAAGAGGGTCTTTACAGAGGACTCAGAATCTCTGCACAGTCCAAGAAAAGCTAGACAGTAGCAATTCATCCTGGGGCCAGGCCACACCCCAGTCCTTCCTCTTAGCAGCATCTGCCTCTGGGTGGAGCCCGGGTGGGCTGTTCAAATGCTACTATTTTTCTTCCAGGGAACTCCTAGCCATCAACAGAGGGAACCACCCAATGGAAGGGGGAAGAAGGGAGTAGATACTGACAAGGCAACGGCCATTCCCTGTCCCTTCATCTCCCCCACAAAGAAAATAAGGTAAAGTGGTTTGAAAGGGTAGGAAATACAGAAGACAAAGGGAAGGAACGAGGGAGTAAAGTACTGAGAAGGAAGCAAGGGGTTACAGAGAAGAGGAGAGAGTAGAGGGCTAGAAAGGACCTCCATTTTAACTTGCTTTTTAAAGAACAACCACATCATAAGCACCCTGCTGGTAGGGACATTGTCTAACATTATCTACCCATTGAGCCTTCTTTCCAGTAAATATTACATTCATACCTTTTAATAATTGTGATTATTCTACTCAACTGGTATATGTAGGTAGCAAAGAAATTTAGAAATGGGGCTTAAAACCTTTTCTAACAGAATGAAAAGAGAACTTTGTGAACAAACTCGATTCAAGGCAAAAGACTCAAAACCAAGAGTCAGGAGATGTTGATTTCCTTTACGTTTCTTGGTGGCAGTTTCCTCACCTGTCAATTGGTGACAGTAATATTTACCTCTCTTACCGTCCTGATTAGAGTAGCAGCTGAGATGGTAGATGAGAAAATTCTCTGAAAACCAGAAATTGTCTTTATGGCGTCTTGATCACACTAGGTTGAATCATACTGCTAGGGCCTTAGCTTGGATCAAGCCACACCATTCCTCATCACTTCTATCACTTGAAACATGAAAGAAATGAAATCTCACACAGGATTTCACCGCTTGCCTAAGTGTCTGGTTGCATACAAGGATTATAAAGATTTACCCAACACAATGAAAATATCTTTTAAAAAAGAAATCTCTGGAATTTCATTCAATTAAGATTAAATCAAATTTTAGAAACAGGGGGAAAAATTATGCTAAGAAAGAACTGCTGAGATAGTTTCTAATAGTGAACAGTTAAAAACTTAAATATCTAGCAGTTTACTTATTTTCCCATCATGCCCTACCTTGTTCCAAAAAGAAACAGGTTGTCCAACTGTGGAATGGTTAAACAAATTAAGGTATATCCAAAGTTATCCACTTATTATTTCATTTAGGGAATTATTTCATTGATTGGGAAGACACTGTGTACCGAGCACAGTTCTAAGCACAGGGAATACAGCAATCAAGTAAGATTCATGGAATTTATGTTCTGGCAAAAAAAAATGTATGCAATAAACAATCTGTATGTTGAACTATTATGTACCCGTATTTAATGATGGCATGTACTGGTATATAAAGATGGCATATAAAATACTAATCTTGTTTCTATGGAAAAAAATGTTCTCCAAGAGTCAAGCAATTCCCTTATATACTTGAGAAGATCTGTATGGATGTAAGTCCACATCTATGAATAGCTAGCTACTTTAAGCATTAGCATTTGAAATCAGATACATTATGGGTTCAAGATGATGTTACATGATGAACTTTTGAAATACAACTAACCTCAATATTGGGGATTCTATGAAATGATCAAGGTAGACCAAAGAAAAAGTGTTGTGGAAGTTTAGGAATGTTGTTTGAGGTCATCAGAACAGCCTTAAAAGAGAGAGTGGAATCTTTTCTGGTTCAGGAGGATTGATGCAAAGGGCTCAGCAAAACAGGAAGGTGGAGAAGGGCAGGGGGTACCGCAGGTTGGGAAGAACAACCTGTGCAAAGGCATGGACTACGCGAGCATGTTCAGGAAATAGCAAATGAGTTCAGCTAGGCCTATGGAAGGCATGGTTGAAAGGGTAGGTAGGGCCAGAAAGCTAAAAGCTGGATGTTAAATGCTGGACTAAGCAGTTTGGACTAAAACCCCAGTGCCCAAGGAGAACCACTTGAACAGATTTTTGCACAAAAGCTATTTTAAGAAACATCAGTCTTGAGGGAACATTATGCAATGGACAAAGAAGTGGCTTTGGGCTTAATCAAATATGGGTTGGCTGGGGTCCCAACCTCTCCACCAGGGGCAGCGATACAATCTTGGGCAAATCCTTAACCTCTGTGCAAGTGGGAACAGTAGCAAAACCTACGTCTTATGGCTGAGTGCAGTGGAATAATGCCTGCTAAGTGCTGGCACGGGGCTGCAAACATGTTTAAGAACAGTAATTTGCCATGAGCCTCTGAGAAAGATGGAGCAGCAGAGCAAGAGACTGCACGTGATGGTACCAGTCAGGAGGCTGTGTGACTGCCCAGAAATAGAGTGAATGGTGGGTCTGAGTCATGAAAGCAGAAATGGAATTCCAGAGCAAGGGTAGATGAAGGGGAGGGGAAAGGGGGATGCTTTCAAAGAAATAACAGAACTTAGTCTCAGCTGGATGAACAGAGTGGGAGGGTCAAAGATGATGCTCAGGTTTCAGGGGTGGTTATGACAGCAGCACTGACAGAAACAGGGAAGTCCAGGAGCTGGGATCATTTTCCGGGAAGACACAAGAGTCCGGTTTTGGACAGGTTGAGAAGGGGGTGCAATAGAGACCATAGACAGAAAGGGCCAATGGCAAGGTGAGGCAGTGGGAATGCAGCACAGGTTGGATACAGAGACCTGAGATTTAAAGAGTTTTCAGCCTTTTTAAATGGAATATGGTGCAGTGATTAGGAGCATATGCTCTGGAGTCAGATCACCTGAGTGTGTGAACTTGGTCAAAGAGCTAACTTCTCTGTACCTAGGTTTTCTCATCTGTAAAATGGAGTTGAGAGGATTAAATGAGTTAATGCACATAAAACACCTAGACTAGTGCCTGTCGCATAGGAAGTACCCAATACCTATTAGCTGCCATCACAACCACTGACACTACCATCATCATCATCACCACCATCACCACCACTACACCACCACTATCATCAACTAAAGAGAGATTTCAGTTGAAACTATAAGCATCCCTGTCATCTCCAAAACACAATCATTAGGATAAAGTTGGTCTGGTTTAGCCCTCCAGCTTTGCCAAGTACTTGCTATGCAACACGGACAAGTTACTTGACCTCTCTGAGTTTTGGCTTCCCTATATATAAAAATATGGTTCACAATCCCTACTTGGTACAATTGTGAAGATTTACATAAAACCATACATGTGAAGTGCTCAGTTCAGTGCCTGGCCCATAGTGAGCATCCAATAAACTATAGTTACTATTATTAAAGCTGAAAGCAAAAGACTGAATCTAGATTATTCCCCAACGAAAGTTGGCCAGAGGAAAATCCCAGTAAAGCAGAGGAGGAGCAGTTGAGAAAAAGGAAAACTTCCTGGGGCCGGAGGAGGAGGCTCGTTGGAGGAGGTCCTGCAGGGGGGGGTCACAGGATGAGGCCTGAGAATACAGCGGAAATCAGATGGCCTCTTGCTCTCAAGTATGCCCTTTCCACAGAGCAAAAAGGACAAAAGTCAAATCATGGGAGAGAAGCTGGAGTCTCTGGGCAGAGAGCAGGAACAAGTGAAATGAGAAAGATGAGGTTGTCTCAGAGAGAGGAGATAATTATTGCACAAAATCCTGCAAGAAGACAGAAAGGCAGGACGGAGGACACAGAGCAGCCAGGATGGGGAGAAGGAAGAGCACCCCTGAGAGTGGAGAGAGGGCACAAGGGATGGGCCACCGAGGATTCTGAAGCACCAGGGAGACAAATGCGTCCCTCCCTCACCCACCAGCCAGGGGCTCTTCGCATGAAAGCCAGGGTCTATTCATTTTGGTCAGATGAATGGATTCTGTCCCAGGGGATGGTCTCAATCTTTTCAGCAAGGTAGGCGACTGGGTTAAATACCAAGAGTGTGTGGGAAGCTGCAGAAGTCAGAGGAAGTGAAATGTCTAGAACCACTGCTGAGGCGAACCTGCTGTGCTGTAGGAAAGCGAGGCTCACCTTCTCCCCCCAAGCTGAAGTTAATGTTTACCTTAACTAATTAATTACAGACACCAAATTAATGTCTGTATGTTTTGTGAATACATTCAAGTGAAACACTTTTAATGGAACGAATGTAACATCCCTCTTAAAATCATATTTTCACATAAAGATTGAGTTTGGGATGTGTGGAGTGCTAGTAAAAGTGCTGCAGACTTTGAGTTCACACACATATAGAGCAAAAAAAATTTCTTTTGCTTGGGGGACCAACACAGATCACCAAATTTCAATTTTTCTAAATGAGGACATAAAAAAAATCTAACAGCTACTTTCACCATAATTTCATAAAAGAAAAAAAATTAGTATAAAAAAGTTAGGCTCAACATCATCTCAAAATAACTTTAAAAATTAAATCAATTTCACCTTACTAAATACTTCCTATGTTATCCTCGTTTTTCTCTTTTTTTTTTTTTTTAAAGATTTTTTTTATTTTTTCCTTTTTCTCCCCAAAGCCCCCAGGTACATAGTTGTGTATTCTTCGTTGTGGGTTCTTCTAGTTGTGGCATGTGGGACGCTGCCTCAGCGTGGTCTGACGAGCAGTGCCATGTCCGCGCCCAGGATTCGAACCAACGAAACACCGGGCCGCCTGCAGCGGAGCGTGCGAACTTAACCACTCGGCCACGGGGCCAGCCCCTCGTTTTTCTCATTTTTGAAGGTCAAATGAAAACTGTCTCATAGACAGGATCCAGTCTGGACCACCGTGCTCAGGCTAATTACAAGGAAGGAGAAAGTTTCTGGAGATTAAGAGGTTCAGAGATGGCAGAGTAAGGTAATCATGTATGATGCTGAGTGAGGGAAATCGTGTATAAGTTCAGAATATTTAGTAACTAATCCATAGCAGAACACGACTAACAGGCAACTGTGGATATAAGATGCAGTATAATTGTGCTGTTTATTGCCAGGTTGTCAGGAGACATACACTTGTTCTGTGGGCAAGACGGAGCAGCAGAGAAGGAGCTGTGAAAGTGACCTGGCAGACAGTCAGGAGCGAGGGTGGAGGGTGCTCCGGAGGCAGCTCTCCTCTGTGTTATTGCCTCAGGGTCCAGGGAGTGGGAGGCTATTGAAGCCAGAAGGGAACTGGTAACGAGAAGAAGGGATAAGCCTGAGTGGGTGGAAGTCAGGCTAAGGGGGAAACCAGATTCAGTAGTTGTGAGGGTGCAGGAGAACAGACAGGCAAGAAGCTGAGTCATGGGACGGAGAAGGATCTGATGGATAAACGTAAGAAAAAGGAGAGGTGGAAGCATTCAAGGGGTTGAGGGGTGACAGGTGCAGCACCCACAATTCACCTCTTTTGTTTCTATTTTTCTGGCTTATCCTGAGAGCCCACACTGGGCAAGAACTGACCTTCCGCACACCTGTCCATTTCTTCTGAGTCCTGTAACCAGGCTGCCACTTTACTCTGGCCGGTGGTGCAGGTTGCAGGGAGGCTGTTGCTGCATGGCAAAGGGGACTGCCAGGGAAAGCTGTTTGGTTGCACCTACAGTGAACAAAAAGAAGTGTGTGGGTAAGCAGAAACAGGACAATTAAGTGATTAAAACAAATACAAGCATCTTCAAAACGACGAAAAAGAGAAGAAGAAAGGTCTCATTCAAAATATGGAAGAAGCCTCTTGATTAAATGTGGTACTTTCTCAGTGAAGCCAAAATTCATAAACAATAATAACACTCTCATTAGGGTGCTATCTCCACCATACAATGAAGGGGACAACATTTAAATATGTTATGTCTCATACTGACAAGGACCTGCCAGCTCAAATTCCCCAAAATTTTAAGTTATTCAGTGAGTTGCATTTGATGCAGTGTCTTCACTGCAGTATTCTTCCCTGGTGACCGAGGGCCGTTCCTTTCTAAAAGTTCTCTGCACTCTTATGATCAGCTCAAGTCTCCTCCGCCACGTGATTCCTAAATGCATCATCCACCAGCAGCAACCTTACAACGCTTTGAATGCATATTGAAAATTATGGTATATAAAAAGGTAGTCTTGGCAAGTTATTATCCATAGCTGATAGACTTTCCATTAAAGGGATTTTATGTGAAATAAATTAAAGTTGTATGTAGTAGGTAGATACTAAAGTGACTGCAGTAAACACTTAGTGAAAAAAGCAGAAACTTATTTCCCAAAAAGCTGAAACAATTTTAAAACTTTCATTTGACTTTAATATTCAATTACAACTGACTGTGTCTCTTCTAAATCATTATGAAGTGAATATGCACATACTTAGCAAACTCAGACTTATTTGTTACCCACACAGGGCCACACACCAATTAACACTCAGGAGTCTCATCATTTGATACTTAGAATGAAAGCAGAGTGATAAAGAGCTCTTTTCACTCTTCATTGCGTTTTGGTACATTTAACGGAAATCCCTCACTGAGTTAGATCTTAGAGGGATGTCATTCATAACTAGAGCAATAGATCTTTTATGAAAATCAGAGTTGAAGAGTTTTCTTATTCCAAGGCAAACTGTGGGGAGGATTTGGTTTCAGTTCTCCATTCTCAGATATCATCCAAGTAACTTAATAAGGAACACAAGGGATGAAAATAATACATCTTTTATCAACACTCTGTGCAAAAGACGCAGGCAGCAGCTGGGAGAACCAAAGAATTAAACATCTACATTTTTAAAACATCCATCTGGAATACATTTCTTGTTTAATTTGGACTAACTTTGGGATCCATTCTCTTCTGTGGCGAGAACACAGGAGACCCAGAGAAACTTGAGGACTATGTTGAGCATCTTGCGTTGGGTCATTTTCTAAGTGCCCTGCTTCCTAACCACTGGACCTCCTGGTTTGTTCCCTTTTATCTCAGAACTGGTTCATATTAGGGTTAACCCTACAACCTAATCCTGGGAGAAAGATGATTAAACAGTCCTTGGCAAGGCTGCAAACAGAATGAAATAACATAAGGTCTGAGAGCCTTGTGAAATACAATTAATGGGATTTAACAAAAATTCTACTCAAGTAATTTCCATTGATATAGCAACAACTGAATGCAGTAGTATTTCATTTAATCTTGTCTAATTAGTCTTTCATTTACTCCATGAGGTTTATAAATGCTTTGCAAAAGAAACTTGGATATATGTATTGCATATATTTCTATATAAGAAAACAGAGAAAAAGTGGAATCTTCACTGAAACGTTCTTGAACCCAATTCCTTGTGGCAGCCAGCTTATTCACAGATGTCTCTGTTCTCAATACAGCTGCCAAGTAGGAAGCTGGAACACCCCTGGGCAGTGCAATATGCTATGGCTCAGAGAACTTAATTATTGAATCAAAGGCAGAAACAGCTGTCTCTCTGCCTGTTGTCTTAACCTTGATTTTTTTAAAAAAAAATTTATTGTGGTCTAAATAGTTTATAACAGTGTGAAATTTCAGTTGTACATTAATATTTGTCAAACACCATATAAATGTGCCCCTGCACCCCCTATGCCCACCCTCCCCCTCCCCCCCGTCCCCCTGGTAACCACTAAATTGTTCTCTTTGTCCATAAGTTTGTTTATATTCCACATATGAGTGAAATCATACAGTGTTTGTCTTTCTCGGTCTGGCTTCTTTCGCTTAACATGATGCCCGCAAGGTCCATCCATGTGGCTGCAAATGGGACAATCATTTAACCTTGGTTTTTAATAGGCAACACTTCTAGCTTTTCAGCAACACAGAAAACATGAACACCAGCAACATGAACTCTTATTACAGCCCAAAGAACAGCTTCAGCTTCCCTTAGCCTGGCACCTGGTATAATGGGAAGGGCACTGATTTTTGGAACAGAGAGATGTGGGTTCAGATCCTGCCTCAGCTGTTTAATGGCTAACTTCTGGACAAATTCTTTATTGCCTCTGAACTTTGGCCACAGTAAAGACTAGAGACGAATGAATGTCAAATGCTTAACCCAGTGCCTGGCCACTCAAACGGACCACTGCTTATATTATGGTCACATTCTCTAGCTCACTTGCATTCACTTCATGAGGAAATTCACTAGTCTCCTTCCGGGTTATGTATATATCACAGCCCAAGGCAAGAAAGCAAGTTTCATTTTCAAAACCTTGTGGTCTTATTAACACCCAGGAAGACATTGATTTCTAGGTGTTGATTAACCAAATGTTCACTCTACTTCCTAATGTTCCTACAAAGCCATATAAAATTAGGATATAGTCCATTCAGAGAAAGGAAAAGCAACTTCTCTTGGTGATCCACATTTTTGCCTAATCCATACTTGAGATTAACTTTGCTGCAAAATGACACTGTCTTCTGAGGGTTAGTTTACAAAGAAAACCTTCTCGTTCTGGTTTGTCAAAAGAGACTCAGTTACGTGTGTACGTAATTTTCTAAGCAATTTCTGGGCTGATTTTTATACAACAAAGTCATACCTTTCCATCCACAGTGGAAACATTAGCAGCGGGTGAGGATTCAGCTGTGGAGGTTGAAGGAAATATGTGAAAACTAGCATCTCTTGGTGATCTCACAATTTCATTCTGCCGATACAATCGATGATGGCGCAATTTGGAGACCCAGGCATCAAACCAGTCCTGGGATTTCACCTAAAACAATGAACGAGAGGAGAAGGTAACAGTGGAAGCAATCTTCCACTTACCACTGATATAGGCAAGTGATTTCCCCTGATAACGACAGAGAAACTGTTGAAAAGGGATTTCACCTTCAAATGATAGATGTGCTCTTCTGTGTCAAGATCTATTCTCCGAGCTTTCTTTTTAATTGACATGACCGAGAGCCCGACATCAATGCTCCCATGGACCTTCCCTTTTTGAATCTGAAATCAAAAGACTAGTTAGTAGGCTGGAAGGATAAATGATGTGTTTCTGTACTGAAGAAAGCTTAATGCAATCTTTAACTTATCGACGGGAAATGGATTACTACACCTCCTTTACAAAAAGAAAAATGGTTAAGGTTCTGAGGTTAAGGTCCTTAATCTGAGGACAGTTGAAGTTGCAGTGACCACAGCAATTTTACTAAGTCAGACTATTCCTCTCTTATTCCAGTTTTTGGCATAACACATAACATCAATTATTCATAATTCTAGATTGCCCAGCTTCTAACCCCGAAAAGATATCTCTAGTGGTTCCTAAAATAACTCTGGTCAATCTTTGACCTGCAACCCAGAACACCCCCAAGTAATCGGCTAGAAGACAGCTGCTAGTGCAGAACTGGGCAGCTGGGGCCAGAGAGCACAGAGCAGCCAGCTCTTCCTTCTGGCTGCTCCCCTTTGATCAAGGACATGCAGCTGATTCAATGGAAGAGTTGAGCACAAAACTGAAATCTGAGCCCTCTGTTATTTCCCCTACATCACAATGAAAGGAAGGAGGGCATTTTCCAGTTTAGCACGCAAACAACTACTTTTTATATTAAAGAAAAATGGCGAAATAATTTTAGTGAATTAGGATTCCCCAGATAAAAGGATGTATAAAATAGAAAGGAAGTTCATAAGACAGGTTTTAAAAGGGCATCGACAAGAACAAAGGTTGCTTTAAATCTCAAAAAAGCACATAAAGCATAGTTTATTGAGAGATGCAGAAAAAAGTCTATTTGGGTTTTCTCTCTAAGACAGAAAGGGTGATATTTTATTAGTGTGTCGCTTTTAGTTTTAAGCTCCTGTTTTTAACGACAAACATCACAATAGTTAAATTAAATGTTCAGGCACCAGTTTGAGATTTTACGCTAGTCTGAGCATAAGCAACAAAACACACCTTCTATGGAACATGGAAGTTAGGTAGTTTGTTAAATCTTACAGGTGCAGAAATACACAAAGCTGGTAACCATGGCACAAGGCTTGTGCGACTATGATGTTTACTCACTTCAAGCAGAATTCTGAATCAATCTTTGTAACATGTCCTGGGTGCTACTTACATCGAGTGGTGCCTTTGAATACTTTAACATTCCATTATCCAGGACAAAAAAACGCTGTAAGAACCAAACAAGGCCCAGTTACCATCTGTATTTTGAATTATATAAAACATTCACAAGTGTGGATCTAGCATTGCTTGGCATTTAGTAATCAATACGTTTGATCATTTTAACGTATTTGGATTCAGTGCACCTGACCAGGCTCAGTCACATTAAATAGGAAGGAAGTCAGGCTCCAGTTCCATACTATTAACCTACCAGGGTTCTTTTACACATAATCCAATAGGGACGGAATCTTTTCACTGTGGTTTTCTTAAAGGGGGGGGGGGGTAGGTGGGAGGAGAGGGGAGAGAGGGAATCTCAGGGCCTGCAGCTAAGACTTTCTGAATGAACCACAATGGGATGTTTTGTTTTGTTTTGTTTTTTTGAGGAAGATTAGCCCTGAGCTAACATCCACCACCAATTCTCCTCTTTTTGCTGAAGAAGACTTGCCCTGAGCTAACATCCATGCCCATCCTCCTCTACTTTATATGTGGGACGCCTGCCACAGCGTGGCTTGATAAGCAGTTCACAGATCTGCACCCAGGATCTGAACTGGTGAACCCCGGGCCACCAAAGTGGAGTGTGTGAACTTAACCACTATGCCACCGGGATTGCCCCCACAACGGGATGTTTTTGAAAGTGAGAAATGAGAATAACCTGGGTTAGGTCACAGCGATTCTATGAGGAGCTTGTCTACAGAGAATTTTTCATCCTGGAGGTAAACTCCTGCATTTCCCTGGATACCATGGATAATTCCTGAAAATGCTCATGTCTGCAACAGAAGCCAGTGGACTGGATCTATGAATCATGAATTATCTGGAAAGTTTAAGAAGTAGCTTTAGGAATATACTTGCATCTCTACTTAGCAAAATGCTCACACTTCACTAATAGTAAAAGAGATTAAAAATTATTTCTGAACTACATTAAGGGTAAAAATTAAAAAGAGAGAGAGAGACTTTTGGCAATTTTTGTCTCTTCCAAGATGCTCCTGGTCCAGTTCAAACGAATCTAGTCATTGCTGCTCCACAAACACTCAGGAACTCTCTGCTACTGACTTCCTTTCCATGGGCAACTGACAAGAGAACAAACAGCTCCGAGGACCCAATCAAACAATGGGTCCAGTGCCCTCCCCTAGTCTCTACAGATGCAAGGAGTCTTTCTGTTGTTGGAAGATTACCCTGCTGGGAAGTTTTTGTGATTCAGGACTATCAGCTGCTGAGGTGGCAGGCAGTCAGGCCCGGGAATACCCTCCACAGTACTCATAGAAGGCCACTGTAACCCCTTTGTTACAGGTTCTGGGGGGCAAGTAGCACTGCAAGAATCTCTACAGCTGAAAAACCCTTGATTACTCAATCGCCCATAACTTGGGCAATCAAATGGGCTGATGCTTGAATAAATATCTGATGGCTTTAAAGACCAGGAGAAAAGGCAATGCGAGGGACAACTCCTACTTTTTATGTAGCAAAATGTTCAACATCATGGTCCAGAAAGAGTTGCTGTTGAAACAAGGCCAGTTTTGCTGAAACATGAACTGAGAGTGCTAAATTAAAGTTAGCAGTTCATATAAAATTTGTTTCTTTGACCTCTTTTTTCTATTTTTCCATTTCTATCAATCAAAGAATTTTAGCAAGGATAACCTATAGGATGGTCACGGGGGAGGAGATTAGCAAGGCCATTGATTTGAGGAATTGCAAAGTAGTAAGGTCAGAATGAAAGGCAAAAGGTGATTTTAGGAAGGAGTACGGCCAGTGGGCCAAAATCCAAGGAAGAACAAGGATGGAGAGAAATAACCGGCATTGGGATAATATTACGGATTCAGGGGAGACTGAGGAGGTTTCTGACAAGCAAGAGGAAACATTAGTCAGAAGCCTCTTTGACCTGTTTTTATTTCACTCTTAGAGACGGGGGATTGGGGCAACATTTCCCATTTGTTAATTTTTAAGTCTTTCCCTTAAATTACAAAAAATGTATTTTCTCAAGGATGTTAGAATCAATCCATAACTTCCCTGCTGTGGACCAATGGGCAGCCACCACCCAGCTACTTGGGCCAACAAATCCACCTGCCCTGATGTGAAATCCATTGGCAGATGTGGCAAGAGGATGAACCTGGTCTTCCAGTGATTTCAGAGAAGATTCTGGTGGTCTATCAGGGGCTTATGCTAAAAATGGAAGACAACTTCCTCCTCCTTAGCATCAAAGAATTCTTGCTGCTCAGGTAATTGCAACAATGTAGTGCAGAATATTTTCTCCATAATTAAAACTGCAAGATGGAAAAACGATGTAGGGGACAGGAGAGAGGAATAAATCAAATACTTTAAAGTGCAGTAAACAAACTTCCAAGATCAGTGATTTTCCATCTTTAGTTTGCACTGGTAATAATAATAATTCTAGGAAACTTTTCCAAAGAATTAAATAGACATTCATGTATAAGGATGTTCATCACAACATCTTAACAGTAAAAAATTAAGACACAACCTACGTATCTAGCAATAGGGAATTGGTTCAATAATGGTGGGATATATGATATAAATCCATCCAATGGAATATATGTATGTATTTAAAAACGTCTCATATTTAGAATATTTAATAAGAACATATTCATACTAATTTAAGTGAAAAAGCCAGAGTAGACAATATGCACAAACTGGATGTTAAATATCATGTAAAATATTTTTTCCCTTCCTACAGATATTCCAGATGTCAGACTTAAACAGGTATAATAGGTTGCAACCCACATGGTTAAAATAAGGCTTTGAAAATGAGTTTTACCCATACAACTATACTCTTGGTGCCACCTAATGAGACCAAACGAGAGCTTCTCTATTTACAAAGATGATCTGAACATGAGTATGATGAAAATGTTACCTTGTGCCAGCCTTTTAAAGGCCATTTTCTTTTCTTCAGCATAAAGCCTTCATGTTTGTCTGGTCTCTGGACATTGGTTTGGCCTATTTTCAGCCCTTCTATAATTTCCCAGCTGTCAGCTTCCTGAGAGAAAAGAAGAAAAACAAATCACATCTTTTTTGGTGCTTGATGACGCACTAACAGCAGATTCTTAAGTAGAAGTTGCTTTTGAGGCAACACTTGACCCACCAGAAGTATGAGCAACATTCTGCAGCAAATTTAACCTCAGACACAGCTAGGTACTTACAAGTGAAGTTAAAACGAGTTTCCAGGTAGACCTGGAGGTATACGGGTCCATTAGAGATGAGCTGGGGTTGCAGTTTGGGGTAGAAGAGAATTTTGATTACCTGTTTTCAGAAGGTTTAAAATGCATTTTTCCAGATAGCTAATCTCTGGGCACTTTAAAGTTTTAAAGTAAGACTGTTTCAATGACAAATGTTCAATCAGTGTGTGGACCTGGCTTTCTGTGTAGCAATGGAAAGACTGTAGCAGTCTAAGCGGCTTGTAAGCTATTAAGCTAAAGAGCAGAGCTACGGGCGGGGAGGCTGTGTGCATTTCAGAGGGCACAGAAAATGCTCCGCTCACCAAACACACACCAAGAAGTCCATGCTTTCAAAGACACTCACCCAGAGACACAAATCCCTTCGAGCCCATAGAAAGAGCACCAGACTGCAAGGCCAGAAATCTGGGATTCTAGAGTCCACACGATCACCTTCCTCTGTTAAAAATGGTTTGCTTTTCCATAAAACATGTTTTTTCATCCATGGTGTTAAAAAATTTTTAATGAGTAATCAACATTTAAAAATCAGAAGATTTCAGACTTTAAAAATCCAAATTTGGGGGCCAGTCCCATGGTGTAGTGATTAAGTTCACACGCTCTGCTTGGTGGCCTGGGGTTCACAGGCTCGGATCCTGGGCATGGATGTACACACCACTCATCTAGCCATGCTGTGGCAGTGTCCCACATACATAGTAGAGGAAGATTGGCACAGATGTTAGCTCTGTGCCAATCTTCCTCAAGCAAAAAGAGGAAGACTGGCAACAGATGTTAGCTCAGGGCCAATCTTCCTCACCAAAAAAAAAACCCCACAAAAAACCCACATTTCTAGCATTTTCTGAAAGCCTATAAGATCTGGCAACATTGGGCTGCCCTGAGGGACAGATGCCTGTCTTCAGTTTGCCACAGTCTTCCTTGGGCCTGCTTCCTTGGTAGCTGCCTGGCCCTTAGCAACATCCCAGGTTTTAAAATCCCAGGACTGGTGATTTCTAAGGACCTATGCAGCTTTAAAGTAACCGTTGACCTGGCAAACACTCATATTCTAAATCTCAGGCTCGTGGAACGATGAAGCAGCAGAGGCAGGCGCAAGAAGGTCATATCCCATGCACAAGTGCTACCATCCTGCCCACAGTGCAGGGATGCAAAATCTCTCCATGCAGCCTACTCTGCTGCCTCAGTTGTGGAAAGCTGGGTGCAGCTCCAGGGATCAGGAAGGCCCCTCTGTAGAATGCCGCATCCCAAACTGATTCAGGAAGTTGCCTTTGGAAAGGATCTATTCTATCGGAAATCACCCTTCGACCACAGAACAAAGGCTTCAACAGGAATGGCCAATGGGTTCCATGTCGGGACAGATGGACTTGCTGGCCCAACGGTCCGGATGGTGGCTGTCCAGAACGTGCTGAAGGACTGTGAGGCTGTGACAAGGCCCTGAGGCCAAGGTGCCACCATCAGTTACTGATATCGCGACGCGAAGGGAGTGGGCTCTGTATTTAACCATCCATTCTTCTTTTCCTTTTCTTTCTCTTTTCATCTTAGAAGCTGCTTGCCCTATGCCCAAGTCAAACATATGTTTAGTGCAAATATGTGTAAATGTAAATGGGGTGGGATTTTCACAGAAAGTTATGTTTCCAGGAGACGTGGCTGAACCTTGCTTCATTCTAACATCATCAAGACTAAGAGAGACTCCTGGCTTCTGAAAAGCCCTGTAAAGTGAGCGTCGTGTCTCTGTCCTATCCAAGCCCAACCCTACAACGCCCCCCACCCCACCAGGAAACCCAGTCTGGGACCAGTGTCATTTCTTCTTCTTCTTGGTCATCTCTGAGGGGTCCCCGTGAATAACTATATACCTTACAGAAACACACCTACTGGTGTTCATTTGGCAACATTAAGAGCCCTTTAAAGGATCTGTAAGTTTCTCCTTACATAAGAAAACAAATCCAAAGTGATTTTCAACTTGGAGATAACACCGTCAGAAACTGTGATCGATCTGGTCAAAACTTTTAATTAAATACAGTGATTTAAAAAAAATGGGTTTTTTTTCCTGCTTTATCTCCCCAAATCCCCCCTGGTACATAGTTGTATATCTTAGTTGCAGGTCCTTCTAGTTGTGGCATATGGGACACCGCCTCAACGTGGCCTGACAAGCGGTGCCATGTCCGCGCCTAGGATCCGAACTCTGGGCCGCCGCCCCGGAGCGCACGAACTTAACCACTCGGCCACGGGGCCGGCCCCTAAAAAAAATGTTTATAATGAGACAATTTCAGGCCGTACACCATGTTTTTTGGACAACACAAGTACAGGTGTCATCATCTGAAGTGCACAGTGGAGCGCTTTGGCATTCCCATATTTTAATATTGAACTACAATTCGACAAGTGAGTATTGCTTATGAATAATATGTTACAATAATAGAAGAAAATAGTACGTTTTTATAAAAAGTCCCGTATCTTTGCCTTTCTACTCTCACCAGAAAAGTAGATAAAAATTTCCATAAAAATGATGGATATCTACTGATTTCTTTTGAAAAGTTTGGTGTAATCAAGATATTAAAAGACTAAGTCTCCATATATGTGTGAACATAATCATTAGAGCTCTCTCTGTTCTTCGAGAGATAGCTGTATTTAATGACATTTCTATTTTTAGTAGTCCCATCCATTTTTGTTTTTGGCTAGATCTTATCTTATTTGAAGGCTAGTGTTCATCTCTTATCTATTCCATGTGTGTGTCTATATATGTGATGAAGAATACTCTGGATAACTTACGAAAATGGAAACATTTAATAATAAGAACAAATGCTTGTTGAATTTTTTTCTAATTAAACTCAGACTGTAATAAGAGCTTGTCCCTGTGAAGCTACGGCTACTGATTTCTATCACAGTAGTATTTTTCTTCTTCAAGTGTTTAACTGCAGAGCCAAAACAAAAAAAGGGATAAGATAGAAAAGGAAAAAAGTTAAAATGAATTTCTTAAACATAAACGGGGCGGCTCTGAACAAACAATTCCATTCACTCTGATGCAATGTTGCAGACCCAAAAGAAATTGAAAAGGATCCTAATATGCCTCCTGCAGTTAAATAAGCCGTCAAACTGACAAAGAGGCAGAGGATAAAGCCAGGGCAAGCAACATTCTCCCTATTTCAATCAGAAACGCTGATGATAATGTTACAAATCAAATGTGTAAGCAATGAAATGACCCAACTCAGTACTTAATATGATCCATCTCTATGCTTAGTAGACTAGGTCTATCCTAAGAAAGCTTAAATTACTTTCTGAAAATTGGAGAATTTTTCTTTGTAATTTCAATAGATATTAATTTTCTGTTTAAAATTATTCAACTTACCTAGGTTTACTTATGATAGAGACAGAGTTAAAAGCCCTAATGTGATCATGTCAGGACTTGACTTGTCAGATATACAAACATTTTTGCTATTATAGAAGTTTTAAAAATACTTTTAATCTAATAACAGTAACTAAAAACAGAAAGTAACCTAATAACCCTAGTCGGTTCATTTGAAAAAACAGAAACATTTCCATTCTCCAGGGTATATATTATGTGTGTATGTGTGTGTGTGTGAGTGGGTGGGGGGTTTATGTGAAAATGCTTTAGGAGTAAAAGCACCAAAGAATCTGAACAAATCCTGAGACAGGACACTGTGTATTCCAAACAATGTTTTTCCACCACCAACCAGTGGCCAGGAAGCCCATCTTCTCTCAAAGGGGCTGAGAAATGGTGAGATGCTTTGGTATCTGGATCTAATGGGACCCTCTGAGTCAGTTTTAGCTAGGTGAAGGAAGAGCAGAGTAGCAGGAGAGAATTCTAGGCAGTGGTAGAAGGGGCAGACACCCAGCAGCAGAGGAGAGAAAGAGCATGGTCAGTGCAGGGCACTGTGTGCAGGTGGATGGGCTGGAGTGGAAAGCAAGATGCCAAAGAGGGTAGAGATGCGGCTGGCGCGACAGGAGGGGCGAGAGCAAGTCTTGTGTGCGTGTTGCTCCTTGTTTGTTGTTTTAATATCAGCACCTCTCCTTTCCGTTTCTGTGTCTCATTCTCCAAGTCTTCCTTTCTCTGTCTCTCTCACTAACATGGTCTCTCTTTCCCTCTGCTCTAATTGTGACACACTTCCCAGCTATCTGACTCTGGACAACTTACTTATACTCCTGTCCCAGTTTCCTTATCAATGAAATGAGAATCACATCAGTACTCACTTCATCGAGTCGGGTGCTGATGAAGTGAGAGAATATATGTACTACTCCAGTGCCTGGCACCACGTGGGGGCTCAATAAATGTAGTCGCCTTTCCCATTGCCCCTATGGTTATTTATTCTCTCTCTCCCTTAGCTGCCTATAAGAGACAACTGAAGTTTCAAAGAGATTACCAGCTTTACGTACCAAGTAGACACTCTCTATTTGCCATTCAAATAGAAATCAGATCATTGTTTGTATTTCTAAATTATTTTTTATAGTTTAATGACTACCCCCTTCCTTAGTTTAGCAGTCTACTTCTGTCTGATAGAGTAACTTTATAGCATCTAATAGCTTCAAAGTATAAAGAGGTACAAGTGTGCAGATTCCACAACACAAGGGCAGTAGAGCGTTCTTTTCTTAAAGGATTCTGTTTAATACAGGAAAAGCAAAATGGATGGATCAGTTACACTTATTTAGAAATTAACGTTTTTTGGGAATAAAGTGCTATTTTTATATTTGAATTCAAAATCCCCATGCATTCTATTTTATGAGTTTCTCCGTAGGGGAGCCAACCCATTGAAAATCTCAGGGAGTTGAGCAAAGGGTGGGGATGAATGAGATGGCGTCCCCTGGACTTGTCTTTATGATTTTTGCATTTTAGACATAAATGAAGTTAGATGTTTAGTCTGAGGAAGAAAAGGCTGAAGGGGAGGGAACACTGGCTTCCATGAAACAGAAAAGGTCTTAATCAAGAATCTGTTGTGTTCTCCTTAGAGCTCACTGCTGGGAAAGCCAGATGTGAGAAGAAAACTGAACTCTGAATGCACAACAGCCCCTCCGGGTAGGAACTACTTTACCCTGCAGGTGGGGCAGAGCTTAAGCAAGTCTAAGTTTGAATCCCTGCTCTGCTACTGTGCAGCTTTTTCTGGACTTTGGGCAAGTTACTAACTCCTGGTTTCCATATTTGTAAAATGTAATAAACACCTACACTGCAGGGAGCTTTTTATCAGGATTATGTTAAATGAGATAACGTATTTAAACACTTAGCATAGTGCCTGCTTTGCAGTGCATGGGCAATAACGGTAGTAGTAGTTTTTATTATTATTATTATTATTGCCAGACTCAGTGATTTTTTTTTCTATTAGCTTGGCATAGAAATATTTGCTCATGTCTCCAATAAGGAATGACGATTGTTTCTCTTGCCCTTTTCTCTTAAAATAAAGAGAATTCTGGGCTTTGGGATGTAACCTGCAAATCCCAGCAAAATATACTTTCATCTCCTTCCTCCTTACACAGGGCACAGAAACCCTGCGTACCGGAGGCAGAAGGAAGTGGAAGAGCAGCCCTATGACAGGCGTCACAGCTACGTTAGGGGAGTCAGCGGTGACAACTGTGTGCAGTTCAGCAGCATCATGTAAGAACAGGCATCATCATGCCATGTGAGAAAGCACCACATCCATCACTGACCTTAGACAGGGGGACTGGCTCTGGTTCTAGCAACTGCCGACTCATGGAGGGCTCGGTGCTAGAGGAAGCAGTCCTCTCCAGCACATGGAGACTCTGAAAATAAATGGAAATACAGCCCAAGGTTAGACAACCCATTTCTCCTGTGGATGGACATGGGGGTGAGACTGCACAGATCACAGGAAAAACAGTGGGCTGTGTGAAAAACGGTGAGTTCCTGAGGAGACCAAAGGCTGTAGCAATAGCTGGAAAAACGTTAGCACAGAATTTTGTTTTCCCCTTTTAGTGGTTTGCTGCTGAACTTCTGCTGCAATGATGGCTTCAGTCTTCGAGAAAGAGTCAGAGATCACACAAGTTAGAAAAAACACAGAGAGGGGCCGGCCTGTGGCATAGTGGTGAAGTTTGGTGCACTCCACTTCAGCGGCCCGGTTTGGGGTTTGGATCCGGGCTGGGACCTACACCACTTGTCAGCCATGCTGTGGTGGCGACCCACATACAAAATAGAGGAAGACTGTGTACAGATATTAGCTCAGGGCTAATCTTCCTCAGCAAAAACAAACAAACAAACAACAACACAGAATATGTCTCAATATTTTCATAACTTTAAGAGAAATGTACATCTACTACTTAGATAATTAGCCTTACATGGAAATATTTGCCCACTTCTCCAACAGCAATAGATGAAAAGAAAGGTCTACATCAAAAGTCCAGAGCCTTAATAGCATTTAGTCTCTAGAGTTTCTTATAATCCTCAAAAGATTATTATAATATTATAATTACATATAATAATCCTCGAATGCACAGAGAAGAAAACAATTCATCAAGTACAATAAATGGTAGATGTCTCTTACAAAGACTACAAGGAGCATGTATAGGTCAATAAGATAAGATCCCAGCAGAAAAATGGGAAGAGCACATAAACAGGCAACTCATGCAGAACATGAGAAAAGATGTTCAACTTCAACCACAGAGGTAGCCGAAGAAATGAAAACTAAAATAATAACAATTTTTTTAAACTATCAGATTCAAGAATGGAGCAGGGTTGGGGGGAAAGGCAATATAAATTGGGTATGATCTTTCTAAAGAGGAGTTTAGCAATTTTATTTTAAAAAATTTATTAATTTGCCCATTGATCCAGCAATTCCACAGCTAAGTCTTTACCCTAAAAAAAACCAATCAGATAGGTATGCAAAGACACAAGAATAGATATGTTTACTAAAGCTTTATTTTATTATAGTAAAAAAAATACTGAAAATGAGAATAAACATATGAGAATAGTAGACTTCCAAGGAAACACCATGCACTAATTCAAAATGACAGTGTAGACCTATGTTTATTGATATGGACAAATACCCATGATGTTCTCTCAACTGAAAAATCAGGCTATAAAAAGTATATAGAGGGGCTGGCCTGGTGGTGGAGCAGTTAAGTTTGTGTGCTCTGCTTTGGTGGCCCAGGGTTCACCATTTGGGATCCCAGGTGAGGACTTATGCATCGCTTATTAAGCCATGCTGTGGCAGGTGTCCCACACATAAAGTAGAGGAAGATGGGCATAGATACTAGCTCAGGGCCAATCTTCCTCAGCAAAAAGAGTATTGGCAGCAGATGTCAGCTCAAGGTTAATCTTCCTCAAAAAAAAAAATCTACAGAATACGTTGATGTTATACATACAATCAAAATATATTCCAGAATATTAATGGTAACTATACAAAGGTGGCAGGATTATAGGTGATTTTAAATTTTTTCTTAATATTTTTCTAATTTTTTTATGTAGGAGACATTACCTGTATATTTGGAAAAAACATTAAGCACTTTCTATTGGGGGGATAAGTTTGAAAGACATCAAAGAAATAACTCAATGGAGTTAATATTCAGACATAGGCTGAAAATGACATTAACATTTTTACTCCAGTTATAACATTTCATTGTTTCAATAGACAAAATTGGTATTTTATTTACTTAATGAGGTCTCTTTTTGATATCTCACTTGAAAACTATTTAGATTAATATTTGCTTTTTCATGAAGAAAATTACACTTTACCTGAGCTAAATTATTACAATTTCCTTGTAAAATTTCAAGCTTTTGTTGTTTCTATAACCTTGAAAACAAAGGGTCTGGTCATAGATTTTTACAATCCTACCTGAATGTATTTTTTTAGTCATTTATAGAAAAGAGAATAATTGAGGTGAAAGATTTATGAATTACTCTTATTTCTCCAATTTGTGAGAAGTAGAAGAAATAAAACAGATATTTTGGTGCTAAACATAAAGTTGGGAACAGATTAGGAAGAATTCCTAATCTAGCAGCTACAGGGTCCAAGGACAATTTAAGCATCAACTGTGCCTTTGCTCTTTCCATTCCCAGATTTACTTGAATTAGCGGAGGAAAAATGCTAACAGTGGCTGAGTGTCCATGTTCGTGCCAGCGCCTGTTGTGGGAGAGTCTATCCTCATACTTGCAGGTTGCTGGGCAATAAAACACACATACATCGCTCCGCCCCCTCCCCAAATAAACATGTTAAGAGAAACAAATCTTGGGAAGAAACTTGACCTTAGCAACTATGTAAGGAGGAAATAAAGGATTAACTCAGGAATTTAGCCAGGGGAAGGAAACAAAATCCCTGAATTTCCAAATCAAGCCACAGACACAGAAATCAATTTAGGATATTTAAAGTGTGACAAAAATGAGTTTTGTCTCTACAGATACATGGGGAAATTAAAATGTTGCTAGAATTTTGTTGATCAAAAGGGTTAGCAACCAAACACACCGGGACAGAATCTGTGAAATACCTCCTGCAGCACCTGGCACAGACACACCATTAGTTTCTTCTCTACCTGATTTTAGAAAACAGTTTATATCACAGAAGGAAAGCAAAAGGTTCATTCATTTCAAATATCGAACCATGTAGCATATGTTCAGCTGAGTGAAAAATCCAAACCCCAAATTTTGTTGATTTGCCAAGACACAGAGAATCATAAAAATGTTTACTAAGAAAAAGTAAGTAAATGAACATTTTTATTATCACAAATGTATGTATATATCTTACTGAAAAATTAAAGCATCATTTATAAACTTATCAGCTGATACCATTATAAATGTAACCAGCTTCAGAAAATAAGCCTTTTCATTTAACCCCTAGAATGATAACAAAGAAGCCAAAAGCTCTTATACAAACTTGCCAGTCTTATATTTGTATATTATTAGAACTCAACTATCATTATCTATCCAATAATAAAAATTAATCTACTACCTTAAGAATCGCCTTCAAACTCATGGTTTTTAAAACCAAAAGCATATCCCTGAAGTAATGTAATCACACACAACCATTCACTATATTTAATGAAATATCTAAGTACTTGAATGCTACATTTTATTGGCAGATATAAAGAAGACAGTTTTCAAACTTAACATACTCAGTCTTGGACTTTAATTAGATAGGGCGCTACCTGAAGGTAGGGACCAGCTCATCTTCATCTTGGTATCCCACCCTCTCTACCCCCAACCCATCCCATCCTAGCACAAGCACTTGCACACTGTAGCCAGTCAAAGGTTTCTGGAATTTTTTAGTGCTCTCTGATTAATGTGTAGAGAACAGCTCCTCAGCTCTCATTAACACATGATTAAGCATAAAACTGCCTTCTAGCTTCATCTTGGAATTATAAAAATCACAGCTCAATAGGATAGAACTTTTGAAAACATTTAAAGGACTTAACTTTTAAAACAAAAACCTAGTGGATTAATCACCGAGCTGTTGTTTATTAGATTTAAAGCTAAGACTGGTCAATGGGGAACATCAAATTTAATTTGGCAACATCTTCAGTAACAAAAATGAATTCTTCTCATAAGGTTTCCTTTAAGATCATAATTTGTGCTATAATTTTGTACTTTTTTTTCATGAGCTGGCTATTTTCATATTCTTTCACAGTGACTTGGAAAGACATACCACATACCTTCAAGGTGTTATACATATTACATAAGCAAGTTAAATAAAGGGTTACATAAACCTGTTAATTATTCTTTTAAAATCAAGTTTCCTTTCAAATACTAAAATTACAACTTAATTTCCAGGTCAGTGTTTTTTTTTTAAGACTTCTGTTTTTTAGAGCAGTTTTAACGTCATAGCAAAACTGAGAGGAAGACACAGAGATTTCCCATATACCCCCTGCCCCCACACATGCATAAACTCCCCTATCCATATGCCCCACCAGAGTGGTATGTTGGTGACAACTGATGACCCTAGGTTTTTAAGGAACTTAGGAGACAGGGAAGGTGGAAGTACTTACCCGCCATTTGATCCCCCGGCTCAGAGAGAAGTGTTGCATATTTAGCTTAAAACCAGGAGTCTAGAACACATAGTTCACTGCAGCTCTTTAATTTGGTAAAAGTTTGTTCCCTGGGTAATGTTTACTGATCTCAAGACCTCCTGGGCAGCAAGTGAAAATGTGCCAACATGACTATAGGCTGGTTTACTTGGTATCAAAGATGTGGGTAAACAGACAGACAATGAGACATTTAATAATAGCTGAACGGTTTAGTGCAACTCCCACAGAGAGGACAATGACTCTCAAAGAGAGAGTTCACAAGATCTGCTGAACGGGTCTCTTGGTTTGTCACACCTGTCATTTATTTTAATTTCATTTCAAAGTCATAAAGGAACTGCTGGAAATATTTTAGCCTGTGGCTACAAATTTCTGTATAGATTAATCTTCATACAAATTTAGGACAGTAATAACAAGAAGTGGACCACTGCTCTCTGAATGCTAACTCTATTGAAATTGTGTGTCTGATCATCTGAGCTATTTTTATATTCATGAATTATGCAAAATATTTTCAAAGAAAAATATCCACAATAATTCAGAAACTTGTAAAGTATGTTTTCCTTGAAACTTTTGGCTGTTAGGCTTGTCTCTCTTCCAGGTGTATCTAATTTTAACATAGAAACACTGTATCAGTGATACTGGTAACCTTCACGTGATAACTGTTGAGGATGACAATGGTGGTGGCAGTTAATGTTTAGTGCTTTCTATATCACTGTCTCTATGCTTTACATCGATTTTTCATTCCATCTTCACAAAAAGTCTTTGAGTAATGACTATTAAATTTATTTTATGGCTTATTGAACAGAGAGAGACACAAAGAGGATAAATTAATGACAGTGTCAGTAAGTGTCGGAGCTGGAATGTGAATCAAGATTTTACTCTAGAGTCCAAGCATTTAAATACTGCCTTTGACTGAAGGGAAAGCTAATGTTAATGACAAAAATTATAGCAATTTAAGTAGTGTATTCCCTCAAGACTAACTGGACACATCAAAGTCATCCTCTACCACAGCCATCCGTGGAAACAGAGAGGCAGAAATGAAGAAAACAAAAAAGATTACAAAACTCTTAAACATGGTGCAACCTCAAGGTTCATTTCCAAGTTTCAAGAACTAAGAGCAAGCCAGCTAGCTTTTATTTTAGGGAGGCAATGGCCGGTGCAGAGAAAAAAACATATGTTTTGCGCTCACACAGATGAGCATACCCACCGTCATGCTGCTATTTACCACGTGACTTGGGCAAACCATGAACCTCTCTTAGCCTCAGTGTCCTCTATCTATAAAGTGGGGATGGTAATGTCTACTTAGAAGACACTGGCAGCCACAGAGTTGGCACTCAGCGTATGCACAGTGTTGCCCAGGGGCTGGCACACAGCAGGTACTCAATGAATGGCAGCTGGCATCTTAGTTATAAACACCACAAGAATAAACGTCTAGGAATCTTAGGCATTCTTATTGCCACAGAAAGATGTCTCCAAACACGCTGCAGGTCTACAACATCTGGGTGCCCTTGTGGAAGGGAAGATTCACACCTGACATGGCCATCGTGTCACCAAGTCAATCCAATAACCATAGTCAGCACCACCTCGTGACCAGAGCATCAGAATTTACGGAGAAAGTTGACAAAGTGAGTGGAGACATGCCCTAGATCCTTGCCAGTAGGAAAGCAACAGCAGTGAAAGGCAATGCAGACTCTGCCTCCTTCAGAACCCCTGCAGCAGAAGATGCGCACAGACTTGCCTGCTGTCTTCTTCAAGGAATTATTTTTTCTTTGGAATAGCATAAAATAGTAGAATCACCAAAGCCAGAAGGCCACGACTGAAGAAGTAGTAATTCTACTATTTTCTCGATAGTAACAATTACCTTGTCCTCACTGACAGACGGCAGAATTGCATTAATAATAAATAAATCAATCAATCTCCACATAAGCACTGCTAAAATGAATGAAAGTAGAAAATTTTAGAAAGAGTGGATGGAAAAATTCCACACAGAACACCTGGGAAACCCTGAAGGAAGGAAAGCAGTCATCACAGCCTTGACTCTTCCTGCATGGAAACATGAAGGTCATTAAGAACCAATTGCTGTGGCGCCATGTTGAACTGATCCGTTGGAAACTTTGCATTGTAAGAAATATCGTCAGGACCCATCAGGTGGTCCATTTATAGCCTGTGGCCATTCAGCAATCTTGACTATGAAGTTGTAAAAGGCATGTGAATAAACAGCTTTTGAATTCCCATGGTAGCCTTTAAGGAGCACTGGAACCAGAACTTACTGGTGGGCTTGCTCCTTACCTGTACTCTCAACACTCACAGACATGCAACAAAATCACCAAAACCCCAGCAACTATGATCAAACTTCATTACAGCAATTATAAACGGATGGCAAATGACGGGGACAAATACTAAGCCACTTCAAGAGCAAAGGCTCTGGAATGTGTAGAGCTAATTTAAAAGGCAGGAGAACAGTTCCGTGTGACTCGAACAGAACACTAAAGTCAAGTTAATTTGTAGTTTTCTACAAGGCTATTAAAATGACCCAAAAAAGACAAAAGTTTTCAGTATGATAATCACTCAAATGATTATGCTAACAATACAAGCAAAAAATAAATCTTTTATATATATATTTAACATTTATGTATGTATATTTTAGGCTGAGTTGGTCTGTTTTGATCATTCTTGTAAACTCAGAGCAGATATATCTATGATTTGCTTATATGTACTCATAAATATTTGCTGGATGAAAGAACAAATAAATATTTGTTATAATATATACAGTGTCTAAGTTCCCACTCTTCGGCAAATGTGAGGACAAACGCTGGCCCAGCTCCTGCGTCCACACCTCGAGGATGGTTTTAAAAACTTGCTCCAAGTTTCCCATGTGGCATATTTTTCATATTCATTTAATTTAAAATTTTATACTTATGGAGTTAAGGCTCACAATTTTATTATTAAAATAGCTCAGACTTATATCAGATTAACTGCATTCCAAATACTATTTTAAAGCTACATACATACGCATGTTAACTCACAAAATATGACCTTTAAAAAATACGCATTTTTGACTATAAAAGCAATACACATTCAATGCAGAAATTTGGGGTAGGGGGAACAGAAAAGAAAAAAAGAAACTAAAACCACTTATAACCAGCAATAAACTCTTTCAGTATCTTACTATATTTGCTTTCAGGTTTTTAAAATGTATATATACACTCAATTCTTAGCAACAAAATTGGAATTACACTGTGTTTTAATTTAATAGCTGTTTTTTCCAACTAACAATATGTAATTTTCCCACAGCATTTAACATTCTTCAAAAACATTTAACAGCTGTGCAATATTCCACTGTATGGCTATGAGATGTTATTAAAATAACTCCGTGTTGGACATTTGGCTATTTCTAATTTTTTAATGCTATAAAACTACATTGACAAACATCTTTGCACAGAAATCTTTATATGTATCTTTGGTCGTTTCCTTAGAATACGTTTCTTAGAAGCTGAGTTACTGGGTCCTATGGTATGAACTTTTTTTTTTTAAGATTTTATTTTTCCTTTTTCTCCCCAAAGGCCCCTGGTACATAGTTGTATATTTTAGTTGTGGGTCCTTCTGGCTGTGGCATGTGGGACACCGCCCCAGCGTGGCCTGATGAGCGGTGCCATGTCTGCGCCCAGGATTCGAACTGGTGAAACCCTGGGCGGCTGAAGCGGAGTGCGTGAACTCAACCACTTGGTCACAGGGCTGGCCCCAATGATAAAAACTTTTAAAAGACTTAAGATATATATTACAAAATTTCCCTCCAGAAAAGTGGAATCAATTAACATGCTTAGCAGTAGTGCATGAGTGTCCATTTCTCTGAAACCTCACTAAAACTGGCTGTTATCATTATTACAAAATCAGCTCTTAATTAGGATTTGAGGTCGGGAAGTCTGGGACTTTAAAGTACACACTGTGCGCAGGCGTTCCTTTACCTTTGGAGAGAATTTTACTTACAGCCTAGGGGAGTTACAGCAGATACTGGGCAGAGAGATGGCAAAATTTTCTATTTGCCCAAGTTGAAAATCAAATAAAACAGTTTGTAGACTTATGGTCCCTCAGGATGATGTTTTTACAGTCCTAATGAAACACCTAAAAGTGTATTCTGTAAGAGCAATGATTTCCAAACCTGGGTGAATGACAGTCTCCTGGGGAAGCTTCTGTAAGGACAGATTCCTAGGCTCCTCAGTGACCGACTGAATGAGCCCTCTGGGGTTCACTAACTGATTACACTGTGGCTCTCTCTGTTTGGTGTTATGCCTAAGAAATGAACAGGCAGCGTTAATCTTGGGTCGGAAAGACGAATTTGCTGCTATAAAAATGCTATCCCAAACCAGCCAGCTCAAGGTAGTAAGAGATAACTTCTTTAGTGAGAATCTAAGGCAGGCCTAGAGAACCAAAATGTTCTGGCAAACATACCAGGGTAAGCGGCAAACAGACTCTTTCTCAAATAATGGTGAGTTCTGAATCACTTGTGGATAATGAGTGTCTGAGTGCCAGGTGGCAAATTTCTTTCCAGTGGTCTCAATTTCAGCACAACTGACATGAACTGAACACATACTGTAAACACTAAGCAGCAGCGACAGCGATCTCCAAACGCTGGGGACAGCAAGAAAATGGTGGGGCTGCTCATTTCGTCTCATGGAAAAGGCTAATCGCAGTTTTGGGTAGGCAAATAAATGACCAAAACTTCTCATTCCAAAGGCAATACGTGTAGTGAAACTACAGAAAATTCAGGAAAGCACAAAGAACATAAAATTCACCTTTGACCAATACTTCATGATAATAACTATTAACATTTTGGTCTAGGTACCATAGTGTCTATTGCTTCCCAGGCCAACGAGGATGGGAAAATCACTATTACTGCTGAGGGAAATGAAGAGGCAATACAAAACTAAAAAATAATCGACAAACGCTTTCTTACAAAGTTCACTTAGAAGTGGACAGAAGGCCCTTCTGGACATTCAGCTTGTCAACACTTAGCAACAGAACAAATATATAGTGCAGTGGCCAAAAACAGGAGCTCCCGAATTAGGCTTCCGAGGGGCAAACTCTGTCTTTACTTTACCTGTGACCAAGATATGTCACTTCTTCATGCCAGATTTAGTTCTCTGAAGAAGGTGATGATAGTTCCAAGCTTCCACAGCCAGAACTCATGAAATATTAGCTGTTGCTGGTGTTGTTCTCTTAGTTTATTCGTGAACTTTGACTAATATTTAGACTTTTCAGAAAACCAATTTACAAAATGCATTTAAATCACAAAAGTTGGTCCTTCTTTATCTGCAAGCAAATATTATTTTCCCATTGACATTGGCCTGAAGTCTTAAAAAAAATAGGTTCTATGGGATGGGTGGAATCCCAAAAAGGCTAAATTGGAAGAAACTTGAGAATTTAAATATACCTAGCACTGACGGCTTTTCTCACCAGCATAACTCTAGTGAGGACACTCCGCAGATTTTCATATCAAGATAGTATTTCCTCTGTGAACCGAGAGTCAGGTTCCAGGGTCATCCTGAAAATCCCTGCCTCTACAGAATTCCACACAGAGCTAAGAATTTTCTATTCAGATACTGGCAGATTTCAAATTATATTCCTCTTCACTGATAAGACTGGAGATTATTTAAATTGGAGATTAGGTATTAAATTAGAATGCTTGAATTTTTTTCTCCAAAGATTAGAACATTTTTCTTTGAAGTAATATTACATTTTTCACAACTCAAAGATGGAAAGAGGTTTCATATTCAGAAGATAGAGACACGATATTTCAATGTGGCAATTTGGTTATTTCATTTAACAAAGTTATTTGAAGGAGATGCTTCACAGGTTCAACTGGAAGAGATGCATTCCAATTCAGTTCATGTATATGCTGGTGGATATTTTCATGAGCCTGTTTGTCCAAGAAGAGAACTTGTTATGAAAACCCTATATATAGAGTACAGCCATTGATAAGGAACATTTATACTTTCTGGTTTCCTAGGCACCTTCTTCACTGACAATGAAAGCAGCAAGTGTCGCAGACGCTGCTGATGTCAGAACTGGGCAGTATTGACAGCAGCCCATGGTTTACAGGAGTCCCACTGAATCACTGCTGGGGATGGCCTTCACGGGTCACCAGTGGACATTAACTGAACGGGCCGCAGTTAGATTTAAAATGTATTGCTGTTGATAATATATAGGAATAATTTTTAGGTACCCAAGTAATTGAAATCTTCTATAATTGTTAAGAATTGACCATGACACTGAATGTATATTTTATAAAAACTGGCAAGATTAACTACCAGCCTCCTATGACTTATTTACAATAGAATTTTTCCTCTGAAGTTTTTTATCTTATAATCTCTGAGCTTCAGCAAACTTTAAATCATTATAAGAACTAGCTGGTATTTTTTTTCTTTGATTTTTCACTAAACGAAAAAGAATGACTCATTTAAGCATTTACAATGTCCAAGCCAGTAGAGCTATCACAATTCATTTCAATAAGAGATACTATCACCTGGTAATCATGCATTCCAAATCCTAGGTTCTTACAGCAAGAGTGTCTGATTTTCTGAGATGACTTGATAATGATACAAATAAAAATAATCAATGGCTCCAAATACAGGTCTCACTTTTAAAAATATGGATCCTTGGGACTGATCCCAGAACTACTGAAACTGTCTCTAAAGGGTGGCCTCAGTCTTGTATATTGTAAAATATTCGCTAAAATATGTAAATGTAAGGGTGATTATCAAAATAAACAAACAAAATCCAGTCAGCTCATCAAAAACTTAGCCTATTATATAATGTTACCATAAAATAAGTACTATGAGAGATTAGGAAACAATAATTTCTGTTTTAAAATAAAGAGTTTACCTCCCACCCCCACCAATATTTTTTGCATCTGTGTAGAATGCTCCCAACACTTTGCTTTTGTCTGATATCACTTTCTTCACAAGCCTCAAGCCATTTATTCCACCATACATCACTGGCAGCAGCAAGCTGGAGGGTCTGTGTCTCCTAGCTCCCTCTGCCACCCTGGGACCATCCTTCCTCTATTCTCAAAACCCACTCTTCTTGGGAGACTCGAAACTCCCGACTACACTGCTTTCTCTCCTTGTCACCTCCCAACCTCATGATTATTCCTTCACAGCTATCAAGGCCTCTGGAACCTGATTCACAATCTTTCTCTCTGTGCCAACTCCTCATTCATTTAGTCATTCAAATATATTCTGAGCCATACCATATGCGAGGTACTGTGTGAGGAGCTAAGGATACGTTATTGAACAAAATAAAACCCGTTTTCAGAGATCTTACATTTCAGCGATAGGGAACAGAGGAAGGGGATACAGATATAAACAGATAAACAGGTCACTTGTCAGGTGGTGGTTAATGCTTTGATGACAAATAAAACGAGGTAAGTGGACAATGAGTGATGAGGATACGCAGGGAGGACAGAGAAGGCTACTCAAAAAGGGCACATTTGGAGAATGAGTCAGTGGTGTGAGCAAACTGGGGATGCCTGGAGAAAAAGCAAGCCAGGCTGAGGGGGCCAAAATACGAAGGCCCCAAGGTGGGAGCACATCTAAGGGAAATGTTGGAGAGAGCTAAGTGAGGGAGAACATGGCAGGACACAGGATCAGAGAGGCAGGCAGAACCAGATTATGAATGACCCTGGAGACAATGGTCAACAATTCAATTATCTGGAGAGAGATGGGAAACCACTGGAGGGCCTGAAGCAGAGGAGTGGCTTGATCTGACTTAAGTCTGAAGGGATCACTCTGACTAGTCTGTAAAAAGTGACCTGTATGTTGGGCAAGGGTAGAGGCAGGGGGACCAGTTAGAAGACTATGGCAATAGTCCTCGTGAGAAACGATGGTGGCTCAGACCAGGGTGGAGGGGGAAGAGGTTGGTAAGTAGTGGTCAGATTCCAGGTACATCCTGAAGGTAGGACCAACAGGATTCGCTGAGGGTTTGGAAGCAGGATGTGAGAAAAAGAGAGGAGTCAAGGATGACGCCTGGTGAGTGTTTTGGCCTTACCAAATGAAAGGACAGAGTTGCTGGTTACTGAGATCAGGAAGACTGAAAAGGAGCAGATTTGAGAGGGAAATTAAGAGTTCAGTTTTGGACATGTTAAGTTTGAGATGCCTTCTTAACATCCAAGTGGAGATCACTCTCAGTCATTTAAATATTACTGTGGTTGACTTGATATCCAGGATCAGAGTTGGCAAATTCAAATGCCTTCAGGGGCCAGGCAAGAAACATAAATAAGTATTGAAATACAATAAGGGGGGCTAGGGATTGTGGCTGATGAGAGTGCAAATGCTCCATCTAAAGGGGAAGCCACTCTTTTTATTTTTTTAATTTTTGCCTTACATTTTATTGTTGTCCAATATTATAGCTTAATCCTAACTTCTACTACTTTATACTGTCAAAGCTTCTTTCTTTCTTTATTTTTTTTGCTGAGTTAGAATTGCCCTGAGCTAACATCTATTGCCAGTCTTCCTCTTTTTTTCTTTTTCTGCTTGAGGAAGATTAGCCCTGAGCTAACATCTGTGCCCACAAGGGGAAGCCACTGTTGAACCCAGTCTAGATTTGCAATTTGGAATCCATGCCTGGTGTTCCTAGATCTTCCAATTTATTAACAGAAAGGAGAATCTGGATTTTTAACAATGTAATCTTAGGAAAATAAAAATTGTTCCACAGTCTACTAAATTGTAGAAGTGCTCAGTTAAATAAACTTCTAACTGCAGGATTTTTTAAGGTCCTTAATTTATTAATGTGCACTGCAAAACGAGAGTGTTTAGCATTTCTCTAATTTACTTGACAGCAGAACCCTCTTTTCACACAACATCTCAAGGGACAGCCCTTCCTTGGCACATATTTTGAGAAATGCTGGTTTATGTGTCCACTGGACTCCTTTATATCCTCTTTGAAAAGTTTAGGGTGCATATTTATTGCAGCTTCTGAGTCATAATAGATTACACACACAGCCAATTTTATTAGGTGTTACAACACCTAATATTAGACTTGAACGAAATATAAATGGAGCAATTACTAAATTCTTCCAATTTGTCAAATGCTAAGTGGAGTCTTGACCCTCTCATTGGTAAAGAAACACTTAGTGATCACATTAAATAAATCACTTTATCTCCCAACTCCTCTCCCTCCTTCACCTGTTGGGCTGCATAACTCAGTGTCAGGAAGGGGAGCCAATTACCACTATGCACTTGGCAGATGTCCTTTGTTTTACATATCTATGAGCAAGGAAGAAGGGAGAGGACAAATAAATCTGGACTGGAAAATCTGTAATAAAAAGACAAGACCAATATTGTTGCAGGTCTTTAAAAATATTCTCTAGGATATTCTAAAGTATTTGAAGTGCAAGATTTGTCTCTGAGGAATTAGAGTGCATAGTCTATTTAAAAGATCTCACAATACAGTTGGGGAGGTCATACATAAAAAGATAAACAATATAAAATGTCAAATGTTGTCAAAAAGTTCTATAAAAGTTCAGAGAAGGGAGAGGGCAAGGTAGGTTTGAGTGGTCAGTGAAAATGTTCCAGGAGCTGAAGCATACGGAGGTATCAGGTCAAGAGGAGGGTGATGGGCAATCCATGCAGCAAAGAGAAGGGCAGAGATAAAGACAAGGCAGTTTTAGGAACCATGAGCAGATAAGACTGTACAGGTTAGAAGGAAAATGGGACACTGAGGCTGGATCAGATGATGGTGGTCCCTGGACACTACGCAAGGAAATCTGGTCTTAATGGTGTAACCAAGAGTCTCTGAAGGGTTTTGAGCATGAATCTGCTGTATTAGGGAACTTCGATCTCATGGGGCCATAATGGAGACAGTGAGGCGAGAGCACTCTGCAGGATCCCGGGTTCAGGTGATGAGAGTGTGGGCTAGGGAGTGGACAGTGGGAATGGAAAAAAATTATGATATTATGAAGGAGGAAATAATGAATAGGACTTGTTAACCTACTCAATGTGGGAGAGGCAAAGGAGAACAGAATGGCTTTGACCCTGGGTCCATGAGAGAATGATTATCCCGATAGCAAACAGGTTTATATATATTGGTTCAAGGTGATAGTGGTACATCTAAGCAGAAATGCCTAATCGATTAATTACTGATCCAGGACTCGAACTTGGGAAGGACAGGCAAATAACGTGTATTAAAGTACCACGTTAATTATTGTGTATTAAAGTAACATGTATTAAAGTATTCTCAGCTTTGTGCTAGATCCTTTACCTACATGATAAATTTAGGAGAGAAACAGGGATGGACTTTGTGATTTGGTACCATCTGCATAGATATCAATCAAATCAGGAGAATGGTAACATTCAGTGAAGACTAATTTATCATACCTTCTCTATGCCCCTTCATTATGAAAACATATTTTCATAGTTATGTTTTATGTCATAATTATCACACAAAAATAGATGCATACAAAAAACACCACATCACATCACATCACAGGATCACTTGAAATTTCTGATTTCCATAATTAATATTGGATTTTAGGAAACAATTGCAAGAGAAAAGGAAAAACAGAACTATAATTGTTTTTTATTCTTCTTTCCCTTTAGGGAGATGAAGAAACACAAAGCAGGACACAGAAAGGAACCAAAAGGGAAAGTATTTGGGAGAGTTTCCACCTGCTGAGATAAACAGGAATGAATGTCATCTCTCTCCTTAAAGAAGAAAAACCATTTGAATATTGTCTTAGTTTTTTAAAATTCTTTATCAATTTACAAACATGTTCCTTTATTCCCATCATAAAACCTCCATTCACAAGCCAGCTAGGAGTCACACATTCCACCTTCAAACACACTCTGGCAGAGCAGGGTCTCCGTTTTTCCCTGTTGTTTTGCATGCTGGCCCCAGAGCTCAGGTCCAACAGGCAGATCAACAATGCATGACAGATGTTTCCACGGCAGTCATCAGTCTTTTCCATTTGCCACAATTCTCCAGGGTGAGCTGGGTTGATCCCCTCCCTTTCCCCAGCAGCCAGGAAGGCCATGTTGCTTAAAATGTCTCTAAATTTAAATGCCCAGGGCAAGGAAAAAATGGAGAAGCCGTAACAGGAAAGGGCAGGTGAAGGGTAGACTGAATTTGCAAACTCAGCATCTAATCATGCAGTTGTTATTTAATATAAATGTGTCTTCATTCATGGCACTCTTCCTTTCTTTGACGCTACAAATGCAATACAATAAATATTATCACTGTGTGTAATCATAGATTTAGTTAATGGTATAACTGCTTGTAACGAACAGAATATAACTGTCCTATTTGAACTCTATTGGAAAGGACACCAATGTCAAAAATTCCCTGTGGTGGAAATATCTGCCTTAGAATCTGTGAAAGATAGACAGACAAGGAATCTCTGATTCTAACAGATTCCCTTGGAATCTCTTGCTGGAAATAAGAGAGGGAGTGCTGGAAGGGTTTGTAGACTGATGACTTCCTAAGGCACACCCCCAGAAGTGCATTCCCACCATCGAAAGGAAAGAATTCACTTCTGGAACTGGCTATCTCAAGACCCAAGTCATATATTTGGAGCACACAAAATAGGGGGGGAAACCCCTCCAAGAATCTTCACTGATCGAATGCCCCGCGAAAGGAGAGTTTTTAGGAAAAGCTAACAACACCTGCTTATTGTGAATTTCCAGTTACACAACAAAAATCCTATCACAAGATAACATTATAATAGCAAACAGTAACACTCAGACAAGTGCTTGGCAAAAGCACCACCTGTTCTGACAATGAAGAGAATTTATACGGACTCATTCCCACCCAACCTTGGCGGAAGACTAGCAGCTGAAGTAGTAACGAAATAACTCTGTATAAACAAAAATAATTTGTCAAAAAAAAATGGCTTAATGGGATAATTAAGCAACAATAATTCACTTTCTCTACTTTAAACATTGTCTGAGTCCTCACTGCCCTTAATTCCCTGATACTACAATTTTATACGTATCCTAATTTCTGAATCTGACTGCTACTAGATTCCATGAAACACAAAACAGAAGTTAGTGCTTGACAGGTCAGCGAGAGACTTGTAGAAAGACAACCTTTGCAGGTCCAGATCCCTTCCATCTCCACGGATGAAGAGAGGGAGAGTGGAACATTCAAGTTCCTGGAGTTGGCCCCTGCCTCCAGGTGCAGACAGCGAGAAGAAACCCAGAGGGCCACCCTTCCTGTGGTCTGCACGCTAAAAAAAAGATCCTAAACAACAGAAAAGCAAGAGCAGGATATTCGTGACATCATCAGGGTGATCTACCGAAAACAGTGAGTTTTCCTGTGGAATAAGAATCCTCACAACAAAATTTCAGAATTAATTAGCAATTCCATTACATCCGAATGGTACTGTATTTGCATAAAATAACAAAATGCACTTTATACTCTTCTCTTACCTGCCGACTCTCCCTTTGGGAGGACGTTGAAGAGGAGGCACTTCTGTGGGTTGGAGTGGACGTTTTATGAGCAGGGGAGATGCCCTTCTCGTCTGAACTCATAGCTGCAGCGAGTCTAGCTGTATGCACGTAAGACCATCCCAATTGTGTCGCAAACTCACAGACACAGAAGTAGATGATTTTTCAGTTTTAGTCCATTTCATGAATCAGGATTGACTAGAAAAGAGGAGGCAAATATTCTGGGTGGCCAAAACACCTAAAAGCAAAACAAACAAAAAAACCTCACGTAAATAATTAAAACAAATAAAAAATCATTATATTTAGGAAAAAATACTAACATGTTAGTGAGAGGAAGAACTCTGACACATTAGCAAATATTATTTCTTCCTCTAGACTTTAAGGTAGAGGATAGAAGGGTTAATATGTAACAAAAATCTACCAACAAGGAAAATGGGAAGAAATCATGTGCTAAAGTCATATTCTTCCCTTACACTCTCTTTGTTTTAAAGCAGATTATGATGCTATGTTCTGGACCCTCATGCCAAAGTCCAACTGTTTCTTCCCCTGAGAGTCAACTTTCCCTGCCCAATGGATTATAATAAGAGCTCAGTCCACGTTTGTCTTCATTTTGGTTTATCCATGTCATGTATGTGATGGTTAAATCCAACACAAAAGTCAGACAGAAAGCGTAAAAGTGTCCATGCATTTTGTGCATCCAGCATTTAGGAAAGATCAAGGAATACACACATCCATGGTTATTGCACCTCAAGACCACAGCACACCTACACATGACTCTCAACTCAACGACCAACAGGCTATCAAGCATCTACAAATTGACAGGTATGTTTTGGAACTGGGGCAATGCTTGGAGTTGCTTCACCTATCCACAGCCAAGAGCCCCTTCATTTTTCACTTGGATTCATAAGAAAGTCTGCACTGTAAGAACCAGGGCTAAAACCTTGTGCCTAAAAGAGAAAAAACGTTCAACTGGCACCATGGGTTGCTATAAAAAAACTTTTTAAAGGTAACCACGAGAGAGTAAGATGAAAAGCTCACACAACAATCTGTGACCAAAAAGACTGACCAATCAAGTGAACTTTATCCTCTTCTAAGAAGATGGAAGGCTAAATTCCAGCCCCTATCTTAATGATAATATTGCTTGGAGGAAGCGCACAACACTCGGGTAAGTACTTTAGCACCCCAGTTGAAAGAGAAAGCTGCTGGCCATGATCAGATACCAATCTTTAGGCCAAAGAAAAATGAGACCTGAACTTCAGTCCAGGTGGAGAGACAGTCAATCAAATAATCAAAACAGGATGAAGGTACCTGGGGTATTATGAGGACACATGGCAAGGGGGAACCAACTGGGTCTGGAAGTCAGAGGTATCCCTGAGCAGGTGGGTGTGAGCTGAGATCTGAAGGATGAGTAGGAGTTAACCAGGTGTCTGGGTGTCCAGCATGGCATGATCTAGGAATTAGTGCTGGCCTATATGATTAGAGCACAGAGCGACAGTGACATGAAGGTCATAGGAAAGCAGAGGCCAGGCCCTGCAGGGCCCTGTCGGCCAGGTTCAGCATTTTGATTTTTATCATAAGCATACGAAGCCATAAAGGGGTGTGGTATAACCACATACGTGTGTGTAAAAAGATCCTTTGGCCACCATGAGGAGAACCAAATTGGGAAGTAAAGAAGAGGGAGGCCCAATCAGGAGGTGAGAGATGACAGACTGGAGTGGTGGCATGAAACTCAACACCAAGTCCCGTAAGCCATGACTGGATATGGGGGAGGAGGAAAAGACAGGGCGGACGATGACTCCCAGGTCAGCGCGGGCTGGCCAAAGGAAAGCCAGGACTGACAGAGGGTCGTGAGTATGGTTTCAGACATGTTGAGTTTCAGGTACAACTGAGGCATTCAAATGGCAACAAACACTTGGAAAAGTAGGTCTGGGGCTCAGAGAAATTTAGACTGGAGACGCATGTTTAATAGATTATGTTAGTGATACAAAGGTATCAAGTGATTTACGTACAGATCACGTAAACTCTGCAGGTTCAAGTAAATTAAATTTTACGCTATAAATAGTTATACTTTTTAAATCTGCCACATTATGATAATGGATTATGTGTCCCTGAATGTGTTAATTAGGATTTTAATGGTCACTTGGTTATAGAGACTATTTGAAAGAACAATTCTGATAATTAAAAGGCAAATTATCATAAATTGGGAAAACTGGACTTTCTAGTGAATAGAACTCGTAATGCTTTCTTAAGATTCAACTTCACTGTCACCACAGGAAAAATAAAAGCTACTTATCCCCAAAAGTGGAAGGTGAAATTTCTCTTGAAACAAAACTTGACTTGGGGCTAATAGAAATATAAAGAGCTCCAGAGCTCTTTTCTTGGCTCTGGAGCAGGTTTCAGTTCATCTCGGCAAAAGGCAGTAAGAAACCGACACTTGACAGATAATCATCTAATCCTTCTGTTTATGAAGGTTGTCTAATAAGTGTGAGTAAAATTTCTCAAGCCAAGCTCCGGTGCCAGCAAACAGAAGCAAGAACACTGCTCAGATCCTTGATTTGAAGTACTTTGCTTTCTAGTCCAAAACGTTTTAGAGGTAGATGTTGACACTAGAGCTAAAAGTATGGAGGTTCTGTGATGTGCTCAAGTGCCCCCAAGGGATGAGGCTGAGACAACCAAACTCATTAAGCTCTTATCCATTTGGAAGTAAATTCAATCCAAGCTACATCAAGGGCCAGCATTTCCTCTATTGGACTTTTTTTTTTTCTTAACTGCATCTAACTACTACTTCCCTATTAACACCAAAGCCAACACCTTGGTTTTTGTTTTAATCTAACACGACATTTTCAGGGTAATTTGTCTATGATCAAAGGGCAACATTTTGGTTGAATTACAATTATGAATATCTAGAATCATATCAAGAATGAAGAAAAGGTGAGTAAGAATTTAATTCATTCTGAGAATTGTTTTTGAGGTTATTGCTGTTGTTTCTATTGACTTTTGATTTTTTTTTAACAGGGTTTCAAGTACCTAATCTAAGGTTGAATAAGATGACCTTTAAAGATCATTCCAACCTGATTATCAATCAAATGTCTAATCACCTGCTCTATTTCAAAATGCATGACAAAGGTAAGTCTAAACTCTCTAAGTAGGTTGTACCTACTTATTCTTTATTCCTGGAGTGTAAGAATTGCTGTGACATAAAAAATACTTATTTCATCTCTATCAAAGCACATTTTCAGAAATTGCCTAAACAAAATTCTAAACCAAAGAAAGACCATAGATTCTAAAGACAACACCAACATAATTCCTATTATCAATGATAAAAGTGCTGTGGCTGAAAACAACAGCAATATGAGAGCCAAACATCTAATTTTCCTGTCTCATTCCTCCATTGTATCAGCGGATCACTACAATTGTTTCTGAGTGCTGCAAAATTTGCATTACATTGAGGGACATAAAATTCAGATAAAGATCCAGGGACTTAACTAAAGCAAATATGGTAGGGAAGACTTCTAGAACTTGCTGTTCATAGACATCAAAAATTGTACGTGTTCAGAAAAATACGTGAAACTGGGGACTACTTAGCCTGGGCTAAGCTGTGATGTGGTAACAACACAACCCCCAAATCTCAAGGGCTTCCAAGACAGGTTTATTCTCACTATTTACATGTCCTTTAGATGTCAGCTGCAGCCCTACGCTGTATCCTCTTCATTCCAAGCTGAAGGAGCAACCTCCATGGGAAGGAGAAAAAGAGTCAGGGCAGAACCATGAGATAGCTCTTCAAGCTTTTGCTTACAGGTGGCAAATGTCACTTTCACTCACATTTTATTGGCCAAAGCAAGTCACATGGCCAAAGTGAGGTCAATGATGCATGAAAGTATAATCCTCCCAGAGGGAGAAGCAGTGAATACTTGGGCACAATAATATAATCTACTATGTTTACCACAGGGAAAGATTAAAGGTGCACATGAAAATATTCAAATTGACTCTAGTTTCACCACCTAGAAATAAGCATGGTTAACATTTTGGTTCTGCTTCAACCAAAGAAGGAGAATAAAAGACAGAAGGGTCAAATAAATAAAATTAGAAAGGAGAAATTACAATGGATTCCACAAAAATACAAAGGATTATAAGAGAATATTATGAAAAACTATATGCCAACAAATTTGACCATCTAGAAGAAATGGATAAATTCTTAGACTCATACAACCTCCCATAACTGAATCAAAGAGAAATAGAGAATCTGAATAGACCAATCACAAGTAAAGAGATTGAAACAGTAATCAAAAACCTCCCAGAAAAGAAAAGTCCAGGACCAGATGACTTCTCTGGAGAATTCTACCAAACATTCAAGGAAGATTTAATACCTATCCTCCTCAAACTATTCCAAAAAACTGAAGAAGGTGGAACATTTTCTAATTCATTCCATGAGGGCAACATCACCCTTATACCAAAACCAGACAAGAACAACAAAAAGAAGGAAAATTATAGGCCAATATCACTCATGAACATAGATGCAAAAACCCTCGACAAAATATTGGCAAACTGAATACTGCAATACATTAAAAGGATCATACAGCATGATGAAGTGGGACTTATACCTCGGACGCAGGGATGGTTAAACATCCCCAAATCAATCAATGTGATACACCACGTTGACAAAATGAGGAATAAAAATGACGTGATCATCTCAATAGATGCCGAGAAAGCACTGACAAGATCCAACATCCATTTATGATAAAAACTCTCAATAAAATGGATATAGAAAGAAAATACCTCAACATAATAAAGGCAATGGGTGACAAACCCACAGCTAACATCATACTTAATGGTGAAAAACTGAAAGCCATTCCTCTGAGAACAGGAACAAGACAAGGGTGCTCACTATTGCCATAGTACTGGAGGTTTTGGCCACAGCAATTAGACAAGAAAAAGAAATAAAAGTTATCCAAATTGGCAAGGAAGAAGTGAAATTCTGTTTGCACATGACATGATTTTATATATAGAAAACCCTAAAGAATCCATCAGAAAACTGTTAGAAATAATCAACAACTACAGCAAAGTTGCAGGGTACAAAATCAACTTACAAAAATCTGTTGCATTTCTATACTCTAATAACGAGCTAACAGAAAGCGAAGTCAAGAATACAATCCCATTTACAATCCTTCAGTCTTGCCTTCTGAAGAGCATCACAGCTATGTTCCAACATACCCCCAAAATATAGCCTCCATTCCCCAAACTGGCTTCTGGTGCAGCCATTTACAAAAGTGAGGAAAAAAGTATACATAGAAACAAGTTCTCTGATTTTGAGTGACCGAGATCTAACCCCTCCCCACTCTCCTAAGGCTCTTTACTAAGTATGAATAAGACAAACCTACATCCTACATCATCCAGCCCTCCAGGGGGAATTTTAAGAGGAGGATTTGAATGCTAACCAAGTAAACATGAAGGGAGCCAAGGATAATTGGCACAAATAATCTTCTGACAAAGAGCAGATCTCACACAAAGAAAAGTAAAAAAAATATGTGTGTGTGGGTGTATTTCAAACACTATAAAAAATTATTCCCACCAAAGGAGAGAAAATTGTGTGCAAGAGATACAGAGGGCTTATTTGGAGTGCCAATCCTAGCAAAAGAGAGAGGTGCCTTTAGAGCCCAGGTGCTTTACACATCAACAAAGTTTTTTTTAAAAACTGGAATCTGAATAAGAGATAAGACAGGCTCAGATGCAATGGGAACTGACATGGGTAAGAAACTGAGGAAACAAATAAGGACACTAGAATTTAAACGCAGGAATTAAAATGATATTAATGAAGCACAAAATGATTCTGCAGAAAAAATCTAGTCAGTACGTAGATTAAAAAGGTAATATTGAGGGGCCGGCTCCATGGCCGAGTGGTTAAGTTCACGCGCTCCACTGCAGCGGCCCAGGGTTCGGATCCTGGGCATGGACATGGCACCCCACTCGTCAGGCTACGTTGAGGCGGCGTCCTACATCCCACAACTAGAAGGACCTGCAACTAAGATATACAAATGTTTCCGGGGTGGGGGGGGGGGGTGGTTTGGGGAGATAAAGCAGGAAAAAAAAAGAAGACTGGCATCAGTTGTTAGCCCAGGTGCCAATCCTTAAAAAAAAAAAAAAAGGTAATATTGAGGAAATCATCTCGCAACCAGAAAAAAGGGCAAGGAAAAGTTAACAGAAAATGGAACCTGAATCTATAGATACTAATGGCCCCGAAGACAATGACTAAAAAAGAAAATAAATAATATTGAAAATATCCCTGAACATAAGGAAGACTTCAATTTGGAAAATAAAATCTTTTATCAATAACTATCTTTATCTGGCAAATAAAAATAAAAATTTTTATCCCACAAAATTAGTAAGAAGCAAATCAAAATAAGATAGATCCTAGTGAAATTGCTGAATTTAGATCACATCCTCTGAAGCAATTCAATAAATTAAATCTGAATGAAAAAGTGGAAGGAAGTAGGGGTTAAACCTTGAAGATTTTTGAAAATATACTCTCCTAAATTACTTGAGCTAAAGAAAAATAAAAATGATATCGTGGAATATTTGAAAATAGACAAACACATAAACATACACACACACACACACACACACACACACACACATAAATCAATCCAGCATCAGGCCTAATGGTGAGTCAGTGCCATTTCCATTAACATCAGCAACAAAATGATGCTAGCTTTCGCCCTATTAATATTGTTCTGAGAGTGCTAACCAATGAATAATATAATATTCCATCTGAAATGCACATAAGAATCAAATAGAAATGAACCAGAAAAAAAATCTTTCAGTAAAGTAGCTGGTTACAAAATTTATATATATGTATATTTATCTATCTATCTAGATATCTATTTATCTATATAATTTTTAAAGTGAAGGAAGTCAATCTGAAAAGGTTACATACTGCATAATTCCAATTATACAACATTTTGGAAAAGGCAAAACTATGGAGACAGAAAAAAATCAGTGGTTGCCAGGGGTTGGAGTGGGGGCAGCGATGACGAGGTGGAGCACAGAGGATTTTTAGGGCAGTGCATCTACTCTGTATGATACTATAACGATGGATACATGTCATTATGCATTTGTCATAAAATGTACAACACCTAGAGTGAACCCTAATGTAAACTATGGACTTTGGGTGATAAGAATGTGTCAACGTAGGTTCATCGATTTTAACAAATGTACCACTCTAGTGTGGGATGTTGATAGTGGGGGAGGTTATGGCTGTGTGGGGGCAGTGGTATGTGGGACTCTATATAATTGTTTATAATATTATATAAATTTCGAGTGTACATCATTATATTTCGATTTCTGTGCAGATTACATCATGTTCACCACTCAAAGACTAATTACAGTCCATCACCATACACATGCGCCTACTCACCCCTTTCTCCCTCCCCCCTCCCCTCTTATATATATATATATATAAATCTGTCTATCTATATAAGATATATAAGATATATAGAGAGAAAGATACCAATTATATATATATATCAATTGAAGTGATGACAAAAACAATTCAAGATTCCTAAAACTGGTGAAATAAATTATGGCAGAAATATGAACAATTTAGGTGGTGAAATCTGAGGTGATTTTTTTTCCCCAAATTTTAAATATTTGTTCTTTTTTTATACCAGATATATATTAATTCCAGAAAACGCACTAAAGCTATTTCCATTTTGAAAAATATTTTTTCTTTTGAGATAAAGCATATGATTCAACTTTTAAAAGCTGTTTTTAGAGACATAAACTCTATGATTAAATGTAAATAAAACATAGTAAAATGTTTTATTTTATGTCTATTTAAAGTGGAGAATCACAGAAGGGGGTGTCCGGAGACAAAGGAAGGTAGACACACATTCTCTGTCTGCTGCCTCTCTCACACACATCGCACTGAACGCAGAGACGCTCGACCAATGCCAGAGAAATGTGGAGCCCCACGCACACTCTCAGATACACGGATTTAAAAAGAGAACATTAAAGAAGAAAGATATGGGTTTCCTAAACCATTAGGTAACATCCAAGTCTTGTTGCCTTTAAACTTACAGTAAAAAGGCAATGTAATTATGTATTTCTACAATTCAAATGATACGTGGGGAAATCACTTCCTGCTGTGCAAATCACATAAAACTAGGCCAAAGGCCTGATTCGACTCAAGAAGGAGAAAGGGTCCCTCACTTTACTTTATACATTGATATTTCATTGATATTTCATTGATATTTCATTGATATTTCAAAAGTCTTGAATAGCAAAGCTTCCCTTAGGTCATACTGCCTCTAGTTTTTTGAACCAGGCTAAATTTTCTTCAATGACTTAAGAATTAATTGTTCTACTTATTTATCCGTAACTTTTCATATGGAAGTTTCCCTGAAAGTCAGCTTAAATCAGGCATTTTCTAATATCACACTAATCTCTGTTAAATTGTCATGTGATGATGTCTTTATTCAAAAACTGTAATTTGAGCTGATGTATTCTCTAATTGGGACATAGGCCCCTAGATTTAATAATTATATATTCTTTCCCATCTCACTTTAATTTAGTATGTGGTATGACACTTATATGCCAGGAACATGGCCCAGCTCTTTCCTTCTGTTTTAGGCTTTGCTGGCTCTCGGGCATTATGCATTGAATTGTTCTCAGAACCGAGTCTTCAAAAAATTGTTGTCAGAGAGAGATTAGGGAATACTTCCTTATCCTGAACAACCAAAATACCTCTTACACTGTTTCCCCAAGCAATCCTTCTTCTCTGGACATCCGCTAACTTTATAATTAACAAAACATAAATGGTTTTTCAAAAAATCAAGTGAGAAGCACATCAAAAATAGCATTTGAGGTCAGAGTCCCTAACAAGACCACCACCTCCCGTTTAGCTTTCTCTATCATGTTAGAGAAAAAATATCTCAATAAAAATAGTAGGCCTTGGGGCCGGCCCCGTGGCCGAGTGGTTAAGTTCCTGCGCTCCGCTTTGGCGGCCCAGGGTTTCGCCAGATCGAATCCTGGGAGCAGACATGGCACTGTTCATTAGGCCAAGCTGAGGCAGCATCCCACATGCCACAACTAGAAGGATCCACAACTAAGAATACAGAACTATGTATGGGGGGGCTTTGGGGAGAAAAAGAAAAATAAAATCTTTAAAAAAAAAATAGCAGGCCCTTTCTATGTGCCAGTCCCAGATGCCAAGCACTTTCCATCCATTCTCAATGACTCTCTTGTTATTGACAGTGTACAGACAAGGAAAACAGGGCTTAGGAAGTTTATTAACTCTATTTGACATCAAAGCCCATGCAACAAAGTTTTTCACTACTCTTTACCCTTGATTTACTGATAAATCAATGAATAAACTAAACAACAAATCAAGTTTGTTAGAGTATGGTACATTACTGACAGCATACAGTACAATTTATAAGGTTCTTAACCTAGGGTTCACGAGGGGTTTGGCTCATTCTTTAAACTCCTGAAATGATATGAAAAGTTGTGGATAAACATGCATGTTATTTCCCTAAGGAGATATTCAATAGCTTTCATCACATTATCAAAAGGCATCCTTGCGAGTTTTTATTTCTAAAATGATTGTTACCAGTACAAGTTTAAAAAAATCCATGGGCACAAAAGCTGTACAACATACTTAATATAATGAGATCACAGGACATGTGATTTTGATGGGAGCATATGGCATGGACATTTGTGACAAGTCTATTTTGATTCCATCACTCGATAATTTTACCACTGCTAATTTTCTAAGATTTGTCAGCCACTTTTTCATTCATCATTTGGTTTCTGACCCTTGCTAATATGTTTTGAAAAGAAGCTTTGGTAGCACCATAATTCACATTTTAACAGAAAAAATAATATTGGGAAATGTCGTTCATGCCTGCTAATAGGTACTGATTGTCAGCAGAGTGCAAAGACTTTTTGGCAAAAACAGGAAATATCAAAAGATTTTGCCTCTTGGTGACCTTAACGATTCATAAATCCATGTTGAGAGTGTGTAAACTCTTACTGAGGCATCAAGTGACTTGAGGAGCAGCACATGTCCTGTTCTCCAGAGGAATTTCCTGTGAAAACAACAGTTTCTGTACTGAGTGGAGGTATGCTGAAAAGGTGGCTAAAGCAGAACAAAACGGCTTAGGTTAAAAATGTTCCTGAATCAACCCTGGTGTTTTGCTGGTGGGAATGTAAAATGGTGGAATTGCTATTGAAAATAGTATGGCAGTTCCTTAAAAAAACTAAAAACAAAATTATGATATGATCCAGCAATTCCAGTTCTGGGTGTAGACCCAAAAGAACTGAAACAGGGACTGGAACAGATATTTGTACACCCATATTCATAGCAGTATTATTTATAATAGCCAAAAGGTGGAAGCAACCCAAGTGTCCATCAACGGATGAATGGATAAACAAAATGTGGTATATTCACACAATGGAATATTATTCAGCCTTAAAAAGACTGGAAATTCTGAAACATAGTACACCATGGATGAACTTTAAAGACACTGGGCTAAGAAATAAGCCAGCCACAAAGGGAGAAATTTGGTATGCTTCTATTTATATAAGTACCTAGAGTAGTCAAATTTTTAGAGGTGGAAAGTAGAAGGTGGTTGCCAGGGTCTGTGAGGAGGCAGAATGGGGAGCTAGTGTTTAATGGGTACAGAGTTTCCATTTGGAAGATGAAAAAGTTCTGGAGATGGAAGGAGGTTGTCTTATGTCTTACTCCATTTGGGCTGCTATAACAAAATACTACAAAATGGTGGCTTATAAACAACAAACACTTATTTCTCCCAGTTCTGGAGGTAGGGAAGTCCAGGATCATGGCATCGGCAGATTCAGTGCCTGGTAAGGACTCTCTTCTTAGTTCATAGATGGCCATCTGATTGCTGTGTCCTCACATTGTGGAAGAGGGCAAGGGATCTTTCTGGAGTATCTTTTATAAAGGCACTAATTCAATTCATGAGGGCTCCACCCTCATGACTTAATCACCTCCCAAAGGCCCCACCTCCAAATACCATCACCTCGGGGGGCTTAGGATTTCAACATATGAATTTTGGGAGGACACAGACATTCAGACCACAGCAGTGGTGATGGTTACAGACCAACATAAATATATTTAATGCTGCTCAACAGCACACTTAAAAATGGTTAAAATGGTAAATTTTATGTATATTTTACAACAATAAAAAAGTTCCTGATTATCAGCTATAATGACTTTGATGACATACAAGCATTAATTTTACATTATTTTGTGCTCAAGTTTCATCTTCTTTATAAAATCTTTCCTAACCTATTAGATAGAAAGACTATACCAACTTCAACATTCCCAAGAGAAAATCTCTTGGCTGTCCTAACAAAAGTCCCACCAGGCTGCTAATGGTGCTCCAGAGGCCTGGGCATTAGCAGGTTCTGTTCTCCCTGGTGCCACATCACACATTAGGAATAGAAATAGAGGCAGCAGCATAATTCTTTCAAAACACCACTGACGGGTTAGCCTGGCTGCATAGAATTACTGCAACTGCCACCCACCTACCTAATCGACTAGCCATTATCTACCTAATCACAGATATTTCATGGTCAGAGACCTTAAGTAGAATTTTTAAAAACTGTCATCCCTCTAGAATAGCAGTGTTTATGCAGACCTTTACCCACATATCAGGGCACCCGTAATTTACTTGCGCTGGACATTCAGCATAATTGTTGGTTTCAATTATCGCTTATTCACTGTTACAAAAGGGAAAGAACAGCTGACAGAAACTGAGGATCTACTGCCCAGCCCCAGGTTCTTCAGCCTTGTGAACTCGTTTCACTGGGATGTGGTAACCTTCGCACACTCTAGAGGGAGGCTGCGGCCAGCTTGTACCGGCTCAAGAGCCAACTGCACGCATCTCTCTCCAGCTCAGCCTTCAGAGACATCCTCTTGGGAACTCCATGGTGGGTGTACGTATGCCATGCAAGTCAGCATTTCTGTGCGTGTGAGAGCTGATTTTTAAACATTTACCGGTACACCACTGCATTCATCCTGTGGTGTTTTTTCCTTCCGTTCTTATACTAAAAAAATCCCATGGATTGCTTGGGTTTGAAACCAATCCCAACTGTGTTATTTCCTAGCTATGAAACCTCAGGCAATTTATTTAATCTCGCTGTGTCTCAGTTTCCTCATCTATAAAACAGGGATATAACATCTACCTGATGATGTTGTGAGAAGTAAATACAATAATTCATGTGAAATGCTCACTATTATTATGCATTCTCTTCTGAGCCTCTCCTCCAAACGACTCTCGGAGGAAAATGGACTTAGGACACATGGTGTATCCACGAGAGCATCAACTTCTTCCATGTGCTGGTTCAGGACTCTTATGTCTCAGGAGTACCAATTTTGAGACTGATTTGATCTATGACACTATTTTATTAAAAGCCCCTATGTAAAAGGTTTGCTAATTTTCCATCAAAAGATAAAGAGCATTTTGGAGGAAAATGCATAATTTAACAAAAATCCACAAAATAGAAACTAATAGACCAGTTAATGTCTTTAAATGAATTTTGTGTCATATCCTTATTAAAACTACAGCCTACACATAAATATAAGAGGATGATCCAATAATACACTTATTAAGATTATTTTAGTGTCAAAAATACTTGAGATATTGATATAAAGGGAAGGAATAGGAGTCCCGATGGCTTGACAAACCAGATTTGAGGTCCAGACAGAGCATCAAATTCGTGGTATGTTAAAATTAGCAAAGAAATGGATGGCAAAAAGCTTGAGCTTGAGCCTTCCTTTTCCAGCAGGTCATGTGATCTTGTGTCTGAAGAGTGATAACTTCCTCTACGCAGGGAAGATGCTTCTGTGCCCAACCTACCTCATGGGATTTGGTGGAACTCAAGGAAGAAAACACTACTTTAAAATACTCACATGTGCATTGGGATAAAGCTGGAAGACCGAATACAGGATCTATTTCACTCCGAAATCCCACTGAAATCCAATGAAAACAACACTAAAGAGACTTTTTTTTTAAGTAAAACCCCACAAGAGCAGTGCAACAAGAAAAATAGAATTTTGGGACTGGAAACCAGGTAAGAGTGGTAAAATGACATCTGGGTCATTAGTGTGTCCTGTCACAAAGAAAATAAGGAGAAGTTTAAGGAATTCAAAGAAAGGTTTAAAATGTCACTTGATATTGAATTGGGATGAAAAAAGCTGCTTTTCCCCAAATCCCAAGCTGTCTGTTACAGAGGTTTTGAAAGTTGTTCCCAGGACCACCATGTCACCTGGGAACTTACTCCAAATGCAAATTCTTGAGCTCGTCCATACTAGTGAATCAAAAACTCTGTGTTTTAACAAGCCTCACACCATGCAGGAGATTTAAAGGATTGCTAAGTGGGCTCTGTTCTTCACGGACCTAACACCAACTCTATGGAATAATAATATAGTATGAGACACAGAGGCCCTCCCAGGTAATAGAGCACAAGCCTTAGAAACAAAGAAATTGTTAAGATTTTTCCTCAGAAATTAAAAAGAAAAATTATAATAAGAATTTTAAGTGATAACTAAAACATTTAACATTTACGACCTTCATATGACAAAATTATTTCTAAAATCTTTAGAAGGCTTATGAAAAACTTTTACTACAAATCCAATATCTCCATTTATGAATAAAGAAGAAAATAAAGCAAAAAGCTCTATCGTGAACTAACAGGACCCTGTTGTCTACTAATCCTTGTGATTACAAAATTTCTTGGATCCCAGATTCAGAAATGGAAAGAGAGAACCAGTCACTGTCTTTGACTAGATCAGAGGTCAGGAAATGTTTTATGTAAAGGGCCAGACAGAAAATATTTTAGGCTTTGTGAGCCATACAATTTTGTGGCAGCTACTCAATACTGCCTCTGTAGTGGAAAAGCAGCCATAGACAATACGCACACAAGTAAGTATGGCTTTTTCCAATAAAACTTTATGTACAACACCAGACTGCAAGCCAGATTTGCCCAGTGCTGACTCCTGACCCAGATTACGAAAGATGAGGAAGTATTCTTGGGACCAGATATTGGAGAGTACAGTCAGTCCTCCACATCCCCAGTTCTGCATCCCTGGACTCAACCAACTGGAGACGGAAAGGCCTACAATGGTTGTGTCCCTACTGAACATGTACGGGCTTTTTTCTTGTCACTATTCCCTAAACAATACAGTTTAACAACTATTTACATACCATTTACATTGTATTAGGTATTATAAGTAATCTAGAGATGATTTAAACTATATGGGAGGGTGCATGTAGGTTAGATGTGAATACTATGCCATTTTATATAAGGGACTTGAACATCCATGGATTTTTGGCATCTGCAGGGGTCCTGGAACCGAACCCCATGGATACCAAGGGACAAATGTACTTTCAAAGGCTGTAGATTACCAAATAGCTTCCAGGTCTGTTAATCTGTAGTACAGTTGGCAAAGCATTTACAAAGGAGAGTCTGAATTCACTGACTTCTTGCCAACTCCAGCTTTCTCTCTCTCCCCTAACAGGTGAAAGTAGATACTTTAGGCTTAGAAATACACAAATTGGAAAATAGTAATAAGATACAAAGTAGAAAAGATTGTTTTCATCAGAGTAAACTTTTATCTATGCCAGTTTTATTAAAAGCCCCGTGTGAAAAAGCTTTGCTAATTTCCACCTGAAGGATAACATCCTAAGTAGTCCAAGAGCATTTCAACAAAATCCATGAATTTTTAAAAAAAATTCCAAAATTAGGAAAAATGTAAACTAACTTTACTTGTAAGTTTTGCTAGTATTCTGAAATTTAAGAAGGTAAAATGAAGCATTTAAAAAGGGCAAATTTTGTCTAGTCCAAAAACGAGCGATGGGACAAAAGTCTGGAGTACAAGAGCATTCAAGTAATAAGTTATTGGCACCCACCATTTTCCCCACTGCCCCTTCCTATGTAAGTCTGGCTTCCTCATCTTTGCCACACTGTACTTGACTGAGTATGCATTTTGGTATTTCTTCACCGGTTTTTTCCTTTTAAAAAATGCTTTATTTTGGAATAATTTCAGATTTGCAGAAAAGTTATAAATATACTACAAAGAGTTTCCACATATCCTCCACCCATGACTTCCTCCAGTTCACAGAAACTGACAAAACAAGAGATTTTAATCTTAAAGTTTAATAATTTATAGTGGTAATTGAAAAATAAAAGACATTTGGAAATAAATTCAAATGCCAAATTTGTACTTATTGTTTAAATAAACTGTATAGTACTTTTAAATTTAGTATTCTAAACATGAAAATTTAGTCAGCAAATCACCCTTCAGTTCTCAGCTTGTGTCACCTCAGAATAGGCACCTAGTCCATCACTTTCCAGGACAACAGCCTTTTCATTTCCTTCACAGCACTTACTGTACTCAAGAGTGACATTATTTGTTTATTGGCTCATTGTCTATCCCCAGGACTTCACCTGTTATGTTTCCTGCTCTTCTCGTTATAATCCCTGGGCCCAGAATAGTGCCTGGAGCATATCGAATAGATGCCTGATAGACAGCTGGATGAATGAATGAGCGAACACTTTAGATATAGTTGGGGTGATATAAAGCATATGATCAAAGACATACTATTTAAACTGCCATTGTTTCTGAAATTTCAAACCTTTACCACCAGCCACACACAGGTGAAGTTTTGGGGAGCCTACGTGTTAGTCCATCACCTTTGTAATCACTTCTCACTGAGACAAAGTTTAGAATTGCTACTCCCAATATATCCTCGTTCTCTGAGAGCCAGACGTTTCAAAGTAGATCTGCATTGTTGGTTCACTGCACACAGTATTTCCTGGTATTATTCATTTGATGTGAAAAGTCAATAAAGAAAAATTTTAAATCACCCTTGAGGTTAGACTAATTAAAGTATTAATCATCTTTCTGTATGTAAAAATCTATTTTGAAAAAACTCACAAATGCTGGATTCCAACCTTATGATGGTTTGAGAATGAGATATTTTGGGAAGACATGTGAAAAGCTGAAAAGACTAAAGGGGAAATGTTGCAGCTCTCCTTCCCTCCCATTGCCTAGCCCTCAGCTTCAAGTTCAAGGAACTACCTGGTTGTAGGAAAAAGAAAGGAAGGATGAACAGATTAGATGGCAAGAAGGAAGGAAGGAAGGAAGGGGGAGAGACTACCTAATCCCATATTCTCTACAAACACTTATATTCCTCCCAGGGTCAAATATTACAAAATGCGTCCAAAAATCAAAGCACTTGATCATCTGCCCAACCAAGGGAAAGAAAGGCATTCCAAGATAAGCATCCACAAAATATCCACTTGTCAAATAAAAGAAGCAAGCAGACAAAACCACTGGAGCACTTTCAGGCTCTCTGCTTCATTTAGAGCATTTACCCTTCTCCTGTTTCTGGACCTGCACGATGACGAAGAGCGGACACTAATAAATGCGTTCAATGCGGCACAAACTGATCCACCATCTAAAGAGTACAATAAGCCCACTGTCACTTCTAGAACATCTCCTGCTTATGATGTAATGAGCTGCAAATAACTCAAATTATCTGGTGAACAAAAGATTTAACAGTCTGAATCTCACTGCCAAGAAACATATCAACATTAATACTAAAAATGGAGTTGAGGGAAAAATTCATCTTCTGACCTCATGCCTAAATCTTGAAAGACTAAAAATAATAGTAATAGTAGGTAAATACAACTCTACACTTTTCTCTATCTAAAAATAGAAAAGTCAGTAGTAGTAAGGCTGAGATTATTCATTTGGAACTATTTTATGTACTTAAAGAACAAAGGAAATGAGTTTGTGATGTTAATTCTGAAACAAGATTTTCAGTGTAAGAGAAAAGAGATACAATACAACATCAAATAATACTAAAATGGCATAAAGTTTACTTGGGAAAATCAGTATGAACTAATAATTTTTTATTCTTAAATATACATATTTCATACCCTGTCCCCTGAAAGAGTGTGGAAACACTGATAACCAAGAATGAGCACCCTTCATGGCCAGACTGTAGTTTCTAAATTCCATTTTCTACTAAAAGGAACCAGAGCTCCTTGGAATGGCTGATTCTTAGACTGGAATACGAAATGAACAAGAGGAGCTTTGGGTATCCTGCTGACCAAAAAGCAGGCTCAAAGAAACTAATGGGACATTAGCTTCTGGGATGTTCCGCATTTTGATCTGGGTGCTGATTCTTTGGGAAGGTTCAGTTTGTGAAAATTCATTGTGATTCACTTATGATAGGTTCTCTTTTCTGTATGTATATACCGGAGCCAATCTGAAGGGTCTCCCAATGAAAAGAAGATTTTATTTGAGCATCCAGAAAAAAAAAGTTACTGCAACCATTTAAAACATAGCAACTATTTTAAAAATTCATGAATGGACAATGATAGTCAAGAAAGAAAGGAACTCTCTCCCTGCTCAAAAAATCAAAGAAACATCTTTGATTGCCTTTTGAAGAAACTGAAGCACCAACTCTGAAATTGTCTATTCAAAGGGAAGTATTAAGCACTTACTCTGCCTTTCCCATATGAACTGTATTTCAGGGTCACCATATACTAGTTGATGAGGGAAGCTGCCTTACAAAGGAATTCCAGCTAATAAATGTAGAAGGAATGATAGGATGGGGAGGGGGAGGAAAACTTCTACAATCCCTAATGAAATAATGTATTCAGGCAATGATTACTGATGAATGAAATCATGAGATGAAAAAAATTGATGGGGGAACTTCACAATAGAGGGATCAGGATACCACTCTCTGAAGCTATTGTTCAATCTTAGCATCACTAAAAGTGGAGCAACTGGACCATATATGCCTGCTAAGGTGATGCTACGTGAAGTACGCAGCCCCATGGAAGCAGAATTCTTGCCCAAAAAAGTAAAATCTGAATCCAATCAAGCCTCTAGATCTAATTTTCACTTTCCAGTAATTTGTGTGACAGAGAAAAAGGTTAAATAACAACAATCAGCCAAACTCAGTATGTAGAACATTCTATTGCCCAAGTGGCTTAATTTCTTCAACAAGTAAATGACTTGAAAAAAGGGGGAATATCCTAGGAAAAAGAGACTTAAGGACTCAATAACCAAATGAAACGTATGTACTACTTTGGATCTGATGCAAATAAACTAACTTTAAAAAGATAATTTTGAGAAATTTTAACGTGGAATGAGTAATAAATGATATCAAAGAATTATCATGCATAATGTTAGGTGTGACAATGGCATGATGGTTTTATAGGAAAATGTGCATACTAAGAGATGCATAATGAAGCATGTACAGGTGGACATGACATAATCCGAATTTCTAATAACTTCAGAATAAAAGGGGGGAGGGATAAATGCATCTGGGTGTGTTCCCTGTGCTATTCTCTTCACTTTTGCATATATTTGAAATTTCTCTAAATTTGAAATACTCTAAATTAAAGTATTTTAAAAAAATAAAAAAAGAACAAAAAATGAAAAAAGTCTTAAGAAACAAAAATTTCCCTCTTCTCCGCTATTTACATATGAAACCCTTGACATTAACAGTAGATTCCTTTTCTTCACTTAATTACTTCTTCATTCCACCTTTTAACTGGATATGCATTTAACATACAATTTATTTATCAAAGCTGGTCTAAATCTTTCTGATGTTTGGGTGACCCAGCTTTCTAAAACCTCACCTATTAGATTGAGAAAGAATGTACAGGGGGAGGGCTGGTCTAGTGCACAGCCTTTACCTCTGGACAAAGGTTCCTTCCTGGTCCCTTGTTCCTATTATTTTCAACAGGGTGAGAAGGACATTTTGAGGTCTTCCCACTCCTCTTCCCTGGAGAGAAGAGCTGGCTAATGGCCTGCTCCCTCCCTGGTGGCTCCTCAGCTCTTCAGAATCAGGTGCCTCTCGAACAGAAGAAACCCCCTTCAACCTGAGAGACAAAAAAGCAGGGACAGCCAAGGAGAGGAAGAAAGGGGCAGGTAAAATGGCATCAGCATTGCCAATTCTCATTGGATAGTCCCTCCATGTCCACCCCCTGAGGGAGAAATCTCATGATCCTCAAATCAGACACAAGAGAGCAAACATCAGCTTTCCTAGCATGCCAGGGCTGAATCTGCTTTCTCCTCTTCCAGTTTTTGCTTAACCACATAAAGTTTGCTGACTGGTTAGCTGATTTACTGAGTTTACCTTTTTCACCACATTTCAACCTGTTTCATATGTCAATAATGGCTTCCAAGCACTCCCTACCTTGTTTTCCTTTTTTCTGGTTCTGGTTACCCTTTCCTCAGGGAGTTAAGTGAAATTGAATGTGCAGCTGATCGTAGGAACGCCGAGAAAAAGAGATAAAGGGGCTTTCTGAAAGCTTTTCTGAATATACATGCATACATACTAATTTCTATGACAAAAGAACAGTAAAAATAAACACACTTCGTTAAGGAAATGTGATGCCCATCACCTGCATTTTCCTTTTAAAGAAAAGTTTAATTTCTTTCTCATATAGTCAAGTCACAACTCAGCAATTGTGTGGAAACAAATTTCCAGTTGCTTATTTCCATGAACTTAAACCTGATAGTTAAAGGGATTCATGGACATTTCATCTCTGCGTGTGGTCAAGTATCAAGAGATTCTAGGCAATACTGACCCAAGAGATCCCATGAGATAGAGCAAAGTAATTCAGGCAGAAGGACAGTAAACTATCCAAAATAAACATCCAATCCAGCTGGGCTTCTTTGTTGTTTGCATCAACATTCAAAATGGATATCCTGGGGCCAGACCGGTGGCAGAGTGGTTAAAGGGTTCAGTGTGCCCCACTTTGACACCTGTCAGCCACACTGTGGTGGCAACCCATATATAAAGTAGAGGAAGACAGGCACAGATGTTAGCTCAGGGTGAATCTTCCTCAAGCAAAAAGAGGAAGATTGGCAACAGATGTTAGCTCATGGCTAATCTTCCTCAGCAAAAAAAAAAAAAAAAAAAAAAGGATATCCTGAGGCCTGAAATCTGCTTAAATAACAGGTACTACCCATTTGAAGTTAAATGAGTCATCGGGACAAGAACCACTGTTCTGGAATTGAGTCAGTCTCCCCCTATCTTTAAACTACAATCAAATAATTAATGTTGAGTTTAACTAATGTACATAGAGAAGCACAATGCCATAAGGATCCTATGATTTGAAATGCTTTCATAGTTAAAGCTCCTTATTACCCTATAAAAGCTTGATTCAATATCAAATTAACAGGAACATCACTGTAAGTAGTTCACTTCCCACCAATATACAGTGATGGAAGATGGGGAAAGAGAAGTTTTGCGATTAACCACAACTCTCTGTGCTTGAAGGTACATCTGTTTCTGATGGCGAGATTTTTCAGTGTCAACACTTCTGCACATGTAGATGGCACAACAATTGCTCAGTGAATCACTCTGGTGTCCGGAATGAGTAAGAGGCTAGTAAATGAACTCTAAATCTCTACAGGTGTCGTTCAAAAAGAAGTCAACTTAATGAATCAGTTTTACCCCCCTGGGACCAAAACAGTCAGAGCAGGCAATGGAGCTCATAGGTCATGAAATATCAGACTCTGAGATGACAACCTCAAGGTCTGGAAAGAATCAATCAGACCTTATCACTATGCAAATCAGATTTCCAAATTAAGAACAATGGACCGTCTTATTTTGGAAAAGTCTTCCTTCTTCATAAGAAAGCCTGGCAGGTGTCACCTTAACTTCAGAAAGCCATCACTTTCAAAGCACACACATTTTATACAAAATAATAAAATGCCAAAAGAGAATAAAGACTAACAGAGTGTTCTGTGTAAAGTACATGGGGATGACTTCATGTAAGGAGAGAATAAGAAATTGATGCTTCAAGCAGGAATTTTGACCTCAAAAGCCTACAGATGCCTGGCAAGTAACATAAATCTGTAAGGCTGGTCAGTTAAGTTTTGGGGACTGATAAAGACTAGCAAACTTCAGTCCTTGGATTAGTAACAAGACCACAATTTTAGTCTTCCAAAAGAAGCTAGGTATCTGATTTTTTATGTGAAGTCTCCAGATTGTCTAGTGTTGGCAATTAACTCGATCTAAAAAAAAGAAAGTTTTTACAGGCTAAAAAAAATATAGTCTAAAATGTGACCTGTGGGTCATCAGTTTGCAAACTGTGCTTTAAAATGTAATTTTAAAATGTAATTTCAAATAATGCAGTAATAAGCTGAAAGCTTCTCACATAACAATGATTATATGAAATCATCGAGCCTTCGCTTCTGCTCTACCAGGAGGGACCAGGCCATGCACAGGAAGGGCAGGAGTGGTATCAGGACGCCTGAGGAGCATTTCCCTAATGACAAACATCTGAACTATCGTTACCGTCACCATCATCATCACCACCACCACCCCTGTGCCCCACGGAAAATAAGAGTTTGAGGAGAGGATTCGCAGCTTGCGAAAGCTCCCCAAGAGCTTGAATGGCACACCCTCCCACTCTGGGGATCACGGACCTCAAGAAAGTAGAAAGCTTTGTATAACTGAGAGCGACGTGTCTAAACTGTGAAGAGCAAACTCACTGAGCCTAAGATGTCGAACAGTGTATGTGAAATGGCTCTGAAAATAATAACTGCAAATATCAAAGAGACAAGGAGACCATAGTAAATATTGCTGGTATCGTATTAGTTACTTCAGTCTCATGGGCAAAAAAAACCCCAATCAACCATCTACTTGTTTACTATGAAAGATTATGAAAACTGGATTTATGTTAAAAACGTGTGCCTGCATGTACATGTGGGTTTGTGTGCATAGGCATATGTAATGAAAGCAAGGATAACATCTGGGCCGTCTCTAGACTTAGGTCTGTGGGGTCATTACTCAAGAAGGGAAGGGGAGTGCCTTATTTCCCCATGATGCCAACTGCAGATACAAAAAGGCTAACAAATACTTTGGCATGTTTTTCTACTTCCTATCCTTTAAAAAACTACAGCAGAACTTTTTATGAAGATGTCTAAACAAAACCAAGATTACTAGGTATTATTTTTAGATCTGATATACACATAAAAGATAGAAAGAAACACCTTCCTGTGATTTGGCACTCTCTCACTAATCTCTGGCTATTATTAAACACTGCCTAATCTAACCCTGCTCTTCATTTTAAGCTGGCGTTCTCCTAACTCACCTTTGTAACTTGAAGTCAAAGTCTTCCAGGTCGGCTTTAAGGTAAAAGCTGTTTGAAGTGGCTTATCCTCAGATGCCTGCAGTTTTTTCTGGGAACTCGGTCTGTCTATTGATCCTGCTGTGGTTATCCGGTAAATCACAGGTGTGGCTCCTTGATTTCCTTCTCTTGCTGTTTTGCAGTAAGGGGCAGAAGCTGAAAAAAGAGATTACAGTCATATAGTACATCTCCACAGAACTTCCAGGAGCCTCTCGGGCGGACTGCTGATGGCCAATCAGAAAAGTCCTTCCAAGTTATCTCTTGAGGAGAAAGTTCACCAGGGACGATGTCTCGGCTTTTCACCTCCTTTGCTCAACCATGTGTAATCCCAAAGATGCAACTGTTGAACTCCTCAGCAAGCAGTAACATTCACAATTTATATCTTACCCAGAGATTGGGGTAAGAAAACTCTCGACTTTTATAGCAAATATTTTCTAAAAGGAGATAACGTCTATTTTCCAGAAACTTGTTTAACCCTCCAATTAAATGTAAACCTCAAACAGCGTTTTTAAAAATAAAGTATGAAGTAGTTTCATCACATATGCATGTACATATACAATCCCAGCGCTCTGATAAAGACCCATGAATAGTCTCTAATTTGCCTTCACAGAACAGAATGTCGCCAAACTCCTCGAACCATCCTCTAGCAGAAAGAGCTGACTATAGTACCAAAGAGTAGAGTTTTCAACTTGACATAATTTCTCAAAAGGCAAAGAAACAGTATTTTATGAGAAGATAAAATATATTCACTTTAAGGGGAAAAAAAAGAGAAACCTGACAAGTAATCCAAAGGAGAAGCTCAATTAGTTACTCTCCAACCCTCAAACTCGATAGCAGTTTTTTCCTTCAAGCCATAAACCTCACCAGCAGACTCGTTTACTCACAAGCTTTAAAAATTACTCCCAAGGTTTGACTACGTTTCCAGCCTATTCTTTCACTTTGTTTTAGTTTTTCTCTTTTTACTTATGGAGAAGGGGAAAAAAAAGCACACACACATATTGTGAAAGACTACGATAATGAAAGTGCAAAAGATTTACGTCTGCCCAGAATCCTACGTCGTGATTGCTCCTTTAAGTACCATTTTTCTGGAAAAAAAATATTTGTTCTAAACCCTCCTCTACCTCTACAAAAACGGGGGGGTTTTTTTTAGTATCTACTATGTTGTAAGACAATTCCATGCATCTTGTAGGTCCTAAATAAAAGGTAATTGATGATTATGATGATGACACAGAAGAACTGAGGTTAGGGTCTGTCAATACTATTTTTGTATGCTCAGTATTATGTCTGCTTATTTTCTGCAGACAATACTCAATCTATGCTCTTTAATCTCATATAATTATAGGCAGACTGAATATGAATGGTCAGCTGTAGAAACTCCCCTACTCACCCTTCCCTGCTCTTTCCTATGATGGACTCTGCCAAGCTTTAGAAAAGGAGAGAACACTGAAAAAGGAAGAAGAAAGAAGAAAACTATGGCAAAGAGCCCCTTGTGCTATATACTCAGCTCTTTTTTGCCACTCCCACGTGATCCCTCTTCCTTAGTATTATTTTCCATGACCCCTCACCATCCTATAATGGCAAGCGGGAAGGTAAAGAAGCATAGAGGACCACGGGGTAAGATCAAGGTTTCCTCTCCATCTCTATTTTCCCCAGTCCAGCAGCAGAGGGGAGAGAGAAGACAGGCTGAATCTTGCTAACCATACCTAAGAAGTCCCCCTCCCTCCCGCATCACACATATCGGTGTGTCCTCACCTCCAGCCTATGTAAATTGGACCTTGGCCAGACGAGTATTTTTCTACTTCACTCTTCTCTCTCCCCATAGTCTTTGCCCATAGATCCTTCAAAATCCAGCTTACAACCACAGCTCCAAGCTCCTTCATTGATCTTCCTAGTCTAGAGAGAAGGATCTTCTCATTGCACTTGGTACTCTCATTGCACATGCTACTCTCAGTCAGTTCTACTCGTGTAACATGGTCCTGGTCTTACATGTTGCTTACACCTCTTATCTCCCCTAACAGACTGTGTCAACTCTGGGAAGCAGGAACCAGATCTTAGTTTCCTGCACACAGTGTGACAGTTAAAAAATGAAATTTATACAAGGTTCCTATTTATATGTACTTAAGAAATGAATCTATAAATGTCCATTTTGCACCAAAGTGTGTATTTTCACACAGTGTATGCAATGTCCCAGAATAAGGGTTCTGGTTTGTTCTGAGACTATAATTAATGTTCATGTGGACATCCTGTGCAACTTTCAAAAAGACAATCAGCACGATAAAGTATAGTGCTGTCTATAACCTTCAGGGCACTATCCACTCTGTGTTATAAATGACTACTCTACCGGGGCTGGCCTGGTGGTGCAGCAGTTAAGTTCACACGCTCTGATTCGGAAGCCTAATCCCAGGCATGGACCTATACACCACTCATCAAGCCATGCTTTGGAGGTGTCCCAGAAAGAAAATAAGAGTGGCAGAGATATTAGCCCAGAGACAATCTTCCTCAAGTAAAAAAGAAAAAAAGAGGAAGATTGGCAACAGATGTTAGCTCAGGGTCAATGCTTCTTCACCAAAAAATAAATAAATGACCACTCTATCAATACATGGTTCAGATACAACCAATCATCTCTGGTAGTTACTCAAGCCAGAAATACTAGGAATATTTGTCTTAATTCAGCTTCAAAAACTTGATTCAGACAGAAAGTTTATATCATCACATTCAAATTCCCAATTTCGAGGTGACTAGTATATTAAGTTTTATTCAAAATCCAGGAAGTTAACCAAGTGGTAAGTAAACTTTATTTTATTTTATTATTATTATTTTTTTGCTAGGAAACATGCTCTCTGAGCTAACATCTGTTGCCAATCTTCTTCTTTTTTTCCCCTCCCCAAAGCCCCAGTGCATAGTTGTATAGTCTAGTTTTAAGTCCTTCTAGTTCTTCTATGTGAGCCACCACCACAGCATGGCTACTGACAGACAAGAGGTGTCGTTCCACATCTGGGAACTGAACCTGGGCCGCCAAGTGGAGTGTGCCAAACTTTAACCACTAGGCCATCAGGGCTGGTTCAACTTTATTTTAATTAAGATACTGTCCAGGGTCTTGCTTTACCTTGCACATAAACTGTGCATGGGGCAGAAGTCCAAAGTTGCTAAACTGGTAAAGTTCAAGTCTAATTACTCCTTGTGACAACACACATGAAAATTTAATTCTTAAAGCTCTCATTAAGAAAGAAATTCAGAGAAGAAGTTGTTTCTTTTTAAAACTATAACCAATATGGATGCTTTAAAAAAAAATCTAGCTTTCAGAACACCAAAACGAATCATGTTCTAATTTAATGATATTCTCTGTAGGCCAAAAAGGTTCCCAACACCCTCCTCCTAAGCTATTAATGAATTAAAAGTTGTCAAGGTTAAAAGGCTGATTTGAACAAAATCTCCTATACCAACCAGTACTCGGGTAGAAGTCTCTGAAATCTCACTCAGGGGAGCTTAGTGATTTGGCAAAGATTTCTTCTGAATGGCTCATTCAGGAAGTAAATGATCCATTATCTTTGCAAGAGACTTCTTCCTGTAAATCGTGTGACTAACCCTCCCACAGCCTGAATTTTGCCCACTAGACACCACGGTCTCGTCTAGTGCACTCCCCACAGATTCCACTCATTTCCTGTTCAAGCCCCTCAGAGCCCAAGATAAATCCTACTAAAGACTGGGCTATCCTGTGTGGCTACTAAGTTAATGCATAGAATGCAAAATGGAGACAAGATAGAGTAAGCTCCACCACTCTGTAAAATGCTACAGGAAAGATTCTCAAAATAGTGAAGACAACCAGAATAACCCAAAGCATATTTACACAAAGTTAGCAGTCTACATAGCAAAGTTCATTTCACAACAAAAATAAGAGATGAGACACTTTTGACTATTTTCCAGATGGTATGTGGTCCACAGTTTTGATTCTATGCCCACATCATTTCCACAAAGAAGGATTGGTCTTAATTCAGGGTTAAACATCCTAAATTGCTTTCCCAGAAAACTGTAGCCCAAGACACGGTACCAGACCTTTCTTCATTATCTTGTTTACAGTGTCTACTGTCTCCACTAACCACCTTAGTTGGTGAGAAGATAATTATTTTGCTTTTTTCACTGGCAGCAATGTTTAGACAAGAAATTTATTTTTTTCTTCCTATCTGTGATAATCCCAAGTGCAATGAGAGTTTCGATACTGTGTCTAAGTCTCTGGAGAATTTGGTTTTAATGCTACAATCCAATAGGGTTTATGGAAACAGGTTGTCCTAGGGTAACTTCCCGAAGATGGAAAACTCCAGCCACCTCATCACTACTGTGGCTTTCTTGTCAATAACTGAAGAGCAGAAGACTTTTAGCTTTGGAATTTATCCAGTCACATTAGTGCTACCATAGATCAAAGGAGTTAAAATTCCCCAGGTGAAATAACATACCAGAGTTTTCATATTTGCCATTAGGTATTGATTGATTCATTCATCTAACAGCAAGTCAATTGTGTAGTTATTATATACGAACATCAAAATCACACACTAAAGAGATCTAGACATGTAACAAACAGTCGACAAAAGCAAAGGTCCTTCCCTTATGAAATTTTGAGTTTAGCTATACATAACAGGGAAAGGTATATGAATAATCTTTTTAAGTTACAAAAGCAGAAAATGTGCTACGGATTTTCATGACAAGAAAATATTAATTCTAGCTTGGAGTTTGTGGGTTGGATGGGAAGCACATAAGAGGAATTAATATTGCTCCAAAGGGGAGGCATTTGATAGATGAGTAGGTTCAGGCAAGAAATGGACAAACAGAGATGAATGAAGAACATTTCAAACAGGGAGGATAAGTGTATGAAAATCAAGAGATGGGAAAGTGTAGACTGTAGTTCCAGTACTTAGAGCTTAGGGGACAAAAAAGGAGAGCGGGGGAAGGAAAGGCAGAGAGGAGGTTTGGAACAGTGAGGAAGGTCGTAAATGCTGGGGAAAGACCACATTTCACGGGGTGGTCACATACTTATGCTTCAGTAAGGCAGATGCAGATGAAAACATGGAGGAAAGAGAACCCAGAGGAAAGAGAGGGCCTCAGAAGACATTGGAGCCCAGAGGGAGGGCGGAGCTTCCTCAGGGTATGGGCACACAGGAGGGACAAGTCAAGAACTTCCATTTGACAGGGTAGAACGTGATCCTATTCAGCCTCACGTATTTCTGTCTTACCAACATAATGGGAAATAAAGCACATTCATTTGTTCAGAAGTATGATCAAAGTAATATAAGACATGGTCACCACACTAATAAACTAAAATAATTTACTCAACACAAAACATATTTTTCTCAATCTGTTAGATTTCTATGATCTAGGCCATTTTTTCGAGATTTTTTTTTTGGTTTGTATCTAACTTGGTTCAAATTGACACATATTTCTCTGAGGGTAGGCAAAGCGTTTTATTTCTCCAAATGCCAAAGGCCGAGCACAAGGAAAGACGTGGTGCCTATTAAGCATTCAAAGAAAACTTTTTTTCCAAATTAAACAACTTTGCTAATACTGACAAAAATTCAGATGACTGATTATACAGGTAAGAATTCTGATTATAGATTACCTAAAGGAGTCGACAATTGTATTATTCCCTTGACAACTTTGTTTTATATACAAGAACAAATATTACAGAAACCACTCAGTGGTTTATTACTCAGCTGAATAAAATTTTATTTTAAAAAAGAACCCCAATGCGGGGCTGGCCCCGTGGCCGAGTGGGTAAGTTCCCGCGCTCCACTTCAGCAGCCCAGGGTTTCGCCAATTCTAATCCTGGGCGGGGACACGGCACCGCTCATCAGGCCACGCTGAGGCAGCATCCCACATGCCACAACTAGAAGGACCCACAACTAAAGATACACACCTATGTACCAGTGGCGGCTTTGGCAGAAAAAGGAAAAATAAAATCTTAAAAAAAATAAAAATAAATAAATAAAAATAAAAAAGAACCCCATTAACTCTAAAGCACTGTAAATATGCTGTGGACACACTGTAATCATCCAAAAGTAGTATGCTATAGAGCAAGAGTCAGTAAAGGTCCACATCAGTAAACATTTTAGGTTTTGTGGCCATGCAGTCTACCACTTGATGCAACTACTCAGCTCTGCTGTTATGGCAGGAAAGTGGCCAACAGACAACATGTAAATGAACGAACATGGCTGTGTTCAATAAAACTTTATTTACAAAAAAGTGGTGGCCACATTTGGTCCTTGGACTGTAGAGTGTTGACCCCTGCCTAGTTGTGGAAACTGGGTGTGGTTTCATTGTTCTTCACTCTTCAATGTGAATAACTGTGATAAAGTGATAAAAAAAAACTAATCTGAGAAAATGGGCTCCAACGAAAATCTCCACTCTTAGTGGAGTGATAAAGAGAAAAAAACATTGAAGAAGTCCTAAGGAAGAGATGGGTTCAAGGAGACAAGAGAAGTTTTGGGTAAATTAAAAAGAGAACAAAGAGTTGGTGATGTCTCAGATCACTGGTAAGGGAGTCCAACATATATCCTAAATGGAAATATGAAAATGTGACTCATGAAACCATTTCAGGAAGTGCTCTAACTCATGCCAAAAATGCTCATTAACTAGGAGAAAACTTCAGGGAAAGCTTAACCTATTAAATAAAAATATTTTTAAGAAATGTATGAATCTTGACAGAATATTCACATGAGAGAAAGCCAGAGAATTTGGAAATTTACTTCCTTCATGAATTCTGATGATCATACTATATTTACTTGATTGAGCAGGGGGATAAGTAAGGAATGCTATCAGCGAAGCTTACCAATCTATATTTAAATCTATAAAAGAGTTATACAAAAACTATCTTAACTCAATGACATCAGCTTAATGATGCTACCCCTAATTTACCATTGAGAGCAACTTACTAGCTCTGTTACCTTATGCCAGTTACTTTACCTCTCTGTGCTTCAGGTTCCTCATGTGTCAAATGTGGCTCTTTCATGAGGTGTTTGAGGGTTGCACGAGCTAATGTGCGTGAAGCATTCAGAACAGTCCCAGCACACAGGAAGTGCTCAGATGCTGTCTTGCTGCTGCTCCCCTGAATCTCTTCTCCCCAGCCAGCTTTACTGGAGACGCCTCCTTCGCCCCTGTCTTCTCCGAGGCTCCCCCTGGGCGGCCCCATCTCACTCCGAGAGCTTCAACTCTCCATTTGCTAGGGACTGCTAAAGCTCTCTCTCTCCAATGCTGACTTCTTTTCCAGGCTGCCATTTCCAACTGCTCTACTGGACATTTCCACTGGAATACATCCCGGGTACCTGAAACTCAACGAGTCTAAAAATCAAGCCCATCATCTTTCTACCCTTATCCCTTTTCCTCTCCTTGTCTTCTCTTCGAGTTTATGACTCACTATCTAGCCTTAAACCAAGCTAGAAACTACAGCTGCTTTTAACCATTTCATTTGCAACCTTCCCATTTTACTCACCCCAAGTCCTCTCTCCTATCTCCCAAATTATCTTTCGCAGAGATCGCTCTCTTTTTGCCATCTCAGCTCTCTCTGGCCTGGATTATTTACATCTGCCTCCTGATTTTCTTGCTTCCATTATTCTCTCCTCCAAGCCGTCCTTCGCTATTATCAGAGTCACCTTTCTTAAAACATATATTTGATCGTGTTATTCTCTATTTTCAATTATTCTCTCCTGCTTGGGGGAAAGGAGCCTATGGACCTATAAGCGAGCTCCAGAGGCCCTGGGAACCCTCTGAAACTGGATACTAAAATTCGTGTGTGTCCTTGATCAAAAAAAGGTCAAGGAACACTGTCTGAGAGGACAATCTTTAAAGTGTTCAGCGGGGTACAATCTGCAATCTTAAACTGCACCTTAGTCCCTCTCGTCTTCTACCCTGTTTCAGATGCAGCGAACATCACATTTTCCTCCAAACATGCACACCGAATGCATTTCACCTCTCTGAGCCTTTGCTTGTGCAGTTCCCTCTACCTGGAATGTTCTTCTCTGCCTGTCAAACACTTGAGCATCCATTAAGGCCTGGCTCAGGTCTCAAATGTCGCTGCTGTGAAGTCTTGCCCAAGTGTACAACTACGTGTGGACAACAAACGACGTGAAATAGATTTCTAGTGTCTGTATATCATAACACTGACCCAAACTTCTTAAGTTCAGAGCTTCATACTACACAAAATAAACATTTTGACACTACTGTGTTTACTTAAATCAAGAGACATCCTTACTGGTGTCCCGGGATTTTAACGAGGTTAAGAGTAAAGACTCTAGAGCCTAATTGTCTAGGTTCGAATCCTGGCTCAGCCAATTACCAGTAATGGGACCCTGGGCAAGTTACACAGCTTCTCAGTGCCTCAGTTTCATGACCTGTAAGGATGGATATAGTAACAGTACCTACCATTTAGGATTATTCTGAGGATTAAATGAGTTTACGTGTATAGCACTTAAAACTAAGTAAGTGCTTGTTATTATTACAATTACTTATTGAAATCAATGGCCAAGCCTAGAGGTTCCAAAAGATGATCACAAAGCAAAACTAACTGACCTCGCCACATAAGCCTCAAGCTTTAGTTAACTGAGTTAATTAGGCAGAGAATACTAAGAAAGATGGCTCTTTTCACTAATATTTTTATCAGTTGAAAAGTGTTTCAAGGCTATCTGATAAAATCCAGATTTTTCTCCTATTAGCTTCCAACAGCTAAAATATCAGCTCAAAATATTTCCAAGGCACACCAGAGGGTACATTAAATTAATTCCTTTGAATAGGAAAAAAAAAAAACCCAGAGCTGCTCTTTCCTGGGCAGCAAATCAATGAGCCACCTCACTGCTTACGATGTGTCCCATATGAAGGGAAAATGCTAGGTGGCAAATTGGGGAGAAAGACAAAGGAGCTTAATGACTCAGCTTTCAAACATACCAGCTTGTATGCCAGATAACTGGGGTGTTAGCCATTTTAGCACTACCCACCTGGAGAAAAAAAAAAAGCTGTGAAATGTAGATCCTCACATCACTGAACCCAAGCAAAAAGCAAAATGAGTGCATGCTGTAGTGACGTGGCCGACTTTCATCTGAGTGATAGGATTACTCAATACATTCGGTACTGCCTCTGTGGAAAATTTGCAGCCAACAAACATCATTTTGACCCATACCACAAATACTGCAGTTGTGTAACAGTATTTTTTGTTCCCCAGCGAACTGCCAAAAGGATCATTTTGCTCTTTGTTAATAATCAGACCTTAAATTAAAACACCTGAGTTAATTTTTGAACCCAAGAAAAGAGAGGATAAAGCTCAAATTCCTTATCTTAGTATTAAACATCCTCCATGATCTAATCCCAAATAACTTTCCAACTTTATCTTCCATGACAGGCTTCTTGAAATCTTCAACCAAAAAGAATTTCCAATTCCCCCAAACATACCCACTTTTTGCCTCCTCTGTGCTCCCTCTCACTAGGACAGTCTTCTCCTCACATCCCAAAATCTAAATCCCTCGTTCCTTTGAGACTCTGTGGATGACGGGAAACCACTTCCGTGGCTCAGCTAGAAGTAGTTCTCCAGGTTCTTAACTTCCGTAAGCCTTGCTCAGCACCTCTTGGACTTTCCTCAGGACAACTGTATCAGAGTTTTTGACATACCTGTCTTTCCCTCTCAAGACTGGATGCTCCCTGAGGGCAACATCCACATCCGCTCCGTCTTTGTAAGCCCAACTGTGCCATGGGCAGATGTGCACATGACAGGTGCTCAGACTTTTTGCTCAAGTGTGCTAAAGCTCATTGTGACTAATCACTGAAACCAAATGGACAGGAACATGCACTCAGACAAGCCTTACTGAAGAAAGGCTTTGGTTAAAAAATATGCAACAAGACCTGTTTTCTTGCGAAGCAAGCTGAGAGATGAGAATTTTAACCCTACTCCCAGGGCAAAGAAATGACCATTTACACTTACCATCCAGTGATAGGCTAGCAACTACTAACAGTGGTGTGTTAACAGCTTCCCTCCCACACATGTAACTGACAACGTACTTCCAAGTTATAGAGATCCTAAGATAGCTGGTCCTGTGTTTCCCCTACTGTAGTCTCAAAACACTGCTTGCCTCTGGCCCTTCGGTAAAGAGCTCTCAAGACCTATGTATACAATAATTTCAATCATCATGTCTAATATGATTTAAATGCTAAATACCCAAGGACCAAAATGCAAATATCACAGAATTTGATACATAACAGAACCCACAAGTGCCAAGAGAGGGAAAGATGCACAAAAGAACCTCTAAACCCTGGCAGTCTGATACTGCTTGGGCGGAAGTTCACTAGTCCTAACAGGCCACTTGGATGGCGCTAAATGAAATGCTTATTGGACCCCAAAGGAGAGGCTGACTCCACTCTAGGGTGACGCTCCAACACTGTGCTGACCGGGATGTTCTTTAGCCACTGAACAGCTGCCCACTGTCTGCAGTGCTGTGTTCACAGATGACATTTCCCTGCCTATTCAGTTCACAAACTGTTACACAAATGAGTTTTAATATGAACTCTTAAACATAAGTGGTTTTTCTAAACCCCAAATCCTGAAGGAACAGATGACCTAAGTCCTACACTCTTAAAGGGATGTCTTGACTCAGAGCCAGGCTAATGGGAAATTTGCTGTTGGGTGCTCTACCTAATACGGCTTTCCTATCAATGACATTTGGAACATTCAGTCTCCAGTGTCACGCTGCTGGTGTCTCTTGGATTAGGGGAACGGCAAATACATCCTTGGAGCAGGTAGCAGGAGACTCTAAGTGTTTTAAGTTACTTGCCTTTAAAACAACTATTATATATGTTCTTTTAAAATACAAATATGCCTACCAAATGCATGCTGGAGTCAAAATAATGTTAAAAATTTGTTAACAAATTAGGTAAATGTTGTCAGCGGCACCACCATAAACTACACAATGGTTGGAATGATGAAATAAACCCTAAACAAGTACAAATACATATAAGGTTTGTATAATCTGTATTTTTTCATATATGGCTTAACTTAAAAACCCTGGCCTAATTTCTCTTTGAATCAGTCTCTTCTACCTCCCGTGCTACTTGGATGGAATTATTTCAGGCTGCCCCATTTCTTAGGCCTCGCGCTGTATTAATTCATCTAGATTTCTATTTGGTTTCCATAGCTACTTCTGTTTGCTCATTAGAACACAAAAAACTTTGACAACTAAATCAGGCCTATTAGCATTCTTATGACTAAAGCTTCCTGTATTTAGGTAGATGGCACTGGCAGTAAAGTCAGAATAAATTTTAAAATGTTGAGACAGTGAACAATGACATCCATTGCAATTCAAAATTGTTCTTCTGGAAATTTAATTTGATGCCACAGACTGATTAGTAAAATGGATGGGGAAAACAGGGTAGACTATGTTATCGTCTAACAGCAATTTTCTTGAAATTGAGTCCTTCCTTTGGGCACAAGTGGAAGCCTGAAGCATGGAATGAGCACTTGGTCTTGGAGTTAAACAGGCTTATTAGTTCAAACCCCGGCACTGATGTTTTCTAGCTAGGAAACTCTGGACAGTTGACTCAGCTGTCTGATCCTCAATTACCTCAGCCGAAAAATGGAGATTTGAGCTAATAAAACCTAGTTCAAGTTGCTTTGGAGATAACAGATAATACATATTCAGGACCTAGTACTGCACATACCATATGACAGGTGCTCAAATGGTAATTATGTGTAAAGATTTTTTTTTTTTTGAGGAAGATCAGCCCCGAGCTAACATCACTGCCAATCTTCCTCTTTTTTGCTGAGGAAGACTGGCCCTGAGCTAACATCCGCTACCATCTTCCTCTGCTTTATACGTGGGATGCCTGCCACAGCATGGCTTGCCAAGTGGTCCCATGTCCTGAACCGGGATCCGAACTGGAGTACATGAACTTAACCACTACGCCACCAGGCCGGCCCCCATATAGAGGTTTTTTATCTCACAAATTTTTGGACTTCAGAATTATTCTGTAGTTCTCACAGCATACACACAGAGTTTATATTAAATTACACAGACGTTACTAAGTAGGATGTTTGGCTGCCAAGGTACAGACTTTCTGATAAAGATCAGTTAATATTAGGTTAAAATTTTCCTCCTCAAAAACTGAGATCTATGGATCATCTCAACACCTCTATACATCATACTTTCTTCAGATTACAAATCTGCCATCCCAGGGAGAAAGGGCATGCAAAAATTATTGAAACATTCATGTCAAATATCCAACTTTTCTGAGGCACAGAAATAAAGACCATGAATCTAAAAACTCAAAATACCACAACTAATAGGCAGTTGTATTGCAGTGAGCGGCTCAGAGTCCAGTCTCCGAAAGCATCTAGGTTCAAATTCCTACTCTGCCACTCTCTAGCTGCATGACCCATTTCATAGGGTTGTAAGAAGGATTAAAACAGAATAGCTGGTGCAGAGGAGGTGCCCAATGTTCGCTTTTAAAGCCACTTTGCCCAACAGTCACACTGCACATATTTCCAGACTCAAATTATTCATGGTCATGCTTCATGATTCTCCTTGTTCATTCCCTTCCCACAAAAAGAAAATAAGAGATCTTCCTTGATAAGAGAGCCAAACTGAAGAATTCCTTGGAAAGGATTCACTGCCTGATCCTGTCCTGCCTGGTATAGACCTGACTTGAGCCTACCCCTATCCGTGCTGCGGGGCCTTACGGCAGACGCCCCAACCCAAGAGCAGACCACAAACCTGTCCTACTAAGGGAGCCAAGGGAAGTTTTGGTCACGAACTCATCCCTGGACCAGCCAGGGTGTTATTATGGGTCCTGCCCAACATCCTTACTCTTATTCCACAGCAATAGTAGGACGAGAGTTCTTGGCACAGAGCAGACTCTCAGTTAGGACTGTGGAACGAATGACATCATGAAACTGGCAAGGGGATAAAGCTGGGAGCCTAAATATCCGTAAGGGTCAGAATTCAATAATTGGTTGCCACTATGCTCTGCTCTCATATTCACCTTCCTTCCTATACTACAGACCTATCTTGGGATCCACTCAAATACTGATTGAATGCCTACACTGTGCCTGGCCCTGAGGCTTCAGAGTCTGGAAATATGAGCAATACTAACATTGGGAAAAGTTCATTCCCTCTCTTCCTTGGGTTGTAATGACCAAGGTCTTTTATCCATTTTGAATAAACTTTACTGAAACCTCTAAAACAATTTAGAACCCAGATTTAAATTCTCTAACATTGCTGGTTGGAAAGTAAATTGGTATGACGACTTCAGAAAAATGTTTGACAATATCTGCTAAAGGTACTAATACTCTATATCCAGTAATTCCTGGATATATGCCCAAGAGAAGTGAGTGCTTATGTCCATCAAAAAACAAATTTGAGAATGTTCATATCAGCTTTATTCAAATAGCCCCAAACTTGAAATAACCCAAGTGTCCATAAAGAACAACACACAGAAATGAAAAAGAATGAACTAGCATGCATGTAATAGCAAGCAACTACATGGATGAATCTCAACACAAAGAGGACCCCGTATAATTCCATGTATACGATGTTCAGAGATAAAACGAACTGAAGCACAGCGACAGCAGTCAGAATGGTGGTTGTTGTTGGGTGGTACTGACTGGGAGAGGCGTAAGACAACCTTCCAGTGTGCTAGAAATGCTCCAAATCTTCATCTGGAGGTGGTTTTGTGCATAGATAGAGGCAGAGAAGATTAATTGAGCCTACCTTTAAGATTTGTATACTTTACTATATATAAATTATACCTTTTTAACAAACAAAAAACATATTTACTTTAAAACGCTTAGTGTTCCCTAGCCTCAAATTATTTATTTACTTATTCACTCATTCATCCCAGTGAATGCCTACCACTATGCTAAGCACTGCAAGCATGCCATACATGGTCCTCATTGTTAAGGAGTTTGGATGCTAGTGGAGAAAAACCACTTTGTTGGTTGCATTACTCACTTAGGCAAAAAATCATATACCACTTTCCAACTTCTCATAGGTACTTTTCTTCAGTTGACTGATAATTTATATATATTTATATATATATATATATATATTTTTTTTTTTCGGTGAGGAAGATTGGCCCTGAGCAAACATCTGTTGCCATTCTTCCTCTTTTTGCTTGAGGAAGATTGTTGCTGAGCTAACATCTGTGCCAATCTTCCTCTATTTTGTATGTGGGACACTGCCACAGCATGGCTTAACGAGCAGTGTGTAGGTCTGCACCTGAGATCCAAACTCATGAATCCCAGGCCACCAAAGGAGAGTGTGCAAACAACCACTACACCACCGGGCTGGCCCCAATATTTTATATTTTGCTTAAATTTACATCTGGTTCAACTTAAAATGTAAATTCCCTGGTTGTTCCAAATCTCCCTATGTCCTTAAACGCCTAGCGCAGTGTCTTATACACAGCGAGCATTCAATAATTTCTTATTTATTGGCCTATCACATCACAGTATTTCTCCTGGCCTCAGGTTTCCTGACCAATGTTCTTTTGTCTCAGTTTTCACTTTTCTTGGCCGCCTATGAAGCCTGCAAATCTGTAAAACACTTAAGATACACAGCTTAAGTACACGGCTATACTTACATACACTATATCTACCACTGGAGTGTAGGATGTGGCTTACGTTATTCTAGGTTTTCTTTCCTTAGCCCTTTCATCCTATAACAGAGCTAACGAATCTGAAAGAGGTAAAGTGGGGAAAGTAAAGAGATAATCAATAGACTCATGTCAGGGGAGAAAATGATAAACCTTGCTTTGATAGTTGCAATGCAAAGGCAAAACCAAAAATAGCCACGCATCTCTGGCTTCCCCTTCCTACTGTGCTCAAGGCCCTCCCAGTGCCATACGTATCAACAGGCCCAGAAAATACCCTTGAGAATGACACATAGGATGCCATGCTCATCCATCTCCCTAGTACCTTTTTTTAAATGTACTTTTCTAAGGGTCACTAATTTCAAAGTGCCAGGAAAAAGCATTAGCCCCACAATCAAATGTAGTTAACAATAATTACCATTGTTCTCACAAAAAAGGCCACAACTGCAAATTGCTTTAGTTTCATAATTTTCATCTCTGTGGTCTTGTTATTTATAGCAGGTCTCATGTGATTCCTGAAGCTGCCTGTTATCACCTGAAGCCATGAGACTCAAAGGGTTGCACCTTAAGTCTCAGCCTCCTTCCACGTGTTAAGGCTTCACGTTGACTTTCCTGCTGACCTGAAGCACCCCAGCGACTGAGCACCATCTGCCCCCTCACGAGAGCCAGGCACACTTTAAGATGGAGCAAGTTGATCAACCACAAGCCCTGTGGCTTCCGCGATGAAGATGTGCTGACATAACAGAACCATTCTCTCTTTGATTCCTTCACTGACATTCAAAGGGAGAAATCCAAATGCTACAGAGCTTTACTTTCTGTCTTCTTCTGAGCTATCTGCCCACTCCAAGTCTTGAAGTATTGTCCTGGTGACAATCATCTGAAGTCACACTCCAGGTTGTGATAGGTCAGTGTTATGTGCTGAATTGTGTCCCTTCCAAACTTCATATGTTGAAGCCCTAACCCCCAAGGTGACTGTATTTGGAGACAGAGCCTTTAGGGAGGTAATTAAGGTTAAATGAGGTCATAAGCATGGACCCTAATCTGCTAAGACTGGTGTCCTTATAAAAAGAGGAAGAGACACTAGAGATCTTGCTCTCTCTTTCCCTTTCTCTCTCTCCCCGCACACAGAGAAGAGGCCATATGAGGACACAGTGAAAAGATGGCCATCTGCAAGCCAGGAAAAGAGGCGTCAGACGAAACCACCCCTCACGGCACCTTGATCTTGGACTTGTAGCCTCCAGAACTGTGAGAAAATAAGTTTCTGTTATTTAAGCCACCCAGCCTGTGGTATTCTGTTGGGGCAGCCCGAGCAGATTACTACAGTCAGTAAAGAGCTGTATGGGTAGCATTAGCCCATGAAAATCAGAGAACACACACGATAGTTCATTAGCCTCAATGTGGTCCTTGAATCACCCAGGCACAAAAAAGCATTTCACATAAGAAGGCCCACTCACAGGGTTGAGATCAGAATCCCAAATAGGCAAGCTCTACAAATCTCAGTGTGATTTGCCCCTGCCTTTTCCCCTATCACGGTGCTCTTCCTTTTAATTCTTTAAGCACATTCTATTTCGTCTGCCTGCAAAACACTTCTTTCCCTTTCTTTATCATCTAGTTAATCCCAATTCAGTACAACTGTCAGTTCCCCAGGGAAGCGTTCTCTGATCCCGCAGGCGAGGCTGCATCTCTCTCCACAGTCTCATAGCATCCGCATTTTTGTTTCAGCATTCATCACAGTTTGCAATTAGAGATCTCTGTGATTTCTTTTTAGGCACATGTTTTACCACTTGTCTGCAAGCTTCCCAAGGCTACATGGAGCTGAAATATCTGTAGAACAAAGTGGAGAAGGAAGGAAGAAAGGAAGGGAAAGAGGAGGGGAAACGGTAGGATGGAGAAGGGGAGCACGAGACAAAGAAAATGAAAGAGAGAGGTTGAAGAACGTAGTACATCGTCTTAGCTTGGGCTGCTGTAACCAAGTACTACAGACTTGGGGGCTCACATAGTCCTAGAGGTTGGGAAGTACAAGACCAAAGTGCAGACAGATTTGGTGTCCGGTGAGAGCCCTCTTCTTGGTTCATGGAGGGCCATCTTCTTGCTGTGTCCTCACAAGGTGGAAAAGACAAGGGAGCTCTCTGGGGTCCCTTCTATGACGGCACAAATCCCCTTCATGAGAGCTCCTAATCACTTCCCAAAGGCCCCACCTCCAAATACCATCATCTTTGGGATGAGGATTTCAACACATGAATTTTGGGAGGACATAAACATTCAGTCTATGCCATATATGCTTCAGTCTTGTCAGATTTAGGCCAGTGGCAGGGGAAGGCATGCTAATCTGGCTCACACTTGCCACCAAAATGTTGCCATGTTTCCAAAAGCTGGCCTAAATTTTCTAAGTCAAAGCCACCAGAAAAGATTCAACGAACTCTAATACAGTGGTGGGACAATTATTCAATATTGGAACTTGAAAACAGCATGAACCAAATTCAAGTGCCTGTGCAAACTTCCTGGGCTGTATTTAGTCATTTTATACACACGCATACTTACTTTTTTAATGGAAATAAGTACTACAAAACTCTAAAAAAAGTAAAATATAAAAAAACCCACTGTGGCGCACTGATAATACTCTTCTTTGAGTTTTCACACTCGCCTTGCGGTCTACACTAGTGGTTCCCAGCCTAAGGCCCAGGGACCCCTTGGAGATTATGCAGTTATTTCAAGGGGCTCACAAATGCACCCACGAGCAAGCACTGCCTGCAGATTGAATACCTTAAAATCCAGTTATTACCATGTTGAAAACCACGAAATTTTGCATGTTTAAAGGGGTCCTCATACTCCATATAGTTCAAAGTCACACAGTTTAGAAATTACCTATACTTGGTCCTGTTTCCCCGAGGCACTGATGAAAAATATCCACCTGTGAAATGGGCCCTTCTTACTCTGTCTGAACCAAAACCATTTCCAATCTCCTGATGGAATTCACAGGACACGCAAGGTGCTGTGGTGCCTGATTTTGTGGTTGGAGGAATATGATCAGTATTCATTAATCAACATTTGTGAATTGCTCTAACGTCTTTAAAGGAGATGATGCCTTATAAATCCACAGTGTTGGTGTGATGATCAATTTGGACATTTATATGAGAGAATGATACTTCTAAGCAAGTATTTTCAAGGGGCTTAATTTACTTTTTTTATGTTTATGGATTTTACTTTTCCCTGGTTAGATAATTCCCAGAAATCAAGAATAACTGCAAGATCTTATTGAACACAGCAATTGGCACTCACCAGTTAGAACAGTGTTAGAATAGTGTCCCACGCACAGCCAAACTGTGCGTCATGATGCAAGGAGGCCCCACACCGGACAGCTCCCTGAGCATCCTGTTAACACGCCCCAGTCCCCTTCTCTATTCTAAATGCGGGTTTAGTGTGATGCTGGCCAGCAAAAGAAGTAAAGGCACTTGCCAAAAGGCTATGATATCAGAGGCTTCAAGGATATCCTGAGGCCAAGTTTAAATTTATCATCATCAATTTAGAAGATACTGAGAATTTTTCTGTCTCATATGTCTGTGCAAATGCACATACAGATACGTACCTGAGTACCTCTGCAAACCCTTAGGCTTCCTAACCAAGGTGTGGGAGACACACGGCCAGAGAGAGAAAGGCACAATCACCAAGCATCCCAATACAGCCAAAAACCACGCTGACCAGGAACTGGATGTCTGGGTTTCTAGTCATGGCTCTGCTGCTTCAAAGTGTGTCATTTTCTGTAAGTCACTGAGCAGCATCTCTGAGGCTTGGTCTCTTTACTTAAAAACCAAGGATGTTACGCTACCAGGTGATCGCAAAGCTCCTTCCAGCTCTGATAGTCTATTCTATGTGGACTTTTGTCTAGGGTCATATTAACACCTTGTTTTTGAAGAAATTCGTTGGGAAAGTAATTCTCATTTCAGAACAGATAAGGTCCAATGTAAAAAAGAGTGTTAAAACATAATAAATCTAATTTTCCATCCATTTCAATCATAAGTTTGGAACTATATCTACAAAAGACTGAGTCTGGAGCTTCTGATAAGACAAAGATTAATAAAGTAGCAGGTGCTGGGCATGTTGAGTGTTATATGGAATTTGGACATACTTTCTCCAGCTCTGAATTTCAACTCTGTTTGATTCTTCACCTCCATTCCATATGTTCCCAATTTATTAATTCCAAGAAATAGTGAGAGATGTAGAAACTCAAGAATTCAGATTTCTTTCTACCACCTTTTTTTTCCCCCCCCAGAAGATTTTTTTTTATTAAGACTTTATTTTTTAGAGCAGTTTTAGGTTCATTGAAAAACTGGGGAAAAGGTACAGTGATTTCCCATGTACCTCCTGACCCCATACAGGCATAGCCTCACCCATTATCAACATCCCCCACCAGACTGGCATATTTATTACAATTGATGAACCTATATTGACACATCATAATTGTAACCACGGGCCCATGTAGAGCCAGTTCAGAACCCGTCTCTTATCAGCAGAGTGTTTAAGGATCGCCTTTCAGAAAATTTGCAAAGTTACATAGCCAGAGCATGTGCAGAAGAAGAAATCTGACCTGAAATGACCTCAGAACCAAAGATTCTCCTGCCTACAGAACCAAAGGATGGGGACATGACCAGAACTTAAAAGTCAGACACTTATCAGAAGCAAGGAGTCCATCATTCAGGAAGATCTCGTGTTAAAATTCCTTTCCTACCTTACCATAAATGTTTAGAACCTCATCATAAATGTTTAGACCCTTACAATAAACGCTTGAAGCCCACCAATCAAAACCTGTCCCACCAGTGTTTTTGCATGCCAATCTGTTCTCCCTAACCTCTTAAATTTCACCCCAAATCCTGAATTGGGGAGACAGATCTGAAGGCACACAACACTGTACGCCTGCAATCAATCTCGCAGAATAAAGCTGATCTCTTTTCCCAAATACTCATGCTGTAACTAATTGGGTTTTTTTATGCACATCGGGCAAGAGAACCCCAATTTTGTGTGTAACGTAATCACCCAAAATTCATAGTTTAAATTATGTTTCACTCATGTTGTTATATATTCTATGGGTTTGGAGAAACGTATAATGACATGTATGCATATTTATAGCATCTTACAGGGTATTTTCACTGCCCTAAATATCCTCTGTGTCTGCCTGTTCATCCCTCCTCACTCCCCCCACCCCCTGGTAACTACTGATCTCTTCATCATCTCCATAATCTTGCTTTTTCCAGAATGTCATATAGTTGGAATTGTACAGTATGTAGACTTTTCAGATTGGCTTCTTTCACTTAGTAATATGCATTTAAGGTTCCTCCATGTCTTTTCATGACTGGATAGCTCATTTCTCTTCAGCATTGAATAATATCCATTTTCTGGATATATCACAGTTTACTGACCCATTCACCTACTGAATGACGTCTTGGTTACTTCCAAGTTTTGGCAGTTATGAATAAAGCTGCTATAAACATCCCTGTGCAGGTTTCTGTGTGGACATAAGTTTTTAGCTCCTTTGGGTAAACACTAAGGAGTGTGATTGCTGGATTGTCTGGTAAAAGTATGCTTAGTTTTGGAAGAAACTGCTAATCTATTTTCCAAAGTGGCCAATGCCACTTTGCATTCCCACCAGCAATGAATAAGAGAGCTCCTGTTGTTCCACATCCTCACCAGCATTTGGTGTTATCAGTGTTCCAGATTTTGGCCATTCTAATAGGAGCGTATGGGTATCTCATTGTCGTTTTAATTTGCATTCCCCTAATGATATGGAGCATCTTTTTGTATGCTTATTTGCCTTCTGTATATCTTCTTTTCTGAGCTGTCTCTTAAGGTCTTTGGCCCGTTTTTCAGTCAAGTTGTTTGTTTTCTTATTGTTGAGTTTTAAGAATTCTTTGTCCATTTTTGATAACAGCCCTTTATCAGATGTATCTTTTACAAATATTTTCTCTCAGTCTGTGGCTTGTCTTCTCATTCTCTTGGCATTGTCTTTCATGGAGTTTTTAATTTTAATGAAAGCCAGTCTTCTATCTTTAATCCACTGGATCCCATTGCCCTAGAAAGAGAGGCTATAAAGTATTTTTTGTTGAAATATCAAAAAGAAACCTGTCCTCATAACATTGCATTTCACTGATGTCTCTTTCAAAATATTAACATTTCCTCTTTAAAAATGAGTGTTAAGTTTAAATAAACACCGTGACACTTCATTTATGTATCTAGATTCACGAAATGCTCCCCTGGAGACAGATTCTGAATAATAATAATGGAACAGAGTTTTGCTAACATTTTGATACTAACCTTAAAAGCTGGTAAATTTGCATTTTTTTTCCCATCAAAAACAATTCTCTTTTGCAACATGTATTAAAGAAAATTTAATACTCAAACAATTGAGGATATTTAACTTATTTACTTCATTTAATGTAGATACTGAATTTGAAAATGGACATACTTTTGAGACTGGCATATTAAACCTATATAGGCAGAGTTTTTCTAGAAAAGCAAAAAAAAATTTACCTCTGCATTTAATTCTGAATCTCCCTGTGGAATAAGTAAACTAATTCAAGTTTGCATGTCTAATTATGATAACATGCATTCATGTAATGTTTTGCCTTAGATATTGACTGTGTACATGAACCACATATGCCTTCCAGACCAACCAGAGGACACTGAAGCCCTGGGCCTCTTGCCTCCACTCTGTATAATACAAAGTACCAGTCAAAATGTCTTACATATGGCCTTTCATTAAATAACAACAACATCAAAGCTAAGATCAGTAGGAGAAATCTGACAAAAATGATGACATAGAGCACTCTTGATCAAAATGGAAAACCAGAATGACCATGGGCATGAGAAGCTTGTCAGCAGTTAATTTTGCCTTGTTTTCACACACCAAATAGCTCCTTCCTAGAGATAAAAGCCCTTTTCCAAGAAAAAGTTCAAAGCGAGAAAACAATTGAAGGAAGGTTATCCAAAGCTGAAATCTGCTCAATACAAAGTTCTCCATTTGAACTGCAGTAACGTTTTCTGATCTCTTCACTTCACCTATATCACCTTACCATCAAGGCCTCCAGCCATTTCCGTACTGCTGAAGCCAGTGACTAAGATTTTGAGCTTCACCTTCCTCAAGCTCTTCTCTACTCAGATATATTCAAAACGTAGCTTTTGTGAAAGGGCAAAGGAGTAAGCAGAAAAACAGACCATATAATATTTCAAGATCCCTTTGCAGTTCTATTTTCTATGATTTTACAATTATTTCCTTAGCCCCTTCTACATTATCTTACAGTCCTTGGTTATTCAGCCCATACATTTCCAATGAATCATCATTTTTAGTAATCTTCAATTTGAATTGGAAGTATCAGTATGAATTCATGAAGCACTTCACTTACAGGCAAAATTTTCCAACTTTATCCTCTGAAAAGGCCGAGAAATAATGACTAGCCAAGTAGTAATCACCACCCCTAGTGTTCATATTGTGTCTTGAAATACCATTTCCATCAAAAGAAACCTGAGCTCCTTGGAGAAATGGCCAATTCCAGGTCTGGGAACAACAAGGATAGTGAGCCTGGAACATCTTGTCTATCAAAGACTAGTAGGACCATGTTATAAATAAATAGAATGATAGATAGATAAATGGAGGAGTGATTGATACACACATGCATGCATACATACATACACACATACACCTCAGAAGGCAATTAGAAGAGGCTCCCCTAGCCAAAAATTGGACGATCTGATCATCAAATAGAATAATTACTGCAAATGGATTGAAGCATATCAAATGTGTTTAAATCCATAAGTTCAGGATGATCTTAAAACAAACCCCATTGGTCACCTTTGGAGGAGGCCAGCTAACCTACTCATTTTGAAACTGGTAAATAAAGGGAAAGAATCAGCACGTATTCTGCTTTTCTACTACAATCCATATCTCAGGGTAATTGATACAGAACATTTTCTTTTTATAGAAGCATTTCAGTTAGTAATTGAAGAAGAATGTTAGAATTAGATGATCACCATTCTGTATCTCCTAATGAATAAATGGGATCTCAGCAATGATCATCAATGGCTGCTCTGATCACAAGAAGCCAGTCACATCCTTCCAAAGTTTAATATGAGGAAATGAATCATCCATTATTGACCCAAATTTAACACAAACAGCAAAGGGAATAACGTCAAAGTTAATTTTACCTTTCAGGCTCTCTTTCCAATCAGTTAAAGAAACGAAGAGTAATTGAGCAACATCAGTGTGCAAACTTTCCTTGGGAAAGAAACTGCTGCCTGTCACAGGAGCTAGAGGCACCTGTAAATGAGTTCCTCCTGGGTTCACTGCTCCACTTACGAGCCTTTCCTATCTAAATTCTTACACATTTCTTCCCTCAAAGCTAAAAGTAATTCTGCCTCTTTTTTTTTGGTCTATGTTATCCTTCTCTAACCTAAAATAGAGATAACTGAGTTAAAGAATTGAAAGAAAATTCCCTACAGAAGAAAAACACATTTAGATCTAATTCTACTGTTGAGTTCTCACTGATTTTTAAATGAAATTAAGTTAAACGCAAGCTCTGGGTACAGTAATTTAACCACTATTTTGATCATTTCTCTTCTACTTAATTAGCAAAATTGAACCATTAAATACTCCCATTTAAAATGATGAGCCAGGTAAATGACTTTCTGGATTTTACAATTATAAGTACTTGACCTTAAAAAATCAGCACAACCTCAAATAGAATTTCAGCGAGCAGCCTCCAAAAACATACAGGCAGATACATTAGGGGAAATTAGTAGAGGGCCTGAAGGGGAGGATGCATCCTTTATAAGCAAATGACTCAGATAACTACAGGCAATTTCATGGTGTGGTACCTCCTCCACCACCAACCTTCCAAACAGAATCAGCTCTGTCAGTGAAGAGAGAGAATGATGGAATCCTTCGTAAGTAAAGAAAAACTGCTCATCTCTCTACATGAGCTCAGGCCATGATGAGATGAGGCCAGAGCCTGGGTTTTCTCAGGGTATCATTCAAGGAATTGTCTTTCTTTAACTATGAGATGCAGATATAGCTCTAGTCTCAACAAACAGCAATGAACTCAGGGTGAAAAGACTAGAGCTTTACAGGCAAAGTGCTGAATGAAAGAAGCCAGTCTGAGAGATTCCACTCCTATAAAGAGTTCAAGAACAAGCAAACTAATCTCAGGTGAAAAAAAATCAGAACAGCAGTTCCCTAGGGAGGGTGAGGAGTCAACTGGGAGGAGGCATGAGGGAACTTTCTGGAAGATGGAATTATCATGATAGGAGTGCAGGTTATATGGGTATATCCATTTGCCAAAACTGTGTAGCTAAGATTAGTGCTTTTCAGTATATGTAAACTTTACTTTAAAAAATTATAAAAACCATCATCATCACCATCATGTGGGGGCAAGAGCTGATGAAGGTATAGATGACAAGATGGCAGAATACTGATAATTGCTGCGATTAGGTGGTGGGTACACAGAGGTTCACCGTACTATTCTGTTCACTTTGTACATGTTTGAAATTTTCCATGCTAAAGTCTTTAAAGAAGACTAGAACTTTAATCCCCTCTCTGCTACTTGATAGGTATTGGGTCTCTGGGCAAACCTCAACCTTTTTGAACCTCATTTTATTCATCTATAAACTGGAGAAATGACCCCTCTGCACACCTCACTCCAAACAACCCTGCGTTGTTGCTAAGTATCAAGTGAGGCAACAGATATAAAAGTAACTTCCAAACTGTGAAGTATACATAAAAATAGCAAATTAATAATAATGAAGAGTCATAATTACTAACAGACCACATTCCATTCTGGAATGTCTGACAGGATCAATAATATATTTCTTTCAACAGAAACATGAGAGGCATCTACTCATTTTTCAATAATTCTTGCCTGAAAAAATAGTAATAGAACTGGTAAGTCAAAAGTATGGATAACACAAATGTAATTTATATTTGGTTACAAAATATACTATATAATTTATTTTGCATAACTTCCTAATAATGCAAAAATTTAGGCCATTAGAAAAAGTTTGAGTGCTCTGTGCATACACCAACTTGATGGCCAAGAAAAGATGCCTAAAAGCACACTCCAGAAGGAAGCTGGTTTAGGATTTTAAGTGACGTAAATAATTTACATGTTCAAACTTGAGAATCAACTATTACAAAATCTACTAAAGCTTGACTATCCAAAATAATGTTCATGAGTTCATATAAAAATCACATTAGGGATAAAAAACGTTAAATTCTTAATGCAAATTGATTATACTTAGAAATTAGAAAGCTAGACTTCTAAATATTTGGCTCCCCAGTGTTAAGGCACATACAGTAGATATTCAATACAAAGAGGTCCAGTGGACATATGGACCATTCCTTTGTTTTATTTTTTTAACTTGTCTGTTAGGCCAACCATAGTCAGCTACAACTATCACAAAATACAACTTGTACTGAGAAACAGAGAGAGAGAGTGGCAGGTGTAATTCTACTCTAATGTCCCAGTCTAATCCCCAAGAGTCAGGCTGTACCCTGAAAGAAAAACAGGTTGGTCTGGTGTGCTGTTGTTGGCCCAAGTTTCAAAGTAAACAGCATGCCAGAGCGTTGTTTTAAATAAGCACATTCTAGTTCAAAAATATAACAAAATCACTTGGCTAAATTCTTTTGCATTAATCACATCTTCAAACAATAGATGTATGTACCAACTGCCTACCTGGCAGGGTTCCAACATCTTTTAAGATCCAGTTTAGAGGAACACGTTCCTTTCATTTCAGCTCTCCATCCTGGCCTTTCAGCTCTGCATGAAACGACCTGGTGCCCTTCTCCTCCGAGAACCTCAAACGCCATGTTGGGTTTTTTCCACATGACTTCCCTGAAAAGCACCGCCTAACCTTCAACTGCCAGGTTTCAGGATGACCTGAGGAAGACCATCTGAACTGCACTTTATGAAATTACTAAACAAAAAGATGATTGAAACTGCCTACTTCTTATTCCTTTGTTATGGTACAGCACATTACGCAACATCGCAGTGAAATGGCTGGTCCCTTCAAGAAGAATCGAGGTTTCAAGCTAAACCCACCCTCCAGCCATCACCCTGTTAGCAAAACCTTCACAAGGTAATTAAAGTTATGTTCTAAGTTTATATTTCCCCTTAACAGTCTAACATCTCCTATCCATGAAAGGGGTCTTTTCTCTAAGAGGCTATGCTCCTTTCTCTAAACACCAACTCTTTGATGCTTTTCCTCTAATACATCACAGAGTTGTACCGCTTTTCTGCCATCAAAGAGGACAGCTTCCCTATGCTTATGAAACCACATAAGAGCCCATGCAGTCCACCAAGTCAAGGAGCTGTGCTTCTCAACTGCTTGTCCTGGACTCTGACTGCCCCTCTTGCAGCAGAGAAATCACAAATCTAGGTCGAACCATGGGATGATCTGAATACCCAGGCTTGAATGGATTCCAAGGATTTTTGGACCAGAGGACTTCCTCTAAGGCCATTTTTTAACTCTAAAGATCTATCATTCAGAAGGAAAAGACTAAAAAGTGAGAGAACAGATGAATTTAGTGAGAACAACAAGTTTGAAAGGAAGCTCTACAGGGTCTTAGACTGAACCATTCCTCTGTCATCCCCCTCCCAAATCAGTTCACTTTATCAAGTCTGTTCCCACTTTTCCTCTAAACCCAGGCCCTGATATCACACTGTGATATGAAGGAAATGAAGGTGAGGAGCCAGGTAATTGGTAAGCCAGCCTCAAGACAACCTCTGTAGTAGCCAATCACCCAATCAATGGAGCACAACCCTTACAGGGTCTCAGCCAGCGGAGAGGAATGGTGTCCACACCAGAGAGCTATCTCCTTGAAAATTTCTGTTCCAGAGAACACCAGTGAGTGAATATTATAAAAGAACAGGCCCAAAGCTTTTCACCATCCCCTGGGGGCACTGTTTAGAAATACTAATACCTGGATCCCACCCCAGTCCTATTGGTTCAGACTCTCTGGCATGGCCTGGAAATCACAATTTTTAATGTGCTCCCCAGGTGGGTGCTAGGAGTAGCAAACAAGCATATTCTACTAGTTGCCATCATGGCTAGTCCTTCTTAGTTTTCATCTTGTGTGCCCGCAGTAGGGTTGCCAGATAAAATACAGGACATCTAGCTAAATCTGATGGCCAAATAAACAAGGAATCTTTTAGTGTAAATATGTCTCAAATACTGCATTTGGTACCATACTTTTATATGAAAAGGTGATTCCTTGATTATCTGAAATCCAAATTTAACTTGGCATCCTATATTTTTATTTGCTAAATATGGCAAACCACAGCCCCACCTCCACCAAAATGATGGATAAAATCAATATGCAAAGAACATGTTGTATCCATCTTTGATTTGCTGGCTCTGAATTTATCCCTTTAGTATATATAGCATGTAGATCATACAGCAAAATATGAAAATGAATATGATGATATCACTGGGATAACCACAATTTTCCCAACTGTGAAATGGAAAGGGTTGGACCAGACCTGAAATTCCATTAAATCACTGAATTATTAACAAACCTTTACCCACATCAAATTTAATTATCAACGTCTGAAATTCTTAACTCTCCTGGAAGAAGCTTCCTCACAAAAGAATATGACCAACCAACTCAATTTGTCATCCATTTCCATTTCTCCTTCAAAAGCTATGCCTGAAATTATGTTTTCACAACTCACCAATGCTGACAACTTCTACTGTTATATAGTAGTTTGAATGCTCTCCATTATTTGCCACCTTCTATGGATTCTGTCCATAGTCCACTAAATCAAAAATGTTCAGGGATTGCAGAGAAACTAGTAGTCCCTCATACTGATCATTCCACATGCTTTGACCACATGAGGTGATCCTTGATGTACTGCTTCACAAAAGCTCACAATATTTTAGCAGAAGATCCAAAATTACTCTAAGACAGAGTTGCACCATGATGTCATCAAGCTAGGAAGGAAGGAACAGCAGACACCTAATTCATGCTGACCAAAGACAGTCTAGAAGTATTAGCATGAATTACAAGGAATGGGGTAGGATTTACGTCTCTCTGCATACATAAATTTGGTTCTATTCAATTGGCCTCAAGTAAGCAATGTTGTCTAACTCAGTCATATTTGTTTAACAAAGACCACTGAGCTCCTCTCTAAAATCTGAGTTTCAGCACCAACCATACGAGGGCAAAAGTCTCCCATGTTTCGTTTCACCCAAATCATCTTCCCTGCTGTAAATGTTTTGGTTTGGGCAATTATGCTAATTATGTCAGCCTCTTCTCCTTTGCTCATTTTATAATAAAAGTTTTGTTGGACAACAGCCATGCCTATTTATTTATGTACTGTCTGTGGCTGCTCTCATACGACAACAGCAGAGTTGAGTAGTTGGTGACAGACTGTATGGCTCCTGAACCCCCAAATATTTACTGTCTGGCCCTTTACAGAGAAAGTCTGCCAAACCCTGGTGTAAATTACTAACTTTAATGCTATTATTAAAAAGGAGAAATAAAGTGGTGATATTCAAGACTCAATCCTTTTTGGCAACAATTTAAAAAAATGGATGTTGGCTTTCCAACCCAGGAATTGGCAATTGACACTCAGCCCTTGCAATCTCCAAGGGCCTGGGGAGCATTTTTGGTGAGTAGCTAATGTGGCCAAGTGTAGTATCAATGGAATATCATTCTTCAGCCTCAGATATTCTTAAGAATCCAAAGGATAAACACACAAGCATGGAAATATGAGAAAGCATATTTCTTTCTGTTTGGAGTCCAGCATTTCAAAAGGCAGAATTAAGCAATGACAAGCACACGCATAGGCTGGCTGCTGCCACCATGTCTGTAGTCTGACAAGGAAAACGCAGGAGAGCAGGAATACAGAAACTGTCTCCATTTGGCACCAGTGCCTACGAGGGAATTGTCACTGTTACAGGAACTTAGAATTTAAATCAACATAGTTCTTCTGTGGCTTCACTGCTTTAGGCAGGAAGTGTGCGTGATCAGAAAGAACAAGTGCCTTCAAACCGAAACTAGTGTGAGCCTTAAAAGATCCCCAACATAGGTGCCTTGGAGGATAGATTAGATTGCCAGAATGACATATTATGGTTTCTGAGAGGCTCTTGCTAAACTCCGCCTCCTCTGCAGTAATCAAGCATGAAGGGCCCCTTGTAACCTCCTTCCTGCTCCCACAGAAGATCCTTGTAAGCAGAAATGGCACACTCACAGTTAATGAAATTTTATGCCATAGCAAATTAAACACAGATATTCCTCTAGTTGAGAGGAGTAGGAAGAAAAAAAAACATAGTAACTGTTGCTAAGTTTGACTTTATAATATTGACAGAGTAAATGGCTCACCCAATAAACATTTTAAGACCTGGCACTAATTCAACCTTTCAGCCCCTATGAGAGATCACAGTGGGCTCTCCCACTGCGACAGAAGCAGAGCTGTGGCTCTTTCTACCCTCCTTTCATCCTTCCTCCTCCATTATGTATCATCTTCCACTCCCTGAGCCCACCACTCCCTTGTTTGCCTAAAGGTGGGTCCCCTGCCTGAAGTCCTGAGGCTCCTGGTGGACAAACAGAGAATCAAATAGACACGCACTCCCCCAGACAGGAGAAAGACATCCCAGCTCATCTCATGTCCAGGTGCAGCCAGAGCTCACTATGTTTATGCTGTCTTTTTTTTTTGTTGAAATATTTGATGAATGTCTCCTATGTGCCAGGAATAAGGCTTAGGGTTGAGGTTCAAGGGTGAACAAAATAGACACGGCCCAAGCCTTCTCAGGGCACTAACAGGTGTGTGTGTGGGGCGGGGGGCAGATATCAGATAAGTAAACCCACAGAGTCTAAGATTATATTATAAATGAGTCTAAGATTATGAATCTAAAAATTGCGTTCAGTGCCGTGAAGGTGAAGAGCAGGAGTCTGGGAAGATACAGGGGAATCCTCATTTATACTACAGGATCTGGGAAGGCTTCTGCTCTGTGGAAGTGACATTTAAAATGAAACTGGAAGGAGGAGCAGGAGTTATTCAGGTGAAGAATGGGACTGAGGAGTATGTCAGGCAGAAGGAATAGCAGGTGCAGAAGCCCCAAGGAAGAAAAAGTGCAACCTAGTGAATGGAGGTGAGAGAGAGGCTGGAAGTAGAAGCAATGGCCTTCTAAGTCAGAGCACTGATTTTTATTCATCCTAAGTACAGAGGGGCTGGGAAGAGGGGAGTGAAGGATTAGACGTGTATTTTTAAAGGACCACTCTATGTATGAGGACTAGTCCCAAGGAGCAAGAACAGAAGCACAGGTTAGGATTTGTGGAGGCAGGAGATGACAGTGGCCTGCTTTGGGGGCGTTGCAGTAGGTGTGTAAAGCAGCAGCATTATTCAAGATTGATACAGAAGGCAGAATCAACAGGAGATACTGACAAATGAGGGAGAAGGAGATACCAAAGATGTCTCCCGTTTTTCTGGCATGAGCTCCTGGGTAGACAGTGCACCAATTACCAAGATAAGAAATAGTTTGGTAAGACACTTAGGGTGAAGCATCAAGAATTCCATTTTGTAAACCACACAGCATATCTGTAAAGAGCACAGGAAGATTTACTAGCTTCCATGTAAGCTTCCATGCCTCTTTTGTCATCTGTAAAATGGGAATTATGGTTGAACCAGTATGGCTGTTGTAATAATACAAGCTACTGCATGTAAAATACTTGGCATGATTCCTACACACAGTAATCTCAATGAAATATTAGCAGCTATGATTATTATTTTGAACTTGAAGTTGGAAATGTCTATTGGTACCCTTAGTAAAGACGTCCAGTAGGCAATTAGATAACTCAACTCTGCTGCCCAGAACTCTCTCCTGCAGGGAGAGAGCAGGAAGGACAGATAATAAACATTCAAGGTTTGTGCAGGTGGCTATGAGATTATGAATCCAACATATAGTTAGAGATGTTGTAATAGCAACTGAAGATTTACTTATAAATCGGCCAAAAGGTCAGTGGCCGGGTATGAACAGCATATAGATGGCACTCAAAGTTGTAGACAATAGAATTTGATGCAGAAGGGAACCCAGAAGGAGAAAACCTGAGGGGTCAAGGAATGAGCCTGTAGGGAGTTCATTAAACTCAAACAAAAAACAAAGATGAAAAGTTGAAGGAAAGTAAATAGACATAAAAAGGTTCTGTACATTTTATTTTATTTTTCCAAACAGAAAAATGGCAGTCAATCTTAAAAGGAGAGTCAGTAACTCTTTATATATCAGAAGTGTATATAAAGATACATTTGCAAGAATACTCACTGTAATGCTATAAGAGCAAAAATGACCTAAAGCAACCTAAATCAACAACAGCAGACTGATTAGGTAAAGCATGGCACACCACTATGTAAAGGGATAAATTTATAGCCTTAAACACTACACCATAGATGATATATTGGAAAAATGTTCACATTTTATTGGTATGTCAAAAAAGTAGGCTACAAATTAGCATACACAATATAGTATTTTGTTTAAAAAAATATACAGTAGGAAAAAACCCACCAGCAGGGTAAACAGTACCATAAAATTACCAGTAGTTAATTCTAGATAATGAGATTTCAGGTGATTTTTTTTTTCTTTCTGGGTACTTTTTTGTTTTCCAACATAACAGTGTGAGTAGATGTTACCTGGACAGATAGAAAATGAAACAAACCAGAGAACTCTCAGCCCTTCCTCTAAAACATCTGGCACGCTTAGTCCTCAAATCCCCAAACCAAAAGCTCAGGAGAAATGCTGAGACTGAAGACTTAACACAAACGTCTCCATCATCATCCTCACAGTAAAAGGAACCTGACTCTGTTGCACTCACAGACAGTGATATTTCCTAATCCTTCCTCAATGAAAAAGAACCATGTTCTCCACCAGTGGCTGTCCTTCTCTAACTCTAAAACAACTAACTCCAGGGTTACGAGTCAGATTATATTCTTTGTTTGCTGATCTTCAACAAATATGCATCAAGAGAAAATCACAGAAAAAATGATAAAGCTACACAAAATTACAGTTTGTACATATTTACCATCAGACCCACAATCAAATCTGAATTTTTTTTTTAAGAAACATTGAACATTTTCAGAGGAGCTTCACTTCCCCATAATACTTTTAAAATTTATCAAGAAAATTTACATTGCCCCTCTGCTAAACCATAAATAAGCTTCACAACAGGGGATTAAACTTTCTCTGATATAAGCAAAAGAACAAGTTCTCCTCATATCCTGGTACTTAGCATCTGTGCAATCTTGGCCAAGTCATTTAGCTTTTCTGAGTCTTGGTTTTCTCATCTAAAACTGGGGAGAATATAACTTTCCTTGCAAGAGCATTCAGGTTTGGAGGACAATGGCAGCTACACGAATTCAAATCTCTCTATGTGTCCTTCCCAAAAGACCACAAATCAACAAGAGGGCAAACAGCAGCACAAGACCTAAGCCATTAGCATTATTAGGGACAGAGAATACCACAACCTTCAAATTACCTATAAATGGAGAAATAAACACCAATTTCCAATAGAGCTCCTGCTGCTGCTGTAACAGTGGTTGTGGAGAGTGGGAAAACTCTGAAAAAAAGAACAGGGTATGGAGAGGACTTTGATGGGGCGCAGACAAAATCACCCCCAAGATGGAAAGTCCTGCGCCAAGGGCACATAGCATGTGCAGGCCCAAGAACTGGCGGGTCTCAGTACCAGTCTCAGTACTTTGTCTACGTGTAGACAAAGGGCTTGAAGGGGAAAGGCCACAGACCTCGGAGAAGTGTTGATTCTGGAAAAGAAGGAAATAAAGAGAAAGGTGGTGCTATGGTAGTGAAGGAATAGGGAGAAATTAAGGATAGTGCAACACACCGGACCGTCACCATCCACCATCACCACCACCATGCATTAAAGAAACTGTACCTCTGACAAAGGGAGAGCTCCTGAGCCAGGAAAAGCCTAGGAATGGAAACATATCAGAACAAAACCAAACAGCTGCTGAAAATTCTCCCCGCCAAAAACTATGAAGCAGAAGTAAACTGTAACACAACACTCCAAATTGAATTAAATATCCTCACATCATCATTTGGAAAATTAAAAAACACCTACAATCAGGAACACAAAAATTAACAAAAGAAATGGACCAGACCAAAAAAAGCAAGAAATTCAACGAGAGTTGACTGAATTCAACAAAGAAAACGTAGAAAATGACAACAGTATTTCTTCTGCCGAACTGAAGAATAAGTTATAAGGTGTCCAAGAGAAAACAGATTTGAACTGAAATTTAGTAAGGGACATAGAAGAAAAGTGGGAAAACAACGAAGCAGGAAATAGCAAAGAACTGAAGATGTTTGGGAAAGGGTGAGAAGGTGGGCACGCAACAGCATGGGGGCAGGTCACAGGGAAGTAAAGTTGACAAGCGAGATTGGAATCAGATTTATTCATTCAACAAATATCTCTGAGTGTCCACCGCACGCACGGCACAGTTGCTAGTGGCGGCGGATGGAATCGGCTCTTGCCCTGTAGGGAAGACAAATGGGAGTCAAGGATCATTCATCAGGGGAGTGATATAATCAGACTAATTTGAGAGGAAGGTAACTCTAGAAGCAGAATGGAAGACTTTCTGGAGTGGGGCGAGACTGAAAGGGAGGCTAATCAGGAGGCCATAATAAATAATTCTGAGATAAAAGCATCAAGGTTTCCTGATGACCCCACATGAAGACGATACCAAGGCTTCTATTTTGGGAAACTGGAGAATGACTCCATAATAGATGGACAGAATTTCTGCTCCATTTCGGGCATGGTGTGATATGATAGACAGACACTGGAACCTCAGGAGAGCATGGGAACAGGAGACCTTGGGGTGGTCACCTTTTTGGGTGTAGGGGTAGCTACTGGACATGAAGAGACAGCCCGAGGGTAACTCAGTTCTCAGCCCTCAGAGAACCACGGAACAACTCTGGAGGCTTCAATATTTAAGGGGTGGAGTGCAGGAAGAGCACACAAGTCACAGAACAGCAGCAGGAATGCAGCCAGAAGAGAAGGCGCCCAGGAGCCACACGAGGAGACATTCAGCAAACGGTGGCTGGTCCCCAGAGGCAGACCGCGTGGAGACCAAGGACAGAAAGGATCAAAAAATGGGAACTGAGACGCCATTGGTGATCTTACTGACAAGCAGTCTCAGGTTGAGGATGAATGGGATTCATAAGGGAGATTCAGGAAATGTTGTCCGGGTGAAGGGAAGAAAGGAGATAGCGAACAGTGACATGAAAGGGAAACACTGGAAGTGGAGAGACAGGTGAGAACGAGTGGTAAGGCTAGAAGCCCAGAAATGCTGAAAAGAGGATGAACTGATGGTGTGAGAGAGGAAGGGCCCAGCGTCTGGATGGAGGCTACAGGCCAGCTTTCAGTGTCTCTTCCAAACCTGTGTGAGCAAGGAGAGCAGGGGTGTGTGCAGGGTGCCCCAGGCCAGCACCCCAGTGGCACATGAACATCTTTCCCTTCTTCAAATTCCTATAGGGGGTACTATGGAATTTAAGGCTGGGGGCTTAGAGTCTAAGAAACGGTTGTGTGCACCAGTTCTGCCTGTACACCTCTGAACACATAACTCATCTGAAGCTCAGTTTTCTCACCAGTAAATTAAGTGTAACGATACTAGTCACACACACTCCCACCTACTTTAGCATAGTGTGTATGTGGATGCACCCTGAAGACAGATGCATAAATCAATGGATCTAATTATTCCATGTATACTTGTTTCTCACTAGAGGTAGGAGTTGTTCAATCCATGTGCATTCCAAACAGGGTCTAACATGCTATTTGGTACAAGTGTTTACCACACACTGACTTGGACTGCATGGACCATGCACTAGTCTCTTCATGAAGGGCATGTGGCTGAAATGTTCTCTATGTCCCACACCACGACACAGTGAAATCATCACACTTAAACTTGGGGTAGGTTCCCAGTCTGAGTTTTCAGTAAGACTCCTAGCAAACAACAGGATTCAACTACACACGCTTTGTAACAGCATTTTCAAATTAGCAGAAGTGCAATTATGAAAAAGTTGCCATATGTTACAGTCAATGATTTTTTTTTAAGAAGAAAACAGTAAGAAATTATGTTATAAGCACCCTCAGTCATTGGATCTAGAAAAGGCATCTAGAGAAAATCAACCACCTCACCCTAGCCGAACAAGGGGACAGGCATTCCTCCCACAGTTCCCATGTGGTGGAAACCCATGAGCCATGGAAGACACGCTGAGCTCTGTGAATCATAAAGTAAGAAGCTGCTACAGTTAAACCCAGCATGTCATTTCACATTTGCATCCCTGTTACCCCTGCAATGGTGCACACTCTGGAAAACCATGTTTTATTATGGCTGCTACAGCCTTACCTACCATTCAATCAAAATCTTTTTATTACAGAGGCAGTATTGCATCTATAACTTAGCACTTTGTAGGGGGAAAAATAACACACGTGGAGGAAATACATTTTTTCACTACCAAAGCAGCAAATTATTTTTGCTGTTATACACAGTACAGTAAAGCTCATACATTTTAAACAACCTAGACAAGTTCTTTTTTCCATTTGAGGCAAATCTCAGTAGTGATTTAAAATTAAATTGTTAACCAAGTGTCAGGAACTATGAAATAAGCATAAGCAGTAGTGTCAGTATCCCTCTGAATAGCAAACACCAGGATCTTCAGAATCACATGAAACTCTAAAGGCACATAGGAGTAGCATCATCTATTGAATACCTTCAATTCAAGAAAGCCATCTACGACCTTCAACACTAAGGGAGGAAATGTTAGGACTGTGATTTTATTATTCTCTTTTTACAAAGACATTCATTTATTCACTTATGCAATATATTAAGCCTCTATTATGTGCCAGACACAGTGCTAAGAATATGGGATATGGTGTTAAGCCAAAAAGACTTGTCCTTGCTCTCATGGACCTATGGTCTGATGGGAGAGATGGATTAAAAAATTAAATAAACAGCTAAGTATGTGATTATAAATATTAAATGCTGGAAGGAAAAGAACATGGTACTATGAGAAAAAAATAAGAGAGACCTGATTAACTTGAGAGGAGAAGGCTTCTCAGAGAAACTAGCATTTAAGCTAAGACTGAAAGCCAAAGTAAGAGAGGACATTCCAGATAGAGGGGACAGCATGTGCAAAGGCTCTGAGGCAAGAAAGAGCTGGGCATACCAAGGTCCTGAATAAAGACCAGAGGAGTTTGAGCAGAGTATGCAAGGGAGAGAAAGGAACAAAATGCAGTGATGGTTCTAGGCAGGAGCCAGATAACCCAGAGCCAAATAAAGGATTTGGGTTTTGTTTTGTTTTCTAAGTGCAATGAGAGGTGGTAAAAGAAACAGAGAGAGACAGGACTGGATTTGGATTTGTAAAAGAATGAATGGAGAAGGACAAGAAATGGGAAAGGGACGGCAATCAAAATGGGAGAAGAGGATGAGTTTGGGATATATCTTGGAGATGAATGGATAGGACTGTTCAGTGTGGGTGCAGGAGTGCAGTGAAGGAGACAGGCATTGAAGGTGATCCCAGGTGTCAGGCTGGAGCAACTGAGTGAATGGAGGCGCCTCGTACAAAGACAAGAACACAGCAGGAGGCACAGGCTTAGCTGGTAAGCAGAGGATCAAAAGATTGATTTGGACCAAATGTTAAAAAGTTAAAGATGTCTCTGAGACTTCCCTATGGAAATGTCAAGTAAGTGGTGGGATTAAATGAAACAGCAATGGAATGCATGTGCCATTTCACTCTTATGACCTAAATTAGTAGCTCAACCAGGTAAAGGGTGTCCAGTCTTCTTTGAAGGAGACATTTCCAGCCTCTCACTCACCTCTGGGTACAGTCCGTTCCCATGGCAAGGAGCAGGCCAGTGAGATGGGAACAGGGGTCTGCTCTAAGAACTGTGAACAGCACTCATTCTCAAGTGAAGCAATTTACACTCTAAGAAAGCAGAGAAGGCTTTCTAATAAACCAACTATACAGGGTTACAGAATTTATAAACTTTTATATATGCTATCAATTTTACATATCTTATAAATTATACACATGTATATTAAAATATATGCAATATATGAATATATTTTAACAATATTCTTATATAAATATGTAAGAAAATACAACTAAATTTTTGAAGGTGTTTATGTGTATATGTATTGTGTATATTGTTTCATAGCTGTATTGTAAAAAAAAAAAATCTTACAATTATAGGTTTTTAATGCTTAAAACAGGGCTTAGAGGGGCTGGCCCCGTGGCCGAGTGGTTAAGTGCACGCTCTCCGTTTCAGTGGCCCAGGGTTTCACTGGTTTGGATCCTGGGCACAGATATGGCACTGCTCATCAGGCCACGCTGAGGAGGCGTCCCACATGCCACAACTAGAAGGACCCACAAGTAAAAATACACAACTATGTACTGGGGGTATTTGGGGAGACAAATCAGGGAAAAATAAAAGAAGACTGGCAACAGCTGTCAGCTCAGGGGGCCAATCTTTAGAAAAAGAAGACAGGGCTTAGATGACTAAATGAGCTCATCCACCATTTCTTTGATAAAAACTTAAGGCATCAATATCCTACTAACATTTTGACCAACTGGTGGTATTTTGAAAAGCACCACAAGGTGGTATGAAACCACTGATTGTATCAACCACTGACTCATGGTTTCAGGTTATAAGGGACTCCTAACCCGTCTCCGATCCCTGGCTTGATTTTTGTTTTTCTAATCAAATTGCCATGATTCAAAATTCTTTGTTCATTTGCAACTTCCACTGATTTAAAGAAGAGCAAACACAGCAGAAGCAGGCTCACTTGACTTCTGGCAGGGCGACATTTAATGCTGGCAGGACCGCCAAATAAAAAGATGACGTCAGCCACATCTGCTGATTCATGGGGAAAGAGGGCAAGAGGAGGGGGGAAGCCAAGAAGAGATGTGGGAATTGTGATTACATTTACTGGAAAGTGGCTGCTGAGCTAGACTACCGCTCAAAAGGGCGACTGGTAGCCAGTGAAGAAAGAAAGAAAAGGCAGGTACTTTGTGAAATGAGATCAGGAGGGTCAAATAATAATGTAAAGTGAAAGACAGAGTTTTAGCTGTGAAAGATTGAGCCCCAGGCTTCCTTTTTTTTCAGAGTGCACATTTCCCAAATCGAACCCACTTAAAAACACAGCTTCTCAATCACTTTCACAAGATATACTTTAAAATCATCTTACAGGCACTCTTGTCCAAGGCAATCAAGTTAACTTGGCACAACTTTATAAGACATCTTTTTAAAAATCACAAAACAAAACTTTTAAAATATACAACATGTGGCAACATAATTTCCAGAGTAAAAAGTGTCTCTGTGCTATATGTGCCCAACTGCCTGACGTATAAATTTCTGCCATGAGTATGCATCCACGCAGAGTGCCAATGAGTATAATTAAGGTATCAAGTCAAAACGAATTAAATATTTAATCATAAACCATGCCCATTTTTCATAAAACTAAATCTCTAAAGTGAAGACAAGCAAAAAATGATTGTAATCATTGTTGTCACACCATTCATTCAATAATTGTTTCTTGAATACCTACTATGTATATGGAACTGTGTAAGACACAATGGGTAAGGTGATCAATTACTGAACCAAAATTAGGACGTTGTCTGAAAAGTATGAATGGGCCCATGGGGACAATTAGTAATGACAGTGGTATAGAAATAAAAACAGCACTTATTAACGTTAACTTTTTTTAACGTTAACTTTTATTAAGTGATGATTACATAACTGGTTCTCAGCTAAGTAGTTGTTAAATTATTATCCATAATTGTGGTAAAATACACATAACATGAAATTTACCATCTAAACCATTTTTAAGTGTACAATACAGTGGCATTAAGTACATTTACATTGTTGAGCAATCATCCCCACCATCCACCTCCAGATTCTTTTCATGTTGCCAAAATGAAACTCTATACCCATTAAACAATAACTCCCCATTCCCTCCTCCCCCAGCTGCTGACAACCATCATTCTACTTAAGAATTACGATTTCCTAAGTATAGCCAACAATATACTTACTTCTATTTGAATCGACATATGTTCGTAGGATATCTTTTTCATCTGAGACAACATTAAAATCAAGAATCAAAATAAACTGTACTTAGATTTCTTTATAACAAAGTATTAAATCTGGATTTTTAAAAATGAAACATATGAAATTAGTAATAATATTGTAAAGAAAACAAAAAGGTTTTACTGTTAAAATTTTAAATATTAATTTCACCTTCCCTAATCTTTATAAAATTTCTATTTCATATGCTTTATAACTTAATACTATTGTACATGTATAAAATTTATTAATAAATATATTTTAGATATAACATGCACAAGAACTTTATACTGATCTGGTGTGCAACCAAAAACATTTGGGGAACCACTGATATAAAGGACTGTGGTCCCATCAATGGGAATCAATGACAGGAGGGAAGGGCAGGAATTTGTTTCTGAATATGTTAAAACATATTGAGTTGAATGCGCCATGTAGAGGATCAAGTGGAGGTATCCAAAAGGCAAAAGGACACATAAGCCTAGAGTTCAGCTGAGACGGAATCTATATTTAGAAGTCATCTCCGGAGCGGTGACCAGAAGAGACACGAGAAGGGATGAGAACTGTGAAAAAGAAGACAGCAGAGGCCTACACAGAGGAGAGTCCCCATATTTAGAAAATAGAGGAGAAAGCAGATCTAAAAGAGAAAGAAAGATAGGAGGAGACCCCAAAAAATATATAAGATGGATACCATAAAACGAGGCCAGAGTGTCAAAAGTTGCAGAAAATTAAGGAACTGAGAAAAAGCCACTCGCTGGATTTGGCTATGAGGAGGTCACTTTGGTCCTCTGAGAGTATTTTCAGTAATGGGTAGTGTCAGAAGCCGGATTCAGGACGGACCGAAGGGTGAGGAAGTGGAGACAAGGAGTGTGAGGTCCACAGGGAAACTTGATGATGATGGGAATGAAAAGAAAAGGAGAATGGTGATGGATGGAATGGCTTGGTTGCAAGAAGAATTTCTAAGGAAGTGGTTCTCAACTGGGGGCAATTTTACCCCTTGAGAGACTTTTGACAATGCCTGGAAACATTTTTGGTTGTCACAATGCCAGAGTGCTACGGGCAGCTGTGAGTAAAGGCCAAGGTCGCTGCTAAACATCTTGCAGTACACAGGACAGCAGCCTACAACAAAGAATTATCCAGCTCAAAGTGTCAATAGTGTCCAAAATATCAATAGTCAATAGTTGAGAAATCCTACTCTAAAGGATCAGAGAGATCTGAACACTTCCTACGGTGACAAGTTAACAAATTTAAGTTACAAAAAAGGAAGGATGTAATGACAAATCAGGGCAAATCACAAGAGTGGGAAGGTAGGATGATTAAGGGCAGAAGCTGGTGGGTGAGAGCTGGAAGAGAAGACCTTTTCAAATTGTTTGAAACAGGAGGAATGGAAGTGAGACAATAAAAAATTCAGAGAATTGGAGATCAAAAAGAAGAAAGTTGAGGGAACTCATATCTGATGGCCTTGATCTCCTCTGAAAAGTAAGCAGCAAGAATTCTGTAGAGCTGTAGGGATGGAAGTAGGGTCTTTAGAGAGGAAAACACTTGAAGCAGCCCCTGTGGAAGTACAATCAATTAAAGGGACATGAAAGGTTTACCAAGTACCCATGAGGACCTAGCAGGAGGAAAAAAAAATCAACTCAGTTTCCTGAATATCTACAGCAAAAAAAGTACTTTATCCTTGGCGCAAAATATGAGGGAATGACATTAGAGTTTTCTCAAGGTCAGGATTGGCTAGATGAATCAGAAGAGGACAAGAGGTAAGAAAAACTAGTCAGTCCTACTGAATTTGGCTTACTTGGAGGTCCAAGCTAAGGCAATGAAACCAAAACCAGATGAACTGAGAAGACAGAAAGGAGGCTAGGGGCCATGGGAGGGACAAATACCAGGTTGGGTAGCAGGAAAAAGGAGGGGAGAAAAAGCGACAGGAAGGGAAGGTCAAATATAGTAATTCTGGAATCTCAAATCTTGGAGATAAATTGTTTCAAATTATGATGAGGTCTAAGACGAAGCCATGCCTATAAGCTACTGTAGACTAATTCCGACATTCAAAGGGAGGCAAGAGAGGATTCAAGCATCCTGGATTGCACTGTCCTTAATGTATTCCTACCAGCATCAGTCCTTGGAGACAACTTACTTATGAATATGTCTCTGTTTAGGTACACCAGTCACATTGTCACTAGATCCCTTGTACATCCCACAGCACATGTTGGTGACATGGTCACCTGAAGTTGGTGGAGACTATGTCATGAAGGCTAGCTGGTCCACGTGGAAATCGAACCTCTCTGACATCAAACTCTCCTGAGAGTTACACATGTAGAAAGATGGTATCATGAGAAAGTAGCACACAATGTTCACTATTACAGGGACATCATGACCCACAACTATTGCTATTCTCTACTGTTATAAGTTAATCCAACTTTACAACCAAGACAAAATTAGCTTTCCTTTTTGCCTTCTGACCTCTAATTGATTGCACTATCTGAAGACAAAAACATCATTCAGCACAATTCCCAAAACTTATCATTTTCTTCCAAGATCAAGATATAAGAAACACACTTTTATTTTATCATCATCTTAGCTGCTACCTTTTAGCACAAGGCGTATTCCAACGTGTCTATCATCTTAAAGGGAGAATGTAACTTTTAAGGGACTGCAGCAGATAGAAACATGGATTGAACAGAGCAAATGACTCAGGAGAACACATAAAATGAGAATTTAACCTGTAGACAAACAAATAATAAAAGTAGTCTAACTGGTTCAAACAAATGATATAAAATTGAGACATTCCAAAATCGATATTTTAATAAATGTTTTGATTACAATCCAAAATCAAATAAAATATCTAGATATGAAACTGTCATTTTCCAGAGGGGTATTAAAGACATCCAAGGAATAATGAAAAAATACTTAAAAATTATAAAAAGAGCAACCAAATATCTAAATATTAGGTTTTTAAGCCACAGAATTACTGATATTCATCAAGCGCTGTTAATTTTTCTCCAAATAGAGATCGTATCAAATTATCTGCTCCAAATAAGAGAATAGGTCAAATAAGACCAAAAGAACCCCAAATAACCCCAAGATTATTAATATAACTGGATCCCTCCCCAAGAAATATTATATAATTAAGTAATTTCGAGCATCAGGACCAATGTCTGGCCTTTTTGACAATCTATAAATAATAATTAGGATGGTTCTTATTCTATTACATCCTATTCATAGGGGTCCAGAAAAATAACATCTAACCAATAATCCGTTGATTAAAGACTTTCTACATACAGTGGCAGAGAGTATGCAACAAGGCAGCTATTCTGGAGCTCATCAGAGAGGTTGTATAGTTATTCACACATATTTGATAAAACAAGTGGTAGGAATGAATGGAATGACTCATAGATAAGGTAGAGCAAGAAGAAAAAAGTCCCAAGGCCAATCTCTCTGAATCAGTGATCCTCCGATTTTAGTGAGCTTCTTAAATTAAACAGACTACCAGACCCCATTCCCGAGAGTCTGATTCAGAAAGCTGGGGGGGGGGAGGGGGGCGCGAAGCAAATGGGTTTTGTAACAAGCACTTCCGATGATTCCAAAGCAGCTGCTGTGTGGACCAGCTTTTGAGAAACACATCCCTAGCCTATAACAAGGAAAAAACTGATAAATTGGACCTTTCAAAATTAAAGACTGTTGCCTACAAAAGAGCCCAGAAAGAGGATGAAAAGAGAAGTTATAGCCTGGAAGAAAATATTTGCATATCTGAATAAACTCTGTGGATTGTACCAACGTCGATTTTGCTGGTTTTGCTTCATACCACAGTTACACAAGATGTTACCTTCAGGGGAAACTGAGTGAAGGGTACACAGGACCTCCTTTTACATTTTTTGGCAAGTATTTCCATTTTTCTCCTATTAATGTAATGCTGAGTGGACAATACTCTTTAAGACTATATGATTACTATTATTAAAAAGCTGAACAAAGTAAGTTACAGAGAAAAGGAGAAAAACTAGCACTAGAGAGCTACTACTATCTCAACATATAAAGTGTGCCAGCAAGAGGACTTTCAGTGTTTCTAGAATTGTGTCTACTGTGAATAATAATACTAATTAATTGCTAGTACTTATAAGGAAATTATGTGTCAGCTACTATGCTAAGCTCATCATAAGTGGATCATCTTCCTTAATACTCACAATAACCCATGAGGTGGGTATTGCTACGAAAGACAGGTAAACAGGGAGATTAGACAGCTTTTCCATGGCCAGATTTCCCATGATGCCAAAGCTCAGGCTACAAAAACTGAACATCCAGCCAAACCCCATGGCTGCTCCACATATCATCACCTGACCTTATGTCCCCAAAGGAGGAAGGATCCCCTAGGACTGCTCTGAAAATGTGAGAGAAATTAAGGGCACTGGCTTCTGATGAGGTTTCTAATCAGAGACTAAACATTTTAACAACCAGCTAGAGTAATTAATAAGAGTCATGGTAATTCAAGTTATTGTGGATGAATTAACACTGAAATCGGAGCTGCCAGAAATGAAGGAGTCTGACTGGCAGCCCACTGGAAGCCTTGACCAATGCAGAGGAAGCAGCCATGATAAAGAAGGCCAAGTAAAACTGACGAAAATGGTCACAAGTTTCGGGAGAGCAAGGCCATTTTACAGGAATTAGAAATTCATCAATGAAAGTAGTTGTTATCTGATTTCTAATTTCACTTTCACTGTGTATTTCATTTCTGAAACCAATTCAAGGATTCCTTTTGAGTATTTTCTATTTTTTTTTTTTTTAACAGGGGAGGCCCTGAATCCAAACCTATCCAAAGACTGAAGAAGCAACTCTTCCTGTTTCTACACTCAGAATATTAAACATTTTTCTTGAATCAGTAGTTTTCAAAGTGCTTGAAGAATTGTAAAAAGTGGAAAATAATAATTTATAGTTCCCAATATTATGAAGATGAATACATTCCAGGCAGTACACTATGGACTGTTTCTATTCAAGCCATTAGGAAATGTCTTTATATAATTATTTGTTATCCAATGTCAGTTGCAATTACAAATGATCTGAGTTAAAAAAAAAAAAAATCAAGTGTGCTGAGTCACTGTGAACTGTTTCTCAGCCAGAGCAGTAAAACAAGAACACCTGAGGCCCAGGAACAGGTCCTACCCTCACTGCACAGAATGGAAAGGCACTAAGGGGGGGAGGAGGTACTGCTGCGGCTACTTTTGGAAGACCAGTTTGGACTGTTAATCCAGAATAAAGTACTGGGCTGAGTGGAAACTCAGTGTTCTGGGAATAAAGAACAACACCCTACATGACTCCAAGATGCCGGAAACAAGAAGCAAACGTCATATGTTATTGAAACCTTGAGAGTGATGAGCTAGGAAACTCAGTTTCCTCTTCTATAAGGGAATAATAATAGTAGCTAATAACTATTAAGTGAGCTGTAGCAAGCGTACTGTTAACCTTATATTTAGTTATTACAACTACCTATGACATAGGTACAATTCTCCCATTTTACAGATGAGGAAACTGAGGCTCAGATAGGTTCGATACCCTGTCCAAGATTGTACAGCAGGTAGGGCCAAAGCTAAGATTCAAATCCAAGATTTTGAATCCAGAGCTTTCCCTTCCCCTTCGCCGTGGTGCCCTATGCTTCTTGGATTAGTGGATTTCAAACTTGATATCACCTGGAAGTCAAAGTGTTCATAAGAAAGCACCATAAATTATTCATATATTAAATCTAAAGTTAACTTATAGCTTTATGCAGTATCAAGTTATTTTAGAATAGATCCTAGAATAAGCAAACAACAAAATATGGCAAACACTTTTTTCTTAAATGAAAAATGTATGGGAAAAACTTCAAATAGAGGAAAGCTATACTATATAGTATGCCTGTGAAGTGAAAAAAGATAACTATTGTTTTACCCAGTTTATGGATCTGAACAGCAAAACACCTGTGTCCAGTTCCTAGGCCATAGGGGCAGTTTGAGACTCTCTAAAATGGTCACCAAAGACATGTAAATTTGAACAAGGATTAACCAACTTATCTGTTTAAATTTATTAAATTGCTTATTAGATTTGCAGAGTTAAAAAAGGATATTGTAGTGGTGAGGATGTAGAGAAAGGGCCACCTATGAACTGTTGTGGGTGGAAATGTACATAGATATTGACTGTGGTGCTAATTATAAAACAAAGTGAAAGCAACTGAAATACCCCACAACAGGGACCTGTTAAATTACAGGATGCTATGTAATCTATTAACAATACAGATCGATATTTATTGATAAGGAAGGTATCTGTGCTATAAGTTAGAGGGGAAAAGAAAACTACAAAACAGCAAGAAAGTATAATCCCATTTAAAAAAATATTTATAGTCTAGGTAGTAGATACACCAAAATGTTAATGGTTGTTATCTCTCTAGAGTGGAGTTGGGACAATCATATAGTTGTCTTTTGAACAACCACACAATCACATCTTTGAACAACTGTAAGATTAGTTCTGCCTTCCACATGATGCACCATACACAGACTTCTCCACTTCAAAGCACAGTCAGGGGCTGATCTTAGTGACTCAACTTCTCTCTGGCACCTGTCAAGTTGACATATTTCATAGCACCTGTAAGACTTCCTTCTGCCTTATAGTCATTTGTATTTCACCTATTTGACTTTTCCAAGGAAAAGTCCACTTCTCTGCTTTTTCATTTCTCCATTCTCCACTTTTACTTCTTTTACTTCTCCATTCTCCACTTTTTCCTTTCAGGAACAGAACTTCCACCACACCCCTCTACAAGTTTTAGTTTGGCACATGATCACCCAGCTTGTCTACAATTCCCAGCCTCTCTTGCAGCTAGGTAACGGCCACGTAGCTTTACTCAATGAGATCTGAGCAGAAGGATGTGTGCAATATTGGGTCACAGCCTTTAAAGAAGGAAATTGCTTGCCCACTCTATCCCTCCTCCCCAGCCTCCAACCTTCCTACCAGTAGGATGCAGAAGTGGTCCCAGCCAGCCAGCTTGTACCCTGCAGATGAGGGGAATACCATAAGCGATGGTAGAACAACATGGTAGATAGAGGCTTGATCTCTGAATGACCTCTATCCTGGTGGTTCTCAAACTTTAGTGTGCATCAGAATTACCTGGATGACTTGTGCTAAACCCAGACTGTTGGGCACCCCCCTCCAGAGTTTATGATTCACAATTTGCATTTCTAATAAGTTCCAGGTGATGTTAATGCTCCTGCTCAGGTTAGGGAGGCAGCCGGAGCATATCTTGATACTAATAAACTAGACCTGCTATTTCATTAAGGTAGCCACAAGCCACATGTGATTATTGAACAACTGAAAGGTGCCTAGTGAGACTGAGGAACTGAATTTTTAGCGTTATTTAATTCTAACTATCTTAAACACCAATACTTCATTCAGTTAACGGAAAACTTTTAAGTATGTTTAGACCGTCTTGGGAATGTGAAACTACTTTTTTCAAATGTAAATTAAATTTTATGAAATCTAAATACAGATCAAGTATTTCTCATGAAAATTCAGTATCCAAATTGATATACTTTGTAAGTATAAAATACATACTAGACTTTAAAGACTTATTAAAATAAAAAGAATATAAAATATTTCATTAACAACTTTTATATAAATTATATGTTGGGATAATATTTTGACTATATTGAGTTAAAGTATGTTAAAAATAACTTCACTTGTCTCTTTTTCCTTTTTTAACATGGCTACTAGGAAATTTAATATTGTGACATAAGTGGCTGACATTATATTTTTATTGAACACAATGATCTAAACTACTATGTAAATGAGAGAAATTGGGAGAGAGACCTTCTATCTTGTTTGGGCAATTGTTTGGAGTCTCTCTGAAATAGCTGCTTAGCCTGAACCCTGACTATTCTCCCATTCAAAATGTACAATTTCCAAATTCCTGGTGGTAAATGTACTGTGCTGCTGTTCCCTGTCCACTCATCCTAATCCTCCTATGTTTTATTCAACCTCAATTGCACAGAATTGGATTAATCACAATCTTTGATATGAGACACATTCACATCTCTGGGCCACGCATGCTGCCCTCATTCACTCATTTCTCATTTTTAATGCTATAATAAGCAACCATGAACCCATCACCTGACACAAAAAGTAGACTTCAACAATAACTTATCTATCCAAAGGGCCCTCCCATTTTCAACCTCCTGGTTCCCACTACGAGATGCAACAACCATCCTGAATCCCATACCCAATATTCTATGGCTTTCTTTTCTATACATTATCATCTTATCTATATGTACTCCTAAAAACTATGGATTTTAGTTGCTTTTAAATTTATAGAAAAGGTTACTATATGTGATATTTTTAGAATTTTTTCATTTTATATTGCTAAAACACTTCTAAGTTGCAGTTCTTTCATTATACTTTATTTTGATTGTGGCATGTGTCCCATTGGGTGAATATACTACAGTTTATTCATCCACTCTCTTGCCCATGGACATTTGCAGTTTTCCCAGGTTTTTGATGTTGTGTACTGTGCTGCCATAAACATTTCTGTACATATTTCCTGGTGCATATGTGCAAGAATTTCTTTTACAGATATACTTAGGAGTAAAATGTAGTGACTGGTCAACTCTATGAAATAATGCCAGAACTATTTTCTAAGGTAGTTGCACCAATTTACTAGCACAGTATATGATCCTCTGGATCTCTATCTGCCCTAGCACTTGATATTAAAAGACTTTTCAGTTTTTCCAGTTAAATGAGTATAAGATGGCATCTCACTGGACCCTGAGTTGTATTTTCCTCCAAACCATAAGTGATGTTAAACATTTTTGATATATTTCTTGGCCATATGTGCTTCCTTGTCTGTATCTATGAAATACCCATTCATAGCTTTTGCCCATTTTTCTAGCGGGTTGTTCAGGGTTTTCTTCTTGATTGGCAGGACTTCACTGTATATTCTACTAATCCTTTCATCTTTTGTGTGTCTGGTATAATGAACCCCATGTACCCATTACCCAGTTTCAAAAATGATCAACTCATGGTCAATCTTATTTCATCTGTACCCCTGTTTCCCTACCATTCCCACAAATTATATTGAAGCAAATCTCAGGCATCATATAATTTCAATAAGGCTTCTTTCGATGAACAAAATTCTTAATTTTAATATAGTCCAATTTGTCAATCTTTCTTTTATATCAAATGTTTTTTGTGTCTTAATAAACCTTCTTATCTGAAGACTGAAAAAAAAACACTCAGGAAATCCTTTCCTATCTCCTATCCTAAAAGTCTTAAAGTTTTCATTCTGACATCTAAGACTTTGATACTTCTGAAGTTGACTTTTTTGTACGTGGTATGAAGTAAGGATCTGTTTCCATCCTTACTCTTAAGGAGAACCACTATTCTCAGCTCCATTTACTGTATAGTCCTTCCTTTTCCTACTGATCTGACATATACCAAAGGTCTAAACATGTGTGTAAGCACGTGTTTTGGACTGAATTGTGTATTCCCAATGTTGAAGCCCTAACCTCAGTGTGACTGTGATTAGATACAGGGCCTTTAAGGAGGTACCGAAGGTTAAATGAGGTCATAAGGGTGTGGCCCTCATAAGAAAAATAAGAGGCACCAGGGGAGTGCACGCACACAGAAAAGGCCACATGAGGACCCAGCAAGAAGGCGGCCGTCTGCAAGCCAAGGAGAGAGGCTTCACCAGAAACCAACCCTGCCAGCACCTTGATCTTGGACTCCCGGCCTCCAGAACTGAGAAAATAAATTTCTGTTGTTTACACAACCCAGTCTGTGGTATTCTGTTATGGCAGCCCTAGCAGACTTATACAGCTTGTTTCTGGGCTTTTTATTTTATTCCATTCATCAATTTATCTGTCCACATCCCAGTACCACACTGTCTAAATTTCTCTAACTTCATAACAGGTCCTAACAGACGGTGGGGCAAGTCCTTCCCCCTTACTCTAACCTCACAAATATTTATAAGGTCAAACTCAGATTTAACTTACTCTGTAAGAGGACACTTCTGATAACTCTTCTCTTTATGGCTACTGCATGGGATTGGCGCCACCATGCTCAATCCTTATCCAGTTTTAGCTTGTTCTCCATACACGTTCCATGGGCACTGGTCTCATACTTAGTATAAGGGCCAGAAACATGTTAGTCACAAAGGAGATGCTCAATGAAACTGTTACATTATGGCTAATAATGGGAGCAGATGATCTCTACTCCATCCTCTAACAGTGCCAGAGCTCTAGCTGGTAGGGAACTGAGATTTGTGACTCCTCCCCACTTTGCACTAAAATAAAAGTGCAGAGGACCCAGCACTGGAGAAAGAGGATTAATTGTTTCATTATGAAAATACTCTTTAGAAGTGAAATGTATACTGAAAGAGGCTAGGAAACAGTCATTCCATCATTTACTGAGGACATAATTTCCTACTACACACCAGGCACTAGGCTAGATGATGGAGAGACCAAGACAAATAAGAGGAAACTAGTAATCAAAAGGACCTAAGTCTAGAGGGGGAGACACGCATGTAAACAAATAGCAGCAAGGGGCCATCACAGTGGCCTAGTGGTTAAGTTTACGCACTCTGCTTTGGCAGCCCGGAGATCGCAGGTTTGGGTCCCGGGTGCAGACCTACACACTGTTCATCAAGACATGCTGTAGCAGCATCCCACATAGAAAGTAGAGGAAGACTGGCAGAGATGTTAGCTCAGCAACAATCTTCCTCAAGCAAAAAGAGGAGGATTGGTAACATACGTTAGCTCAGAGCCAACCATCTTCACCAAAAAATAAAAATAAAAAAAAAATCACCTTAAAAAAAAAGGAAATAGCAGCAATTGCAGAATATGCACTAGACTTGGTGGAGCACAAACAAGGGAGAAATCAACTGGGAAAATCATAGGACTGATTGGCGTCCCTGTTCTGCTGCTCAGCTCCTATAAAAGGCATTCTTTTATAAATAACTTCTCTTCCAAATGCTTATGCTTCCAAAGGGCAAGGAGATCCTTAGAGAGCAGATGGACATTTGCACACTGTGCTGGTTATTCTCCATTTGCCCCTCCCCTCCCAGATCCATTATCTAACCTTCTCTGCCCTTCTCTGGGCTCCAGGAAGCTGACCGCTATAGAATGCATCCCCCAGGATCACTTACCTCTAGCTTCCAGATGGATTTGGCTAAGAAGACACCATCAGGAGATCGGAGAGGAGAGGAGAGGCGATGGAGATATCTACCCTCACCCCCATTTCCATGCCTGCCCCTGTCCTGAGTGTTGCAGTATCAACAGCTACAGCTCCATGGCCAGAGCTCTCATCTGTTCTTTCTAAAGACAGTCACGGTTCGCACCATTGTTAGCTCTGGGATGCTTCACCAACATTTGGGGGTTCCCCGAACCCTGCCCTCACCTCTTTAAATCGCTCCTTCATTAAATGCTCTTCAGGTACACCTTTGGGACATGCCATCCCTTACCTGCCAGGACTTTGACTGACACCATGGTTTTCCGGAACTACAAAATCCAATCTCCAGAAAATATACGAGCAAAGCTTAAGTTTTCAAAGGGCCTGAAATCTGGACAACATCATCATTGTCCAACATTTATTGGGTGACTACCATGGACAGCACATTTTATCAGGTGCTGGATGTGCCAGTTTTGACTACAGGAAAATCTGCATCTCTCCTGTACCTGGTTCGAGCTCTGCAAAAAAGGGAGTCTTAAGAACAGTTCTGGGTATTTCAGGAATGAGTCAAAGACCTATTTTTTTTTAATGCAATGGGATGAATTAAGCACGTGACTGAGGTTGTGAGAGTAGAGAATGCTTGGCTCACTGATCTCCCCAGCTAGGCTTGCATCCCAGGGCTACACAACGCCTTTCTGCTGGAGTCTCCATTCTGTTTATTAGAGAAGCTAAAACACTGCCACCTGTCATGATAACCATCCCGGTATAGCTGTAGATTTTTTTTTTTAAACTGACTTTACACTAGTTTCAAATCTATAACAATTCTGATTCACGGAAATAACAAGTAAATGGTGCTGTATGATTCTGAGTGGTGTCATTCTGATTCTGGAGAAACCACTTATGATTACTCAGGCCACACTGGAGAGAACAGGAAGAAACAATGTTAGTCCCTTTAGAGCCAAGGTGATTAAACACATTACATAGACAAGTCTGTTTCAATGAAAAAATGTTTTTATTGTTTACTTTTCAGAAGTGTCCACCATTCTTTTTGCCTCCCCAGATATTCATTTCTTGGGCAAGCATTTTTTTCTAAACATAACTTTTCGGTCCTCATTCTCAGTGCCTTTCTGCCGAGTCTGTGCTACAGTGTTTTATGCATGAACCGTTTACTCGTATTCACTATGTTGATTTCTACCATTTCCTTCAAGGCAGCCTTCTCCTCCTTCCTGCCTCTCTTCTATCCCTGTTCACTTGATTTCCTTGTCCTTCATTCTCTCCCTTCCCTGAGTTCATCGTCAGATCATGGCATAACCTCACCTCCCCCAACATTAGCAAAGTGTCCTCACATAGACCAACGTACTTCCGCTGCTACTCTAAGGACAGAGTTCCTCCCTTCAGATGTGGCATTCCCACAGGGACTTGGGTTATCCTTTGGGCATCTGATTAGAAGCAAGGGAGGTTGTCCAGGCAACTGCTCCAAATTGTCCTAGGATGCCTGGCAAGCGTGTTTTACGCAGCCTGGTGGGAAGGTCACACCAGCCAACCCTGACAGTTAAAGGCATAGTCTCCATGCAGTCAGCCAAGGGCTCAGGAACATCCATCAAGATGAGCTCAATAACATTTGCATAATCATAAAATTGTCAGACTCCCAAAGCCATAAGGACCCACTCGAACAGACTATTTCAAAAAGCCAAAGATACTAGCTTTGAAAAGGAATAACAATAGGTGAGTGAGCTAAAATCATTAAAAAGAACACTTTAAAAACCAGCCAGATGGAAGCCAACCACTTAGCTGGTGAAAACACTTTAGCTACTTGGTTTTCTCAAAGGAGGTAGGAACAGTTCTACCCTGAGGCAAGGCAATAAACTGAAGGGCCTAGAAAAAGTCACTCTGTGCTTCCCGTTTTTATAATTTCCTTCAATCAGAAGTGTTTAAAACATTATTCTCAAATAACAGGACTCAATAATGAAAAACATACCCATACCCATCAAAATTAATGTCACATTTGACTAAATCTCAATCAAAATTCCAATCTGTGGGGGGGCTGGCCCCGTGGCCGAGTGGTTAAGTTCGCGCGCTCCGCTGCAGGCGGCCCAGTGTTTCGTCAGTTCGAATCCTGGGCGCGGACATGGCACTGCTCATCAAACCACGCTGAGGCAGCATCCCACATGCCACAACTAGAAGGACCCACAACGAAGAATATACAACTGTGCACCAGGGGGCTTTGGGGAGAAAAAGGAAAAAATAAAATCTTTAAAAAAAAAAAATTCCAATCTGTGGGGAAAATACCTACAATTCAGAGAAGAAATCCATATCCCTAAGACATGAAGTGCTCTCATAAAACGACAAGTCAAAACAGAAACACTCCTAGAGAAAATGGGAAAAGAACACGAACTAGTCAATTTACCACAAAATTCAAATGCCCAACACAATACAGAGAAATGCTCAGCCTGAAAAACAAAGATGCAATTTAAAACAATGAGAAAACACTTTTCACATAACAGATGCACAAAGAATCAGAATAAACTTTTGCGACAGAAACCTAGTAACAAGTCTCCCGATCCTACGTATATAATCAAGCAAGCGCCCAATCACGTGTATAAAGATGTTCATCGCAGTATTGCTTATTACAGCAAAAAATCAGGACATAACCCATGTGTCCAGCAAATCTCTGCAGCCATTCTAAATGATGATGTAAACATACAGTCATCAATATGGAAAAGTGGTTCAGATGCTTTCTCTGGTTGGAGTAAGAGTAAAGAAAAGGAGAGGTTTATAAAGTGGTATGTGTCCATTTTTGTAAAAAATAAACATAAAAAATGATTTGTAGGAATATAAATCCTAGGGAAGAAAATACAAGTATTTAACATCAAATGTTATTTATTTCTGGATAGTGAGATTATGGGTGATTTTTATTTCTTGAGGGAGGTACTATCTTAATTTTTTTCGGTGCCATAAACAAATACTATTTCCCATAACAACATTTAGTTTTGAAATGTCAAAAGGAATTGTAAATTAATTCTCATCCATTCCTAGGTTGTTTTATTTTTTCAGCAAACTCTTGCTTTAGGCCAAGATTAGTGAATTCCCTTACAATGTCTGAGTCTCTACAAATTAGAATACAGAAGGTCTTTCAATAGCCATGGATTTTAGGTAGATGGATGGACGATAGATTAAAATGACATCAGCAGCACAGTTCCTGGGTGCCCGGCTGGTTACCTGGGGAACTGCAGTCTAGGGCTGTGCTCTGACATAACCAGAATCAGGACTTCCTGGGGTTGACAGGGACATGCTACAAACCATCACCGGTTACAGCCTCCATAATGGTGATTTCTTTAGCAGATGTCTTCACTCCTTCCCCTCCACTCCCAATGCATACCATAGAAAAAGAGAGAGAATAGCCAATAACGCAACAGAGAACATGGGATCTAAGAGCATGCATTCTTTCAACTACAGAGCTCCGTGGTGGTTCATTCACTCCACTGACAACAATTTAAATGCTATGCCAGGCAGTGAGGGGTCACTTGACAGTATAGATCTGGGCTCAGGAAAGCAAAACCATTCATTTATACCTGTTCTGCCAAGTAAAAGTATCTAAAACTTGCTACTTTGTGTATCATCAATTGTGAAAACAGCCCCTCTTCCCACCTCTCACCCCCTACCCCCACCAAAAATGGCTGGTTGCCTGAATCAATTATCCTGTGAGTATCACTCACTAATCAAAGCCACACCCTGGCAAACTGAATCCACTTCTCTCTAAGAATAGATTGTACTTGACAGATGGACAGTGCTAACTTTTATCTTTAAACTGAGGATCAGCTAATATCATTGTGAGGATATTTAGAAATTTATTACTTTAGAAAGATGTGAAAAATTTATAACATGCACATACACATACAACCAACAAAAGGGTTTAGGACCAAATAATCTTAGAATTTAATTTATATTTCCAAAAAAATCATGCTTATAGCTTCATCCATCCCTGCAGGGTGCTTTCCTTCAGTTTCCATAATGACACACTCGTTTATTAAAGGGCTGAACATTTACTTTACAATGCATTCCTTAAAATAGTACTGTGTGTTTATTAGTGTTCCCACCCTCTACTAAAATCGCTGACAACACCCCATGCCCACCCAAACAAATTTAACCAACTCCCCTCAAATTCTTTACGTTTATTCAGGTTTGTAGCTCTTTCTTCTTTCTTTTCTCTCTTGTCTCTTTTAGGCATTTGCTCAGTGGCTCTCTCTGAGCCGCGGACAATCAGGACACGCAGAGGCTGTTCTGCAGTGGTTAGAATTTATAGTCAATATGAATAGTCTAGTTGAAATAGCCAAGCCCCAGAAAGGAAGGGGAAACAAAGAGGTTCTTTACCACAGAGAGCCCCCGAGCAGCCTCGGTGGGCTGAAGAGTCAATTACCTCCAGCTAAGCCCAGAAGAGAGCCGGCATTCTGGGGCAGAATCTGGCTTAATGGACACAGTCCAGCTATCCCAGGAGGGCAGTTTTTAAAAAATGCTTTCACTGCTCAGCCACACGCTAGCAACATCCTGTTACTGCATTTTCCCATGCAGTGTCTCGGCATCATGTAAAAAATCCAAAATCGACAGGAAAATCCCACTTCAGGGGATAATCCTAATGTCAGCCACATAAGCAGAATCACAAGTGACAGAGTAAGGCTGTGTATACAACTCGACTGATAACACTTCTGCAATATTACATTTTTCTTCCAATAGAAAAATGTTTTAATGTCTGCATTTTTCTCTATAAAATAAGAATATAAGATATTTTATAAACAAAGACATCAAATTCCAATTAGAAGTTTGCTCATTTTTCAATGTAAAAAAAAAAGGTGGAGGATATATGTACTTCCCATTAATCCAAGACAGTGAATTAGCACAGTAGAGCTTGGTTTCTCAAGCCTTGGCCTAAGGTGTTTTCGCATCCCAGCATCGGTTACGTGTACACCCAGGTTCCATCAACACAGCACTTCTTCCATTGGAGCTGCATCCATCTGGGAGCAGAGTCCCGTGATCAGCTCACAGACCACAGAGCACAACTTCATCCTCTGCCTGATATCCCCAGCCCCTTTCCTAGGCACTCGAAACCCAAAAACTTTCAGAATTGACTGTATTCTCACATTTCTGAAGTCTCCGGAATACTAGTTAGGAGAATATCCTGAATTTGTTGCCTTGAAATAGCATTGCTCAGATGGCATTGAGGTGATGGTGGAGGTGGTTATTTAAACCCGTCCAACCAGCTAGGATTTGTTGTCTACAGTTCAGCATATTGAAGATGACACATCACAAGGTCACTAATTGCTCCTGACATGTGAGGTTTACCACCGGAACCTCTGAATCTGAAATGGGTCTTGGACTTAATAGCATGTAATTAGTTCCTGTTACACTCCAAAAGGAGAATCTTGCCGGAAAGGGGTCTGGTGGGATGGCTTTCAGCAATAACAGGCACTGATTATAAATAATTACTTGCCAAGAACCATCCATTCAGATGCTGTCATAAAATTCAGCTTCCCCTCCTCCCACTGCTAGTGTCATAAGCAATACAAGACTCACTTTCCCTGGCTCCTTATTGATACTCATCTAAATGTCACCCTTGGACCCTAACATACTATCTGCAGAACCCAATTGTTATGGAACCGATACCCTTAGACTATACAGTAGGACTGAAGCACTATAAGTTTTGAAACTCGCCTTGGATTTTGAAACTTGGCTTTACCACTTACCATTTTTGATTTGGGGTAAGTTGTTCAACTTCTGTGCTTTGATTTCCTATTCTGCAACATGGGGATAAAAACACCTACTCCAAAATGTTGTTGTGAGGATTTAATATGAATACAGATAAAGCAATCAACACAATTCTTGGCTCACAGTACGCATTCAATAAATGGCAGCAATTAATAAAATTTATTTGTTACCAATAGTCTATTGCAAAGAGTCTAATTCAGATTGGACTTCCTCTTTCAATAAAGGCAAACTGAAAATGTAGCATTACAGCTAGACTCCTGGAAGCTACACAAAAAGGGAAGCAAGTGAAAGGGGTTGGGCAGCAAAACAAGACTGCAAAACGGGGAGAGAATAGAAAGACACAAGCAAAGAATTATGTACAGGAGAGAAAAATTAAGATCTGAAAAAAGAGGAGGAGCAAACACAAAGAGAGGAAAGAAATGGCAGTAAAAGAAGAAAAAGTTGAAAGAGAAGCATGGAAAAGCAGGTGGGTGCAGAGATATTCCAGTAAGGAAAGAGGAAAAAAGATACAAGGGGAAAGGCATTTCCATTACCAAGCCAGAATATTTCTACTAATAGTGTCAAGATACTGGAAATAAGACCATACATCCCTACAAAGCATTTGGTTAATAAGAGTTTATATTTCATTAGCATTCTCTTTTTAAAAAATAATGTTCATATATTTGTGTCATTTTGCCCTAAGAAGGACCCAACCTATAAGACCAACCAGGCAGATACTGTTACCCTGAATTTACATTTGAGGGCAAAGAATCAAGAGGCTGATTTGTCTACAGAAGTATCATTTACGCATTTCCTACCCTTAAAATCTTTAACATTCTTCAATTTCCTCTTTAAAAGCACAGTCTGGTCAGCCTATGACAGCAGGAACAAATTCTATCCTACTCTGGTCAAAGAAAAGAGAAAGTAAAGCTGGTTGGGATTTCAGAAGAGTACTTGAACTTTTAAAAAAGTTTATTTCAAAATAACTTGAAGCTTAGAGATAAATTGCTGGAACAGCACAAAGAATGTTCGTATCCCCTTCACCCAAAAACCCTCTTGAAGTTTTGCCAACTATCCCAATGATTTCCTTTATAGCAAAAGGATCCAATTCAGATCACTCATTGCATTTGCCATGTCTCTCAGTCTCCTTCAGTCCAAAACAGTTCCTAAATTCTTCCTTGAGTTTTATAACCTTTAAACATAATCTGTTTTAAAATAAATTCAGGCTCACAAAAAAGTTGCAGGAACAGGACGAAGAACTCCTATTCCCCTTTCACTTAGATACCCAATTGCCTAGTCTTCAGTATTTTTCTGAACAATTTGAGAGCAAATTGTGGACTTGAAGCCCCTTAATTCCTGTATATTCCAGTATGTATTTCCCAAAACAAGGACATTCTCTTACATGACAACTATAAGTCTCTTTCAGTCTGGAACAATTCCTCAGTCATTCCCTTTCTCTCTCAATTTTGACAGTATTAAAGAGTCAAAACTTTTTATTCTTCCAGGTGACCTGGGGAACCCTTAATTTGGGTCTAGCTGATGTTTCCTCATGACCAGATTCAGGCCATGTACTCCCAGCAAGAAGACTCCAAAAATAATGCTGTGCTCTTCTCAGTGCATCTCATCAGGAGGCACAGGATGTTGGATCGTCCCATCACTGATGCTGTTAACCTCGCTCACCTGGACAAGTTTGTGTGTGCTAATCTTCACCACAAAGTCACTGTTTCCTTCTCTGTAATTAATTTAATTAATTTGTAATTTCCTTCTTTGTAATTAATGTTGTGGAAAAATACTATGAGACTATGCCAATATCCTGTTCTTCATCTAAGTTCCACCAACCCATTGACAACTCCTAGCTTCATCAACCATTAGTGGGATGTTTGCCAAATGGTGATTTTTCTATTTTCTACCCTCCTTCTACATTTATTGGTTAACATTCTCCTGTAAAGAAGAGCTTTCTCTCTCCCACTTTTATTTATTTATTGATCAATACAGATTCATTGAATCTTATTTCATTTAATGGTTTATAACATATTACTATTGTTACTTATTTTGATGCTCCAATTTTCCCAGATTTATCAGTGAAAGCCCTGTGCACTTGCCTTTTAGGAAAGCAGATTTAGTGAATACAAATTCATGTACCAAGAGGTACATTCAAAAAACTCCGCTTTTTCAATTTGCTTTGGGAGTTGTAAGACAATACACAAAAATCATTCATGAATGTTAGTCTTTCTTTTTTTTCTCAATATCTACTAGCTGACATTCATCTTTAAATATTAACAGACCTTCTCTTAGAATCAACTGTCAGATATCTGTCAAAATGGACTACATATATTGTCCTTTATTAAAAAGATGAAGATCTCAAAAGGAATCTTCAACACCAAACATCCTCCTCAAACTTCCCCCTCAGTTCAGGACTCTCCTTAGGTGATCTCATACAGGCTAGAAGTCACATTGGCATCTCAACCAACATGAGATAATATGTGTAACACACCAGACCCAGTATAGATGCTCCGTAAGTGGCAACTGTTGCCTTTCATCCTTTCACCTCCCTCAGAACTAAACATCCATTTCTCCTGTGGTACCACCCACCTCCATTACTGGTCTTGTCAGAGCCCCCATCTTTCAAGCAACAAACCTCAGTCATCTTCAAATCGTCTCACTCCCTCACTCAACTGATAAACTCTGCAAGTGCTAGAATCCAGCCTCTAGTTCAGACTCCTGCCGTTAACACTCTCTCTCTCTTTCCCTCACTTTACCCTCCACGCCAGATTCCTCTTCCTAAATAATATGAACATAGCACTCCCCATGTTCCCTCCCTGCAGAATAAAGCTGGATCCCCAAGCTTGGTGCTCAAGGCACTTCACACCCTGGCACCAAACCACATCTCCCTAGCCTTCTATACTGCAACCCCCGTGAACTCCAGGCCTGCAACTATTTTGTTTACTTATTTGTCTACTTAAATCCACTGAAAGGCCTCAAAATATAGAGTGGCATTCTGCTTCATCTTGTACCTCCACTGCACAGCTCTGTGCTCATAAGTGTCTGCTGTGTTAATAAATAAAAAGGCACCTGTGGAAGACAGCTGTCCACTATTTAGAAGCACCACAGATAAAAGAGCCAGTTTTCCTAGAATTTTATTACTGATTCACATTTGAAGTAGTCACACATTTGTTTTGGACAGCAGAGTAATGAAGTTATTTGGCACACTTCAGCAGAATTGGTAAAAATCTCTTCAAAATAAGCATATTTCCAAAGCTAATAAGAAGTGCACTGAATAAATATTTAATTACCATTCCCAATCCCAGAAGTGCCAAGTTTTTTTTTTTTTTTAGGGTTAATTTTTCTTTTAAACTGGAGCTTTTGCATCAAAGGTTTATTTGATGGTCAACTTTGTGTGTCGACTTGGCTACAGGCTCCAGTCTCCAATCATTCAATCAAACACTAATCTAGGTGTTGCTAGGAAGGTATTTTGTAGTGATTGAAGTCCATAATCAGTTGACTTTCAGTATGGGAGACTATCCTAGATAATCTGGGTGGGCCTGCATCAATCAGTTGAAAGGCCTGAAGAGTGGAACTGGGCTTCCCAGAGGAAGAAATTCCACCTCTGAACAGCTGCTTTGCCCCCCGCTCCCCATGCCCAAGGGTTCCAGCCTGCCTTTCCTAACCTCCTGCCCTACAGACTTCATACTTGCCTAGGCGGTCCCCTCAATCATGTAAGCTGATTCCTGCAACAAACCTTTTCCCTCCTCCTGGTTCTGTTTCTCTGGAAGAAGGCTGACCAACACAGTCTACTCCCAAAATAAAGGGGGAAAGAGGACGCAACAGCTGAACAGTTAATAAGATCTAAATAAGGCTTTCACAGTATTGCTTCATTATGGAGTGGGAAGTATTCAAGTCCTAGAACATCAGATACCCCATATTCAAACATAAGTACAAATACACATAACATATGCCACGGCTTCTGTCCAACCACATTCATTATACATTCATTTGGCAAGTATTTGTCATGAAAGGTACTGAGGAGAGAATGGTGAGCCAGACAGGCATGGTCCCTGCTCTCAGGGAGTTTATAGGCTAGTAGAAGAATGAGGCATCAAAACAGTAATTATACAAATACTCATTTAATTATAATTATGCTGAGTGCTAGGAAATACCGGATTCTGTTGGCATATTTAGTAGGGGAATCTAACCAACTGGGGAGGGCTTTTGGAAATGTCACCGAGGAATGATACTGACGCTAAGACTAGAAAGGCAAGCAGGCAGTGGTCAGGCAGAGGATAAGAGGAAAAGCATCCCAGACCCAGGGAACCATCTATACAAAGGCCTTGTATGGGGATAGATCCAGATGAATTCAAGCGCCTGAAAGATGGCCAGTGAGTCTGAGCTGTTGTGAATTTGGGAAGAGGATCATACGAGATCAAATGGCCACACTAATGAAAACACTGATCTTCAGCAATGGGTAATCACTGCACACTTTAAAGCAGATAGTGACATGATGAGATTTGGGATTTATTACTTTTCTAGCAGCTGTGTATAATTTGGAAGGAGGCAAACTGGATTCGGGGAGACCAAATATGAGGCTTTTGCTACAGTCCAGGTTGGAAGAGAATCAACAGAACATGGAGCTGTGTTGGACCACTTCCTAAGCTGAGGAGCCATGGCAGGTGGGAGAGGGCAGATTCAGGAGAGAAGATCACAGTTTCGTTTTGCGCATGCGTAAGTTTGCAGTTGCTGTAAGACATCCATTTGGAAATATGCACCTGGAATTCAGAAGATCCCTGGTCCAGATAAATAAATGTGGGATTTGCTAGCACAGAGTCAGTACCTGAGGCAATCAAACACAGAAGGAGTACAGAGTGAGAAAAAGACCTAGGACAGCACTCTGGGAGTCCTGGCATTTTAAGCGGGTGGAAAAAGAGCTTTCTAAAGAGCCTGAGAAGAGCAATCAAGAGGACTCACGTTCATAGAGTGCACATTCATTTATACAAAAACTTTTCCATGAGCTATTTTATTTTAGTTCAGCCTCCATGTTCAAAAGGGTGCTCATTTTCACTGAAAAGGAAATAACCAAGAGTAAGGGTAACAACTTAGGAAAAACCCAGTTTGAATAGAAATGAATAATTTCCAGCTAAGGTATTTTCTACAATGGATACCACCTCACTGATTACTGTTTGCAATAGTTATTCAGTCTTTGAGTCAAACTGTACTTTGTGAAGTCACTGATTAACACTAATGGCTTGGCCCTTTATGTATACTTAAGTCAAGCAATTAGTTGTGAGGCTCACATTAGAACACATTGCTTTAATCTTTTGAAAATGGTTATGTGTCACGTTATTCTAAGGGTGCCTCACCTGAAAGAAAACACTGAACCAATAGGAAGTACGAGTTTAAAAAAGCTCTAAGAAGAGTGCCCCGGCACGCAAAAGAATCACACAAATTAGCACAATTAGCGCAGGCTCAGTGACTAAAGGAACTTAGGCTCCAGGACAGGATGCATTTCAATTCAAATTGCACTTTCTCAGACTAGGAACGCTTCTTGCCTTAATCCTCCCCATTAGTACAACGCAGATATGTCACAGAAAGCACTACAATGTGCTGAGGTTCAGAGGGCAATTTGTAAGGCAGCCTTATTATAGCTTATAAAAACAGGCCCAGCGGAGGCCCATATATCCAGCAGTCACAACAGTGTGATGCACAAAGGGGAGCTTAATGAATATTTGATGATGACATTTTTCCTCCTTTGCATGCTGTTACAAAGCAGCCCGCAACTTATCAATGGGACTTGTGCCAACATGTGGGTTTTTCAAGTCTGTTACCTGAAACTAGAAACATATTTTTCCTTAAAAATCGTGCTTTATATGGTGGAACCTAGGCCATGTGCTAAACCATACTAGAGTTTAACTAGAGTTCCTAGTCACCACTTAGCACAATGCTTTTGTGAAGAAAATACTTTGAGCACAATTTGGTATTCCAAGGATGTACTTCTCAGCAGCAGTCCCAGGATGGGCAAAGACAACGCTCCTCCTAATAGCAGGAAAAGGACTCATCTGGCTCCGAGCCAGGGAGCTGGGCAGAGTGGTAATGGGAGGGCAGCAGTTGGGAGCTGGGGCTAGTAGCTGCCATGTGACAGATCCAAATCCAAAGATGAGGAAGTGGGGGGTACTTCAGAGGAGGGGAAGGCAAAGACTCAAGCCCTGGCAGGGCTGTAGGGACAGAAGAGGGTTACCACGGATTCCCGACCAAAGTGACATCAGGCTGTGGTCAGGAAGTTAGCAGCAAGTACCAGAAGCATCCATGTTCTGGCAGGGGCCCCTCACTGAGGGCAAGGGTGGTTCTGGCGCCAGAGACAACCCGAAAGGTGAGTCCTAGGCAAGGTCGGATATTAACGGAAGACTGAAGGCCCTTGGGCGGTCTAGACATACTGTTATCCAAATCATATCAAAAGCCATGCAGCTACTCCCCTATTTCTCCACAGGCAGTTCCTCTGCCTCATCCTCCTAGGATTGACTCGTGGTTCAGGACCTCCCTAACTTCCTACCTTGGTCTATCCAGGTAGTCACACTCCACTGGGACTTGGTAGTTTGGTTCCAGACAACTGTCGTCACCCCGTCCTCCTAGCCTGTGCTCCACCCCAGGAGAGAGAGAGAGGTCATTTATATGTCCTGTGTACATAAGGCTTCCTCATGGAACTGCCTCGAACCATGAAGCCTTCAGTTTAGAGGCCCCATCTGAGTGCTGGGAGCTTCCAAATCAGCTCCCTGGGGACACGCTCTTAAATAAAAGTAGACAATCAAGGATCACCAGATGTCCAAGGAAAAACTCTTAATAAGAAAGACAAAAGCAAATATAAGGAAAGCAAGGTGAAGGAAACAGAGGTCGTACAGGGAACCGAAAACATCAATACCCTTAGAGGGGTAAGAGAAGATATTGTTTCCATAAAAGAAGAAAGGAACGCCTCAACAAAAAAAAGAGAAATTCAGACACGAAAAACCCAACAGAAGGGCTGGAAACTAAGGGTGAGGGAATTTCCCAGAAAGTAGGGAAAGAAGATTAAAAAATGAAGAAATATAAGAAAGTAAGAGAACCATTTAATCCTGGAATTCCAATACTCAAATAATAAGAATTCCAGAAAAAGAGAATAGAGAAAAGTGAGGGGAGAACATCATCAACAAAACTAAAGAAGATATTTCAGATCTTAAGGACCTGAAGTCTCCAGACTGCACTGGCCACCAAGTACCTAGAAAAGAAACTGGATTTAAAAAGGGAAAATACTGCTAACTACAAACAGAATACAAACTTGGATTAGATTCAAAGGATGAGGTTTTAGACAGCTTTGGTCTTCTTAACAAAACACTGAAAGCCAGAGGACAACAGACTAATGCCTTGAATATTCCGAAAGAAAATTATTTCCAACCTAGAATTTTATGTCCAGGCAAACCATCAATCAAAAATGAGAATAGTGTAAAAATATTTATAGACATTTAAGGTCTCAAAAGCTTCGCCTCAGGAAGCTAATGAAAAGTGTGCTACACCAAAAAAAAATGGAGGAGGGGGAAAATGAAATAATAAAAAAATGCTGGATTAATGCAAGGAGGCTCGAGAAGAGAAAAAGGACATAGAAATTGATTTAATCCCAAATATATCAGCAATCACCTGAAATGTAAGTAGGTTAAATATTCAAACTAATAGACAAAGATTTTCAGACTGAAAAAGAAACCTAACTTTATACTGCTTACGAGAAACACAATTTAAATACAGAAAAGTTGAAAGTAAAGCCTGGATAAAGAAAAATGGCATAGCTAGCGCAGTATTACACAAAATAGACTTTAAGGCAAAATCATTAATAGAGACTTTTAAAAAGCATTTCATAATTATAAAGGGATCAATCCACCAGAATGAAAGCACAAACATAAACTCTATGCACCCAATGTCACTTCAAAATTTATAAAGCAAAAATTTATAAAACTAGAAGAAGAATTTGACAAATCTAGAATTATAGGAAGAGATTTTAATATATCTCTGTCAGAGTTGAAAAATAAGCAGAAAAATTTACTAAAAAGATATATCTGTACAATATAATTAGTAAATTTGTATCTTTTAACACAAGTTTGACTGTCTTCACACTGCTGGAAATAGTTCCTCATACCGTACCTATTAAACCTTTTGGATGGAGCCAGGGTGGAATTGAGAGAAAGAGATGGGGAGGGGGAGGGGAGACGCCCCTGGATGACACTAAAGGGAGAATCAGATGACAGATGTGTACTGAGTACAGAGGGCAACCCATCCAGAGAGGTAAAAGCCAGAATGTTCTGGTGATGTGAATGAATATCTTTAGAGGAAATTTACACCAGGTATCTTATGCTTTAATGTACTTATGCATTACTTGGGGATCTCATTAAAATGCAGATTCTGATATAGATGGTCGTGGTGGGCCTGAGTTTCTGCATTTCTAATCTGCTCCCAGGTGATACCAAACCTGCTGAGCCAAGAATCACAATGTGAGTAGCAAAGAATTAGACAACTGACGAAGAGCTGGGGTTAAATTCATGATAAATACATAGAAATTAAGTGAACAACAAACCAAAAAAAGATAATTATTAACTAAAGGAAAGCAAAAATTTTGTAGGAGCAGAGTAATCATGGTCTACTCCATGGCTCAGTGGTAAAGAGTGTTTTCATAGTCACAGTAATATAAATACTGAACTCTGATCTAACCAAAACAGAACTTTACCAAAATAACAGAGGATGGGAAGGGTAAGATTAAGTTGGTGTTGGGGAAGAAGCGTTAGGAAAGAAGTTAATTCTATGTTCCACGGTAATAAATTAAGATATGTAATCCCTACAACTAAAAAATAATAAATTAGTAATATATTTAACTTAGACATCTAGAGGTAAATATCAAAGTAATTAACTAAAAGGGGTGACAGTGGTTATTTCTGAGGAGGAGGCCAAAGGCTAGAAGAGGGTAGGGAACTAGTAGGTGGTTGTTTTGGTCAAACCATAAGGAGGTGCTGGAAAAAGGAAAGAGCTCCCAGTGGCCAAGGTTTCAACAATTTGAACAACAAAGTAAATAACGTTAGAAGTGAATTATAACCTATAATCAAGTAAATATCCAAGAGTCTGTACTGACATAAATACTTAAATGAAGGAGAAGGAACAGCTCTTTCTCACAGAAGAATTCAATTACTAAATACAGAAGAGAAAAATAGAATACCATCACTAGGTAAACACCTCAGTAGTAACTGTTACAGTCAAGGTCCACTGATATGCTAAAATTAGCGCGTAAAATGTTGAGAAAAAAACAGAATATGTGCATACTCTCAAAGTATCTCCCCCAAGCTATTTATTAATTACAAAGGGAAAACTAGTAACTTTACAGTGGAGAAGCCCAGCAGACACCACCTAATTCAGTGACTCAGTGATCAGGGTTAACATCACCTACACTCAGACACACCAGCATCACGCTTCTCCTGATACGATGCTTGGACAATGGCACGACATCACCTCTATGGTATTCTTGGTAAATATTCATAATCTCATTATAATCACCAGAAAACATCACACTATCCTTAACTGGAGGACATGCTACAAAATATCTGAGCAGTACTTTTCAAAGGTCCTGAGAGATAAGGAAAGACTAAGGAACTGTCACAGATTAGAGTAGACTTAGGGAACAGAATGATTAAATGCAATGTGAGATGATCCTGAACTGGATCCTTGAACAGAAAAAAGGACCACGTTAAAAAAACGGTAAAATTCAAGATCTATAGTTTAGTTAACAGTATTATACCAATGTTATTTTCACAGATACTGTGGTTAGGTAAGGTGTTAACATTGGGGAAGTGGGTGAAAGTTGACCGGGTACTCTTTATTGTACATTTGCAACTTTTCTGTAAGTCTAAAGTTATTTGAAAATACAAAATTAAAACAATAAACAAAAAGCATGTCTTTGTACAGCATAGTGCAGAGGTTGAAAACTATGGACCGCAGGCCAAACCCGGCATGATGCCTAGTTTTGTGAATAAAGTTTTACTGGAACACAGCCACATCCATTCATTTATAAATTATCTACGGCTGCTTTACTACTATAGCAGCACAGGTGAGTAGCTGCAACAGAGACTTTATGGCCTGTGAAGCCTAAAATAATTATAATCCGGCCCTTCATAGGAAAGCTTGCCTGGCATACAGTTGAGTATAGACCCTGAGCTCAAATCCTGGTAGTCCATTAATAACTGTGTGACTGTCACTAGACATGGACTCTAACGTGCATCTCTTGTCCTGCCTAAACTCTTTTTTTCTTGTCTTGTTTGACCTAATTCTCTTTTCTTGTTGAAAGATGCAGATATTCCTTTCTCTAATGTCTTTGGGGCCCTGAGCTTGTGCAGTTTTCGGCTATGCTCCAGGAAGAAGCTCTAAGCAACAACTACCCTAGACCCAACCACTCTGAACCAAACCAGACTGGCCCAGACACAACCACAAGAATGACACCTGGGGCCGGCCTGGTGGTGCAGCAGTAAAGTTTGCATGTTTTGCTTCAGTGGCCCAGGGTTTGCTGGTTCAGATCCCGGGTGTGGACCTACCCGGGGTATGCCACATATAAAGTAGAGGAAGATGGGCATGGATATTAACTCAGGGCTACACTTCCTAAGCAAAAAGAGGAGGATTGGTTGCAGATGTTAGCTGAGGGCTAATCTTCCTCAAAAAAAATAAAAGTAAAAAAAAGAAAAGAATGACACCTGCACAGACAGGCAGAGAGTTGCACTAAAGTAACCTGCCCTCATTAACATTGTAAATTCTCCTCTGGCAGGGGCAAAGCAGACATTTTTAGATCACGTGATGTGCGTAGAAGCATGTTTTCAAACCATGCATGTGCAAGTTCATGCCCACCTTTACATGCGATGATGAAACTTCCCCTTTGAATAATTATTCCCAACCCTAAATAAAGGTACCCACCTCGGGGAGCCACAGCTTTGTGAAATTATTCCCTGTGGTCTCCATTTTGTTTGCTGCATGCCACAAATAAAATTCAGCTTTGTGTGACAACTACTTCTGATGCAGTTTGATCAACTCGCCAAGTTGTGCACTCACTTGGTCTGGTAACATGACCATGAGCACATTACTTAACTTCCCAGTGCCTTAGTTTCTTTACAGATGAGTCTGTAAAGCAGGGATAATAGTTACTGATCTCATTGGGCTATTACGAATTTTAAAAATGTAAATAGAGAAAGAAAATGTAATAAATGTAAAATTAATTAATACATGTAAAAAGTTCTTAGAACAAAGTCTACACATTTTTTTAAGTGTTAATAATAAAAAAGGTTTAAAACCAAACTGTGAGCAATACCAGTGAAAGTATCCTATTAGACAATGCTTCATTTCTAATAAAATATTGCTAATAATCACATTAGCACACAAGTTCTCCAAACGCAATCTCCATAATTTGGTTAATATTTGTTAATCACCAAATAGCTGAGAAGGAAAAAAATACCCTCAATATTAGCTGGAAGTTATTACTTCTTAAATTAGACTTTCTCAAACCAGCTACTATTGAGCTTCAGAAAGGTCTCTAAATATCTAACACCTTCCTTCAAGATTCTTTCAAACTATTCACTCCACCTTCATCTCCCCCCTCCTTGGACACACCCAGAGGCTATAATTCTAGCCTAGCACACCAAGGGTTCCTACAGGTGACTTCCCCTGCATATTCATGGCATCCAGATGATCGCTAATTTACCTCTGCAGGCATCTCCCGATGGCAGGTGTACTCACAGCTGGAAAAACCAACTGCGGTAGGCTGAAAAATGGCCCCACAAAGATATGTTCACTCCTTAACCCCCAGAACTGATGAACGTTACCTTAAATGGCCAAAGAGAAAATATTACATTATATGGCCCAAAAATAATTAAGTTAAGGATATTGAGAGTAGGTACTTGTCCTGGATTACCTGGATGGGCCCTAAATACAATTATGTAGATCCTTATAAGAGAGGCAGAGGGAGTTTTGACATATACAGAAAAGCAGAAGACACACACAGAGGCAAGGGCCATGTGAAGATGAGGCAGAGATCTGGAGAGATGTGGCCACAAGCCAAGGAACTCCAAGTCACCAGACGCTGGAAGAGGCAAGGAACAGATTCTTCCCTAGATGTTCTGGAGGGACAGTGGCCCTGCTAACACCGTGGTTTGGGCCCAGTGAAACTGATTTTGGACTTCTGGCCTACAGAACTATGAGAGAACAAATCTGTGTTGTTTTAAGCCACCAAGTTTGTAGTAAGTTGTTATAGCAGCCACAGGTAACTAAGATACTACCCCACTACACCAGCACACACAGGTGCACACACACAGAGGCACACATACAGGACCATCTTTATAAGCAGGGACCCATTGGTTATACCACTTCCTCATTTAAAAAACCCAACTCCTATAAGGGAGAGTTGGTAAAGAGGTTACTAAACCTTGGGTAAGTGAATTAAATCCTTTTGTAAGCAATTCAACAAGAATCAAACTTTCTGACTTTCTATATCTGGAGAACAAAAGGACAAAAAACAATATGGCTAAGTAGTCATGAGCCACATAATGTTTGGGTCAACAAAGAAGAGCATATATGCTTTTGGTCCCATAAGATTAATACCACGTAGCCTAGGAGTGTAGTAGGCTGTAGCATCCGGGTCATGTAAGTACACTATCATGTTCACACCATGATGAAATCGCCTAACGATGCATTTCTTAGAACGTATCTCCGTTGTTAAGTGATGCGTTACTGTATATGGGTTACACGCCCACGACTTCATAGTCTTGTGCTATTTTTGTCCCATTGGTCTACAGCGTATAGAGGAAAACTATCAAGTAGTGACACTGATTTTCACATGCAGCTTGTGGACTCAGTCTCAGTGCTAGGGCTTGCTTGGCAATCCCTGACCATGCAGTATTAAGTAATCTGTGACTTCTCGCTTTCCTTTGTGTTGACATAATTTCCAATAGCTTTTTACCCATACAAGAACCCAAGAAGGATCCCTTTTTGTTTCACCCTACCAATTGGAAAACACTTTAATTCTTCATACAAGACAAAAATTAGATGCTGACTTTCTCAAAATAGCCAACAAGATAAATCTTAATTGCATAGCCTCCATATATTATATTAATGAAAGAACTGTGGAAAAATTAGATGCATAATCTGATTAACCAGCATACCGAAAAGGCTTGAATAGTTGAAGGTCATATACTGACTCAATTGTTTTAATGGTTCAAAATGTAACTTTAAAAGATGGCAGAATTAATACTTCTCTGCCCAGCCTTTGATACTTCTATAGCCAAGAGCCAAATGCTTCTAAAGTGTGACAAATGATCGTTCTAATTAAAACTGATCAAACACTTAGCTCTGCTGCTTAGTGGTATAATGCCTTTAAGAGGATTAGACAAACAATTCTGGAAATATACAAAGCCATCATGTCTGTTAATGAATTTCCAATAGAAAGAGTAAAACATTTCAGTGTTTTAATAAGCGACTACATGTAACTTCTCATTTGTCCGAGTGACTGACCTAAAAACGGTTTGGCTATACGTACTGGAAATATCTCCTCCTCCTGTTGCTTGCTTTTTTACTCTCTGCTAGTGTTTTTGATGAAAAGAACTTTAACATAGTCTAATTTATAATATCTTCCTCTATGATAAGCATTCTTTATGTCTTGTTTAAAAACCTTTGCTTATTTTTTTCCAGAAGCATTGTTGTTTTGTCTTTCTCAGACCTACAATCTATCTGGAGCTGTTTAATAGAGATCCAGGACTAATCAGATCAGGTAAAATACTGGGGACTTCTTCAAGGCCATGACAGCCACTGTCAGCACCAGAGACCCTGAGGCCTCTGAACTCTTTTCTTCTGATCCATCAGCCTTCATCTTTAACTCCCTCCTTTGCTGGTCTAGTTAATCATGAGCTGTCACTTCAACTTCTCCCTTTTGAAATCTCAATTCCCCAATCACTCACTCAACACAAATTCCAACCTTGGAAAAAGGAAGTAGTATGGACCAACTGGTTTTGAAGCTACAGGGACCTGGGTTTGAAATCTGATTATACAATTTACAAGGTGCAGGGCTCTGGCAGTCAGTCACCTGACACTTGTATTTTCTCATCTGTGATACTGAGAAGGGCTGGGGCTGAGGATAGGGGAACGGTCGGGAGGGGTGTGGAGAAGGATTATCAATAACGACACTTTTTGGGTCTATTGTGAGGATGAGAAATAATCTATGTCACGACCCTGGCACAGAGTACGCACTAAACAAACAAACAAACAAATTGTAGCTAAACAAGAACAATCAATCAATGAATCAATAAAACCATTAGCCAGCTACTTCAGTCGCTTCTGAACATTGCTGGAGAAACTCACCATCTCAGCCAGGCTTTCCCATTCACCACATGGACTACATAAACTTTTGATGCAACCCTTTAAGGTCTCTATTTCACTTTTGTCTGTCTCCTCACTTTCTCTCTCTTTTTTTTCGGTGAGGAAGATTGGCCCTGAGCTAACATCTGTTGCCAATCTTCCTCTTTTCTTTTTTTTCCTCCACAAAGTCCCAGTACATAGCCTTATGTCCTAGTTGTAGGTCATTCTAGTTCTTCTGTGTGGAATGCCACCACAGCATGGCTTGATGAGTAGTGTGTAGGTCCACACCCAAGATCCAAACCAGCAAATCCCAGGCTGTCAAAGCAGAGCATGCGAATTTAACCACTTGGCCACAAGACCAGTCCCTGTCTCCTCACTTTCAACAGATCCCAGGGAAACCTCCACTTCTGGCCAAGAGGATATAACAAGGACCAAATTTACCTTCCAATCTGAATCAACCAAAAAGTGGACAAAACATATGAAGAAATGGTTTTCAAGACACTTTCAGACAATGAAAAACAGCGATCTCTGAAAGACAGGCAAGTGAGGTGAGTCCTCAGATTGCACCAGCTTACTGCCTTGAGTGTTTCCAGCTGTGGCCAAGGGAGGGCAAAGCCAGGCAGGGTCCAGCAGACTTACTGAGTGGAGAGTCCGAGAGGACCAAGGCAACTATGGTTCGAAGGAGAGAACCTCACAGAGAGAGAATTTTGCAGATGTGCAAAGAGTTCCCCTCAAGAGTCAGCTGAGTTCTGCTCATGAGTGTAAGGAAACTGAGGGGGCTGGTAAAAGAATAGCCAGAGAGGATGAGAGATGACAGTGCAGTACCCGCACTCACAGAGAATCAAGAACAGTGTGCCTGCTCCCACCTGCCAGACTAGAAAACTTCACGATTCAGGGGACACTGGACAGGGTACACAGAAGGGTCTTGCCCCATCCTGGGGAATTACTAGCCCCAAATTAAGCACTGTCCTAGTCCCCCTAATAAATCTTACAGCAAGACCTAAAGGAATCAGACTATTTCCAAGTAAATTAACCACATCATAGAACAAAGTTCAAGAATATTTATAGGAATTCAAAACTATCCAGCACCCAAAGAGGTAAAACTCACAATATTTGGCATCCAATAAAAAATTATAAGGTACACAAAGAAGCAGGAAAACATGACTCATAAGGGGAGATCAATTACTCAATCCTAACCCAGAGCTGATACAAATATTAGAATTAGCAGACAAGGACATTAAAACAGTTATAATTGTATTGTGTATGTTCAAAAAGTTAAAAGAGAGATGGAAGACATTTCAAAAGACCCAAATACCACGTCTAGAGATGAAAATTACAAGGTCTGAGATGAAAAATACACCGAATGGGATCAATATTTTAGACATTGACAAAGAAAAGATTACTAAACTTGAAGGTATAGCAATAGTAACTATCCAAAGTGAAACAGAAAAGAGAATTTTTTTAAGAGAACAGAGTATCACTGAGCTGTGAGACAACTTCAAGCAATCTATACAGAGGTAACAGAGGCTCCCAAAGGAAAGGAGAGTGAAGACAGGATAGAAAAAATTTGTTGAAGAAATAATGCCAGAAAATTTTCAAACTTTCTTGAAAACTAAAGCCCCACAGATCCAAGAAGCCCAGTGAACCCCAAGCACAAGAGACATGAAGAAAATCACGTCAGGGCACATCCTAATCAAATTGCTCAAAACCAGTGATCAAGAGAAAATCTGAAAAGCAGCCAGAGGGGAAAAAAAAAGACAGTATGTATAAAGATAAGGATAACAGCAGATTTCTCAATGGAAACAACACAAGCAGGAAGCAATATCTTTAACGTACTCCAAGAAAATAATACTGTTTACTCAGAATTTTACACCCCATAAAAATAGCTTTCAAAACGGAAGGCAAAATAAAGATGTTTTCAGACACACAAAAGCTGAAAGAATTCATCAACACAAGAAATGTTCAAGGAAGTCCTTTAAGCAGAAGGGAAATGACTCTAGATGGAAATATGGATCTACAAAAAGAGATGAAGGGCACCATAAATGGTAAATACATGGCCAGATATATAAGATTTTTTAAATTATTATTTGAATCTCTTTAAAAGATAACTGTTTAAAAGATAACTGTTAAAAAAATGATTACAAAGTAATGTGGGGTTTATAGCATGTGTAAAAGTTAAATGTGATAAAAACAACATAACGGTTGGGAGTAGAGAAACGAAACAATACTATTATGAGGTTCCTATATAATAAGCCCTCACGGCAGGGTCCCATTGGAACGGTTGCTTAATAACTGTGATCCAAAGTGTATCTGGATTCTGCAATTCCCAAAAGACTGCTCTTTCTAAACGGCTCATTCATTTATTCAACAAATTTTTATTAAGGAGCAATGCAGTGGACTGAAAGTTTATTTCCTCCAAAATTCATATGTTGAAATCCTACTCTCAAAGTGATAGTACTAGGAGGTGGGGCCTTTGGGAGGTAATTGGATCAAGAGAGTAGAGCCCTCATGAATGAGATCAGTGCCCTCAAAAAAAGGGACCCCAGAGAGGTCTCTCTCCCTCTTTCTGACATGTGCAGAAGCCTGCAACTCGGAAGGGGGTCCTCACCAGAACCCGACCTACCATGCTGGTACCCTAATCTAAGACTGCCAGCCACCAGAACTGTTGCCTGTTGTTTACAAGCCACCAGTCTATAATACTTTATTACAGCAGCCCGAACTAAGACAGAATCTATATGTGCCTACAACGTGACTTGATTTTAAAGCTGATATCATATCTGAAAAGGCACTACAACTGCAGTAAACACATGTAAGAGCAGCCATGAACCCTGATCTGCAGACAGATTTCTCAGGATGAGCAGGAAGACTGTCGGTCCCATCAGCATTTTCTCTACATCTGTACGCATATTTGCAAATCATCCCTACTGTGCACCATGCACCAGGTCAGGATGGTTTAGCAGCCAGGATGTGATGTTAGTACAAGTCTAGTATACTGGCTTGGACACCTCACTCACCCTCTCAGAACCTCAGTTTCTTCATTTACACAAGATAATTTCTGTGATTCGGGTAATGCTGGAAAGGCTAAGGTGCTAGTTAAGTCTTAAGTACTGAGACACGAAGAAAATATAATGACAGATACTTCAGGCATCTGTTTGTCACAAAATATTCTCGAAGTAATCCCAAAAGAACCATCATTTTGAAGAACGGCCATTCTTTCCCTCTCAAGTTGTCATTCTGATTTTATGAAAATCAGTTGCCTACCAACTGCCAACTCCCAACACTGCCTACCAATATTTTCTTCAGACAGAGTACTAACCATGATTCTTAACCATCTTCAAATCAGAAAGATGATTTAATCTTAATCCTCAATAATGATATATATTTATAAAATACACAATTTTAGGAATATTTCTCTAAAAGCTTTCTGGAATTCCTAAAGAAAATCCATCTATTCTGGGAAGAAAATTCCCAGGAATTATGGAAAATAGCATAAAATTATCAAGTAACACCCTCGCCACACACACAGTAATACATTCTAGCACAAAGCAAATTTAGACACAGTATTATCACGTGAGTTGCATATTTAACCTAAAACTTGGGGGCAGATGTATGAACTAATTTGTCAGAGACAACACTCTCCCACCATCCTCAAAAAGAGATTACTAATTTCCTGTTTTAAGTACAGTCATCAGAGGATGCCAGCAGGGGAGAAAGGAAGAAAGTTACATCATGATTTGTGGGTAGCTTTTTAAAGTGCCTGAACAAAAAGAAACTTGCTTTCATTTAACTCATAAGTTAGCGCTTTGCAGAGAAATGTCAAGTGGCCTGTTTTAAATCAGAAAAAAACTCCAGCATCTCCAACTTAAAGAAATCCATTTTAACCTTTGATTATTTTATTCTTGGCTTTGAAAAATGGAATCCCTAAACCTCATCATTTCACATTATGTGGGCTGCTCGCAAAAATAATTAGGCATTCTTCTCAAAGTATTTTTTTAAATATTTCTTACATAGAGAAACAATTAACTGTCAGTTAGCTACCTTATAATGGACATTTGAGAACAGAACAGGCACTGCTTTATCCAAATATGTGTTTTCCTTTGAAGTTAAAAAAAAAAAAACTCTACAAGTTTTTTCTTCAGTGCTCCCAAAGATTGGAGCATAAATACAAATGAAACAAACCTATAATTAGCATTTCTAATAGCAAACAATGTACAGTGTATTTTTATATGAATGAATTAACAGAAATTATATATTCAACACTTACTGAATGCCCACTATGTACAGGGCTATGTGATGTGGGAGTTGAAAAGATGAATAGAGAGCCCTTTCTATTTCTATGAAAAGCTCTTTAATAGCATTAGTTTTGGGGATTTAACAAGAGAAAATAAAAAACAACCCTTAATGGTCATCAGTCCCACTGAGGCTCCCCATGACATCAGAGCAGTCACTCAAAGGTAGCAAAAGGTTGAAGACTCAACATCCCAGTGAGCCAAGGAGCCAAAGGATACAGCCCCAAACCCAGGCAGTAAAATCAGGTGCCTTCTTGTAAAAAGACCCAGAAAACACCTAGCAGCAAATACACAAGAATCCTTAGGAGCAAATCAACAGAAATATTGTGTATGGAGGGGTAACTGCTAGGGTTTGGGGGAGAAGAGCAGAGAGGAGGGAAAAGAATGCTTATTTTTATTGGTTTAAAGTAGAATTTCCACAGTAAAGCCCAACAGTAAAATGCTGCCTTTAATACCAACACATGCAAGCTTTCATTTGATTTTAGAAAACTGGGTTTTATGTTTATGCTTCTTTTAATCCCCAATCGGGATTAATAATTTTGGTCATGTTTTACTATCTGCCAGATAGTATTTATACACTGAAGACAGCAAAGCCAGAGTTAAGAACCCAAAGCATCCATTGGACATGTGCTACATCCAATTTCCTCTCAGAAAATAAAAAAATTCATAAACAGTCATTGAGTAATAGTAAACACCAATGATGTACTGAATGCCAAGGGAGTTAGACAAAGTTGAATTTGAAAGAAATTTCTACTTGAACATTTATCCATTAACTGAAAAACTAAGAGTCAATTAAATTCTCTGTGGTCATTTTAGTTGTCATGTCTTTGATGTTACCACTTCTACCACGGTGATGACTCCCCAATATGACTGGTGACACTTGGTGAGTTTTTACTATGGGCCAGAGGAGCAGAGAATACTCGACACAACAACTCAAGAGTTTGGTCCTAATAGCATCCCCAGATTACAGTTAAGGAAATCATTTGGGCAAGTTACTTAACCTCTTTGTGCCTCGGTTTTCACATCTTTAAAATGGAGCTAATCATAGTACTAACCAATAGTATTGTTGTGAGGATTAAATGGGCTAATTCAAGTATTAAGTGCTTAACAATGCCTGACATGTAGTAAACTTCACACACGCCAGCTATTATTGTTGTATGTACATTTACACCACTAATAGGACAAAACTTTTTACTAAGCCCTCTCCTACGTTCTTCGTGGGAGCAAAAAATGCTTTAAAAGAACGCTGAAGGGCTGAACTGTTAGAGGCTATGTAACAAAGACCTTAAAATGTTCATATCCCTTAATCCTTAATCTGGCCATTCTAGGGAACAATCAGAGTTGTAAACAAAAAATATGTACAAAGGGCCATTCATCAGGTTATTTATAATGCCAAAAAGCCACCTAACTGTCCAACTAGAATTAAGTAAAACACAGAATGTGCATAAAATGGAATATTATGCACCCACTAAAAATTAAGTTTAGCTATAGAGACAGTAAAAAAGATCAATGGTTGCCAGGGACTGGGGGGAGGGAGGGATGACTAGGTCGAGCACAGAGGGTTTTGAGGGCAGTGAAGCTACTCTGCATGATACTATGATGGTGGACACATGCCATCACATACTTGTCAAAACCCATGGAATGTACAGCACCAAAAGTGAACCCTAATGTCAGCTATGGTGTTTGGGTGATGACGATGTGTCAGTGTAGGTTCACTGACTGGAACAAATGTACCACTCGTGCTGGGTGTTCACACTGGAGGCTGCGCCTATTTGGGGGAAGTGGGTATGTGGGAAATCTCTGTACAATTTTGCTGTGAATCTAAAACTGCTTAAAAAAAATCTATTTAAAAAATTAAGTTTAGGAGAATAATAAATGACACAAGAAATATTCATGATACATTGATGAATAAAAGAAAGCAATCTGTAAAGAATTGAAGGAATATATCCAAATGTTAAAATTTAGCTTCCAGAAACAGTCTTACAGGTGATTTTAAAATATTCTTTTCTGTGTTTGCAAATTTTTCTACAATGAACTTGTATCACTTTAAATACAGAAGAAATCTGTACAGCTTTCCTTTAAAATGTTACCCAGCTTTTAATTTAAAATTATTGGGAAAGGCATATACATCACATAGGAAAGAAGCAATCATGGACATGAGCTGACACTTCTGGTATCTCCATAAACCTGAAAAATCTTACCAATTACTAAAATCTTGTATCTTTGAGATATTACGCATTGATTAATTCCACAAACATTTATTGAGTACTCATCATGAACTAGGTCCTGAGAATACATCAGTAACCAAGCTAGACGTTGAAAACTGGGAGATGAACAACAACAGACAAACACACAAGGAAGGGGATGTTCTCAGATCGGGGTGCACTGGGCAGTGATGGACGTACTTCAGTGGAGTGGTAGGGAAGGCCTCTCTGACACTTGAGCTGACACAGGAAAGGCAAGGAAGAGCCCATGAGGCAAAGCAGGGGGAAGAGTGTTCTAAAGAAAGAAAAAGAAAAAGTCCCAAGGCTCTGAAGTGAGAACATCCGGGTTTATTTAAAGAACAGCAAGGAGGCCAGCATGGCTGGTCATCAGTGAAAGTTGGGTCTCAACAATTCTGCATCTAAAATGTCTTGAGGTCACTAAACAATTATTATCCAAAATTGGTTGAGTCCAGGCTTCAGACAGACTGGCTTCAAATCGAGCTTGATAACTTACTACGGACAGATTGTGAGCTGGTCACCTCCTCTCTGGACCATGGCTTCCCTCATCTGTAAAACGGAAGTACCCATATCCACTGCAAGAGCAGCTGCAAGGCTTTAAATGGGAGGATAATCATCTCAAAAGTTTAGGAGAATGCTTGGCAGACAAAAAATGCTAAAAGAATGATGGCTAGTCTTAAAAGTGCTCTTTAAGGAATTTACAAAAGAAAACCCAAAAAACTCCTAGAAATTTCACTACATTTGAATCTCACCAACATAAATAGAATATCTCCTACCTGACCTGATGCTTTTTCAGTTATGTGCCATGTCCCAGAAATTCTGCTCTATGTTCTTTTGTCAAGAAAAGCCAATGAATCCCCAACCAAATCCCTCTGGCCCCAAGGAGGATGAGGAGGGAATACTTTTCAGGGTCTTTCTTCAATCTTCATTCCCCTTGACTCTTCTGTCATATTTCTGATAGCCCACTTCTCTTCCTAGAAATTCTTTCCTCTCTTGACTCGGGGACATGATTCTCGGTCTTTCGCCTATTTATCTAACTGTTCCTTCTCTAATTCAGAATTCTCCTTTATTCTTCCCATCCCCTAAAAGTGTCATCAGTTTCTAAATTTTCATCCATGCCTGTCTTCCCCACAAAACCTCCGCAGCTGCTTCCCAGCCTCCAGACGTCCTCCCAGCACTACGTCACACTCTCGGTGTGACCCTTACCTCATTACAGTTCATATTATACCAAGTATGTCTTATCTCCCCTGTTGGATGGGCAGGTTCTTGAGCGCAGGATTGACAGCTTAATCATCTTTACTTCTCCCTTAAGACCTAACAAAATCTCTTGAACACAATCATTGTTATAAGCAACTAAATGGGTAAGCATATAAAATACTTTAAACAGATTACTAACATTAAAACAGAGCCTTGCAAATACTGTTGACAATTTTCTTATCTCGCCCAAATTAGCTTTCCACTTGTAACAAGGCATAAGGGACACTATGGCTGTATTTATATTTACATAATAAATTTTCCAATTAATGAATACTAATATACCTAATTTTCAATTAACATGCCAAAAATAATAACATCTAGTACTTATCTAGGACTTATTATGTGCCTGTTCTAAGAAATGTCTCTGCATTAACTCACTCTATCCTCCCGATAACCCTATGTGTTAGGTACCAGTTTTATATTTCCCTTTACGAATGAGGTAACTAAGGCAGAAAAGGGTTAAATCACTTATTCAAGGTCACACAACTGGACAAAGTGAAGCCAGGATTTGAACTCAGGCAGCCTTGGCCCCAGTCTGTGCTTGTAATCCTAAACCTTACCTAAATAGCCATTTACTATAAAAATCTAATTTAACATCAGCATTTTTGAACTCATTTAGAACTTTCTATAAAAGATTGTTATTCATAAGTAATATGCTTTTTCTGTAACATAAACAAATACATCTGTGTTAACTACAGCGAAATTCTGGCTAAAGTACACATATACAATCTACTAATACATATTTCATAATGTCAATTTTGCATTAAATATCACAATATTTTGTTACCTTATCCTACTTCTGAATGCTAAAAGGCGCTAATCTGTCTAACACAAAATCTTCTTGACTAACTACCCTAGGAAATTTTTATTTCCATATAGATTTTTCTGTATTCTATATAAATTTTTAAATTAAAAAAACTAAGAGTTTTCATAATATATAACATAAATCACACTAATGCTACTTAACACTAGGTGTCATAGAGGACAACGACAATGATGTTATAATCTTGTTGAAAATGACAATTTAATATACAATGTTAGGTTTTCAAAGGCTATATTTAGCCTTAATTAATTTCTTACCACTGGAAAATAATCTCTCCTATTACAAAGTCTGCTTAATTCTCAGATATTGTTATACTTAAAGCTTTTAAGTTAATACACTCAAATAGAGTGATGGAGAATTCTACTATTAAAATGCAAAGTGAACTTTTAATCAACAAAAGTCTTAAAATGTGATTAGCCACTTCTGGTAGGCCTGGTTCCTCAGCAGCTAATTTTTAAAGAAAATTTGTTTCAGTCTTTGCCCGACTAAAAGTAAAAACATCCAAGAGTGCTCAAAAGTAAAATCCAATTGACTTTAACTATAAAAGTAACCTGCTGAACCAGGCATCTTTTCTGCCCTTTTTAAGAGTGTAAAATCTAATGTACGTACTTTAGACTCCACCAGGCTCATTCCCTGAGTCCTTGCACTTGCTGTTCCCTCTAGCAGGTAAGGATCTGCACCCTGATTTTTTCACAACCTGCCCCTTCCCATTATTCAGGCTCAGCTCAAATGTCTCTGCCTCGTAATGCCTTGCTTGGCCAGTCCACCCAAAGAAGCCCACCACTATGGGCTGAACTGTGTCCCCTCCCAAAAGATATGTTGAAGTCCTAACCCCCAACACCTCAGATGTGACCTCAATTGGAAACAGGGTTGTTGCAAGGTAGTTACAATGAGGTCATACTGGTGTAGGGTCGGCCCTTAATCCATTATGACCAGTGTCGTTATAGGAAGAGGAGACGCACAGCACAGACACAGGGAAGAAGGCCAAGTGAAGAAGGAGGCAGATGCTACCACAAGCCAAGGAAGTCCTGGGGCTGCCAGCAGATGGAAGAGGCGAAGAAGGCTCCATCTTGCTTCTGGACTTCTAGCCTCCAGCACTGTGAGACAACACATTTTGATTGTTTTAAGCCACCCAGTTCACGGTACTTTGTTATGGCAGCCCCATGAAACTAATACACCCACCAACAACAACTGCTTTTGCCCCATCATTCATTTTTATTGTCCTCATAGTTCTTAACGGTATCTAAAACAGCAAGGTACTTTTACTGATTGTCTTCCTTCATTAGAATGTCAGTTCCATGAGAGCAGAGGCCTTTTCTGACTTCAAAGCACAGAGCCTGGCACATAGCAGATACCCAAGAAATATTCTGTCAAATAAATTAATGATCCTGAGAAAGATGATAGGATTAAACGAATGTCAGAATGATAATTCATTTCCAATATTCGAAGTAACTATAACCCCTCCCATAACCTAATAACAAAGTAATACCAGATTTACCCAGCACTGAGTGAGACTTTGTACCATCTTAATCTGGAAAATGAACCTCTGAGCTAAAGAAAAGCAGCTTCAGTAAAATGAGAGGCAAGAAGCATTCCTTACTCACTACTTCAAAGATGTGGCTGAAACAAAATTAAATTTTGAACCAATGTTTCTTATGTGTCAGGAGAGAAGGCTCATCTCATGGAAGGAGCAGCATGCACAGGTGTCAGAAGCCTGACAGCTAATGGAAGTTCTGAGAAAGCAAAAGATCTTCAAGAAAAAAAAGTCAGCTAAGAGTCAAAGGAGAAAAATTCTGGGATTATTTGGCAAAGAAGCAATTAGTGCTGCCCACAGCCAAAGTCATCTGCATTACAGGCGTGAGCAATAATGGACGTTCTTAGTCTTGAGTCACTGCATCTCTTTAGTGGGCCCTCTGTTGTTGGGGTTTCCATGTGCAATTCTTTTTTTTTTTTTTTTTTAAAGATTTTATTTTTTCCTTTTTCTCCCCAAAGCCCCCGGTACATAGTTGTATATTCTTCGTTGTGTGTCCATCTAGTTGTGGCATGTGGGACGCTGCCTCAGCGTGGTTTGATGAGCAGTGTCATATCTGCGCCCAGGATTCGAACCAACGAAACACTGGGCCGCCTGCAGCGGAGCGCGCGAACTTAACCGCTCGGCCACGGGGCCAGCCCCCCATGTGCAATTCTTTAAAGTGAAGTATATCAAACATTCTAGAGAGATTTCCATTTTTAAGAAAAGGTCTGGGGCTGACCCGGTGGAGCAGCAGTTAAGTGCACACGTTCTGCTTTCTCAGCCCAGGGTTCACCAGTTCGGATCCCAGGTGGAGACATGGCACCGCTTGGCAAGCCATGCTGTGGCAGGCGTCCCACGTATAAAGTAGAGGAAGATGGGCACGGATGTTAGCTCAGGGCCAGTCTTCCTCAGAAAAAGAGGAGGATTGGCAGCAGATAGCTCAGGGCTAATCTTCCTCCAAAAAAAAAAAAGGAAAAGGTCTAAATCTAGAGGGGGAAAGTTCATGTTTAATGGGGGTAAGCGTCACTTGTGGGACAGAAAAATGAAGTGCCACAGTGCAGGGAAGTACACTCTGAGGGAAGCAACCAAATGTCCAACAGAGAGGACACCTAAGGAGCTTTAAAGACAGAAAGGAAGAGTAAGGAGGCGTGGCCCTAAAAAAGGAGCCCCCCTCTGCTTGGGAAGGCAACACATACAAGGACGCAACCAAAGGAAGATGCACAGTGGAACGGGGGAACAAGAAGCAGCGCGGAGTTGTAGGGGACAGTGACTGCCATGGGGTTTCACGAATGATGAGGTGCAAGGGGGCCAGTAGGAAGTACCGGGAGAGAGAGACATGGGTGTGGAAAGGACAATGGCCAGGCAATGGGGGCAGAGAGGGGGCAAAAAGCCTCGGCTGGGTGGGAGAGGGAAGGGCAGCACGGGCAGAAGCAGCCAGAGATGGGTGGACCTTCGTGACTAATGCCTGCTTTACCACAAATTGGTCAAAAATTGAGATTTTCCACTTAGACTTTCCACATGTAATAAATTAATTTTCAAAGAACCATACTGTTGACCATTAAAAACAAAAACTACTGAATGTAATAAAACTGTAATTGGTATTTGATTATTTGATTTCCAAGTCACTTCTGAATTTATAGCTCCACAAGGCAGGTTTGCGTTAAATCAGTTATCTCTGGACAAGTCAACAGAAAAACGCAGTTATTTTGGTTTTCTGGTTATTTGGATTCTAGGTAAATGGGAATTTAATGTAATGATTAATAACTGTACCTCCTCTCTACAGAGGACTTAATAGTTCTCTAAGTGTTCTCACATATTAATGGGAAATGTGATCATTCCAACAACCACCATTTTACCCTCATTTATCTGATGAGGCTCCCAGAGGTTACTGGCCTAGGATCGGGTGCTTAACAAATGGAGAAACCGGGAAGAGAACTTGAATATCCATGAAACCTACTCCAGGGCTCTTCCTGTCAAATATAAACTGCCCCTCCAAAAAGAGTGTATTGTGATAAACAGCACTACAAGATTGCAGGCTATTTTCAAAGAAGCATGTACAGAAAAAAAAAAAAAGAAGTTGAATGTGTGGCAAGGAAAAGAAACAGTTTAGCACAATTCCATGTTCACATGTATTTAATATATGCTACAGAGTCTCTTAAAGAAATGTAGTTAAATGTTCATTCATGTCAGCTTAAACCTGCTCCCAAAATTCCATTAGGAATTAGATACAGTAGTTAAGGATCAAATGCATCCTGAAATTTCAAGAGCCCTGGAAAGTCAGGGAAAGGATCTTCCAGACACTGCCACACATCCTCCCCAAGACATTCCAGTGCCTCCTCTCCTGTGAGACAGAGCATCTCTGACCTTTCTCCACCCACCACTATCATTCTCTACTCTTCAAATCACCCGACTTTGACACCAAAAGCTTCTCGTGGCATGCCACTACGAGGCTGCTGCCTATTTCTCCTAGTTTCCAAATAAACTTTTTTGAAAAGGAACATAGCCACTAAAATACCAGAACTTCCACAGAGAAAAGGAGTGCATATTATTTACTCGATTCATTTATTGGGATACATATTTAATCCTAACTTCACATCTAGAGGTTAAAGGAGACTGATGTAGTATTTTCCCCTTGTACAATTTGTCAGTGTCATTTCTGGTTTAAAATGAAGGGCTCTGTCTATTAACTTTGAATAAATATGTATTAGTGATGATAATTAATTATTTTTATTTCCTTTTAGGAAAATTATTTTGCAGCATCACATCTCTGTCACCAAGCTTTTCCTTTTCTTCCACATAAGTCATAATTATTCATATTATTGCTTATTAAATTCATATCAGCACATAATTTCTCTTCCCAAAGCTATGACCCATAAACATTCAGTTGCTACTTCGGCTTCCTCCTTCTAACTATTCTTTACCTTAATATTTGATACCCCTTTGTGGGATCTAGGAGGGCAAAGCACAACAAAACAATCACTCTTATGAAAGCATGTGTTTAAGAGTAGAAACCATAAATGGTTTTGGAAGTAATTATAAAAATATATTCCAGGGAGTGGATATTTCACGAGATGAAAGGGATCATCTTATCTATGACACAGGCAGGTGGAAGAGATCAGAGAGTCTCAGAACAGGCTCTCAAAACCAAGGGCTCTTTTAAAAAATGCAGATTCCTAGACCCCATACCAAACCTCAGGGGTAGCAGAGGAACTCAAGCCTGTGACTCATAAATAACATTTTTCTCTATTTTGCCACTGTGAGCTGCGTCTGATGGAATTGGAGTAGCAACTAATAGCATCTCCATTTCTGTGCTTTCCCAGCCTCAGGCTTCTGCCACCACCTTCTTCAATGTCTGTTCTCCCTGAAATCTCATCCGCACCCTGGTCCTAATCAGTGTCCCTCCGGTCTCCCTCCCAGTAAGACCAGACAGCTGGGGACGTAGTGGCAAGGGCAGGGCAACTGCACAGAACCAATCAACTTTGTCCCAAAGGGCAACCTCTTCCAGTTTCCCTCCTCTGAACTTTAGCCTGTCAGAACAGTAGCGAGGGTGAGTCATTATGGCAACTACCATGTTCTTATATCAACACAGAATGGGCCCCAACCTTACAAAGGATTGCTACTGGTTACAACTTCTACTCAACATTCTTGATTAGTACAAGTGATCCCCAAGAAATCTAAAAATTATCTTGGTTTGAATAGATAATACGTTCACATATTCAAAAATTCAAATGGTAGTAAAGCGTGTTACTAAGTATACTAAATAGGTGTCCTTCCCATCCCCACCCCAACCACCCAGTTCTCTTCCCCAGAAGCAATCACTGTTACCAGTTTCTTGCGTCACTTTCCAGAGACAGTGTACAGTTACTGGCATAAACACATATTTATAATCTCATATTTAACACCAATGGCCATATCCTACTCTACACCTTGATTTGTTCCCTTACTATATCTTACAGATCATTCCACATCAGCAAACATAGAATGATCTCGTTCTTTTTAACAGCTACCCACTTTTGGCTCTGCTCCTTATTTAACCAATCCTATATTGACAGATATTTAGCTCTCTAAATCTTTTTTCACTACAGACAATGCTGCAATGGAAGTCTGCACAAATTCATTCTGCAATGTACAAGTATATCTGTAGAAAAATTTCTTAGATTTCCTAGGTGAATTTTTAATTTTGGCAATATTGCAAATTGCTGTACCATTCTGTACCCCTATCAATGTATGAGCCTGTCAGTTTCCTCAAAGCCTTGCCACCATAATGTATTAACAAACGTCAAGATCTTTGGCAATTTAATAGGCTAAACAGATTAAAATTGCATTTCTCTTATAATAAATTGAACATAATTTCATCTTTGTAAGTGTCATTTGTAATTCCTTTTCTGTGAACTGTTTGTTCATCTTCTGTGCCCCTTTTTCTATTAGATTAACAGTCATTTTTCTTATTGATACACAGGCGCTCCTTGGGTATTAAGGAGTTACCCCTTGTCTATTGACACATGTTATAAATAGTTTCTTCCAGGTGTGGTGACATTTATCTTCTGCCTGTGACACATACTATCTCTTCTTAAATGGAGTTTAATGTATCAATCTTTTATCTCATGCCTTCTGTATTCTTCAAGATGTTTAAAGGCCTTCTCTGTTTTTTTTTTAAGTGTAGAGACAGCCATCTTCCATAATATCTGATCTCCATAAGCCTTCGGATTCACACTTTTATTTCCTCTGTTGGCACTTTCTGAAATGAGACTAGAAGACAAGCTAGGATGTGATATCCATCTATTTCCCTTCCTGACCTTCCTATTCCTTTTTCCAGAGTTCTGGTGGATTTTGCTCTCTGCTTCTCCCTCGCTTTCTTCGTGGAGTTTCACACGAGCCCTACATTTGCTGGCCTAACTTGGAGATCACATTCTTTTTCTAGTTTTTGCTTCAATTTAAAGTTTATTGAGATCAAAAAGAATTTCATTAATGTCTTTTCATAATCAACATGCCATTCAAACTGTGCTACTTTTTCTATTCTAAGGAAACTATACAACAAAAACTGTTCAGATTGTTGCCTGATGGGGTGAGAATATGCAAAAGCTTGTCTAGCTGCTACAGATAAACAGAAACCAAAAATGCTATCTTAATTTAAAATCAAATCAGACTTCAACTTTATCTCCAGAAATGACATGTGAAAATTTTTTTTAATTTTAATGTTCTTTTAGATACCTTATTCTTCAAACTTTGGTAGTTAATAACAGTTTGTTACTTGAGGCAACATTGTATTATGTATAAAAAACATTAAGGTAACAAGGTAACTTCTTCAAATTTATGATAAAAGTTAAGCACTGGTTTAGGAGATGTGAAATAAAGCTACTGCTGGAAATTGAGGCCAGGTTTATTTTAGGTTTGACTTTTGAAAAAAAAGATTCTAAAAATACACTGCTGTTGTTCTCCCTTCAACTTCTACACTCTTTTCAAAAGGTGGATAGGTCTGTCTCAAGAGCTACAGTGAGAATTGCCTAGATAAGATGCAAGATAAAGAAGTAAAAGTTAATGTTCTATTCCTGATTCAATTCCCTTCACACTTTGGTTTTCTCTCACATTAGCACATGGAAAGAGAATGACAAAGGAAAAGAGATAGAATAGTATCTAGCACAAGATAATTTAATTTTTCTCTATCCTTTCCCGTCCATTGAGTTAAAGACAAAGCTATGGGTATCAAAATAGCAAACACCAAAAAATGTTAAATAATGATATTTGTAGTGTTTATTCCTCTCATCACACCCTTGAAAACAAAGCCTTTTCTCCAAAAACCTAAGACGAATTCTAAAATATATGTATGATTTCACTTTCTACAGCAGCCATTCAAGGAAAATGATAGAAAGGAAGCGTAAAATCCCACTCTAGATGTTGCTATTGGTTCATTTTCTCATTGGCCTACCCATAACTTACGGAAGAACTTTATTTGCTATTACCTCCGACCGAAGTAAATTATTTGGCACATTACCTCCTAGCTATATTTGCACATAGGGCTAGTGCCTCACTGGTCAAATGTCTGGGCCTCAGTTTTCCCACTTGGAAAATGGGAGAGATCAGCCTAGAAGATTTTTTTTCTAAGACTGGCACCTGAGCTAACATCTGTTGCCAATCTTCTCTTTCTTTTCTTCTTCTTCTTCTCCCCAAGGCCCCCCAGTACATAGTTGTATATTCTAGTTGTGAGTGCCTCTGGCTCTGCTATGTGGGACGCCACCTCAGCATGGCCTCATGAGTGGTGCCATGTCCACACCCAGGATCCAAACCAGTGAAAACCCTGGGCCACCAAAGCAAAGCACATGAACTTAACCACTCGGCCACGGGGCTGGCTCCTAGAAGATTTTTTAAACCCCTTTCAGCCCTAACATCTTATGAATATAATATAAGGGTGATTCAAGCATCAGCACATCAAGCAAATGTGAGTACTTTCAGTGTCTGGGTATATTCTTCACATATTTTATAAATTGACATATAGGTTTCCTTGAACAGAAAAACATAATTCATCATCTCTAAAGAAGAAGGTAGTTTTTGTGTATTAATCATGAATTCTTTGTACTCAGTCTCATAACACTGCTGAAACATATTCAAATGACAATCTGCCAACATTTTACTTAAATGTTTTTTGCTTGTTTGAACTTAGGCTTACTTACTTAAACTTAGTTACCTATTTAATTATAACAACTTAAGTTTAAGAGTTAAGTTACATACTTAACGCTCTCTCTAACCCAGTCATCTCTTAGATAGTCCTGGATAGCAGGCTATGTGGGTGGCCTTCTTTCTAGCTCTGCCTTTTGTCAGCTTTCCATATAGATTTTTTGAGACACTGGCCCTATCAGATGAAATTTCCTCACACGGGTAGTTTTTACTTTCAAGTAATCTGCCAAACCACTATCAGAAAGAGTCATTGGACTTTTCTTCTTCCAGAATTCACCACCTTATTAACATAATACTTATAATTTACATATATTTAACATTTACATTTAAAAACTACACTCACACGCAAAGTAAATGAACACAAACTCACAAGAGAATGGGTTCATATAACCCACCAGAAACTTCACCTAGAGACCATCATGACTCAATATACTCAATTCCCTGTAATAACCCAAGTCAGATCTTTTAATAACCATTCATCTTTGTCTATTTTCTATTTTTCCCTTTAAAAATCAATTCAACACTGTCATATTCCATTGCTAACAAATCTGAATTCACCCATCCCTTCCCTGACCTCTGTCTTTCTCCTATTTGATAACACTTAAGTGTCTTCATGACAAAAGGAGATACCACGAGTAAGTCTTCTTTAAACGCCTTCTGCTTTTAAAAAGCCAATAAAATAGAACTACATTTAAAGTAACTGTTCTTTGCAAAGGCTGCATTTTTTTCCCACAGCGCTCTCAACTCAAGGAGGTCTAAACATAAATCTGGAAAAAGTTTAGGGAACAAAAGAAAAAATAGATACTTCATGCAAATTCTAAAACCCAAGCCAGATCCACCCCACACACATGCATACATATTCAATGGGGATTTGTTTTTAGTAGATTCTGTTCTGGGTAGACCCTTGAGGGCAGACATGCTTATGACCCAGGGCCTAATATGATGTCTGGCACACGCTAGGTGTCCAATAATCGCTGGCTGAATGAAGAAGAAAGGCACTCAATGTGCCCATGCCACCTCCACACAACACCCACAGACACCAGTCACCTCTCTGTAAAGTGATCAGCCAGGAGTTTGGTAATCGAATGGATGGATCCAGAACTGCCTCCAAAGTCCATGAAAACTCAAAACCAGGCTAGAACGGCAGACCACCAATTTCAGTAACCAAGATGTACATTAGTCAGTTATCCCTAAAACTAATTTTAGTTCTTTCTCCTGACCAAAGCTACTAAGTTCACTCCGTATTTCACATCATTAAATACTTATATCTATTTAGGGGAAGTGAGGAACGTGTAGCTGAAGTGAGGGATGGGGATGGTCATCCCTGAGTAATAGAGGCTTATCCAGAGAGTCCTTTATTCTCTTATGAACTTTTTTGATAACTTCTAATTTTATTGGTAAGCAACAAGATTTTTTCACTGGGACGTCTGTCTTTTTTTTTTTTTTTTTTGGTATTAAACATGTTGCCACATTTCCATTCAACTGCTGTTGGAACTATCAGCAAGATGTTCTCCAAACCACTGTGCCAGGGAAAGGCAATTGAGGACTACAGTCTCTTGAAGAAAACTATAGAGCCACCAATTATTATATCAGCTGATGCCAAATCAGTGAGAAAATAAACTCACAGGATGAAAAGATGTCAAGAAATATAAGTCAGAAAAAGAATTGTAGAATATGAGAAAATGCTGAAAACCTATCACAATATTTACAAATTAAATAGCCTGCTAAATGATATTCAAAATGACACCATATATTATCCCAGAATAGCCTTAGAAATACCAAGCCTTATCCTTGTACCCATAGGGGTGCATCCGCAGCTGTTTATTATTATAATAATGAGAACTTAAAGGGTTGGAAACCCTTTATATTTTTCAAGAGGGAATATGTCAGAGAATATAAATGCACGTGCCACTACCTTGCAACATCCGATGAGAAATGGTATGAAAGCAAACATCACCCTTAAAGGTTCCAGTCCCTCAGTCATATCCTATTCCCCACACCCATGTGAAGTGGCTGTTGGTATCTTCATTTTAGACGTGCAGTAATTAAGGATCGGAGTTATTCTTCCCCAAATCACACACAACTAGTAAACTGTCAAGTGGGCTTTGACTCCAACCCTTCTGACTTTGACCCTGGCACATTCTCAACTCCATGAACCCTACCTCACCATCAATGCCAAAACATCTTCTTCGCACCTTAACCCAGAAATTATTTACCTCATTTACATCAGTAAATAATAAATAATACAAATGAATTTTATGTAACCTTCTCTCTCACATACTCTTCCACACTCACCTGGATACGTCATTAGAGGATCACATTCTTCCATGGGCGTATCCTAACTGCCCACCAGCTCCACACCCAGGTTCTCAAACGTGAGCTTATATATCGACTGCCCCACACTTGACATGTCTACATCACACTAAAAGCTCCTGCCGCAACTTCTCCTTTTCTTTTAATTATAATCAAACATCCTTGACTCCTTCCCCCTCTCCTTATCCAGGGTCATAAGCCTTGGATTTTTCTCCCAGTTTCTTCTTAAATCTGTTCTTTCCTTTTGGTTTTCTCCAAATAGAGAACTCTCATCCCAGTCAGCCGCCTCCGAACTAGGGGCCCTCCCTTGGACCCCTCTCCCCACCCCTAAAAGCCCCAAATCCATCAGTTCCCTAGATTTGTTATAAATCCTTAGAGTGGTTCACTGTTGGAAAATTTCACATGGCTTCCTCCACTTCTGTTCATACCATTTCCTGTCCAAGATGGCCCTCTTCTCAGCCAGGCCACTTCCTGCTCATCCTTCCTGCAAGTCTCTACCAGGAGCCCTTGGTAACTCAAGCCCACACACAGGGACTGCCTCCTCATCTCTCAACTGGCACCTCGTGGGTCTTTTGGAACAACAGCCTGTTCTGCCTTGTGATGACTCTGTGTTGTCCTCATTTTCTTTTGTCTTAGAAGTTTAAAATTATCAGTGATCCCTGCATGACTTTCTTTTTTCCAATATAATGATCACCTAAGAAATTACCACCAAACCCAAGAACTAGATCATTACCAATAACCTATACCCATCTAAGTGTTCCTCCCCATGCCATCCCCCTGGTCCTCCCAAAAGATGACTGCCATCCTAAGTTTTAAGTTCATCATTCTCTTGCTTTTTAAAAAAACACGTGTATTTCAACATACACACACACACACACACATATATATATACTATCTATATATATAATCTATATATGCATATATGCTTGTTTGTATTCGATGATTTTTGTTTGCTTGTTTCCCTGGCTTGTGTAAATTAGCACAACAACTTTGGAAAATGATTTGACAATATCTAGTAAGTTGAATGTTCATACACCCTACAAATCAACAATTCTATACCTTAGTATTTACCAAGAGAAAAACTTGCACTTGTGTCCCAGGAAACGTGAATGATCAAAGCGGCACTCTGCAATTTTTTTTTAAGTGAAAAAAATTAAAGGCCATTGCAGGAGAACATTGTGTTAGGGACACATAATGGAATACTGTACATCAGTGAAAGTGAAACTACAGCTACATATGAAGTGGATGAATCTTAGTGACATCATGCTGAGTAGGAAAAAAAAGCCCCAGAAGTCAACAGATAGTACGACACCTTCTTTTGCAAAATTATAAACAGACCAAAGAATTATAATTATTAGTTAACCTTTGCAGTAAAAAAAAAAAAAAAAAAAAAATCTCTCTTTTGAAAGTTCATGCCTTATCCTCCCAAAGTAGACTACAAACTCTTAAGGGCAGGGACATCTTTTTATTCTTATTTGTATTTCGCATGTGCCTAGACCAGTGTCTTGAACAGATGGGGGCTCAATAAGTAATTATCCATTGAATGATTACTGCCTGCTACCTAACCAAGGCATTTTAATAAAATCTAAATCTCCCTAGTCTAACAGTTTCATGAATAAAGTCACATAAAACTTTTACCTACTTATGCATTAACCTAGTTCTATTTCTGCAGTGGTACTACAGACCTTCAGCCACAAACACTTTATCTTGGATGTTCTTTACCATTCTTTTTGGAGTAAAGTTACCATAAGGTTAAAGCAATCTAGACACAAGAAAACTTCTACTAGGCAATCCTGCAAAAGTCCAATAGAATCACATTCAACTATAACCAAGAGACATCTGATAAACCATCATAACTTGAAACTGAGATATCCCAAAAGGAATCCATCCACTGAATGTATAATTGAGTTATCACCATCAAAACTGAAAATACGAGCAAAACCAGGATTTTTAGGCTATCTAAAAGCCAAGATTTTAATTTGAAAATATTTTGCTTCTATTTTGAAGAAAAAAATTATTTTTAGGGGGAAACACATGAAATCCAGGGGTAAAAGAATAATAGGACTAATATTCCACCAATCAAGGCCTTCCTTATAACCCAATGAGGGCTACGCATATTCTCTGTAGGTGATCATAGCCAGTTATACCGCAGCTTCCCTTCGACCTTGGGAACTCTGCTCCTCTAGTTACTGTGAGGTCTTCTGTTTCATTTATTATTAGTCTTTGTATCTGCAATGCTGTAGCATTCGATAGGAATATCAACATTGTTAGCTTGCAGTTCCTAAAACTGCAAAAATGCTTCCAAAAAACAAAGGGGGGAGAGAAAAAAAATAAAACCAGGAGGAGAACAAAGTTAATGACATTAAGATGGGATATTTTTAAATTTTACCTTTGAAGAAAGAACAAATTTATTAATCAGCTCTGCGATATTCCAGTATCCATCAGCATGCAATTTTTAAATTTAAGAAAAGATGTTCAAGAAAAATTATTTTATTTGCAAGAAAATCACAACTGAATATAATATACAATTTGCTAAAGCTAGTCCAGTGATTTTAAAACGCAAATATTTATAGGGAAAAAGCCTGTAAGACTTTACATCTGGGAGAAAGAAATAATCTGGCAACCCCGTGGGTTCACTTAGTTTCCTGTCATTTGCTTCATGTCCATTATGTAATGCTTTCCCCAGCTTTAGGTCTCTATGTTTAGGTTACCGTTCAGGTATATCACAGAATGGCCGCAAAATCAGTATCTGGTCATAACTTTCAAAAGCCGCTTAAATGGTGTCACGCAGATGCGTCTATATAGAGTAGAGGCTTAAAAAAATCTGCTGGTGTCATTACTTCTTCCCGGCTTCCTCCCCAGGTCTCCCATCCCCTCCTCCCCCAGCATCCCCGGCGACACGATCTGCGGGCAGCTCCCGGCTTGATGCAGGGGAAGCACGTCTTGACTGCAATGCAAACCCTGTCCCGATCCGAACCAAGCAAGGCAGACTCGGCCCGGGCCGCGGGTGTGGACGAAGGCTGCAGGAAGGCTGCTGCAGGGGCGCCAGCAGTGAGTGGGCAGGGGTGCCCCGCGAGGGCAGTCCGCAGTGCACGCGCACAATAAACCCAATGCACAACTTCCCCAGCCGCTCCTCTCGGCTTCCCGGATTCCCCGAAAGGTGCGGCGTAGGCGTGAGCTGGAGCCGGCGCGGGCGCTTTCTCCCGCGCCGGGTCGGTTCTCCGCTGACAATTACATCAGTCCCTCTGCCTGCCCCGGCGTCAATCCCCAGCAGCCTGGGGGAGCCCGGGCGCCGGAGTTCCCCGACAACGAGGGGGAAGGGGGGGCGGCGAGCCGGGACCGTGACCCAGACGCCCCCTCCCACCTCGGCTGCCGGGCTGAACTGGCATCGCCGCCCCCGCCTCCGGGCCGCCCGAGGTCTCCGGCCAGGGGAGCCCCGGGAAGGCTGCGATGCCTCGGGGACCCAAAGCCAGCTGCCCACCCGCGCGTCCCTCAGGGTCCTCGGCCCCTGGACGCGCACAATGCCCCGGGGCCGCGGATCGGGCACCGTCGTGGCGGCTCCAAGGGTCCCCTCTGCAGCTAGCACTCCTACCTGGAAGGCGAGCGGCGGCAGCGGCGGGAGGCGGACACGGCCGGGCGGGCGCGAGGGCTGGCCGGGGAGCGAGGCGCGGACGCCGCCTGCGCCGGGCCGCGGTCTCCAGCACCGACAGCGGCGGCGGGGCTGCGCCTCCAGTGGGCCGCCGCGCCGCAGCCCCTCCTCTCCCACGGGCGGGGCGCGCTGGCGGGGCGGTGCTCCGGGCTCCCCGCCCCCGGCTCCCGCTAGCTTGCCGCGCGCGAGGGGAAGCGCGGGCGGGAGTGGAGCCGCGGGCGGCAGGCGCGCCCGCCCAGCTGGGCACCCCTTCCCGCGCCGCCGGGGGAGCAGGCGACGCGGGTGTCCCCCTGCCTGGGCTCACCCCGGCCCGGCCCGCGTGGGCACCGCGGGAGGCCAGAGATCACCGCTGTGGAGCCCCACCCCGGGCATCCCCGGGCCTGAGCGCCATAGAAGCGACCCCGCCCGCCCAGGCCGGCGGAGGTGGGCCGGCCCCGGTTCGCAAAGGATGGCCCCAAAGGGCCCCAGCGCTCGGGGCCTGGAGCGCCTCCTCTCCGAGCAGCGTGGGAGAGAGGATTCGGAAGGGCACAGCAGCCTGGCGGCCTCCCCGGAGGCGCGGGCGAGCCGCTGTCTCAGGCCGTGCTTCAGGCTGGTCGGTGGAGCCACAGCACTGAGTGTGCCTGCTCCCCGCTGGGCCGGACCCTCCGGAGCAAAAACTTCCCAGGCCCGGGGAAACTCGGGTTCCTCGAAAGAAAGAATCGGTGGCTTAAAGCGCCACCTTACTATGACCCTTCCCGCCCCCTTAAACTCTTCCACTCTGAAACGGTTCCCAGCCTATGCCCGAGGGCAGCTTAATCTAAAGGCAAATTTGCTGGGAAGGACAGGGTTATTTAAATATTTGCACAGACGTTTCTTCTCTAAATGGATGACTGAGGAAATGTCAGAAGTATTTCAAGACGTTTCTATCATCACCATCTTCAGGGGAAACAATCCAGAGAACACTGATATTACAGAAACAGCGCTGGAGTGCTTTCTGGGCTCTCTGGGAGGCCAGATTGGATGAGCTTGGGGAGGGATGCCTTCAAAAAGTAAAGATATTGCTACCCACTGAGGCAATTGTGACGGCGTTTCACTGCTCTCTGTGCTGATAAAATCCTGATTTGCTATGAAACATAGTCACTTATATGCAGTCTTTCCCACAAACCAATTTCTCTTGAATCTCCAATCTCACCTTGTGAATTAGCTTATTCTGCCCTAACTAGCAACCTTCTCATATCGTCCTGTCGTTAAAATAACAGCTGCTGGGCCCGGTGATACATCGAGGTTGCACCTCAGCTCCTTCCCGGTGACGACCGTTTCCTCAAGGGAGCGACTGGGGCGCTGACCTTCACTTGATTATCTGGGTTCCATTGACAGAAACTCTGCTGAAACCACTCTCTCTCTAAAAAGAAAGAAAGAAAGAAAGAAAAGCCAAACCCCATATATAAGAACATACAAAGGTGTTAAAGGAGACAGCACACTCAGAGTCTTTAACCTAAAGAAGTACTTCTCAAAATTTTTCACTGAACCTGTAGTAGCAGAGAACCATAAACTATCCGGGAGGAGAAAGGAACCATCATAACCTAAATCCCATGTTTTATCTTAAGAATGCTTGCACACTTTTCACTCTATTCCATAGTGTCTCTGTGTGTTTATTTTAAAATTAGGTTTTATACATCAAGAAAAGTCTCCTACCTGTCTCATTGATTAATGGTCAAGTGACATGTGACAGCACTGCACCCATCCATTGGGAGAAACGAGTGGATTCACGGGAGCTGACACTGCATATCAAGGCAGTTTCTGCACTCTGTGCATCACAAGATTTTGAAAATTCACACTGGCATAGATATGTAAATATGAGTAACAGGCATTTCGCTGCTCTTTGAGCTATGGTAAGGTTAATGCTCAGAAGTTGCCGGAGACCAATGGTTTCACTAAGTGTATATTCTTGCTGAGAGTTTAGGTCACAAGTCATAGGTTGGCTAAAAGGATCTCTGCGCCCTGATCCATTCCTTTTATTTGTTTCAGAGAAATACATGTTCATGGACTTTTTCAGTGAAGGAGGATGATGATATTCTTAAAATGCTAGTGATGCTATAAGTTCATCACATGTAAATGAACTGAGCCTTGATCCAATCTTAGTCCCCACCGTCAATTCTTTTCCTATAGCTTTCACACTTCATTTTCATTGCAATTTTTCTACAAGTATAATTTTAGCTGGGTTTCTTAGGAAGGCTGAAATGCTAATGCTTCATTGAAAGATTCAACCCCAGGTTATCAAGAGTCAGGAAAAGAGGACATGTGACAGGTAAGAATGGAAAGCAAATACATGGTGATGGTGAAACTGATCCTGAACCTCTTAACCTCAAGTCTGTGTGCCTGATGCACAATGAGCCAGTCATCGAGACACTGGTCCTTGGAGATGGAAAAAGTTTTATTTGAATTGGCCAAAATGAGAAGGCAGGAGGATAGGCTCTCTCAAATCTGCCTTAATGAAAGAAGAAAGCAGGAGGTCCTTGCAGAGCTAAAGGGCTTGGGAGGAGGAATTTCAGAGAAACAAAGGGGAAATCTGTGTTTCTTTCATGCCAGATAAGGCCTGGAGCAATCAGATTTCTGGGTCAACTAGCTGGGGGCTGGTTATCTGGTGATCATGACTTCCTCAAAAGCATTCTTCTGCAAAACAAGCTCATAAATCCTTGTGACCCTTGACTCACCCCTCAGGTTAAACAAGAAAACAGCAAATTAACAAGATTAACTTTTTTTCATCAGTGTCTGTGATGGGAACAAGGTCAAAGGGTAATCATGTTCTCATTAAATATCTACAGTAACCCTCAGGTACCTGGCTTCAATATGTTACCAACCTGGTCTACACTTCATGAACTTGAAAAGACACAGCCAGTTGCTTGGTCCTGTGAAGTGTTTGTGGACAGGCTCTATAGAAAACTGTGCCCAGGAATAGTCTATTAAAGCAAAGACCAAAGAAGAAATTTACCTGCAAACTCCCTCTCATCTCTTATCTCCCAGTGGTGGTAATTTACCCTACTGGTGGTTAACTCCTGCACCTTCCAGGTTGAGTCATACAACTCCTTTGGCAACTAGAGAAACAAACCCCATGCCCTGTAACCATGATGTGGTATTTGTGCTGGATTGTTCTATAGGCAACCAGGTTATGCTGGAAACTGTTTCCCAGAATCCCCTATATAAGCTTACAAGTCTATATTGGTCCAGATGAACAAAACTGAAGTTTCCTGATCGTTGACTTTCATTTCAGCAAAAGTGAAGCAGCAGCCATTAAACCCTAAAAGTCTTCATTGGTTAGGGGTGGCAAGAGACAAATGTCCAGATGCAAGAGGGTTCTTGTTTGTTCTCACTCTTCCCTGCTCTGTGTTCTTCTCTGCCCAATAACCATAACCACATTTGGGCTAACAGACTCTTCACAGTGACTCACAGGGGTGGTGGTCACAAAGAGCCCATACTCTTCCATAGACTCCTGCACCAGCCCTCCATGTGGTCTCGCGACAACAGCTGGATGTGCCTAGCTTCCAGATTTTCCTGCAAGCTCAGACTCCTTTGCTTGTGTCAGGGCTGATCTCTGATCCTTCAACCCTTTTTGAGACTCTTACTTCCCCAGCTCCTCTCACAAATGTGGAGATCTAATTCCTATAATAAATTCCTTATTCAACATATTCATAATAGTTCTGCTTCCCTGATTGAACCCTGTCTGCCAGGGGCTTAAGCTTGTGGCTGATCTGCTCCAGGAGGCCTTTGCTGGGTAAGTCACTTGAGGGCAGTTGAGGCCGGGCAAGTAGCTCAGAGACCTGGAGAAACTGAGTCCAAGAGAATCTGAGGAGGTACTCTAGCTGTGTCCTACACCAGCAACAAAAATATTCATACTTTGCTTTGCATTTGTTCATTGTGAGTGTTCAGCCTTGAAAATATTTTTAATATTACTAAACATACTTTGGTGAATCATTCCCATATAATCAAAATGAACAATGGCTTATTTTACCTTTATTAAGATATCATTTGGCTCCTTGAATGGAAAACAATAAATCAAATCTCAGTTGGACAATTCTGACCAGCATCCTCCCCCAGCAATGGAAGCATCCTGTCTGAGTTTCCACCAACAATGACTTTCAGAGTTTAATGGCTGCTGCTTCACTTCTGTTGAAATGAAACTTAAGTCTCAAGTACCTTCAGTTTTGTCCATCTGGACAAATATAGACCGGTAAGCATAAAGGAAAGGGGATTCTGAGTTTCCCATTTTGTTTAAAATTTGAACATAAAGATGAACATTCTCTTTGTAATTTACTCTTTGTAAAGTAGTTGTTTATTTATTTATTTATTGTTTTGCAGATTTCCCATTTTTACAATGCCAAAGGAACACAGTGAGAAAATCAAAAGGCAAACTCTTTGAAACAGTAAGTTCTTGAAGAAGGGCGCAATGTTACCTAGTACTTCTAGGATGAGTGGCTTCGATCTACCCTTACCTGCAGCCTATTTGTCAGACTTGGTGCTGCCTTTTTAATATGTACATACATTTTTTCTCCCAATTTCTACAATGCTCACTAAAAATCACATGTGTTGTTGAAAGTTTTCTTACCAAGAATATTGCCACTAAGAACTCCTGGGTAAGCATCTGGGAAGCTCAGAAGCCTAACCTCCAGGTCCCAAACTCCATTTAGTCCTATATCCTTCTTTCCCACACAGTTATGATCTACTCAGATGACTTGCTGATCCAGCCCAGAGGATATTGTTATATCTACTTCAAAGTGAACCACTCATTCAGAGTGCTTATCAGAGTGCCTAAAAGGATCAAGCATTGGGATATTATTGACCTTATAGGTTGTAGGGGGGGTTGGGGTTTCTGGTACCTGTTTCATTCATTTAATTCAATAAATATTTATTGAGTGTCTGCTATGTGTTAGGCATTATTCTGGGTGCTTGAGATATGAGTGAGCTAAACATAGAGCCTGGCCTCGCAGAGCTTACATTCCAGGAGGGGGAGACAGACATAAACAATAGACCTAACGGTGAAGAAAATTACACAGAGTACTAGGAAGTCATACACAATATGGAAAATTTTAAAAATTGAGCACATTAAGAGGGATGGAGGTGGGTTGCCAAGTTGCAGTATTAAGTAGAGTGGTCAATCTGGGCCTCATTGAGAAGATGACACTCAAGCAAAGACTTGAAGGAGATGAGAAATTAGTCAAGCAGATGTGTGGGGATGGGGGCCTCCCACCCAGTCGGAGAGATCAGCCACTGCAAAGCCATGGAGTGAGCAGGCCTGGTGTGTTCCAGGAAGGGCAAGGAGGCCAGAGTGCCTGGAAGAGAATGAGCATGGGAGAGAGTGTGAGGAGAGGAGGGTAATGGGGGCCAGATCATGAAGGCCTGTAGGCCATTGTGAGGGCTTTGAATTTTACTCCGAGATGGGCATCAATCACAGGTCCATGCTGTAGAGTGAAATGATTTGATGTATGTTTTAAAAGAGCTACTCTGGTTGCTGTGTCAAGAACAGGCTCTAGGGAGGCAAGGATGGAAGCTGGGAGGAGGCTGTTCCATCATTCTGGTGAGCGATAAAGGTGGCTCAGGCCGGGTGGTAAGAAATGGTCAAATTCAACATGCATTTCAAAGGTTGAACCACCTGGATTTTCTGATGGATTGGATTGTACTTGCTAGTAAGTGTTTGCAGGAGTTACAAGTGAGTCTTACTCTCATTGTACTCTTCACTTTCTGGTGAGGTCTTGAGGAGGAAACTTGGAGCCCTGCTGCCTCCAGACATCAGGGAATGCTGATCACTGGCAAAGATCCTAATGATTGAGAGTGACCCTTACAAGGGCTACTACTTTTATCATCCCAGCAACACAACAGTGCTCTAGTCTTTGGGCTTTTATAATACACACACAAACACACCTTGTCAGACACAGGATTAGCTCACATAGAAAAGTGGGATGTTTGGGCATACAATGACAAACCCCTCAGGAGCACAAAAGTTCAAAATGAATTTTTTTGGGGGGTGAGGAAGATTGGCCCCAAGCTAACATTTGTTGCCAATCTTCCTCTTGTTGCTTGCAGAAGGTTTGCCCTAAGCTAACATCTGTGCCAATCTTCCTCTATTTTGTTTGTAGGTCACCACCACAGCCTGGCCACTGACAGAGTGGTGTAGATACGCCCCAACCACAAAAGCAGAGTATGCTGAACTTAACCACTAGGCCACAGGGCCGGCTCCCTTGTACTTTTAATAGATGAGTTTAGCCATTTATATTCATTGAGTAGACAGATGTATTTGGTCTCAATTTTTTAATGTTATTTTTATAACTGTTTTTTTATATTCTTTAAAATAAGTCACGAGTATTCAGTTTCCCATGATTTTTTTGTGAGTATTTCTTCCGCTAAATAGGAAGGCTCACATTGTTCTACTTGTTATCTTTACAATTACAGCTTCGTGTAAGGCCACAGTCCTCTATTTTTCAGGCATGTCTACTATTTTCCTACTGTAAGCACTGATTAAATTAAAATGTTTTCTCTTCTACCCCCTACTTGTTCTCTACCACATAATTTTATATTTATTCTTGACTTCCAGCTATTAAAGATAAGGAAATCAGCATATTTACATGGCTTTTACTTTCTTTCCTCTTTCCTCTTGCAGCTCTTGTTAATTTTTCATTTTTCTGTTGTCAGGCACATAAGATTTACATTTTGTTCTGTTACCCTAATCCCCATACTGTTTTTGTCTTAGATAAATATATTCGCTGCTCCCTGCCAGACCTCTGCAGTGGTTTCTCAGGTTGTCATTCAGCCTGTTTGTCATCTGATGGAATCATTACGTAGGGCTCAAGGGACCAATATGCAGGCTCAAAACTTTGCTTTATGCTTTTACACTTGAGCAACAATTAGATAGCATCTTTGGATCACATCTTTTTTTCCTTGAAGATTTTCTAGCATTGAATATTCTATGGAGAAGCCTGAACCTAGTTTATTTTTGCACCAGATGAATTATTTAATTTTTTTAAAAAATTCTTTTTATCTTTGAAATTCAGCAACTTTAACAGGCTATGTCCCTTTGGAGAGAGTTTCTCCTTGGAAATTTTAAGTCCTTTCAAGTATTCTTTTATTTTAGGAAAATTTTCTATATCTTTAAGTATTATTTCATTACTCTTGTTTATTTTCCTCACATTTTAATTATGCAATTGGCTCTCCTTGCCTTGCCTTTTATATCTATCATTGCTTTCTAGTCCTTGAAAATTTTTCTTCATTTCCACCTTCATTTTGCTCACTTCCTCACTTCTACCCAATATGTCCCTTTCTGTATTTTCAGCAGGACCTACCTTCCCATATATTGCCCCCCATTTTGTTTTCATTTCTGTGATGGCTGCATTTTTTCTTCGACTCTTCCAAGTGCTCTATCAACTCACATCTCTTTTCTTCCTGTTGTGTTAACATCTGTTCCACAAGCTCTTATACCTTTGTTTTATGTTTTTTTATGATAGAGGAGATTCATTCATTCTGTTCTTAAGATTCATGGTAAAATGTTGGATCATAATTTTCAGCAGCTCTGTGGAAACATTTCTCTGGTAAGTGTGCTTTGTCAACCCTTTGTTTCTTCTTTTCTTTGCATAGCGTCTTTGTATGGATATTGTGCACATTCCTTTTTGATTACTTACTTCTGAAGCAGCTGAGTTTTTCCTATATCACACCTTGCAAGAGGTTCATGAGGTAGAAGGACCAGGGCCAGTTATAAGCTAGCTGAATTTCTTTATAACTTCAATTTTGTATAATTTGGTTAGCCTTTACTTCTCCTCAGCCAATGGCGACAGGCAGGGAATTTTCACAATGTGTTTTTTTTTTTCCTGCTCTGCCACAGAGATAGACTGCTTCCTGTAAATATTGCTTGTCTATATATTTCCTCATTTAGATCCTCCTCGCAAGCTTCTCAGAACCAAACCAGGTCCAGGGTACTCTCGTGGCCAGCATGGGTACCTTGTCCTTGCTGTTACAAACAAGGGATTTTGGTTTTGCAAATAAAGGTTTACCTTTCACCTTTAAGAAACATTCTTTGCTGTCTCTAAGGTTTATATCCATGGACCCTCTCTCTGCTTTCACTAAGTGCAGCCCTGCGTGTTCTCCCCTGCTTTGGGGGAACTATTCCATTTATTTTGTGGTTTGGAATTTTAGCTGTTTCCTTAGTTTAATGGGAAATATAGCTTGTGAGTTTCCTTGCTTCTTTACTTGTCTTCTTTCTTTCTCTCTCTCTCTCTCTCTCTCTCTCTCTCTGTTTCTTCCCTTCTTTCTTTCTGTCTTTCTTTCTTTCATACTTTCATACTTCTGGTTGTTTTTGTATGATTTCCTGTGAGAGAAGAGAGAAATGGCAACTTCACACTGACATCTTAGATATATTTTGAAGCTAAAGATAGGACTTGATGATTGATTAGATATGAGAAGTGAGATTTCTGACTGGAGCCGTTAAGTGGAATGTGGTATCATCCACTGAGATAGGAGACCCCAGAGGTTTGGTAGGTCAAAAATTATTAAGTTCAATCTTACATGTGTTAAGTTTGAAATGCCTGTGAAGCATTTAAGTGGACATGTTAGGTAGGAAGTTGGAAAACAATGTCTATAGCTCAGAGAAGAGGTTTGGACTGGAAGGATCACCTAGTGAAGAGAAGCATCTGGGGCCCTGGATGAAAGCTTAGAGAACCCCAACATTTAGAAATTGGTAGAAGGGGAACCATGAAGAAATTGAGAGAGGTGAGTCAGAGAAATAACAGGAAACTCATGAGAGAGTGATCAAGAAATCAAGACAGAAAATTGAATGTTTCAAAGGAGAAGTAGTGACATTGTCAAATGCAGCTAAAAGGTCAAGAAAGATGTAGATAGAAAGGTGTGCATTGGATTTGGTCCACATGGAGGTTGCTAAGAACAATCTACGGTGCTTAGTAAGAGCAGTTTTGGTGGACTATAGGGCAGAAGCCAGATTGAAGAGGATTGTGGTGGGAATAGAAAGTGAAGAGGAAGAGAAAATTTACTGTAAAAAGGAACAGAGAAATGTACAGTGGCTGGGGGGGTGATGGTAAGATCAAGGAAGGCTTTTTAGAATGGACAACACTAAAGCATGTCCATATATCATTGGAAATGATCCCAGAGAGAGGGAGTGTTTGATAACTCATGGAGCAAAGTCCAGGGGGTGGCTAGAGCAGCTGGAATCCAGAACACATGTTGTGTCAATGGCCTCTGATAGGAGGGAGAATCCAGGTTGGTAGATGGGTAAAGGTGGAAAGAAAGAAGTTCCTGTTTGATGGCTTCTGTTTTCTTAACAAAGAATGAAGCAAGATTGTCAGCTGAGAGTTTTCAAGGGGTAAGAGTTAGCAGATTTTGGGATGGAGAAGAAATAGTACTTTTGAGAGCCAAGAAGAAAGCTACAGGAAAAGTAGTATGAGGGCTGTGTTGTATAGAGGGCTCTTTGGAGGACTACAATTCCAAAGGTAGAATGAAGCTAATGTATAATTTTCTCCATCAATGTTCAGCTGCTCAGATGCAGGGCAAGAGAAGCTGGGATAGTTGGGTTCTTATAGGGTTGCACTTTAGCCTACCAGAGAAAACAGTAGAGGAATCAAAGATATTTTATTGGAGAATTATGATGGTAGACTATGGAATATAAACTGCATGAAAAGGGACACGAAGAACAGGAGGGAACTAATGGATAGTGAGAAAGTGGTGGGGTGGATGCAATTATTGGCTTGTTGTTGTGTTGACTTTGTTGGTGAGGCATCCTTCTGGCAGCAGGGCACATACATGTTTTTTTCTTGTCTTAATCAAACTCCGCTTATCTCCTTGATGTAAACTGAACTTTGCATTTTCACTTCACCATAGGCCTAAAATAGTTTTGCTGAACTCTACCTATAATTGAAGGTGGAGGACTGGAAGATGCATGAATATTCAAAGTACATTATGAAACTTGCTATGTCATGGGGTAGGGAGGCTTCAAAATTGTGTGTGTGTATGTCTGTGTGTAATTCTTGATTTCATTATTTAAGAAAAGAAAAAAAATACTACCGTGCTTCTGCCACTGTATCAAGTTCTACATCCTTCAACAAGAGCAATCTACTTCTGAAGCAGGTTGTGCATGATCATTATCCTGCAGCAACAGGTTTATCAAAGACACAGGAGGGGCTGGCCCTGTGGCCAAGTGGTTAAGTTCCCGTGCTCTGCTGTGGTGGCCCAGGGTTTCACCAGTTCGAATCCTGGGTGCGGACATGGCACCACTCATCAGGCCATGCTGAAACATCTAGAAGGACCCACAACTAAAACATATATACAACTGTTTACTAGGGGGCTTTGGGGAGAAAAAAGGAAAAATAAAATCTTAAAAAAAAAAAGACACAGGAGATAAATGGTTAACAGCAACCAAAATATGATGAGTGATAGCCAGTCCTCAAAAGAATCAATTTTCCAGACAGAAACCTCTGGAAGGTGAATGAATTACCCAAATCTTATATATGTGAACTATGTGAGATGGGGAATATATATTTGAAAGTAACATAAAAGAAATTAAATAATTAGAGGCAGGTAGCATTAAATGTAGGTCCACCTGCGTTCTAAGATTCCTTTATAATTTCTCTCCACTTTATTCATAGCTTTAATTTTCCTAAAGATTTTTCATCTGATTTTTTTACCATCCTGGAACACTCTCTGATATCATCTACCATTTTTTCACTATATATAATTTTACTATGTAATTAAGCAAAATCACATGTAGCTAACTATAAAAGACATGTACTGGGGTTCTGATATTAGTTTATAATTCTTTTTTCACTAACAAACCGGCAAAATCTCTTAGCCAGATATAGCTGCTGAGACAACAATATCTGTTTTGGTCTGGTCTCAATCTCTCTTTTTTCTGGTTCCACCAATTCTCTCTTCTAGGTTCCGCCTAAATTGGTCTGCCATGGGACTCCACTTCACACCTCAGGATGTTTATTCTGACTCTCCATTTATGCAACTTAAAACTCACTTTAAGCATAGATTTTTTTCCCCCATCCATCAATTGTTAAATAGGTGGTGCTTCCTCCCAAAATGTTGAAAATGTTCTAAAAATGTGTTACGTACTAACTAACAAAGCTTCCTTTTCTGCCTGTGAGCCCTGCATTTTTTATCGTTCTCCTGAGCACTTCATATTCTGCCCAAGCTTCTGGTAACAGGAAAAACATTTTAAATTCTATTCCTTGTTAGGAGGAAGAATATCTTCTGGATCAGTGTTGTCCTACAGAATTTGCTGTGATGATGGAAATGTTCTGTTTTGTGCAGTCCAATACAGAGTAGCCCAAGACACATGCAGCTATGGAGCACTGAAGTGTGGCAAGTGCAACTGTGGAACTCAATTTTAAATTTTATTTGATTTGAATTAGTATCAGTTAAAATTTAAATGGCCACATGTGACTAGTGGCTACTGGATTGATCAGTGCAGTTCTAAATTGTATTCCACTGTAAAAGCAGATCCTGATTGGTCAAAAAAGAGAAGGTTATTACACTTTCTTCATAAATGTCCTCCCTGGCTGCAGTAATTCAGAGAATTTCCTTTTCAACCATTTTAAGCCAAGGACTCCTTTGAGCAATGCTAATGTTTAGCTGATGCCTGCACCTTGTTCTGTGGTCAATACAGCATATCCTCATGGGGGCTAATAATGGATGAGTTCATTGCCCTGTATTTGGGGAAAAGAGAAAGATCTCTTCCGAATTCTTCAGCTATCAAGAGACCTGATCACTGAAGTTTATCTATTTATCAATCAACAATATCCTTACAATTAGTTTAGCAAGAGATTTTTCTTTCCAACTGAAAACAGAGCCTGTGTGAGAGGTTCCAAAGCAATCTATGAATATGCATCCGGGTATCTGATGCTCATCCACAGGACAGGACCAAACGGATGATTAAATTATTCCTGGGGAGTTTAGGATGATGCGATGGTAGGAGGAGGCCCCCAGTCAAGAAAGAGGCAGGGAGCCCCTAGGGAAAGAAACCATGTGTGCTACCTGGGAAATTATAGCCTGTGGCTGTTAAAATGCAGTTAAGTAACTGAAGAACAGAAACGTTATTCTGGAAGCCATATTTAAGTTATTTGTGTTTTTCTATAATTGTTTTCATTAACTTTGCCCTTACTCTTTAGGGAAGATATTTTGGAAATGTCAGCAGATGTTAGCTCTGCTAAATGGAAACAAAGAAAAGAACTCTGTTTGGGCCAGAATTCCTGAGAGTCGAGGGTGGATAGATCAGGGGAATCGGAATGAGAAAACCAAAGGCAGGCGAGTCTCGGTGAAACAGATCCAGGACCCTTCCTGATCTGGACTCTTATTTCTGACCTCTTTAATAAAAGCTTGGAGAGTGTGGGATATTGTTTTACTCAACTACATACATTTAGTCTTCAGCTGTCAAAGGCTCACCTCCCTAAAGGGAAATTGGTTTCCATCTATTTAGTTCACGAATTAGGTTTTGAAAAAAAAAAAAAAGAATCTATATTTTATGAATTTCTTTTGGCAATTTCCTCTCTGTATCCTATGTTGAAGAATTTGACTATCATTGTTTATTAATATCTCCAAGTCAATTTAGAGCAATAGTTTTTTGTTTTGGGAGTTGAGATATATAAAGTGACTTGAATATTTTTACAGTTCTGTAAGACGGAATGGGGTTTAATAATAAAGTAGGAAGATTATGAAGTTTTATATCTATGAGGCAACTGTTTCAATGGATTTTTCTTCCCAGGAAATGCTGAAGTTAAAAGAGCAAGTACAGACCAAAACCATCCTTATGTCAGAGGACAGAACTCTTACTCTCGGCCCGGTGCTTTAGAGGTCCTTTCTGGCCTTCCTCCAGCCATGCACCTCCCCTTAAGGCACGAGATGTGCAGGACCCAGGTGGCATGCCCATCAGAGCCTTTGCCCCTCGTCTACACCACACTCTGGATAATCAGGTCCCTAGTGCCAAGGGGCAGCTTTTAGAAGGAAGTATGGACAGAGCTTAGATGTGGGGGCTGGATTGTCCCATGTGTGAGCATGAAGACCCTCCCAGGATGGGTTAGAGCTGGAAGTGGAGAGAGAAGAGGGGCAGGACAGAGATGGGAGCCAGGGCCATATCTTCCTGCACTGCCAAGTCATCTGGTGAGAATTACAAGGAATTGGAAAATTCTGAATACCTTCCAGGTCATTATGGAGATATAGTTGTCAAGGTAGGAGAATAGAACATATTTTACTAAACAGTTTGTTTCTTTGATTTATAACTTTTGAATGTTTATGCATATGGTATGTGGGCCTCCATTCATACACTCACATTCCTGCCCAGGTCTCCAGGGCAGTGTACTTTGTCCAGGGAATGGGAAAGTGTTTGAGGCCAAGAGAACAGAGTTCTACAACTTTCATTCATCAGTGTGACCATGGGCAAGTCACAACCTCTCAATGCTTCAGTTTCCTCTTATGTCAAATAAAAATCTTACCTGCGTGTTTCACAAAGTGGCCACATGATAAAAAGAGAAAATGAACTCGAAATGTTTTATATAAATAATGCTGCATGTAATTTTTGTAGCAATACATACTGCTGCTTTTGGCATGACCCATACATCTAACACTAGTACATAACTCCTTTTTTCTACACTGTATAGCAGGCAAGACACACTTACATCTCATGAACTAGTCTGATATTATGGTACAATCTTAACAGTCTTATCAAACCGGAAACTATCTTGACACCAGCTTTGAGAGTGTAAGCCAAGGGCAGTACAATGCTTTTGAGTGCCATTTAATCTAGTGTTTCCCAATCACTTTCAGTGCAAAGACTCATAATATTAAAAGCAAACAAAAAAATTTGCAGACTCATTCATGAGGGTATCAATTGAGGAAAAAAACACCATAATCAAAACGTAATCATACTTTTAAATGAATCGTGCTTTCTTAATCACAACAGCATCTGCACACATTTGCAAAAGCATAGGTCATACTATGTGTGAGAGAATGATTCTGTTTGGGGACAGTACCTTCTGTGTGTCTAGACTCTCAGGCTCTGTACTGATGAGTTCAAGGCCTCCCGGCGGTGGTCAGCAGATCAGATGATTAAGGTACATGTGTTGGGCACAAACTTATCACTGAATAAATGATTAATTGAATTAAGGTACTCAAATATGTATTAATCACCAATAATATACAAGGCTTAGGACAAAAAGCTGCCCTCATGAGGCTTATAATCAAGTACAGGGAACAAGGCAAATCCTGAACTCCAGATCCAAACAATGGAACGTAGGATGAATACAGGAAGCAGTATGTGGGGATTAATGGCCACATTCTAACATGGCAGGAATCAGCAGAAGTGTCATAAAGATCATGACGTTTGTGTTTCATCTCCAAGGAAGAGTGGGCCTTTGGAAGGCAGAGATAACCAACTAACATTTGTCCAGAGCCTTCTATATAGGAGGTACTGTACCTGTTACTGTAACAACCCTTATAACAACCTTACTAGGTTTTGGAGATTTTTTCCAACTGTTTTATAAAAAGGAAGAACCTTGGGGCCGGCCCGGTGGCGCAGCGGTTAAGTGCACACATTCCGCTTCTCGGTGGCCCGGGGTTCGCTGGTTTGGATCCTGGGTGCAGACATGGGACCGCTTGGCAGAAGCCACACTGTGGTAGGCGTCCCACATATAAAGTAGAGGAAGATGGGCATGGATGTTAGCTCAGGGCCAGTCTTCCTCAGCAAAAAGAGGAGGATTGGTGGTAGTTAGCTCAGGGCTCATCTTCCTCAAAAAAAAAAAAAAAAAAAAAAAAGGAAGAACCTGGGGCTTAGACAGAGGTTCAGAAACATGTTCAAAGTCAAACAGCTAGGAAAGGCTGGTCCTGGGTTTAGGATCTCAGCCTTTCTGACTTTGCTCTTTCCAATTTACCAGTTTTTCTCAATTTTGGGTTGTTTTCTTACTGCTTTTATGATTTGGGGGGGATCACATCTATATACCATCTACAGTATTGTTTACCTAATATGTTTTTGAAAGACTTCTTTTTAAAAAATATTCTTGAATGCATTTTAAAAACAAACTTTATATCAAACCATATCACAAGCTGCAAACAGAAAATAACTTCAAAAATAAGTGCAGTGAAAACCAACAATAAAATGTCATGAAATCCTAGACACATTGCACTAGGATCAAAGGCTCTGAGCAAGCAGTCTGCTTGCTTGTTTTTAATATGGGAGATCTGCAAGTGTTAAAAGAAGATATTAAAAACATACGAGTGACAAATTGAGCCTTGCTGCTTGAGGTCAGCCAAAAAGGAGAGAGAGAGAGAGAATTGAAAAGAGAGACTTTCTCACTCTGTGATTCAATGTCTTTAGAATGTGATGTCTGGGAATGGTCAAAATCATCTCACGATGCCTTTGCCGCATGCCCCATCTTGTAGTAGGAGAGTCTAGAGTTAAACACAGGGGAATGACCCTTCCAAGGAAATGGAGGGAAGCTATCAAGTGCCTCAGGATAGCAGCATCCACTGCTATGCTAGTAATCCTTAGAGAACTTTAATTCCCTTAGCATCCTTGTCTATCAAGAGGGTTGGATTCTCGATCCCTTAGTTCCTCTGGAGAAGAAGGAGGCCTGTGCAAGGAGGACTCAAGAATAGCAAGGACGCCTTAAGGATCTAGTCGCCACAGGGCCTGCAGGCTGAGTAAGTATGCTCCAGGTCTGAGTTTGCTTACAGGAAAGTCTTGATTTTCAAATTAGGCCCTGGGATATGAAACTGTGGGACATAAAGTGCATTCCACTTTGCTAATTTTATTCAACAATTTGGAAGAGAACTTAACAAATTCATTTTGGGGGCCGGCCCGGTGGCATTGTGGTTAAGTTCCTGTGTTCCACTTGGTGGTCTGTGGTTCACAGGTTCAAATCCTGGCACTGACCTACACACAACTCACCAAGCCATGCTGTGGTGGCATCCCACACATAAAATAGAGGAAGCTTGGCCTAGATGTTAGCTCAGGACAAATCTTCCTCAGCGAAAAAAAAGTGTGGGGCTGGCCCCATGGCTGAGTGGTTAAGTTCACGCACTCCGCTGCAGGCTGCCCAGTGTTTCGTTGGTTCGAATCCTGGGCACGGACACGGCACTGCTCATCAAACCACGCTGAGGCAGTGTCCCACATGCCACAACTAGAAGGACCCACAACGAAGAATATACAACTATGTACCAGGGGGCTTTGGGGAGAAAAAGGAAAAAAAAAAAATCTTTAAAAAAAAAAAATGTACAAAGCCTCATTCCAGATGAAAATGAGCATTGTTGTTCATGGGGTCCAGAAATTGTTAATGCAGCTACATTGAGACACAATCTATGCTTCCATCACAGTAAGTTGATGGCAGTGGTGACAGTTAGACCTTAACATTTTTTGCTAGGCTTATAAGTAAAAACTGGATGTAACAAGACTATTCAATGTTAGAAACAATTAAGGAATAGTATATTTTATATCATTTGCCAACATAGCAATGTACTTCCTATAATTTAACTTCCACAGCCCTAAAGTAAATTTCTTGAAGAAATTGGATCTCAGAGATTACAGGTGGGGACTTTTTGAAAGTATGTCTATACTCAAGTGGAGAAAAGCCCAACTAAAAGAATGGTGGACTGACTGACATCACAACTGTGGATTAAGCAAAAGTTCTTTTTAAAAGGGCCATCTTGAAGATTATGACTCAGACTTCATAGGAACTAAGGTGATTGGCAGTGGAAGAAATCACGTGAAATTTCTTAAATAAAAATTTCATGACTTTAAAAAATGTTGCCTATGTTATACATAATTTTTTAAAAATCTTTTTACAAGAAAAGAAAAGTACATTTTGACAGTATTGTAAAGCAAATTCAGGGCTGAATTCAAGAAATATACCTAAAACAAAGTAATTCAGTAAGGATAAAAATAAAAGGACAGGGCAAAGTAAATTAAGCAAATGTAAACAAAAGGAGCAGAGATGGTGGGGCTGCCCCAATGTCATAGCTGTTAAGTTCCCGTGCTCCACTTTGGTGGTCCAGGGTTCATGAGTTCAGATCTCAGGCGTGGACCTAGCACTGCTCATCAAGCCATGCTGTGGCAGTGTCCCACATAAAATAGAGTTAGATTGGCACAGATGTTAGCTCAGCAACAATATTCCTCAAGCAAAAAGAGGAAGATTGGAAACAGATGTTAGCTGAGGGCCAATCTTCCTCACGACAACAAAAAAGAAAAAAAAAAGAGCAGAGAGAGTGATTTTACACCAGACAAGGTTGGATTCAGGCCAAAAACTGTTAAGTGAAAAAAGTACGGCCCTTTGTAACACTTCAGGGCACAGTTCACTAAGAAAATATGAATAATTTATATCTATTATCAAATAAAATAGCATTAGCATTCATAAAGTAACAATAGAAGGTGATGCAATAAAAAACAGAAACCCATCTGTGGTGGGAGATTAATCATTTGAGTCAAGAAGAGAAAAAATAAGTGAAATTATAGGACACCTAAATAACGTCATGAGATAGTCTTTATTGTTAAAACAGAGAATATATCCTCAAGTATCCATAGGAAATTGATAATTTGATAATTTGATAATAATTGACGATATTAAACTATAAAGAAAATCTTAAATTGAAGAAAGGAAAAAGGTAGACAACATGCTCTGATCATAACACAGTAAGAGTAGAAATTAACAGCAAAACCAGATTACACAAAACTACCACCGCTACTAGAAATCTGAAAAGGAGGAGCTCTCTTAACTCCTGGGTGGGACTGAAATTCAAACTAAAGTTGGATACGATATAGGAAATAACAACGATGAAAACCTGTGTCAGAACCAATGAGACTCAGGTAAAGCAAAACGCAAAGGTAACTTTACAGCTGTAAAATACTATATTAATAAAGCAGAGAGAATAACCATGTGTGAGTTAACAAGTTAGAAAATAAACCACGAATTAATCTAAGGAAAGAAAAGAATTAATAGAGATAAATCAGAAATTAATAATTTCCGAAAATGCAAAAATAGCAAAACTAATAAATACATGCAAAAACTATCTTTTCAGGAAAACACAGTAACAATATAATATAAACTATGAATTAATCTTAAAAACAAAAAAATAGAGAAAGCACAAATACAAAGAATGAGAAATGAAAAGGGAGAAATAATCACTTATATAGAAGAAATCAAAAGAATCACAAGAGACTCTGCTTAACTCTATCATAGGTAACTATTGTCTATGAAAATAAAGTTGAAAATAGAGACGCATAGTTAAATGGGCACTTGCAAAGAAGTTATATTCCCTGTTTTAACAATAAGGGCTAACTTATTCATGATAATATCTAGGTGTACTATAACTAGGTAAATATAATTTGCCAAAACTGACTCCAGAAGAGACAGAAAATCTGAATAGACCAATTACCATAGAGGAAATAATGTAGTGAAAAACCAAAATTCTTTTCCCTTCTTGGCAAAAAACGTCAGGCACAGAATTCTCACAGGAAATTCATAAGGGAATTGATAAAGCTAATGCTATTTAAAGGGTTTCAGAACGTATTAAAAGAAGGAAACCCCCTAAATTATTTTAATGAAAGCCAATAACTGCATTAAGAAAACACACACACAGTCTCATTATGACTACGTATGCAGGATGCCTTATAAAAAAATTGGAAGTAGAATTCAGTAGCACAGTGAGTATATATATCAGACCGTGTAAGGTTTATTTAAAAAATGCAAGATAACTCAACATTAGGAAATCTGAAATAAAATAATTCATTAAACTAATAGATCTAAGGAGAAAATCATAAAAATCTTAAAGTATTTTTCATGTATGCCATAAAGGCATTTGATAACATTCAATATGCATTATTGGTTTAAGAAAATAAACCTCCTAGCGAAATGGGAATAGAAGGAAACTTCCTTGACCTGATAAGATATAGTTACCTAAACTCTAAAGCTAGCATTATGCTGAAGGGCTAAATACTAGAAACATCCTCACTGAAGACAGGAAGAAGTGAAGAATGTTCTAGAGGTTAACACTGATCTTTATTTAACACTCTTCTAGAGGTACTAGCTCACGCAATTAGGGGGAAAAAAAGAGATAAAATGGGGTACAGGCATCATAATTTCCAGATGATATGATCGTCTATTTGAAAAATACAAGAAAATCTTACAAATAGTAAAAGAATACAATAAAGTTGTTAGTTACAAAATTAGTATACAGCAATGAACATACATATGACTCTCCCTCAACCAGTCAGAGTGGCAAAGGGATGGAGTTACGCTGATTGATGTGGGTCAATCGGACCCGCGCCTGCAGTTAGGAGTGAGGTAAATTCCACTCAAACAGCAAGGGGTAGCTTCCCCAGAAGAAAATCTAAGTGCTGTATGAAGATAGAAGTTGGAATGGATGCTGGGTAGGCAATAAACAAATGTCCACTCAACCAAAGAAGGATTAGTTGTTTTAGTTCTCAACATTAGCAGCTGCTGCTAATCTCCTCTCATAAGATGGGACAATAACAAACAGTATCATGGTTACTAAACAAAGATGTTTAAAGAGAAGCTAGCAAGGATAGTAGTAGCGTGGGGTATTTTTTTCTCCAGCAATATTTGAAATGAAGTAACGGTGTCTCAAATCCTGATAAATCATATAATGCTGTGTTACCCCTTACATTTTCCTGCCTTCCTTCTCCTGTTCTTTGTTTTCTTTTTTGGCACATAACACTATCCAGACGAATTGTGTAAGGGGACACTAATTCTTCCAGGCGTATGTATATTCAGAGCTTCTGATCCATACTGTTATATAAAGAATGCTGAATATCTGTATGTTGGAATCTATGCATGAGATCAGTAACTTTTTTCATACATCATTTGGTTTACTGTAGATTATTGGATCCCAAATGCCTTACTCATTAACAGGATTCTCATACATTTAAATTACTCTCATTCTCCTTGGATGTTAAAATAATATTTTTTTAAAAACCTAACCAAGCTACCTCTTATCTTTTTATCTCAAACAGATGGCTTTCACAACAGTAATAATTATGTTTTATTGACTATGTATATATGACTTTCAAATACAAAAATTTCACAATTGCCTTTAGAAATACACTTTGGAGAAGGATTTTTTTAAAAAACCAAGTTACCTTGGGTATCTGAGAGATGATTGGGAATTTCTTCTTCAGAATGGATTAGTCTTCACTAGATTAAAATTCAATAACTGTTTAAGTTAGATAAAAAATAGAACCTTTATGATCCACGACCAACTTGACTGAATTACAGTAACACAGCAGTGGAGGGATGACAGGTATCATTTGTGTGTAGGAAGAACACAGGAGCATGTTTTGATGGATTTCATTGTGACATTTGCCTCTAGCAAGTATTACTGGAGTTGGAATGAGAATCTTAAAAGTTCTTTCCCCCCATCTTACTAGCTTTATTGAGGTATAATTGACATGTAAAATTGAGTAAATTTAAGGTATACAATGTGATGACTTGATATGTGTCTATATTGTGAAATGATTACCACAATAAGGTTAGTTAACACGTCTATCACCTCAAATAGTTACAATTTGTGTGTGAGAACTTCTAAGATCAACTCTCTTAGGAACTTTTAAATATATGATACAGTATTGTTAACTATAGTTACCATTTAAAAGTTCTATTAAGCATTTTTTAAAGATAAAATGACTAAAAGAAATCTTGCGTTTATAGTAATAATAAAGGAAAATGAAATAAACACATTAGAGGTTTGTGAAAGCATGTAATGTAATTTTTGTTTGCCTTTTAATAACTCAAAATTCAAATTACAAATATGTAAGTTTCACAGAAAAACAAATATTTGTATTATATATTTATAATGTAGCTAGTGCATATATCAATTTAATAAATTAAAATGATTATAATACTGTTTCAAATGTATAATATAAAAATTGTCACATACTATAGCACATACTAGTATGATTGACTCAGATTAAATAAAATGTTTTTTTTTTTTTTGAGGAAGCTTAGCCCTGCGCTAACTACTGCCAGTCCTCCTCTTTTTGCTGAGGAAGCATGGCCCTGAGCTAACATCCGTGCCCATCTTCCTCTGCTTTATACGTGGGACGCCTACCACAGCATGATGTGCCGAGTGGTGCCATGTCTGCACCCGGGATCCGAACCAGCGAACCCCGGGCCACCGAGAAGCGGAACGTGCGCATTTAACTGCGGCACCACAGGGCCGGCCCCCAAAATTTTATTTTTAAATGATCTAAAATGCTATTTTCTCTCATTTAAGCCTCTCAAAAGCTACATAACAAAGAATAGACAATGAAAAATAGATTTGACTTGAACTAAAATGACTATTTTAAAACATTATCATTTTTTTTTTAAAGATTTTATTTTTTTCCTTTTTTTCCCCCAAAGCTCCCCGGTACATAGTTGTATATTCTTCGTTGTGGGTCCTTCCAGTTGTGGCATGTGGGACGCTGCCTCAGCGTGGTTTGATGAGCAGTACCATGTCCGTGCCCAGGATTCGAACCAATGAAACACTGGGCAGCCTGCAGCGGAGTGCGTGAACTTAACCACTCGGCCACGGGGCCAGCCCCTAAAACAATTATTTTTTAAATAGTTGATGCAAGCACTTTATAATATCCAAAAGCTAAAAAAGGAAATAGTGAAAAATAAATCTCTTTCTCTTTTCTGCTGCCAGGCGTCCAGTTCTCCTCTCTGGAGGAACCACTGGTACTACATTCTTGTGTCTTTCTGGAGCTGTTCAATATGCAAAGCAGCTAATATATGGGTAGAAATTATATAAAATATCACTATACACTTGTTCTATACTAAGGTTTTTAATTGAAGAATACGTCTTGGAGAATAAACCATATTAATGCCTATAGAAATTCTCTATTCCTTTTTAATGTTTTCATAGTATTTCCTTGAATGGTTGCAACAAAATTTATTTAATCTGTTCCTGTATTAGTCAGAGTTCTCCAGAGAAACAGAACCAATAGTGTGTGTATGCAAACAAAAAGAGATTTATTTTAAGGAATTGGCTCATACGATTACAGAAGCTAGCAAGTTCAAAATCTGCAGGGTGGTCTGGAAGACTGAAGACCAGGGAAGTGCCGATGTGGCAGTTTAATTACAAAAGCCATCTGCTGGCAGAATTCCATCTGTTCCAGGGAGGTCAGCCTTTGTTCTATTCAGGTCTTCAATGATTGGATGAGGCCCACCCACAATATGGAGGACAATATGCTTTACTCAAAGTCCACTGATTTAATTTAATCTTAATCTCACCCCCAAATACCATCACACAACATCCAAAATAACGTTTGACCAAATATCTGGGCACTGTGGCCCAGTCAAGTTAATATACAAAATTAACTATCACAGTCCCCTATTGATGGTCATTTAGTCTCTTTACAATTTTTGGCTAATATACTGTGTATCCTAATACATAAATCATTTCAAAGACATGCAAGTATATGTAAAAAGCAAATTCCCAAAGTGAAATTGCTAGTCTATAGGTGTATGCTTTTAAAACTTTGATAAATATTGCTGAATTGTCTTCCAAAGTGCTTGCACCAATTGATGCTTACAAAGGATGAGAGTGTCCAACAGCGTGTTAGGAAATTTTTGGATCTTCGCTATTTGGATAGGTGTGATATGAGTTCAGGTAACTAATGAGAAGGCTTTGTATGCATTTTAGCGCGGATGGTGTTCCCTGTCACATACACAGATTCAGGATGTATATGGTAGTGTTATCACAATAATGATGGAATAGAATGTAGAATGCACTTTATTTTAGTATTAGCATTAATGCTAAGAGATTAGAAATGAACATTAATCCTGCGTTTATTATTAAGAGTCTGATAAGGGCACTTAAATTTTTTAGTTATACTTTATGGGGGAATCTATACACTTGAGGAGTATTCATAAATTTAGAGATTCAGTAAAGTTCTTGGAATATAGGCTCTGTTTTAATATCAAACATCCAAGATTACAACTGAAGGAAGGGGGCTCGTCTAGTGGCACATGGGCTAAGTTCACACGTTCCGCTTTGGTGGCCTGGGGTTTGCCGGTTCAGATCCCGGGTGCAGACATGGCACCGCTTGGCAAGCCATGCTGTGGCAGGCATCCCATACATAAAGTAGAGGAAGATGGGCATGGATGTTAGCTCAGGGCCAATCTTGCTCAGCAAAAAGAGGAGGATTGATGGCAGGGGTTAGCTCAGGGCTAGTCTTCTGTGAAAAAAAAAAAAGGAGGGGACAGATTTGATAGGCATTTGGAAAATAAATTCAGAAGTGAATGATTAGATTTGGAGGTGAAGGAAGGGGAGGAATTAAGAATGGTACCCTCCATTCTCACGCCTTCCTGGCTTTGAAGATTGGTAGAAATTAAATCTATAAAACAGTCAATTCAAAGAAAGACCATAGACTTACTGTGGTGATCATTTTGCAATGTATACAAATATCTAATCATTATATTGTACACCTAAACTAATATAATGATTTATATGTCTATTATACCTCAATTAAAAAAATATATACAGGGGCCGGCTCGGTGGCACGAGTGGGTTAAGTTCACACATTCTGCTTCAGTGGCCCAGGGTTTGCCGCTTCGGATCCCGGGTGTGCACATGGCACCGCTTGACAAGCCATGCTGTAGTAGGCGTCCCAAATATAAAACAGAGGAAGATGGGCACGGATGTTAGCTCAGGGCCAGTCTTCTTCAGCAAAAAAAAAATAATAATAAAATAAAAATATATGTATATACATACATCTTGTAAAAAAAAAAAGAAGACCAAGTTGTGGACAGATTTAAATTCCTCATATTGTCCTGTTAGTAGTTATTTACACTGTTGTCTTCAGCAGAGATTCAAGCAGAGACGTCCCAGCAGCAGAATCGTGGTGCCTTCTGGCATCCTGGTCCTCTAGAATTCATTCCCCTTTCCCCTGCCTCTTGGCCTTAGGGACTCTGATGCTCTTTTCTATTCAAGTGACATTTGACCCACAGTGAAAGTGAAAAAAAGTTTAAAATCTTCCCTTCCTTCTTTCCTTCCTTTCCCACTTTTATTCCTTTCCTCTCTCCCCATCTCTTTCCTTCCTTTTTTCGTTCTTTTCTTTTTTCCTTTCATTCAACACACATTTACTGAGAGCCTTTATAAGCCAGGCAATGTGTGAGGTCCTGATCATACTGAGACGACTAAGATGCAAAAGTCACAGTTCTCTGAGGAACTGACAGTTTCAAAAAGGAAAATGTAAATTGATCACATCTCAACTTCTTTCGTTTTCATTATTTGCTTTGTTGTAACTGCTGAAATAATTTATTTTAGTAGCCTAAGTTTGTTTTTGACTTATATAGAAGTATAAATCATAAACATAATGAATATATTTTCAACAACAACAAATGCTCAAAGCTGGTCCTATCACAAATTAACTCTTTTATCATATACCATTTTAGACATTTCAACACAGTTTCACCAGTGTTCTGATCTGTGTTTAACATGGTATCTTAAGCAAAGCATATGTCAGTTATGAAATTTATGATTTCAATGATCATTTATAATGTATTTATAATTACATAAATAATGAATTTTGATTACTATACTTATTGTTTCTCATCCTAAATTAATTATTTTTCTTTTATCTGGGGAAGCATTATTATACTGTTATGCTGTCCTATAATTTAATATATTGCTCATCTAAAATCTCATGTTAATTTTGCCTAATATTTAGAAGAGGTACAATTTCTAATAATACTATAACCAAAATGATATAAAGCAGAATGGGCCATTAAGAAAATCTGAGCTTATTCTCCTTTTCCATTATGGGCACTTTGTGAGACAGTGGAGTAGATTTTTTCCTGTATCTGTTTTTCCACAAGTTAATTTAGATTAATTCTTATTACTGCTTCATGATTTTGAAGGTCTAGGGTCTTAAAATCAAAAGTCAAATACTTATATGTATTTTTAAAGAAAGAATTTTAAAGAAGTTTATTTCTGATACATGGAAAAGTATTAACACCAAATTATTTTAAAAATTGTATTAGTGGTGAACAAGATCATGGAAATTTCCTTGTCATAAAATTAAAGTTGGCTTCATTCTTTTTTAAGGAAGTAAAATATGTTAATGCATTACATTTAAATATAACTTTTTTATGGCAATAGCAATAGATGAACCTGCATTTCCTTTAACAGTAAATTATGTTATTTGATTTCCTACCATGGGAGTTTTAAATCATGAAACTTTAAAAACATAGAATCTAGGGGCCGGCCCTGTTGCCTAGTGGTTAGCTTCAGCATGCTCCGCTTTGGTGGCCTGGGTTTACAGGCTCAGATCCAGGGTACAGACCTACACCACTGTGTCAGCCATGATGTGACAGTGACCCACATACAAAGTAGAGGAAGACTGGTACAGATGTTAACTCAGGGCAAATCTTCCTCAAGCAAAAAGAGGAAGATTGGCAACAGATGTTAGCTCAGGGTGAATCTTCCTCAGCAAAAAATCCCAAAACCCAAACCCAAACCCAAACCAAAACAAAACAAAGTACCAAAAAACATAGTCTTATTTTCTTAGTTACAAAAAGCTCTGTTCATTGGAAAATGTACTTTCTCTTCACAGAAACAGATGGTATATAGTATTTGACCTTCTCAGAGAAGGTAGAACTGAAAAGTACATGAACAAGAGTACAAATATATGAATTTTGAAATGCAGCAGGTAAATTCACAATTTCTAGCTAAAAATGCTCTTAAAATAGAGTACACCTCTCATCAGATACTAGGCCTTGTCTTTCGACAATGGTGCTGAAAGAAGATAGGCAGCTTGGAAGGAACTCATTCATCGGAGTAGTCTGCTTCTTCTTTTTATCTCTTGTGGAAGAGAGGCGAAAAATAAGACAGTGAGGGAATGAAGAACGCATACTCTAGCTATCAAGGTTTCAAATGTGTAGCAGACACAACTATTAAGTCTTTGTGCAGTAACACACAGTGGGTTGGCCACTCAGCTCACAGTGATTCTCCAAATGACCCTATTTGGTTTACTCATCTCATCCCTCATTTGGGAGAATTGTTCATCTTCTCCATGCTCGGAATGGGATGTGCCATTCTGTTACAGAGTAACTCCCACCTCTCAAAAGGAAATGCATATGACTCAAGAAGAGTTAATAACATTAGACACCTTTGGTCATTGTGATTGGTCCAAGGGATGAGTGTATAAGTCTATGCCAATCAGCTTCCTTCCCTAAGATTTTCCCCAAGTAGCATCTAAGGGGAAGCACTTCCATTTCTGTTTGGTTGCTAAGCTGTGAGGATGAGCTTGGATCCATCAGAGACCATGTTTCTAGTCTTATGCAGATAGCAGGCCCCAAATCATAAAGCTAACAATCAGAGAGAAACAGATCCAAGACATGAAGAGAGAAAGAGAGGGAGCGGGAGAGAGAGGGAGAAGAAACTTAAATTATCACTTTACACCCAACAGGATGGCTACTATTAAAAAACCCCAGAAAATAACGTGTTCATGAGAATGTGGAGAAATTGGAACTCCTGTGCATTGTTGGTGGGAATGCAAAATGGTGCAACAACTATGAAAACAGTATGGCAGTTCCTCAAAAAAATCAAAAATAGAATTACCATATGATTCAGCAATTCCACTTCTGGGGATGGACCCAAAGGAAGTGAAAGCAGGGAGGAGAACAGATATTTGTACACCAGTGTTCATAACAGCATTATTTACAATAGATAAAAGGTGGAAGCAACTCAAGTGTCCACTGATGGATGAAGAGGTAAACAAAATGTGGTATATACATACGATGGAATATTGTTCAGGCTTAAAATGGATAGAAAGTAAGACACATGGTACAACGTGGATGAACTTGAAGACATTATGCTAAGTGAAATAAGCCAAATGCAAAGGGACAAATGCTATATGATTCCACTTATATGAGGTACCTAGAGTAGTCAAATTCATAGACACACAAAGTAGAATGGTGGTTGTTAGGGGGGAGGTGAGGGGGAAACAGGGAACTGTTTAACGGCTATAGCTTCAGTTTTACAGATGGAAAAGTTCTGGAGATTGCTTGCACAACGATGTGAATATATTTAACAATACTGAATTGTACACTTAAAAATGGTTAAAATGTGAATTTAAGTTAGTGTATTTTACCACAATTAGAAATTAAAAATTAAACAAGTTCTTAAAATCATTAGAGGAAAATAAAGGTAAAAATCTATCTAATCTAAGCATGGCATAAAGAGTAAAAGCCATTACAGAAAATGTCTACATACACAAAGAATGTGTTAAGGCTGGGTATCTGTTGCTCAGTGTTATGGCTAGTTTTCTTTTCTTTTCTTTTCTTTTCTTTTTTGAGGAAGATCAGCCCTGAACTAACATCTGCTGCCAATCCTCCTCTTTTTTGCTGAGGAAGACTGGCCCTGAGCTAACATCCGTGCCCATCTTCCTCTACTTTATATGTGGGATGCCTACCACAGCATGGCTTGCCAAGTGGTACCATGTCCACACCCAGGATATGAACCGGCAAACCCTGGGCCGCCAAAGGGGAACGCGCACATCCAACCACTGTGCCACCAGGCCAGCCCCTATGGCTACTTTTCTTTCATCTTTAACAAACTATTTTTCCTGTAATGAACATTATTGATTTACATAATAAGGAAATCTGATAAGTAAGTTTTAATTAGGAAAAATGAGATACTGGTTTTTTTCTTCACTCTGTCATTCACCAAAGATCATGAAAAATTATGAAATTCAATGTTGGCGAAGGTACGGAAACAGGTACTCTTGTACATTGCTCATGGGAGTATCATCTGGTACAAACTTTCTGAAACGCACTTTAGTCATATATATCAAAAGCCTGAAAAATGTACTCATTCTTTGATCTAGCAACTCTACACCTGAGAATTTCTCTTAAGAAAATAGACATGTAGCTCAAATGTTTAGCTACAAGCTTGTTCATCGCTGATCTCAGTGTGGTTCATAATAGTAAGAGACTGAAAACAAACTAAAGGTCCAAGAATAGGAAAATTATTTTAAATAAATTACAGTCATATTTACAATAAGATACTTTGCAGCCATTTAAAATTGTATGGCAGAAGAATAATAAACAACATGGGGTAATGTTCATGTTAAATAGTTAAATTAAAAAGCAGATTTTAAAATTGTATGAGTGGTATCATATCACATGAGTAAAAAGACAGATAATATATAAGCTCAGGGAAAAAAGAGTAAAATGCATTCATTAAAATGTTAAATGTGCTTTTTCCTAATGGATTATAGATGATTTTTGGCATAGTATAGTAGGTGAAATGCTTATGGATCCTCCAAAGTCAGCTGGGCCCAGAAGAATAGTGTAGGATTGAAAAAAAGATCTAAAACCATAAAATTTAATTTGCTAATTTTTACAATATGCTCAAAAATTAAAACACTCAAAATTTATTTTTCTCTGGTGTTCTCCTTATGAGACACAACACAGACATATGAAGGAAATTTTTTTAAAAAATGAAGCCATCTTTTCACCTCGTAAAACAAAGTGACTTTACTGACATTTCTGTTACTGAAAATTAAGATTTAAGTGTTACTTTTATGCTCTCTACTAGTGAATAGAAACATGAAAAGATTATAAAGTCATCTGATGGCAAACTGTTTTATTTTCCACTCTATTTCAATAATCACTCTATTTCCATAAATTCTACCCTATTTCCATAATCACCACTTTTTGTTCTAACCCCTTTCTTAATCTTTACTTGAATTCTAATCCTTTCTGTATGAATGGTTTTAGTGTACATATTATGTGCCCAGTGACACGCATTTTTCTACCCTGTAATCTCCTGAAAATCCACTTTAAAAATTAGTGACTCATTTGGATAACTAGAATTAGACACTACAAATTAATTTTGTGCTGTACATATGCTTCTACTTACACAAGTAGATGGAAACTTTTTTGGGAAAAAGTCTTTGACATTTGTGTTTAAACTAATGGGCACACTACATGCATACATCATTAACAGAGGAGAAAAAATTATGTCAGTCTTCAGTTGGGTCCTTTACAATTGTCCTAGAATATAAAAATCAATCTGATACCGGAAATTCCACAAATAGGTCTGAAATCTCACAGAATAAAAATGATTCAAATAACCCAAATTCCTACATAGAACCAGGGTATAACCTCTAAAATGAAAGAGCTAAGGCTAATTCACATTTTTCTTTTTACAGATTTTATTTTTTTCCTTTTCTTCTCCCCAAAGCCCCCCAGTACATCATTGTATATTCTTCATTGTGGGTCCTTCTAGTTGTGGCATGTGGGACGCTGCCTCAGCATGGTTTGATGAGCAGTACCATGTCCGCGCCCAGGATTCGAACCAACGAAACACTGGGCCGCCTGCAGCGGAGCAAGTGAACTTAACCACTTGGCCACGGGGCCAGCCCCAAGGCTAATTCATATTTTAAACTACAGTTATGCATTGCTCAATGACGGGGATATGTTCTGAGAAAAGCATGGTTAGGCAATTTCACCGTTGTGTGAACATCATAGTGTGTACCTACACAAACCTAGATGATATAGGCTACTACACACCTAGGCTATATGGTACTAATCTTATGGGACCACTATACACAGTTCTATACGCAGCCCGTTGTTGACCAAAACGTCATTATGCAGTGCATGACTGTACAACAAAGTTTTACACCACTAATTTCTGAGGCCTATGATTTCATGAAACTCATTTCCTGATGACTCAAAGCACCTTTAGGACACTAGCAATCATGGTGGAGCCATTAGCTACCACTCCTACATTTTGTCAGAAAATAAGGGCACATACGGAAAGACCGAAAACTGACAATAAAAGGCCAGTTTTAAAAAGCAGAAAAGCGATTAGGCGAACAAACTAAGAGCTTAATGCCTCTATTTAGATAAGACCTTGAAGCATTAAGTTGCAAAATTCAAATAATATTTTATCTCAGTAAGAAAAAAATGGAAATAAGGGTACGTATTTGGTAAAGGAGATACCATATCACATTTATATAACTTCAACAGCTTAAAAGATATTTAGTAATATCCAAGACTACCTAGTTTGGCAGAATTTTAAATCTCACAGCCCTAAAGATAGATTATCATTTTCTTAACCTAAACATTGACTTGCAACGCCACATTCTGCTAAAAATACATGTGAACAAATGAAATAGAGCTAATTTATGTCATTAAGAATTAAACCTCACTGTGTTTCTGCAAAAAATGATTTAATCTGCTAATGCTTGGGGTAAAGGATTTATAGCAACTTTCAAATAGGAGTGGTTCCACATGGTAGTTTTTCCCGAGATATTTCCCCAAGGACTTATTATAAGAGAACTTCAATCGATGTGTAAATGGAGAAGAGGATTGCCTACGTGGATGATTCAGTAGGGTACTAAAAACATCCATCTCACTAATGCCAACAGATTCGTTACCTTCCTTCCACCATTCTGTGAGAGTGCTCTGAGCACTAGGAAGCCTCATAAAACAGATCCTTTCTAGTGCAAACACTCTATGGAGAAGGACACATTAAGTCCAAACACCTCAGTGAGAATCAGTTACTATTTTGAGAAAGCAAGAGCCATGCAATATGAATACACTGGACACAGGACCACTGGGAGTCAGGGGTTGAAAGAGGGAGAAAATAGCAAAGAAAAGCGAGATGGAGGCAAAGACAAATTTGTCCTACATCTCAATCTTGCCTTCCCAAGGCAGACTCTGGCTCCCACCTGTGTTCCTTCTGTTTGCATTCTCTTGGTCTCTGTATCTCCCCATTTCATGTTAGCTGATCAAGAAACAGAAAGTGGTGCAGGTAAGAGGGAAGGTCTCAAAATTTTAATGTTATAGATTATAGCCTTGTTTAACAGCAAAAAAAAAAAAAAAAAAAGGAAAAGTAATGATTCTTCTTGGCTCCAGAGAGAAATCATTGAGAGACAATGGCACAGACTGGCTTCCCTGAGAAGCAGACTCTGAGTCAGAGATTAGCAGGCAGGAAGTTCATGAATAGTGTTCTAGGGATCATTGTCTCTGTAAGAGAAGACAACGGAAGGGAGAAGGACTGGCAGAGGAAGACGGTGAGCTGTGATGGATTCTCAACGAAAGCCTTAGCCCTTTGGAACACTCTGAAGATGAGATGACGCTTTGGAGATCCCTTGAAGTAGTGTAATAGGGCTAGGGCTTTGTACCTCCACGTTGACCAGTGACTGTGTTACAGGCTATTAATCCCAGCCCTGATATCAGTTCCCCTACACTGAACCCAGCCTATATGGAGTTAAAACCAAAAGGATTCATCCTCTGCCCTGCTTCTTTAGTTACGGTCATATGTAAACATCTGTCTCTTTAACCTTTGACTCCCTGAGCTTTACAACTGAATAGAGGTTATAAGTTGTTAAAGCCCAGGTGGCCTCAAGCTGGGCTCCTACTAAAGTTGTGGCTAATCATAGGTCCTTGAAGTTCTTTTACAGAGAAACTAATGTCCAGAGAATATCAAGAAACTGAAGCTTCCCAGACAAATCCACCAAGTACAGCCGCCTGTGGAATTCCTTATCTCCTGCTCTCTGCAAGCAGCCTCTCAAGGCCAAATGCAGGCTAGTGGGAAAACACTGGCCAGCAAGGCTACATGCACCCCCTCCCCTACTCAAGACCCTCAGTAAAAATCGCTACCCCTTTCTTGGCGGGGAGCGAGCAATTCTTGAGGCACTAGCCCTTGCTTTGCTCCCTCTGCCTGGCAAAGTAAAGCCTTTCCTTCCCACTCAAGACTCTGTTCTTGTTATTTGGATTGGCATAGGGTTCAGAGACAGAACTTTTGGTTACGATTGGATACAGAGCACCCTGGGAAGGGAGTGTGGCCTTAAGCAAGGAAGCTCTTTCCAGCAGAGGCAATCCCTGAAGGGGGCTGACAGCCAAGGGCTGTCGTGTCTGCAGCACTGCTAGCAGCTGGGGGAATACGGCCTTCAGTCCTGAAGTGGGAAGGGGGTAGTATTACAGTGTCCACCACAGCGAGAAAATTAGTACCTACCACAGAGCTTGATTTGTGTAGTCACTCAGTAGATGTTTGTTGAATAGATGAATATTCTTGTTTTGTCTTTCAAATTGCTCACCCCTTTTCTAACAGAGAAACAAATGTGATATTATTAAAGCTTTTACAAACAATTGGCTTTGATATCAGTTTTTGTCATGTGGAAAGACTGGCAAGAAATCTTTGCAATGAAACTATACCTGTGGCCAAAGAAAGTGGCATTATGTGACAGATATCTGTGAGAATCTGCTGTAACTTAACATGCACTTAGTTTTGATTTTTGTAAAATGTCTTTTCATTTTGAAACAATGCCAAACATACAGAAAACTTGCAAAAAGAGTGCCAAGGACTTTTGTTATTTGAACAATTTGAGAGTAAATTTCTAACCTAATGCCCCGTTACCCACTCATATTTTAGTGCGTATTTTGTATGTGCAAAGACATTCTCCTGTCTGACCATAATACAACGAATCAAGATCAGGAAACTAATACTGACACATTACTACCATCTAATCCTCAGACCTTGTTCAAGTTTTGCCAAATGTTCCAATGTCATTTATAGTAAAAGGATCCAGTGAAGAATTAAGTGTTGCATTTAGTTCCCTGTCTTTTTAGAAGTCTGCAATCTGGAACAGTTCCTCATTGACTTTCATGACCTTGACACTTTTGAAGATTACAGGTCAGTATTTTTAGAGTGTTCCCCAGTTTAGCTCTGTCTAACGAAGGCATTATGCTCCTTTGTCAGGAATCTCACAGAAGTGACGAAGTATTCTCATTTTATCATATTGTGGGGGAGGGTGATTTCCACACTGTCAATTTGTCCCATTACTGGGGTGTTCACTTTGACCATTTGATTGAAATGATGTCTTCCAGTCTCCTTTATTATGAAGTAACCCCGTTTCCCTTTTTAATCCATAAGTATTTGTAGGGAGGTGCTTTGAGATCATGTAAGTATCTTATTCTCAAACTTACAACTTTTTGATTTATTTATATCAGTATGAACTTGAAGATTCATATTTTATTCAAGGGGTTATAATTTATTACTATTATTTATTTTGATGCTCAAATTGTCCCAGATTTATCTAATGGCATTCACTTCAAGCTGACTTCTAAGTCCTTTGACATGTGCGCCCCCCCTCTCCCCCCAGTTTTGGCATGGCATTTCCTTACTTTCTAGTACAGTAAATGTTCCCGGGCTGGTTTGTACTTCGTTTGCCCCGACCCTGGAATCAGCCATTTCTCTGAGCCTCTATTTAAGACCACTTTTCCGCTAGTGCTCTGGACTCATCACAAGGATATAAAAGAAACGCTAAAGAGGAGTTGATGAAAACTATATAATGGATTTGTTTCTTGCTCTTTGAATTTGAAAGATACGACACGCTGCCTGAAATCCTAAGCTCCAATGGTACAGATTTCACAAGACTTTATTGCAATATCTTTACTATATAGCTATATATCTTCTTTAGCACATCTCAGAAGTAATATGGTTAACAATACTTCGCCTAACATAGTGCATTTGTGTAACCCAGACCTGTAAAAGGTGGTAAAACCTGTTTAAAACCGCTCTGTAAGATTTGTGACTGCCAGTTCAGCAGCATGGTTAGTGGACTTTAAGCAAATGACATGGGTAGTGGAATCATTTACTATGAAAATAATCTCTACCTCACTATGTGGCTGTAAATATTAAATGCGAGAGCTCCCGAAAAATTGCCGTGTAAACAGTAAAGAGTTATTTTAATGTAAAATGGTATTTGGAAATACTAACAATCACTTACCTGTTAAAACCTCTAATAGCGAACTCCCTGGTTTTCTCAAGAAAAGAAAAATCAATGTGGCAAAACACTCTAATACTATTAGCCTTTTAAAAATGTAAGATTGCCTTCATATGACATATTTTTTCATAGGACCTTTAATATATCTCAAATTGCAATTTTGCTGTAATCTCTTGATGATTGTTATTTTTCCTTATCAACTTTCTCACATGCTCTGTTAAATTCAGAATATTTTATTTTTTGGGGTCATCTACAGATAAAATGCTTGTTAAGCTGTTAAGATTAATGAAAATGAATCACTAACGAAAATAAAAAAAAGTCTGCAGCTCTTTCAAAGTGAAGAGAATGGTTTGTTAGACTATGACTGGACTGGAGTTAGTAAGAAAAAGAAATATTAAAGAATTCCCACCTGTTCTTATTCACTGGGAGTTTTGGAGAAAAAAAGAGGCAACACTAGCAAGCTACGGCAAATTGTTTAGGCTAAGAGTGGTATTGTTTTTTAGAGTCCTACCTTTTAGATTACATACAGAGAGATTTTTAAATGAAATATGAAAGAGAGTTTAGCTGAGGGGAGCGAGAGCATAGTTGAGGGGTTAGCAAACTTCTTTTGTAAATTTCTGGATAATAAATTTAGGCTTTGCAGGCCATACAATCTGTGCTGCAATTACTTAACTTGCTCTTGTAGCATGAAAGCAGCCATAGACAACATGTAAACAAAAGAGTATGGCTGTGTTCCAATAAAACTTTACTTATAAAAAGAGTGTGGATTTGGTCTGTGGGTCATAGTTAACCAACCCCTGGTATAAATGAAACAAGATTTACCATGATTAATAATTATGAAGCTCAGTGATGGGTACATAGAGGTCATTACCCTATTCTGTGTATAGTATATATTTGAAATTTTCCATAATAAATTTTATATAATAAAAAGTGAAAAAACAAACAAGAGATAAAAATTTAGATGAGGCATAAAGAAGAGAATGGGGTAACGAGGCTGTGAAAAAATACACTAATATTTAATATACACATTTAAAAGTACTTTATCTTAATAATCAGAATTATTGGCAAGAATAGAGGACAATTTCTTATTTTCTTTTTATATAATTTGCCTGATCATTTTTTATGTATGTATTTATCTATTTATTTATTTTTAGTTTATTGAGGTCATATAACATTGTGTAATCTCAGATATACATTATTATATATCAGTTTCTGTACAGACTGCATCATGCTCACTACCAACAGTCTAGTTTTTATCCATCACCATACATACGTGCCCCTTTACCCCTTTCCTCCACCCCCTCACATCTTTCCCTCTGGTAATCACTAATCTGTTCTCTTTATCCATCTGTTTGTTTATCTTCCACAAGCAAGTGAAATCATAGGGTGTTTGTCTTTCTCTGTCTGGCTTATTTCACTTAACATCACACCCTCAAGGTCCATCCATGTTGTTGCAAATGTGATGATTTTGTCTTTTTTATGGCTGAGTAGTATTCCATTGTATATATACACCACATCTTTATCCATTCATAGTTGATGGGCACTTGGGTTGCTTCTACATCTTGGCTAATGTGAATCATGCTGCAATGAACATAGGGGTGCATAGGTCTCTTGGTATTATTGATTTCATGTTCTTTGGATAAATAGCCAGTTGTGGGATAGCTGGACTGTATGGTATTTCTATTTTTAATTTTTTGAGAAATCTCCAAACTATTTTCCATCATGGCTGCACCAGTTTTCATTCCCACCAGCAGTGTGTGAGGGTTCCCTTTTCCCTACATCCTCTCCAACATTTGTTGTTTTTTGTCTTGGTAATTATAGCCCTTCTAATAGGTGTAAAGTGATATCTCATTGTAGTTTTGATTTGCGTTTCCCTAACAATTAATGAAGTTGAACATCTTTTCAGGTGCCTGTTGTCCATCCATATATTTTCTTTGGAAAAATGTCTGTTCACATCCTCTGCCCATTTTTTGATCAGGTTGTTTGTTTTTTGTTGTTGAGTTGTACGAGTTCTTTATATATTTTGGAGATTAACCCTTTGTTGGACTTACGATATGTAAGTTGGTGGGTTGTCTTTTTGTTTTGCTAATGATTTCCTTTGACTTGTAGAAGGTTTTCAGTCTGATGTAGTCCCATTTATTTATTTTTTCTTTTATTTCCCTTACCTGAGGAGACACGGTATTTGAAAAGATGCTGCTGAGACTGATGTCAAATAGGGTACTGCCTATATTTTCTTCTAGGAGTTTTATGGTTTCAGGTCTTACCTTTAAATCTTTGATCCATTTTGAGTTAGTTTTTGTGTATGGCAAAATATAATGATCAGCTTTCATTCTTTTGCGTGTGGCTGTTCAGTTTTCCCAACACTATTTATTGAAGAGACTTTCCTTTCTCCATTGTATGTTTTTGGCTCCCTTGTCGAAGATTAGCTGTCTGTAGATGTGTGGGTTTATTTCTGGGCTTTCAATTCTGTTCATTGATCTGTGTGTCTGTTTTGGTGCCAGTACCATGCTGTTTTGATTACTATAGCACTGTAGCATATTTTGAAGTCAGGGATTGTGATGCCTCCAGCTTTGTTCTTTCTTCTCAGGATTGCTCTAGGTATTCAGGGTCTTTTGTTGTTACATACAAATTTTAGGATTCTTTTCTCTATTTCTGTAAAGAATATCATTGTGATTCTGATTGGGATTGCATTGAATCCGTAGATTGCTTTAGGTAATACGGACATTTTAACTATGTTTATTCTTCTAATCCATGAACATGGAATATCTTTCCATTTATTTATGTCTTCTTTGATTTATTTCATTAATGTCTTATAGTTTTTAGTGTATACATCTTTGACCTCCTTAAATTTATTCCCAGATATTTTATTCTTTTGTTGTGGCTGTAAACTGGATGGTATTCTTGAGTTCTCTTTCTGCTAGTTCATTACTAGAGTATAGAAATGCAACTGATTTTTGTAAGTTGATTTTGTACCTTGCAACTTTGTTGTAGCTGTTGATTACTTCTGATAGTTTTCTGGTGGATTCTTTAGGGTTTTCTACATATATCATCATGTCCACAAGTAGTGAGAGTTTCACTTCTTCCTTTCCAATTTGGATCCCTTTTATTTCTTTTTCTTGCCTTATTTCTCTGGCTAGGACTTCCCATACTATGCTAAATAAGAGTGGTAAAAGTGGGCAACCTTATCTGGCTCCTGTTCTTAGAGGGATAGCTCTCAATTTTTCTCTATTGAGAATGATAGCTGTGGCTTTTGTGATATATGGTCTTTAATATCTTGCGTTACTTTCCTTCTATACCCATTTTATTCAGAGTTTTTCTCATAAATGGATGCTGTATCTTGTCAAATGCATTCTGTTTCTATTGAGATGATCATGTGATTTTTATTCTTCATTTTGTTAATGTGGTGTATCTTGTTGATTGATTTGTCGAAGTTGAACCATCCCTGCATCCCTGGAATAAATCCCACTTGATCAAAGTGTATGATCTTTTTAATGTGTTATTGTATTTCATTTGCTAATATTTTGTTGAGGATTTTTGTATTGATGTTCATCAGTGATATTGGCCTGTAATTTTCTTTTTTTGTGTTGTCCTTGTCTGGTTTTGGTATCAGGGTAATGTTGGGCTTATAGAATGAGTTAGGATGCCTCCTCTACTCTTCAATCTTTTGGAAGAGTTTGAGAAGGATAGATATTACGTCTTCTTTGAATGTTTGGTAGAATTCAACAGGGAAGCCATCTGGTCTTGGAATTTTGTTTTTTGGGAGGTTTTTGATTACTGTTTTAATCTCTTTACTTGTAATTAGTCTATTCAGATTCTCTATTTCTTCTTGATTCAGTTTTTGGAAATTGTATGATTCTAAGAATTTATCTATTTCTTCTAGGTTATCTAATTCGTTGGCATAGTTTTTCATAGTATTTTCTTATAATCCTTTGTATTTCTGTGGCATCCATTATAATATCTTCTCTTTCATTTCTAATTTTATTTATTTGAGGCTTCTTTTTTTCTTACTGAGTTTGGCTAAGGGTTTGTCAATTTTGTTTATCTTCTCAAAGAACCAACTCTTAGTTTCTTTAATCCTTTCTACTTTTTGGGGGGGTCTCTATTTCATTTATTTCTGCTCTAATTTTTATTATTTCCCTCCTTCTTCTGACTTTGGGCTTTGTTTTTCTTTTTCTATTTCTGTTAGGTGTAGTTTAAGATTACTTATTTGAGATTTTTCTTCTTTGAGGTAGGCCTATATTGCTATGAACTTTGCTCTTAGGACCACTTTTGCTGCATCCCATAAGAGTCAATATGTTGTGGTTTCATTTTCATTTGTCTCCAGGTATTTTTTTTTTATTTCTCCTCCGATTTCTTCATTGATCTAATGGTTGTTCAATAGCATAGTGTTTAGTCTCCACATATTTGTGACTTTCCTGGCTTTTTCCTTGTAGTTGATTTCTAGTTTCATAGCATTGTGGCTGGAAAAGATGATTGATATGATTTCAATCTTCTTAAATTTATTGAGGCTTGCCTTGTTTCCTGACATATGGTCTATCTTTGAGAATGTTCCATATGCACTTGAGAAAAATGTGTATTCTGTTGTTTTTGGATGGAATGTTCTATATATATCTATTAAGTCCTTATTCTCTAGTATTTCATTTAAGGCCACTGTTTCCTTTTTGACTTTCTGTCTGGATGATCTACCCATTGATGTGAGTAGGGTGTTGAGGTTCCCTATTATTATTGTGTTGCTGTCAGTTTCTCCCTTTAGGTCGTTAATAGTTTCTTTATATACTTTGGTGCTCCTGTGTTAGGTGCATATATATTCATAAGTGTTATGTCCTCTTGGTGGAATGTCCCTTTTATCAATATATACTGCCCCTCTTTGTCTCTCATTTTCTTTTTTATCTTGAAGTCTGCTTTGTCTGATATAAAAGCATGGTAACACCTGCTTTCTTTTGCTTGCCATTTGCTTGGAGTATTGTCCTCCATCCCTTCACTCTGAGCCTATGTTTGTCTTTAGAGCTGAAATGTGTTTCCTGGAGGCCCCGTATTGTTGGGTCTTTTCAATCCATCCAGCCACTCTGTGTCTTTTGATTGGAGAATTCAATCCACTTACATTTAGAGTGATTAGTGATATATGAGGGCTTAGTACTGCCATTTTATCTCTTGTTTTCCAGTTCTATATTTCCATTGTTTCTTTTCCCTTGTATTTCTGGCTACCATTTCAGTTTGTTGGTTTTCTGTGATGGTTTTCTCAATTTTCACTTTATTTATGATTTGTGGCTCTGCTCTGATTTTTTGTTTAGTTGTTACCATGAGGTTTATGTAAAAGACCTCATAGATGAGATAGTCTATTTTCTGATAGCCTCTTATCTCCATTAGCCTAAGCAGGTTCTATCCCTTCCTCTTCCCCTTCTGAGTTATTGTTCTCGCAAATTGTTCTTTACTGTGTTGTAAGCTTATGACTAAATTGAAGGGTTTGTAGTTATTTTTGACAATTTCCTTCCTTTTGTCTTTTATGTTGTAATTAAGAGTTTACTGACTTATTCTGATATAGAGCTGAAATTTGATTCTGTCTGTTTTTCTCCTTGCTCAATGTTTTGTAAATGTTTGCTTTTTAGTTTCAGATGGAGAGGGCTCTTTTCAACATTTCTTGTAGGGCAGGCCTAGTGGTGATGAACTCCCGCAGCTTTTGTTTATTTTGGAAAGCTTTTATTTCTCCATCATATCTGAAAGATAGTTTCACTAGATAGAGTGTTCTTGGCTAAAGTTTTTGTCTTTCAGTATTTTGAATATATCACTTCATTCTCTCCTAGCCTGTAAAGTTTCTGCTGAGAAATCTGCTAAACGCCTGATAGGGGTTTCTTTGTAGGTTATTTTCTTCTGCCTTGTTGCCCTCTGATCATTTTTTTTAGCTGTATTGAATTTGAATATTTATGTCTATCCTTCAAGAAACTGGTTAATTTTGTAAAGTACTAAATTTAGGTGTACTTAAGGGCCAAGAGATGTTAAAACAGATTTTATTTTTAAAAACCATCACAGAAAATAAAAGGGAACCTTCATATAGGGTTCTAGAACTTTGAGTGGCAATGCTGTTGAAAGTTCAATGTTCAAGATATGCCCTTGCTCTAAATCCCTGGCTGTGATATATAATATATGTAAGGGAAAAAAAATACACAGCTTAAAAAAAAAGACACAACTTTGTTCAGTAAGGTAAACATTTCTGTGAGCTGGGAACAGAAAAGAAATGCAATGAAGAAAGTGGGAGCTGGAGCCATGGGCCTGCTGGACCCTGCATCATGAAGTAGGTAGAAGCAGTTGAGAGTCCATATCATTTTGGGAAGTAGAGAATAAAAGTGCTCTAGATGAGATGGAGATCAGAGACAGGCTCACTGCCTAAAACTAGGAGCTGGCCTGGTCATTCTTGCTTACTCCCATTCCCTCACAAGGAATCTTTAAAAAGCTGCCACTGAGTACTGCTTGACACTACAGCTTTATGGGAAGCTGCATGTTTCTGAAAGCAGAAGGACGCAAGTGCAGCCTGGCAATCAATATCCCACATATTACCATGGAGGAAGTGATAAGTTACTGACCCAAACTCTTCTTTCCTCACTGTACCCATATCTTCTACCATTGTAACTTTGAAGTTCTTTCCACAAAATGCAGTATACTTTTCCATCCTTTGACTTTGGGCTCAGCCATGAGACTTGTTTTGGCCAGTGGAATGTTATTAGATGTGATGAAAGCAGGGGCTTGAAATGTGCTTGTTTACTGGGTCTTATCCTCTTGTCCTTCTGTCACCTCAGTGAAGAGTTTTCCCCAGGGTAGCTGCTACCCTTCAGTCTGGGCCTCAGCATGAACATCTGTGGAGCAGAACTGCCCTACCTGCCCACAGACCTGTGATGTGAAGCAGAGCTTTCAGCCATTGCCACCTGAAGCTGCTCTAGCTTGCCTGCAGATTCATGAGAGAGGTGAAAGCTTATTGTTATGTGTCACTGAGATTTTCTGGTTGAATTTGTTATGCAGCAATAGCTGGCTGATACAGAAAACCTAATACTGAGATGTTACTGTTTAGTTTTACAAGAAACTAAAATATATAGTACTAGTGTAGGGAACAGGTGGTAGATGGCAAGGAAACTATTAAACAAGCTGGAAAAATGGCAACCTGTGTTTGATAAAACTGTTGCCTGTGGTAATGCGAAAGACAGCAAGACTTATGTTGAAACTGTGAGCTGGTTACTTTTAGTTCCATTTTATAAGGTGCTAAAAGAAAGGGATAAATTCAGAAAAACCCTGCAAACTTGCCAGAATAATTTAGAGGGATTTACAGAGCCTAGAACTGCTTATTTAGGAAATAAAACTCTTCATCTCCAACCAGCAAGAGAGTCTCAGATTCAGCCTTGGGGGAGAAATATTAAATTAAGGGCATTGCTGTAACTTCTTTATTAAGACATCTGAAAGAACTGATTTCTCTAGATCCTCTTGGCTGGACAAAGGGGTTTCTAGAAAGCTTAGGGGCACAGTTCCTCAGAAGGATTATGGGTGGAAGTTCCTTCATAATAAAGTATAGAATGAAGGCATAACCCAAAAAGAACTGTGGGGTTGGTTTTGTCAAACAGAGTTCACTGAAAACAAATACCTAGAAAATCCATGTTTTTGAGAGAGTTGTGTTGGTGAACCAGTCACTAGCTAAGACTAGAAGGGACTGAGACTGAGCTATAAATAGACCTCCAGGCCAAGAACTTTTTACAGGCAGGAAGTAGGTGTGAAAGCTTCTTAGCACCAGAAGGGACATATTCTCTAATGCCCTCTTCGGTCGTGACTAAGGATGATGGAAATCTAAAGACTTTCTGGGAGGGTGAAACCAAGAACAGTGGAGAACAATGAACTGGAGACCCCACAGAAGAATTAGGGTCTAAACTTCTTACTCCTGGAGTGGGGTACCTGGTTAACATTTTCCCTATGGTATTTCAGAATATGTGATGCTAATGCCTTTTAATCTTCCCATTTTTGACTAGGATTGTTAACTGCAGTTATCCTATCCTTGTTCCATCATTCCATGTTGGGTAAGTGTAGGGGAGATTTTACACACACACACACACACACATACACACACAGGTATATTTTAGTTCATAGGTTTCCAGATCAAGGGGAACCACATTTAAATCTGATGTATACTGTAAGATATTCGATTTTGATCCTGATGCCATGATTGGATGAGGCTGTTGGAGGTCTTGGGATAAGGGTGAGTCTACTTTGCTATGGGACAGATATAAATAATTGTGGCCAAGAGGGTGGACTGTGATTGACTGAACTGATCCTTGGCCTTAATCCTTCCTTCTGTCCACCCCTTTGCCTTGTAACTTTGCAGTTCCTCCCATAAAAGGTAGAGTATACTTACCTGCTCCTATGAGACTTGCTTTGGCCAATGAGATATCTGTAGATGTTAATTAAGTAGGGGCTTGAAATGCTTGCACAATGGGTCTTCCCCAATCACCTTCCTGCCTTTAACAGAAGACAAGCTTTCGCTGCATAGCTGCTTCTCCCTCAGCCTGGGCTCAACAATGAACACACCTGGAACTGCCCCAGCTGACCATAGACCCATAGTCTGAATCAGAGCTGCCCCACAGACTTGTGAGCAAAATAAATGCTGATTCCTGTGTGCCACTGAGATTTTAAGGTTGTACTGGCAATAACTAATAAAGACAGGAGAGATATTTAAAATTCTCAGACTAAGACCTGGTTTGAGACTGGAGACCCTGGAGCTTGTTGGCCAAATGCAAAATCCTTAGGGAGATGTGGATAACAACACCTTTCCCATTTAAAATGAACACGAAAATCAAAGTTCCAAAGCACATGAAGAAACCTACCATTAACAAATACTTCCACAAAATCAATAATCAGAACAATTATTTGTTCCAAATTAAACTGAAATAATAGGGCAATCTAGAGAAAGAAAAAAATATGTTTCATATCCTCAAAGAGATGAAGCAATACATACATTTTAAAAAGAATAAGACATTATGAAACAAAATCAGCATGATTCAAGAATAGGTAGAAAGGTAAAAAATTTAGAAAAATATACCTATTGAAATAAAAAAACAATGGGAATTCTAGACTGCACACAGTCTAAGAGAGAATTACTATTTTAGAAGGCATTACTGAGGAATTGATCTAGAAGACAACAGAAAAACATTTTTTTTTGAAGAAGATTAGCCCTGAGCTAACATCTGCTGTCAATCCTCCTCTTTTTGCTGAGGAAGACTGGCCCAGAGCTAATATCCGTGCCCATCTTCCTCTACTTTATATGTGGGACGCCTACCACAGAATGGCTTGCCAAGTGGTGTCATGTCTGCACCCAGGATCCCAACCGGCAAACCCGGGGCCGCTGGAGCGGAACATGCACACTTAACTGCTGAGCCACCAGGCCCGCCCCAAAAAAAGATTTTTAATGAGAAAGAGAAAATAAGTGACACAGAGGACAGATCGAGAGACTCCAACTATCTAATGGAACTTCCAAAAGAAGGGAATAGAGAAAGTACAAAGAAGCAATATTTGAAGAGAGAGTGGCAGAGAACTTTCCAAAATTGAAGAATACCCTCTTAGCTTAAAAGTTCACTTTGTACTGAGCAGGATAAAATATAAATTCATATCAAGACACATCAAGGTAAATTGCAGGATATCAAAAATAAACTAAATCAAGTCACCATGCTGTACACCTTAAAATTATACAGTGATGTATGCCAATTATTTCTCAATAAAACTGGGAAAATTATAGAGAAAAATCTTAAAAGCAGTTACCAAAAAGGAAAAAAAAATTAACTATAAAGTAACAATAAGGAATTAGACTAATATCAGATTTCTAAGTGGAAAATATAAATAATAGGACAATGAAATAACAGCTTCAAAATTGGTGAGGGGAAAAGAAGTCTGAATGTAGAATTCTATACTCAGCACAAAGCTATCATCCAAAGAGTGAAAACAAAATAAAGACGCTTGCAGACAAAAACAAAACAAAATTCCTAAACACATCTCACGGGAATAACCACTAAAGGTTGTAAGAAGAAAAGTGAATCCAAGGACAGGAGTTAGATGCAAGAAACAATGGTGACTTTATGATATGTGAATTATATCTCAATAAGTTACTAAAAAAGGAAACAATGGTGAGCATAAAATGTCAGCATTTTGAATATTGATTTAAAAAGTTTTTTATGATAAAAAAGTTGATGCTAACTTTTCAGACAACAATAAAAGAGAAGATAGGAATCTGTTAGTGGGTAAATAAAATGAAGTAATGTTCATTTCCTGTTTGAGAGGAAGAGAGAAATATTGAACAACTTTAGACTCTGGTAAAAATTTTATAGATATATATGTAGAAAATTTAAGGTGGCCACTAAGGAAGAGAAATATAATTTATAACTTCCAAATAAGAAAAACATAAAGGGTGGGGAGAAAATAAAGAAAACCTCATCAATCCAGCAGAAGACCAGAACTAAAGAAGCAAATGTAAATAATGGTAGACAGAACACAAAATGGTAAAAAATATAAATCCAAATGTTATTAATCACAATAAACATAAACTGATTAAACTGACATATTGCATGGCAAATAAAATCTGATTCCATAAAAAATAAAATTCAGCTACATCTTGCTTATAAGAGACATGTCCAAAGTAAAATGACAAAGAAGGTTTGAAATAAAGGGATAAAGACACACTAGGCAGAGTTCTGCTTCTGAAAATGGTAAAGCAGCTTCTATCAGACTAAATCTCCTATAACAATTACAAATTCTGGGCAACATATGAAAAAACAACTATTTGGGGTTTGGCCCAGTGGCATAGTGGTTAAGTTTGCGCACCCCACTTTAGCAGCCTGGGGCTTGTGGGTTTGGATCCCAGGCATGGACCTACACATCGCTCATCAAGCCATGCTGTGGTGGCATCCCACATATAAAGTAGAGGAAGATTGGCACAGATGTTAGCTTGGGTACAATCTTCCTCAAGCAAAAAGAGGAAGATTGGCAACAGATGTCAGCTCAAGGTCACTCTCCCTCACCAAAAAAATTTTAAAAAGAGAGAGAATTAAGTGTGGACAAATTAAAGGGGAGAAAAAAGGGGGAATTCTTTTGTTCTGGTGACTCTTTTGAAAGTGACAGGTTTGGGAGGAGCCAACTTACCTTACCCAAGTGGAAGCTGACCCCACGCATGGCACACTATTTCTTCAAACTACATCAGACTAAGCTACATAAGGATGAGGAAGCCATTTTTTCTTCTTCTCACCATTATGTACTTGGCTCTCAGTACATAGGTGCCCAATATAGTTGTTAACTAAACTTGCACAACAAAGGTAAAAAACGAACCAGTGCTTTGACACTGAAGCCATTGAGTCACCGTCTCTTTATCCTGCCATCTATAACCCCTTCCTCTCTTGCTTTCTTCACTTTTCATCTCAGTTATACTTTTCTGTCCTTTTCTTTATACCCCACTCTCAAGGGGCCATACAATGGAATAAAATCCTCTCTCCATTACATGCTCTATTTTTATATGATAAAGATAAAAACTTTATACTTCATTCTCAGATAAACCAAAGAACAGTGGTTGAATTAAACAGTGTGTGAATTTAAGTGAGGCCATGGAGCCATACTTCCTGAGTGTGAATCCCAACTCCATTATTTACTTGCAGGGTGTCCTGCCAAGTCATTTAACCTCTCTGTGCCTCAGAGTATTAATTTCATAGAACTGTTATAATGGTTAAACGGAAAAATGTTTTACAGTGCTTAGAATACCAGTGACATAGAAAGAGTTCAATAAATGTTACCTATTATTTAAAATATCCTTGAGATTTGTATGTGGCCTGTGATTTAGCTGCTAACAGGATTGTAAAAAACAATGAAAACATAAAACTGAAATTACAATTAGCGGAATCTTCTTTTTTCTTTTGAGGAAGATTAGCCCTGAGCTAACTACTGCCAATCCTCCTCTTTTTGCTGAGGAAGACTGGCCCTGAGCTAACATCCATGCCCATCTTCCTCTACTTTATACATGGGATGCCTACCACAGCATGGCGTGCCAAGTGGTGCCATGTCTGCACCTGGGATCCGAACCGGCAAACCTGGGTCGCCGAGAAGCAGACTGTGCGAACTTAAGCACTGCGCCACTGGGCTGGCCCCAGCAGTCTTTTAAAATGAGCTTAATAAGTAGGGTATCAGTTTGAAAAGATAGCATCTGAACAATTATTAGGATATTTATAGAGAATATAAACTCGTTAAGAGAATCTCTGCAATAGGAGACATACATAGGAATTCTTTATGTTGTAATCCAAATGGGTAAACATTTTGTGCCTACTGTGTAAACTGTACAGCTGGATTGGAGGTTACAAAAATAAATAGGCTTTGCTCACAAAAAGCTTTCAATCTTATAGGGGGTACAGTATACTTTTTAAATTTAAAAAAATTATACATGTTCACCAAGGAGAAACATGGGCAATAATGAAAAGCACACACACATACACATACACACGTTGGCTTTTCAAACTCATTCCAGCTTAAAAGGCTATAAACCATAGCAAGTGCAAGTTTGTGTCCTGCTTGCTTTCACTAAAAAGCATTATTCCCATGCTATCCCATAGTTTTGGAAGAATTTGTTGTTGTGTAATATTCAATTGGTGTGTGTACTAGTTTCTGAATTCCTTGTTATAGCCATTGATATTTAGTAGGTGGTTACGAGTACAGGCTTCGATTAAGACTGCCTGTATCTGAAGTCTAGCTTCCCCATTCGCTGGCTGTGTGATCATGGGCAAGTTACTTCATCTCTCTGAATGGACTTTAGCTTCCTTTCTATAAAACAGGAACAATAGTACTTACTCTATAGGTTTTGAGATGTATGTAAAGCAATAAGCCCAGTACCTGGCAAATAGCAAGGGCTCAATACATTTAGCTATTTTTCTAAGAAGCAGTTGTAGACATTTTGGTTCCCTCACCAAGATCCATTCATGCCTTCCACATTATAAAGCAGCCATGTAGTTAGCGGTGAGGGTTAGACATTGACTCACTTATATAAATCAGCCTAACCCAGCTCATCCAGCTATGATTGTTTCACAGAAACCATGCATAATCTGAATTATCCATGGCATTTGTATTGTCACAAGAATGGACAAATACGTACTTTGGCAAACAGATCTCATTATGGTCCTATCAACATAAGTATTACAGTAGTAGCATTTTCTTAATGTGAACTGCTCTCTCATCAAAGGAGAAATCCTACTTGGCAATGGTGAATTGTTCTTTGAACGCATCATTTACACCTTCTAAAATATTACTTAGATTTGTTTATATCCATATTAATGGGTCAACTACGAATCTATAGCTTTGATTTTAACTGTCTTTAAGTTTTAGTGTCAGGTTAATGTTAACTACGCAAGATAAATGTGTACGCTCACCTTTTTCTGGCAGCAGGAAAAAACTATAAACCACAGAAATACAGTGATTCTCAAAAGTCTGGATGAATGCGCCAAGTGATCAGGACTCAACTGAGGAGATACAATTCACTGATAACTATCTAAATTTTTTCTTTGGTTATTGACCTGCTCAGGTTTTCTAATTCTTGTTGAGTGGACTTTCTAAACCTGTGTACCAAACATTTCATAACAAATGTTTAAGTTAAAATATATAGTTGAGGATGACATTTATTTTAAGTCTCCTCTGTTTTTTCATTACTGTTACTGTTTCTGGCTTTGATTTTTTAAAGATTGCACTTGCCAGGAGGTTGCCTTTTAATTGTTTTCTAATTTATTTCTAATGAATCTTTATTATGTTACTTTTCTTTCTAGCGTTGTAATGTTTAGTTCATTCATTTTCCCTCTCTATACAATGGCTATCAATTTGCCTTTCAGTATAGCTTTGAATACATCATGCTCTCCTTTTTCGCCATTTTGTTTTCACTTTATTTTACCACATTTTTCTTGACAAAATAGCTGTTTAGATGAGGGTTTTAAAATTATTTTCCAGGTGATTGTGCTTTTATTGTTTCTAGTTTTATTACCTTGTGGTCAGAGGACAGGGCCTGTATAACTTCTGTCTTTCCAAATGCTCTTCAGGGGAATTATCAGGCTCCAAGGACTGCTCTCAGCTCTTTTAGAGTCCATTCAGATGCTGACGCAATGTCCAGCAGGTGGGCACCAAATGCTGACCCACTACGTTCCTTCAGGAAATCCAAGGAGACCCATGGAATCTAGGCTCAGGGTAGAAGAGGATAGGTGGTTTCCTTGCAATTTGTCTTTAGGACACAGAGGCTGGAAAGAACAAGTTTGAGGGGTTTTTTTTTCTGTTTTGTTTTTAATCCTGCTGTAAATATTCTAAATCAGTTGACGTGCAGAAGTTGAGATCTTCCTGGGTTCCTTACACTGCCTCTGTCATTCAACATTGCTATCTGACTGATTTGTAAATTATTCCATTTGAGAAAAAGTTACATCCTCTTTTTCTATACAAACTTCTTTTTCTTTTTCTTTTTTTCATTTTTAGGGTAATTCTCCCTTCTATTTGATTTGTGTAATGATAGTTCACAGAACAGATGTTAAGATTTCCACCACAATCTCCTGCACTATTTTAAAGGCCTCTGTACTTGTACCCTTTAATCCTATATTATCCTGCATACAAATGTTGGGGTTTGCTGTCTTCACTACTGATTATGATTTTATTAGTAAATATGTTACTGTTATTCAGCCTACACTTTCTCCCTTAAATTGTACCCTGAGATACTTTTGGTGTTAGGTGTGTGTGACAGATTTGATTTAAACATAAGTCTCTCGGAAGAAGCAAATCATTCCATTTTGTTTTCAGAATTTAAACAATTTAAACAGCTTTTGGTCTGAAGTGCTTTTGACTTTTGTTACATACGCAATTTTATTTTTGTCTTTTTCAAAAATTTGGACAGGAAACATTTTGTTATTAATTTTATTATTAACCACCTTAACAGATTTCAAAAGATTCTTAAACTTACATTTAATTTTCAAGTAAAAAACAGAGTAATAAATTTCAATTTTTCTTTACAAAAGGTAAGGATTTTCCCCCTTACTTTGCCCCACCCCCCACTCCCCCTGAAACTGCCTTCATTAACTTAATCTGGGGTTATAAATCCCATTAAAAAATTTTGAGATAACTTACTAAATCTCGTTTTAAATATTACATTTATAATAATTATCTGCATTGTCCTAATAATCTCAATGATTTCAATACTCACCGAGTGGCCTTTCCACATTCTTTAATTCTTAATTTTGATTCATTTTGGTAGTGTAATGACAATATTCAAGCAATTTTTTCTATAAAGGGCAAATGAGTAGTATGTTGGATATCACAGACCTTTTTTCTGTTACCGTCACATTTGGATGAGTAGAGAAATCCTGCACTAGACAACTCTGTAGACACGGCTCAACTCAGCTGACATTTAATGTGTGGAAGAGGATCTTCAGACTTGAGCCTTTTTTTAGATTGAGGTTTCTTCTATTAAAACTATTTATTGTTTAATTTTTTTGTTGTCTTCTTTGGGAACACCTGTTGTTCGAAGGATAAATCTTTGTAATCAGCCTTTTAAATCTCTACCTTTTCTCTCACTATATCCACCTGAGGGTGCTTTTGGTTTATTGTAACTTATTTAAGCTGCAGAATCCCTTAAAGGAAAGCTTATTCAGCACAATATACAACTGATGGAGGCAGCTCTGATCCGGTTGCTGAACAAGTTGGGGGAACCCCCTCCATCTTTCCTTTGTTGGTTCATGCAAACCCTTTGAGTTCTGAAAAGCAGTTTGATAGTCACTGTTCTACATTATGGGTTAGATTTTCTTCAGTTCTGTGACTTTTTACTGTTTCTGACAGAAATTTTAATTTAGCTTCTCCCTTTCCTTTCCTACTCTTATTCTTCTCCTGCCCTCTTGTAATCATAATGCCCTGTTGCACCAGAGCGGGAGCTGAAGCAGATATTCTCTAATATTTCTTGCTAGGCATCCACTGGAAGAACAAAGAAACCCTTCCTTCTAAATGTCTCAGGATATTGCTCTTCTCTCACACTGCAGAATGTCTGTCCTATTAGCCTCACGTTGATATTGCTTAACTCATTAAGAAACAAAAATCAAATTGAAGTGGAAGATAAGTGCAAAAAAATGCAAAACCATAAAGAGTACAGCTCAAAAACTTGTCATAAAGTTATCACCATGCTGGTCAAGGAAGACAAGATTCCATAAGCCATAAGCCCCCTTTGCGACCTCCCCTCTACTCCATTCTGACTAAAGGTACGTTTTGCTTGTTTCTGAACTCTTCTATAAGTGGGAATCATAAAGCATACTTTTTGCTGTTGGCTGGTTTCTTTTGTCAACATTAAGGTTATGAGATTCATCCAAATTGTTACATGTAGCAAGAGTTAGCTCATTTCCTTGCTAAAGAGTATCTCATTGTATGCATTCTGTAGATGGACACTGGGGTTGTTTCCACTTTGAGGCTATTATGAATAATGTTAAGAACATTCTTGTATAAATATTTTTTGTATACATATGTTATTATCTCTGTTGCATATATGCTTAGAAGTATAATCACTGAGTTGAGGGTAGACGTATGCTTCAATGTTAGCAGGTATCTGTCAAACATTTCCAAAGTGGTTCAGTCAATTTACAATCCCAACAGCAGTTTATGAGAGTTCCTGTTGCTCCACGCTCTCACCAACACTAGGTATTGTCAATATTTTAATTTTTGCTGTTCTTATCAGTGTAAGGGTATCTTACTGTAGTTTTAATGTGCATTACCTTGATGACTAATATGGTTGAACATTTAATAGATTTAAAAACTTCTTAAACTTATACTGTCAAAAAGGAGAATGTTTTAATGTTTCTTCACAAAAGATAAAGAATTTACCCAATTTTCCCCTCCTTTGCCAAAAAAAGAAACTGTGATCCTTTCTTGGCCTTCTTTTGTGAAGTGCTGGTTCAGTCTCTTGCCCATTTACTCATTTCTCAGTGAGGATTTAGCTAGGCAAATTGCAGAACTGGCAGATTGAAGATTGCTTTCAGCTCTTTTACAATCCACTCAAGTGCTGTCATATCCAGCAGGTGGTCAGAAATGTTAGTGCCATTTCATTCCTCCAGCAAACCCAAGAAGGTCCGTCAGGTCTAGGCTTAGGGAAGAAGAGGGTAAGAAATTTCCTTGCAATAAGACCAAAGTTTTTAAGACAGAGGCTGGAAAAACACTGTTTCTTTTTAAAAAAAAAAAAAAACCTGCTGGAAGTATTCTAAATCTGCTAGTGGGTAGAAGCTAAGAGATCTTTCTGGGTCACTTACGTTGCTTGGTCATTCAGCATTACTACTATGGTCAGAGGTGGGCTCTCTTTTATGATTCCCCTGCCCAGGTGACTGCTAGTTGTAGTTCTCTTGGTCAATGAAAAGCTCCAAGATAGAGCAGCTTCAGTGCCGCTAGTTAAGAAACGCAGAATGAAGCCTCTTCTGATGGGACTCTCAATAGTTGTCTTAAATTACTAACACAGCCTTCTGATACATAGGTTAATAAGGAGTGTTAGAAGATGGAAAACTAAGGGGTCATCTTGCTTTACTGACAAGTTGTTTTGATGTGGAATTTGAGTCAGCTATTTAAAAAAAAATCCACCCCTTATCAGGATGATGCTGAGAAAATCTACTTCCATTCTTTTTTGTGAAATACTTTTGAGTGACTACAGTGAAAAAAGACTGGGCTGGCTAAAAGATGGGACTACATCATAGTGCCTACAAGTCCCAGATTTAGAGTAAAAGTCGTAGGAAATGAGCCCTGTTAGGAGTTTCTAGTGAAGGGATTAAGCCAAGATGGTACCTAAAGGTAGACAAACCCTGGTCGAAGTTTGTGATGACAAAGCAAAGATAGGTGCTCCTTCTCCAAGCATACGCTTTTTTTTTTTTTTTTTTTTTTACCATTGTTGATCCAATTTTGACATTGCTAAGGCAGGTCAGCCGGTCCAAGAGCTGTCAGCAACTAGCATAGATTCTTCCTACAGTAAGTCCTACAAGTCACAAATTACAATCTCCTTCTCTACCTTCCCCCAAATGTCACAACGGCACTTACATTTCTTCAGTTACTAACGTAGTAATGTGGAAGAGGAAAGAAGTCTTTTGCGCCAATGGATCAATAAAATAAGAATGCAAAAACTATCTTCTAGGGCTAAAATCCAACACAACAGACAGACTATCGATGATGAAAGGAAAAACAAATTAAATTATGTATTTTTAAATATCAGATCTTCTAGTAAATTAGTAGATGACTTTAAAGTAGATGACATTAATTCTCATTTAAAAAGCAAGCAAAAAATAACAGAACAAACATGCAAAACCCTCTAAGAACTCTGTGCTAATGAATGTTGTGACCTATGTATTACCAGTGCTGTAAAAATGGTAATAACATATGAGCAAGAAAATCAGTTAGTAGCAACAACATTTACCTACAAAATCAGAAATGGGGATAGAGGCAGGAAAACAGAGTGTAGATTCACAGGAGTATCTGTGAGTCAGCACTTTAGTTATTCTACTGTGCTCAATATTTTTCCCAATTTCTGTGGAAAACAGTACTTGCCTTTTCATACTCTTCTTGATTTTTCTATCTCAAATGCAAATAATTTTCCTAAAACAGTCTCTTGAGGTCTTCCTTCCAGCACTTCTGCAGCAGTGTGGTCAGAAAGGCAGTCTCTAGGGTGTGGCAGTCATTGCAGCCATGGCCATCTTGCAGCTTAGATAGCTCAATGGACCCTGATGTCCACATATTGGCTGCAATTCACTGACAGTCACAGGACTCCCTTTTCCTGTGATAACCACTCAAATGGATTTTCACAGAGCCTGGTAACTTTCTCAAAGTATAGTGGGATCTGCACATTCTCCTGAGGATGTCTTTTCTACTTAAATAAAGTTAAAGCATGGTCATTGTAAAGAATGAACCGTAACTTCATATTTTAACTAAATATTTCTATCTGATCCCCTAGCAATACCATACCTTCAGTTCCCAGGATCCATGTGTTCTTGAGTTACTGTTTCTAGAAAAGGAAATAATGCAATCCACTTATTAGAATTCAGATATTAAAATGGAACTTATCTAATAAGGATGACCCTTATGTTTTCTTTCTTTACTGAAATCATATGTAAAAATAACTGCTATGATTTTTAATAGAGCTTACCATCCACATAAAGAAGAAATAAAACTTGCATGTGGCTATACCTCCAGGTGAAAAGGCTACATAAATATTTCATTTGTTCTTGCCCTCACTGATTTTGTTTTACGTATTTGTTAAGAAGTTATTGAAAACTAAACTGCACCTAGAAATCAATAGATTTTTGGGTGCACCAAAAAAGTATTCATTTTAAAATAGGATTCACTTTAGGACTGCAAGAATGCTCTCATACATATACATGTATTTCTGCACCCTTTTGATTATTTTATTTCAGTTTTTTAGGCACTGATGATAATTACATCACTTTTATACTCCTTTGTCATTTAAAAAGAATGACACTTACCTATATATTTCTTTAGAGCTAAAATCTTTGATAATTTATTAACATAATTCACTTCAAAATAAATGTAAATAAAAAATAAAATTAGGTAGAAGCTTTGAATGGCATAAAGCAAATAATTACCATCCTTTCTAAACATACAAAAATATTTGCTAAGATGAAAAAGCTGGCCTGACATTTTTCATTTGTGACACTGCTTGTGTTTTCCAATTTCTTATTGCAGTTCGTATTTACTGATATTAAATTAGGGAAAGTAGGTGCTTAATTCTAAAAAACGCCCAATGTAAAAAGACTTGGAAACTTCTTGATGTCTTACTTTTACAAGACATCCAAGTGTCCAAGATACGGCATCTCTTCAGGTTAGTATACTGCAAAGTCAACGCCATTGACAACCCTATCAGAATCACTTAGGGAGCTTGTTGAAAAACCCACCCAAACCTGCAGAGTCAGTATACCTGTATCTTAAACCAACACCTGAGGTGATTCTTGTGGACACCGAAGCTTAAGAACCACTGCTTTAAACTATTCAAATCCTATCATTTCAGGTTCAGAGCCTTAAATAATGTTGGAAAGCTGCCCTTCACTGTTTGTGAGCGGCAAAGTTTATCACCACCTAGTGGTATAATCTCTTATTGCTATTTTCCATCGGTTCATTAATATTGAGTAGGTTCTGAATTAAAAGAGAATAAAATTCAGAGAAAGCTGAAATTTTAGAGTAATAATTTCCTTAGTATTTTGCATTAATTTTTTATCTAGTGTGGGATAAAAAAATTTTAAAAATAAACTTGAAAATAAAAGTACACCATACCATATGAATAAAATATTGTATATGTGCTAGAGGAATCTTCCCCAAAATATATTCCTTGGGCTACCAGTGCCCTGTCAGTAGTGTGCCTCTAAAAATACATATCACAGCACAAACTATGGTTCTCTTTTGGAGATATAGGGATGATGCTCATTAGCATATTTAAGGCTCTGAGAAGTTTCATGGTCAAAAAACCTGTGGAACTAATAACATTTCCTAAATATATTTGACCATGAAAATTTCTTTCCTAAAGAATATTTATTGACTTCTCTTAAGACATTAGTATTTCAAGGAACATAGTTTGAGACATGATGCTCTAGAAGCAGCAAATGTGATAGCTGCCTTCAGCATCTGTAATCTACCATAAAAGAACTGACAATGAATTTACAAGAAAGTTTTGATCAGGCTTTATTTTAAATGTTATTTATTATTTGAACCACATGTTTGAGAGAGAAATTTATTGACCTGTACTGTTTAGCAATTTTTTTAGAAGACATACATACCTAATAAAAACCCAATTATGTTAGCGATTTTAGTAACTGACATATGCACAGCATCTAATATCAACATATCATGTTTTCATACCCAAAGAGCATTTGAGAAGTAAACATTTAGGCAAAGACATTAAGTGCTAGATTACTAAATGCTTTTTCTTAGGTTCTAGAATTTTCTCAATTTTAGAAAAATGTGACATTCTGCCTTTTAAAGTTTTAGGAATCAACTGCAAGAGTCAGGAAAGTAGGCATAAGGCTTAATAATTGAGAGGATTACGATTAAAGGCACAACAAAGCCAAAGTAACCATTGTTCACTGAGACCTGCGACTGGGAAAGAAAACATAGCAGAAGGTTGCACTACAGAAGCAAAGAAGTGTTTTGTAGGCAGAGAGCTGTTATACGAGTCTTTTTAGAATTTATATGAAGGACTCAAGAAAGGATGAGGCACTTCACTGAAACCACAACTGTTTGCTGGAACTGGCTGCCTGACCTTAAATACAGAATGGACAAATTGGGATTATTTAATCTGAATAAAAAATCTGGAGTGCAGGAGGGTAGCAGGATACCCACCATGTGAAAGATTCAACTTCTTCATATGGCCCAGTGAAATACTTAAGAGGAATAGGAGAAAATTGTAGGGAATCAGATTTTACGCCAATTATGAGGATTAACCAAAGATGCAATGGACTCAGGAGGTAGGGAGCTGCCTATACATTATTTAACTACCTGGAAGGAATATTTTTGGGGGAATTTAAGCATTACTTGAGTGATAGAGCCAGATAACCTATAGGCACAATTTAATTCCAATCCGTGAAAATGGAACTATGTGTGCAGTAAATGAGTCTGGGATGAATAAACGTATCTGTTGGTAATTAATCTTTAACTCTCCTCATTTAGGTTTTTCATTTCTAAAGACAGCATTTACTTACTTTTTAAAATATGCCCTTTGGCTCACAGAAAGATACTTGGTTCAATTCTCATTCAGTAAATCTTGCTTGGAAGATAAGACTAGAAATTTTCTTATCTAACTTTACTAAAATTACTGATTCAAAAAAAGGATTTTAACTTTTCACTGGAGAGATGTCTAAGTATGAAATACTCTATTATGCTTAGTGAATTTAATGCTTCACTACTTTCAGTTTAACTCAGGATATGAGAGGCATAATGAGGAAGTAATTAAACGATGTTTTAAAAACTGCATTTATAATGTCTTTTTTTAAGGTGCCAAGTTCCTGACTTAGATATACCTTTTTTGATACATATCATTCACCTCAAGAGCAGATAAAATTTTTTTCTTGGATTTTCAAAATATAAGCAGAGTAGGTTCCTAACTTTTAATCTTTTTTGAAAGGACTATTCTTTCTATCATAGTCTGTTTTGAAAACTGCTTACATGACATATTTTTATATTTATAAAGGGAAAACGTCTACTCCCTAAAGCCACTGACATTTATTTAAGCTTTATTATCAACGATAACTTAAAACAATTTTTTTCTTTATCATCACTGCTCTATAATTTTAAAAGATATTTACAAAATTAGCAACAAATTTTGGTATAACTGTAAAAATACAGTAAAAGAATATTTCCAATGATATGTCTTTCGGCTCTTGCCTTTGAGCCAGTGTAAGCAGCCAATCTGCATGTGTAGATTGAGTGGCAATTACCATATTTTATTGAATCTAAGATGCAACTGATTGAGGAAGCACCTTTATTTTATGTTCTACTAAGAAAGAAAAAAAGGTTGTCAATTACATTATGGCACACAATTGATGTTAAGTTGTTTCAGATTTTAGAAGCATAAAAATATGAAAAAATGTGCATCTCAAAATCAATGAAAATATGTCATGTGGTCAAATTCTAAACACTGTCTATTAAATTTTTTCATTCTCATCTTTCACATAAATAAGGCATGATTTAGTTAAGCAAAGAAAACTTTATTTCTGCTACACATAACAACATGTTGCTCTAAGAAACAACTACCATATTAGTTTTAGCATTAATGTGTGGATTCAAAAATACAAGTCAACAATTCCTGCTCCCCAGACAAAACAATGTACACAGACTATCAGGTATATGAAAAAAAAAGCTGTCAACTGTCCACAGGGAGTGCGTCCAGTCACATTTTCAGTCAGTCAGCTGAGGATTATGTCATTATTTAGTCTTTGTTCTGTAGAAAGAACACAACACAAGTATGAAAATCATCACCTGAAAGGAAATAGCTGTTGTATATAGTATTCCTAAAATGTTAGGAACTCTTCCTTTATTTCAATATAACCAGTGTTATCTGTTTCCTTAATCACAGATGCCCCCAAATAAGCAAAACCAAACTTACTCAGAAGGATGATGCAAGCAGGTACTGAATTTCTGGAGGGAAAATGCTGTAAATTAATACAAAATCAGGATGCTCTGAAATACTAAATCTCTATTTTCCTCAAATAGAAAGAGAAACATATTTTGCATATCAGACCCACATCAAAATAGAACTCAACTACTTTCAAAGTTATATTCTTAGACCAGTTTCTTTGCCTATTTCCCAAGCAGGGCTCACTTAATCCTAGGTGTATTACTCAGAGACAAAAGGAACTAGCCTTCAGGAGCAGTGTTTGTGTCCTCTTGAAATTAAAGAAACAAATAAAAAAGTGCCCCTAAAAAAACTCAACTGCTGCAATCACGTAAAATTTAGGAAAGCCTTTCATACTATTTTATTGAATCTTAAAATCAGATAATATATTTCTTCAATGTACCAACAAAGGAAGAGAACCTCATTAAGGAATCCACGGTAAATGGAACATCCACAGCAAAAATAAATTAAGAAGCCGTGCTGCAACTACCAACGTAGCTAATTACGTCTCACCATTTTTAACTAATCTGACCCTACTTTATCTTTGTTCTGAATATGTATAACAGTTCAATAAAGGAAAAACAACACATTTATGTTTTATGACTAGTCATGCTGAAGAATATGCGCTTTGCTAATGTAGGGAATTGGATGAATGTACAACTTTTATGGGGGAAAACGATATTATAAAGCTTCATTCTCACAGCACGAGCTGGCCATGAGGTAGTGTTATATCATTAAACTTTCAGTTTCTGATCATTTGGATGAAATGATATCTCAAAGCTTTCACTGAAGTCACCAATGCAAGAGTTTTAGCTTATACTTACAATGCATTTTTTAATTTTACATTATAAGAAACTTTGCTGGCTCATTTTCTCTCAATAAGTCTATGAAAAAACTTGGCCTTTGAAAGGTGAAGAGAGCTGCCCAATCATAGTCAGTGAAGTGTCAGAGCTGGAATTCCAACCCGGATCTTCTGATTTTAAGTCTAATATTCTCTCTACTATATAAATAATCATCAGGAGAGGCTCAACCACAGGAGTAATTTATATATTTTCCCCCTACTAAGAAGTTAGTATTATTGTCCTTTTTCAAGAACAAAGATTCTTTGAATAAAGGTAAGAATTGTTACCTATATATTGAAACATTCACAGACATGAATAAACACATTTTTGCACGCTGTTTAGAAGATAGCTTGTCTAAACAGAATTCAGTTCTTAACATTTTATTTATAAACACTAAAAACTGCTTTGTTATAAGAAAGACTTGCTAATTCTTTTTCACTGGCAAATTTAATATTTCTATCTTATATAGAGTAATGAGAGTGGATTCTGTAATTAAATAAAATATTTGAAAACATTTCTAAATTAGGATTATTCATAATGGGCCCACTGGCCACTTCCTATTGCCAACTGCCTTCTAGGAAGGAGAAAGTAACCACTGACTGGCTCTATTAGAGAAAGGGTCATCAGGAGTAAACCTTGAGACAACTCATTCTGATACTGCTAGTTCTCATAATTGGTCAGAAAGAAAACCTAAAGTGAAAAGAAAATTGCTTTACAATTAGTAACTTCAAACTGAATCTAAAAAGTGCTTGCCAACTGCTAGCATTTGACCAGCAGTGGACTTGGGAAGCTGGTGTGTGTGGCACTAGGGGACTCTCAACCTCCCCTAAAACTCAGAATCCATTTCCAGAATAAAAAAGTGACAGCTGAACATTGATAACTTTAAAGAATGTTTCCCCAAACCATGGAGATAGGAATTGACTGCCATAGAAAAAGAAATTTAAATTTAATTTCTGAAAACTAAAAGAAAAAGGAATTCATATGGTTATATGTATCATTATTTATTATAGACAAGAGTTTCTGGTAAATTGCCAGGGTTATTTTCTTAATAAATATATGCACCTGACAATATTTTCTGAATGTGTAGTCTGAGTGCACAAACTCACAAATTAAGTCCAGAAAAACACTAACATTTAGGTTCCAAAGGTCCAAAAAGATGTATTATTTAATATTGCTTTTTAGGTATTTCATTAACGAAATGTCAAAATATTCTTTATAAAGACTGCTATAAATTACCTCAATTTATAACTCAAGACATTAATTCTTCAAGTTAAAAATCCTCAGAAGTATTTTAATTTTAAAGTTTATGTAAGCATATAGTAGAAAGTTCAACTCTTAATATCTAACACATTCTATTCACAAACAAACAAAATACTATTTAATTTTCTAAATTGAAAGCTGATTTTATTTTATAGAAGGGCAAAAACATTCTTCCAGGAAACATCAAAAACATTTTTTTAGGTTTAAGAAGTACAAGTTTAAAAAATATATTGTAAAATTAACCCCTGAGCTGTGGTTTTATCCGCGAAGTTTTAAGCCGCAGTGCTTATAATCAACACCTTCTAAATCCTAAATAGACACTCTATGTACATTCCTCTTGCTATACTAGTTAGCCAGTGCGTTTTAAAGGTCAGATTAAAAAGGGCTTACCTCAAGACTCAGTAAGTTCTTTGCCGTTTGTTAGATTCTTCTCTTGGGGAATCCGCCAGCATAACTTTAAGTCTGACTCCATTCAGGATCTTTCCATGTAAAGTAGTAATGGCATCATTAGCGCTTATTCTATCTGCATACTTGGCATACCCCACATTTTTTCCTGACACAAGGTAAACTTCGATCAGGTTACCAAAACGACTGAAACAAAGTAAAAAAACCAGCTGAAATTGATAAACACAGCTGCTCAGGTCTAAAAATTGGGGTCCATTTTGGACTCCTTTTTCACCCCTCTCCTTACATCCAATCTCCAGTTTGTGTCAATCTTCCTTCTTAAACATCTCCTCAGTCAGTTTCTCTTCATCCTCACTCAGGTCTCTCCTCATTCAGACCATCACTCTTTCTTCCTTGATTCCTCTAATACCTTCTTCACTAGCTTCCCTGCCCTCTGGGCTCGTCCCTCTCCAATCTATCCTCTACCCTGTCTTCTGAGTGATCTTCCTGAAATACAAATATGATCTTCCTTCCTAAAATCCCTTCGGCAGCTCCTCAGGCCTCCAGGGTAAGGAGAAATTCCCTAACACAGGGCTTGCCGGCCTTTCTTGACAGGGTCCCTGTCCTCGCCAGCTTCAGCTCCCCTCATGGTTCCTCAAATTCCATATTCTAACCACCTCCTCTCACATTCTCGCTGGCAGGAATAACCACCCAAACTCCCAGCTTTCTTCCCAGGCTAAATGACTCTTATCCTTCAGGCCTTCACTATACCTTGCTTTTCTCAAGCAGTCTTCTCAGAGTTTCTACGGGAGGTGCCCCCCCTATGTATTTCATAGCTTGAACATTCCTTTCACAACATCAGTCTTGCTAGGCTGTAACTCCTATTTACTTGTCTGTCTGCTGCATGAGATTAGCTCTAAGAGGACAAGGACCATTACGTCTTGTTTACACAATGTCTCTTGCCCTTAGCAAAATGACTGCCCGGCACAGAGGAGAGATTCAAGAAAGAAACTAAATGAATTAGTTAAATAAAAGTCAAAATACTTGAACCACATCCCTGATATTTTGTGCAGCTCTTTAACAAGCTTCCTATCTATCTTTTTAGTTCACTAACATTGTTGTAAGGCAAATAGGAAAAAGATCAAAAAGAAAAAGTTAAGGTTAAAGGAGTTATATTAAAAACAAAGAAATAAACAAGAACCTTCTCCTTTTACACTTATATACTCTTCCCTACAATCAAGTAGTAATTGTTGTAATTACTGTCATGCATCGCTTAACAACAGGACATGTTCTGAGAAATGTGTCGTTAGATGATTTTGCTGCTGTGGGAAGACTGTAAGTGTTTACTTACACAAATGTAGATGGTATAGCTTACACATCTAGGCTATATGGACTAATCTTATGGGACCATCATCATGTATACGGTCCATCACTGACTGAAATGTTGTTTTGCAACACACAACTGTATATAATCCTTAAGGATCCAACAGAGTGCTAGCAAAATAGAAGATGCTTAGTAATCACTGTTCAGGTGAATTAAAATTACAAAGGAAAAGATATGTGAAAATAATTCTAGAGGACAGGTCTATATAGATCTATATTCTATCAAGAAACAAATGATTTGTCCATTCTATGCATGCAACTTTTCAACACCATACTACAGGACTTACGTCTTTCGAACAAAATAACAGGAAGTTCCGTGTAGAGACTTAGGATGTGTAAATAATAAAGAAGACAAGGAAATGATAATATATTTTAAAAGGTGATATGAATAAGGACTTTATTAAACCACAGTACAAATCATCTCTGATAGCTGATAGCTAGGGGATATACGAAGTTCCAAGATTGTGAGTGCTTAAATGACTGGCTTAAATAAATTATATTATAAAACATAACTTTGTGGAATAGAAATCTTACCAGAATATATCCTCCAATACATCTAAAGGTAAAGGATGAGGATTAAACACGATAAAAAGTCTTTCTTTCACAGGAGTTTCAGGAGGGGCTTTTTTTTTGCATGATGGAAGTACAACATCTGTCTGGATTTGAGGCAACTGTGATCCAGAACTTCCTCCAAATTGCTGTTGAAGAGTCAGGCACAAAATGAGAAAAGGAAAAGCTGCACTTTAGAGATGTTTAAGGCAAGAACTAAAGAGATGCGTATCATTGCATCTATGTGGTGTTTTACTATAGCTCTGAAAATTTGCTTACATAGGAAACAAACAAAGGCCACATTTATTTTATATGCTATTGACGTATTGTGAGGGTTGAATTCTTACCTACTTACCAGAAATTGCTGCTGACTTGGGTTATTCCACACCATTGACGCAAGCTGTGCAGCTACCATCTGCGTTGCCATTTTTCTAAGGAGACTGGAGATAAGAACTAATAATTTACAGAAAACTAGAAACATTCAATCTCTTAAGAAGTCACCTGTTTGTGTGACTTCCTCACGTGAGAGGTCAATTTTTTTCTATTTTCATTCTTTAAGTCATATCACGTACATCCAAAGGTCGGCTGTGGCCCCTCCTGGAACGGTACTTACTCTGTTGCGTTACTCCCATCATCAATGAAGGAAACACCTATCCGATTTCCAGGGGGGTACTGAAATCCATGTAACTTGTATTTTGCATAAATAGCTGATGCTACATTAAAATACTGAACCACTCCATGACCTAAAACAAAGGAGAGAATATACAGGAATTAAAAAGAAAGCAGACTGAATACCTAAAGCCTGTGTTGCCACAAAAATGAAACAATATAGAAATACCCTAATATCACACAACTAGTAAATACAGAATCAAACATGTTAGGAAACAAAGTTTTTTTACATGTGTGCAACAGCTGTGCTCCTACAAGCAAAGTATAAACCATATTATGGTGAAAACACGAACACTATATTTTAAGGAAAACGGAATCATAAGTTCTGTCCAATGAATTTAATTTTAGGAAACTGGCTTTTCTCATATGAAGAGATACCTAAAAACCAAGTAGTTTTTCTTAAATTTTGATTCTTTGAAATCTACTTTGAAATTCTAAAATTTTCCCTATCATACTGAGTAGGAAATGAAATGAGAAGTGATATATGAAAAGAATACATAGTCATCTTGGCTAGCTGCAGTGGTAGAGAGAGGAAAAGTCATATGCATGAAAAAAAGACAAAAGGTTGCAAACAGAGGGTCTCAGATCAGAAGTCATATTTCACATTCCTTTGCAGAGCTTCCAGCTAAGGGGATAGATTTCAAATCAGGTGGGTGGGGCTGAAGTGGGGGATAATTTTATACTGGAGTCCTTATATGGAGAGCCCAGGAGCTTGTAACACAACCAAAAGACAATACAACACAATCATAATTATATATTATGTATATATTTATAATATAACCCACTTTGGGGAAAACACTGTTATAGTTTAACGTTCCTCTCTAAACCCACACATTCCAACATTTTAATGTAATTAAAAAAAAGTCAGAAAGTAAACAAACATATAAAATTCATATAATTTTTGCATATATGATTCAATAGGATTCTAACTATACGGTGATACTTCCATTAATAAAAACATGTTCCAATGACACACATATTTATCAAACAAATCCAACCAGAGAAACAATACAGAAGGTAAAGGAACAAATAAATTTCAACATACCAGATAAAAGGGAAAGAAAACACAAAACAAATAGAATTATATATAAATATAACAAATGTGCCAGAAAATACAAAATGTGTGCCTTTGCGTGAGACCAAAGAATGATAGTGTAAGATTGGTTAAGGTTGGAGATGGTCCAAAGTAGGTTCACACGGGCAGTCTTGCTTAAAAGAGCAGCACTGAGCAGGGTAATATTAAATATGTGGGGGATCTGTGTGAAGGGTGGGGGCACTCCAGGCCTGTCAGCCCATATTACCTGACTCACTTCTCTACTTTCCCTCAACATCCTTGACACCCTAAAAGGACTAAGTCAAGTATATCTTGGAAGAAATGCCAAGTATGATTTCTCTATACCACCCCTCACCTCCAATTCTTTACAACAAACCAACCAACTCAGATTTATTGAGAGCCTATTATGTGCCAAGACTTACATCAGGTATTTTACATATATTGTTTCTAATTCTTATCTAACCCTGGCATAGACAGCATTAAGTATCTCAGTTTACAGACGAGGAAAGAGAGGCTTAGAGAAGATAAGCAATTTGCCAACATCTCAGAGATACGTGCCACTGCTGGGGTTTGCACCTAAGTCTACTGCAAAATGGAAGGAATGTCAACCTTTTTCATTATGCTACAATGACTCCATTTTAAAAAAACACCTTAAAAAAATCAAAAGGCTTAAAAAAAATACAAAGACAGGGGCCGGCTCCGTGGCTGAGTGGTTAAGTTCACGCGCTCTGCTGTGGCGGCCGAGGGTTCGGATCCTGGGCGTGGACATGGCACCGCTCATCAGGCCACATTGAGGCGGCGTCCCATATCCCACAACTAGAAGGACCTGCAACTAAGATATACAACTGTGTACGGGGGGGTTTGGGGAAATAAAGCAGAAAAAACAAAAAAGATTGGCAACAGTTGTTAGCCCAGGTGCCAATCTTTAAAAAAAAAAAAGAATACAAAGATGGATTAAGCTAACACTAGATAATAAGTTTAATCAATTAACTAGTTAACAAGTTCAAATGGCTGATATTAGAGTCTTGCTTCTATTAAGAGTGGGACTAAGTAGAGAGAGAAGTGGAGCAATTAGATGCTTGACATGAAGGGAAGGAGTGTCATTTCGAGGGATAAAGTTCAAGAAAAAGAGATTAGGGCTGAGGAGGAAACTTTAAGGGTTTTATAACTTTGCCTAGCATTAATCAAGAGTACAGAGAAAGACTCTATTCTGAGGTATTTTTGTTGTACAACTGGAAACAGAGAATGCTCCATTTTGTGGGAATTAAAATATTTCTAAAAAATAAATGACTATAGAAGAGACATATTCCTTGGGGTTTATTTATTAAGGTATCACTGTATTTGAAAGTTTAAAGTAGAGAAAAGGAAACAAAACCATCACACAAACGGTATCTGATGTAAAAAGTGCCACTAGAGAAAAGCATTTTAACAAACTACAGTATATTTAAAAATAATATAAAGATTATTTTACCATAATTAGAATAAGGATCTCGCTGAACCTCACAATATTCCAATCCTGGTACTATATCAAAAATGCTGAAAAGCTGCTCTTCAGTGAAAGGAACTCTTGACACCACTGACAGGCGTTTGGAGATGGCTTCCTGGCCTCTGTTGTCATTCTTGTCAAAACTTGAAAAATCAGATTGTTGTTCTTCAACAATATAAAAAAAAGTAAATCTTTAAATTTCTATACATTCAAGAATTCACTTAACAATTTTAGGTCCTGGATAATAAAATGAACTGTCATTAAGTCCACTGCACTGAGCAAAGGCACTGTACTTTGTAGGATGCTCTCGGTCATCAGCACTAGCAGAAGTGACCAGTGATGAGAAAACAAACAACTCTCCCCACTCCCCTACCTCCACCACAGAAATATAAGCAGAAATGTGTAATCTACCTTCACAGGAATACGTTTAGTATGCAAAACTGCAAAATCTGCCTAGTGTTTCACCTAAAAGAAAGTTTATGCCAAATAACTTTCCCAGGCCTTACTTTCATCATTCACTTTCCCCTTTTTCTAGTTTCTACTTTTGTCATTCCTCTCCTTTCTAGCCTTAATTTTAAAGCAATAGTAGTTTAGGGATAAAATTCTAGTACTCATCCTGAGGGGACATCTGTCCTTCTCTTTCATACTTTTTGGTCAGCTGCATAGAGGCAGCAGCTCACCCAAAAAAGTGGCAGTGATGTGGTCTAATAACTAGATAATGCATAACTAAGCATAGAAAACTATCATTGGAAATAAGTTAAACAAAATAAGTGTTAAATATTAAGGACATGAGGAGTCATGACCAACTTCTTAAAAATAAACCCCACTACATTATGACTTTTATTCACGAAATGAGATTTACAGACTGCTGATACAAGAATATTTAAAAAAAAATCAGATTGCATATACTACTTCTACTATTAAGTATAGGCAGCCCACTTACCAAATGGAAACATATTTACTCTAGGTTCATGTCCCAAAGTCTCTTGCCTCATGTTACTATAATAATCTTGTTCTGAGGATTCAGATGCTTTATTTTTAGGTTCAGCCAAGATAGCCCTAAAACCTGAAAAAGAGAATCCATGAATTTCAAGTTTCATAGCAAATTTAACATACCTATAAATATACTGGATTGCTAGTGCTTTACTTAGCTTTATAAATATAATTGTAGAAAAAAAAGTCTACACAATGGCCCTCTCCACCAAACCTCCTTCTCTGCTTTTTGGAAGACAGCAAAGAGTAAATGAGAAACAGCAAGAATCCCAAATTATGGGTCAACGTAGACATGAAAGATCAGCTCTTCTATGCTATTGTTTCAAATCTCCCCCTGCCACAGATGACATCATCATTCATTCTCCCTGTCTCCTCAACCCCAGAATCCTATAAGCCTTCTTCACATTCAACCTGCCATCAAGATGCTTCCTGTGAAATACACTTAGAAGACTTTATCTTTCACTCAAACTTCCCTGCCTCTGTTTTTAAGTTAGATCCTCTTCAATTAATTACAAAAACCCTTCAACTGGTCTCTTTTCCTCTGGATCAAAGGTTTTAATTAGGGGCCCAAGGAAGAGCTTCAAAAGGTAAGAAGGCTCCACAAACCCTCTAAAACTTTAAACAAAATGTTTAGGCATATGCGCATAGGGGCATATTTCAAGGGAGACGTTTCATAGCTTTCATCGTATTATTCAGTGGCTCCCAAAAGAATACAAGTAGCCACTTTGAATTCATTCTCTGGAAATGCATCCTTGATACTGTGGTTAGACCAACAGACAGTTGGTCCTGAAACAGTTTTTATTTCTTTTCTCCTTTTAAAACAATCTACGAGGGAATCCTAACATAGACTAAGCTGGAACTCTTCATAAGCTCCCATATATGGTTCCAATGTACCTAGTCAACTTTGTCTCGTAATTTCTCAACAGGAATATTATGCTTTCCTCAGACTGTTGCCTTCACAGTATTAAGCAAAGACATGGTTATTCGTAGCTCTGTGTCTCTGCTAACACTGCTGTCACCTTCTGTCCTGCCTACTCTACACCACATGCAAAGCCTACCTCCAGATGCGTTCCCATGCTCATTTGGAGCACTTGTTTTTCACCATTGATAGACTATACCACACTCTTTTGAAAATTTTCTCATTTGGAAAATTTTTACTGAGTCTACTATAAACTGCACTATCTTTGACAGAGAGCTCAAGAAATCTTTTTGAGGACCTATTACTCTACTAGGTACTTGGGTGACAAAAACAGACAAGTAAGACATACTCCTTGCTTTCAAAGAGCCTTTAAAAAAATCCTCTATTATTTTCTGGCTATTTTTTGCCTATTAGATCTTGGCTACCCAATATAGCTATAAATTCCTTAAATGCTGGGGCTGCTATAAGTTCCATTTGTATCCCTTTACTTAACATATTGATAAGTACACCACAGCTACCCAATTAATACTGACTGAGAAATTGAGAAGGATCTGAGAGTAAATTTGGGTGTGTACCTTAGAGATATCTAAGAATTCTACTGATTAACCATAATTCTTTCTAGTATATAGATTTTTATAATATCCTGAAACCCACTAACTTAATTATTCCCATCTCATCTCTAACGGTCAATATAAATAGAAGCATGACAACAAAGAATATTTTCCCTGGCTTCTTTAAAATTCCTATTCTTCATTATGTATACCAGTAACAATTAATGTTACTCTAGTTGAAATTAACCCAACGTCTATTTACTTACCTATGTTAGTGAACCTTATAAATGCTATGTTTATTAGTGTACTCAATTTTATTTAGGGTTTAGGTCAAATATGAACAAATATTACAGAAAATTTGAGTTTTTTTAATATAAAGAATATTTAAAAGAAAAAAAAAAACCGTGAAAAGGTATGTCAACTTTTTAATATGTAAAACTCTAAATTACTTTAAAAAACCCAAAAACCTATAGAAATAATAACCAAAATATGGCCACAGCATTTTCATTTACGAAGTTAATGCAGTTGCTCATATTTCTCTTCAAGATAATGCCTCAATGAAACCTCAATCACGGCCCCAAAATAATTTTCATCCTCGGACTATATATATTTAAACTCTCATTGCTAAGAGTAAATTAGCACGTATGGTTATTACCGAAAACCAAGATTAGATTCAGTTATTTAGAATAATTAGAATTTTTTAAAAAGTCTTTAACAAAGTTAAATGAACACATCCTTACTTCGATCACAATTTTCTATTGCTTGGGCAGCTTGTGATGGTTTTAAGTATCGAACATAGCCCAAACCTTTACTTTCTCCAGTGACTTTATTCTTAATAATGCTGCAATACTCGATATCTCCATACACCTATGAGAGTTAAAAGAAATGATCTTAGAGGAGTCAAAATTAATAATTGAACAGACTATTTCAGAACTAACCTAAAATTTGTTTATTTGTGCTTCTTGCTCGCAAAAAAGAAATTAGAAACAGACTTCACAGCCATTTTTAATAATGGAATCAAAATGTCACAAACTAACGAGGCACTACAAAAACAACCATAATAATGATATAACCAAATAATAATGTAACTAAAATAATGATCATTTTTATCTACTGAGCATTTGCTTTACATATATTATCTTTTTGTTACAACAATCCTTCAAGGATATATATATATATATATATATATATATATATATATATATATATATATATATATTACACTGTGTATTTCACAGAAAAGAAGCTGGGCCTTAAAGAAATCAAATAATTTGTCAAAGTCATGGAGAGACAGTAAGAATTTGTGCATGGTCTGGAAAGCTCAACATTTTGCTAAGTAGTGGTTAAGAGCAGAGGCTCTGGAATTGAACCTTCTAGATTCAAATCTTGGCTCAGCCACTTATTAACTGGGCAGTTTAGTTATCCTGTGTGCCTGTCTCCTTATCTGTGAAATGGGGCTACTAGTTGTACCTACCTCATGGGGTTGTTTTAAGGGTTAAACGAACTAATATACCTTAAGTGCTCACAGAGGGTCTGAGACATACTAAACACTCAGTAAATGTTAGCTATAATTATTTGTCTGTCTCCTAAAAGGAGCAGAAGTGAATGTGCATTCTTTTGAAGGAGAGCCTCTCAAAGTATATCTCTAAAACACACTGGTTCACTCACAAAGTTAATACTCTGTGAGAAATACGTGATAAATATTTGCTTTTAATGTTGGAAGAATTATGGGATGTAAATTCTCAGTATTTATAATTTATGTTATAAAATTCTCATGTAACCAATTAGCAACTTAATTACTATGTATTTAGATAAAAATGTCCTATTTGTTCATTCAGAAAAAGAAAAATTTATAAATACAGAAGGTAAAAACTTTTTCTTATTATTGGAGAAAGTAAGGAATATATATTTTTGGTATTTGTTATTCTTCAAGTATTTAATTCAACTCTCAATTGAGGTAGGACAGAGGGAGCTTGAAAATTACTTTTTACTATTTGTTTCTTTTCTTTCCTGTTTGCTGCTTATCTGATTCATACTACTGGGAAGATTAGTAGGAAAAGGATGAAAAATTACAACTCAAAACAATTTAAAAATTGCTTTTTAAAAATTTTGTGAAAGTATATCACTACATATAAAAGTCAATGGCTAAAAAGAGATTTAAAATTGTCTCCAAATTTCATTGACTATAAGCTTACTATAGTTCAGAGCTGCAGTTAGTTTTTTCCTTAAATAGAACTCCTTCAGAGGCCTAATATGAGGACAAAAATCCTATGAAGGATAAGCCTTTCTGTGAATAAGCACAACATCAACATGCCACAGGCTTGTAACAAATGCTGGATAACACAGTCCACACCCTCAGGCTTGCCTGATTCATCTCTACATGAGAGGCAATAGAGAGGAGTGGTAAAAAGGTGCTTTGAAATTTTAAGGACCAAAAGCAGGCTCTGCATTCAGACAGCCTGGGTTTAAATATTGGCTCCATCACCACTAGGTATGTGACATTACTCAAAACTCTGAGCTTTATACGTCATTTTTCTGAATCTGTATTTTCATTATATGGGGGGGGGGGGAACCATCATTAATATTTTCCAGTTTTTACATATTCTTTAAAAAGTTAATTTATTCTAGGTTTAATATTTAAAAACTAGAAATAGATGACTTAAAAATAGTTATTTAATTCTCCACCACCAATCTAATGATCTAACTCAAAGAACACAAGATTTAGTAACTATACAAATGACTTAGGATTATAAGTTATCACAGATGCTAGTTGATTGGAAAATGTAAGTACCTTAAATTTTTCCCGCAGATCTTCTTCCGTGTAGGACTTTGGTATCATAACAAATATTCTTGTAAGTTCTTCATCTTCAACATCTCGGTGACTTCCAGATGATCTGGACTGAGCAATGAAAACCTAAGAAACAAGCAAAACCCCAAAAATAATGTGAAAAAGTCAACTGTTTTCCTATTCCTTAAGTATTTACTTCCTTATTAGAATGAGATTCGTATTAGGTTAAATGCAATACAATAGGGTCCCATCAAAAAGTTTTTTTAAGCAACCTTTATTGCAGTGACTTTTTATATGAGGGTATACCAACCTCTGTGGTGAGTTTTTTCCAAATGTATTTTTACTTTTGCATTTTTGTTTACCAAGAGCAACAGCCAGTGCACCGAAAAAGAATGTGTACTCTGCAGTTGTTGGGTAGAATATTCAATAAATGTCAATTATATAGCTGATTAGTAGTGTTATTACAACGTTACATATCTTTACTGATTTTGTCTACTTGTTCTATCAGATACTAAGAGAGGAGTGTAACAATCTGATTGTGAATTTATCTTTTTCCTTTGAGTTCTACAAATAACACTTCATGTATTTTAAGCTCTATTATCGGCTGCATAAACATTGTTATGTACCTTTTTTTTTTTTTTTTGCTGAGGAAGATTAGCCCTGAGCTAACATCTGTGCCAATCTTCCTCTATTTTATATGTGGGTCACTGCCACAGCATGGCTGATGAGTGGTCTAGGCCTGTGCCCGAGATCTGAACCTGTGGACCCAGGCCACCAAAGTGGAGTGCACCAAAGCCAACCACTAGGCCATGGGGCCAGCCTGTTACATATTTTTTGACTGATATTTTTATTCTTATGAAATTACCCTATCTCTATTAATACTCCTCATGTTTAAGATCATTTTTTCTGATACCACACGAGTTTTTCCTATCCATTTACTTTCGACTACTTTGTCTCTTTATGCTTAAAGCATGTCTCTTGTAAAGAGTGTTTAGTTTGGTCTTTTGGTTTTTTAAAATCCTGACACTCTCCATCTTTTAATTGGAGTGTTTAGTCCATATATGTTTAAAGTAATTAATGATACAGTTAGGTTTAAGTCTAGACGGTCATATTTTTCATTGTTTTCTTTCTAATATCAATCTTTTCAAAAAGGTAACGTAACCGTATTCTGGATGATCTCAGTGAGCAGTCACAGGATTTATGTGAGCAAGAGAACACAAAGGATGACTTGAGGCTCTATTTTCCTACTATTAGCAATTTTCATTGAAACATCATCTGTGACATTAGATTATTACTTGGAATTTAATTTGTAATATTCTTTTTATTTAATTTGCAAAATTGTTTTGGTTATATATTATTCCAGAAGAATGTTTAAATCTCTAACTAGGATTATGGATTTGTTTACAGAATTCTAAGCACAAGAATTTTAATGGATAGTTTTATTTTTTTATAACTTGAAGAAATGTAATAAAATTAATATAAATCATCACACAGGGTCCTTGAGGGTTTTTTCCTTCTTCTTCTTTCTTTCTTTCTTTTTATATGATGAGTGAAAGCTGTTATGTCCTCTGTAGGTACTGTGCATCATCTGGATCTCAGGTCCCTGCCACTCTCTCTAGCAGTGTGTATCTGATTTTTTCCCTTCTGGCTGACTTTATATATATATGTATTTTTGGGGGAAGATTAGCCCTGAGCTAACATCTGCTGCCAATCCTCCTCTTTCTGCTGAGGAAGACTGGCCCTGAGCTAACATCTGTGCCCATCTTCCTCTACTTTTATACGTGGGATGCCTGCCACAGCATGGCTTGCCAAGCGGTGCCATGTCCGCACCCGGGATCCAAACCGGTGAACCCTAGGCTGCCAAAGCGGAAGGTGCACACTTAACCGCTGTGCCACTGGGCCGGTCCCTCTTTATTTATTTTTAAAGACTGGCACTTGTGCTAACCATCTGTTGCCAATATTTTCTTTGTTTTTCTTCTCCCCAAAGCCCCCCAGTAGATAGTTGTATATTCTAGTTGTTGGTCCTTGCAGTTCTGCTATGTGGGATGCCACCTCAGCATGGCCTGATGAGCAGTGCTAGGTCTGTACCCAGGATCCAAAGCAGTGAAACCTTGGGCTGCTGAAGCAGAGCATGTGAACTTAACCACTTGGCCACGGGGCCAGCCTCTCTTCTTCTTTTTTAAAGGGGGGCTGTATACCATTCAAGAATGAGAAAATCTGGATCTATGGAATTCCAGAGTAGGAGGCAGCAACCAAAAGACGCAGAACTTCTAAAGCCATGGGATTTTAGAAATATTGAAAAAAAAGGTCGTTACGTTTGCTTGGAAAACAGCTTGGAAAACCCCACCCCCACAGCCCAAAGATTCTTCCCCAAGGTGTAGGACCTTGCTTATAAGATACAGCTGGTGACATATCCCTCGATAGAGTCTATTTCTGGTTATTCCTTCAATAAACCTACATTCTTTGCCAAGCACTATATGAGCTATTAGTAATAGCGTATTGAGTAACACAGAAATGGTCCACTACAAAGTTAGTCCAGGGGCCAGCCCAATGGCGTAGTGGTTAAGTTTGCACACTCTGCTTCGGTGGCCTGGGGTTTGCCACTTCAGATCCCGGGTGTAGACCTAAGCACCACTTATCAAGTCATGCTGTGGCAGGCGTCCCACATATAAAGTAGAAGAAGATGGGCCTGCATGTTAGCTCAGGGCCAATCTTCCTCAGCAAAAAGAGGAGGATTGGCAGTGGATGTTAGCTCAGGGTTAATGTTCCTCAAAAAAAAAAAAAAAAGAATAAAGTTAGTCTAGTGGATGTATCAGTAATGAATGGTCAATAGGGAAGTACAAATATGGAGCCTTTAAGTATATGGGAAGACACCAGGGGAAAAAAGAGTCTCAAGTAAGATTTGAGATTGCAGGTGCCATCAGATCACAAATTTCTAAATTTTAGAAAACGGAACATTTCAAACTTCTGATAAAGGAGACAGTATCTAAGTAGAACAGATGTATAATAATTAACCACCTAATAGGTGATTTCTCCTGAGATTTTATGCTCACAGACTACGGGCTCTAAATAAGAGGCAGTCTTACAAAACTAAAAACCAAGATTTTTCTCTTCTGGTTTCCACGTTTACTCCTTACCTCCAGATAATGTAGCTGGTCAGAATGACTCCTACTTGAAAAATCTTTTCTGGCTGTAGGCCTGGTGCTATAATTTTCTTATTCATTTTAAGGATCCCTTGGAACTTTGCAAAAGCAAAGTATATGAGAAAAACTGAAACTGAATTAACTTAGAAATACTGAAAAAAAACATATTCCAGTGGAAGACAGCCCAAACTGAAGCTGATGAAGAATGAACTTAGACTGTCTAACTAGGCACTGTAGTGCAACAACCTCTGGCTGAAGCTGAGTGGAGAAAAAGGTGAAAAAGAGAATTTAAACTTTAATAAGGAATAATTTAATTTCTCTGTGGCTACAAGAGAGGGTACCTTTCAGTGTCGGGACTTTTATTTCTCTTGTAGGAATTTAATCAGGGAAAGGGGGGGCCTATAAGTTTTAAATTTAGGGCATATTTTTGGGTTGCCTACAAGATCTCTGTGGTTATATTAAACTCGAAGTATAAAAACTGTCTCTGCTAAGATCGTAACTGCAAAGAGATAATTATCAATCTGGTCAAGAGTCAGCAAACTATAGTTTCCTGCTTTTCTAGAGCCTATGATTTAAGAATTGTTTTTACATTTTTAAAGGGCTATTAAAAACAAAAAATATGGGGGCTAGCCCGGTGGCGCAGTGGTTAAGTTCACACATTCCACTTCGGTGACCACACCAGTGGTTCACCGGTTCAGATCCTGGGTGCTGACCTACTCACCACTTGACAGGCCATCCTGTGGCAGGCGTCCCACATATAAAGTGGAGGAAGATGGGCACAGATGTTAGCTTAGGGCCAGTCTTCCTCAGCAAAAAGAGGAGGATTGGTGGCAGATATTAGCTCAGGGTTAATCTTCCTCAAAAAGAGAAAAAAGAGCAAAAAAGAAAAAAAACCCCAAAAATATGTGACAGAGACCCTATGTGGCTCACAAAGCCTAAAATATTTACTATCTGGCCCTTTACAGAAAAAGTTTGCCAACCCCTGATCTAGTATATGCTGTGGCCTTCTAAGTAATTTGATTGATGATCTGTTCGGACCCATTTCAGAGGGCTGGGGAGGTGGGAGCAGCGGGAGTGTCTACTGCCTTCTGTGTTGGTATATTCCCAGGCTCCTTCTCTTTTGTGAATGGAGGTACAGGGAAGACCTCCAGAGACTGAAATATCTGACTCTTGCACTTACACCAGTCCACATTAATAATGTTCTTCTCAGTTTTCTGTAGTAAACGGGAAAAAATGAAAAAAAAGTTGAGGGAAGAGAGAATTTTGTGGAAAGCTCCAACAGAATTACATATACAGCAACTTTTCTACAGGACAGTGAAGACTACAATTTGTGCAACTGCCAGATTCTCAGGAATGGGTTCTGAACTGAGTCCACAGCAAGTAAGGAATGACATCTTGACTGCTATTGACAAACAATGATATGCTGAGGGCTTACCTGTGCCAGGCACTGTACTCAAAGCATAGAGTAAATCAAATCACCTCGAAATCACCCTTCCTGCCATGTGTCAGTTACCTTACTTTTACAGACAAGTAAGTGCAGAAACTTAAAAACACCGCCAGGTTGAACTAAGAGTACACAAAGAAGCATTTAATAACAACATAACTACATTACCATGACAATGATTTGGCTCTTCTTAAAGCAGTTTACTTTGGTCTGCTTTCAAAGAAAAGTGGCAGTAACAAAACATGCTATTAATACCTTCACAAAGAGGCCTTATTTTAAAAACCACAGAAGTACAATATACAATAGGAGCAGTTTTAATCACCGCAGCTAAATACTATATACACGCATACTTCTGTCTGGGACTGGGAAAATGCCCAACACCAGAGGGCCAGAGCTTAATGTACTTTTATCAAGTTGCTAAAGCCCCAGACCTGCCTGAGGAAAGCCGAGTCATCTGTTTTGATACATCGTAATCCGGGGGTGTGAGAGAGGAGGGCCAGAGAAGTCCTCCACGCAGGCCAGGGCCAGAGCCAGGCCGTGGAATCCCGAGGTCCGGATTCGTGACAGCGGGAGCGGGGAGGCCCAGCCACTGCAGCTCTGCAGCCCGAGTCGCCGCAGCTGCCCGGTCCGACCCGGGGGCGGATGTAGCGCCCGCATCCCGCAAACCCCGCACCCCGGCGCAGCCTCGCGGGCTGGGGCCCTGAGGAAGCCTCTCTCCATGCCATCCTCCCCTAGGAATGCCAGGTGCTGCCAGCCCGCTCCCGGGAGCGGACGTACTACCCCTACCCCACCCTGACACAGCTTCGGGTGAAGGGGACCCATCCCTCCCCGACACCGCCCCCGCGGGCACCCCGACCGGCACCCGCACCTTGATGGGTTTGGTGTCGTTAGGGCTGAGGCACTGGCCGTGCATCTCCTCCATGGCCCTGCAGGCCTGCGAGCTGCGAGCGAACTTGACAAAGGCGATGCCCTTGGACTCCTTCGTGTGTTTGTCCCGCACCACCCAGATGTCCTGGATCTCCCCGAAGGGCGAGAAGCGTTCCCTCAGCACCGACTCCGGCGTGTATTTGCTGATCACCAGGAAGATGCGGCTGTTGGGCGGCTCGTCCAGGCTGTCCACGCCCGGGCGGAAGCCTCCGCCGCTCGCGCAGCTGCCTGCCTCGTCCATGGCGCTCCACCCCGGCGCGGGAGCCGGGCCCGGGTCTCCTTCCGTCCTCCTCGCTTCCGCCGTGCCCGCCACTGCAGCTGTCGCACGCTCAGCCGTTGCGGGTCCGGCGCTCCGCTTCCGGAAGACGGAAGAGTGTGGCGCCCGCTGCTGTCCGGCCGCAGCGTGCCGGCTTCCGGGGAGCGGCCTGCAGCGCCCCCCAGCGGCCCGGGGGAGCCTGACCCCGCGCAGGCCTCCAATCCCAGGCGTCAGGGATGCCGTCGTCCTTCCCACCGTCAGAAGAGCCCCGTCTGGTGCACAGACTTTCCCAACGATGGCCTTACCCCACCCCCACAGCCCAAAGATTATTCCCCAAAACTTGCCATTTTGGTCATAAGCTTAATAGAAGACCACTGTAGGAGAGAGTTAAAACTATATAGACTTGGAGCTGGAAGGAATCTTTGAGGTAATCCAATTCCAGCCTCATCTGTTGAGATGTGGAAATTGAGACCCATGGAATAGCCAAAGGTAATAGAGAAACAAGTAACAGAGCCAAAACCAGAACCAGCTTCGAATGCTGATTTACTGTACTCCGAAAGCACCTCTGGGGGTTGGAGGGCTGAAATGGTGGCTTGCTCAGCCGTGGAACTAGGAGAAATTCTAAGGTGCAAGCAAAGTGGGAAATCTGTACTGACTTCCAAGGCTTCTTCATAAGCCTTAGAGGAAAGGCCAGCAGAAAACTAGCAGAAATCCAGAAACAAGGCCTGGATTTAGCAATGGCATTGAAATGAAATGAAAGGAATAAACCAGAAAGTGGTCCAAGAGCAGAGCTCCTTAAACGTTCAAGGCCAGGCTGCTAAGACCTGTGTTGCTATGAAATCAAACAGATAAATATTATTTATCATGCGCCAACTATGTGCCAGGCTCTGTGCAAGGAGCTAGACATACCATGGGGAACAGGAAGGACATGATCCCTGCCCTCAGAGAGCTTTTGTTCTGTTGTGGAAATCTTACATATAAATACATAACGCAAAGTAATGTCAGATTGTGTTAAACAGTATTGCCACTGAATTCTATGAGCTTGGACAAGTTACTTCATATTTCCAACTTCAGTTTCCTCAACTGTAAAGTAGAAATAATATTACCTACTAAATGGTGTACTCGTCAAGCTTAACTAATTAATTCATCCATTTATCTAAGCAACAAATGTTTTCGACTGTTTACTATGTGTTGGGCACTGTACTATATTCAATTGATATAGTATTAAACAAAATGGTTACTCTCCTTCCCTCATGAAGTTAGTAGTTTGGTCTTGTCTGGTTAGGATTGTGTGAGATAATCTATATGGAGCTAATAGCTTAGAGATCATATGAGATAATATGTGTAGAATGGCACAATAGAGATTAACTTTCTTGCTCTCTTTGACTATGGTGTCCACTCTGTCACCATTGATGTTGTATAGTTGCATGATGGCAGCTGAGAGTCAGAGATTCTGGGTTTTTACCTTGACTTTAGCACAAGGTTGTGACAATTTCCCCTTGCATTATATTCCACATCTGTAAAATGAGGGCTCTGTTTACCCTGGAGCTTAGCAAGTCAATGAAGAATTTTATCTTAACTTTCCAGTTCTCTTTACCTTATCCAGGCCAATCAAGATGAATGAAAATAATGTGGTAATGTAACAATTTTATTGATGTGAGGAAGTGCAAAGATCGTAGCAATACTACTTGCACCCTAGTGCCATCTAGTGGAAAATGTGCAATTTTCTTAAACTGCACTGACTGGGCAATTTCTATTTGTAAAACATTCCTACTGACTTGGTATCCTGAAAATTTTAGGCTGATATTCAGAGCTGTTACTTTTGTTTTTTTTCTTAGAGAAGGGGTACAAGATTGCATAAAACAAAACCAGGAACATAAATGTTTCGAAATGCTAGGAAAGCAAAATTTCCTTACTACTCAATCATGTGAAATACAACATATTCAAGGAAAATAAGAAACTTACTTATAAATTACTAAAATACAGTAAGTATATTTTTATTCATATGACATCTATTTATTTTAAACAGCTTTTTGAGATCTAATTCATATGTCGTACAATTTATCCATTTAAAGTGTTAAGTTAAATGGTTTTTAGTATGTTCACAGCATTGGATAACCATTGCTACAATCAATTTTAGAACATTTTCGTCAATAATGACAGATTTGTCATATTTCAAATCATATAATATCATATGTGAACATGAATCACATATAACTAAAACAGCTGAAAATTCTGAAGTTTGAGAGAATGATTATTCATTGGTCTTATATTACAGAAAAGATGTTCTGGGCATTTGAAGATTAAAATTTTTCAAGGTCTTTAAAACATGTAGCCTATAATGCACAATTATTAGAGTGATAAACACGTATTTATTTCACATGAAATTCAGATTTCCCTTGAAATTTTTTCTTCCAAAATTCATATGAATTTCTTTTTAAAAAATAAGAGATGATATTGTGACTTAGTTTTGAAATGCAAGAAGAAGTTAGTAAATTCTTGTTTGTTTTCCAGAAAGTCTTGAATTATGATGTAATTACAATAAGGCTTACTGGTCATTGATATTAGTCTTCATACATTATGTTTAATTAAGTAAAAACGTTTTGCCCTATTTGCAAATTTTTAATAGATTTTACCACTGATATTTATTAGTGATCAATTATTACCTTTCATATTGTTCTGTAGGAATATGATCCAGAGTCTCCATTTTTCCCATCTGTAAGGCTACTGGCTACTGATAATGTATGCAAGCAACTAGCCTGGCCTGTGGTAGGCACTCAAGAAATGATAGTCTCCTTTTACTTGAGTTTGCATGTCTTCATTTGAGTTTGAGGATAATATTTAACTCCTGACTTCTTTCTCCCAGTAGACCTGGTCCTTTTGATTCAATTTGATGACGTACATCTTTTAAATATGTAGATCACAGGACAGAAGTCACAGGTATCAGTTAGAATAGTTTCATCCAACCATTGGGTAATTGTGGTTATTTAAATTAAAATAAAATTAATGAAAATTAACTATAATTAACATTATTAAAAATTCAGTTAGTCGCATAGCCAAATTTCAAGTGTTTAAAAGCTACTTGCAGCTAGTAGGCAGCCCTCATGAAGAACATTTCCAACATGGCAGAAAGGTTTATTGGACAGCGCTTTAGAGAACAAGAATATCGGGTAAACCTCCCACTTACCTAATTCATAGAATTTTCACGATCATTTTCCCAAGTACCTTGATTGTTGAGCAATTTAAAAAATTATCTTAATCTTCCTATTTCTCTGTCACAGCCCTACCACTCACGTCTCAGTGAGTATGTGACCACAGGTAGGCTCCTTTCCCTTCCCATGTTTTCGTAAACACAACTTCAACTTTCTCACTTGTCTGCCTTTGGGGTACCTTCATTTCCTTGTACCTTTCTCAGTTCTTCCCTCCATATCTCCCTCCCTTGCCCCTTCAGAACTCATTCTCTCTCCATTTCTATCCATACTCCATTCTGCTCTTTTGGCAGTTAGCAAGCAGCTTTGCAACCTTGCTGTCAGTTCTGGCATTATTGTATTTTTATGTAGCTCATTTATAATGATTTAACTTTTAATATATTTAAATCTTGCTCTAGCTGGATTGTAACTCATAGAAAATCGGGGCTCCGGTTTGGTGTTTGTATTTCCAAGTTGCTTGTCACAGTGCCCTGCCCATAGCGACTCTCGTTTTATTCTTTTGTTGACGTGATTTCATTCTTGTGATCAAATGCTAATGGACCATTCATAAATGTCGAGTTCCTATTTCAAGCAAGAACTGGTACATACTGTAAATAGACATAGATAATTGAACTCTTTGGTTAGGTAGAAGTTAAACAAACGAAAAAAGTGCCAGGCTTGGGACTGTTGCGCTCGAAAGACATTCATTCACTTTGCCACATTTAGACAGTCAGCGACAGCACAGCAGGTGCAAGGCTTTAAGGCCCTGCGAGAGTTGCGATCCCGCGGGATCTGGGGGCCAATCAGTTGCGCGGATGGAGCCCGGCCTGCTGTTGCCCAGCGTGCACCGGAAGCACATGTCTGGTTGGACCTCAGTGCCGGTGTTTGAGGCTCTGCTGCGGAATTGCCAGCCTTGAGTTTGGGGCGCAGGCTCTGCCCGGCAGCGGCCCCGGTGACTGCCAAGGGTTACCCTGGGAGGCAGAGGGCAGAGCCGCTGGCCCAGGGGTAGGTGTGAGATTGGCTGTGAGGGAGCGGGCCAGGCACTGATTATGAGCCAATGCAGTTTGGGCCTGGGTCCACCCAGAGAGGTGTATCCAGCCATCCTGCTCCCTGCTCGTCAGAGGCTTGCCCTAGCGTCGGCCTGGTGGGACCCAGGTGTCCTTAAGTGCAACAGAAGACTTTTCTAGCGAGGGGCCTCTGCAGCCTTTTTGAATTCTGGGTGGGACTGATTTTGAGTAGAGCCTTCCGCCCACGCTTGGCAGAAGTCGACTCAAAATGGAGGTGGTGGCATTCAAGAGCCCAGATTGGGTGTTTGGAAAGGTGGATCGTCATTCCTGTTCGGAGGTTCAGTGACAGCTGATTACAAGGGAGAGAGGCCGTAGACGCCTGAGTGTGTGTGTGTATGTGTGGGGGACGGCAGGGGCGGGGATCACAGACGTGAAGCGATTTACCCAGGATCCCACCTTTGTGATGCATCCCACTTTAGTACTTTTTCCACTACAACACGCAGAATCCCACTTAATCATTTTGAGTCTGTGTAGTATTCACCCTTAAAATATTCTAGTGAGCTTACCCTCCTTCATCACTTCAATTTTGTGGGTTTTGTAAATTTTGAAAGCTTTATTGGTGCCTTGATTGTTCTTAACACATTCATCTTTTTACGGTTAAAGTGAGATATGGCAATGGTATGTACCAGTAGCAGAAAGTGTTTCACTTCCTCCTCTTTAATCACTCTCGCTCAGTTAAGCATGCGCAGTGTGTCAGACCTGGTGTTCAACCTAGGGTTGCTTAGATCACTCTTAAAAGGGAATTGTTAAAATTCAACTGCAAGGATTATACATTTAATATTGCTCTTCCGTTCACCTTTCGCCATTTCTCTCCACTTCTCATCAACTCGTGACTTTAAACAAGCTACTTAATCTCCCTCATCTGTAAAAATAGAGATATTAATGGTATCTGTCTCACTGGGCTGGTGTGAGGATTAAATGCATTAAAAATATATAAAGAGCTTAGACTTATGCCTGGCACATAGTAAGCCATGTATACGTGTTTGCTACTGTCACCCTGTCTATTTACCGTTAGAATTACTTCATTCTCTGGTGAGTCATCATTATCATACCAGATGTCACATCTTTGCCTATTTTTAGTGAGGTATTTCTTCTTAATTACTAAATACCAGTAGAGAGTGCCAAATGATTATAAGACAAAATGAATTCTCTTGACATCCTTTCTGATCTTCCTGCCTCCCTTGCTGCCACTGCTGAATCTATTGGTTTAAATGCAATTTGAAGAGGGTCGTTGGAATTGCAGGTATTGCACAGCAGTGATTAAAGATGGCAGCGGTGAATGTTTTAATTATGATAAATACTGGTAGTTTGAACAGTGGTAATGGAAATTTTCTCATAAGTGACTTGCATGTGAAATCTATATAAATAAAGAGAATGTTAGTTTTTTCTTTTTTTAAAAAAAGTCTCGGGTCTGGCCCCGTGGCCGAGTGTTTAAGTTCTCGTGCTCTGCTGCAGGTGGCCCAGTGTTTTGTTGGTTCGAATCCTGGGCGCGGACATGGCACTGCTCGTCAAACCACCCTGAGGCAGCATCCCACATACCACAACTAGAAGGACCCACAATGAAGAATATACAACTATATACCGGAGGGGCTTTGGGGAGAAAAAGGAAAAAATAAAATCTTAAAAAAAAGTCTCATTTTCTGAATTACCAGTAACATTTAATTGGTATAAAAATCAATCCGATCTTTCTGCTTTATATAAAATTGGAAATAAGGATTCTTTAGTTAGTACTGAGATGACATTTTGTTTTTGTATGATACCAAATTTATAGTTACAGTGAATGTATTTTGCTAAAAGGCTGTAAATTTGTTTTTCTGACTAAAGTTTTTCTCTCTATGACTCCTGGTTCAAAGACTCAATGGATTCTGTATCTAAATAGAGAATTGGTTGAACTCATATAGTTAGAAATTGAATGCAGTGTTTTGAGTGAAGTTTGGAATTTTAACGTAAGCTTCTCTTGGATAAAGTGAATTTTCTTACTCCACTTTTTGTTGGACCTAAAACATTGATTAACAGCTTATTTGTTTTGGATACTGCCCAAAGAAAACTTCTGTCTTTCCTTTAGGTGGACTATTGACACTGTTTTGGGTTTCCACATAGATTTAAAGAAATTAGGAAGAGCAGTATATTTTACTGTATGTGAAGTACTGGCCTCTCTTTGAGTAATAGCTAACTTTAGTTAAACAATACTGTACTTTTCAGTACTGTCAGAATAAAATAAACATTTTCTAGTTTTCAGTAGAATTGTAAAGGTAGAAAAATGTGCATAGAACTGTACTGTCAAAGAATTAGGTATTTTCATGATTTCTATAACAGTGACTTTTATGTTGAAATCCATCCCCACTCCCACCTCCCCAGCACCCATTCTTCAAGAAACACAAAGAGCAGGCAGACTGAAACCCAGCTACTGCATTCATTAGCATTTCAAACTACATTTTTTTCAATAAGTTGAAATTATTTTAATTTTTACATCATTTTGGATGGAGGAGCATTTATTTAATTATGTAACAGTTTTTGGCAGTCAAAATATCTTTGTATGAAATTTATTGTATATATCTATCACCATATAATAAAACCTTTCCTACTTAAAATCGTGTATTTTCCACTACATTGGTATTAAACACGTAATGCCTGCCACAGCATGGCTCGCCAAGTGTTGCTACGTCTGCACCCGGGATCTGAACCGGCAAACCCTGGGCTGCTGAAGTGGAATGTGCGAACTTTGCTGCACCATTGGGCTGGCCCCTGTGTGGTTTTTAATTTTATAGTTCTGTCTATTATTGTAGGCATATAAATACTCATAATAAATATCATATTTAAGCACCTTTTCATTTTGTTCTATTCTTATTTTTAAGTAAGGGGATATCAAGTTAGACCTATGTGTTTCATGTCATCTTTTGCATATGCACTTTTTGGAAGTGAAAAGAAAAAATGGAATATGATTGACCTGGATAAGTTACTGTAATTGTTTGAGGGCTGAAGTAAAACAAGGGTTATACCAATAGCAGTTTCTGAAGCAGCTAAAGCTAAAAATTGAAAATAAACCTGATAAATGAGATGATTAAGTCTTCGTAAAATTGGATGCTATGTTCATGTTTTTGAGCACTCAGACGTTAAAGCATGTGTGCTTTAAATTATGTTTTTGTTTGATATCATTAGTATTAATTTCAAACTGATGGAATTCCTTTTTTCCCAGCTTTGTAAATCTGATATTTTCTTTGGTCTGTGGTTTAATGTTTCATTGCAGAACAAAATGGGAGATGCTGAAGCAGGCAAGAAGATCTTTATTCAAAAATGTGCTCAGTGCCACACAGTGGAAAAAGGTGGAAAACACAAGACAGGTCCAAATCTCTGGGGCCTTTTTGGCCGAAAAACAGGACAAGCACCAGGATTTTCTTACTCTGATGCAAACAAAAACAAAGGTAAAAATTAGGCAGTTATGGGAGAGAACCAGAAACTTTGTAGCAAAGAAGAAAGCGCATGATTTAATATTATAATAATTTCCGAATTTGCAGCATTAAAATGAAATCCGCATGTTTATATTACTGAAATATTGATTTATATCATAAGATCTACGTTTGGATAACTGTTCATCTTTTTGATCAGAGGAATTAGCAATTCTCTGTGGCATAGGTTTTTGCCTGTACAAGGTATTTGATTTTATGCAGTACATGTATGTTGAAAAAGCATGATCTAAATTAAAAAAAAATCACATCATATTGTAGTGGCATAATGGTAGTTTTCTATTTGTGGTAGTGATTCTTTGGAGTGTAGGGGGACTGCTATATAGTTTGAAACAGTATATTCAGTGATTTCTTTGTTGGTGGAAAGTGGATAGATGGCAGTTAAAGTGAGAGCATTTTAGGGTTGAAATTAAAAATGGTTGGAAAAGACTGTAATATCTTTGCAAAGCAATTTATTCCTCCTGGATATGCATACACATACACATACATACATCCATATGTGTATATCATTAGGATTCACTTAAAAAATAGGGTACAACTCTAAAATAGAGTGCAACTCTATTTTGAACTGTTCTTGGGGCCTAACATTTCTTACAGGCCCAAATTTCAGATCACTACTACACTGCTTTTTGGAAAGGTTATTTTATTTTATCTTGTTTTTTATTTCTTTTTATTCCTTTTATTGAGGTGAAATTCACGTAACATACAATTAGCCATTTTAAAGTGTGTAATTCAGTAACATTTAGTGCATTCACAGTGGTGTATGATCACCACCTCTCTGTAGTTTCAAAACATTTTAATTATCCCATTAGAATCCCTGTACCCATGAAGTAATCACTCTGCATTTCCTCCTATCTCTAGCCCCTGGCAACCACTAAACTGCTTCCTGTCTATGGATTTGCCTATTCTGTATATTTCGTATAAAAAGAGTCATATAATATATGACCTTTTGTGTCTGGCTTTTTTCACTTAGCATAATGTTTTCAAGGTTCATTGAAGTTGTAGCATATATCAGTATTTCATTTCTTTTTTATGGCCAAATAGTATTCCCTCGTATGTGTATATCACAATTTGTTTATCCATTCATTAGTTTATGGACATTTGGATTGTTTCCACCTATTGCCTTTTGTTAGTAGTGCTGCTATGAATATTTCTGAATAACTGTTTGTTTGAGCCCCTGTTTCTTAGTTCTTTTGGATATATATTTAGGAGTGGAATTGCTGGATCATTTGTTAAATTTTTGAGGAAAAGTCAAACTGTTTTCCGTAGCAGCTGTACCATTTTACATTCCTATCAACAATGTAGAAAGATTCCTATTTCTCTATTTCCTCACCAACACTTGTTCTTTTCTCTTCTTTTTAAAAATTTGTATCTTAGTGGGTGTGAGGTGATATCTCATAATTTTGCTTGTATTTACTTCATGAACTGTGATTTTGAACATCTTTTCATGTGCTTGTTGGCCATTTTGATAATTTCTTTGGAAAAATGTCTATTCATGTTCTCTGCCCATTTTTTAGTGTGGTTGTTTTGTCTTTTTGTTGTTGAATTGTAAGAGTTCTTTATGTATTCTGGATACTGAATGCTTATCACGTATGTGATTTGCAAATATTTTCTCCTATTCTATAGATTGTCTTCCTTTTCTTGATAATGTCCTTTGAGGCACAGAAGTTTTTAGTTTGTGTGAAGTCCATTTATCTATTTTTGTTGTTGATGTTGCTTGTGCTTTTGGTGTCAAATCTAAGAATTAATTGCCAAATCTGAGGTCATAAAGATTTACCCTTATCCTTTCTTCTAATAGTTTTATAGTTTTGGCTCTCATATTTAGGTCCTTGACCCATTTTAAATTAATTTTTGTATAGAGTGAGGTAACAGTCTGGTGTCATTCTTTGCATGTGGTTATCCAGTTGTCATAGCACCATTTTTTGAAGAGACCATTCTTTCCCAGTTGAATAGTCTTGACACTCTTGTTGAAAATCAGGGCCCACCTGGTGGCACAGAGGTTAAGTTTGCACATTCTGCTTCTCAGTGGCCTGGGGTCCGCAGGTTTGGATCCTGGGTGCAGACATGGCACCACTTGGCAAAAGCCATGCTGTGGTAGGTGTCCCACATATAAAATAGAGGAAGATGGGCATGGATGTTAGCTCAGGGCCAGTCTTCCTCAGCAAAAAGAGGAGGATTGGCAGTAGTTAGCTCAGATCTAATCTTCCTCAAAAAAAAAAAAAAGAAAGAAAATCAATTGGCCATATATGTTGCAGTTTACTTCTGGACTTTCAGTTCTATTCCATTGGTTTCTATGTTTATCCTTATACCACTACCACGCTGTTTTAATTACTGTAGCTTTGTAGTGAGTTTTGAAATTGGGAAGTGTGAGCCTTCCAACTTTGTTTTTATTTTCCAGTATTGTTTTGGCTATCCAGGGTCTTTTGCAATTCAATGAATTTGAAGATCAGTTTTTCCATTTCTGCAAAACACGCCTTTGGAATTTTGATAGAGATTGCATTCTATCTATAGATTGCTTTGGGGAGTATGCCATCTTAACAATATTAACTTTCCAATCTATGAACATGGGATGCCCTTCCATATTATTTAGGTCTTTAATTTCTGTCAGCAATGTTTTCTAATTTTCAGTGTACGAATCTTTTACCTCCTTGGTTAAATTTATTCCTAAGTATTTTATTCTTTTAGATATTATTATAAATAGAATTGTTTTTTTTTTCCTTTTTGGATTGTTCATTGCTTGTGTATAGGAGCATAAATGATCTTTGTATGTTGATCTTATACCCTGCAACTTTGCTGAATTGATTTATTTTCTGTAGTAGATTTTTTTGGTGGATTCTTTGGGATTTTCTGTATATAGAATCATGTCATCCGTGAATAGAGATAGTTTTACTTCTTTCTTTCCAAGTTGGATGGCTCTTACTTCTTATTTCCCCCTAATTGCTTTGGCTAGGACTTCCAGTTGAATTCTGAATAGTCCTCGTGAAAGCGAGCATCTTTGTCTTATACTTGATCTTAGGGAGAAAGCTTTCAGCTTTTCACCTTGAGTATGATGTTAGCTGTGGGTTTTCTGTAAATCCCCTTTTTCAGGTTAAGCACTTTCCCTTTTATTCCTAGTTTGCTGAGTGTTTTTATCATGAAAGAATATTGGACTTTGTCAAATGCTTTTTCTGCATTTATTGAGATGATCGTATTTTTTTTTCTTTCTATTAATCTGGTGTATTACATTGATTGATTTTCTTGTGTTGAACCACCCTTGCATTCCTAGGATAAATCCCACTTGGTCATGGTGTGAAATTCTTCTAATGTGCTGTTGGAGTTAGCTTGCCAGTATATTGTTGAGGAGTTTTGCATTTGTAGTTATAAGAGATAGTGGTTTCTAGTTTTCTTGTGGCTTTGGTGTTTGGAGAAGTTTTAAATATAGATAAATGGAAGCTGTAAGTCCTCTTCATATTGATTTGAATTTAGTATTTTCAGACTTTGTAATGCGTCTTATAGTGCTTGTATAGACTATAATATACCTTATTGGATTGAGCTTTGCAGACCATGTTGTAGGAGAAGGGCTTTAATAGGGAAGTTGTCATCTGGTGCACTAGTTTTTTGAGTACACATATAATAGCTTATACTTTGTCAAAGGAGGGGTTCTGCTTATTTTAATCTGTGTTAATGTTTCTAAGAAGATAGTGTTTTGGGTTGGTCTCAGCCTATCGATAGTGATGCTATTGGCTAATAATGCCTAGGGACACTCACCTGGGCCTGTACTACTTGTGGTGAGCTCCCACAGACCCTTCCCCCACTGAAGCCAGTGTTGTGGCTGGACTGGCCCTTGTGGTTCTTATTATGATTGCAAGATGCACCTCAACAACAACCATCAGGGAACTTTGAAAAGACAAAGTTTATTACTTACAAGTCCTGGAAGGTACATGGAGCCTGTGTTGCTGTGATTTTGCTGTATTTTGTAGATGTAATTAACATCTACAATCAGTCGACCTTGAATCAAAGGGGATTATCCTCAATAATCTGAGTGGACCTTGCCCAATCAGTTGAAAGACTGCAAGAGCAAAACTGAGATTTTCCTGAGGAAAAAGAAATTCTGTTTGTGAGACTGCAGCTTCAGCATCTGCCAGAGAGTTTCCAAGGGCCTGGGCAACATAGTGAGGTCTTAGGGAGAGAGAGAAAGAGAGAGGGAGAGAGTGTGCAAGCATGAGTCTGGGGTTCTGCTTTTATTGCGGTCAAGGGTGGGGCGCCTAGGATTTCACAGGTTCACTCTTTACTGGTGAATTTAAAACATAAAAGTGGAGATTAAAGCACAAGAAGGAAAAAGCAAATGATCAGTTTTCTAGGTCTACCAGAGCTTTCTTAAAAAAGGGAACTTCATGGGTGGGGCCACCTGGCTTTTTATCTAGTCAGGTATCTGGCAATGTGTTTATTTGAGATGGATGTCTTAGAAGTAGATGTCTTGGTAATCAAAAGCTTAATGTCAGGCACTTACATTGCAATCAAAAGGCTAATTGTCAGGTGTTTATACTGCAGATAGATAAGATATAATGAAATGTTTGTTATCTGGAATTTTGGGAAAAGGGACCTTGTGGATAGTCCAATGGTTTGGTTAAAACAAAATTAGCACATGTAGGGGTTGCCACCTCTTTTTGAAGATAAGATACTTTTCATTTTCCTGAAGCATTGAGAACAATACAGTTTAGTAGGATGAGAGGTGGCAAAGACCTTGGCCCCTAGACTTCTCTTGCGTTTCCAAGCAAACCAGGGTGGGGTAGGTGGGCAATATATAGTAAGTCTAACTGCTTTAGAGCACTACTAAAAGACCTTAGCATTTGAGGACTGTGTTAATTTCCTAGGGCTGCTGTAACAAAGTACCATAAAGTAGATGGCTTAAAATAGCAGAAATTTATGGTTTCACACTTCTAGAGGCTAGAAGTGCAAAATCAAGGTGTCAGCAGGGCCATGCTCCCTCTGAAAGCTGTAGGGCAATCCTTCCTTGCTTCTTCCTAGCTTCTGGTGGTTTGCCAGTAATCTTGGTGTTTTTGGCCTACAGCTCATAACTCCAATCTCTGCCTTCATCATCACATGGTCCCTGTGTGTTTCTGTCATCTCATGGCCATCTTATTGGGATACCAGTCATATTGGATTGGAGGCCCATCCTACTCCAGTGTGACCTTGTTCAACTTAACTAATCATGTCTATAATGACATGTTTGCAAACAAAGCTACATTCTCGGGTACTAGGGGTGAGAACGTCAACATACCTTTATTCAGGGAACACTCATAATAAAGGGCCATATATACATAAAATAAATACGTAGATAATTGATAAAATAGTTATATTAAAACGGAATAGAATAAAATTTAATCTTTGTCAAATCAAGGATGCTTCAGCATCTTTTTAAACATTAGTGTAGTTGTTTTTAACACAATATCACTGTATTTAGTATGTGGAAAAATGCTGGTTAATGGGTATTCTATAATAAGGAATTTGTCTCGTCTTTGTCCCAGGTCCCTGGGAGGGAATCTCTGAAACCTTGGAATTTCCTGAATGATAGGAGTGTCTTTGTTATTTGAGGTTGGGCCCTGGGAGGATGGCCTGAGTTTACACCAATGAGATTACTTGTGGTAGGTCTATTAGCCTACCATTTCAGGATGGTGGCTAGCCAAGCTGGAAAGATCAACTATGTGATTAGAGAATTGGAGCTTTGCGCTAGGTGATGTCAGTTCCACCACCAGGGATAAGGGGTGGGACCTGGAGATTGAGTTCAGTCATCTGGCTAATGATTCAATCAATCATGCCTATGTAATGAAACCACAATAAAAACTCTGGACACTTTAACTGGAAGCTCTGGTTGAGCTTCCTGGTTGGTGAACACATCAATGTACTGGAAGGGTGGTGAGTCCTGATTCCACAAAGACAGGACCCAGAAGCCTTGTGTTTGAGACTTTCCCAGATTTTGCCATGTGGGTCTCTTCATCAGGCTGGTCCTGATTTGTATCCTTTATAATAAAACTGTAATTGTAAGAATAGTGCTTGCCTAAGTTCTGTGAATCATTCTAGCAAATTATCAAACTTGAGGGGGTCCTGGAAACCCTGAAATTTATATCCATTTGGTGAGAAGTTTGGTGGCCTGAGGACATCAGACTTGCTGCTGGTGTCTGAAATGAGGGCAGTATTGTTGGGGACTGTGGAGTCTGTACTAATTCCAGGCAGTTAGTGTCAGAATTCGGTTGCATTTTATTGCAATAGGGTTTCTAGTTGATAGAATATTGAGTAAACCTGGTTTAAACTTGCATTTATTGTTGGTATTTATATGGCTTTTTAATTTTCGAAGTCATGTTTCTCTATATGATCATTTTATTACTTTATAATCCTATTACAAGAGCAGTCCACTTTTGAAGTCCTAATTTGTGGAACACTTATAACAATATTTCTTCCTTTAGCTGCCACTATTTTGAGGACTTTATTGCTTATTAGCATTGACTTGCAATTACGTTAAAACTTGTTACAAATATATCTTTTATTATAGATTATTGTCAAAGATTAAAACCTGTATAGAAGGTTTGGCTTTAACATTATATAAGAATTAGAAATAAAATTTCCCTAAGTCAGATCATTTAAGTAAAATTTGTGACTTATTTGGGAATATAATTTGTTAGTTCTATGGATGAAATAAAAATAATAAGTAGTAGAATGAAATTGGACCCCTATCTTACACCACTCACAATATTTAACTTGAAATGGTTTAAAGACTTAAAACATAGACTTGAACCTGTAAAACTCCTATAAGAAAACATGGAAAAAGATCCTTGCCATTGGTCTTGGCAACAATTTTCTGGATATGATACCAAAAGCACAAGCAACAAGAACAAAAATAAATATGTGAGACTACATCAAACTAAAAAGCTTCTGCTCAGCAAAAGAAACAGTCAACAAAATGAAAAGGCAACCTATGGAATGGGAGAAAATATTTGCAAACCATATATCTGATAAGGGGTTAATATCCAAAATATATGAAGAACTCATACAACTGAATAGTGAAAAAACAAACAAACTGATTAAAAAATGAGCAGAGGACCTGAATAGACATTTTTCCAAAGAAGAGATACAGATGGCCAACAGGTACATGAAAAGGTGTTCAACATCACTAATCATCAGGGAAATTCAAATCAAAACCACAATGAGATATTGCCTCATGCCTCTCAGAATTACTATAATCAAAAAGACAAGAAATAGCAAGTGTTGGTGAGGTCGTGGAGAAAAGGGAACCTTTGTGCACTGTTGCTGGGAACGTAAATTGGTAGAGCCACTATGGAAATCAGTATGGAGTTTCCTCAAAAAGTTAAAAATAGATCTATATGATCCAGTAATCCCCCTTCTGGGTATATATTCAAAGAAAATGAAGACAGGATCTGGAAGAGATACTTGCTCCCCCATGTTCATTGCAGCATTATTTACAATAGCCAAGATCTATATATATGTAATATATACACAAAAACACGATAAAATATTCTTCGGCCATGAGAAAGAAGGAAATCTTCCTGTTTGCAACAACTTGGATGAACCTTGAGGGCATTATGATAAGTGAAATAAGTTAGAGAAAGATGAAAACTGTATAATAACACTTATATTATACAGTGGAATAAAAAAAAGCCAAACTTAGAGAAACAGAGAGTAGAGTGGTGGTTAACAGGGCCTGGGGTCAGGGGTAATGGTGACAAACTTCCAGTTACAAGATTAACAAGTTCTGGGGATCTAATGTATAGCATGGCACTTATAGCTAATAATGCTGTATTGTATACTTGAAAGTTGCTAAAAGAGTCCGTTTTAAATGTTCTTACCACAAAAAAGAAAAAGTAATTCTCAGATGGTGTGGAGGTTTTAGCTAATGCTATTGTAGTAATCATTTTGCAATATATGTGCATCAAATCAACACATTGTACACCTTAAATTATACAATGTTATATGTTAATTATATCTCAATAAAGCTGGAAAAAAGAATAATGTAAGTAGCTTACTACGTTAATTGAACTAGGGTTTTAAAATGAGGTTATTTAGAATAAAATAAGGATTTAAAACACTTTATCATATCTTGACCAAAGACAGATTTGAATAATTAAGAAGAAAAAGGAAGTCAATAGTTGAATTTTAATACAAATTGTGGAAAACTGTGTATCATATTTCATTTTCTATGTATGATCTTTCTCTTGGAAATAGTTATACTATTTTAGTTTTCAAAAGAATATGGAAATTCTCTTTTTTTTTTTGAGGAAAATTAGCCCTGAGCTAACATCTGCCACCAATTCTCCTCTTTTTTGGTGAGGAGGACTAGCCCTGAGCTAACATCCATGCCCGTTTTCCTGTACTTTATATATGGGACGCCTGCCACAGCGTGACTTGACAATCAGTGCATAGGTCCGCACCTGGGATCCAAACTGGTGAACCCCAGGCCACTGAAGGGGAACATGTGAACTTAACTGCTGCGCCACTGGGCTGGCCCCCAAAATTCTCATATGTTAAAGAAGATTCTTTGTCCCGTATGACTGACTTAGAGCATAGTTTTACAAAATTCATAATTGTAGCAATAATCTTACATTGTGTGGCTTTTAAAAATTGTGGCAAAATATATATAACATAAACTTTATCCTTTTAACCATTTTTAAGTGTACAGTTCTGTGGTGTTAAGTACATTCACATTGTTCTGCAACCATCCATCTCCTGAACTTTTTTATCTTCCCAAACTGAAACTCTGTACCTATTAAACATGCCCTGGCAACCACCATTCTACTTTATGTCTCTATGAATCTGACTATTCTAGGTACTTCCTGTAAGTGGAGTCATATGCCTTTTTGTGACTGCCTTATTTCACTTAGCATAGTGTCTTCGGGGTTCATCCATGTTGCACCATGTGTCATAACTTCCGTCTGTTTAAGGCTGAATAATATCCCATTGTATGTATATACCACATTTTGTTTATCCATTTATCTGTCAGTGGATACTTGGGTTGCTTCTAATTTTTGGCTTTTGTGAGTAATTCTGCTATGAACATGGGTGTCCAAATATCTGTTCATGTCCCTGCTTTCACTTCCTTTGGGTATATACCCAGAAGTGGAATTGCTGAATCATATGATAATTCTGTGTTTAATTTTTGAGAAACAGCTGTACCATTTTCCACAGTGGCTGCACCATTTTATCTTCCCACCAGCAATACACAAGGGTTCCAATTTCTCCACATCCTCCACGACACTTGTAATTTTATTCCTTTATTTTTTTTGATAATAGCCATCCTAATGGGTGTGAAGTTGCATCTCATTGTGGTTTTGACTTGCATTTCCCTAATGGTTAGTGATATTGAACATCTATATTGTGTTTTTGAAAATGTCAGTAAGTTGATAAAATTTTTGTTCTCAGAATAATATCTTTATGAGTATTATTGAGTACCTATATCCCATTTGTATTTTTTGGGCAATAATAATTGAAGCAGGTTTTAGAAACAAATTGTTTGAATTAATTCATGAGTTGGCCGGGGTTCTATGCTAACAAGTGATAGAACTAGGATTCAAACTCAGGTCCTCTTGGGCATTTACAGAAATCATATCATGGGTTAGCATATTGACTAAACTAACTTATTATTAGAGATTAATCTTTATCTATTGTCTATTGTCATGTCAAATCTGTTAAAAGAGGCAGTAGGACACACCAAATCATAAATGTATTAATAATTTAAAAACTATTTTGAAATCCAGGTACATTATGTCAAAATTCAAATAGTTCCAAAGGATACCTCCCAGTATGAGCCATGAGGAAATTGTGTATGTTCACGTCTCCTCATCTTCCTCTGTTCCTTTCCCTTTACCAGCTAATTTTATTTGGTAATATTATTAATTTTAGTGGCCATATTTGTATTTTAAATAATATCCATATGCCTCTATTATTTGATTTAGCTACTTTAAATAATATCTGTGTATCCCCTACCATGAAGGATGAGAAAATCAAAGTGGTTATACAACCTCCCATTTTTCACACCATCTCCTAACTCTTGCTACTTATGTTGTTATATTTACTCTGACGTGATGTATATCATTTACATCTTTTGTAATCATTATTACCACAGTTGTTTTAACATTTGTCTTACATTTAAATGGTATCAGTGCTTATTTCTACCTTTTATACAGTGTCTGTATTTGTCTGTTGGTTAGTGGAAGGTTATCTTTCAGTAGTTATGCCAAGAAAGGATTCTTGGAACTATGTTACCCTAATTCTTGGATATTCGAAAACAACCATGGATTCTCATTATGCTTGAATGATAATTTAGTTAGACATAAAATTATTGGGTGATACTTTTAATTCCTCAGGATTTTGTATGCTTCATGTTGAATTATGCTTTGGAGAAATCTGATGCCAACCTATACTCGGTTTTATTTTTGTTTTATTCTCTTTCCTCTAAGTTTCAGTAAATCCTTACTGAAATTTAGTAACTTTGCTAAGCTGTGCAGAAGTCTTGATTGACTGGTTTCACATTTTCCTGGAATATGTGCCCTTCTAATTGGTGGATGTAGGACTTTTATTTTTGAAAGTTTTCTTGAATTATATGTTTTAATAATTTTCTTCTATTTCATTTGTTTTTAAAAAAATCTTACTTGGGCCACCAATTATACATATTTTGGATCTCCTTTGTCTAAATATCTTCTGTATCTGGCATTTCCTTTAGATCATTTTAAACTCTTCATTCTCTGCATTTTGCTTTTATTCATGTTTTCAAGCCTCATTGTGCTATCAGCAACATCTGTTCTTTTTGATGTCATTTATGTCTTTCTGTTTTATCATATTCTCCTTGAGCCTTTGTAGCTCTGCTTTGAGCCCTTGATTCATAAATACCTTTTTTGAATCCATAGAAATGTGGTCATAATTTTAATGTGCTTAATGTATATAATTTCTGATGTGCATTTTTCCTTTAGCTTTTGTTTTTTGTATTCCTTTATGCGATGTGTGTGTATATGTGTTGTGTGTGTGTATGTTGTGTGTATGTGTTTTTAATACTCTTTTGTGCTGATTCCTTTTTGATTATTACTCATCTTTTGGTGAGGACAATACTTATTGGACTGGTTATTTGCACAAGGACAGTAAGAGTGAGGGTCTAAGTGTTCCAGTTAGTTATGAGGTCTTCCTTACCCACAGTGTGTGTCTGAATGTGTATCTGTGTATGTTTGGTGGGGAGTTTTTTGGCTCTTAAATTCAACTGACAAAGACTGACAGTTCTAGGGTTAGCCAACACCCTCAGTTTCTCTTCTATAACAAGGTAGTATATTCTTTTAAAGATGGCATGTCGGTGTTTTCTTCTTTAATCCTGGCTCCCCTGGCCCTCCATGGTGTCACACTGAATTTAGGTAGACTTTCACAGCAAGCCAATATACACTCAACTTTTTGGGCTGCAGGATTCTGACTTTGCCCTTCAGGATTTGTTTCCTACTTTGGAGAACGTTTCTCTTCTTCTTTCGAGAACATTAGTGACAGCTGTCCTCTCACTTTGGTCCAGGTTTTATGTCCTTGGTAGTCTTCTAATTATATCAAGTTTGGGGTTATAGGTGCTTCCTCAAAAATTTTATCAGAAGTGGAGTTAACGTTTCTGTTTCTTTTTGTCCATGTTCTTTTTGACTGATTTTAAAAAGGCAAAAAGGTAGAGGCAACCAGGAACTGGATTCTTGAAATTATAGTTTTTTGATAGAGATCTGGGCAGAGGCAGCTTGGTATGATTGGCAGAAAAAACATGGAAATATGAGTTAGTAGTCACAGATTCTTGACTCTAAGAAGCCTTGTCACCTCAGGGCAAGTTATTCCCCTCTCTTTGAGTCATCATTTACTCATCTGCAAAATGAGAGGTTGGATTAATTGATCTCTAAGATCTTTTCTAGAAGGAACTCTCTGTGATTCTAGGAGGATGGGGTGCTGCTTGGGCACAACATATCTGGGGTGGTAGTTCATTGGTATACCTTGAAGAATCCTAAACAGCCTGTGGAGTATTGGATTTCTACAGGGAAGCCAAAGTGTGGATCACCAAAGACTAATTTTGGAATTTTCTTGTGGGTCAGAAACTGAGTATTCCTGGTTATGATAGTCTTCATATTGAATCCAAAAGTAATCTTTTGTTCCCATACATGGGTCATATCAGAAAGTAGGCGTTACAAATGTAACTACACAAACTTAAAGCTTATTTTCACCTTTATAGGTGTTATCTGGGGAGAGGAAACTCTGTTGGAATATTTGGAGAACCCAAAGAAATATATCCCTGGAACCAAAATGATCTTTGCTGGTCTTAAAAAGAAGAGTGAGAGAGAAGATCTTATTCAGTATTTGAAACGGGCAACATCTTCATAAAATGCTCTTGCTACTTAAAAAATATTAGTTATAAGCCAAATTTTCCAATTTCAAATATTGCATGTTCAAAGAAGTCATTTGATCTTTCTTATCAGCCTGTAGTAAGTTTAACATTTTAAAATAAAACTTGACATTTTTGATTATGTGCGATCTACTGATCAAATGCCTTCAGAGTCTGAACTTACTTTTGTCTGCTCACTAAGGATGTGCATAAGGTCAGAATGGAAGAGGAGAGGAAAGGAAACTGAAGTCTATTGTGCTTTAGTTGTCTCTATATGCTTAAAATATTTTATAAGCCTAACAACTGCTATTGATGATAGAGATAGCTTCCTCACATTTCTCTGAAATTTAAATGTAAATATAGCAGGTGTTAGCTTTAGTTTTTACTAAGCTGTGTTTGGTTAGGTGTTTGTCTTTTATTCTAAACAGTACTTATAGTAACTTTAAGAAAAAAATGTAGGGAAAATTAAGTCAAAGATTTGATCTTATTTTAGGAATATTATTGGGGAAAAAAGTGCAAATTGTTGACCATGGGTGACATAAAACCTAGAAAGAAGGAGAAAAGCATCTTCTATGTTAATAAACATTTATGTCACATAACATATAATCTTTTTGCATTAATCTTATTATAGATATCCTTTTAATCCTGAATAATGTAAAGCTGGACTTCAGGGGAGGAATAGCAGGGACCCTGAGAGAGAGGGAGAGAAAATGAAAAAATAACCCTATTAATGTGGAAAGACCTCTGGTCTCACTGTAAGTGGGAGTGAGGCCTGGTGGAACAGGTCCACAACAGGGCCTGGGTGGAAAGGAACAGTGGCTCTTGTGGTGTGAGGTGGCCCCTGAAGTGGCTATGCAGTCTATAAGTATTCTGTCAGCCATATAGTATGGCCCAAGGCAAGAAGAAGTTTCCTTACGAAAGAGGTGGGTTATGGACTGGTCAGGGGTCGTTATGGGTGAGGATAGGACATCCATTATCTCATTTCCACTTTACAACATCACCCCTGTGAGGCAGATTTTACCTTCTGCATTGGGACTTAGAGATATCTGGTGCCAGAACCAAAACTTAAATCTTCTACTCCAAGTCCTGGTGACTTTTCACCATATCATAGTGATAATAAGTTAGCTAGTTAATTTATCAGCAGATGCTACTACTGAGAAGATACCCTAACAGAAAGTTCCCAAAGTGAGAGGAACATGGTTGAGAAAGCTGTGATTTCCAGAAGGTTCTATTAAATCAGCTAAGTGTCCGGGCTCAATTTTAATGCTTCTTGCAAGTGGGAGAAAATATGCTTCTCATGAAGCCCAGTGCCAGTACTGTATAGGAGGGTTTTTCCCTGGGAGCCAAGGAGGACTTCAGGTAAAGCTGAGCTTGTTACCCTCTTCCTGGAGGAATTCTTTGATGAGGGCAGAGAGATCTGTAGGGACTCCAAGAGGGTGTTAGGGTGTTGCTAGTCTCAGAGCTGAGTTGGGTTGCAAGGATTAGAATTAGGTGAATTAGAATTAGTAGAATTAGGTGACATACCTCATATCCTGATTTACATGAGAAGAGAACTCTGTGAGAAAGAACTTGAACTTAATTCATATTCATAGTTACAGTTCAGATTTATACAATCCTGATGGACTTGGTGGCTTTGACAAAAAGCCACATTATAGGGAGGAGCAAGAATGCCTTATGTTTGGAGTTTAAATTCTTTTGGCCTAGGAGAAGTAGGAAGTAAATAGTATGAGATGAACTGAGATGGTAAAAGGCAATTGGGTGGAAATGGAGACATATTAAATAGATTTCTTCCATTTAAAAATTGTTCAATTAGTGATAAGATGTTGAATCTTGCTCTACATTTATGTTTATCTTAACAAGAGCAAAAGAAATACCTCTTTGTTGGTAGCAATATTTCTAGTATTAGACAGAAAAAAAATTTGGAGGAAAATTTGCAAATAAGTGTAGTAATTAAAATTCTGTATTATGATAGACTTTATTATTGAATGAATCTGTATTGTCTCTGAGAGGCTTAAATCCATCTTTGGATCAATTTACATGAAAGGACTTCTGGGCACTGTGGTGATTTTATCTTGTACCAATTTAGCTAAGCTGGAACTGTGTTTGCCAGAATTCTTTTTTCTGTATGGCTCCTGACTCTGTAAGGCTGGTCACCTGAGAAATCTGCCTGAGATTTGGGGAGCATTGGAGTTAGGCAGAAGCCTTTACCTTTGTAAGGTCAGTGCAAGGCCCCAGGTGCAACTCATACTTGGTGTCATTTATCTGTTGACAGTAGCCTTCGTGTGATGGGGCAACAGCTGGGCGCTCAGCTCCTCCAATTGCTACCAAATCTCTTTCAGCTTCTGAGTCATGGGCCAGGGGTATGTGTAGCTTTGAGGGGGAAGGGCCTAGCTTCTTCAGTTCATCCATGTGATCAAAGTTTGAGTTGGTGAGAAACAGACAACACAGGTACCAGTTTGTCCTTGCTCTCCCTAGTTTGCTCCTGGCTCTTCTTCCCAACTTTAGGCCCATGATCAGATGCAGAGCCAGCAACCTTCCCGAGTCTTCACCAGCTGCCCTTTGTGGTCTTAGCAACTTTGCTCCAATCCCTTTGCTCCAATCCCTTCTAGGACATTATTTGTTTCCTCAGCTTTTCTCCAAATTCTGTAACGTCTAATCCCTATTATAACACCCTTATTCATATCATTCATAGTGCTCCTGCCTCCCTGGTAAAACCCTAACTGATACAGGCACCATATCTATACAACACACCCTTGTGAATAACAGGAACCTCTAGGGGGATTACTTTCTGAGTGCTCTTCAACCTAAATTTGGCGTACCTTGACAGAGCAAAGGGAAGAATAGTTAACTTCATGACAATCTGAAGTTGTAAAGTTATTGAAGTCTGCCAGTCTCCTAAACTTGAATTAAAGATTCAGTAGAAGAAAGATTCATATTAATAAGAGAACAGATTCCTATGATTATGAAATCTGAAAGAAAAAGTAAGTATCCTTGTTTTTTTTTTTTTTTTTTGTGAGGAGGATTGGCCCTGAGCTAACATGTTGCCAATCTTCCTCTTTTTGCTTGAGGAAGATTGTCGCTGAGCTAACATCTGTGCCAATCTTTCTCTATTTTATATGTGGGATGCCACCACAGCATGGCTTGATGAATGGTGTGTTAGTCCATGCCCGGGAACCAAACCTGCAAACCCCCGGCTGCCCAGGCGGAGTGCACAATCTTAACCACTATGCCATCAGGCCAGCCCCAGGAAACTTGTTTTGTAGCACCATTAACAGGAAGCAGGAGACTTCAGTGACCAGGAAATGTTATATTGACTGCATATCAACAAAAAAGTATTTGAAAAGTATTGTGACTGTGGGGTGATTGCATAAGATGTACATCTATTGCTTTAGCATAAGCAATTCTAATATATATCTTGATAAGGATCTGGAAGAATAAAGTCTTCTTTCGTTTAATTAGAGTAAAAATGTGAGCTCAGTTAACTTGGCAATAATTTGTGTGTTCCAGAAGGAACAGAGAGAACTCTTCAGAAAGCAGTGGAACATTGTTAGTTTTGCGTTCTTAAAATTTTTTACACCAGCCAGTGAAGTACCTCCAGATATAAACCTCTAATCAGTGATTCTTGTCGGAAACAACATAAATAAATGTATTTTTTAGGAAGAGTAATTTTTTTAATTGAACTCTTGTATCCTACAAGATGTATATAATACAGTGTGATTTTGAGAGTATTTTGTTGGCTTATTCTCCCTCATCATCACTTTCTTTTAAATATTAACATAGATAGGAATTTAGAATAAAATTTTCTTCTCTGTGTTTTTCACTCAGTGATCATTATCATCAACTTGTGAGTTCACGTAGTGCTTCAGCTTGAATTCCTCATTCCCCACCAAAATGGGGCCTCATTTGAGCACAGAATACTATAGTAGTAGGGCAGGTGGGAGTGGGGAGCCACCATAAGAGTGGAGTGGTTCATGCGGGCACAAAAACTGATGGCAGGCACTAAGAAGGCAGAGGGAGGGGTGCAGATCCAACTGATGGTTCATATACTCTCGTTTACTGTTGCAAAAACTGAGGTCCAGAGACTTTTTCAAAATAAAACACTTGTTCCTCAAAACTGGGACTAGAACCTGTGTCCTCATTCCCAAATATCTGATTTTCTTACTTTTGATGTGGGGTTCTGGCTAAATCCATATACTTTTAATTACTATTGTCCATCCATCTACTTCTTCACTTTTAACTTTCCTTTATAAAAACTGCAACAATGATATGGAATCAAAATCTTTTTAATAAAATCTTTTTGTATTAATCCTGCCAAGAGGTTTACTTTTGGTTCATTTTCCTTTTTTGGTATGGTATTTGGAATAGTATGTGAAAATCATGACTATATAAATGCTGTTTGATAATGAAAATAAGGTTGATAATTTTAAACCATTGTGTGCCAATCTCTACCACAATAACAACATGGTCTGCTACAGTAGAAGGTCATTAATTAATTAGTTTATTTAATATTTATTGTTCATTGTGGCAGCTGGTCTCCATAGATGTCCCTCAATAAACCAGCTTAAAGGTATTTCTGCCTTTGTGTATTCCCCTCCCACACTGAATCTAGGCTGACCTTGATTCAGTTTAATAACAGAATGTAGTAGAAGTGATGCTATACCAGTTCTAGTCCTAAGCCTTAAGAAGGCCTGGCAGCTTCCACTTTTGCAGTTTTGGAAGCCCTAAGCCACCATGTAAGAAGTTCAGCAATCCTGCAAGAGAGACCGCATGGAGAAACCTTGGAGAGTGAGAGGGCCTGAGACTTAGAGGGATAGAAAGGAGAGGGAGAGAGAGAAAGAGAGGGAGAGAGATTGATTGATTCAGCTGGGAGAGGGAGTGAGAGAGATGGATTGATTCAGCTGTTCCAGAGTCCCATCGAGCCCAGACTTCCAGCCATCTCTGTCAAGGGGCCAGACAGAGTGAGCCATCTAGTCCAGACAAATCCCCAGATGACTGCAGCCCAAAGATTGTTTTCATGTTTTTAACAGTCACAGTCCTTTCAAAACCTAGGATGGTGGTACAACTGTCTCCAAAAATCTCTTTCATTTTTGGTTTTTGTCAATAGTATCCTGGGTTTATCAGGCTTTCATGGAGTCACATTCTTTTTCTGACCCATTTCTTTGCCCCAAGACTGAGTCTTATTTGGCCTTTGTTGCACAGAGTATTTTTAAATTTCATCTGAAGTTGAGATGAGAAGCAGTTGTAGCTTTCAGGATGGCAACTCCTAGCATTTCTGGATTCTCTATTTCCCATGCATCCTGCTTTTAGATAGGCCAGTCCTTTTCCTGAGGTCAACTCTTTTGTAGAATCTTGTCAAACACAACTAGTAATGACCAAGGTACACTTGTAACTTTTTTTTTTTTGCATTCTCTTCACTCAAAGCCATATATTCATTAGGTTTATTACCTATTGTTCAAATTATTGCAGGTGATAATTTCACCAAATATTTGATCCCTACATAACATGGGTCACCATTTTTCTAGCTCTGAATAACAATTTCCCTGCCATCTGCTATCTGGTAATGAAGATAGGGCCACATAGCAGCACCTCACTTCTAGGTACTGATTCCTGTATTAGTCAACTTTGCTGTGGTAACAAAATCTTATGGGCTTGCAACAACAGAACATTTATTTCTCATTCACATAGCATGTAGCCTTTGGTCAGCTGTGCCGCTCCAAGTGTCTTCTCATTCTGGACCCAGGTTAAAGAAGTACCTATATGGTATGTTCTTGTTCTTGTGGCAGAGGAAAGGTCAAGAGTCCTGGAAGAAGCTCCTGATGCTCCATGAACCTTCTGCTCAGATGTAGCATATGTTATGTTTGCTTATATTCCAAAGACCAGAACATGTTAAGTGGCCAAGCCCAATGCCAATGAGGTGAGGGGGTATATTCTGCCTGCAGGAGGAATGGCAAGTCACATAACAGTAGTGTGTCATCTTAAAAGGAAGCAGGTAGTGAATAATGGCAAATAAAATACCATCTTCCATGTATATGCATTTCCTTTGCTCGTATTTTCACTTCAGACAGTCACTCTGTTAGACCCAGCCTCTTTGCTCTTTGATTTGCCTGTTACCCTGACTGATCATACTCCATGTGTTAACTTTGCTCTATTCTTTTTTAATTTATTATTTTACTTTATTTTTTAATTGAGGTATAATTGAAATATAAACATTTTGTTAATTTCTTGTGTACAACATAATGATTCAATATTTGGATATATTGCAAAATGTTCACCACAATAAGTCTAGTTAACATTCATCACCATACAAAGTTACAAAACTTTTTTTTCTTGTGATGAGAACTTTTAACATCTGTTCTTCTTAGTCACTTTCAAATATGCAATACAGTATTATTAACTATAGTCACCATGCTGTACATTACATCCCCAGGATTTATTTATTTTATAACTGGAATTTTTGTACCTTTTGACCCCTTTCACCCATTTTGCCCACTCCCCATCCCCTACCTCTGCCAACCAACAATCTGTTCTCTGTATCTATGAGCCTGATGTTTTTGTGTGTATGTGTGTGTGTGTGTTTTAAGATTCCATGTATAAGTGAGATAATTTGGTATTTGTCTTTCTCTGTCTGACTTATTCCACTTAGCATAATGCCCTCAAGGTCCATCCAAGTTATTGCAAATGGCAAGATTTCATTGTTTTTTATGGCTGAATAATAGTCTATTGTATGTACATACCACATCTTCTTTATCCATTCATCCACCTCTGGACACTTAGTTTGTTTCCGTATCTTGGCTATTGTGAATAATGCTGCAATGAACATGGGGCTGCAGGTATCTTTTTGAGTTAGTGTTTTCATTTTCTTTGGATAAATACCCAGAAGTGGGATTGCTGGATCATCTGGTAATTCTATTTTTAATTTTTGAAGAACCTCTGTACTGTTTTCCATAGTAGCTACACCAATTTACGTTCCCACAAAGAGTGCATAAGGGTCCCCTTTTCTCCACTTCCTTGCCAACATTTATTGTTTCTTGTCTTTTTTGGTAACAGCCATTCTGACGGGTGCAAAGTGATATCTCATTGTGGTTTTGATTTGCATTTCCCTGATGGTTAGTGATGTTGAGCATATTTTTGTGTATCTATTGACCATCTGCATTTCTTCTTTGGAAAAATGTCTATTCAAATCTTTTGACCATTTTTTAATCAGATTTTTTTTCTATTGAGTTGCATGTGTGCTTTATATATTTTGGATATTAAGTTCTTACTAGATAAATGATTTGGAGATATTTTCTCCCATTCAGTAGGTTGCCTTTTCATTTTGTTGATGATTTTCTTTGCTGTGAACTTTGCTGTGTTCTTGTTTTTGGTTTCTCTACTTGCTCACAGTCTATCTGTTCTGTTTCAAACTTGCTCATATCTGTCTCTGGCTTGTGATGCCAATAACTGTCTCTGACTATCCCTGCTCTCCTACTACCTCTCCAATTCTGATATGTAAGGGAAAAAAAAATAACGCCTTTGAAAATTCCAATTTTAGATTAACTATAAGCTAATGATCAAATTATTGTGCAATTTTACTTGAAGCATGAAAAATTAGTTAACTGACATTCTTTGGTAGCTAGGACTAGAAGATTCCCTTCCACTGTTATATCCGAGAACTACTCAAGAAAATAATCTATCATCAGAGGTTAAATTCTACTTTAGAAGAGAAACTTATTTCTGTTATAATTCTCGAGAGAATCAACATGGTCTTTCTTCTTGGAGTTAATTTTACTTGAAGATAAAAACCTTTTTTGAATTTTTATACTTTGAAAGGCTTTATTTGTTCTATGTAGAAGGATGTCTATAATACACTGAGTAAAGAAAGCAAATTTCTGATCAATGTTATAGAAAGGTTCAATTATATTTATAGTTTTTTTCTATGCACATACAAAAATATGTATACATATATATGTATACATGAAGGTATCTCTGTATCTATTGGTCTATTGATACGTACCATACTGATGAGTATGTGTTTCTAGGGGATGGAGATGGAAGACTTGTATTTTTCCTTTATATAATCTTGTTATATTTAATTTTTTAGAAGCATATATTATAGTAAAAAAAAGAAAAAAGGATAGCTTAAAAGACACTAAAATTTTGTTATAGATACAAAAGCAAAATCTGTGAAACTTTTTTCTGTCAGTAAATCTCATTTTATGAAAATCCAGAAAGAAGAACATTTTCATGCATAGCAAGTCATTGGAAAACTTATTTTGTATGTATTTTGGGACTGTGCTGTTATTAGTAGTACAGCCTGTCAAGGGCACTGTGGCTACGGCAGCAGGGAGAAGTAATGCTACACTTCCTGAGGGCTGGTTGTGGTGATCTGTAAGACTCCCCTGAACATGTGCTTTCTTGGCCAGTCTCTGGACACCAGCACAGCCAGTTCTTTTGAAAAGCAAGTGTGTCATCTGTCTAAGTAGTGTTTTTTGTTTGTTTGTTATTTTTGTTTTTTTGGCTCCTCAAATTGGTTCAGTTTCCTTCCACAATTGTGCTCCTTCAAATATTAGTTCTGTTAAATTCTATTTTTTTCTACAGTGATTTTTCAGTTACCCCCAACTAGCAGAAATTATGGTTTTTGAAATAATTATTCATGTCAGCATTTACTTTCCTTAAAAAATAGTATAAATATTTTAAAACTATATTTCTTTAAGGAATATGCATTGGTGGTTAAAATAACGATAACAACAACAATAACAGAATGGCTAACATTTGTTGAGAGCTTACTGTGTATCGGATACTGTTCTAAGGACTGTCCATATATGAACTCTTTTAATTCTCACAACAGTCCTATTAGGGAAATGATTCATATTTTGCAAATGTAGAAACTGAGGCACAGAGAAGTTAAGTAACTTGCCCTACCATGGCTCAACACTAGGAAAAATATACAAAACAGGGAAATTCAGATCAACCTAGAGTCATTAAGGGTGGTGACAGAGATGGCTCTGTGCCGGAGGCTCCCCACAGTGGCGTTTGCTGTAACTGAGATGATGACAGATAGCATCATTCACACTTCACTAAATCTATTAAATCTTCCCCATCTACTAGATGAGAAGAGCCAATCTACAAAGTATTGGATAGTTTATGATATATATTTAAAGCAGGAGTTTGCAGTTTAAGAAAGAAAAGACTGGGCTAGAAGCAGTACAGTGAAGTCACTACCACAAACAAACAAACAAACAAAAAATGCTTCATACTCCTTCCAAGATCAATGTCAGGATGTCCTTGGAGGGTGAAGCTCACTTAAGAGAGGAAATTTGGTGAAGCCCACTCTGAAGAAATGAATGAAATGGTGCAAGAAAAGGCAGCCAGGCTGAGAAGGATATTTGTTTTCATTGTTAAATGACACATTTTACTGTGCTCAAAAGATTATTTCGGTGACGGACTGAAATTAATCACATTCTTTATCTTATTGTTATAGCATGAATTTACTAATTTGGCCAACTTTTGGTTTTTTTCTTTCTTCACTATATTTATAATGTTAATATCTGGTAAGACATTTAAATTGGTCTATTTCTTGGTGGTAAAATAACTGGTAAATACATTTCCCATACATATGAAAGTCTTGTTAAGGATCAGGTTTTATGCTATAAAAAAAATGCACAAGTGAGAAAATCTTTCAGAGGGTAAACTTCAGGAAAAGTATCCAGCATCAGGTTCTATCTTGGATTGATTGGTTACAATGTGCACAGGACTACATTCATTATCTGTTCTTATAACATATAGCAGTGATGTAATTAAAGTTTCCGGAAGGATAACTAATTATATTAGCTGCTATTTCACATTATATTCCATATTAGTAAGATTAATTCGGCAAGAGATTCACGTTTTCTCAAAGTTCAAACGGTCTTTAATTTTGATGTATTTATTTTAGAAAGGTAGGTTCTGACATTAAAACGTAAATGTTTTATGAGTAACATACAGTATATTTTCAAAAATGCTTATTTGAAACTTATAGCTGCTTGGCCTTGCTCTAGTCTTTCATTTATCATATCGCTCAAAAACTAAAATAAATTTAATTGAGAATTGACATGTTTGGTTTTTTTTATATTAGTTGCTGTAAAAGTTACTTTTGGGAATAATATTTCATCTTTGAATCAAACCATAAATAACAGATGAAATAAATGGAGACTGCCTTTTAAGTGATAAGGCATCTTTATTCTATTCTTATAATATTTTCCCTGGACATGTAAAGCAATGCCTGGATGATTAATTAGTTTTGATTTAGTGAATGAAGTCATGGCAATTAAAAAGAAAAGCATCAATGTTTAAATTTATTTCCACTCTTCTTCTTATATATTAGTTCCCTAAATAAAAACCAAATCATCTATTGTTGAATGTCCCTCCAATTTTTTCCTTCTTTTGTACTGATATTAGTAGGCCTATACATTCAATATTAATACTAATTATGGATTATTATTGAATGTAAACAATATTATATAGCATTTAAGAATACTTCTGATTTCTTTTATAGATTTGCTTATCTGTCATACTCCATCAATGGTATCTTGTCAATGGTACTTTAATGTACATATCCTATCTCTTTAGCTAGACTGGAAATGTTCTTTGAGGAAAGGGATGGTCTTTATACTATTTTATATCCTCAATGTCTAACTCAACAGTTGATTGTTAAAGATATTTTTAGCAAAGTTACCTTTATAAAGATTCAAGGAATTTTTAAAATATTGAATTTGCCTATTTTCTAAGTTTGAATTACCAAATATAGAGAAAATAATTTGTAACAGTTTAAAGCCAATCAACTTATTTTTGTCAACAAACAATTTTTCAGCAAAGTAGTTTGATCACTGCTGTTTTTTCTGTGGAGATAAAATACTCTGTTGACTTTAAGAAGAAAAAAATAGAATATCTAAAACATTTATGACATGATATTGAAGTTTATTTTTCTGTGCCTTCATTGGTCATTATTGCTCATCTAGATATGTTTGAGATTTTAAAAATTTACCTTTCATGTACTTATTATTCTTTAATTATGAATGCAGTTGGCTTATTGCTCAGAGTGATTTCAATTTCTAAACTGAAAGAAGAAGAGATAAATAAAAGAATAAAATGTGCTTTAATGTAAAAATCTTTTTTTGCATTAAAAATGGAGAATTAAATGCATCATGTTGAGTTGAATAAATACCAAGTGTTAAATGATTTATAGCAGATATCTGACCAAAATGTGTGGAAGCAGGAGGACAGATCACACAGCAAGACAGAACACAGCTTCTTAGTTTGGAAACAGATAAAACTTAACATAGGATGACATGTCGGATAGGTCTTGATGAAAAAGAGAAGTTTGAAAAGGAGGAAAGGGAAGAAGGGTATTTCAAGAGGAAGCCCAGAAGAGAGAAGGGATCTGCATCCTTGGAGATTATATGGCAGGGGGTAGCAGAAGATGAGAATAGAGATGGAAAATAGAGATGCAATGATGAAGAGTCTTATATTAGTTTCCCAAGGCTGTTCTAACAAAGTACCAGAAACGTGGTGGATTAAAACAACAGGCATTTATTCTTTAACTGTTGTCGAGACCAGAACTCTGAAATCAAGGTGTTGGGAAGGCTGATTGTTTTGTGGACGCTCTGAGGGAGAATCCGTTCTATGCCTCTCTCCTAGCTTATCGCTGCCAGCAATCCTTGACATTCCTTGCCTTGTAGATGTATCACTCCAATCTCTACTTGTGTCTTCACATTGCCTTCTCCTCTCTGTGTCCCTGTCTTCACTTCTGTATCTTCCAAGAAAATCGTCATTGGATTTGGGGCCCACCCTAAGTCCAGGATGATCTTATCTTGAGATCCTTAATTACATCTGCAGAGACTTTCTTTCCAAATAAGTTCACGTTCACAGGTTCTTGGAGGACATATCTTTTGGAAGGCTGCCATTCAACCCACTACATATCTTTGACAAGGACTTAATCCTACAAATAAAAGAGTTTATGAGCAAGGCTCTGCCATTATTACACTTGTTATGTGGAAGAAAATACTATTTGGTAGAGAATGGACAGATAATGAGGACTTGAATTAAGGCAAGTGGGTGTGGAGAAGAGAAGATGGATTCAAAGAGAAATTTCTGAAGTAAAATATACCTCAGACTGAGTGATTTAAGGAGGAAAGGAATGAGAGTGATCTTGGAAATGATAATTTTTGTGTGCGTGTGTGTGCGCGCACCTGGGATCCAAACCCATGAACCCTAGGCCACCGAAGTGGAGCACACAAACCTAACCACTATGCCACTGGGCCAGCCCCAGAAATGATAAATTTGAGGTGTCTGTGAGACATTCAGGAGCAGATGTCTTGTAGCAGTTGGGAATTCAGAAGAGAGCTTGTGTGGCTGACTGTTAAATTAATGGCTCCCAGTGAACCACACCTATGAGTATTCACATCCCTTGCCCTCCTCCAGCTGACTCTGTGCTTGGCTATTTGACTGGTTTTGGCCAATGGGACATTGACAAGTATGGTGCAAGCTTGATAAGCTCTTGCATATTGAGCTTATCCTCTTGAAACACTCCCACACTGTAAGGAAAGACAGATGGTCCTACTGGAGAGAGCAGCCGTGTGAAGAAGACCTGGAGGATGAGACATTATGTGGAAAGGGGTCTCCTGGAGGAGAACTGAGTGGCCTCAGCGCTGAGGCCCTAGATGTGTGCAAGAGGCCTTCTTGGATGTTCCAGTGTAGCCCAGTTGCCAGCTGAATGCAGCCACATGTGTGACTCCTGCTAATACAAGTGGAACAGAAGAACCACTGGTCAATCTACAGAATCATAATAAGTTAAAAAAAAAAATCTTTGTTTTAAGCAACTAAGTTTTGAGGTTCTTTTTTATGCATCTGTTATAGACTGAATGTTTGTGTCCCTGCAAAATTCCTGTTGAAGCCCTACCCACCCATGTGATGGCATTTGGAGATGAGGCCTTTGGGAGGCAATTAAGGTTAGATGAGGTCATGAGGGCAGAGCCCTGGTCTGATAAGATTAGTGCTTTAATAAGAAGAGACACCAGAGAGCTTTCTCTCTCTCTGCTATGTGAGGACACTGTGAGAAGGCGGCCATCTGCAAGCCAAGAAGAGTGCTCTCATTAGAATATAACAATGCTGGCATCCTGACCTCAGACTTCCAGCCTCTATAACTGTGAGAAAATAAATTTCTGTTGCTTAAGACACCTAGTCTATGGTATTTTGTTATGGCAGCCCAGCTAACTAAGACAGCATCCGTTGACAGAAAACTGAATCATCTTGGAACATAATATATGGATTGGGGAGTGTAAAAACAAGAGATAATAATTGAAGTCATGGGAATGGACCTTAAGTGAATAATTGCAACAATTAAGGAAGGCCACAGGAGGTGGGAAAACTAGTGAGATAAACTGAGAAACAAGGGTTACTCACTGTTTTGAGAGAATGTAATTCAAGTCCATTTAAATAATAAATAATCAGGAAATGGTGCTGTTGAGAAAAAGTTTCAAAACAGAGGACTATCATAAAACTAGTGTGAAGATTAAAATAAGCTATTAGATTTGGCAATTGGGAAACCATTGATGACATCAGTGAATAAACAGAGTTTTGGGGCTGCAAACGATCTTACAGCAGCCTTCTCAAATGGAACTTTCTAAGGTGTTGCAAATGTTCTATATCTGTATAGTCCAATATAGTAGCCACTAGCCACATATAGCTATTGAACTCTTGAAATGGGGCTAGTTTTCCCAAGGAACCGAATTTATTATTAAATTAAATTTAATTAATTAATTTATTTTTGTGAGGAAGATTTGCCCTGAGCTAACATCTGTGCCAATCTCCCTCTACTTTGTATGTGGGATGCCTCCACAGCATGGCTGATGAGTGGAGTAGGTCCACACCTGGAATCTGAACCTGTGAACTCCAGGCTACTGAAGTGGAGTGTGTAGAACTTTAACCACTTGGCCACTGGGCCAGCCCCTAATTTTATTTAATTTTAATTAATTAAAATTTAAATTCACTTAGCCACATGAGGATAGTGGACACTATCAGGTAGCACAGTATTGGGAGCACTAAATCCAAGGAAACAGGTCCTTGAAGGTTAAGTGTGAGAGCCATATTTTGTTCAAAGATAATTTAGGGAGAAATAGCTCAAAAATGTTAATAGTAGGACGGGGGGAAGAAAAAGACAATTGAAATGGAGTAAATAAGAGAAATTAACATTTAGAATATTTTAAACAATAATTGCACCATTACAATTTACTGTATATGATTACTGCCAAGAGTATAAGAGCTATTGAGGGCAACCTATTAATTTGGATAATGACACTAGGAAGTAAGTCAATTATACTTTGTAACACAGTTATATTTGTCCAGGTAGCATGTAAATACATGTTTCAGAATTTACACATACAATTTCTTCTCCTGAAGTAAAAGAAACAGACTTCATTTCCAATTGCTTGGCTGGACAGTGCTAATCTAATTTACCCTGCCCAGCATATATTAATCCACACAGTGTCTTTATATATTTATCATTCTCTTGTGAGTTACTATGGGTTGCAAAATTTGACTGGATTAAGGTGAAATCACTACTAGGATAGGGAATGACAATTTAAACATAGACACATGTTGAGATTCTACACAAATAGAATGGGAAAAAAAGTGCTTATAAAATTTAAAACCAGGTAAGGCACCTGAGGTAGTTAATTTTATGTGTCAACTTGAGTGGGCCACAGGGTGCCCAGACTAAGCTTTGTTTCTGGGGGTGTCTGTGAGAGTACTTCTGGATAAGATTAGCATTTGGATTGGTGGACTCAGTAGATCACCCTCCCCGTTGTAGTTGGGCATCTTGCATCTTGCATTGGGCATTGAAGGCCTGAATAGAACAAAGGGTGGAAGAAGAACGAATTCTTCCATTTTTTTCTTGCCTTCCACCTTAGCTGGGACATCTCATCTCATCTTCTCCTGCCCTTGGACTAAGATTTATAGCATTTGCTCGCCTTGTTCTTAGGCCTTTGGACTTGGACTGAATTACACCACTGGCTTTCCTGGATTTCCAGCTTGCAGACAGCAGGTCATAGGACTCAGCCTCCATGATCATGTGAGCCAATTTATCATCATAAATTAATCTCTCTCTCTCCATATAGATACATGGATAGATAGGTAGATATAAATATGTAGATATATCTATATCCTCTCTCTCTCTCTCTCCCCCTCTCTCTATCTCCTTTCTCTATATAAAATCCTATTGGTTCTATTTCTCTGGAGAACCCTGACTAATACAGCACCTCAGATTTTGAATTTGGCATAGACTATGACCACTTCTGATATTAAATTCCTGTAAAGATAAACATCTCTATGGAACTTACAGTTCAGAGGCTTTTGTTTGGTCCTGTGGACTCCTATTTCCTAAAAGAATAATATGCCACTTTAGATTTTTTTTGAAGTGAATGTTTCTTTTTGAAAATTGCATCAACCTATTTGGTGATGCCTGTTGGTCACACAATGAATGTCTGCTTGAGGAGATGGGATGATTAGAAGACAAGCTTAGGGGACAGAAGTTCATTGGGTTGCAAGAGGTTGGTATCAAGTTGTGGGATGTTGGTAAGGGTGGGATGGAAACAGGAGTAGATCAGAGGTTGTGCTGGGCAGGTGACTTTGAAGAAGTTATGTGTCTGCTCTAGATCTCAATTTCCACATCTGCAAAATAAAAGTGGAGTATTAGATGATCTCTAAGGTTCCCTCTAGTACTAAAATTTAATGGGCCCCCTTTGGAATAACAAAAGTTATCTTGCATGTAAACCAGAGTTTTACACATTAAGAGTGCTCAATAAATGCTAATCAACAAAGGCAGTGATAAGGTAATTAATACTTTGATCAAAAAGGAAGCCCTTATTCTTGAAAACTACAAATAGGAGGGCCTCTTTATCTTCTCCAATGACAGGCTACTTGGTTAATATTTACAGCTTGGTGGAAAGGGGGAGGATAGATGAGGAGGGCGTCTGCAGAGCTTCTTCCTTGAGCTGAGTGATTTATCTTCACAATATCATACCTTTTTCGGTTAGTGCCCTAGAGGGTTCTGGTGACTGCAAATGTTGTTGTGGAGTGTACTACAGTATAGACAGTTTGGATGGAATTAGTAGGTGAGCAGAAGAGAGCAGAATTACACAGAAAATTCTTTGGAGCTATAGCATCCATTATTTCCTAAAGGGACCTCTTTAATTTTCCATATTGGGCCAAGTATCCATTTGCCTCTCCAGATCTTATACACATCCTCCTTAGTCCTCACTACTCTCTGCCCAGGGAGGATGACCTATATGGATTTCATCAACAAGCTTCAGCACCCTCCAGCTTCTAGTTGGGCCTGGTCATGACAGGAGGGAGGAAGGAGAGTGAGTTCAAGGTGTTTATTCCTGATATCCCTCCTTTGAGGTCAACTTGAGCTGTTTATGTCCTCTGACAGGCTGTCACTGCTCCTTTCATGGCAGTTGTCACTACGAGAGCCTCTTTTGAGTCCTGGTGTCCTTTCCCTCTCTCCTCCCCTCAGGTCTAGGGGTGGTGACTTCTCTGCTGCAGTGAGTCCTGGGTTCCTTCACTATCCCTGTGGTTTATGTTTACTCCACCTTTGTAATTAGTCTCTTTGTAAATTAACCCTCTTGGGATTACTTTGAGTGTTCTCTGTTTCCTGTCGGGATCATGACCAATACACATACCATTCTACAAATTGAGAATGAAGAGGAAATGGCATTTGGGGCCACATCAATACTCATCTTATTATGCAGCCCTCCATCATAGCCATCTGGTCTATCTCATGTGTGCTCTCTGTCACCTTCTCACTTTCTTCCACAGCCATTGACTCCTTCCATGACCTCCTGAACCAAGCATCTGACATTTCATATAAATGAAATCATACAATATGTGGTCCTTTGTGAGTGACTGCTTTCACTTTGCATAATGTTTTCAAGGTTCATCCAAGTTGTAGCATGTATCAGTACATGCATTCTTCCTGTTTGTTATGGACAAATAATATTCCATTTTATGGATATACCACATTGTATTTTATCCATTCATCAGTTGATGGACAATTGGATTGTTTTCACTAAATGCCAGTAAATGTTTAACAACTAGCAATAGGGGGGAAAAATCCTGATTCATAGCATTTGCTGATTTCCACTATGTAAATACTCCCATCATGGCTGATTGCAAGCTACATGATGTCACTGAACATGGAATTAGAAAGAGATGCTAAAAAACGCTCTCGTGATTCTCTACAAGCCAGTTCCAGCATACTATTAGGACTGTCTTTACTGATGAATCACTCAAGGTACCAGAGATGTGGGCACATGCAGTGAGGTTTCCACACACTGTTACTTCAGGATAATAATAATGGTAATAATAAAAGTAATACAGCAGCTAACGTTTATTGAGCATTCTTTATGTACTAGGCACTGTACTAAGCATTTTTTTCTTTATTTAATTCTTGATCACCACTCACCTCCTTAACAGCCAGTGGCTCCAAACTATCAATATTCTATGCTTGTTCATTGCCCCTAGCTGGTCTCTCTGCTGTTTCTTAAATACTCCAAACACATTACATCTCTCAACTTTAGCACTCGCTTCCTCTAACTGGTACACTCTTTTCCCCAGATATCAACACAGCTCATTCCCTTATTTCTACCAGATCTCTGCTCAGGTGTCCCCTCCTCAGAAAGGCCTTTCCACTACTTCATCCCCTTATCTAATCCTTTGCCAAGTTTTGTTTTTCTTCATAGCACTTATCACTGACATTCTCTTATTCTGCATATTTATTTTCTTATTTATTTAAGAAATAAATGATGTAAGCTCCATGAAGGCAGAATCTTTGTTTTGCTCACAGTTGTCTTCCCAGTGCCAGGGCCATGCCCTAACTTAATCATGCTGACTAAGCTGGGGAGTTTGGAATTTTTCAACAAGTCCCTCTCTTTCCCTTCTGTGCTTCTCTTGGTGCTGTCAGAGGAAGGTTTAGAGAACATTCTGCCCTGGTCCCTGCATCTCTGTTACTGCCCCAAATCCTGCCACAGACAGGCCTCAGCTGACACAGGCGGGAGACAATCCATTGATGTGGCTAAGAATGTGTCTCACTCTGGAGCCAAACTAAATAGATCTGCATCCCAGCTCTGGTGCAGACTGACTGTGTGCTTTGGATAAGTTCCTCGACTTCTTAGAGTTTCCCTATCTTTAAAATGGGATACTAAGAGTCCCCACCTCATAAATCTGTTGTGAGGATTAAATTAATATGTTACTGTAAAGTGATCAGCACATAGCAAGTACTCAATACACCTTGTCTGCTTAGCTGCAAGGACATCTTCCAGGAAGAAGCTTAACTTATTGTGTAAGTCACCTGTGTGTGCCTGTGGAAGCCCTGTAAAAGTCACTACCCATCACCTCTGCAGCTCTTTTCTATTACTCTCATCATAGGCATTCTCTAAGAGCCTTTCTAGATTGTCTTGCTGTCCCAGAGAACTGGATGGTTCTCTGTCTGCATTTGTTTCTCACAAAAGTAGAGACCCTTGGGCTTCAAGAAAGTGTTATCAGCCTGATCCTCTTTCTTGGGAAATCACCTACACTTAACCACTAGGTTTGGAAAACATCTAAGGGAAACCTGATGTTATTCTCAGACTAACTAGCTGAGCGTAGCCAGATCTGGAGCATCCCGAGGGCAGGAGAAAGAAAAGCCTCCCACAGAGGAGAAATCCTAACCCACAGGCCCTAGGATATTGAGAGTAAAGGAAGCATTGGTGGCTTTGCTAGACTGAGCGGAGAAAGAAGGAAGAGATGGTAAGCTGTTCATGAAAAGAAGAGAAACCACCCAATATGCAGGACTAACTTAGAAGGAAGCCCCCTGAGGCCCTCAAGTACACGTTGCTGTATGTCCCTGCTAGGGAGGGTCTCCCTAATCCAAGTAACTGTTTTACATCCTCCCTCTATGTATTCCCCCTCTCCCCCCAGCTCCATGAATTTGTTTAAAGCCAGTGAATTGCTCAGATAGAGAACTTCATTTGCTAATTTCGGATAAATCTAGTTCCATTAATATTTACTGAATGCCCACAAGGAGCTGGGCAGTGCTAGCAGGCAGTCCCAGGAATCATAGGAACCAACAGTTCACACTCACATCCCAGAAAAATAACCCTGCCTGTCTCTGAGCATCCCCATTTCTTCGGACGGAGTCAGCTTCTGTGTCTGATCCCTGCAAAACATCAACACTTCCTCGTACTTGGGCTCCCACTGGGCTCCCGCTGGGCCTCCTTCAAACGCTGGAGGATTAAGGGGTGGGGAATAGGGAGGGCTGGGGAGGTAAGGAAGGAAGGAGGGGGAAGGAACAAGGTGCGTTTCCCCTCTCTAATCGTGTTCCAGTCAGCAGTCAGCCGTGTTCCCAGGCGCCTATTCCAGCCGTCCAGAGACACTTCCAGGAACCGCCTGGCTTCCTGGGCCGTGGACTTTGGCTGGTCCAGTGCTGGCGTCTCCCTCCTCCCACCTCTCTCCTCCCTCCGGGCTCCGTGCCTCACTCAGGGGCGTGTCCTGCCCTACCTCCCTTTCACAGTGGTCCACTCATCCGGTTACAGCAGCAGCGGCGGCGGCGGCGGCGGCGGCAGTCAGAGCAAGAGCAGCGATAGCTCCGGGTTTCCAGAACAGGATCTGGGGCCTCGGCAGCAGCTCAGTGGGGCACCTGTTCGGAGCAGGAGTAGCAGGACGAGGGGGCGGTTTCGTGCCAGTCCCTCTCTGAGCCGGAAGGAAGGGGCACTTCCCAGCTGGGATTCCACTGCTCCGCAGAATCTCAGCACCAAGCTGGGAGCTGGGAATACTGGTGGGGGTAGACATGTGCAGGACCAGCTAGAGAGCTGGGGCAGGTAAACATTTGGTCCAGGTGTAGAGAGGCAAGAAAGCCGTGTCTGGGACCATGACATCCTCCCACCTGGACTTTGGGGAGGTGGAAACTTTCCTGGACAGGCACCCAGAGTTGTTTGAAGATTACTTGATGCGGAAGGGGAAACAAGAGATGGTGGAGAAGTGGCTGCAGAGGCACAGTCAGAGTCAGGGGGCTTTAGGCCCAAGGCCGCCACTGGCAGGCACCAGCAGCTTGGGTCACAGTGCTGGCAAAGGCAGCAGTAGCATTTGTGGTGGCACTGGACCAAATGGCTCTGCCAATAGCCAGCCCACTCTGGGTGGTGGGGACGGTGGTGGGAGCCCCCTGAGTCCTAGCTGGGCCAGTGGCAACCGGGGCGATGGGAGCCTGCAGCGGAGAGCTTCTCAGAAAGAGCTAAGGAAGACTTTTGCCCGCTCCAAGGGCATCCATGTGAACAGGACCTACGATGAACAGGTGACCTCCCGGGCCCAGGAGCCGCTGAGCAGTGTGCGGCGGAGGGCACTTCTCCGGAAGGCCAGCTCCTTGCCCCCCACTACAGCCCACATTCTCAGTGCCCTGCTGGAATCAAGAGTGAATCTGCCTCAGTACCCCCCTACGGCCATGGACTACAAGTGCCACCTCAAAAAGCATAATGAGCGTCAGTTCTTCCTGGAACTGGTCAAGGATATCTCCAATGACCTTGATCTTACCAGCCTGAGCTGCAAGATCCTCATCTTTGTCTGCCTCATGGTGGATGCTGACCGCTGCTCTCTCTTCCTGGTGGAAGGGGCAGCTGCTGGCAAGAAGAGCTTGGTCTCCAAATTCTTTGATGTGCATGCAGGAACCCCACTGCTGCCCTGCAGCAGCACAGAGAACTCAAACGAGGTGCAGGTCCCCTGGGGCAAAGGCATCATTGGCTATGTCGGGGAGCATGGAGAAACGGTCAACATTCCTGATGCCTACCAGGTAGGACTTTGCATTGTCCCCCTTCCAGAGCCCCACTGGCCTGGGAGCCAAGACTTCACTTACCCTTTGGCATCTGGGAACACATTAATTTAGACTCTTTCTAATACGAATCTTTGTTTTTAAATGCCTTCTGAGTTTAGGCTAGTTAGAATGTAACTACACCATCCTTGATGTAATGGTCTTTTCCTAACACACAGTGACTGGAAAATTCATATATCACAAGGGCTACATTTTGTACCTAATAATACCACGTGTTTCTCTGTCAAGATACTTTGTCTTTAAGAATATCAGTGTATGGTTTCAGAGTGCATTTGCAAGGTACTAGAAAGAGATGTCTACTCCAGAATTCCAGTGTTAGTCTGAGAAAAATGGGCATGTTGGTGTCTCTGATGTCTTTTTGGGACCGTCACACATTTCATTCTCATTCAAGGTTTGAAAAGGAACAAAGTGCCTAACTACTTCCCTGTCCTCTTTTCTAGTTTACATTTGCATGAGTTCCAAGGTAGGGAAGAAGAGGAAGAATGGAAAGTCAGGAAAGAATGGGGGTCTGACCCATTTGTGCCTTTTAGCACGTGTTTTAACTGTTTCTGTTGTTGAGTTTAGAGAGGTTGGACAAATAGAGGGGGTATTGATACAGCATTATCTGTAGTCAGCTTTTGACAGGACTGAGCAAATAGGTTTTTAGTTTGTGAAACAAACAAAAATTGATAATTTTCTAGCAACTGCAAAGGCAATCAGCAGGATAAACATGCTAGTTTCAAGTGGAAAAGGGAACCCAAAATGCTGTTGTCTGGTATTTCTAAGCCTTTCGTTTTCACAGTGATTTGAACTTGCTATCAGATGCCAGATCCAAAAGCCAGTCAGTTCTAATTTCTTCAGTATCTTTTCACTGAACATGATGAAACTGGATGCCACTTTCTATGAGACTTCTTCAGGGTTTATAAGAATTAAAGTTCTTATTCTTGGTTATGAAAGTTTTGTGGTCATTTGATGAGCACTTCTTCCAGTTGTCTAATAGAACTACATGTTTCTCTAGAGTTTGGTTGCTGTTAATCAGAATAGCAAAAGTGGTGGGAAGGACAGTAAAAGTAAAATTTTCTCTATTTTATCTGAAAGTTAAGAATTTTACATAGAAAATTGACTAGCTTGTACTAAACCCAAGTTTCACGTTTTTTGTGAGTTGTCTGTCAATATAACACTTCAATATTAAGAGATGCTTGTCAGAATACTATTTTTGTTGACCTTTTGTTATTGATTAGGTGCATTATTCATTATTATCCTTCTTGAAGATTTGATAGGTTTAAGTCAAGCAACCAATGAATGATCTTTAACAAGTGTCAATTTCTCTACAATCCTAGAAAGCCATGGGAAGAAATAAAAGCATTTAATAATTGATATGTTGAAGAATCTGTAAAAAGTCGAACAATCACAAGCTCTTCTCTTTCCCATGATTTCCACATCCTTATTGTGTGCTTGGGCTAAAAAAATCCTTTCCTATTTGGATGATACTTGTTATAGTCTGGGATTGCTGTCTTTTCTCTTTATTGCCTTTACTTTTTAAATTCTTTCCCAGTTGATTTTCTCCCATTTCTATAACTTTTATTTCTTGCTCTCCTCCTTCAGCTCCTGACTTTTATTTAATATTGCTCATAGACTACCTTTTCTTCAAGAGCATAATTCCCAGCTTCCGTAGCAGTTAACTTGTCTTCCTGCCACCTAGAATTGTGACCAGAGGTGTTATTAAAGACAGAGAAAATCAGGTTTTCAGCAGCTGATGTTTCTTCTGGGCCCTACTCTTACTCTGGAGACGGAGTATAAAGCAAAGTTGCCTTTTAATATTTGGAAGCTGAATTTGGGAAAGGAGAGTTTGTTTTTTTCCCCCAGAGTAGTAATGATGGCTGTAAAAACTGGGTTGTTGTAGAATTTAAGATCTTGGTTCATTCCTTGTCTTTGTTTTGATCTGCTTAGAAAGTTTCTCTTTTCTTTACCCATTGGTTTCTACTATATATTTATATATTTTTAACCTGGTGTGTTTTTCTTTGTTTTACTTATGCCACTCTTCTTCAATAAAACTACTTTTGTTCTTTATTGTGGTACACAGCAGTCACCACTAGTGTGACCTTGGAGGAATTTCTTGATTCTCCGAGTCTCAATTTACTCATCTGCAAAATGGGAATAATAACACCTATGTGGCAAAGATTATTGTTTTGAAAATAAAATGCGACATTGCATTAAAGCCCCTAAAACAGTACCTGGCACATTGCAATTACTCAGGAAGTGGTAACAGTTGATGATGATGATGATGATGATGATGATGTATCTAGTTTGATAGTATTCTTTTTCTTTCTATTTATCTCATTTTCAATTGTTTTTCTTCTAATCTGGGACTGAGATGTGAACTCAGCACATTTTGACCAGCCTAATCTTTCCCTGAACTATGCTCCACCCTTAAATTAAATGTTTTAGAACCAGCTTTACATTCAAGGAATATAGAAATATGTACTCTTCCACCCTCTACTTATGATTCTTCTAAATGTGATTGATAACCCTTGATCATATCCTAGCCTATCAAAAGTTCTACAATTTGTTCCTCTGGAAAACACATGCAATATGAAGTTTTTATAGAGTTGTATTAATATTACATCCTTCTCAAGTTCTAGTATTTTCCCCAGCCTTTCCGTTTCATGCTGTTATAGATTTATCTTAATGAAAACTGACAACCTTCCAAATTCATGTTCTTTTATCATGATATTGTTGTAATTCTGATCATATATGTAAACATCTTAAAGTTTCTATGTAAAAATATAACCATCCTCCCTGATTCTTTATTAACTGCTATATTTTAAAGATATTTCTTGCTCCGATTCAATTAGTGTACTTTTATTTCTTCAGGAGATGAAATCATCACACAGTTTCAAAATTTAATCAGTTGATAATTAGATTGATGATCCTCTTGGAGGTTCAGAATATGAGTGAGAGAAATGCATTAAAGACACTTATGAAATTATGATAATAAGCATGGCATTTTTGAGTCAAGGGTAGACTATTTAATGAAGTACTAAAGTTAAATAAAAGTTTTGACAGCAAAAAAACTCCTCAGTTTATTTCATTATTTTTCATTACTTTCCTCAATTAGTCCTAAAAAACAGACTTGAAATTAAGAGACAAATAAAGAATAGTAAGTGGAAAAAAAATTCATTTTAGGTATCCAGTATGGATCATAGCGACTGTAATTTATCTTTTTCCCTGACAGTTATAAGTTATTAAACAGCCCACTTTAATATAGTAATGAAAAAATTGCCCTCAAGAGGTTGAAAAGAAGAGCACTCAAGTAACAGGTGTTCTCTTTGAGATTATTCTAAGCGTTCAGAATATAGCACTTTAAACATTAATAAAAAGTGTGAGATTATATTTTTGTTAGTGTTGATAATGATGATACAGGTGTTTGATGGGCTTAAAGAGCAGCCAGGATGTTTTGTTAGGTGAGCTGAGAGAAGGAAAGGGGATGACGCAGAAGGGTTACAGGTGTGCCAGGCCTTCAGAAAACCTGCTCTGTTTACACAACAGATTCATTTGTTCATTAGTTCCAACAAACATACACTGAGTGCCTATTATACCTAAGACCTGGGATGGGGGTCTTAGGTGCACAAATGTTGAGAGGACATGCTTCTTGCCTTCCAAGTACTCATAGTCAAAGAGCATACGATTCACAAACAACTAATGCCCAGCTATACTTAATAAATAACACAAACTAAATGGTATTAGTCGCAGAAGAAAATGGAAGACTTCATGGAGGAGGTGCCATTCACGCTGGGAAAAGGGTTAGATTTCCCTGTTGGAGATGGTTGTGGGGGTGTGGGGAAGTGATCCAGGTACAGCAAAATGGCTTCTGCAGAGACATGATAATGAGCAAGCCCAAAATATGTATAGGGGACAGTGCTTGATTTAATTTGCCAAAGTATTGCATATGCTATATAATGAAGATGCAAAAGCAAGGTAAGAGCAAAAGAAGAAAGGATCTCGACTGCCTGAGTAAAGAACCTGAGCTTCACTAACAGCAGGCCGCAGGGAGCCCTAAAAAAACCTTTTAGCATGATCAGAGAGGTGTTTTGGGCAACCTGGTGACAGTGGCTGAATGGGTTGAACAAGGGGAGGCCCAAAGCTGTGAAAATAACCAGGAGTCTATTATGATGGTCTGGTGGAGCCATGATGAACCAGTGAACTAAAGCAGGAGCAGCAGGAATGGACAGCAGGGGACAGATGGGAGATGTCCTGCAGGTGTGGATCTGGGCTGGGAGGGAAGGAAGTCAGTGGTGACTCAGAGATTCTAAACCTGGGTGATATGGAGAAGGTGATGCCATGATAAAAAGCAGGAAGAGAAACTGGTTAAGTCAAGATTCTAAGTGGAGTCACCTATATAATTTGTGGAGCTTGATGCAAAATGATAAAGTGGAACCCTGCCTGGAGGTGGAGAAGTTAATCTTCCATTCCCAAGGTGTGCTGCCCCAACTCACAGCAGACATACTGAGTGGCTTGCTGAATGCGCCATAGTGGTGCCAGCTCTGGGTGGGGATGACCACAGCCTTGCTCCTCCCTATGGAAGTGTGGGGCATGCAACTGACCCTCCCTACAGTCCCACCCAGACCCCGACCAGGAGCAGAGGGCAATGGCAGATGTGGAATGTGGGCCCTCATCCCCAACCAGTGTGACCTGGTTGTGGCTCCCAGTTCCAGGGCAGGATTGAGGGGTAGGCTGGGTGTGGTCCAGGACACTAGGGAGCAGGGATCAGTGACCAAGAATCTCCTGGGCAGGCAGTGAAAGGGGAGACTGAATGTGAGCCGAGGTTCCCAGCTCTGGGCTCGTATGCCTTTGTCTCATTGGACTTCACTTATAAAACACAAATTCAAAGATAAAATTATTAAGAATTTCACACAGCACAGCATTAAACTCAAGCAGGGGGCTGCTGAGCAAGTGCACTGGTCACGTGCCCATGAAGTGCTGATTCTGAGTCGTATTGAGTTTTAGGTGGAGAAGTTCAGTTTTATTCTAGCCTAGTGTCTACTGCTTTCACATGGCCTCAGCTCCATCCTAATTAGATTACATGCCATTTTCAATGCCTAGATAGTGCTTTTCTATTTCTGTGCTTTTCATCCTTTCTGCCGTGACTACTCTTTCTCCATCTTTGCTCATTCAGATCTTGCTCTGCCTTCTCATGATGTAAGAAGGGAGAGCTGATTGCTAATCCTTGAAGAAAGGAGATAGAAAACAAAGCAAAAAATTATACAGAAAGTTGTATTTAAGAATGCATTGTACAATACTGTATTATATATTTATTATTATTAAATAATACAAATGATATTTAATAATTCATTTTCACTTGTTTCATTTTAGAGTGATCTCCATTGAAATAACTACATTTAAAAGTCTTTGGTCTCAGAAGGGATTAATTTCATGTATCCAGAAAATTCAGTGATGAATTCATTGCTTGGTGAGCTAGTGCTGACAGCCATGCGTCTACAGTTCTGTGATGCATTTACTGAGATTTGCTTAAAAGGCAGATGTTGATCCCACTCCAACACTATATTATAAAGGTGTTTTGTGAAACCTTATTTCAGCTTTGCACAAAGGTTTTAGAAATTCCCCCAAGCCCACAGACGTGTTCACTAGCCCAGAACCAGGATTGATTTTGTGCTCAAAGCAGGAAACATTTGCTGTTTCAGCCCCTCTTCCTGACAGACACACGATCACGATAAACACAGTGACAAATTGCATTTGCTGCTTTGTACATGAGGATAGATTACAAAAAAGTACAGTTCCTACAGAATCATGGCGAGGTAATTTAAGGTTAACTTAATTTTTTCCCACCCCATAAGCTAAATGTTTACTAATCTGACCACTTTATTTTGGTTCCTGAGGTTTGGGTCACCTGTTTATTTACAAGGCTGGCTTAATTTGGAAGTGAGTGTTTCATGTTTAATATAGTGTTGAAGAGTCACATGAAGCTTTCTTCTGAAATAGCTTTGAGTTGTTTTATGGGAAAGTCAACAAGATCCTTGAGGTCCACTCCTTGCTACTTTACTCACTTATTTTAAGGGTGGTGTTTTGCAGTATAACCACATTCTTTCGGAAAGTGGAATATGAATCATAAAAAAGCAGTTTAGTCATAAAATAGTGGGTTGCATTTATAGTATTTTAGGAGAAACTTTGCTTCCTGGTCATTTATAGGCATTCAGGCTAAATTTGTTTATTTATTTATTATTTTTAGAATTAAAAGAGTAAAGCAGTTTTCATGGCATTAGAAAAATGCATATTTTCTATAATTCCAAGGGTTTCTTATTAGTTGGTTGCTTTCAATGACTCAACACTGGTTTCACACATTAATGATAAATTCTGTTTCCTATCATAAAGTATAGCTTTAGGCTGTTGTAAATTTAGAACAAAAAATATTTTTTCACCTGAGTGAAAAAATGAGGAACCTTTGGGATACCTCTTTAGGGTGTCAATTTTTTAAAAAATTAAACGTAATGCTAGAAGGGAAACTGAAGCTCCACTGTTGATTAACAATTACTGCATTTCTGGAGCACTAACTATGAGCTAGGGATCAGGTCATTAGCAAGCATTGCCTCTTTTAATTCTCTCACTAATCCCCAGAGGTAGCTATTACTATCCCCATTTTGCAGGAGGAGAAACTGAGGCTTGGAGGGGTTAAGTAATTTGCTCAAAGTCGCTCAGCTGGTAAGTGCAGGAGCTGGGATTCAAACTGAGATCTTCAGCTGCAGTACTTTCATGCCCGGCCACTCCCAGTGTGGCCTCTACTGACCATTACCTATTGTATGCACACTCACATCCATCCCTCTGCCCTCCCTTTTTCTCTGCCAGTTCAAATCCTGTCACCCCACAAAGCCCATCTTCAGGAAACTCTTGGAATCCCTGCCCCATCTCACCCAAACTGGACATGAGCTCTCCCCACTTTGGACTTCTGTAATGCTTTAATGTGTTCCTTTCTATTTTCTTAGTATTCTAAGTATTTGGGTACTTAAATGACCTCTAGGCTCTGAACTCAAGATCATTGATCATGACTTCTCATTTCATCTCTTGAACGCATCTTTTAACTCTTTGGACCTTATTTTGTAGACTTTTTTTTTAAATAGGGCTCATGAAGCCCAGATAACTGGTGAATTATCTGAATTGCTTTTCTGTATTAATCATATCTTCATTTTAATTGCTGGACCCCTACCTTCCTGCCCCCTCCATTGTTTTTTTTGTTTTTTTCTTTTACTGCATTCCATGTGGAGACCATGTTATACAGAAAGCAGACTGCCACTGACCAAATAGAAACAACTAGCAGCAGCCCACTGCCAGCTTCTTCTAGGCAAAGCATAGGATGGAGCATGACCATTTTGGCTAACTGAATTTTCTAGTTTTCTCCTGACTACCCCATTCATACAATACAACTTATTGAAGGTAAAACACTCCTTCTGGCATTAGGCCTTGCAGACTTAGGATTTTTTCTTTGAACATCCTTTCAGGTATGGGAGATTATATTGACCAACCTTATAACTATTTATAATGGGCCTTATGAAGCCCTATTTTTATACTGACCAACCTTATAATTATTTTTCAGGAGCAGTGCACTTTCAAGTTTATTGGTTATTTATCTTGTGTTTCACATACTCTCAGAAGCTTTCATAAAGTTCAAACTTCTGAGATGGTTGCCTTTATATCCTACCCTTTCCAAGTTGTAGTTATTAGATGTCCATTCCATGGGGCATGTCCAAGTGAGAACCTTCTCCTTCCCTTCTGTTCCTTATTGTTGTCACCAATAAATTGGGCTGGTTGCTACACCTCCTCCTTGTCTCACCTCCCAGATGAAATAATAAAGTTTTTAAGGGTCAACAGAACAGCTACTCTTGTTGTATAGAAATTAACTGCTACCCCTAGATCTAAAGAGGAGGGTGCAACTAGCAGAGCTGTCAGAAAGAGCTCCAGTGGGGGGAAGAGCCAGAGCTGTGGCCCTGGAGGGAGAAACTCAGCCACCAGCAAACCATGACCTGGACAAGAGGGAGCCATAGAAACGTTACCCTCCTCACACCCTCTACCTCCTGTCAGTGCCACTCATTGGTTGAGCCCAGCCCTGGTTGAGGCCAAGAGGGCAAAGGAAGCCCTGGTGCAGCAGTTCATAGGATTCAGCCTTCTGGCATAGAATAGGGCAGAGAAAGGTGGCAAGGGCATCTGGAGAGCCAAATGGGGACTATCCAGAGTCACCAGGGATATTAGTTTACTCACCAGGAATGTAAGTGTGAGTAGAGGCCAAGTCAGGTAGGAATATCCTTCTTTGACGTCAACACTAAATTCCATCAGTATATAGAGCATAGTGATTGAAGTCTGTTGAAAATGAGTTCAGAAATGCCATCATGGTATTTGGCTGTCTTATTCTCTCCAAGTAATTCTGTTCATTCCCAATCTCCTGTTTACCAGAAGAAACCCTATAGGAGGTAGCCTGGGCCAAACACTCCTGCAGAGAAGGGATGACTTTGGTCTAGTTCATGGAACCTTTTCCCTGCACTACCCGGTCAAGCCTATTTGTTTGAGAATTGAATTCTTAGATTACTAGTCACTTTGTTAAACTGTAAAAGACATCAGAGTATAGAAGAACTTGCTCTAGATTTGGGGATAGGAATTTTAGATTCTATTTCCAGTTCTGCCTTAGTTTTTTCAGCTATAACATAGGGATAATATGTCTGAACATGTTTTTTGTAAGGATCTAATCATTAAATCTAATCATTAGATTCTAGTGAGATAATGGAAGACATATTCAAAAGGATAAAGTAAGAAATGCAAGGCTTTATTAATATTTTTAAGTGCACAGTCCAACAGGCTTTATTCACAGGGCCTGGCCCTGGAAAGGACTTTGCACATAAAGGAGAATTTTGACTTAAGTTGTGGTAGTACTTGTATTGACTATATCATCTTATTTTGTGTATTTTTTTCTTTTTGAGGAAGATTAGCCCTGAGCTAACTGCTGCCAATCTTCCTCTCTTTTTGCTGAAGAAGACCGGCCCTGAGCTAATATCCGTGCCCATCTTCCTCTACTTTATTTGTGGGACGCCTGCCACAGCATGGCTTGTCAAGCAGTGCCATGTCCGCACCCGGGATCTGAACCAGCAAACCCTGGGCCGCTGAAGTGGAACGTGTGAACTTAACTGTTGCACCACCGGGCTGGCCCCTATTTTCTGTATTCTTGATATTCTGGTGTTTGGGGCCTTGATCCCAGAGAGATTTCCCTTCCCAGGGCTTGCAAATGACTGGAGATAGCAACTACTCCCCTGCAAGCATGCCTTTGATATACAAACCAACCAAGCCAGAGCCCACATCCTCAGCTCTCTCCTTTATCAAACCCTCACACACCAAGCCAGTATTCCCCTTGCCCTAAGTCACCCCAGGCCCAGGTACTGGGCAACAAGGGAGCACCCTAGAGTCCAGAGTCCATCGAAATTATTCCAACTATCCAATCCTAGTCTGGCTCAGGGAACCTACCGTCCTTCACCTATTCCTTCCAGAGAGAACCCCAGTAAAGGCTCTAGGCCACGCTCTGCCCTCTTCCCTTCTGCCTTCTGATGGACCCTGGCCCGTCCCCATGTGGCTCTGCGTGGTGCACTGTGCCTCCTGTTTCTAGGGATTTGTGAGTATAAACATCTTTCTTCATGACAGTCATTTCCATATCTGCATGTCTTACCATACCTGATTCAAATAAATCCCGGGTACATTTTAACACATACACCATGTATGCACCACACATACATGATGCCTTATGCACAGGTAATGATTACTTTGAAATGTAAACTAATCAAGTGCTTTAAGTGAACATTAGACTGTCATTTACTGACCATAATACATATTCTTCATATGACAATCATAAAAAAAGTTATGTTAAATTTTTTTACTATCGATCAGTATGCCTATTTTTCTAGTATAATATGTAATCCCCAAGTATCCATTGGGTTTCTGTGCTATAAATTCACATATGAAGTCTCCAGATTGATCATTTGTAGTTTAATTCTCAAAATCCTGGGCATTTTTAAAAAATGACGGGATTTGGATCCAGTACTTGTAAAATAAATTCTAGCCACTGACATTAAAGGATAAATGAACACTAAACCTCAGTGTTTCTAATCAGGCTCTAATAATTTATTAGGCTAGGTGGAATCTATACACAATTTTATTTTAAACGTGTTGACTATTTACCAAATAAAAGATAGGCTTTCTTTATTTTATGTTTTCTGTTTGGACGTGGTGTTAATTTTAATACTATGTGTTATCCTTTTTGTACTTATGCTGCCAATATTACTTTATCAGATTATCAGAATGTTTTAACCTGTACTTTTTTCAATTTAAAGCAATTGGATGGTACTCCTTTTTCATTTAAATGGCTGTGCACAGTTTAACGAGCTAATAGTTTTTATGGATATTTGGCAACTTAATGTACCTGATTGCATATTTAAAGTTTTAATAACGGCTGTAATGGAATTAAGAACCGTAGGCTTGGGACATTGTGGGAAAGATTATCCCAGGGTTGCTAAGGAAACCAGTCTAGATTTTTATTCTTTTCTGCGTAAGGTCCTCTGGAAAAGTGAAGCCATAATCCCCTGTCTCAAATGGCCACCTGTGTGGGGTACCCACATTTTCCCCTCAGCCTCTTCCTCCTTTTGCTTCCAGAAGACCACTAAGTGAGAGGGTGTATGCTCTGCACAGCTGTTAAGGCTGGCTTCTTTTTTTCTTTCTTCAGGTATGTGAGACTGGGGTCAGATTCTTTTCTCACTTGCTCTTCTGTGAGCACTGGCATTGAAAGCCCGGGACAGCCATAGCTTCTCCTTTTTATCATGGCCCAGAGATTATCATGCAGAGAAGCAAGGAGGAGAGGAGCCAGTGGCAGTGAATCTGCTAGGCATTGACCAAGTGGGCAGAGGAGGACAGAATCTCTGGAGGGGAGGCTGATAGCACAGCTGGGAGCTGAGGTATCTCTCCCCTCTCCTCTCTGCCGTCTATTTCTTAAATGAAGAAACAAGAGGAACCGTTTCTGATTTAGTCTCACCTTTTTGCCATGCCTGCTGTGGGAAGGAAAGCCGGAAAGGAACTGACACTCAGGGAGTGCCTATAATTTAAAATAGAAAGGGCAGGAAAACATTTTTCCACCTCTGAATGAACTGAATTGAGATGATCAGCTAAGTTAAAGAACAAAAAAGTCAGCTGGGGAAAGAGGAGCCCCTGTCATCATAGGCATGTCTCATACTTAAGACCTTGGGATTCTGTTGAAGAAACAACCAGTTTTATTCTTTAGAGACAGCCTTGAAATAATCAGGATCAAGCATTCATGTATGAAGCAATATAATAATATTAATCATTTCTCATAGGAACCTTGTGAGGCTGTATAATTTAATGCAAATTATATGGAAATTATTATTATGTTTTTTCCTCTTCTTCTCCCCAAAGGCCCCCCATACCTAGTTGTATATTCTAGTTGTAGATCCTTCTGGTTGTGCTATATGTAAATTATTTAATGTAAAATTATATAGAAAGATATGAAGGTATAAAATTAAATAGATATGTTTTCTCTTTAGCAATTGAAGCCAAAATTTACTCCTAAGCTGCCTCCTCTCTTTACTTTTGGCTATTGATCAGACCCTCCTCCTTGAATGCTAGCTTCTGGCTCTATAGTAGATCTGGCATATAGTAGGTCCTTTGTAAATCATGTTTGAATGAAGAGAAGAGCCCTATTATAGTTTTTATTTGGTCTCAAGACTGACACGTACTCGTGGAACCATTATGTAGGTTAGAGTTTCTCAACAGTGTCACTATTGACATTTTAGACCAGATAATTCTTTGTTAGGGGGTTGGGGGACTGACTTGTGCATTATAAGATGTTTAATAGCATCCCTGGCGTCTACCCACTAAATGCTTGCCCAGTTGTGACAATTAATGTCTCTGGACATTGTTAAATGTCCCCTGGGGGCAACATCCCCACGTCCACTTTTTGGAAACCACTGATGTAAGACAATTTGCCAACAACCATGTACTGCCTTGAGAATATTCATAACTTCTAATGTAGCACTTCCAGATTACCCTAATGAAATATTTATGGGTATGTGCAAAGATTTGTCTATATGGATACTCATTGTAGTATTATTTAATAATGTAAAATTATCAATCCAAACATCCAACTAGAGGGTTGGATAAATAGATTATGGTACATCATAAAATGGAATATTTGATCAGAGGAAATTGCTCACAAAATATTAAGTGAACAAAGCATATTAGAAAACCATGGCATCCCAGTTTTCTTAACAATCACAGCAATAAAAGCATGAGAGAATGGCTTGAGTTCAGAATCAAACAGATTGGATTTGATTCCCAGTCCCACCACCTAAGAGTTGTGTCATATTTTACTTCTGTAGTTGTTAGTTTCCACAATCCTAAAATGAGGATAATGATACCTATTTTAAAAGGTTGAATTAAATAAAATTATTTATGAAAAGTGCTTAACATGCTGTTTGTTACATTGTGAGGACTCAGTAAAAAGTAATTGGAATGGTGCCTGGGGAAAGGCTGAAAGATGATATGCCAAAACATTAATAGAGGTGATCTCAGATTTGCGGTCTGAAGAGTAATTTTTCTCCTTTATTTTGTTTCCTTTTATGTATTTTTCCAAAATTTCCACATATATATTCATTAATAGTTAAGGGTAACTGTAGGTTACTTTAAGAGATGTACCTTCTAAGTTCAGTGGCACAGTGGTAACACAACAGAAGCTTATTTCACACTCTTCTGAAGCTCTGCACAGGTCTTCCTCAATGATGGGTAGCTCTCCTTCAAGAGGGGATTCTTTCCTTCCTGGGTCTCCATACCTTCAACCTGGGGCTTCAACATCTGGTCAGCAGATGAGGGGAGAGAGAAATGGACAATTGAAGTGGGAGGATTTTTTGGGTCAGGTCTGGAAGTGGCACATATCATTTCCTGTTCCCATTTCATTGTCTTTCTAGACTCTAGAACTCAGGCATGTGGCCATACCTAACTGCAGGGAGCCTGGCAATTGTGGCTTAGTCCTGCCCTAAAGTGCATCCCAGCTCCAAGTCCCATCCAGTCACTGCAGGCAGCTCAAAGTCCAGGACCTTCAAGTGGTGAGCCATCTTCTCCAGTAGATCCTCCTGGTTTCCACAGGCTGGCTTATGTGTATGATTAATTACCTACAACAAGATATGAGAAGGAAAATCAGCTAGGCTTTGGAAAAGGGGATCAGAAGGCCATGGGGAAAGGATTTTTCTTTTTTTTAGATAACATGCATTTTTTTCCTTTTTTTTTTTTTTTTTTGGTGAGGAAGATTGTCCTTGAGCTAACATCTGTTGCCAATCTTCCTCTTCTTGTTTGAGGAACATGATTGCTGAGCTAACATCTGTGCCAATCTTCCTCTATTTTGTATGTGGGATGCTGCCACAGCACGGCTTGATGAGCAGTGTGTATGTCTGCCCTGGGTTCTGAACCTGCGGCCTGGGCCACTGAAGCAGAGTGCACGAACTTAACCACTACACCACTGGGCCGGCCCCTAGGGAAAGGATTCTTGCTGTTTTTCATTGTTGAGAATGAAATGGAGATTAGGACTCTGAAGTCCTAATTTTTCTCTGAAGGCAGGAAATTTGCTAAAGAGGTTGTTGTCTCTAAGCTCAAAGGTCTGAGGATTACAAGGACAAAGGGTGAGGCCAGACATAGCTACACAATTTGTGAGACCTAGTAAAAAACGAAAATGGGAGTCTTGGCATGGGGTAGAGAAATTGATCTTCCCTGCCTCTGGGCCAGCTTCCCCAGGACAGCCACCCCAATCCAGGACATATGGGCAACCCTAAATGATTGCAACCTCTGTGGCAGAACGTGCTCCATACTTGGATCAGGGGTGGGTGAGAGGCCCCACAGAGTTGCTTACTGAACCTGCCATGGTGCTGTCAGCCTGGGGTGGGGATGGCGAGCACCTGTCCCTCCTTGAAACACTGCAGGGCCCTTGACCCTCCCCATGCCCATGCCCATGACCTCATTGGGAGTGGAGGGCAACAGCAGAACATGAGCCCCCTCTGTCAACCTGATCGTGTTGCAGCCCTGGACAAAAAGAGGCAGAGGTCCTGGGGCTGGAGCAGTGAGGCTGAGAACACATCAGAGGCTGAACTGTGTGTGAGCCCCTGGGGCATGCTCCGCTAGACTTCATGGACCAAGTACAAATTCAACTTAAACTTCAAGTAGGGAAGGCCCTCCTCATTGTGGGGCCCTATGTGACTGCACTGGATGTACACCCATAAAGCCATCTCAGAATGGTGCCTATACTGTGCCTTGAACTGTCAGAATAAATAACGAGGAAGGCACACTTCTTGTGGAAGTTATTTTTTTTCTATTTACTCCCATAGCACTTTGCCCGTAGGACTCTTGCTATTCATTACATTTTCAGTAATTTAAATTTTGGCTCACCTATCTTTCTCTCCATTAAATTGTGAACTCCTAGAAGGCAGATGCTATAACTTTCTTGACTTTATAGCACTCCCCGTTTGTAGCACAGTGCATAACATGTAGTAGTTAGGTACTCAGTAAATATTGGTTATATGAATAAGTGAGGAAAAATGTTATTAAGAATTTGGTCACAAGGGCAAGTGGCCTAGGTAATAGTACTAGGTTACAAGGTCAGATTAAGACCGGGGTTTAGCTAATAATGCTGGATTAGGCCACTTAGAGGCCAAAAGTCCTTTCAATTTTTCATACATAGGGATGAGTTGGGTTCCCAGGTAAAGTGGTCAGGTAATGGGGCTATAGTGGTCCAGGCGGTGAATGTTAGAGAGATGAAGGTACAGGGAACCAAACAATTCATCTATTACCAATAGAGAAGAGGAATTAGCAGCGTTGAGAGGATGAAAGCAAGAGAAAAAAAGTATTGACTATGACTAATATAACAGGCCTGGGGCTTTGGGAAAATAGTGATTATGTAGTTAATAATGGCAATATTAGAGCAAAGGAGATGTATTCTGCTTTTTATATGTTTATTTAAATGGCAGTAGTGATTTGTTTTAGGCAAGGCAGAATGATTCGCTAGGGAGAATACAGAAGGTCAGACTGGGAGCTCTCTGATTTAGTGGTGGTAATTTAAACCAAATTAGTGTATAGAGAGAGCCCAGCACCAAGCCTTTGATGAAAGCAAATGCACCATCACCACCACTGCTTCCATTTCCCCCCAAAGAACCAAAAGTGTTTATGTTTCTCTAGTCTGTACTTGTTTCCAGGAAGCATACTCCAAGATTGTCGGATTCTTTTCTGGACTCTAGATATTTTTATTTGAATTATCTATCATTACCCTAGAAAATATTCAATCCTTTGAGAAGTATGCAATTCTTCTAAAGTCATCTGTGACCAGTTGTGTTAAATAGTTAAATGACATTTCCAATGACAGTGATCACAATTGTTAATGCTCCAAGACTCAATAGAGCAATAGAGTCAACAAACTCATTTAGCTGACATATTTCAGAATTCTCTGAACCTCTGGCTTGCTCAACCTCTTTCTTTTTCCTCTGTTTTCCTATATTTCCTTTCCTTCCTCTTGTCCCTGCCAGCTAGCCCTCTCCCTCCTCCTTTTCCTACATTCCCGCCTCCTGCCCTTTCCTTGCCTGTCTGTCTTTTTTCCTTACTCTTTCTTCTTTTCTCCCTGTCCTCTTCTTGTCCTCTGACATTACTGACCTTAACATAAAATGGATATAACATGAAATAAGTGTTTGTTCCTAATTTTTAATTTCCAAATCCAATTTTAAAATCTCATAGGTCTCCCTCAGAAAACAATTGAGTTTTTTTTTTACTTCCATGTGGCCTGTGATTGTATCTTTCTTTTTAATTTTAAAATCAGATACCTGAAATATTTGTCTTTCTTTCAAAACACGTAGATTTTAATTACATTTCAAATTGTTACCCCATGTGGCCCTTGGGTGTAATTTATTTCCTGTGGGTCAATGCCTTGCAGTATGAAAAAGACCTTGCTCCTCAAGTACGTTCTAAGTAGAACAAGTGGCAGGGAAATTGGTATTTAAACACTTGGTATACAACATCCAGGCTTTTATTAAAATGAGAACAATGATAAATATTATTTCTTTGGTATGTTTTTCTCTTAGCCTGGTATCCACCAGGAATTCTTAGCAACAGCAACACAGAAGTTACCATGCCAGCAATTCTCAGGCTGATTGATTGTTTGAGGTCTTGTCTCTGTTAACCTAAAGTTCTTAATGGTGAATGTCCCCTGCAGGGTTCTTTTTTTCCTTTTGTACACATAAAAGAAATATTTTCCATCCTCCTGAATCCGCCAGGAAGCAGGTGGGATTTAATCACCTCTGTTATTATATTGCTTCTCCCCCAATGTATCAACGCTTTGAAACTTGCTTAGTCATTTGTAAAATTCAGCCACAGGACTTACTGCTGCTCTTCTGTGACAATCCATCAAAGGGAAAGTCAACCAAACTCTATAAGCTGTGTGGCTCTGTTTCCTAGAGCTGACGTTTGCTCTTGACTGAGGTCCACATTATGCCTTTACATCTGCATCTTGCTTCATTATTCTATCAGAATGTAATGCCTGGCTTGTATTTTTTTTTAACACCTTTACACTCCAGCTTTATGAAAGATAATATTTTCCTTCTTTGATAAAGGAATCTGTTCATATGAATGCATTTCTAATTCACAAATTCTCTATAAATGTACAAAGCTAAAGATTAGGCCAGTTTTTCAACATTTGAAATAGGATAACTTGAATAAATGAGCATTGGACTACTTGTTTTTTTCTTTCTTTTCCTGCATGGCTTTCACCTTTGATAAACCACCATTTGCCTAAGGAGACGTGTATAGAAAAATATCTATAATAACTGTTATTACAATAGAAATATTAGTTTGTCCGTTTTTTGTGTTCTTTTTGCAGAAATTCCATCTTTAAGTTCCTTAGTCAATGCATTTGGAGCTAAAAGTAATGTTTCCTATATTTGAACATTAATTTGAGCCTGGCGCTTTTGCAGCCTCATCTCATAGGATCTTCGTGATAACCTGGTAAGAAAGGTGGAGTGGGTGGTATCCTCTCCCTTTATAGATTAGGAAGCAAGCACTCAGTCTTTTTCCTGAGGTCACAAGACCATGAGTGTTAGTTAGGACTCTGTATTCCTCCATCACTGTTTCTCCCATTCTTGATCTTTAAGAAGCCCCAATAAATAACATCTTTCTTCCCTGCCCTGATCTGACTAAGATGAGAAATAAGACAAAGGAGGAAATGAGACATCACATTATCACATTTATAACTTATTAAGCAAATATTGGAGTATGGGCTTATATTTATGGGCTTATAATACTCCCAGAATTAGATAGACCTACCCTCCCAGATACAGACGAGGCTGGATGCCTACAGTCCTCCCCACATGAAGGGGCTTATCCCTTTGAAACTCACAGCATTGAGGAACAGAGCAGAGGCATGCTTCCTGTGGGCTGCCTGATTCCAGAAGATAAAGGGGAGGAAGTGGCTGGGCTATGCATGCCCAGTTAGTTTCCCTAGCACCCTAATCAGGTAGCTTACCCTACCTCCATGAGGAGGAGCAAGGGCTGGGTCCAAAGGCTGCAGAGGTTAAGGGAAATCTTTCCTCTTGGAATCCAGAGAAGAAGGAAGAGTCATTCCTCCTTTTACATGTACGTGCCACCTCTCAAGTAGGTTGTTATTTCAGAAACATTAACTCTTTCTTTCACTACCTCACCCTGCAACGTTCTCCTGCTCCTATCTTGTCTTCTTTATCCTTAGTTACCCAAGCCAGAAACCTAAGCATCATCTTTGATTCCTTCCTTTTATTCACCCACCATATTCAATCTATCAGAAAGTTCTTTTGATTCGCTCTTTAAAACAGATCTCAAGTCTGTCTGTTTTTCTCCATTTTCATTACCACAACTGCAGTCTAAGTCACCATTATCTTTCACCTAGATGATTGAAACTGCCTCCTAATGGGTCTAATTCTACTCTTAATCATTTCCTACATAGAAAGTTTATGAGGCAACAAGGAGTCCAAGCAGTGGATAGGAAGGTGGGGGCAGATTATCCAAGGGATTTGTTATCCTGGTCACCTTCACTTTGAAGACAAAGAACCACAGAAAGCCTATGAGCAGGAGAGCAACACAGATTTGGGCTGCCCTGCACTCTTCACATATGGGAACTTGGTCAGATGACCTGCTCTGTGGACCTCAGAATCTTCACATGTAATATGAGAGGGCTAGGAAAATGATTTCTAAGACTTTTCCAGCTCTAAAATTTCATCTTAATAATGGAAGCAAAGAGCAGAAACCTTACAAAACAATTCTGCTTTACAGAGAGTTGTACAATTAGTAGCTTTGTAGCAAGGTATGCTTAGTGTTGAATGAGACTCATGTCTGAGCCACTCATAGTGTTACCAGTGGCTATTCCAGAATGTTACTGGAGGGGCTCAGGGCTACTGTCTGGCTGGAAGTATAGACTAGGGGACTTGTAATAAAGCTCTATTTGTGTAACAAGATGTTGTCTTTACATATCTTTGGAAAGGCTGGAGATAAGCCATTCCTTGGTATTGCCATTGGGTGATATCTTTAAGAAAGAGATGATTTGGGCTCAGATTTCCTTCTGGGTTTTCCCATTAACTGCAACAGAGGATATAGCCAACTATTTTGTCATAGGATCTGAGTCTCTTTGTCTCCAAGTCAAAAATCAAAGAAAGTTTTTCTGCATAATTATTCCAATCTAAGAATACTGAGTCCACAGGAAGAAGAGAGGCCCTAGACGTAGGAATAGTGAGCAAAAGATATTGGGCAATGGTCTCTACCCCAAACTAACAACTCCACAACCTATAATTCTACTATTATAGCTTAATTCCCCTCAATATCTCTGGCTTTTCCAACTGTAAGAATCTCTAAACATCTCTGAGAGCCCATCAGCAGTGAACAAGTTGACTAGAAGTTAACACTAACAGAAATAAATTGACCACTTGGTAAGAACAATAATGGAACCAAGATAGGTTCGATGACTGAGAAAAGTAAAGGGAAGCTACAAGGGAAGCAAAGATGAACTGACTAGCTCAGCTTTGCCAAAGGCAAACCATGTTTAAGTCATGTCTGCCTTACTTGAATGAGGCAGTCAACAGCCCTTCTTGACTAGATATCCTCTAACCTTCTAACTCTATAATTTTATCATTCTGAAGTTCTGATCCCAGTTCTTAAATTATAAAAACAAACCAAAGTCTTAAGTAGAAAGAATCATTGATGATTCTCTAACAGAGGTCAACCACCTTATCAACATATTTCTATACATTTCATAGACAGCTACTCCAGGATTGTTCTATATTATAAGGTTGATAATAAAATCTTCCAAAAATGCATCTTCAAGTGAACTAAATCTGACATTATAATGACACGAGAAAAGACTTCCGCTATTAAAACTTCATTGTTACAAATATAGGCATTGAAGTATCAACTGCAAATATAATTTGTTTTTCAATTAACACTCAAGGACTTGTATCAACTGGACTAACCAAACTAAAGAAAAATTAATAGCAGTAGCCAGCACTTATTGAGTATATGCCTTGTGCTAGGCACTGTGCTAAGATTTAGTTATCTTATTTAATCCTCACAAAGCTCTGTGAGATAGATACCATTATTTGCCACATTTTACATATCAAGAAACTGAACATTGAGAGATTAGTGACTTGCCCAGGTTTACACAGCTAGTAAGTGGCAAAACCAGGATGCAAACCCAGGTTGTCTGACTTTGTCTAGACTCTGCACTTTTATTACTATGGGAGATATTAAGGATTATACTTATGTTCTGCTCACATATTCATGTGTATTAATTCTGTCTGTGAAAGAAGAAGGCTTCTTGACAGAATATGAAGTTAAAAAATCTGTCAGAATGCCTTCCAGAAAGTGCGTTAGCCATTCATATCCATTAACATCAGGTGATATTGATAATTTACATGCAAAGATCCCAGCAGTTGTATCATGTTTGGAGAGTTTGGGAGGTGATGCCTCTGGAAACTTCACTGCATGCAATATAACCCATTAATGCCTGTGAAGGCAAAATAATAATAGTAGCAATAGTTAACATTTATAAGGGGCTTACCGTGTGCCGGGCACTGCCTTAAGCACTTTATATATATTAACATATTTATTTTGTGCAACCATTTGATACAGTAGGTCTATTATCAATCCTTTGTAAAGTTGAAGAAACTGAGTACGAATAGATTAAGTAACTTCCCCAAGATCACACAGCTAATAAGCTGGACAGCCAGGATTTGAACCCATGTTGTTTGGAGCCACAATTTGTGTTCTTAAGCACCTGCTGCCTCTGTTGTGGTGTGTAAACAATGAGTAACTAGCTATTCAACATCTTTTCACAATGCCGTTTACCAAAGTTGTGAGACAACTTTGACATGGACTATACAGTTGATATTTCTGGAAGCTGGGTTGTAAGTGTGAAACATGGACAGTTCCTTTAAAAATTTAAACCTTTCATTTTGCATCACAACTGGTCAGTACCAAAACCTGCTGAGAAAATCTGTTTACATCATCAGGGATTAACCAGAGGAAATTGTTAACAGATTTCCCATGATATTTTAGAGATATTGATTTATTTTCAAGGCAGAGCTAGGGTTGTTCTCTGCAGGTCTTATAATTGCATATATCCATTGTAAAATAAGAGATATACACTTGTCTCTGAGAAAAGACCTGGAGCTCTGGAGTATATAAGCAAGCAAATTATCCTAGAATAAATTGCACATTTTTCTTTACTGTGAAGCGTTTTGGATACTATGGGTGAACTGTAAGTAGGGCTTGAAGTTGTAGCCATAACAATGATTTGTTGGTCCAACAGCTCTTTGCTGTTTGGCTAGAGAGGAAGTCCTTTGGGGGCATTTGCTGCTTTAGCCATGAATTGGTTTGATTGCTGGGGAAAGAAAGCCACTGAAGCAATCAAAAATAATAAGTGGGGTGTGGGATAACATCCGGAAATAACATCTAGGGAAATCTCACAGAACTCAAGACAGGAAGTTAGTCAAGCTGTGGGGACAGAATTTGGAGAGTTCCTAATGCTTCTAGTCTGATTCCTATTCTGTATTCTGAATGTAGTGGTGTATTTGTGTAGCACTTTATGAGTTATAAAATGCTTCATCTCAATTCATCCCTACTGCTGTGAAAGGTAGGAATCACTATCTCCATTTAAAAGGTAAAGAAACTGAGGCTTAGAGAAGTTAAATGGCACAGAATTTTGGGGCCTAAACAGTAGCAGAGCTGAGACAGAGAATTGAGGGCTTTTGACATCACATCCAGCAGTTTTTGCACTTCCCAAGAACTTCCTATATGACCATGATCATGAGAGGTTTAGCTCAAGGGACTATATTGGGAAATCATACATTATACTTACATATCAACTTTCTGTTTTCGGAAAATAAAGTAAAATCAGGATTCTAGTTTCACTTTCTTTAGTCATTTCATCATTTCTCTGAAATGGGCTACACCTGGGAAAAGATATTTGCAATTTATAATGTGCCTACTCTTCATGAAGCAAGAGCTTCAAACTTTTGGGGGGCATACTTGATTTCTTCTCTGTTTTCCTTCTGCAGAAGTCAACCTTTGCTGATATATTTAATTATAGACTGGAAAAAAAGTGATCATGTACTGGCCACCAAGAAGAATGACAAACAGTGTTAACTTCTGACTTTTTCTAGTGCGTTAAGTTGAACATAATCTACTGTTTATTACTGCTGACAGATCTCTTTATGGTCTTGGAGCTGCATTTAACAACAACATGGACAGTGGCCCTGAGCATAAATGGCTAACTCTTCAGAGTGGCATAGTGTGATGAAAAGAGCCCAAGCTTTAGACTCAAGCATCTCTGAGTTAGCACTCTAGGTCAGTTATTGGTAAGTTACTTACCTTCTTGTAGCCTCAGGTTCCTCATGTATGTAATGGAGCCAATCATACTCACTTTGCATGGCTGCTGTGAAAATTATATATATGTAAAATGCATGGCACGCATACCAGGTCCATGGTAGGCTCTTGGTGAATGATAGCCACTGTAGCTGAAGAATCATTCAGTTCCATAGTTACCTCAATTCCTTTACAATTTAAACAGATCACATGCCTCATTTAGTACGTCTTTTAAAGGCTAACTTACCACAAGCAATCCTGGAGTAATTGGTATGACACTGTCTACCTTATGCTTGTCTGCTGGCTTGGAAGACCAAGATTGAAAGCCAAAGTCATGAACTGTCTGCTGTTGCAAAGCCAGATTGTGTTGCTGCTCTCTCTTCAAGGCAAGTTTTAGTGTCAGTAGAATCCTGACCTGTCTTTTCTGGATGGGTAAATATATATACTTAGCACTGCAGAATTTGGCTAAAATCTTGAATTTAGTGTGAAGGGAGGGCACAGTGGAGAAATTTCCTAAGGAATTCATGCTATTTATGAGGTATCAGTATGAGTCACATGTCCATGACAGAGACTGTCTGTGAGGAAAATAGCATTGGTTCTTATCAAAAAGCATACCACTCCTTAAATTCCATTTCACAAATATGCACTGATTACCTAATATCAGCCAGGTATGATTATAATAGTATAAGGCCACATTGCATGAACCACAACCAGAAATTGTCTTTATGACAATACTGATTAGAATCTATGTCTAAAGTTCATGTCTTATAATTATGAATAAGACATGAATTATGTCTCATAATTCATCTTTATATTGTAAAAGAATAAAAAACCTATGAACCCCCCTCCTCAGCATCTGAAATGGGTTCCTCACCACCCACACCCAAGGGGAACAGTAGCCCCTCATCTCTGGAGATTGTTTCGGGTGTTGCCTCCCCCCATTCTCTGTCTCCTACTAAACTCTCTGAACTTCCTAGTCTTCTTTGAAACAGTATATCTAGATTGTTCCTCTCTTGCTTGCCCCTCTGATTGACTGCTTTTTGCATGCTCTTCTTAGCTTTCTGATTTGGCCTTCTTTTCAAATGCTACCTCTGTTTGCCATCCTCTTCCACCTTTTGACCTCATGAACAACATGTGATACCCATCCCTACATCTAACCGAAGCTTTTGTTGTAACACACACTGGTCCAGATCCAGTGTTCTGAGATCTCAATTGACTGTTGGAGGAGACAAGAATAGAGCTTAGGCTCCCTGTCATGACCCATAAAAAGCACTTACCTTTCTTTAGAAATTTATTAAGAAAGCTTGGCCAAGATGTATTGAGTTTTGCAGGATTATCCTGCAGAAGAATATTTTAGCTGTGGTAATTCCTTCTCTTGATAGCTTTTAGGAGATTGTATTATCTCAGATCACTACTGCAGAAAGTACACCTCTAAATTAGTTATTTGCAAAGATATGGATTATCAGAATCATTTCTCATCTGCTTTTATCTCAGTTGAATTTAAGGAATTTGTGGCTAGGAAATTTACAAGCTGTCATGATTCTATTTCATTTAAGAGACCCATCTGAAAAGATGGTGTCAAATGCTAAGGATGCCCTTGGGTGGATGGTTGGGGATGATAAGTCAAGAAGTTTAGGCAGGTTTCTGTTCCTCAGCATGTCACTCTATATACCACAATTGGAAACAATCTTGATGAATTACTAAGGGTCTTAAGACCTCCATCAAGACTAAATTTAGGAGCACAAGACAAAAAACAACAGGGAAAGTTTTTATCCCACCTGTAAGTCTTTGCTAGTTGCTGTGGATCTGGACCAAAGTTGGTTCAAGTTTTTCTAATTAATATTCAGACCACAAGGCATGTAAAATCTAAGCACACGATGTGTTGTGTGGATTTGGAAAATCAAGCAGTCCGCTATTAATATCCAGGCTTAGTCACTTATTGCCCTTGGCCTTGGGTACATTGCTTAACTGCTCATTACCTTGTTTTCCAAATATATAAAATACTTACCACGCAGTTCCCAGGGTGTTCTTCTCAGTTGACAAGAGCAGAGCTGTTAGAGGCATTAGAGTCTTCTGTCATTGACATTTTGGATATATTTCCTTAGTACCCCGAACCACCAATAGAGGAAGCCTAAATCCTGTGTTAACCCCTGCTGTCAAAGTTAAGTTGTTATTAAGCTCACAAGATACACCCTCAATAATGCAAAAGCAAGATCAAAAAAGGTACCTTATTCCTGGTTAAAATACTCTGTCAGCTAAGGGAGAGACAGGTGTCATGACTGCTTGGAATCTCTGGGATTCAATGTTGATAAATTGCTCAGAATTTTTACCTTTCGTTGCCTGCTGCAATGTCTTGGTTACAGCCCTCTTGCCCTAACTGCTGTTTTTTAAAAACTTCTATGTAACATAATAATAATTTTAGAGAATTCATGGCAGAAAATCTTACATACTTTCAGGATTTTAAAATCAGTTTTTCCATTCTGAATATTAATCAACAAAATCACATACTGAGGCCCATTGTGGAGAGAATGGAAAGCATATTATATAAAACTGATAACCTATACTTTAATATCTTCCAGTATGCACAAAAGTCTATTAGTTTTGATTATCCACACACCCTTCAAAATTCTGTATATAAAGTTCTGTATTAGATCTTTTATAATATAAAATAGGTAAAGTATATAACCAATATGGATTTTATTTAGTTATATGTATCTTTAGAATTATTGCATATTTATGTGATATGTGAGGCTAGCTGAGCCTATATAAGAAAATTGCCACATTTACTAATTGTCCCCTTTGCTCACACAAGAAAGCATGCTCATTACTTAACACCTATAGAAACAGAAAGAAAGAATAGTAATATTTATACCATTTCTTTAAACATCTTTGAAAAGAAAGCAACAGCTTCTTATGTGAGAAAATCATTTTTGTCTGATCATCTAAAGTTTTTGTGAGATGATAAATGTGAGTGTTATGAGGAACTTATGCTCAAGAGAGTCCTTTAATTCACAGGCAGATTCAGCTAATTGTATTGTAACATCTAGGGGGCAATGCTTGAAATATTGTCTTTTCTTAGAGAAAAGGATACAGGACAGGTATGTGAAACTGAACACATAGTTCAAAAGGGGAATTAAGTGCTTTGGTACCTTGACAATGACATCTGTCATATACAGTATTATGGAAAAACTGGAGAACTATTGCCACATGGACTTACAATAAATATTGAGTTCTGCCGCCTTTGAAAAAAGTTTTTTTTGCATGCGAAAATAGCTCATTTTAGGTTTTATCCAATTAGAGGTTAATACTTCTTTGGACAAATGACATAGTTTTTTTTTTTTTAGTTCTGACTGCTTATTATTATCAATCTATATTTGTTGATTAGATTATTAACTTCACATTACATGTCAGTAGATCAAAGTCATAAAAGTTATTTGGACAAAACAGTGTGGAAAGGACTGTAGAGAAGGAAGGCAATTCTATTTAGTAGATTATCTGTAATACATAGCAATGTCAACACAGTAAAAGACAAGACAAGTGAACAAATTGAAGTGTATCGTTCTCTGAATAAACATTCAGTTTTAGTACCAGTAACTCTGGAGAGTAAAGTCTTAGTTTAGTGGTCTAGCCACAGTGTTGCCATTACCATAATGAGAGTTGGGTTATTAACTGCTCACGTACGTTGCTAAAGCATGCCCCTTAGAACTCTGCAAATGAAAGTAAAAACAAAATGTGTGCTGAACATATTGGCAGTGATAAGAGCTTTAGCCCCTCAGTTTTTTTGTATTGTCCATTGCCTTTTTTGAAAATTGTGAAATGTGTCATTATCCAAAGGGGAGAAGAAAATGTATACGTACAGCCTAAAGAATGATTATAAACTGGACATCCTTCTACTTATACCAGGTTAAGACATAAAACATTGCCATTACCACTGAAGTCTGCTGCCCCCTCACAGTTACGTCATACTCCCTCCCCAAACTTACTCCTGTAATCACCATCGTGAGTATTGTGTGATTATTCTGTTGCTTTGCCATCTATGTCTGTTTTCCTATACAATTTCATTTTCTCTGCTTTTGAACTTTGTATAAATGGAATCATTCTATGTACATTCTTCTTTTTCTGCCCAACATTATGTTTTTGAGATTAATTCATGTTGAAATGCATAGTCATAATATCCGCTTCTGTATAATATCCCTGTGAATAAATATGTCACAATTTATCCATTCTACCATTGATAGGCTTTTGAGTTATTTCTGGGCTTTTTTTGCTACTGTAAATAATGCTGCTGTAAACAGTTTGTACATGTCTGCTGGTTTACTTGTGTGGTATGCTGAATAATGGCTTCCCAAAGATGTCCACATCCTAATCCTCAGAACTTGTGAATATGTTGCCTTGTATGACAAGAGGGACTTTGAAGATGTGACTAAGGAAAGATTTTGATGTGGGGAGATTATCCTGGATTATCTGAGGGGGCCAATGTAGTCACAAGGGTCTTTATAAAAGGGAGGTAGGAGGGTCAGAGTTCAAGAGAGACATAGGGAGATGCTGCACTGTTTTGAAGTGCATTTGAAGATGGAGGATTGGGCCATGAGCAAAGGAATGCAGAAGGCCTACAGAAGCTAGACAAGGCAAGGGAGTGAATTCTTTCCTACAGCCTCCAGAAGGAATGCAACCCTGCTGACCTTGATTTGGGATTTCCGACCTCCCAAACTGTGAGGGTGAATTCATGTTTAAAGCCATTAAATTTGTGGTAATTTGTTATAGCAGCAATAGGAGACTAATGTACTTGTGTAGGAGTTTTTTGGAGTATATATGTAGAAGTAGAATTTTTGGGTCCATAGCTTATGCACATGTCAAATTTAAATGACAATCTGTTTTCCAAAGGAGGGCGCAGCATTTTCACTCCCTCTAGCAATGTGTGTTGGTTTCTGTTGCTCCACATTCTTGCTAAGATTTGATATTGTCAGGTTTTTTAGTTTTTGCCAGTCTGGTGTGTTGAAAATTGTATCTCATTGTGGTTTTAATTTTTATTTTCCTGGTCACTAAAGAGGTCCATCAATCATCCCCACCCTTTGTTTTTCAGGAGATGCTGATACCACCAGCGTGATTTACCCAAATTATGAAAACAGCAACACTTAAAATCATGCACATTATTTGACCATTTCCTGAAACTACTTTTTGAAAGTTTTATATAAACTTTCCCAGTATAAAAAGATTCCTCAAAAAGCGCATGATAATATTAAACTACAAAATCAGTTTTGGAAAAGTAAGGAGTTATTTTCTAATTTTGGCTTCAAGTTTTTTTTTTTAACCTGTTTTAAAAATATGGTGGGGAGTGTGTTGGGAGAGGTGCAGAAAAAAGGGTTTCCAGCTGATGGATTCAGTGTATTGAAAAATACAGAAGTGATATAAAGGAAAAACTTTAAGAGCAAGAGCACATTAAAATAGCAGTCCTTCTCGGGCCCTGGAGTGGCTCGGCTGAAGGAATCTCCAGGGGGAGTTCTGGAAATCTTTAGTTCTAATCAGGGCCCCGGGTTATTTTTTATCACCAGGATAGTTTGGGAAACAGTTAGTCCAGTGCTTCTCGAACTTCAGCCTGCCTCAGAATCCCTTGGAGGGCTGGTTACAACACAGATTGCTGGGCCCCACCCTCAGAGTTCCAGTTTCGGTAAATCCGGGCGAGGCCCGAGAATTTGCATTTCTAACCAGATCCCAGATGCTGCTGCCGGCCTGGGAACCCCTCCCTGAGAACCGCTGATTCTAGCGCAGTGGCTTCATCTGAAACTGAGTTAACTACCGTGAACTCTACTATCCTGACTGATATGCTAACAGTGCCGCCGCTGTGTCCGAGAAAAGGGGAGCCATACTTCTCAATCAAACGTCCTAACGAGAACACTTACTAGAGAGCAATGCTCGCCTCCAAACCTCCTGAACAAGTCTGCCTACATCTCTAATTCTACTTTTCTCAAGCGCTAGAATTACCGATAAATAAAGCGATTTCTTATCCTTTGTTTTCAAAAAAAAAAAAAAAAAAAATAAAATAAAATAGCAGTCTTTCAGCAAAATGAGCAGATGAGAAGTTCTTGTATCAGTTTACGGGAGAAAGGTGTTCCTGAAGAATACTTATTTATAGAAACTTGTGTAGGAGAGTGTTGGCTACCTCCAATGAGTACTGAACTGTACTAAAACAATATTGCAAGAGCCCTTGTACTTTTCTAAAAGTTCACTTATTCACTTATTATTATTATTGTTGTTAGTGCTGTCAAATTGATTCTGATTCTTTGTGACCCTGTGTATAGAAGAGCTGAACCCTCACCTTCTGGCACTATATCAGACAATGCTCCACTGCTATTCACAGGGTTTTCGTGGCCAATTTTTTCATAAGTGGGTGGGCAGGTCCTTCTGCCTAGGCTGTCTTAGTCTGAAAGCTCCACTGAAACCTGTCCACCATGGGTGACCCTGCTGGCATATGAAATACCAGTGGCATAGACTTCAGCATCACAGATGCCACAGTATGACAACTGACAGAAGGGTAGTGTGGTTCCCTGACTAGGAAATGAACCCAGGCTGCGGCAGTGAGAGTGCCGAGTCTTAACCACTAGGCCAGCAGGGCTGGCTACACTCTTTCATTTAGATACCCAATTTTCTGAATGTGTTCGACATTGGCTGCTCCATCTGCCATTCTTAAGTCTTCTTGGGAGTCTCCCAACAGAATCATGGTGCTATTGTCTTTTAGTGGATTGAAATATTCTGTTTTTGTTAAATATGTAGATTAAATCCCCTTTATGTTGTTTGAAAACCCCATTTCCATCAAAATCTATGAAATTGGACACTACTTTGACATTTGGATGATAACACTAGCTTGACAGGTAACCTCTTGTAGCACTTCACCTATACAATACAAAGAATATGAACACAGGGATATTGTGTTGTTGGAGCTTATAAAATAAATATCATATCCTTCCTTGAACATGACATCAGATTATTCCATAATTTCTTTAAGTTTAACTTTGATAGAGTGTTAAATAGTGGCTGGCCCTGTGGCCAAGTGATTAAGTTCACGTGCTCCACTTCAGTGGGCCAGGGTTTCACTGGTTTGGATCCTGGCCGTGGACCTAGCACCACTCATCAGGCTATGCTGAGGTGGCGTCCCACCTAGTAGAACTAGGAGGACTTACAACTAAAATATACAACTATGTACTGGGTGGCTTTGGGGAGAAGAAGATGAAGACAAAGAAGAAGAAGAAGAAAAAAGATTGGCAGCAGATGTTAGCTCAGGGCCAATCTTAAAGAAAACAAAAACGTTCAACAAGCAAATTATGTGACTTAGTATACTATTCTACCATATAAGGGTAATTCTCTTCTCTGGTAAAAACTAGGTCAACTTCAAAAGCATAATATTTTTCCTTTAGTTGAATATCTTTTTTTGACAATTATCTATAACCAGTTTACAGTTGTCAATGATATGATGACATGTTGGGCATCTTTTTCTTTGGAGGAAAGTCTACTTAGTGTCATATAAAAGTCTGTTATTATCTGAAGTATGGCAGCTCCTTTGACAACAACGCAGATAATTTCTTCTACCCTTGTAGGGTTCTTGATGTGAATTGCATGTTTCTGGAATTTTGGCATCATTTTTACAAGGACAGCAGACTCTTGATTAGTCATTTCTTATTTATCCAATATTCATCTCAATGATCTTGATTTTCTTTTTTTTTTTTTAATTTTTATTTTTTTCAGATGTACATCATATTTCAAATTCTGGATACATTACATCATGTTCACCACCCGAACACTAATTATAGTGCATCCCCTCACATGTGACCCTAATCACCCCTTTTGCCCTCCCCCCTCCCGCCTTCCCCAATGGTAAGCACCAGTCCAATCTCCAATGCTATGTGTCTTTTTCTTTTTGTCGTTTTTGTCTTCTACTTATGAGTGAGATCATATGGTATTTGACTTTCTGCCTCTGACTTATTTCACTCAGCATAATACCCTCAAGGTCCATCCATGTTGTCACAAATGGCTGGATTTCATCATTTCTTATGGCTGAGTAGTAGTCCATCATGTATAAATACCACATCTTCTTTATCCATTCGTCCCTTGATGGGCATCTAGGTTGCTTCCAAGTCTTGGCTATTGTGTATAATGCCGCAGTGAATATAGGGGTGCAAGTATCTTTATGCCTTTGTGTTTTCAAGTTCTTTGGATAAATACCCAGCAGTGGAATAGCTGGATCATATGGTAGATCTATCCTTAATTTTCTGAGGATACTCCATACTGCTTTCCATAGTGGCTGTACCAGTTTGCACTGCCACCAGCAGTGGACAAGGGTTCCCTTCTCTCCACACCCTCTCCAACATTTGTTGTTTCCTGTGTTGTTAATTATAGCCATTCTGACCCGAGTGAGGTGATACCTCATTGTAGTTTTGATTTGCATTTCCCTGATAGCTAATGATGTTGAGCATCTTTCCATATGCCTGTTGGCCATCTTTATTTCTTCTTTGGAGAAATCTCTGTTCAGATCTTTTGCCCATTTTTCTAATTGGATTGTTGGTTTTTTTGTTGTTGAGCTGTATGAGTTCTTTGTATATTTTGGATATTAACCCTGTATCTGATATGTGGTTTGCAAATATCTTCTCCCAATTGTTAGGTTGTCTTTTCATTTTGTTGATGGTTTCCTTTGCTGTGCAGAAACTTTTTAGCTTGATGTAATCCCATTTGTTCATTTTTTCTTTTGTTTCCCTTGCCCGGTCGGACATGGGACTTGAAAATATGCTGCTCAGACCAATGTCATAGAGCGTACTGCCTATGTTTTCTTCTAGAAGTCTCATGGTTTCGGGTCTTACATTCAAGTCTTTAATCCATTTTGAGTTGATTTTTGTGCATGGTGTAAGGGAATGGTCTACTTTCATTCTTTTGCATGTGGCTGTCCAGTTTTCCCAACACCGTTTATTGAAGAGACTCTCCTTTCTCCATCGTATGCTCTTGGCTCCCTTGTTGAATATTAGCTGTCCATAAACGTGTGGGTTTACTTCTGGGCTCTCAATTTTGTTCCATTGATCTGTGTGTCTGTTTTTGTGCCAGTACCATGCTGTTTTGGTTACTATGGCTTTGTAGTATAATTTGAAATAGGGGAGTGTGATACTTCCAGCTTTGTTCTTTTTTCTCAGGAATCCTTTGGCTATTCGGGGTCTTTTGTTGTTCCATATAAATTTTAGGATTCTTTGTTCTATTTCTATAAAAAATGTTGTTGGAACTTTGATAGGGATTGCGTTGAATCTATAGATTGCTTTAGGAAGTATGGACATTTTAACAATGTTAATTCTTCCAATCCAAGAGCACGGAATATCTTTCCATTTCTTTGTGTCTTCTTCTTTTTCTTTCAACAATGTTTTATAGTTTTCGGTGTACAGATCTTTCACCTCTTTCATTAAGTTTATTCCTAGGTATTTTATTCTTTTTGTTGCAATTGTAAATGGGATTGTATTCTTAATTTCTCTTTCTGCTACTTCATTGTTAGTGTATAGAAACGCAACGGATTTTTGTACATTGATTTTGTATCCCACAACTTGACTGTATTCCTTTATTATTTCTAAAAGTTTTTTAGTGGACTCTTTAGGGTTTTCTAGATATAAAATCATCTCATCTGCAAAGACTGACGGTTTCACTTCTTCTTTTCCAATGTGGATCCCTTTTATTTCTTTTTCTTGCCTGATTGCTCTGGCTAGGACTTCCAATACTATGTTAAATAAGAGTGGTGACAGTGGGCATCCTTGTCTGGTTCCTGTTCTTAGAGGGATAGCTTTCGGTTTTTCTCCATTGAGAATGACATTTGCTGTGGGTTTGTCATATATGGCCTTTATTATGTTGAGGTATTTTCCTTCTATATCCATTTTATTTAGAGTTTTTATCATAAATGGATGCTGTATCTTGTCAAATGCTTTCTCTGCATCTATTGAGATGATCATGTGATTTTTATTCTTCATTTTGTTAATGTGGTGTATCACGTTGATAGATTTGCGCATGTTGAACCATCCCTGCATCCCCGGAATGAAACCCACTTGATCATGATGTATGATCTTTTTAATGTATTGTTGTATTCGATTTGCTAGTATTTTGTTGAGGATTTTTGCATCGATGTGCATCAGTGATATTGGCCTATAATTTTCTTTTTTTGTGTTGTCCTTGTCTGGTTTTGGTATCAGGATAATGTTTGCTTTGTAGAAGGAGTTAGGAAGCCTCCCCTCCTCTTCAATTTTTTGGAAGAGTTTGACAAGGATAGGCATTAAGTCTTCTTTGAATGTTTGGTAGAATTCACTAGGGAAGCCATCTGGTCCTGGACTTTTATTTTTTGGGAGGTTTTTAATTGCTGTTTCGATCTCCTTACTGGTGATCAGTCTATTCAAATTTTCTACATCTCCTTGGTCCAGTTTTGGGAGGTTGTATGTTTCTAAGAATTTATCCATTTCTTCTAGATTTTCCAATTTGTTGGCGTATAGCTTTTCATAGTATTCTCTTATTATCTTTTATATTTCTGAGGTGTCTGTTGTAATCTCTCCTCTTTCGTTTCTGATTTCATTTATTTGAGCCTTCTCTCTTTTTTTCTTGGTGAGTCTAGCTAAGGGTTTTGTTTATCTTTTCAAAGAACCAGCTCTTGGTTTCATTAATTTTTTCTATTGTTTTGTTAGTCTCTATTTCATTTATTTCTGCTCTGATTTTTATTATTTCCTTCCTTCTGCTGATTTTGGGCTTTGTTTGTTGTTCTTTTTCCAGTACCTTTAGGTGCACTTTTAGATTGTCTATTTGGGATTTTTTTTCTTTGTTGAGGTAGGCCTGAATTGCTATAAACTTCCCTCGTAGAACCGCTTTTGCTGTATCCCACAGATTTTGGCATGTCGTGTTTTCATTTTCATTTGTCTCCAGGAATTTTTTTATTTCTTCTTTGATTTTTTTCATTGACCCAATCATTGTTCAGTAGCATTTTGTTCAATCTCCACATTTTTGTGGCTTTTCTGGTGTTCTTTCTGTAGTTGATTTCCAGTTTCATACCTTTGTGGTCAGAAAAGATGCATGGTATTATTTCAATCTTCTTAAATTTATTGAGACTTGTTTTGTGGCCTAATATGTGATCGATCCTGGAGAATGTTCCATGGGCATTTGAAAAGAATGTGTATTCTGTGGTTTTTGGGTGGAATGTTCTGTATATATCTACTAAGTCCATCTGGTCTAATGTGTCCTTTAAGGCGAGTGTTTCCTTATTGATCTTCTGTTTGGATGATCTATCCATTGGTGTAAGTGGAGTGTTAAAGTCCCCTACTGTTATTGTGTTACTGTCTATTTCTCCTCTTATGTCTGTTAATAATTGATTTATATATTTAGGTGCTCCTATGTTGGGTGCGTAGATATTTACAAGTGTTATATTTTCTTGTTGGCTTGTTCCCTTTATCATTATATAGTGCCCGTCTTTGTCTCTTATTACAGTTTTTGATTTAAAGTCTATTTTGTCTGATATAAGTATTGCTACCCCTGCTTTCTTTTCTTTGCCATTTGCATGGAATATCTTTTTCCATCCTTTTACTTTCAGTTTGTGAGTGTCTGTAGGTCTGAAGTGTGTCTCTTGTATGCAGCATATACACGGATCTTGTTTTTTTATCCAGTTGGCCATCCTAAGGCATTTGATTGGAGCATTTAATCCATTGACATTTAAAGTAGCTATTGATAAATATGTATTTATTGCCATTTTGTCACTTTTTCTTTTTTTGGGTTGTTTTAGTAGTTCTTCTCAGTTCCTTTCTTTTTCTCTTGCTCTCTTCACTTGTGGTTTGATGGCTATCTTTAGTAATATGTTTGATTTCTTTTGTCTTACTTTTTTTCCTGCTTGTTATAGGTTTCTGGTTTGTGGTTACCATGAGGATCCTATTTAATATACTATGCATATAACAGTCTATATTGAGTAGATAGACTCTTTAGCTTGACCTCTTTCTAAAAGCTCTACTTTTTCACTCCCCTCCTTCCACATTATATGTTTTTCACATCATATATAGTCTTTTGTTTAGTGTGTGTATATCCATTACCCTCTTATCATTGAAATAGGTAATTTTAGTACATTGTCTTTTACTCTTCATATTACCTTCACAGGTAGTTGATCTGCTGCCTTTACTATACTTTTACCTTACAAGTGATTTTATTGCCTGTTTTTTCTTATTGTTGTTTGGGTTTTTTTTGATAATTTTTTTTCTTTTATCTCTATTTGTGGTCATTACTTTCCCACTTAAATAAGTCCCTTCAGCATTTCTTGTAGAACTGGATTCTTAGTGACAAACTCCTTTAATTTTTGCTTGTCTGGGAAGCTCTTTCTCTCTCCTTCCATTCTGAATGACAGCCTTGATGGATAGAGTATTCTTGGTTGTAGGTTTTTTCCTTTTAGCACTTCAAATATGTCATGCCATTCTCTTCTTGCCTGTAGGGTCTCGACTGAGAAGTCTGCTGACAGCCTGATGGGCTTCCCATTATATGTCACTTGTAGCCTTTCTCTTGCTGCTTTTAGGATTCTCTCTTTATCTTTAATTTTAGACATTTTGATTATAATATGCCTTGGTGTGGGCCTCTTTGGGCTTCTCTTGTTTGGAGCTCTCTGTGCTTCCTGAACTTGGATGTCTGTTTCCTTCCTCAGGTTAGGAAAATTTTCCTCTATTATTTCGACAAATAAATTTTCTGCCCCTTTGTCTCTCTCTTCTCCTTCTGGGACTCCTATAATCCAAATGTTAGCACACTTGATATTGTCCCAGAGTTCCCTTACACTGTTCTCATTCTGTCTAATTCTTTTTTCTCTTTTCTGTTCTGCTTGGGTGATTTCCTCTAATCTTTTGTCTAGCTCGCTGATCCGTTCTTCTGCTTCCTCTACTCTGCTATTGAGTCCCTCTAGTGAATTTCTCATTTCAAGTATTGTATTCTTCATTTCTGATTGGTTCTTTTTTATATCTTCCAATTCTTTGCTGATGTGCTCACTGTGTTCATCTATTCTTCTCTGCATATCTGTGAGCATCCTCATTATATTTTGTTTGAATTCCTTGTCAAGGAGGTCACTAGTTTCTGTTTCACTTAGTTCTCTTTCTGGTGTTTTGTAGTGTTCTCTTGCTTGGAAAGTATTCCTTTGCCTCCCCATTATGCCTCTTTCTCTGTGCTATTTTCTTTGTACTAGGTGAGTCGGCTATGTCTCCTGATCTTGGAGAAGTGGTCTTATGTATGAGATGCCTTATGAGGCCCAGCAGTGTGCTTCCCTCTCGTCACCAGACCATAAGAACCAGGAGTGACCCCTTTGTGAGCTACTTGTGTTCTTCTGCTGTGGCAGGGTTGCTCCCACTGCAGGTACCCAGGGAGTCTGATCTTTCCTTCCCTGGCCAGCTGTTTGTAAATCCAGTTTGGAGGGGCCTCAGCACTGTTGGCTACAAAGTCTATTAGCACACTCTTATTGCAGGTGTTCTCTTAATTGGGTTGGTACCCAGTGTAGGTGGTTGCTAGGCTCAGGGGCATACAGTTGTGATAGGCCTGAGGCCAACAAGGCTGATGTCAGTTCTCTTAGGAGTGCAGCTGAGTGGAGGTGGCCCTTGGCATGGAGGCACTCAGTTGTTTCAGGCTTTGGAAGGTGGGGCTGACCCTTTTTATGACTATTTGTGAAGCACAAGTCTTCTGCCTCTGATAAGTCTCACCCCTCTCTGGACCACATACACTGTCAACACAGTCCTGGTCCGTGCACACTTCTCAACCCCCTGGAGCGTACCCCACCGCCACACCGCAGAGGCCCCCACCTCTGCCCCAATGCCCCCCACAGTTCACCTGGTCCTCACACAAGCCCTGCCCCACAGAGGCAGACACCCTTGCCTGCCTGTAGAGGATCAAGGCACTCAGTCAATGCAGGCTGAAAAGTAGCCTGAGGGTTTGCTGTTAGGTGGGGCCAGTCCCTAGGGCGGGTTGCCTGCCCTGGCTGAGCTGGATTAAATCTGTGCTCTAGTGGGTGTGGCAGACCCCTGGGCTAACAGCCTAAGGGACGCACCTCAATGGCCCCCACCAGTGTCCGTATCAGCACGCCTGGACCAGCTCAGAACAACGACCCCCACCAATGTCTCAGTCTCAGGAGAGGATCCTCCTCTCACCAAGATGCACCCAGAGCCCACCAGGTGAGTCTTGTTCCACCAAAGGACAGTCAGCCTTCTCTCTGGTGATTTTACGTTGCTGCAATGAGTGAGTTTGTGCTTAAAGGTGGGCCCTTTAAGACCCAGATCTTTTCGGCTTTCGGCCGATAGCTTTTCTGGGGTGTCCTCGCTGCAGTTAATAGCCAGCAAAGCCAGATAGTAAGACCCCGCTCTCAGTTGGGCTGAGTCCGAAGGATGGTTATAGCACTATTGCCCCTGCTTCGGACCTCACTCCTCCAGGGAGGGCTGCATACCTTAGGTTGGCTCCCGCCTGGCCAGCTGAGAAGTTCTGCTCCTCCCAAAGGTGGCTTTTTTCCTCTCTGGCCAGAGTTACTGCCTCTTCTGCTTTCTTCAGGACTGTCCCTTGTCGTGGGGGTTCTTTTTATCCAGTTTTCAGTTTTCAGTCCAGGGTGATTCTTCCCAAAATTGTTGTAACCTGGTTGTGTTCGTGGGAAGAGGCGAGTTCAACGTCTGCTAACAGCGCCATCTTGACAAGAACTCCTGATCTTGATTTTCTACTGGCTGTCTTCAAGGTGAATATGTATTGGGCCAGCAACACCATGGCCACCTGGGCACAAACTATGGCTTTCCCTGCTGAACCACTCTCCCTATAGCCACTTGGTCCATGGCCCTCATTTACCTCCAGGCAGGAAAAGAAGAAGTTACTCACAGTGGATAGGAAGACATGCACATGCTCCATGGTGAACCCTGTGAACATCTCCTCAATCATCTTTTCGCATGTTTGTGTTATTTGTGTTTCCCATTCTATGAAATTCTTGTTCATGTCAGTTGCCCATTTCTCCTACTGTTTGCCTTTTTCTTATAGACTTTTAAGAGATCTTTACATGGATATATTCTCAACACTAACCCCCTTATTGGTTATATTTATTGTTAATATCTTCTTCTCTATGGCTTGCTTTTCATTCTTAATGGTGAGCTTAATGCAATTTAATTTATTGATATTGTTATTAAATTTTGCATTCTTTGCTTCTTGTTTAAGAAACAAGAGGTTATAAAGAAAAATATTCTATATTGTCTTTGGAAAATTTTATAATTTGGTGTTTGATAGCAAGTATTTAATCTGATTACACTTCATTTTTGTGTTAGAGTGTGAGATAGGAATACAGCTTCTTTTTTTTTCCTATTTGGATAAACAGTTCACCTAGTGTTATTTATTGACTAGTTCGTCTTTTCTCATGATCTGTAATGTCTGCTTTGTCTTAAATCCATTTTCCATATAAACATGTGTTTGTTACTAGGCTCTCTGTTCTTTCTTTGGTCTATTTGGTCTTTCTTTGGGCTGCAGATTTGGTCTGCACCAATATCAAACAGCCTTAGTTTCCGTAGTTTATAATAAGTTTTGATAGCTACTAGGGAGAATCTCCCAACCCCACCACACACTTTGTTCTTCTTCAGGACTCTCTTGGCCTTTGTTGACTCTTTATTCTTTCAAATAAATTTTGTAATCAGCTTGTTGAGTTTGACATGCACATACACATTCTGATAGAATTTCTATTGGAATTGTGCTGAAGTTGTAGATCAATTTGGAGAGAACTATGATATGCTTTATAATATTCAGTTTTCTTACCAAATAATATGATGGATCTTCCTATTTACTTAATCTTCTTTAATGTTTTTCAATAAAATTTTTGTTTTCTCTACAGAAGTCTTACCCATTCTTTATTTTATCCTAGATATTTAAAAATGCTTATTTCTATTTTAAATTGTATCTTTTAAAAATTTACATTTTTAGCCAATTGTTGTCTGTATCTAGAAATGCAATTTATTTTTGTGTATTGATTTTGGTTCTAACATCCATCTTATTAATTTGAGTTTTTACTTTTTAAAATCCTTTTCCCCTGGGGTTGGCCTGGTGGTGTGGTGGTTGAGTTCAGGCACTCCACTTCAGTGGCTCAGGGTTTGCAGTTTCAGATCCTGGGCATGGACCTACACATCACTCATCAAGCCGTGCTGTGGCCGCATAGCACATACAAAAATGGAGGAAGATTGGCACAGGTGTTAGCTCAGCAACAATCTTCTTCAGTCAAAAAGAGGAAGATTGGCAACAGATGGCAGCTCAGGGCCAATCTTCCTCACCAAAAAAAAAAAAAAGTGAATAAAAATCCTTTTCCCATGTGACATAGAAACCTAAAAGTAAATTTTAAGGGAAAGGAAATTAGTATTTACTAAGTTCCTACTCTGTGCCAAATAGTCAACATAGGTTATTTCACTTAATCCTCACAACTATTTTGTTGCTTATTTTCCTGAACAAACATTTATTAAATAGCCACTATGTGTTAAGCTTTTTTTTTTTTTAATTTTCCATGTGAGCAGTCATATCATCTGCAAATAATGAAAGTTTTATTTCTCTCTTTCCAATTCTTTACCTTTATTTATGTTTCATGCTTTACTGTGCAAGGACCTCCAGTACAATGTAAAATAAGATTGATAAAAACAGTAATCCTTATCTTGAACTTGATCTTATGGAGGACGCTTTCAAAGTTTTGTTGTTAGGTATGAGCTTTCAGTGGGTTTGTGAAACGCCCTTTATTGGGTTAAGAAAGAACCTTCCTTCCCCAAGGGGAAAAAGGACTATCACTTAAAATATGACATGATTTCTTAAAAAAAAAAAAAAAGAAAGAGCCAGCTATTCCCAGTTTGCTAAGGAGGTTGTTGCTTTTATTTTTTTAATCACAAATGGATGTAGAATTTTATCTAATTTTTTCTGTCTCTATTAAGATATGATTTTTTTCACCTTAAACTGTTAATGTGGTGAATTACTTTAATTGATCTTCTCTTGATGAACCAATCTAGAATTCCTAGGATACACCAACTTGATCATAATAAATTAGCCTTTTTATATATTGTCTGACTTATTTTATAAAAATGTTTATTATAAATGAGATTGATCTCTATTTTTCTTTTCTTATAATATCCTTGTCTGATTTTGAAAGCAAAGTTATATCACAAATGGATCTTTTTCCATTGTGTGAAATAGTTTGTGTAAGATTAGAATTTCCCAATGTTTGAATGTTTGGTAAAATAGCTGAGATACCCATCCAGTGCCTATGTGTGTATGTGTATGTGTGTGTGTTTAATGGGACTATTTTAAACTACTGATTCAATTTCGTTAAAGCCTATAGGACTCTCCATGTTCTGCGTGTTTTAAAGACTTTCTTTTTAACCTGTACATATCTGTTTATTTCATCTAAGTTTTCAAATTTATAGGCACAAAGTCGTTCATAACATCTTATCTGTTTAATCTCTGAAGCAACTGTAGCTTTGCCCCCTTTTTATTCCTGGTTTAAAAATTTTAATGCCTCTCTCTTTTTTTCCCCTTGATTATTCTCTCTAGAGATTTGTATATTTTATTACATTTTTGACCTTTGTGATCCTCTACATTATATGTTTATTTTCTTTTTCATTAACTTCTGCTCTTATTTTTATTATTTTCTCTCATCTTCCTGAGTTTATTTTACTGTTATTTTTTTTCTAATTCCTTATGGTTGGGTGATCACTTTATTAAGTTGAGCTTTTCTTTCTTTTCTAATGCAAGCACTTAAGACTAACCTTTAAGAACCTCTTTAATTGTGTCCTATAGTTTTGGTACATAATATTTATGTAATCTTCCTGGTATTCTTCTAAATAGTTTATAATTTCAATTTTGATTTTTTTGATTGACAGGTTGTTCAGAAATGTATTTTAAATTTTCAAATATTTTGTTTCTTTAGTTACACTTTTTTATTGTTTCTAACTACAGTACATTGGGGTTAAATGATATGTTCTGCGTGATACCAGTTATTTGACGTGGTGATTTCAAATTGGCTGACTTGATGACCCAGCTTTTAGTCGATTTTTGTAAATGCTCAATGTCAACTTGACCAATAATATGAAGTGTCCTGTCGTTGGGTATAGTGCATAGACAGATGTATCAGATGTACTTGTATATGCACATGTTGGTGGATGGATTATGGTGGAGGGGACAATACCCAATGATACCCGTGAGATAATCTTTCTTTTTAAGTAAGGTAAAGGGACAGGGCACTGAAGTTTTAAACTTGGAGTTTCCATAGATATTATTGGAAGTCTGTTATAGTTCTGTATAAAGAAGCATGTGGGAGTCTTGTAGATTTGAGCAGCCCAGGGTTTGTTGTGCTTTTTGCTTTTGTTGTTTTATCCTATGCAGATCCTAAACTAGGAAAAAATTGTTGTTGGTTTAATTGATTGCTCATTTTATTGAAATATCTCAGACATGAACTGAGATTTATGGAATTGTTCCTGACTCTGTTGCTTCTATGAGAGTGAGTGCCAGCTGATATGTCCAATTTTCCTAACCCAGCAGAACCCAGCCCTGAAAATACAATGAATGGTATAATTGGCTGGCTCTGCCAAGGGCTGGATCTAGTTTGTAAAAAGGCTACTGCAGCGTTTTGCCAGCTGGCCAAGGAAATATCTGGAACAAGGCAGTAGGCAGGAGACCAGTTCCAGGAGGGGCTACCCAACCCTATCCAAGGTGAAATAACTTAGATGAGGCTGCCAAAAGCCAGGCTGACTCAGTTCTCCAAGGTATGCAAGCATTTCTTAGAAAGCATTTGGTGCTTCATACTGGAAAAGGTACCCTGAGTGCCGAGACAATCCCTGTGTCTATCCAGACCATTTACAAATGATTCCTGCTGATGGAAACAATCCTCTGAAAGACTTAACCACGTGTTGACACCTTCAGGTTGATGTATCACTCTTCCTCTCAAATTGGAGGGCTGGAAATTTGTGTCTCCATTGTTTTGTGGAGCACAAGGCCGTATAACTTCTAGATGGAGTCCAAGTACTCTCAGCACTGCTGCTTATTTGCAGTCAAGCTGGGGTGAGCACCAGAGAAATGGAGAGCCTGGCCTAGGGACTGGAAAGAAGGGCTTCAGGGACACAGTGGCTTATAGTGGGGAAGGGAATGTGTATGGAAACCACCAGCCCCAGATCCACCTGGAAGGTTGGTGGGAAGTAGTGACATGCTGCCTCCAAGTCCTCTTCCCAATGGATGGGGCCTGATCTTTTCCAACCTGGGCTTTCAGTGGTTGAACACACACTTATGGCTGGAAGATTTGTTCTTATCCTTTTCTTCCAGACTTACATCTACTGATTTAATAGTTTGTTGAGAATTTTATTTTAGGAACCAATATCAGGCTACTAGTTTTTGGTTTCTAGTATTCATCTTTTTGGAAAGTCAGGATGTTTTCCAGCATTATATCTATGCCACATAAGATACTGTGATGTTTAGCAATTAAATGTGGAGAGGGTGAGAGTCTGAGAGAGTTGAAAAATCCATCCATTTCACATATCAGAATGCTGCCCAACTGTAGTAGCTTGGCAATCTTTTTGTTCTTAGTTCTCTGTGATTTTCAGGAAATATCAAATTCCTTTGGCACTGGTATACCATTTCAATTGGACTTAATTTTTATGGTGAAGAGTTTTATAGCCAGGGTGATAATGGCTTAAAAAATAACAGGGCCATTTAGACTGCTGCTGTATCCTGCTGAAAGTATAGAATGCTATGCTGTCTATTTTTCACATATTTCTATTATTTATTAAGAGTGACCTGTCTCCATCTTGACAGTCATTTGGTATATCTTGGCTATCTATTTTACTGACAATCCAATAGTATAATGACTTCTGTCTTTTTGGAGGGCATTTTTGAAGCTATAGTGATGGATATAATCCCATCACCTCAAGTAACTATGCTAATTAGTGCTGCTTTCTCAACTTTTTTTCTTTCTTTCTTTCTTTTTTTTTTTGGTGAGGAAGATTGGCCCTGAGCGGATATGTGTTGCCAATCTTCCTCTTTTTGCTTGAGGAAGATTGTCACTGAGTCAACATCTGTGTCAGTCTTCCTCTATTTTGTATGTGGGACACTGACACAGCATGGCTTGATAAGTGGTGTGTAGGTTCATGCCTGAGATCTGAACCCATGAACCCTGGGCTGCCAAAGTAGAGCACGCAAACCTCACCACTATGCCACCAGCCTGACCCCTAAACTTCTTTTTTTCATATCGTTTCCTCATGTCATAATAAAATGACTTATAACTTGTATAATAATAACCTACAATGCTTTTTTAGTGATAGTGTGGATATACCATAATATAATCAATTTCCTGTCGAATATTTAGGTATTTTTCAATTTTTCTTATCATAAATTACTAGAGATGAAATTGCTGTATTGAAGAGTATTAAAATTTTGAAGGTTTTTGTCACTTATTGCCAAATTGTCCTCCGTATATATTGTACTAATTTGTATTTTCATCAGCAATGTATAAAAGTAGACTTTCACAAAAATTTTCAATAAAGTCAAGTATCTTAACATCTTAAATTTTTAATCTTTGCCAGTTTTATAGCAAAAGCTACAACCATTGTAATTTGATAGTTTTCACGTATTTATAGCCCATGAAAATTTTTTCTTTTGGTAATTGCTCTTCCTATCCATTGCTCATTTTTTCTCATTGATTTTTAAGAATTCTGTATGTTAAAGATTTAACGCTTTGTCAGCCATAAGTGTTTAAAAATATTTTTCCAATTTTATTTTACATTGAATTCTGTTTGTATTTTTTTTGCCTTTTTTTAATTGCAGTCATATTGGTTTATAACATTATACAAATTTCAGGTGTACCTCATTATATTTCAAGTTCTGTATAGAATGCATTGTGTTCACCACCAAAAGTCTAGTTGCCATCTGTCACCATACTCATGTGCCCCTTTACCCATTTTGCCCTCTCCCCACCCCCTTCCCTTCTGGTAACCACCAATCTTTTCTCTGTATCTCTGTGTTTGTTTGTTTATCTTGCATGTGTGAGTGAAGTCATATGGTAATGTCTTTCTCTGTCTGACTTATTTCACTTAGCACAATACCCTCAAGGTCCATCTTTAATGTCGCAAATGGCAAGATTTCATCTTTTTTTATGGCTGAGTAGTATTCCATTATGTATATATACCATGTCTTCTTTATCCGTTCTTCTGTTGATGGTCACTTAGGTTACTTCCAAGTCTTGGCTATTGTGAATAATGCTGCAATAAACATAGGAGTGCATACATCTTTTTGATTTAGTGTTTTCATGTTCTTTGGATAAATACTCACAAGTGGAATAGCTGGATCATATGGTATTTCTATTTTTAATTTTTTGGGGGTCCTCCATATTGTTTTCTATAGTGGCTGCACCAATTTACATTCCCACCAGCAGTGCACAAGGGTTTCTTTTTCTCCACATCCTCTCCAGCACTTGTTTCTTGTCTTTTTAGTAATAGCCATTCTGATAGGCGTGAGATCATATTTTATTGTAGTTTTGATTTTCATTTCCCTAATAATTAGTGACATTGAACATCTTTTCATATGTATTGGCCATCTTTATATATATGTTGGAAAAATATCTGTTCATATCCTCTGCCCATTTTTTGCTTGGGTTGTTTGTTTTTTTGTTGTTGTATGAGTTCTTTATGTATTTTGGATATTAACCCCTTATTGGATATACAATTTTCAAATATTTTCTCCTAATTGGTAGGTTGTCTTTTCATTTTATTGATGGTTTCCTTTGCCGTGCAGCAGCTTTTTACTTTGATGTAGTGCCATTTGTTTATTTTTTCTTTTGTTTCCCTTGCCTGAGGAGACATGGTATTCAAAAAGATACTGCTAAGACTGATGTCAAAGAGCATGCTGCCTATTTTTTCTTCTAGGAGTTTATGGTTTCAGTTCTTACACTCAAGTCTTTAATCCATTTTGAGTTATTTTTTCTGTGGTATAAGATAATAGTATACTTTCATTCTTTTGCATGTGGCTATCCAGTTTTCCCAACACCATTTATTGAAGAGACTTTCCTTTCTTTATTGAAAAGATGTCTGCACCTGCGTGTTCACAGCAGCATTATTTACAATAGTCAAGACATGGAAACAACCTAGGTGTACATCAATGGATGAATGGATAAAGAAGTTGTGACACACCCACCCACCCACACACGCGCGCGCGCACACACACACACACACACACACACATACACAATGGAATATTATTCAGCCATAAAAAACGAGGAATACCTACCATTTGCAACAACATGGATAGACCTTGAAGGCATTATGCTGAGTGAAATAAGTCAGACAGAGAAAGACAAACACTGTATGATCTCATTTATATGTGGAATCTAAAAGAAACCCAACCAAATTTACAGAAAAAGAGATTGGACTTGTGGTTACCAGAGGTGGAGGGTGGGGGACGGGAGGAATTGGAGGAAGGTGGTCAAAAGATACAAACTTCTAATTATAAGATAAATAAGTACAAATAAATAGTATAAGATAAATAAGTAATATAGTGTACAACAAGATGACTATAGCTAACACTGCTCTATGATATGTAGGAAAGTTGTAAAGAGAGTAAATCCTAAGAGTTTTCATCACAAGGAGAAATTTTTTTTTCCTTTCTTTTCTTTTTATTGTATCTATATGAGAAGATGGCTGTTAGATGAACCTACTGGGGTAATCATTTCACAATATATGTAAATCAAATCATTATGCTGTATGCCTGAAACTTATACAGTGATGTATGTCTATTATTTCTCAATAAAACTGGGAGAAAAAAGAGTATCAGAAAGGTGCATAGAAAAAAAGTCTTCTCATCTTCAACAACCAATATTTCTAAGAGTTTGCAGAGAGCAGTTTAATATTCATTAAAGCATGTCGCTGATCTAACTGTTCTGTCATTTACATTCCTGTGTTTGCAGTGATTAACTCCACTTAGTCTAAATCACCTAGATATTTAAAAAAATTTTAATAAAAGAATTAAAATAGCGTCATTAGTTAGACAGCTGTAGGGATCTATATAGTGTACTGTGCAGGCCTGACTTCTGAGAGCAGATATAAAAAGTAGCGCTGTTAGGTTAATTTAAACTCAAACAAAAGGTCAGCTGGCAAAAAGTAAAGGCCTCTATGACCTCTTGTTCAAATCCTGGAAGCTATAAATCCCACTAAACTACTTAGGGCTTTATTAAGCAGGCCCAACAAAAGATAATCAACACTGTAATTATTGTTCAATTACAGGCAGAATAAGAAGCCTGGCTTTTATTTGTCAAAGTAACAGGCCTTAAGTCATTTGCAAAACCATTTTAATGAATACAGTCATGCATCGCTTAATGATGGGGATATATTCTGAAAATTCAGTCAGATGATTTTGTCATTGTAGAAACATCGTAGAGTGTACTTACACAAACATAGATGGTACAGCCTACTACACACCTAGGCTCTATGGTACTAATCTTACAGGACCGTCATCATATATGTGGTCCCTCATTGACTGAAATGTCGTTATGCAGTGGCACACAACTGTAGTAGAAAGCTGTAGGTTACATAACCAATCAAAGAAAAATCATAAACCCGAAAACTTAAAATTGGTTGAAACCTTAACAGTATCCATCAAGCTTTATGAAAGTCAAGATTACAAGGGCAACTAAAATGCAAAACTCAAGGACAAAATCTATTCAGGTTTCACAATTTCCAGTGTCTCATTTTTATCAAAAAATTCAGCCAAAGAGGGAAGAAAAATTGAAAAACCTGTAGGACTCCAAAATGCAAGTTGTGACCTTGGTTTTTCCTTGTGAAGTGTCTTAAAAACAAGAAGCAAGATGTTCTGTAAAGCAAAACTTTTAAATCTGGGTAACAATTTACAGTGTATTTTGTAAGTACTTTAAAAAAAACAATAAACGATTGGGAGAGAATTCTATCCTTAATTATTTTAAGATATATTTGTGCTTCATTGCTCATGCAATGTGCAATGCAATGTGTTTTACGAGGCCCTTAAAACTGATTATTAAATAATTTTAAAGCACTATATTTCCTGAAAGCCTGCTAAGTTATTACTTCTAATCACTGAGTAGAAATAATTTTGAAAATACATTTTTATTGAATCCTTACATTTAATACTTTGCAATTATTGATAATATGTGTTTCTTTTGTAAATAAAAACTATAGAGAAGTCATCAATTTCCTATTCTAAATATATTTCTGTTATTGATTAAAAAGTTAAAAATGGAAAGACAGAATGACACCTTTTGAAAAGAATTGAGTCCCTCTTGAAATGTAAAATGCTTCTTTTTCTGTCTGAATATATGTTTTAAGTTTTTTAAATTGCTTTCACTGGTAGATCAATTAGTAACACTGATTTAATTCCAATTCATAAGAGCATCTCCTTACATTTATGTCTTATCATAAACATCACTTATTTTCCAGAAAATGCTTGCAAGGCTAAGTTCTTGAAATTTTTGATTAGTCTTTAATGACTTGAAATGTACTATTCTGCTTTTCTCCACACAAAGAAGGATAACTAATTGTTCTGAATTGACAGAAGGCTTGAGATTATATCGCATGAAAACAAAGACATGGCATATGTTAACTAGATAGCTAAAGCTTTGGGCCTCCTAATTTGACACTTGCTGAGAAAAAGTGCAAAATTATCATTGTTATTCTTAATATGTATTCAGAGAATGTCCTTGTTCTACAATAAACAAAAATCTTCTCTCTGAATTGTTTCACAAAAAACTTGTAGAGTTTTGAATTGTATAAAATATTACCGAAAAGTCTGTATCTTTTGAAGCTTCCCCCTGGTATGGACCTGAAGTGATGTGGCAGGGGGTGGAACTGCCTGTAAATACATACAGGTCTGCTTATTTGGTAAACATTTAATGGGCACACTTACATTTAATTCTTCTGAACTGAATTAGTGGCTAATCGACGCCATAAAAGAATTTAATATGAGGTTTTGAAACAGTCATTGTTATTACCAAGTTGCTTGGGAGATTATCCATTCTTTAGTTGTGTTGCTAAAGCAGAACAGTGTGTCACTTGGCGACAGGGATATGTTCTGAGAAATGAGTCGTTAGGCGATTTCGCTGTTGTGCGAACGTCATAGAGTGTACTTAAACAAACCTAGATGCAACCAAAGTTGCGGGTGAGGTAGTACAAAAGAAAATGATGAATTCTTAAGTTTTTTAATAGATAGCACAGATATCTTTTATAGATATATTGTAAGTGTCCAGACATATTCTAAGTGGAGTTAAAATGCAACTTCATGCTCTAAAAGCTTTACTGTGTGTAATTAAAATGTCTGAGAAAAGGCCAGTACATGAAGAGAGAGTTATGGGAAGAGTCAGCTAGCCAGAGGCAGCTTTCTTCCTCTCACAGTGGGGTCATCTAAGAACTGCAGTGAATCAGGGAGACGAGGCTGTAAGATAGAACCGGGAAGGCCAAGAAATCTGCAAATACGGACCAGGGATGGTCAGCATGGAGCTGTGGTTCAAATGCCAAATAGTCAGGAACCAGGCGATACAGGAAAAGCCAAAGTCAAGAAAGTGATGCATGAAAAGCCAGGTCTGGGTTAGGAGTATAGATGTAACAGTGACACACTAGAGACTTGGTCTTGTCCACTGGTTAAAACCTAACAAGGACCACCTCCAACAGAAAGCCTTTTGTACTCTTCCCACTGTGGCCAATTGAGACAATCTGAAAATTTTAATTACGTGTTTTATTTAGGTTTTATTGTTGATATGTGGAAGTTACTGTTTCTGTTTGACAAAAGTTTAATGTTAAAAAGTAATTTTAAAGTTTGCTTTAAAAAGTTCTAAAACCTCTAAGACATCTAAAATACATGTTAAAGTGAAATGTTTTAAAAAATATTTTAAAATCATTCTTTCTTGTGAGAACATAATGATAAATACAGTGACTACCTCATATTAAAATATACCTCAAAACTACAATAATTAAAACCGTAAGCTACTGTTCTAAAAATAGAAAAATTGAAGAAAGGAATAGAAAGCCATACATATAAACATATGCATATATGTGTGTGTGAATAGATGTATATAGTTAATCATAAGAGCAATATTTCAAATAAATAAGAAAATTATGGATTATTACATTAGTTACATATTTGGAAAAGATGAGTAAGATACTTATCTCCCATTATACATCAAAATTAACTTTAAGCAGAATAAGGAATTAAATATACTCATCTCTTGATGAATTACAAAAGTAGGACAGAAGGTTTACTCAAATCCTACCAAGACACATTTCTTATTTGAACCTAAAATACTAGGTGAAAAACAAGTTTGAGTATTATTATAGTCAATATTATGAGAATGCATATATTCCACATATTATCAAGTAAATCCTACATTTGCACTCAGAAAATTCAATGGCTTTTCAAGTGTTGGCCTTCTTTTCCACCAAACCTTTAACCAAAGCAGCCAATAAAAGTAAGATTAATTCCATTTCTTTCATTTGTTCTATTTCAGTTAAGATTCTTATCAGAAGTGTAAATGGTCAAAAGTTTTCAGTAGAAGAATGAATAATGATGTGGTAAACAACAAACTAAATCATCATTTACTTTACTTGAAAATTATATTAAAGCTTTATTTAAAAAGTTGAAAGAGGAGAATAAAGTAATAAAAGAATGGAAGAAATATAACTGAAGATTAGTCTGATCTCATGAGAGGAAAGTCTTTCAACTCGTAACCAAAGGAAAGAAGCACAGGGGCCAGCCCCAGTGGCCTAGTGGTTAAGTTTGGGGTGCTCTGCTTCAGCAGCCTGGGTTCGGTTGCTGGGTGTGGACCTACACCACCTGTCAGTGGCCATGCTGTGGCGGCAGCCCGCATACAAAATAGAGGAAGATTGGCACAGATGTTAGCTCAGGGTGCATCTTCCTCAGCAAAAAAAAGAAGGAAGCATAGAGCCACCCCTGATAGCCTAGTGATTAAAGTTCAGCACTTACCACTTCAGCATCCCAGGTTCACTTCCCAGTAGCAGAACCACGCCACCTGTCAGTTGCCATGCTGTGGCAATGGTTCACATAGCAGAACTCAGATGACTTAAAACTAGGATATACAGCTATGTACTTGGGCTTTGGTGAGGAAAAAAAAAGGAAAAAAAAGACGAAGATTGGCAACAGATGTTAGCCCAGGCTGAATCTTCCCCTGGAAAAAAAAAAAGAAGGAAACATAGAGGAAAGGACTGGTAGATTTGATTAATAAATACTTTAAATTTCAGTACCTCAAAAATCATACAAACATTGATTTAAAAAAACTCTCAATAAGATGAGTGTAAAATTCTCAACATAATATAGGCCATATATGACAAACTCACAGCCAACATCACACTCAATGGTGAAAAACTGAAAGCTATTTCTCGAAGAACAGGAACAAGACAAGGATGTCCAGTCTTGCCATTCTTACTCAACTTAGTATCAGAAGTCCTAGCCAGAGCAATTAGGCAAGAAAAAGAAATAAAAGGTATCCAAATTGGAAAGGAAGAAGTAAAACTGTCACTATTTGTGGATGACATGATTACACATGTAGAAAACTCTAAAGAATCCACCAAAAAACTATTAGAAATAACTAACAATACAGTAAAGTTGTGGGATATAAAATCAACATACAAAAATCAGTTGCATTTCTATCCACTAAGAACAAACTAGCAGAAAGGGAAATCAAGAATACAATCCCATTTACAATTACAACAAAAAGAATAAATTTAACCAAGGAGATGAAAGACCTGTACACTGAAAACTGTAAGACATTGTTGAAAGAAATTGAAGAAGACATAAAGAAATGGAAAGATATTCTGTGCTCATGGACTGGAAGAATTAACATAGTTAAAATGTCCACATTACCTGAAAAGACTCCAGAAATCTACCGATTCAATGCAATCCCAATCAGTATCCCAATGACATTTTTCATGGAAATAGAACAAACAATCCTAAATTTTATGTGGAACAATGAAAGACTCCAAATAGCCAAAGCAATCCTGAGAAAAAAGAACAAAACTGTAGGTATCACACTCCCTGATATCAAAATATACTTCAAAGCTGTAGTAATCAAAACAGCATGGTACTGGCAGAAAACACACAGATCAATGGAACAGAATTGAAAGCCCAAAAATAAACCCACACATCTATGGACAGTTAATCTTTGACAAAGGAGCCCAGAACATACCATAGTCAAGTTAGTGTTTTTGTTTCCTTTGGATGTATTCCCAGAACTGGAATTGCTGGATCATATGATAGTTCTATTTTTACTTTTTTTGTGGATCCTCCATACTGTTTTCTTTACTGGCTGCACCAATTTACAATCCCACCGATAGTGCACAAGCGTTCCCTTTTCTCCACATCCACACCAGCATTTGTTATCTCTTGTCTTTTGATGATGGTAATTCTAATGAGTTTGAGGTGATATCTCATTGTGGTTTTGATTTGCATTTCCCCGGTGATCAGTGACATTGAGCATCTTTTCATGTACCTGTTCACCTTTTACATATCTTCTTTGGGGAAATGTCTGTTCAGGTCCTTTGCTCATGTTTAAATTGGGTTAATTGGGTTTTTTGCTATTGAATTGTATGAGTTCTTCATATATTTTGGATATTAACCTCTTATCAGATATAAGGTATGCAAATTTTTTCCCATTCCATAAGTTTTCTTTTCACTTTGCTGATGTTTTCTTTTGTTGTGCAGAAGCTTTTTAGTTTTATGTGGTCCTATTTGTTTATTTTTGGTTTTGTTGCTTGTTCTTTAGATGCCATAACCAAAAAATCATTACCAAGACCCATGTCAAAGAGTTTATTCTTATGTTTTCTTCTAGGAGTTTCATAGTTTTAGGTCCTACATTTCAGTCTTTACTCCATTTTGAGATAATTTTTGTGAGTGATGTAAGATATGGGGTCAGTTTAATTCTTTTACTTGTGAATAACCAGTTATCCCAGCACCATTTATTGAAAAGATGTCTTGTCTCCATTAGGTATCCTTGGCTCCCTTGTCAAATATTAGTTGATCATATGTGCTGGGTTTACTTTGGGGCTCTTGATTCTGTTCCATTGGTCTGTTTGTCAATTTTTATGTCAGTATCATACTACTTTGATGAGTATAGCTTTATAGTGTAACTTGAAGTCAGGAAGTGCAATTCCTCCTGTTTTGTTCTTCTTTCTCAGGATTTCTTTGGCTGTTTGGGGTCTTTTGTGGATCCATATAAATTTTACGAGCGTTTTTTCTACTCAGTGAAAAATGCCTTTGGAATCTTGATGGGGATTGCCTTGTTTCTGTTGAATAGAATGTTGATTATACTGACGTTTCAACAATATGAATTCTTCCAACCCATGAACACAAGATACTTTTCCATTTATTTGTGTCTTCTTCGATTTCTTTCATCAATGTCTTCGGAATAGAGATCTTTTACTTCCTGAGTTAAATTTGTTCATAAGTACTTTAATGTTTTTGATGCTATTGTAAATGGGATTGATTTCTTTATTTCTTTTTCAGAAAATTTGTTGTTACTGTATAGAAATGCTACTGATTTTGTATAATAATTTTGTATCCTGCAACTTTATTGAATTCATTGATTAGATCTAACAGTTATTTGGTTGAGTTGTTAGGATTTTCTCTATATAAAATCATGTCACCTGCAAATAGTGACAGTTTTACTTCTTCCTTTCTAATTCTGACACATTTTCTTTCTTTTTCTTGCCTGATTGCTCTAGGTAGGACCTCTAGTGCTATGTTGAATAAGACTGGTGAACTTCGGCACCCTTGTCTTGTTACTGATCTTAGAGGAAAAGCTTTCAACCTTTCACAACTTTTTTTTTATTTTGGTTACATTGGATTATAACATTATATAGCTTTTGGATGTACATTGTAATATATTTTGAATTCTGTGTAGATTACATCATGTTCAACACCCAAAAACTAATTATAGTCCATCACCACACATGTGAGCCTAGTCACTCCTTTTGCCCTCCCCCCTCCCGCTTCCCCTGTGGTAACCACCAATTCAGTCTCTGTTGCTATGTATTTGTTTGTCATTGTGTTTATCTTCTACTTATGAGTGAGATCATATGGTATTTGACTTTCTCCCTCTGACTTATTTCACTTAGCATAATACCCTCAAGATGCATCCATGTTGTCACAAATGGCTGGATTTCACCATTTCTTATGGCTGAGTACTATTCCTTTGTGTATATAGACCACATCTTCTTTATCCATTCATCCCTTGATGGGCATCTAGGTTGCTTCCAAGTCTTGGCTATTGTGAATAATGCTGCAATGAACATAGGGGTGCATGTATCTTTATGCATTTGTGTTTTCAAGTTCTTCGGATAAATACCCAGCAGTGGAATAGCTGGATCATATGGTAGATCTATCCTTAATTTTCTGAGGATACTCCATACTGCTTTCCATAGTGGCTGCACCAGTTTGCACTGCCACCAGCAGTGGACAAGGGTTCCCTTCTCTCCACACCCTCTCCAACACTTCTTGTTTCCTGTGTTGTTAATTATAGCCATTCTGACCGGAGTGAGGTGATACCTCATTGTAGTTTTGATTTGCATTTCCCTGATTGCTAATGATGTTGAACATCTTTTCATATGCCTGTTGGCCATCCATATATCTTCTTTGGGCAAATCTCTGTTCAGATCTTTTGCCCCATTTTTAATTGGGTTGTTGGTTTTTTTGTTGTTGAGATGTATGAGTTCTTTGTATATTTTGGGTATTAACCCCTTATCTGATATATGGTTTGCAAATATCTTCTCCCAATTGTTAGGTTGTCTTTTCATTTTGTTGATGGTTTACTTTGCTGCGCAGAAGCTTTTTAGTTTGATATAATCCCATGTGTTCCTTTTTTTTTGTTTGTTTCCCTTGCCCGGTCAGACATGGTCCTATCCTCTAGGTCACTGATTCTTTCTTCTGCATGGTCAAGTATACTTTGAAGCTCTCTATTGAATTCTTCAGTTCAGTTATTGTATTTTTCAACTCTAGGATTTCTGTTTGTTTTTTTTTTGCTGGTTGCTACTTCCTTGTTGAACTTCTCATTTTGTTCATGCATTGTTCTCCTAATTTTGTTTAGTTTTCTATTTGTGCTTTCTTGTAGTTCACTAAGCTTCTGTAAGAGTATTATTCTGAATTCTTTGTCTGACAGTTCATAAATCTCAATTTCTTTAGGGTCAGTTGCTGGAGCTTTATTAGCTTCCTTTGGTGGTGTCATGTTTATCTGATGATTTTGTGATCTTTGATTCCTTACATTGCTATCTGTGCATTTGAGTAATTCGGTTCCTCTTTCAGAATTTACAGGTTTGCTTTGGCAGAGATAGTTCTTAACCAGTCAGCTTAGTTTGGGCTTCTGGGCATGTCTGCTAGTAATGTCCTTGGGCAGGTGGGGCCTGCTATTATGGTCTATTTTGGGGTGAGACAACTGTTTGAGCTCTGAGGATGGGGATGATGGAGGTGTGCAACTGGCTCAGAAAAGTTGGATAGGACTGCTGGCTTGGTTCCCTACTCAAGTGAAGCTGTAGGATGGGCTCCACAGTTGCCAAGATTCTCTGGACAGGCTTTCTAGATGGTTGGGACTGGGTACTATATGCACTGCTAGATGGGGCTATGAATTAGGGGCTATGAATTAGCTTCCCTGCCCTGGAAGGGCAGCAGGACGGAAGACAGGGCCTGTATAGCTCATTCTTTGGGGACCCAAATCAGGCCAGAGTGTGCACTGAATTCCTTGGTTAGGTGAGGCCACCAAAGCTGCTGGTTGGGATTACTATTTGAGCACTGCAGGTATGAACTTGGTCTGCCGAGATCCATGTGCAGGTTGTTGCAAGCCCCTCCCCCTTCCCCTTCTCCATCACAGTCAGATTCACAGTGGTTGAGCCCCACAGATTCCCCTGCAATCCTCATGGTGCAAGATCAGAGTAGGGCCTCCCACAAGGTGACCCTGAATGCTGGGGGAAGCTGGTTGTCCTCCTTGGGTTCTGTTTTCCACTGGAGGAACCAGAGGCTTAGGGGAGACCTCGCCACATGGTGCTGTGCTGGTTTAGGGGAGGAGCAATGCGATCAATGTGTAGCCACTTCTCTTATCCTTCTAATGCGGTCTGTCTTGGTATCTGAGGTGCAAGGGGGTGCTTCAGCCTCACCCCTGTGTTTAGGATTCTCTCAGTGATGTCTTGTTCTTAAATAGTTGTTAGTTGTTCTTCTTGTGAGGGAGAGTGAAGTAAGGAATGATGTATGTTGCTGTCTTGGTCAAAAGCAATTTTCTTTTAAGCTTCAGATAGTTTGGCAGTCTATTGGTTTAAATTTTAATAGCTTATTCATTTTGTATATTATATTTCCATTAGCTTCTCTATGTTTCAACTCCATAAAGCATTTGAAAGAGAATGTGGGTGAAACGTGGGACTGAACTTTGTCTCCAAACCTTCCTGTGTTGGGAATGGATACTAGGGTGGTGGGGAATGTATGCAGGCCTGGTCTGTTAAGCCTTTGTGGAAAGTGAATAGAAAACATAACAAAATAAAACAAAAGCTAACAAGCAGATTTGTCTTGAAATATCTAAAGCAGTGGTTTATAATCTGTTTCCCTCAGACACCTAGAGGCCTTGGATATATTCAGGGACCTCTAATGCATTGGTCCTTAACCTTGACCAACAGCCAGAAGTCAGATCCCCTGCTCAGTCCCTGCTCCCACCAATTATGATTCAATTGGTCAGAGGGGAGCTAGGGCATCAGTGCTTACCTAAAGCTCCCAAGTGATTCCAGTGTTGGCAAGGTCTATTCCTGTGAATACCTAACAGTTTCTATAGATGGAAGAAATACCATATGTGCACACATATCTTCTATCACCTTTTTTCTATAATTTATGGACACAATAACTCAGATACAAATTCATTAAACATTTCAAGGAATTAATAGGGGCTTTTTGTATTTAAACGTTTCCTCATCTGTATGTTCTAAAAGCATAATTACCATCGTGTGTGTGTTCTCAGACTTGACAAGTTTGATCATCTCAGCTCTGAAGAACCCAAGGTGGAGTTGAGATTGTGGTTAAAAAATCACCCTTATAGGTTAAATGGTAGTTAAGACTAGTTCTTGGCTTAATCATGAACACTGGAAAATTTTACTATAAAGTGTTGGAGAGAGAAGCCTTGTATACAGAAGGGATAAAAGAGATCTAATACGACCCTTCCTTGCCATGAGTCTGAGACCTGGATAAGATTCTTAACTCTGGCTCCTGCCTTGGGAAGCTTTGAGTGGTTTCTCTGAGAAAGTGAAAAGAAGAGGGGATGGATTGTCTTTTGCTTTGAGGCTTCTTATGTGCCTCCAAAATATGTCTCTTTGGAGCTGGCTGGGATTCTCAAGGGCAGTGAACATAGCTCTTTTATCAAAGACCTGAAAGCTCAGACTGCAGAAGCTCGTTCTTCTGCAGCCTTAGTGGACCTTGCAAGTGGGACCCATTTTCTGTGACATCACATGCTACTCAGGAACTTGCAGATGAGGCTGCAAGTGCAAGATCCTGAGTCAAAAAGGTATCCAATTACTGTTCTCCATGTAGCAGGCATAGGTCAGTTCCATTGCTAAAAAGTAAAAATTGCTTTTGGCCTTATCACTTTGACTTTTTAAATATTAAAAATTATAGCTGAGTGTCACGTGCAAAAAATAGGTCTGCACAAAAGGCGCTGAGAAGATCCCTGCACTTCTCAAAAGCACTTATACTTAAAATATCTGAGATAGGAAAAATATTATGACATAAAAATACTTCAAGCAAGAAGAGTCTACCCCAATCATAAGAAACTCATTCCAGATTTTAACAACCTTATTAAAGAAGCCTTTACTTTATTAGAAATCTTTCCTGTTGTAGATCATTTCTTGTTCTTTTGTCCTAAGGGAGATGAATAAAAATTGGATACTATTCTCCATGTGATATTTCATTATAGACCTAGAGGCATTTGTTAGTTTCCTATTCAAGTTTCCATTTTCAGCAATAAATAGACCCAATGTTTCTACCTTCTTTTTTTTTTTTTTTTGGAGGAAGATCAGCCCTGAGCTAACTACTGCCAATCTTCCTCTTTTTGCTGAAGAAGACTGGCCCTGAGCTAACATCCATGCCCATCTTCCTCTATTTTATATGTGGGATGCCTACCACAGCATGGTTTTTTGACAAGCGGTGCCACGTCCACACCTGGGATCTGAACTAGCGAATGCCAGGCCTCCAAGAAGCAAAACATGTGAACTTAACCGCTGCACCACCCGGCTGACCCCTCTACCTTCTTATTGGTACTATTTGCTCTTTACCTGGCCTTCTGTGAAGCTTTGCTGATGAGTGTGGTGAACTCCTGAAGACCTCAGGTTAAAAGTTACTGAGCAGAGTCCCTCATCTTTACCTAAACAGTCTCTATTTACCAGTCCAAGTCTTTTTCCTGAAATTTAAAAAATATGTAAATGGAGGCCGACCCCACGGCCTACAGGTTAAGTTCAGTGCACCTTACTTTGGCGGCCTGGGTTCAGTTCCTGGGCACAGACCTACAGTAATCATTATTGGCCACGCTGTGGCAGCAACCCACATACACAAAATAGAGGAAGATTGGCACGTATATTAGCTCAGGGAAAATCTTCCTCAAGCAATAAGAGGAAGATTGACAACAGGTGTTAGCTCAGGGCGAGTCTTCCTTGGCAAAAAAAAAAAAAAATATATATATATATATATAATGATATATAAGAGAGAGATATATATATATCAAACTACTTGTGGGGCAGCACCACCATGTGAATGGCCTGTAGTCAATTAAAGCTAAAAATGTGCACAAGGCAACCCCTATTCCCTGTCACAGGATCTGTCCCTCCCTGTGTTCCTCACTCAGCGAATCACCCTACCACTCACCCAGGTACCTGCACCAGATACATGGGCTCATTTTTGATTTTTCTAACTTTCACAGCCTTTCATCAAATTAATCAACAAGTCTGATTGACTCTAGTTCCTAAATATCTTTCAACTCAGTCCATTTCTCGTCACCCCTACCACCACTAACCACCATGTCAGTCCAGAGATGGTTTGTCTCTCATCTGGATCTCTTGCTTCCAATCCATTCTTTACACGTAACCCAGAGTGCTCTTTCTAAAATGGAGAATCAGTCATATTAAACTCCCACCCCCTTCTTAAAGCCCTCTAGTGACCTCCCTTCCTCTGTGATAAATTTCCAGTTCTAAACCTGGTCACTAGGCACCCCTTCATCAGCCTCCAGCTGGTCTTTCCTGATGCGGGGTCGGTGAGCCGAGGAGTCGAAAGAAAGATTTCTTAGACTCTCAAGATCTGGCAGTAGTGCTCTTTTATTTAGAGAGTAGAATAGCATGGGGACAGGACCCATGGGCAGTCAGAGTTTCTGCTGCCGCCGCTTCTGCTGCCCCCGCTGGCATGGGGACAGGACCCATGGGCAGGCAGAGCTGGTGCGTGGGGACAGGACCCACGGGCAGTCAGAGCTCCTGCCGCTGCCCCGAGTTGAGGGTTAGGGCTAATTTTATAAGGCATTGGTATGTGAGTTATCTCTTTACAAGAAAAAGAATATGTAAAAAAGTTAAAATGGTATCAGTGGCCGTATGGTCTGGCCATTTGGCGGTCCCACAACTTTAGATAAGAATCAAACCGGATTGAGTAAATGGCAGAAGTCACCGCTTGAATTTTATCCTCGGCTAAAGACAAAGGAGGATTTGTGGGGGGGGGGGGGGGGGGTCAGTTACATGAGGTTGCCAGACAGTAACCAACTTAAGTTCTTGCCTCTGGCATTGATTAAGAGCTTCTAGAGATAAGACCATCCCCCCTTCTTCCTGGCACAGAGAGGGAGGCATCTTCACAGATAGAGGTTTCCCTTAGAAATGTAAATGTTTCCCAACAAAGGGGCAAACAAATTCCACTCCTTGGAGCCTGAATCTCATCTGTAGTTTTAAAACTAACCAGCCTAAAAATCCTCATCATAAACCATTTTAAAATTAAGCAGCCTAAAATTCTTCATCATTTCCTGTCCCATCTCTGACTCTTCCCTTGAAAGCCATCTTCAGCTTCTTTCATTTCCTCAAATTCACAAGCTTTCTATTGCCTCTGGGTTTTAGATACTATTCCTTCTTCCTGGGACACTGATCTTTTGAATATCAGCTTAAACATTTCACTTTCTTTGGGAGACTTTTTCTGACCTTCGACTAAATGTGGCCCCGGCTTTATGCCCTATGTTTCTCCTACTATTATGCTCATTTGTGGTCATTACTTGACTAGCAAAATATATTGTTTGCTATCTTCTGTTTTTAAACTTTTCTTCCCTCTGTAACATTAGAGTAATATATCCTTTTATCTCGTTATTTTCTTAGCTTTCTTCATCTCCTACAATTAATTTATACCTCAATTTTGGGCTCAGCTTTCTTCACTTTTTAAATTGGAAAATTAATCTAAAGATTAGGAAATGTGCAATTGTATCAGCTCTTCTGATCTCCCATTAGATTATATTAAGTTTTGGATTATATGAAGTTTTGAGTTAATTTTTGAGAATTATCCCATAAGTAGTATAATAAAGACTTGGACAAAGCATGTTTTAAGATGTGTTGTTTTTAAAAAACTACTAAGACTTAATGAAATAAATCTTCCCAGCTTTTAAATTGGAAGATTAACATTTACACATGTATCAACATAATTATTTTTTCTCCTCAAGTTATAAGTTTATCAGGTGGTGTAGAGAGCTGGAGAGATGGTGGGGAGGGTTTCTAACATTTTTGTGCACCTTGGTCATGCTGAAGCATCTCTGCGTCTAGTTTTCATGCGGCTTTGGATATTTTGGCAATGAATACCCCACAGTCTTGGAGTTCGTCTACTCAGAGTTGGTCTGTGGTGGATGGGGCCCTCCTCCAGAGATGCAGACCCTGACAAGGTAAGAACAGACAGGCTGTGCCTAACATGGTCCACACCACTGATAGGCAATCACCAGAATATGTGCTGACCTCCTTATTTTTTCCCATTCTAAGGCTTTCCCTATCAGAAAAATGTTATTGATCTCACTAGTGGCTTAAGTCTTTATCATTTAGGACAATTTAAGTCTTTATCATAAGGACATTTAAATCTTTATCATTTAGGACAATTGTTCTATGTTTGAAGCACCTGTGAACATTTAAAGAATACTAATGCCTAATATTGATTGATTCAATTTGAGATGGGGAGGAGGCCGGGCACTGATATTTTGAAAACCTTCTCAGGTAGTTCTCACATGCAGCCAGAGTGGAGAACCACTGATTTAGGCGACAGGATGTGCCTCACCTTGCTTAATAAACTGATTTATCAACCTTTTGACTTTCTTTATATGTCGACTTTTACTTCATCTCCATCTCCCTCATTCCAGTAAATGGCTCTTCCATCCATACAGTTTCTCAAATTGAAACCTGAGATTCTTTCTCAAGTCCTCCATCCCCAACCAATCCTTCAGAAAGTACTGTAGACATAACTTCCAACGCATCTGTCTGCTTCTCCTCACCTCCGCTGCCTTTCTCTTAACCCAGACTATCCTCTCACCTTACCTGGACCACTGAAATTTCCTAACTGGTTTCTCCTGTTCCAATCCTGCATCATCTTCTGCAAAGTTCTTATTTTTTAAAAAGTGATCTTAAACTTTTCATTATAAAATATTTCAAACATTTAGACAAGAATAAGCCATCAAGGTTTATAAAATCTTAACATTGTAGTATATTTAATTCACAGTTTTTTTTTTAAAGAAGGAAAACTTTGTTGTTACAGTTGATGGCATCTCAGTATACCTCTCCTTAATGCCATTTTCTCCTATCCTTCCCACAGGTAGCTATAAATTTAGAGTTTATTATTCCCATGCATGCTCTATACTTTTTGCTACATATTTGAATCCATACATAATATTTAGTATTGTTTTTAAATATTGGTAGTATTATATAGATGTTATCAGATTGCAGCTTGTTTGTGTCACTTAACGTGTTTTTTATATTTGTTCATGTTAATACAAGTAGCTTTAGTTTATTCATTTTAATTATTGTACAGTATGCTATCAAAATAGGTCATAATTTATTTTTCTGTTGATCAACATTCAAATGATTTTCAGTTTTTTCTTTTCATAATTGATGTTGCAGTAAACATTTGTATATCTGTCCTCTGTACATGTGCAAAGTGTCTCTAAAGATATGCCAAGGAGTGAAATGTGAGGCCTTAGGACCTTTTCAACTTTTCTACATTTTGCGTGATTGCAGCACAATTTCTAAAAAAAAAATCCTATTACTCAAAAACATATTATGGAACACCTACAATATGCCAGTATGAAGCAGTAAACAAGAGAGACAAAATCTCTGCTCTCTCAGATCCTATATATTAGTAGGAAGAGAACAAGTAAACAAATAAGATGGTTTCAGAGAATGCTAAGTGCTGAGTAATGAATCATATCATCCTTCTGCTTCAGGATCTTCAGTGATTTTCCATTGCGTTTAGGATTAATATAACTCCTGTCCAGGCCTATTAGACTTGGCACCATCTGCTCCCTGCCTCCTTCTTGCATTCTACCTTTGGCTTCCTATGCTCTCACCACATTGACCTTTGAGTTTTTGGAACTTACTAAGCTTTTTCCTGCTTCAGGACCTTCACATGCATTGTTCCAGCTTCCTGGAAAGTTTTTCCCACCATTCTTTGACTGGCCAATTCTTACTCATGATTCAAGTCACAGCTTATGTGTCCTGTTTTCAGAGAGACTTTCCTTGATCACCATAAAAATAGATCCCTACTTTTAAGTTTCTCTCATGAAACCTTGTTATTTTCCTCAATGTCACTTAGCACAAGATGTGGTTATACATTTATATGTCATCTGCCTCACCTATCAGATGGCAGGTTCCGTGAAGCTTCCTGTTATATCTCCCAGCCCACAGCCTGACACATAATGGTTCCTCAGTGAATTTTTAAAAAAATCAATACAAATTCATGTTATTCTGAAAGTTTGGCTACGGGCTCATTTTGGGCAGGAGATCTGGTTTTGTTTGGGTTTGATTTCCCTTTCTCCTGTGGGGCTCTCCCCTCCCTAACTACAGATTTCAGGGCCTCCAAAGCTCTAGATCATGGTAGACGGCAGTGCTTTGGTCTTGTTTTGTAAGCTTCTTTAACAAGGGGTCTGGGGGCATTTGACTAAGCCTCATTTCAGGCCCTGGCTTGAAGCAGCGAGCCTGGATCCAGTTTATCATCTTCCCTGGGACATTTTTAGTCACTGTTACCCTTTCAGGAGCCAGTCTTTCCTCTCTCTCTCTCTCCCTCTCCCCTTCCTCCCTTCCTTCCTTCTTTCTCTTTCTTTTTTCTTTCTTACCACTTGAAAGTAAGTTGAAGGTGTTATGAAATTTCACCCCAAAATACTCTAGCATGTATATCCTAAAAATAAGAACGTTCTCCAACATAGTTGCAGTACAGTCACGTGCCACATAATGACATTTCGGTCAATGACAGAACACATATACGACAGTGGTCGCTTAAGATTATAATGGAGCTGAAGAATTCCTATTACCTAGTGATGTCATAGCCACCATAACATCCTAGTGCAACATATTACTCATGTGTTTGAGGTGATACTGGTATAAACAAACCTACCGCCTGTCAGTCATATAGAATAAGGATATAAAGAAAGAAAATATTTCTGTACAGCTGTACAATGTGTCTGTGTTTTAAGCAAAGTGTTATTACAACAGAGTCAAAAAGTTTAAAAAAATTTAAAAGTTTGTAAAGTAAAAATATCACAATAAGCTAAGATTATTGTTGAAAAAGAAGTTTTTTAAGAATAAGTTAAGTGTACAGCATTTATAAAGTCGACAGTAGTGTCCAGTAATGTCCTAGGCCTTCACATTCACTCAGCACTCACTCACTGACTCCCCCACAGCCACTTCCAGTCCTGCCAGCTCCATTCATGGTAAGTGCCCTGTACAGGTATACAATTTTTTATCTTTTATATCATATTCTTACTGTGTCTTTTCTATGTTTCGATACTCAAATATTTACCATTGTGTTACAATTTCCTACAGTATTCAGTACACATCATGCTGTATAGGTTTGTAGTCCAGGAGCAATAGGTTATACCATCTAGCTAGGTGTGTAGTAGGCTACACCATCTAGGTTTGTCTAAGTACACTCTATGATGTTTGCACAACAACGAAATTGCCTAACGATGCACTTCTCAGAACATATCCCTGTTGTTAAGCAACACACAACCGTGCCACTATTGTACCCAAGGAAATTTATATTGATACAATGATATTACCTAGCATAAAGTCCACGTTCAACTTTCTCTTAACTGTCTGCCCCAAAATTGCGTAAGAATTCCCAGTGAAGGATCATACATTTTATTTAGATTTCCAGTCTCTTCAGTCTTCTTTAAACCAACACAGCTCCCATGACTTTATTTTATTTTTATTTTTGTTTTTTTGTCTCTCATGATATTGAATCCTTGAAAAGTTCAGATCAGGCTTCTGATAGAATGACCAATAATCTAAATTTTTCTTACTTTTCTTTTCCTGAATGATCAGATTCATGCTGTACATTTGACAAGAACGCTCCCTGTTCTTGGTGATGCTGTATGATTCTCATTGCATCACATCAGGAGGCACACAATTAATGGTGATGCTAAGTTTGATTACTTGCTTAAATGGTGTCTATCAGATCTCTTCATTTGAAGACATCACTTTCTCTTTGAATTTAATAAGGCATCTTTGGGGTGGCACTTTGAGATGATGTGAGTATCCTATTTAGCAACAACACTTCACCCAGTGATATTAGTATTTACTGATGATCCTTGCTTGAATCCATTTATTGGTAGTTGCAAAAAATAGATATTCTGTAATTTTATCATTCTTTCTACATTTTTTTAGCTAAATTCTATAAAGAAGCCTTTTATCTCTTCCCTCCCCACCACACTTTTTTTTAGAGTATTTTTAAGGTACCACTGTGGGCTCATAGGTTCTTTTTTCACAGGATCATTTTGACCAGAAGTAAAGTATTGCTTTTCTGCATATTTTTTATACTGCTTAATGTGTATTTATTATGTATTTTTCTTATATGATATGTCATAGCCAGTTGTCTATGTGAAATAACATATTCCAATAAATAGCATAATGTGGAGTTCCGCTAAAAACACTTGCCCCTTCCCCAATTTTGTTATGTTATTATAGACAGGTTTAAACTTTCTCTCTCCATTTACCATGGTTAACAACTATGGTGGTGATTTATTATCGTTTATGTTCCTTTGGTTAATTCAACATGAAATCAAATCTGTTATTGTTGTTTAAAAATCCGTGGGGTAAAGTTCCCAGTGATAAGTTATCATACGCAGAAATACGCTTCTGTCTCCTTCTCCCTGACGACAGTGTACTTGAGTTAATGCCCTCTCTGTCTTATTTTTAGGATAGAAGATTCAATGATGAAATTGACAAGCTAACTGGATACAAGACAAAATCACTATTGTGCATGCCTATCCGAAGCAGTGATGGTGAGATTATCGGTGTGGCTCAAGCGATAAATAAGATTCCTGAAGGTGCTCCATTTACTGAAGATGATGAAAAAGTAAGATTTCATGCCTTTCATGACTTTTACGTTCCTTCTTGATTGATTGCTATTCTCCCTGAAAAGGAAAAGGAATTACGTGAACAACTGTTGGATTAGCCTATTCATGAATCACAGAGCTTTTTCTCATGTAATGCAAAATATAATGGGAGTTTCCTGATATTTCATAGAATGTTATATAATTGACAATAATTACTTTAAATTTTTTTTAGCTTACTTTTTATTGAAATCCTCAGTAGTATTCTTATTATTCTCTGGTCTTTATCTTCCTTATAAGTAAGCTTTTTAATTGAGGATCGCACCACCACCACGCATAGCCCAAGGGGAGATAGGAAAGTTACTGTTTCAGAAACTCAGCACTACTATGAAGAATTGTTTTCTCAGTTATTATATAAAAATCTCAATAAAATGAATGTTATTTAATTGTTATTCCAAATTGCTAATAAAAAGAACAGTATTTTTGTCCCTGAAGAGCAGTTGACCTTGGTAGAGGTGATGTACTTTTTGCTTTGAAATTTTCAGTTCTTTCACCAGTAGTTTATTCACCAGCTGTGTTAAAAGAAAGACTCATCAGAGACCTAAAGTTCTTGCTTCATGTTGAATAGGATCTGGTGGAATATTTATAAGATTTGTGGTAAAAGCAAATTTCAAGTTAGTTTAAGTTTGATGACTGCCTTACTCCTATTTGATTAAAAAAAGCACTTTATAATTTAACCTTCTGGATGTGGGGTTGCTATTTGCCAGTGCTAATTACTAATGCATGAAATTAATGCAAATTTTCTGGTACAAAAGGTCAATATAAAATATGATTATAAGGAAACAAGACTTTTAAGTGAAGAGAGTCCTTTATTGAGGTGATTTCTATAGTGGCATTTGAACAGCCTAAATCCCAAAACAGGTTTATAAACTCTTAGAGCATGATAGGACCTCAGATGATTTCTTACTAATTCTGTAACCAACCTCAAGGGATAAGGAACCACCACCTCATTTGAGTATTTCCTTGCTCCAAATGTTATATTTTTCTCCTCTGCAATTATCCCATGTGCCCACAGTAGCATTTTGTCTTCTAGCCTCTACAATTACCTCACCTAATTAAAAAAACCCAGTCTAGTCTCACTTCTTGGAAGAAGCCTTACCAGTTAGGGCAGGTAGATTGTGTTCACGCAGGTGACGCTTCATGGAGAGTATTTTATCTCAACTTCTGTATCTGGTTATTGTTCTTTCCTGCAAGGATTCTATATATATTGTAAACTAACAGGAGTGAAGAAAAAGTAAAGCAGAAAACAAAATCTGGAAATGGTTAATGGGAAAGAACAAGGTCTAGATACTTCCAAACAGGACACTGTGGCATAATGGCTGCATACAGGCCATATGATGAGTCTAACTGGGTTGAAATTCCATGTCTGCCATGGCCTTTGTAACCTAGGGCAAGTTTCTTAGCTTCTCTGTGCTCCAATTACCTCCCCTTAGAAGACAGATGATAATAATAATACTTATCTCATAGGGCCATAGGGGGATTAAATGAGAGAATACAAGGAAAGAACCTGGAAGAGTACCCAGCACACACTAAGTCCTCGTAAAAGATTAGCTTTTACTGACAGCATAATATGTGTGAGATACAGCAGGGTCTCAGTTGAAAAATTACCTCTGTATAATTTAAGTCCATAAGTTTTTACTAACCACTATCTATATCCCTGGTAACCTTCCACTGTTGGAGTTTCAACAATGAAATGGGGGATATACTTCTTTCTAAATTCACAGTTCTCTTGTGTAATTGTTAATGCACATATTGTTTTACTTGGCTGTACAAGGTTAGGCTTATACTAATTTGTATTCTACTTTTTAGTGTAAAGTTATTTTTACACATATGTCCACATGTGAATGTAGTCTACCTTTGCCATTTTTAGGGATTATAAAGTTTTCTTCTTTTTCTTTTTTTACAGAACCTAGTTTGCTTAGTCATTGTCCTATTATATTACTGAACATTTGAGTTGTTTCCAGTTTTTCAGTAATACAAATAGCCCCTGTATGAGCATCTTGAACAAATTACCTTTTTCTTTTGTGTTATTTCCTTGGGGCATATTCCAAAGACTGAAATTACTGAGTCAAAGGGCAAGAAAAGTTTTATAGCTCTCATTCCAAGTTATCAGAGAGCTTTTGGGAATATTGAACCCATTGACAATGGTAGCAGCAGGCATAGACCTCTTTTCTCAGAGCCCTGCCAACTTTGTTCAGTTCACATTTTAAAACTCAAATTAGTTTTCCTTTGTCTGCCAGGCAGGCTTCAGACAATCTCCTCCCACATTCACCAGAATAAATTCTAGCAACAGAAGTTTCAGTGTTACCTATTAGTAAGGAAAGAAGGAAGGGAAATGGAAGCCCAGCGGTTAGTGTTGAGTATGGGTCTCCGGATCAGACAGCCTCCAAGGCAGGTTCAAGTCTTTGCCCTGCTGCTGACTAGCTGAGTGGCCTTGAGCAGGTGGCTCAATCCCTCTTAGCCCCAGAACCTCCATGACAGGGTTGTTGTGAGGAGTAGAATGGATAATAGATGTAAAGGGCTTCGGGTAGCACTTATCAGTAAAGGAGCTTCATGACATCTCACCGTCTATTTAACAGCCAAACTAAAATAATTTGAACTCTATTTGTTATTTTACTTTATATACATAACTGCTATGTCATCGTTCATATGGGTAGTGGTAAATTTATTGCACATTTTGCAATAATCGTATGTCCTGATATCCTAAAATGTCAACTTCTGGAGACTATTAGCTGTGTTATGTTTGGTATAATTCCAAAACATTTTGCAATATGAAAGTCAGTAAATTATTTGCCTGAGGTAAATTAAAAATTAAATGTGGCATATTCATTTCCGGGCTATTTCTTTATCTAATATAACTGTGTATAGGATCATATTGTGTTTCTTGAAAATTCTATACCTATGTCTCGGTGGCTATGGTGTACTATGTAATAGTTGAATAGTTGAGCCTGGAAAGGTCATCAAGTCCATTTCCTACCAACTCTGCCCTCATCCAATGCAGGAATCTTTACCTGACAGATGGTCAACCAGCCTCTGCCTGAAAACTTCCATTTTAATGACTTTAAAATCATCATGCTCTTTAAAGTTCTTGCATAATTAGCAATAATTTTATCAGCAGTAGTTAGAGCTTTGTGTGAAATATAGTCTGCCATATGCACATATTAATAATTTAAGTTACATACTGACAAATTCCTAGTTTGGTAATTCACATTGCAAGTGCACACAAAAGCAGACCATACCAAATTGATGATTAGAATTTCCTGGTTCTCTTCATGTGTTTGTAGCAAATGTTCTCGTTTTCAGTGATAGGTATAAGCTAACTGATTTAGGCTGTATGATTAGGCTCCTTGCAACCAATTAATTTGTAAAGGGAGGTATTATTTTGTAAATAAAATAATGAGACCTGGATGGGAACAAACATTTATGATCTATTAAGATGTATGGGCACGCCAGAATGAAACCTGGGATACGGAAATGAGCGCAGACTCTTACATACCCTTCCCAGGTTGCATGTACCTCAGCCCCAAAGGAGCCATTTCTTATTGCAGTGTTGCATAAAGAATAATATGTCTATTGCAGTTACTTTCCAACAGCCAACATATAAACAGTTGTGGCTTGAAGTTCTTTAGCTAATCTCTATAGGGTTTCTTTAGCCTGTGGTCACCTGTCTTCAGCTAATAATTCAGAGTTTCAGCTACTCTGCTGAATATTCTTCATGTGGACATGTTCAGACTCCCTGCAAAGCTGGAATGCAGCCAACTGAGCTTGGCTGCCATGAGACTGGCCATGTTCCAGGAGCTTGTTATGGGTGACGCTGCCCTGCCAATTGATGTTGAGGATGGTGCATGGATAATGCTAATAAGTCTCACAGAAGCTGGATTTTTGTTATTTGCAACAGGTCTGAGACTCACAACCAGATAACGGGGGGATTTGATAAGCTCTTGGCCTTACATCTTTAAGCTGTTCCTGATTGTGTGAAGGCTAATGTTTAGGATCCTGGTGAGATGTCAAGGGCACAAAAGGTATTAAAGTTCCTTTTTGTGAGGAGGAGGGATGTTGAGTATCTCATGCTGATAGGGTTGACAAATTGGTGGTCCCAGAAGACTGAATGCAGCTCACAGATGTGTGACTTGCATAGGATTTGACTGACATAGGATTAATTTTTTTTTTTAATTTGAAAGCCCTCAGACAGCTGAAAACTCTAGTTCTACCATAATAACCAATCCCCAAACAACTAGTCTGTTTAATAAAATCAGCTTAATAGGAGCAAAGATGGACAGGCTTCTTCTGTCATCTTCTGAAGAGTTAGTTTCTACACAAAGGTACTTTTCAAAAAGTAATTTAAAAAAAAAAAAGCTTGTTATGTATAAGGCTAGTGGTATTACAACAGCTCTGCCAGGCAAGTTTGTTTTCTGTTAACACTCCATTGTCTTTTAGATACTCAAATGCTAAACGAGCAGTGAATTAACTAATTGTAAGAAGTAGCCTTTGTGTTTACATCTCATTTTTTCCCCTTTTCTGGCTATATTACAATTAAGTTAAATTTTCAAACCAGTTGCAATAAAATTATAATTAAAAATGAGTGTTTGGCAAAAAGATTTCAAAAGTCCTGGCAGATGGCTCATGATTTCAAATTACATTTGATCAATAAGATTTCAGTCCTGGAAAAATTTGGATTGAATCTTGTAACTCGTTCATTGTCATGCTTTATCTACATTTAAACTGTCTAGTCGCTGCACTATTTGCCTTTTAATGACTGTAACCCAGATCCCATTAATTGCTGTGAAACTACAAGAGCTTCAGAGACACATTTGTTCATGTTCTATGTGTTCCCTGGACTATATCTGACTGAGAGGTTCAAAAACAAGTGAGATTTACAAGAAAACTATTACCAACACAGTCCTGTCAGAACTCAGGTTAAAGACTCTTGCTTAGGCAGAGTCTAACTTTGGAGTTGGAAGGCCAGGCTGCCCGCCAGGGCCCAGCTTAGGGGGTAAGACTCAACAGAAATGCATCACTCTGCCCCTGCTTTGGTCCTGTGCTTCCCCCTCCCACACCTTTACTTATATTCTTATCTAACTGCGCGAAGTTCTCCTCTTCTTCACCCTCTCTCAAGGCTGAAGTAAAATCCTGTCATCTCAGACTTAAGTAGGCACTATTCCAAAAGTGATTATTGTTTGTCCTTAACAGCGGTTCCTAATTTTTTATAGTTCAACATTTTTTTTCAGATGTCCCCAGTGATTGCAGTTGGATTTTGACTAACCATTCACTGAGAAAATATATAATGACCAAATATTCAAGAAGTAAAAAAAAAAATCAATAACAGCAATTGACAAAAATAAAGGGCAATACCTACATAGTGTGTTTTATGTTCCAGATGCAGATAATGCTTTGTATGCGTGCAGATTTTCAGGCCCCTGCCAAAAGTTCCAGTGTCCTCAGATGACTGATATGCTGGCATTTGTAATTTCCTGCTTCCTTAGCCTCTCTTTTTTTGTTTCTAAGAGTTACCAAGGAAATGATAAGTGTTTAGATGAAGGATCCTTCCATCTCTTCCCGTCTACTTTGCAGAACCTAGTAAGGTAGTTTGCATTTAGCAGAAACATGAAATAGCAGGAACACAAAATAAATGGACTAAATAAGTTACAGGGCTGTAACTGTTACAATGCAGAATGGGGAGGATTTTGAGTGATCATTGACCTGAGCATCATTCTTAATGGCTAAATAGTATTCCATTGTGTGGAAGAACCATTGGTTCATTCACTACTTACTGCGTTTCAACTTAGTAGACATTACTATGTTTGAGGCATTGTTCCAAGTGCTGGGGTTAAACTGCTGAATAAAACAGACAAAAGTTCCTGCCCTCTTAGAGTTTACATTCCTGTGGTAAAAACACACAATAAACAGAGCAAATATACAAGTAGAAAGCATAACCTCAAGTAGTGATTAGATATATAATTTTTATAATTTAGACAATTCAACAATTTTTTTTTCTGTAGCTTTTATTCATATGCTTAATTAGGTTGAGGCAATATCAAAAGTGCTCACATAAAATAGCGTCTTTCGCTAGGGAACAAGATTTGATCCAAAGCTCTCTCAGATAACTATGATAAATTGTGGCAGACTCTTTGACTGAATGTCTTTCTCTTTTCCTCTAAACTCCAGGCATTCACGTGAGTCGTGGGTCCCTCTAGGCTGCCTCAAGCACTAAATATGAAGTACAAGAAAGTGTTGTCTTTTTATTAGATTCACATCAAGCATCTTTGTGCTGCATCTTCTCATGAATATCAGGCTGTGATCACATTATCAATTTACCATCACCTGAACGGGGAAGTTAAGAGACTTGACCTTCTTAACCTGACACAGCTGGGCTGTAGATAGATAGTACTGGACAGACAGGACTCTGGGGCAGCGGGCAGGAAAAGGTCAGGGGCTGAGAGGAGTTTGGTGCATTCTCATTTTCAGGGACTAGTACATCCACAGCTTTGAATAGCTCGCAGGTCATGAAATAGTCTTTTAGTCGAGCCCCGTCTAAAGCGTGAGATGACAAAAAACTGTCTTATAAATTGTATCTCTGATTTATACAGGGCTTGGACGAGGGAGAATAATCTGCAATCACAGATTAGAAACAATAAGCATTTGTTGGCAGGAAAAATTATTATTAAAGAACTAGAACAGGGTGTTGTGGATTCTTGTTTACTGGAAATTTCAAATTGAGACAGATAAGTGTTTTCTTTGAATAACTAGCTTAGTGTTATCTGAATAAAACAGCAAGTTTGCTTCTTTTCACCTGAGAATACTGAAATACTTGAATTGGAATTTTGAAAACTTAAGTCAAATTCTTTTTTTATTAAAAATGGATTTTAGTAGAATTACAAGTATATTTGGCTATCTTTCTGGGTTTATTTTCCCTTCCTTTTATGATAAGATTATTTCCTAATTGTAGAGGTAATATAAGCTTGTTATAGAAAATTTGCAAAGTACAAAAAAAAAAAAGGGAAAACAAAAAATCACCCATAATCCCAATGTTCAGAGATAACACTGTTAATATTCTTGGTGTATTCTTTATATTTATTTATTTTTACCTATAAATAAAGATGTATTTCCAAATTTGCATCATAGAATATACATGGTATTTTATCATGCTTTAAACAGTTCTTCAAGGATGCAATTTATATGTTTGCATTATATGCTACCGTGTAGTTATACATAGTTTATTTATTTATTTTATTCTTCACTATTTAGGTTGTTTTCAAAATCATGTTATAATAAAATTACAATTAATGACCTTCTTTCTAAATAAATTTTGGACCACATCTTAGGATAGCTATATTAAATTGCTGTTTTGTAGGTCAAAAATATTGGTAATTTCTTGTGGTCCAAACTGATGCTTAGGATTACTGGGTCAAGGAGTTTGAACATTAGTTTTTGTATAACAGGCTTAATGAAATATAATTCACATACCTTACAATTCATCTATTTAAAGTATAAATTCAATGGTTTTTAGTGTATTTGTGGAGATGTGTAATCATCGCCACACTCTATTTAAAACATTTTCACCACACACAATTTAAGACATTTTCATCACCCCAAAAGAAACCCCACACTCATTAGTGGTCACTCTCCATTTACCCTCAGCTCTCTCAGTCCAATTTACTTACCAATTTACTTCCTGTCTCTATGGATTTGCTTATTTTAGGCAGTTCAAATAAATGGAATCATACAATATGTGGTCCTTTATGACTGGCTTCTTTCACTTAGCAGAACATTTTCAAGGTTCATCCATGTTGTAGCATGTATCAGTACTACTTCATTTCTTTTTGTGGCTGAATATGATTTCATTATATGGATATACCATGTTTTATTTATCAGTTGATGATTATTTGGGTTGTTTACACTTCTTGACTACAACGAATAATGCTGCTATGAACATTTGCATACAAGTTTTTGTGTGAACATATGTTTTAATTTTTCTTGGCAATATACCTGGGAGTGGAATTACTGGGTCATATGGTAACTCTAATGTTTAACCTTTTGAGGAACTATCAGACTTTTCCAAAGTGGCTGCCCTATTTTACATTTCCACCAGCAATTTTTGAGTGTTCCAGTTTCTCCACTTCCTTGCCAATTAGTCATCCTGGTGGGTATGAAGTGGTATTTCATAGTGGTTTCATTTCATTGTGGTTTTGATTTGCCTTTCCTTATGGTTAATGATGTTGAGCATCTTTACTTGTACTTATTGGTGGAACATTTATTTTTAAGACTCTTGATAAATTTCACCCATTTTCTCTCCAGAAAATTGTAATGCCAATAGTAGTATATTAACTCAGTGAACCTTTACCAGCTTCAATATTATAATTTTTTAAAATTGCATTGCCTTGATTTCTAATTTCATTTTATTTCCACTCCTTTGATTTATTCTGAGTATGAATGCACTCCACAAGGAATTAATTAACCATTGGTCTAAGTTAAAATGTATTTTTTTAACTAGAAAAAAAGACTATGCAACTGACCTAAGCCAATTTGATCACACATAACTACTAGGTTGTTCACAATAGCTCCTAGGTACATCATAATAGCTGCCAAAAAGTTTGAAGTAGATAAGAGTTGACTACTGACTATCCTATAAATTTGTTGCTTGGTTTTAGTGAAAGCAAGTCTCAGATCAAATTCTACTGCATATAAAGACATTTATTTAAACAAAAATTCATCGTCAAATCAGGTCAAATAGTTCAGATGCCCTGGGCAGTAAGCTTCATGAAATCCAAGCTCTCTTTGTTTCAGGTAATCTAAATATGCCCTCAAAACATTTCAGAAGCAGAATCTGGCTGCTCTTGTGGTGGCCATCGGGCAACCAGAATCCTTTGACCCAAAGGCAGGATTGGACAGCGTCAGAGTCTATGCCTAAGGATACAAGTTTGAACTTCCTAGATTTTTATACCTTATTAATACAAGGGTTAGGGGGTGTCTCTAGAATATTATTACCAATATACATATCTTGAATACCACTAATCGCAGTAATTAAAGTCTATATCTATACTCCATTGTGCTGATTGACAAGCTACAAATTTCACCAGTGAAATTTCTAACATTGGCAAAGCCCCTCGCTATTGCTGGCAGGTAGAGCTCTCTGGAGCACTTGTCATAGCCACATTTGGAATATGGCTTTCTGATTACTCCTGGAGGGTAAATTCTTGATAGGGCAGCTGTCTGCTCTTTGATGGCATATGAGACCTACCCCCCTCCACATGCATACATAATTTCACATTATCTTTGCTAAAGAACTTAAAGCAAATTATAGACATCAAAAGAGTATGCAGTGTCTCTCAGTGTTTGTTTTTCTTCTCAAGTGAGAAAAATAGAAAATAATAGAAACCATTTATTAAGTGCCTGTTCTGTAATAGTTGCTTTGCATGGTTATCTCATTTAATTACCAAGAACTCTGTGGGTAATTATTATCACCCTCATCTTATGGATGGGAAAACTGAATGTGAGAGGTTTTAATAATGTGTCCAGGATCACTTGGCTTGTACGTGACAAAGCTGGGTATTGTCTCCGCCTGTCCATCTCCTCATGGCTCATGGGGATGCTTGATGGGTGTCCATGATTTTTCTGTTGTGTTATCCTCACTTCAGGGACTCGTGACCACATAGATCATGTTGTACCTGATGCACATGTATAGGTGGTTAAAGACAATTTGAGATTCTACATATTTAATAAATTTGGGGAGAGTGTGTGACTGAATAAAACATTATTTTTAAATTACATTGCCTGATGGCATTTCAGCCTTTCATAAATATCTGTAACCAAGTTTGAGCTTTATGTCTGTAAGAAAAATAGCAAGACTAACAGGGTAAAGAGTTAGGAATTATTAAAAAAGTAATTGATGGCTTTGAACATATACAACTATGAAGCAGATGATTTAATATTTTCCTTGTATTTCATCTTTGTGTTTTCACTGACAATTAACAAGACATTTTAAATTTGTGGTTTTTAATGTATGTTTTTCCTCCTGAGGATGAAAAGGAGGTGACAATCAGTCTAACTGTAGCTTTCTTTTGCTTTAAGAAGTTGTGCTTCAAGTCAGAATTTGCAAATCGGTGTTCAATTTCACTGGGCAGAGAAGTAAGGTGTTCTAGTGTAAATTACCCTGCAACCTACTTAGAGGGTTTTTTTCTATGTTTAGCAAAATTATGGAGTATGCTGCTTAAATGAAGCTACATTATAGTCCTTGTTGGAGAATTTCAAATAGAATATAAGATGATTTTGTAGCATGCTTTGTAGTTTTTATTTTAACAATATATTGATTTTTAAAATTTACTTAGATATTTCTTTTTTCTTTTTCTTCTTTTCTGTATTGGAGGTAGAAATGAAACCATTTCTTTTTGTCATTTTCCATTATTTCATTTTATTTCTCCCACATGTGCCCTGGATAATATCCTGGCTAGATATGATTGTAGGCTATTTTCACTGGCAGATTCTGATTCCATTGCCAATCAACAACATTAAGGAGCATTGCCCCCACCCCTTTCACATTCTGCACACTCCATTTAGAAACGAGAAAAAGTCTCAAAGGTAGGCTCTACTATATTACCAAAGCAGGCAGCAAAGTCCCCGCAGGGAGGCCCTGAGCTGGAGTGAGAGCATGTTAAGAGGGGGAGAAAGTAATGAACAGTTTTGAAAAATGAGGTTATGTAAGTTAGAGCTGCCCAGAGATGCTCTGAAAGTCTATTAGACACAGTTCTTGAAAAGGGTTTAAATGAAACTAAAATGTAATAATGAAACTTTCTCACTAGAGAGAATTTAGAATGATTCTCACTAGAATTAATTGACACCATCAGAAGGCCAAAACATGCTTTGTTCATCTGAAAAGTATGCTTGGTGTTTTAGAAGAATTGCTGTCTATAGCATATAATAAGTGACTGGGAAGTCAATGCCTTTTCTTTAAAGGTGCCGCCAGTGTTTAATAGCACTAATTGTGTCCACCATAGCATCTGGGAAGTCTTAACTCTGTCTTCAGTGCCTTGTTTTTTGGTATACTTCATTTCCAAAAACCTATCCGTATCCGTTTTCTTTCTGTCTCTTAAAAAAAAGTGTTTCTGATTAATTTTGTGAACCATTTAATACTGACATCAATTTTGTTTGTCATTATTTCTCAGTGGTACTTGTAGTTTAATATAATTGAAATTTCTTCTAGGTATTTTGTCCAACTTTCTATTTCCAAACCTAGGATGAGGCTTCAAAATAATCCTTGAATTATTCTCCCCTGTCATGAAGACAGAGAATCACAATCTTGATGGACCTTGAAGTGACCATTGCTCCTTTTCAATGTTTGACACTAAATTTATTTTAAAATCTCAACTCAGTAGTTTGACATGATATCTTCATGATTAGGATAATCATGAGACAAGATGAAGGTTTTACTGTTCTTATTCTTTTAGCCTGTGAGACAGGGTGACAGGAATAATTGTCTCTTTGAGACTGAAAGCAAATTCATTTTGCTGTAGATCCAGATGTCTGTTGTTTTAAGATTTGATCTTGATGTTTTTGGCTTGTTGCCATGGATCTTTCCATTGCTTTATGCTTTAAAGACCCATCCAGTTAAAAACAACAAAACTGTACAAATTAATGGCAAACCTCTGATCTGCAGCTTGGATTTCTTAAGTAAAAGAAAACTGGAAACCAAACTGCTTCTTCTTTTCTTGTCTTCAAATTGTTGCCAGGGGGAAGATTATGCACAGATCATTGGGTTAAGCAAGGGTTATTGTTCCTCCTGCCATGCACAGAATAATAAGTCATCCTCCTTCTTGAAATTACATCTTCACTAGGACCAGTATATAAAACACTGTTCTATTTGTGCTGGAAGTACAAGGTCACAGCCATTCACCTGGAAGATGATCCTTCATAATTATTCCCAGAAAAATACTTTGGAAAAATACTCTCTGCTCTTCATGGTTCAATGATGTAAAATGTTCGCACTGCACTTGTTATGGGCTCTGAAGGCCAGGAGCTCATCCAACAGATAGACCTGTGGGTCTGGTGCTATATTTAGAAAGACAGTCAACTGGAAGATGGTAGAATACATACCATGTATACAGCTCGTTACATTTACTATAGTAGAAGCTATTGGAAGCATCAGTCATAATGATATCACAATTTACATGTGCACATTCACACATACGTTAACTCATATGATTCTGTAAATATGCTTATGAGATAGGTAAGACAATTGTTAAATTTTTTATGATAGGTGAGGTAACTGCAGTCTGTCTTGTCCAGCAAGAAGTTAAAGGTGGAATTGGGAGGTCAGTGTTCTTCCGTCTCCTTCTGCCTGGCCTGTCGTTTTTGTGAACAGTGCATTGACTATTCCCATTACTTAAAAAGAGGAGAGCTCAAAGCAAAGAGTATCCATGGGTTAAGTGTAGAAATGATGCCATTGACTATGCCAGAATATACAGCTAACCAATCAGAAGGGAAAGGAAGATCATAACAATGAAATCACAGTTCTTCATGTGTGATGCACAATGAGCTTGTTAAAGAGATAAAGGTGACAAAAAATCTTATCTGATCAGTCCTCCTGGAAAATTGTTAAGAACCATCTGCTCTGAATGTATGAAAATCATAGAAAGCAAAGATACTTCAGAAATTGTTTTGTTCAAACTCTCATTTTACAGCAAAAAAAAAAGAGGTTCAGAGATTTTAAAAGATTTACTCCAGGTTACACAATTAGAAAATGACAAAGCTGAGAGTTGAATCTGTGTCTTTAAACTCTGGTGTCCCTGGGCCTTACTCCATACCTTGCAGATGTTTGACTGCCTATTGGCAGAGGGCCAGATAACAGTGGTGGTCCCATTCAACTCTGTGGTTTGGTGGACAGCACCACAGAGCCCGATTTTATGGGTAGAAAATCCTGCTTGAGGAGTATGAGAAGCAGTTTGTGTGTCAGTGGTGGAATGTGTCTCCCAAGTTCTTCCATGCCTGTCTTCTCACAGATGCTGGAGTCTACAGTGTTTCTGTTTCCACAATAAAAAGGATTTGTGGAGAATCACCTATACACTTCAGCCACAAGAGTTGAGAATGAAAAGATAAAAAAAAGACTCTCTGTTCTCCAGCCAATATTGAAGTAAAGTAAATATTGTCATGTTCTGTGACAGTCTCAATCATGCTGGAATCACGTCAAAATGCCAAGGTGAGATTCTAGGCTGGCATAGTTCTGATTCTCTTAAGCTGATATTTGGATAGACCAAGGTTATATTATGTCAAACTGAGGAATCGTCAAAATTTGTTATGTAAGTCAGTAGCCTGCTTGGTTCAAGAACCTTAGAAGAGAGCTACAGTTAAATATTTAACTATCTGCTGGTGATCATTGATCTTTGGTAGTTAACACAATGTATTTAAACTGAACCACTGGAGTAAAGTGCTATATGGAATGTACTCTTAAGAACTATACGAAATAGAAATGTTGGTGGAGATGGGTTAAGAGTAAGTAGGCGGCAGATGTTTATTGGAGAGGAACCTGGTATGAATGGTAGGCATGTTTTAGTAACTTCTCTTTACCATCTATCTGCATAGAACATTTTGACTCAAGTGTTTTTGATGCAGGCATTTTCACGGAATTAAAGCCAGCAGACACCCTAGACTCTTGTTCCAACCTTAATCCCCATACTAGTTCTGGGCAATTTTTACTTTCCAATTTGTTAATTTACATACTGGTTGGAAACTTGTTAACTTTGGGTTTGTATTGCTTTTATTTCTGGGATGAATCCTGTTTGGTTATTGTTTTGATATATTGTTGGGTTCAGTTATCACTTAGTAAATGAGTTTGACCCATAACTTTGTTCATACTATTTTTAACAAGATTATGTTAGGCATATTAGTTTAGAGTTAGAAAAACAGTAAAATATTGTTTAGTCTATTATAATTGGGAAGTCTCCAAGGGGTTATCAGATACACCCCCAAAAGCATTATTATACATGAGTTTTACTATAAGTGTGTTATTTAGAGAAGAGTTAGAAACTTAATTAGGGTCCCTTGTGCCATCTGAAGCTGAGAACTAGAGATTTTATTATGGCCCAAATGTCCTTCCTACCCTCTCTAATACATATCAAATTAAAAAGGAAATTCAGGAAATGTACAGGAAGAAGATAATGTTCTTCCTTTAGATAGGTGTTTTGCAATATTTAAAAACTCATGCAGGGGGCTGCCCCGGTGGCATAGTGGTTAAGTTCGTGTGCTCTACTTCAGTGGCCCAGGGTTCACAGGTTTGGATCCTGGGTGTGACCTACACACTGCTCATCAAGCCATGCTGTGGCAGCATCCCATATACAAAATAGAGGAAGATTGGCACAGATGTTAGCTCAGGGTCAATCTTCCTCACCAAAAAGCAAAAAAACCCCCCAAAACTCATGCCTTCCTAAGAATCTACAAGAGCCCTACCGTGACCGGCCACGAAGATGCTGTCCAATGAGACTTTCTGCAGTTTGTTTTATGGAAACAGTATATATATTTCCATTTCCAAATAGAAAACTATATTATATTTTAAATATTTTTTCAAACTGTCCCTCTAGGAATTTGTAGCTCTGAAAATTACTGCTATAAATTTTTTAAGTAAAAATTGTAAATTCTGTTATTGATCAACTACATTATATAAAAGGCAAAAGTAAGTGAGTGTCACTATTGTGACAATAGAGGTGGAATTGCAACATCTGAGATGCAGAAAATTCAAGGTACAAGTGAGTTCTCATTGACTAAGCAGCTATTTGATTGGGATAATTCATGTTTCCTTTTGAGATGAGTGCATGACTACTAACCATATATAGTTTGTACTACGTTAACTTCACCCCAACGCCACCTATCTTCATTGGTGCCAGGGTGAGATTGACCAGAGAAAGAATGTAGTTTTGCTTATTTTTTATTTGCTATATACATATATATAAAATATATATGCTGAAACTGTAGTAGCGTATGTTTTAGGTTGGATCAAAATGTCACACAGTCAATTCTCTCTCTCTCTCCCCTCCTTCCCTGCCTCCTTCTCCCTCTCATTCCTTAAAGGATTTGAGACAACTGATGGGATATACTGGGACATGAATAAAAGTCTCATGGCCAGATGAGGTGATGAACTGGGAATTCTCAAAGGTTTTTTGTTTGTTTGTTTGTTTTGCAATGCGGATTTTGGGAAATATAAGGACTTCAAGCTGCAAGGATATGATGGTAATCTCTGACTGCCTTCAGTCTTGACTATAATGTGTCATTGATCCACCTTATCTTTCTGGCATGGGGTGGGGTTGGAGAATTCCAGTGCCCCCCTGGTATTTGGACTGATGCTCCTAAGCAAAGGAATTTCAGACCAGAAGCAGTGACCCACTGAGAATGAACAGAATGAGTAACACTACTCAGGAAATAAAACAGTTTGTGACCTGCCAACCAGGAAAGCTGCTGTCTCTCAACATGGAGAAATTTATCAACTATAATGAGAAACTTTACAATGCTTAAGTATAATTATTAGGATTTTGACCCTATCAGATCAGTTAGTGGATCCATTTCCCCACTGTGTAAATGGCATAAATCCCTACTTGTGCATAAAGGAATTCACAGAAAAAATGTCCTTTGCTTACAGAGGAAATGAGCCTTCCTTTCCTTTCTTATTTGTAGCTTGCCTCAGGGTGTGACAGGAGGATTTAGCCCTGGGCAGATTCCTCTGAAGTTCATTCATTCTGTGCTATGACAAATAACTTCCTCATAACCACGTCAAGAATTGATACTGCTTTAGGAAACAGCATTCCACATCTCTATTGAATTGCTTATCTTTCTTGAAGCAGAGTGAATTGCTCATCTTGTCATTCTTATGTATATTCTGACGTAATAGAGGCACTAAGGCTATTGATTGCTTTAGCCTGTACAATGGGTATTGAGGACCACTTAACAGAATGCTGTGCCCAACGACTGAATCAGACTGAGCTCACCAGAGTTCAGCAGCAAGCTTACTTTGCTGTCCTCTCTGAGATGTCATACTGAAGTTTTGCAAGCAGAAGGGACATATTTTTATGTACAGGTAACACACTAACCTTGGTGCATCTAGAATTCTCTGGTTAATTTGGAGCAAGGAAAAAATAATGGGGCTACAGAAGACCTTAAGAAGGTTTCAGAGGCTCTAATTTCAGTGTCCATCTCTTGCTGCCCATACACTTGCCATAGGAATAGGCTTTCCGCAGCTGCTCTCTGTGAACCCCAGCTCAGCTCTAGCATTCATTCTTCCAGCATTAATTCTTGCCTGAATCCCAGAGTCACAGACAGTGAAGAGAAAGTGGACTACCACATGAGAATGGACCTAGACAATTCAGCCTCTGTAGCAGGGCAGGCTACATAATTTGTAGGACCCCAGGGCAAAATGAAAATGCCAGGCCCCTCGTTCAGTAGAGCATGAAACTGAGCTCGGGACTCTTCTAAGCACAGGATGCTGTGTGATCACCCAGGTTGCGTGCCCGAGAAGCCAGCCAGCTCTTTGGTCTGGAAATATAAAGGTAGAGAGGGCTTTGTTTTAACTCTACGGAGTTTAGAAAGGAATAATAGAATGGATGAAGTTTGTTTATGGCATCTCAGAATATTAAATTTAAGGAAGCCATTGAAGTTCCAGGGTGGAGGATGGTAGCATGTGCTCCTTTATGTAGTAGAAGCAAACTTCTTTGAGAAGTTTCACAGGGTGGATCCAGCCACAGGGTCAGGTGGAGCCATGGGGGCGTTGAGAAGTGACTCCCGAAGGCTCAGTTTGGGTGGCATTCCTGAACTTCTGAAATAATCTTAGAAGACTAAAGGTGAAAGTTTTGTTTATGGCTCCAGACATGGTTTGCTTTCATTAGTTAGAGTTTTAGAGTGAAGATTCTCACAAAACTTCCAAGAGATGAAAAAACATTACCTCTCAAGATTTGGTGTGTGGCAGTGTTGGCACCTGGTGACTTCTCATGCATAACTCACTAGAAATTATGTTTGTAGTCATTCTTCTCACTGACTTTATTTTACACAGCTGGTCAACTTTTAACGAACAGACTGTGACAATGGAGGAGAAAGCATTAACTTAAGAAAGCCTTCTCTGAGGGAATGTTCTAGAGTCAGTGAAAAGCTAGTAAAAGAATATTGCCTGGTCCTATCTGTCATAACACAAAGTATCAAGCAAAAAATAAAAACAAATAATAAATGATAAAAATTAAAACACAACAGAGAAATTTCTTCTCAAGTTCCATAGGAATGTCGTAGACTCCATCTTTTTAAGGTAATAGTCACATATAGAATATTTGTTTCCAAATAAAATAATGCCAGAGACAACAGTCTATTCTCTAGTCATCTAACAGTTTAATAAAACATCTGTTTATTTATGATGAGAAAAAATAACTCATGCAGGGACGTGAAACCAGCATTTATGAAGTGGCTCACTATATTAGACACCTTCGTATGTAGTATCTTTATCTTATGTGACTACCCCGTTTGGAATGTACCATTATCCCCACTTAGAGATAAGGAAAATGTGGTTCAAACAAGTAAACATTTCACTAATCATGTTCCTCAGAATAGTGATTCCATAAATCATTCCATGGTAGTTGGATGCTTGGGAAAATACTTGACTTTATCAAACATTAGGAAACTGGGAGTATATAATAGACATTCCGAGGCCCTTTGCTCTTTGCCCTTTTCCCTCTTACATACTGGGAGTATGAAATGGATTTGCTGAGGCCCTTTTCCCCATGGAGGGTTAGAGGGTTCTCCGGTCTTCAATTCTGACTGTAGGAAAAACTGCTCTCAGACAGCAATAAAAAAAATGGGATCAACTATAGCGTTGTAGACACCTGCAAGCTGGTGGGGAGTATACTTAGGGGACAGAGGGTCTTCAAGGAATCTTTGAAATTTTACTATGTGAGCAGACATCCATTGGTGAATCTGCCTCTGTTTGCAAAAATACAGAAAGATGTAATTTCAGGAATGTTTGTTGGAAAAAACTGGACACTAAATATTATATCCAATTTTCAAAGTTAACATTTTAATTTCCAAGAGTTGAAGCAGTTATCCAACTACAGTTCTTTGAGTAAAATAAGTGTTATTTTCAAGTTACTGTGTACTCTGTAAAACCTGGAAGATGTGACTGTGCTAGATAGATGAGGTCGAAAATAGGGTCCCGATAACATAGAAGAAGTCCTCTTATCTTATCTGATCAGGACTGGTGATTGGTTAATTAGGCCCAAAATTCATTAAAATAGTGAATTATTTCAGAATTCTACATATACATTTTAAACATCTTGTTTTAATTAAAACTATTGATGTGTATTCATTGGACAATCTCTCCTTGTTGGGCAAGTGTTTTCTTTATGGATCTAGTAACTTTATTTTCCTTACATAAACCACCCCGTAATGCTTTACCTGTAATTGATAATTTAGTATGATTTAAAATGGAGCTAGAGGGGCCAGCCTTGTGGCCGAGTGGTTAAAGTTCTGCGTGCTCAGCTTTGGCAGCCCCGGTTTGCGGGTTCGAATCCTGGCCGTGGATCTGCTCCACTCATCAGCCATATTGTGGATGCATCCCACATACAAAAAATAGAGGAAGACCGGCACAGATGTCAGCTCACAGCTAATCTTCCTCAAGCAAAGAAACAAAAAAAGAGGAAGATTGGCAATGGATGTTAGCTCAGGGCAAATCTTTCTCACCAAAATACATGAATAAAATAAATAAATAAATAAAATGGAGCCAGAGTAAAAACGTGCCTCTGAAGAAATCTAGACTTCTTCTAGGCTTTTATGAATTTTCTCCAATTTTTAACAATTATTTTACCCATGTCTAACTTGAGATCTCTTTCTTTTTGATGATGCAATTTTATCAGACTCTCTGGATTTCAACCTAATTTTCCTAGAAAAAAAATAAAGCAACTCTTTTTGCCTATTTTCTTGGTTTGTGTAATAAAAAACACATATCTGAACTTACGGTAACAACTACATAAACAGGTTTGGGAACAAATAGAGTTGACACTTGGTAAGCCAACATGTTCAGCTAGTAGGGGTGGGCATATGCAAGAGTACTGGTTTCCTAACCACAACCTTGCAGCATGTCATAGATAGGTCAGTATTTTTACAGAAGTCATCAATTTATGCTGCAAGTGGCTTAAGAGGAGGTTATTAAGAGAGTTTCTACTGTAGAAACAAATCATATTTTTCTATCTTTCAGCTGCCCTTGATACATCAACCCCTTCAGGCCCTTCCACTTACTTCTGGGAAGCCTCAGGGTGATGGTTGACCTGTGCTCACAAACAAGTCATTTTCTTTAAAAATTCTGAGCCTCATAAAGGTAATACTCCTTAGATGGCTACAGCTAGGCTGCCTCCTACAGGACACTCCATCATGGCTGGAAACTACCATTAACCTAGGAGTGAAGAACTTTCATCCCTTAAATGTAACCAGCTTTGCAGATTTTGCCCATATCTTTCTTTATGTTTAGGAATCAAACATAAGCATATGGAGGCTGATCAGTCACAATTCTGATCAATCCTACTAATCACCCCCTCCCCCAATTAAGGCGCTGTCACAGGGCTAAGCTTATAGGCCTGCCCTTCTCTTCCCTTAGGAGGAGTTACTTCCCAAGCGGCTGCTCTGTGTCTCATGTAAGTGGACTCCTGACAAGTCCAGGCTGCCAGACATTGCTCAGACGTGGGCCCACAACTCAGACATTCCTCAAGTCTCCATATTATATCAGGCCTCCATGTTTGTTTTTTTTCCTTTGTTATTAGCTGCAGCTGTAGCAGCAATGGTAGCACAATCTAGTAAGGTATTATAATCCCCATTTTTAAGAAGAGGAAACCCAGGCCCAGAGTGTAAGATAAACAACTACTAAGTGGTGGAATTAGGACTGGAACCAGCTCCTTAATCCCTTTCCATACTGCGTCTAAGAGAGTGAACACAGAATGTACACCCCATTCGTGAATCATGGCCCGTAGTGGGCAGAGCAAGCCCATAGGGGCTGTAAAAGGCTACAATCCGGCGTCACCTTTTCCACTCCCAGAGATGCTTCTGCTTGTCTCCCGCTCTGTCTGGTTCTATGGCTCCTCCAGGCTGATGCTGCAGCAGGAAAGAAAGACACAGCTGAGGAGAGGAGAAGGGAGTCAAGAGTGTACTAGCCTGACAGTAGGAGCTGGAATCCCCACTTCCCTGAATGTCTCAATGTGGAAAATGATAACAGGTGTGTGCTTACCCCCAGGGACGTGATAGTTCAGTGCTCTCATTTTCTATTCCTTTCTGTGTCTGTAGTTGCATGCAACAGGGTAGGGTTAATCTTACCCTAGTTTAGGACAAAAAAAGGGATGCATAAAGTTAGGGTCTCTTTTTCCTTTACTATATTTTCCCCACTACTTGAAATAGTTTGGCAATCTCTTGTTTGAGAAAACTTGTTCTAGATCAAAGGGTTTTTGTCAAAGATCACTCTGGCTCCTGTTTTTTAGGGCAACTCCTCCCTTCTCCAACATAATGTCTAAACTTTAAGGAAGCACACAGAAGTACCTGGACATTACTTTGGCTCTTCATGTAGCATTTTATAGAACTCCTGGGATCCTACCTAGATAAATATTTTTGTCTTTGCACTGCACCAATTCTTAAAATTTTAAAGTTCAAGAACAGAAGTCCTCTTATTTTACAGAACAGGAAACTGAGGCAGATAGGAGAAGTGACTTGTCCAGTGGGACACAGCTGGTTAATGGCAGAGTTTGGATTAAGCTCAACATTTCTTAACATTGAGTTCAGAGTTCTTTCTACTACATTGCATTGCCTCCTATGCCACTAATTAGTGAATTCCTCTGAATATGGCTGCTGAATGCCTAAAATGCCTTTGAAAATGAGAAGAGAATATTATTCCTTACTGATTGTTTTGGTTTAAATGAGTTGCCAGAAAATGATAGTAACTTCTGTTCTGCTTCTGTGTTCCCTGCCTTATTTAATTTTAGCTCAAATCAGATTTCCCAGTACTCCCAGAAGGCAATGGATATTTGGTAGATGAAAGCAACACACAGATTAAGTGAAACGAAGCTGGAGGTAAACCACAGGCACCCTTCAATAAGGTTTAGTAATGTTAAAATTCAGTACTCCAGATTATTATTTTCCCAGTAAGGTTTACTGTTCATCTACACTATTCATTTCACTTGCCAACTCTGCTTAACATTTAGACATTTTAGTAGATTTGTTGAAGGAAGAAAGCACTATTTTGACTGTAATAAACTGAAATGCTCATAGTCAGAGCACAGTGTCACCTATTAGAAGCCATTGAGGACCACTTGAAAATCAAATATGCACCTTCTTTCAGTTATGTCAAATGCCAGTGGATTTATTGGTCTATTAGAGCAACTGGAGTATGTTTCACTAAAGGGTTTATTTGTGCAGTTTGGAGGTAGCTGAGAGAAGTTGGAAGGTTCTTAATAAGAGTTTTTGAATTTCTACTTTATGAACTGCTGGGTGGTATAATAACAACTAAATTGGAACAAGGAATGCCTAAGTAAGGTGCCAAGACCATAAAGCCAGTCAGCTTGGGAGCCAGATAGCCCTCAGGCAATGTGCCATTAACCACCGTGCTCCTACCTCTGCTCTGCAAAGCGAGCCAGGGGCTTTGGCGAAAAGTATTCTTGGATTCAAAATTCTTGGCTCTGCTTCTCGGTAGTTATGTAAACTTGGTAAATTAACCTATACCTTTGTTTCTCCTTTATTAACGAAGAGAGCATTAGTACTAATCTCATGGGATTTTTTGGTGGGGTTAATATAAAATGATAGCTACTTATCACAATACCTAGCATCTAATAAGAACTTAACAAATGATAGCCTTTATTTTATTATTATCACTGTGGGGGACTTAAAAATTAGAAGATACTTTACTGAGTATAAGGAGCTTATGACTTAATCGGAGACTGAAACATAAGTAGGTGCAAGTTAGTGTAGAATGAAGAATAAAATCATAAAGAATAAAACTCCATAATTTGAAAATGCTTGAAGGAGATACTAGTATGACCTATATTTGCTTTCGTTTTGTGTTTGCTTTGCCTCAGTTAAAACTGTACATGCAATATATACAAATATCAATTCATTATGTTATAAACTTGAAACTAATATAATGTTATATGTCAATTATATTTAAATTTAAAAAAGTGTACATGTGCCGTTAATAAAAGCCTTCAGCAATATGCTATTGATTTCATGAGAAAATTATTATTTCTAGAGTTTTATATATGGATTATCTAACTTTTTATTTGCCCTGTTACAATCTGTTTAGATAAGCAAGCAATTTCATGCATTTTTGCTATGCGTCATTTTAGCTCTTCCATTCAGCATCAATGTAAAATCAGCATAGTATTAAGATACTCTCAAATTATAGTAGGTCTTTTTAAGTAATTGGCACATTTCAAATTTTTATATAAATTCCAAGCCCTCCAACAATTGCATAGCAAGAGATAGTCATTTTGGTATTGATTGATAGCTGCTAAGAAGTGAGAATTTCTTAGAAGGAAATATGAGTACCAGTGCGTTGAAAAGAAGATATGTTACTAATTTGTTTTATTAATTGGCACTACTTTGGGAATTGGCTTTGTCCCTCATCAGCTTCAGAATTCTTTATCTGGAAGGTTACTTTCCTAAACTGCCAATGTCAGTTACCTTGCTTAGTTGACTGAAACAATCAGATTACGTAGACTTTATGACTAAACTTGTTTATGTTATGAGTATAACTAATGAACTAATAATTCTTAGTTTTCTGTCTGTCTTGCAGTCTAACTGTGAATTCCCTGGTGCCATGTATTTCAAAATAAAGAAGATTAAGCAATCCAGAACATATGAAAAAGTTTCCTTTAGTCCATCAAATAACAAAACTCTCATGGATTTATGTTTTATTTTTTAAGTAACTAATTCATCACTGTTAATAATAGGGGTCTTTAAAGTGGCTTCCTACGAGTAGTAGAAGACCTGGAGTGTGTTTTCTATATACTGATTATAGCTGCTGCCTTTCCATTTATGTGATCTTTCCTCATCTCCATTCTGCATTGCAGTCTCAGAGTTTTTCAGTTTTCTTTACAGCCACTTAGACTGGATCAATTTTTAGAGTAGATGCTGATCAAAATAAGCACCAAAAGCCCATTGCCTATAGTGCCACCTTGTGGTCTTGATCCATTACTGCTGCCCATTAGCAGGACTGCAGGCCCTCAACTGGGGCTACATCTGAAAATAGCAGTTTCTTTCAGAAGTGTCTCCCTAGTGTGTATAATTATCTGTTTTCAGGTCACTAACTACTTGAGAAAACTGACGTAAAGACAAACTATAGTTAAAATGAGAAATGACTACCACTGAAGACAAATTAAAAGTTAAATCATTTCTGAATTATTTAATGCAGTCAGAGGGAAAGTGTGGTTTGCTGTATCAGGGCTTGATTTATAATTACATTTTCATGATCACTTCTATGGTGAAAAGAGAGGTAGGTCTACACTTGTATTCCTTTTTTTTTTTTTTTTTTTTTTTTGACTTTCAAGAATTACATTTGGCTAGCATTTTCTAGAGGGCAAAAATTTAGTGCCTGAAATTTCATTTTGTTATATTGTAAAATACTTAATTCATTCCTCCTCTCTATTTGCATTCTTCTCCTCCTTCACGTTGGCATATAAACCTTTTTTTCCTCTACTACATGGTTCTGTTAGAGGAGGTCGTTGATGCATTTGAATAAAAGTGGATCAATACAGCCCTGAAAAAAAATTTAGGCACTGTATGCCCTACTGGCCTGCATGCTATCCTCCAATATCCCTATTTTTATTTCTTATGTTACCTAATTTGAAGCCTTTTATAGGTGTACCCATGACTGCGCTGTTAGGAGATCAAACCTTCAAAACATGTTCCAGTTTTGGGCAAAAATATATGCCATTTTGTAAAGCATATGATGAAGTAGAAATGAATGTGTAGTGTTTGAGTATTATTTTGCATGATGAAAGTGGGGTTAGAATCAGGGTCATGGCAGAGAAAACTGGACAACAAAAAGTCTATATTACTTTTTAAAAACATTTAGGGAAAAAAATTGACTGGAAAGAATTCATTTTGATTAATAAGTATGCAATTTACAGTCATTTAAATTCCGTTGAAGAGCCGTTCTCTTTCTGTTGTGATGAGGGAAACTGAGGTTGTTGTATAACTAACAAACAGCTCAGAGTAGAGGTACATGCTCTTTTTCTGTGGCTTATACTTTTGCAGGCCTGACTGCATAGGCCTGTGGCAGTTTTCTTTTCTCAAGACCAGAAAACCATAAGATGACAGAGAAGTCAACACCCATTCATTCCAGATTCAGCTGAGAGCAGGAAACTCACTAAGTTTGGGCCAAAGTCATTACATGAAAAAGACCAAGTATTTCTTCTGTTAAAAAGAAAAAGAAATAGAAAATGAACACTAGAGAAGGACATTCTACAATTTTAAAGTATTTTATTTACTAACCTATCTCTTGCAAAATATTTCTAGCAATATAGTTTAGTAGATAATTATTATGGTTGAATTGTGTTCCCCTTGAAAAGATAATTTCAAGTGCTAACCCTCAGTCCCTCAGGATGTGACCTTATTTGGAAACAAGGTCTTTATAGAGGTAATCAAGTTAAAATGAGATCGTTAGGGTGGGCCCTCATCCAATATGACTGGTGTCCTTATAAAAAGGGGACATTTGGATACAGAGACAGACATGCCCAGAGGAAAGACTGTGTGAAGAGACATAGGGAGAACACCATGTGAAAATAGGAATGATGCTGCCACAAGCCAAGGAATGTCTGGGGCTTCCAGAAGCTGGAAGAGGAAAGATCCTCCCCGTACAGGTTTCAGAGGGATTATGGCCTGTTAAACACCTTGATTTAAGACTTTCAGCCTCCAGAACTGTGAGATAATACATTTCTGTTGTTCTAAGCCACCCAATTTGTGGTACTTTGTTAGGGCAGCGCTAGGAATCTAATGCGATCGTAATATTGAACTAGTACTTACTACATTGCCCTATGAACACTTTATAGAAATTGCCTTAATTACACCTAATAACAACCTTGAGAAGTTTGTTATTTAATTATCTTTCCAAGATACTAACAGATGAGGATACTAACTTACTGAGGTTAAATGATTTGCCCAAGATCATAGTTAGTAGTTGAGTGAACTGTGTTTTGAACCCAGGTCAGTTTAACTCTAAATTCTGCTCTGTGTGTGTGTGTGTGTGTGTGTGTGTGTGTGTGTGTATGTGTAGGAATCTGGTTCTCTTCACTGGATTGTTTAGGGTTGCATCATTTTCACACCACTTTCAGGTCTCATCTAGAACCACTCACCTCCATTTGGAGGAGAATTACTCTTGACATTCACTGGCAACCCTACCCTCCGTTTTCAAGGGCATGAGTAAGACTCTTCATTTCTCTGCCAATAAAGGGTTGGTAATATTCTATTGTCTCTTTGTAATTTGAAATTTATAACCTTATTGACCTCTTCCCCCACACCTCTCCATTTCTTTTCACCTCCTTCCATCACCCAAATGAATGTAGTTTAATATGTGTAATGGAGTGAAAAATCTACATTGAGTCAATTTTCTGCTTCACAAGAATTTCTTAAAAAAAAAATCCAACCAATGTCTTTGTCAAAAGACTAAATAAACCTGTATTTAATTGTGTAGATATCAGAGATACTGAAAACTGGACTAACACTTAAAACCCAAAATTTTATCAGTGAAACTAATCCCATCATTCTGAGAGCAGAATTGTTTTTCTAAATATAAGAATGAGTGCCTTTTTTTTTAATATTAAGAATTATTTCTATGTTACAGTATAACTCTACTCACTGATGCAAAAAACCAAGAAATAAATTTAATTTATAACAGAGCCATAGGTTGATGTAGTTACAAAAGGAATTCTGGCTAAACCGATAGTTAGACAAAACAGACAGTTGATTGTACATTAGTCATAAGATATAAAAGCTAAAACCATCAAATTAGATTCCTATTAGCTCTTTAGAGATACAAAGAGACAATTAGGAATCTCAGGGCACGCTTGATTGTTAACCCCTAAAACTTCTCCTTATCTGGTTTTCTTGATCTTGATTTAGGATGTCACCTTCCACATTAAAGCAAGAGGTTTTAAACGTCTTTGACTGCAACCCATAGACATAGTAGCTAGGGAAGGAGTTTCAAGGAGGAGGGATGGTAGGCATTGTCAGCTGCTTCAGGGAGCTTAACAGGATGACTAAGAATACTTGATACTTAGGGGATCAGTATTTATTGAAGCAAATGTTATTACTGTTCTTGGATCCAATGGTCATCTAGGGAATATCTGGTTGTGCATGAGAAACAAAGCTGTCAGAGAAATAAAAGTTACTGGATTCTATAAGATTGAGAAGCTGAATAGCAAGAAAACCCTACTGCTTAGTAGGTGTTCCATGCTCCAACACGCATTGCTATATAGACAAACCACCCAGTAGCAGAGCCTTAGGCAACTCACAAAACAGCAGCTGTGCATGCTGAATATCCAGCCGGCTATCTGATAAAAATACAACAATACAACACAGAAATAGTCAGCAACCCTCTACAGTATATTTCCTTTTACTTTTTCTTCTCAAATTGTTTTTTTTTTCTTTTCTCTAACACATTGTTTATAAAGTAGGGAGGAGAAGTCAGTAGTTTTACATATTTGGAGATTAGAACTCATAATGGGTAAGTGACTTGCCCAGGGCTCCACAGCTAGTTAATGGCTGTGCTGGTGAGGCTGGAAAATCTCAAAGTCACTAGCATTATCCTGCCCCTTACTGAACCTTTGTTTTAGGAGGCTCTTCACAGAGCCATGGGCTTCAATCCTGCTACCTTGCCTGACTAAACAAAACTAAATTAAAACTAAACTAAATGGCTAAAATACAGATCTGTCCTTTGTTTAAGAATGTCAGGTAGGGGCACCTTTTGTTGGCTGGTTATCAGCTACCCAGTACACGTTTACATATATAACTGAAATAGTCACAAAACTTACCCTTCATATGTGCAATGCATTGTGATATTTTTACTCTATTTCATTTACAAAAATGCACTTGAACGGCTCAACTGATTTTGTATCCCAACTAGTGGGTGGTGATCCAGATTTTGAGAATCACCACCTTAGAGCCATCCTCGCATGTTCTGAATCAGCCACACATCTGATGGGCTGGTAGAACCTGCCTGCTCTGCCTCACAATTGTCCTCCTAAACTGCCTTCACTCTAGCCCTATCCTGTCAGTACCTTAGTTGAAGATTTCCCATCTATCATTCGAACTATTAGATAGACGCTCCTTCTCTTCTCCCACAGTAGCAGATCCAAAGCTTTTCGTTTCTCCTTAAGGCCCCTACCAACTTCTACCTTAGTCACGTCCAGTTGATAACTGGCTCCTCAGTCACAGAGAAAGTATTTGGGAGGGGCTTCAATCTCTAAAATTACCTTTTAGGACATTGGTCCTTCCTTCTTAGTCTCCATCCCAGAGATGTCCCTTCTTCTGCCAAGGGCCAGCCCCTCCTCATCACTGGACCCTTTCCCTGCCCACCCTTCGGAAGTCTTGTTTTTCTCACTCTCCCTTCTCCTCAGACTCCCTTCTCCCCCATTATAAAGTATCCTTCTTTCCATTCAACTTTTCTTTTCACTTCTCTCCCTGCCTTCCCTTCAGGGACAAACTTCTTAAAAGATGGTTTTATCCTGATGTGGCCGCTCCATACATTTACATCTATTCTTCACTCTAGTTTATTTGGTTTCTCCTCACCACTTCACTGAAGCTTTCGCTGAGGTTGAGTATTACCTTCTTGCCAAATCCCAAGTCATAGTTTGAATCATCTGACTTTCTTGATCGCGGGGAGGTAAGTGATACTGTTTTGAACCTTTCTGTCCTCCTTCTCTCCCTACTCTCTTCCTGTCTCCCAGACCATCCCTTCTTTGGCACTTCTTTTTCTTCATATCATTCAGTATCAGGATTCTTTATATAATCCTCTTTAGTCTTGATCTACAAACATTTTTTTTAAAATGATCTTTTCCATTTCCATGGCATTGCCTACCTCTTTTACCTTTAGATTCCCAAATCTCTCTTTGTAGCTTTGATCAGCTATTATAGAAACTGGTTTTGATGGCTTTAGCCTCTACATCCTACTGCTAGTATTGCTTTCATCTAAGTTAGGAAGACAAGCAAAAAAGTAACATATATTACTCGCTTTCCTGTGAGAATATTATTGGCATCTAGATGGTTCTAGTTCCAGTTCTTGTGTCTGTTCAGCAGTCCACAATGGAAAATCACTACTTGATAGTCATATTGCCTCTTTTATAACTGCCTTTTTTTCTCTGACTTGCTTAGAGTTTCCTGTTTTCTAGAATTTTCTTTTTGAATTGTCTGAGAGTTACCCACAAGCTCTGGAATAAGTTGAGTGACTGGTATTATTGTCCTTTTCCTGCCATTTTACTAATAGGCAGGAAGAAAAATACCCTGATGACGATAAATAATGAGACATTATAAAATATTGGTCTCTTCTCTCCCCCTTCATCTCTTTCCCCCCTTCCTCCTTTTTTTCTTCTAGATAGCTCATGACCAATCAATAAAGGGTGTCCCTTTTTGACATTCTTAAACTCAGATCTGTATTTTAGTCATTTAATTTAGTTATTTAATTTAGTTTTGTTTAGTCAGGCAAGGTAGCAGGATTGAAGCCCATGGCTCTGTGAAGAGCCTCCTAAAACAAAGGTTCAGTAAGGGGCAGGATAATGCTAGTGACTTTGAGATTTTCCAGCCTCACCAGCACAGCCATTAACTAGCTGTGGAGCCCTGGGCAAGTCACTTACCCATTATGAGTTCTAATCTCCAAATATGTAAAACTACTGACTTCTCCTCCCTACTTTGTAATCAATGTGTTGGAGAAAAGAAAAAAACAATTTGAGAAGAAAAAGTAAAAGGAAATATACTGTAGAGGGTTGCTGACTATTTCTGTGTTGTATTGTTGTATTTTTATCAGATAGCCGGCTGGATATTCAGCATGCACAGCTGCTGTTTTGTGAGTTGCCTAAGGCTCTGCTACTGGGTGGTTTGTCTATATAGCAATGCGTGTTGGAGCATGGAACACCTACTAAGCAGTAGGGTTTTCTTGCTATTCAGCTTCTCAATCTTACAGAATCCAGTGACTTTTATTTCTCTGACAGCTTTGTTTCTCATGCACAACCAGATATTCCCTAGATGACCATTGGATCCAAGAACAGTAATAACATTTGCTTCAATAAATACTGATCCCCTAAGTATCAAGTATTCTTAGTCATCCTGTTAAGCTCCCTGAAGCAGCTGACAATGCCTACCATCCCTCCTCTTTGAAACTCTTCCCCTGGCTGCCGTGACTCCATACAGCTCTGCTCTCATTCACTGCCTGCTTCAGCTTACCCTCTTGTACCTCCTCCGACTCATTTCCTTTACCTGGTCTTGAACTGGTGGCATCTCCAAAGCTGTTATCTTCTGCTCTCTCTCTTCTGTTCTTCGCTCTATCCCTTGGCAGTCTCATTAGTGCGTATGATTTCAACTCTCACTCTTGTCCTGAATGTAGATTACTAGATTTATTTCATTTCTGAAGCTCAAGATTCCACAGATCATTTCTACTTGAGCCTCCTGCTGGCTTCCCAAATGCTACATATCCCAAACCAAACTCACTGCATTTCTGCTCTGGCGCCCTGACCGTAGTCTCCCTCCTGAGTTTTCTGTGTTACTAAATAGTATCACCATTCTTTTAGGTACCTGGCTATAGATCAGAAGTTCCAACAACCGCCTCCTTAGGTTTGATTAATTTGCCAGAGTGGCTCACAGAACTCAAGGAAACACTTACTTACATTTATCAGTTTATTAAAGGATACAGATGAACAGCCAGATGAAGAGGTACACAGGGCGAGGTCTGGGAGGGTCTGGAGCACAGGAGCTTCTGTCCTTGTGAAGTTGGGGTGTGTCGCTCTCCCAATGTGTGGATGTGTTCGCCAGCCTGGAAGCTCTGAACCCTATACTTTTTGGGATTTTGTGGAGGCTTCTTATGTAGGCATGATCAATTATTAACTCCATTTCCAGCTCCTCTCCCATCCCTGGAAGATGCCGGGGTCGGGGTGGAGGCTGAAAATTCCCATCTTCTAAACATGGCTTGGTCTTTCTAGTGACCTGCCCCTATCCAGGAGCCATCCAGGAGCTCACTCAGAGTCGCCTCATTAGAAGAAAAGATACTCCTAGTGCTCTTATCTCTTAGGAAATTCCAAGGATTTTAGGAACTCTATGTCAGGGATGGAGTCAAAGACAAATATTAGAACAAGAAATGCTCTTAGTGTTTTTATCACTTAGGAAATTACAAGGGTCTTAGGAGCTCTGTGCCAGGAACTGAGAGCAGAGACCAATGTATATATTTTCTGTTATCTCACAGATGCTATATGAATCATTTCAGCATCTCAACTACTTTTTGGAGTCTCATTTTCAGATACATTGCCCATACATTTTCACATTTAAGTCGGATTGGAATTCTTGCCGTTTCCAGGATCCAAAATGTACCTTCCTAACTCCTTATCTTTGCTTATTCAATTCCTTCAGCCAAGAATTCAGTTAAAGTCACTAACATTTATTAAAAATCTCCTATAATGCCACTCAATAAATGTTTGTTGGATTGAAATATAATGATTAGTTTCTCTCCTGAACATAAATATGCAAGAAGTGATCAAATCTTTTTCATCTTTGTACTTCGTGTTTCTAGCAATTATCAGGGTGCCAGATGTATAGTAGGTACTCAAGAAATATTTACTTGGAAACAAAATTAGAGAGAGATTAGTCTGCATGGTTATATGTATTTTATTTATTTACTTATTTATTTATTTGGTGAGGAAGATTGGCCCTGAGCTAACATCTGTGCCAATCTTCCTCTGTTTTTTATATATGGGACACCACCACAGCGTGGCTTGAGGAGCGGTGTGTATGTCCGCGTCTGGGATCTGAACCTGAGAACCCCAGGCCACCGAAGGGGAACATGTGAACTTAACCATTATGCTACCGGGCCAGCCCCTATATGTATTTTTAATATTCCATTTTCTCTAATAGACACAAAGTAGTAAAACAACCAGTTAAAGAAACAAAATCAGCATTCTCTACTACCCACCAGCATGCATTGTTATTCACGGGGGAGAATAGCTATTTACAGGATTGATACTAACATAAATAGTTGCAAACCACTCTTTTACTCACTAAGATCTGATGGTTGATAATAATAAATGTTTGTAGTAATGAGCTTGCTTACAACTTTTCTTTACATGAGATTTTCCACATATAGGACCCTCAGATTTCAGTATCATATATTACAGATAACATATCTATTCCCTGCTCTCTGCTGGCAAAGGTTGCCAATATGGCACACTTGAAACACTGGATGTTTAAATCTATATCATAATTAACGATGAAATTGTGGTTAGGATGCAAACACTAGAAAGTCTTTAATAGCTGAAAAGTTGTTCATCCTATAGGAATTTACTTGGCTGTGTGCGAATAGAGCATTTTCTGAATCATTTGTTTCTTGAAACAGCTCTATCTCTAGTCTTAAGTTTATTTCGCTTTGTCTATAGTAATTCTTTTTACCTTCTCAAACAGTCAGCATTGATTCGGAGAGCACCAGAACTCTAAATCTTTCTGAGTTTACTATAGAAAAAACAATTTCTTCCCTAGGATAATTCTATGATACTGATTAAATAGAAGTCAATCAAAAAAAATCTACCAAATCAGAGAAGTATTTGTCTTCTCAACTAGGTTTGCCTGAGTGAATTATTTTATTATTTTGAGAACACAAAGGAACTTCATTGCTGTTGGCATAAAAGTAAACGTGCACGTTGATAAGCCTTGATTTTTTTTCAAGTATGCATTCTTTTATTGAGTTAATGATAGGTTACAATCTTGTGTGATTTCAGTTGTACATTAATGTATGTCATTCGTGTTGTAGGTGCACCACTTCACCCTTTGTGCCCACCCCCCACCCCACCTTTCCCCTGGTAGCCACTAAACTATTCTCTTTGTCCACATTTTCAAATTCCTCATGTGAGTGAAGTCATACAGAGATTATCCTTCTCTAACTGGCTTATTTCACTTAACATAATTCCCTCAAGGTCCATCCATGTTGTTGCAAATGGGATGATTTTGTTCTGTTTTGCAGCTGAGTAGTATTGCATTGTATATATATACCACAAATTCTTTATCCATTCATCTGTTGATGGGCACTTAGGTTGCTTCCATGTCTTGCCTGCTGTAAATAATGCTGCAATGAACATTGGGGTGCATAGGACTTTTGGAATTGCTGACTTCAAGCTCTTTGGATAGATACCCAGTAGTGGAATAGCTGGGTCGTATGGTAGTTCTATTTTTAATTTTTTGAGGAATCTCCATACTGTTTTCCATAGTGGCTGCACTACTTTGCATTCCCACCAGCAGTGTATGAGGGTTCCATTCTCTCCACAACGTCTCCAACGTTTGTTACTATTAGATTTAGATATTTTTGTCATTCTAACGGGTGTAAGGTGATATCTTACTGTAGTTTGGATTTGCATTTCCCTGATGATCAGCGATGATGAGCATCTTTTCACGTGCCTATTGGCCATCCGTATATCTTCTTTGGAGAAATGTCTGTTCATGTCTCCAGCCCATTTTTTGATCAGGTTGTTTGATTTTTTTGTTGTTGAGTTGTGAGAGTTCTTTATATATTATGGATATTAAGCCTTTGTCAGATATATGACTTGCAAATATTTTTTCCCAGTTAGTGGGTTGTTTTTTTGTTTCAATCCTGTTTTCATTTGCCTTGAAGAAGCTCTTTAGTCTGATGAAGTCCCATTTGTTTATTCTTTCTATTGTTTCCCTTCTCTGAGAAGGCATGGTGCCCGAAAAGATCCTTTTAATGCTGATGTCAAAGAGTGTACTGCCTACGTTTTCTTCCAGAAGCCTTATGGTTTCAGGTCTCACCTTTAGGTCTTTGATCCATTTTGAGTTTATTTTGGTGAATGGTGGAAAAGAATGGTCGATTTTCATATCTTTTACATATGGCTTTCCAGTTTTCCCAGCACCATTTGTTGAAAAGACTTTCTTTTCTCCATTGTATGCTCTCAGCTCCTTTGTCGAAGATAAGCTGTCCATCGATGTGTGGTTTTATTTCTGGGCTTTCAATTCTGTTCCATTGATCTGTGCACCTGTTTTTGTACCAGTACCATGCTGTTTTGATTACTGTAGCTTTGTAGTATGTTTTGAAGTCAGGGATTGTGAAGCCTCCCGTTTTGTTCTTTTTTCTCAGGATTGCTTTAGAAATTCGGGGTCTTTTGTTGCCCCATATGAATTTTAGGATTCTTTGTTCTAATTCTGTAAAGAATGTCATTGGGATTCTGATTGGGATAGCGTTGAATCTGTAGATTGCTTTAGGTAGAATGCACATTTTAACTATGTTTATTCTTCCAATCCATGTACATGGAATGTCTTTCCATCTCCTTATATCGTCATCCAATTCTCTCAGAAAGGCCTTGTAATTTTCATTATATAGGTCCTTCACTTCCTTAGTTTTTACCCCAAGGTATTTTATTCTTTTTGTTGCGATTGTGAATGGTATTGTGTTCTTGAGTTCTTTTTCTGTTAGTTCGTTATTAGAATATGGAAGTGCTACTGATTTATGCAAATTGATTTTATACCCTGCAACTTTGCTGTAGTTGTTGATTACTTCTAACAGTTTTCCAATGGATTCTTTGGGGTTTTCTATATATAAGATCATGTCATCTGCAAACAGCAAGAGTTTCACTTCTTCCCTCCCTATTTGGATTCCTCTTATTCCTTTTTCTTGCCTGATTGCTCTGGCCAGGACCTCCAGTACTATTTTAAATAAGAGTGGTGATAGAGGGCATCCTTGTCTCGTTTCTGTTTTCAGGGGGATGGTGCTCAGTTTTTGCCCATTGAGTATGATGTTGGCTGTGGGCTTGTCATATATGGCCTTTATTATATTGAGGTAGTTTCCTTCTATGCCCATTTTGTTCAGAGTTTTTATCATAAATGGCTGTTGGATCTTGTCAAATGCTTTCTCTGCATCTATTGAGATGATCATGTGGTTTTTATTCCTCAGTTTGTTGATGTGGTGTATCACGTTGATTGATTTGTGGATGTTGAATCATCCCTGTGTCCCTGGTATGAATCCCACTTGATCATGATGTATGATCCTTTTGATGAATTGCTGAATTCTGGTGGCCAAAATTTTGTTTAGAATTTTTGCATCTATGTTCATCAGTGATATTGGCCTGTAGTTCTCTTTTTTCGTGGCATCCATGTCAGGCTTTGGTATCAGCGTGATGTTGGCCTCATAGAATGTGTTAGGAAGTGTTCCATCCTCCCTAATTTTTTCAATTAGCTTGAAAAGGATAGGCATTAAATCCTCTCTGAAAGTTTGGTAGAATTCCCCAGGGAAGCCATCTGGTCCTGGGGTTTTATTCTTTGGGATGTTTTTGATTGCTGTTTCAATCTCTTTCCTTGTGATTGGTCTGTTCAAATTGTCTGCTTCTTCTTGAGTGAGCTTTGGGAGATTGTAGGAGTCCAAGAATTTATCCATTTCCTCTAGGTTATCCATTCTGTTAGCATAGAGTTTTTTGTAGTATTCTCTTATAATCTGTTGTATTTCTGCAGAGTCTGTTGTTATTTCTCCTCGCTCATTTCTGATTTTGTTTATTTGAGCTTTCTCCCTTTTTTTCTTGTAAGTCTGGCTAGTGGTTTGTCAATTTTATTTATCTTCTCAAAGAACCAGCTCTTTGTATCATTGATCCTTTCTACTGCCTTTTTCGTTTCAATAGTATTTATTTCTGCTCTGATTTTTATTATTTCTCTCCTTCTGCTGACTTTGGGCTTTATTTGTTCTTCTTTCTCTAGTTCAGTTAGGTGTAGTTTAAGGTTGCTTATTTGGGATTTTTCTTGTTTGTTAAGATGTGCCTGTATTGCGATGAATTTTCCTCTTAATACAGCTTTTGCTGTATCCCATATGAGTTGGTATGGCATGTTATCATTTTCATTTGTTTCCAGGTATTTTTTTATTTCTTCTTTAATTTCTTCAATGATCCATTGCTTGTTCAGTAGTGTATTGTTTAGTCTCCACATCTTTGTGCCTTTCTCAGCTTTTGTCTTGTAATTAATTTCTAGCCTTATAGCATTATGATCAGAGAAGATGCTTGTGTTTATTTCAATTTTTTTAAATTTGTGGAGGCTTGCTTTGTTTCCCAACATATGGTCTATCCTTGAAAATGTTCCATGTGCACTTGAGAAGAATGTGTATTCTGCTTTTTTAGGATGAAGTGATCTGTATATGTCTATTAAGTCCAATTGTTTTAGTTTTTCGTTTAGCTCCACTATTTCTTTGTTGATTTTCTGTCTGGATGATCTGTCCATTGATGTGAGTGGGGTGTTGAGGTCCCCTACTATTATTGTGTTATTTTTAACATCTTTTAGGTTTGTTAATAGTTGCTTTATGAACCTTGGTGCTCCTATGTTGGGTGCATAGATATTTATAAGTGTTATTTATTCTTGATGAAGTGTCCCTTTGATCATTATATATTGTCCCTCTGTGTCTCTCTTTACCTGTCTTATTTTGAAATCCACTTTGTCTGATATAAGAATTGCAACACCTGCTTTTTTTCCTTGCTATTAGCTTGAAGTATTGTCCTCCACCCCTTCACTCTAAGCCTGTGTTTGTCCTTGGGGCTGAGGTGTGTTTCCTGGAGGCAGCAAATTGTTGGATCTTGTTCTTTAATCCATTTTGCCACTCTGTGTCTTTTTATTGGAGAGTTCAATCCGTTTACATTGAGAGTGATTATTGATGCATGTGGACTTAAAGCTGTCAATCTGTTGCTCATTATCTGGCTTTCCTGCTTTTCTCTTCCTGTGTGCTTTATCCTACCCATTTGATACTGCAATTTCTTATGCTGGGTTTCTTTGATTTTTCCTTATTTATGTTTTGTGGCTCTGTTCTATTTTTTAGTTTAGTGGCTACTCTGAAGTTTGTATTTAGAATCTCGTGTATAATATAGTCTATTCTCTGGTGGTCTCTTACTTACTTGGCCTAGACTAATTTAGTCCCTTTGCTCTTCTCCTCCTAAATTATTATTTTCATTTCTTGTTCCAACTTGTGTTGTGAGTTTGTAGTTAGAGTGATAAGATCGTCTTTGCTTTGGTAGTTTCCTTACCTTTATCCTAATGCTATAGTTGAATATTTGCTATCCTATTCTGGTTCTATCTGTCTCCCTACTCTGTGGTTTGTGACCCCTCTCTCCCTTTTTTCTTTTTTCAGGTATGAGAGCCTTCTTGAGGATTTCTTGTAGTGGAGGACTTTTGGTTACAAATTCCCTTAACTTTTGTTTGTCTGGAAAAGATTTAATTTCTCCCTCATATCTGAAGGATATTCTTGCTGGATAGAGTATTCTTGGCTGAAGATTTTTATCCTTTAAAGCTTTGAATATGTCACTCCATTCTCTCCTAGCTTGTAAGGTTTCTGCAGAGAAATCCGCTGAAAGTCTGATAGGAGCTCCTTTGTAGGTTATTCTCTTTTGTCTTGCAGCCCTGAGCATTCTTTCTTTGTCATTCATTTTTGCCATTTGTACTACTATATGCCTTGCAGTAGGCCTTTTTACATTGACAAATCTAGGAGATCTGAAAGCTTCTTCTACACACATTTCTCCCTCAATCCCTAGATTTGGGAAGTTCTCTTCAATAATTTCGTTAAGCACACTTTCTGCTCCATTTTCCTTTTCCACGTTCTCGGGAATTCTTATGATCCTTAAGTTCTTTCTCCTCATTGAATCTGCTATCTCTCTAATACTTTCCTCATTCCTTTTAATCCTTAGTTCTCTTTCTTCCTCTGTCTGGAGCAATTCAGCCTGTCTATCTTTGATTATGCTAATTTTCTCCTCTATGTTGTCTACCCGGGCATTCAGGGAATCTGTATTCTGTTTTTTCTGGTCCATTGTGTTTTTCATCTCTAGTAATTCTGTTTGATTCTTCTTTATAATTTCAATCTCTTTTGTGAAGTAACTCCAGAACTCGGCTTGTTTCTCTATCTTTCTCTCTACCTCATTGAGTTTTTTGATTATAGCTGCTCTGAACTCATTTTCACTTAGTTTACCTAATTCCAAGTCCTCAGGACTTAATTCTATGTTTTTATTGTTTTCCTTCTGCTCTGGGGCTTTTATAAATTGCTGGATGGTAGAGGAGCGGTTTTTTCACATGGTGGTAGAATTTGGTTGCAGTTGCAGCCTGTCACCACTAGATGGGGGGTTGAGTGCCGCGCGTTCTGAGCTCTCCGCCTTCGGGCAAGATGGCGGTGCCCAGTGCGGTTTGCCTGGGCAGGGGCTTTTCTCTTGTGCACTGATTTGGATTCCATCAGTTCTGTTCTCTGGTCTCCCAGGGCCCTGGGTTTATGGGGTCCCCGCACATGGAAGGTTTCCCCCATCAGCAGGTTTCCACTGTACCAGCGGCGGGAGTCCAAGACGATCCCCCGTCACGCAGCCCCTCCCTCGCTCCTTCCCAGACCCGCAGGGCGATCCCGGTTTCTAGGGGAGGGAGCGATGTTCTCTCCTACCCCGTTCCAGCTCCTCTGAGGCGGGCAGCAGGGGCTCTGTCCTCTGTCTTTTGATACTGTGGGTCTCTGACTCCTGGCATTAGGTTCATTAGCTGAAATCCAGGGGTTTTTTTCGGTCCTCTGTTGTACTTTGGAGGGGAGAGAGTCCCGGGTCAGCTCACCCCACCATTTTGCTCCGCCTCCTCAGCCTTGATTTTTTAGGAGACAAAATAATCTCTTACAATTAAGGGTCAGAATAAACGTGGTTTCTCTGTCTTTTTAGTCTGTGGTACCAAGTCTATGTAGTATGAGTCAAAATTGCCACCTTGTCTGACTAAATCACCCGTTTTTCATTTAAGAGAGTGTGGGAGAGTGGTTAAGACCATAGGTGTTGGCATCAGAATGTGGCTTGAATCCTTGCCTCACTATTTGATAACTGTGTGACCTTGGGCACATGACTTGATGTCTCTCAGCCTTGATTTCCTCATCCATAAAATAGATATTCATTCATTCATTCAATTATTCAACAAATATTTATTGACCAGCTACTATATGCCAACTCCTGTTATAGGGATCTGAGAAGTAATGGTGAACAAAATAGACAAAAACCTTGACCCTCATGGAATTTACTTCTAGTAAGGCAATAATAACAGTATCTACCTTCCAGGATTGTTGTGGAAATTAGCTGATATAATGCAGGTAAACTGCTTAGCACAAAGCCCAGCACCTAATACATTTGGTAAGGTAGGGAAGGTGACTGGTTTAGATTGACAGGCATGCATAAGAGGTGCTGGGGTGGGTCTGTGCCCTCAGGAGAGGGTAGGTTGGAGTGAGGGTAGGTTGGGGTCAGGTTGTAAAGGCTGAGGTTTGTTGAGCACTTTCAATTTGTCAGACCCTGTACTAGGTGCTTTAAACTTACAACAACCTTATGATGTAGGTACTCAGAGTGAGCCCATTCGTTCATTCTTCCATTCATTCAAAAAGCCTTTGTTGAGGACCTGCTATAAGCAGGCATCATGCTGGTCACTGGAGATAAAGAGAGGAGTAAGACACAGAGCTTCCCCAGTGGAGGGCACTCACTAACAATGACAGTTCAGCGGGGAAAATCCCATGGGAAAGCACAGAGTACTTCCCCAGCACCTAGCCCAGTCTGAAAGGGTAGGGCTGAATGATGGAGGCCTTTGGAAACATCTCGAGCCTGGGTTACAGAATGGCTTTAGTTCCTAACTAGCCACCCAGCCCTATCCCTAAGTTGTACTTGTGTCTGGCTAGATACTCTCTTGAAAGTTGCCCAATGCTTGCACTTTAAGGTAAGAGCTATTTTCAGATATAGTATTTCTGAAGACAGATGTTGAGAGAAGAGCAGAGAGCAGGACAAGAATAAATTGGACATTTCTCTGGACTTACCCTCTTACCTTGCAGGTGGACAGTAGAAGGGGAGCTTGGGTAGCTACTTGGGTAGCCAGACTGTGGCCTGAGTGGGCCTATTAACTTCATTTGGCTTGAGTTCACCTTTCAAAATTGGGAAAATAACTTCCTTTGGGGTCATTTTTCATATTTTCAGGAGTTGTACTAGAGGATTTTCAAGATCTGTTCCTGCTCTGACATTTCATGATTCTCCTTGTAGGAGAGTAGGTCACTGAATAGTTATGTATATTTGTAGGTATGTGCAATGCAACGTTGCACTAGCACATGTTCATGCATGTTTCTGGTTGATGGTTTCCCTGGAATCCAAGTGGAGCTCCATGCAGAAATACTGGTGTGGCCAAGGAATGTCGATCAAATTAAACAGGAACCCTTACAGATTTAGTCAAAGATATTTGATAATTTGGAAGCAGTAGGTTTTACTTTCTTATTTTTCTGTGTTTGAGATAATTAAAGCACATAGATACAGAAAGCTGATTGACTCTTAAATTTTATGTATTTTTCCAACACAAGGCATAGGAGTTGGAATAATTTCCACCACTCCAAAGAGTTTCCCTATTCAGTTTGTTTTAAAAATTCTTGTCAGCAGCTTATTTTTTTTAATGAAAACTTTGACTTTTGGGAAGTAACAGTTCAAAATTTGTTTATAAAAAACTTTGGAGACAATATTAACTAAATCTCTAGTTAGTTCAGATCTAAAAATTTCTGGGACTTTTTATTTTTAGCTTTTCTCTTTCCTTGCATCTATTTGTGTTCATTTTTATGATAAAGCACACTTTACTTTATCTAATAAAAATGTTCCTAAAATAGAAATCAAACCACATTTAAAATGTTGTAAGGATTTTCTGTTTAAAAGGCTTGTATTATAAATTTATTTTGCAATGTAAGTTATTTACCCTAATTTATCTTTGAAGTATGCTTGGATTTTAATCTATTAGGTTTGTCTAAATCAAGGCATATCAATTAACCATTGTCTCCATTCCCGTTTATTACTCTCATAAAATCTAGAGCTATCACTTTAAAATTTTAAAATACAGAATCTCCTATGGTTAGTAGTAAGTTACTACTAACAGCAATGTAGAGTCTTTTTAATTTACAATATATTTTATATCCAAGATACTACACTATATATATAAAGTCAATATATAAGTAAATGGCCTCATTAAGTTTAACTGAAGGATTGAGCATCTTTATTTTACTGATTGTATATCTACGAACTGTGACTAGAGGATATTGATATATTTGTCATCATTTATTCACTGAACAAATATTTATTTCATGCCTACCATGTGCCAGGAACTAGACAAAGAAGATTGGGAAATGTGAAGTAAAATATATGACCTCCTTTAGGAACTGACAATTTATTCGAGGAAATAGATATAAACACATAAAAAGTTACATGATATAAGATGTAAATTGCAATATGAGACAACAACATACAGTAGCATTTCCCAAATTGTGGTATGTGAGATAATTTTAGGTAATAGACATGGACAGACATTTTTTATATTAATGGTTATATTTTGATTGTATATACTTTTACAGTTACCTTCAATTTATGTAAAGTGTTATTGGCTTTTCATTATGGTCATGATCTAAAATTTTCTATAAAATTAAGTGTATTTAAGTAAAAATATGGGAGTTGGTTTTAAGAAAATATTAAAGATGAAAACATAACAGGCAGTATGTGGATATAGAAAATAATGGTAAAGGATATGTGAATGCTGAGATTTGGGAGGCTGAGGAAAGAAATGCTATACAGTGATTTTGTAACAAGATGTATTGTCAGCAATGCAGCCTGCCTGCTAGAGGAAGGAAAGGTCCTGGCGGGCTGGAGGGCCACGCAGGCTCCATTGAGAAGGAAGGATTTCAGACTGGATAGAGAGGAGGGAGGACGTCTTGGGTGAGGTTCTCACAGTGATAGAAGATGCGGAGCCTGGAACTCACATTATACTAAGGGGCAGGGAGAGTCTAGAGTGGAGGGTCTGTGTAGGGGAGGATGGGAGGAGAGGCTGAAAATGTAGGCTGGAATGAGGAAGATGGTATAGGACATTGAATGTTATGCTGAGAAATCTGGGCTCTTCCTGCTGTTTATAAGAAGAAGCACTTTATTCCACTTGGGCCCAGCATGCAGGAAAGATGATCAGGAAGCTTCTGGAAAGCCTTCTGGATCACATATATGTCTCCCAGCAGGAGCTTCTCAGCATTGGCATTACTGAAGGCTTTACTATCTGGGATTAATATCTCCTTTGCTACTGACTACAGTTCTACAGCCACTAGTAGCTTGAAAGGCCAACTAGTCAGGAGGCAAGGTTAGGATATGGATCCATTTAAAGGGGAGATGTCTAGGGCAGGGCTAGAATGCCTCAAAAGATGAGATTCTGGGTAGCTCAAAATAACTTTCAGTAGTTTTGCTTAGGGCTAACCTATCTTCTCTATACATAGCTATGTGGTACACAAAAAAGAACTGTAATAATGTGTTATTTGTTTTGTTGTAGTGTATTTTCATTTTTTCTTCTAGACTTGGCAGCTTTTCTGTTTTAGACAATTTTACATGACTATGGCAGGTCTAATGTTCCCTTGTACATAATTTGCCTTAGTTCTCGCATGTGATTTTACTTTGGGGCAGCCTGGGCATTTTCAACCACATGGGAGTTCTCTACAGTTTATTCTGAAGTATATTTAAATACAAATTTGGCTTTAAAAAACAAAAACAGGAAATGACTCTAAGGTTTTATAATGAAATTCAATTTGGAAAAAAAACTCATAAATAATGAAAACCATTACTAATTTTGCTATTCAGTTGAAATTTCTTCATTCCAAATGAGTTCCAAAATGGTAACTTTAGCTTCTTGGTAACACAATGGTATCGACGTAGATGTATTTTCAAATTGTTTTGTGTCCTCTATGGTGGAAAAGAAGGAGAACTTTGGGTCCTGATCTCTACTTCAACTAGAGCAAATTTGCTTTAATTTATTTTTCATATCTGTCCTCTAATGACACTTTGAAACTCTAAAATAAAGATGAAAAAGATAATGAAAACTCTAAGCAGTGGAGTACTTCCTCAAGAGGTCCAGAGATCAAAGCAGTAATGACAGTGATTGCTCATCACCCCCGCCAGGAGGTGCTGGGATAATTAGTAAATCTTTTGTGATATACAGATAAACAAGGCCATCACTGTTTGGCTGGAGTCAAGACTTGGCTATTTAGAAAAAGAAGAGCATGTTTTTTACTCAATTACTCTATTAAAAGCATGTTACAATGATTTATTACACTAATAAACATCAACTGGTATTCCTGATAGCTAAAAATTTAAAGGCATTACAACTGAGTAAAACTTAGAGTAATAAAATATATATCTCACCTTTTCACTAATACTTGATATACTTGTATCTCTACTCCTACCTACCTAAATCCAACCCTCTACTTGATTTGACTTTTGGATATCTAATTGATATATCATATTTAATATGGCCAAAACCAAAATTTTGTATCCTCCTTGCAACCTATTTTCCCCCAAGTGTTCCTTATTTCAATAAATGACTCACCATCCACCCAGGTATTCAACCCCCAAACCTTTTTTCTCACTGCTCAAATCTAATCAATCCATAAGCAAGTCCTATTGGCTCAAAATATATCCCAGTCTCTCCTTTCTCTCTACCTTACAGCTAGTATCCTGGTCCTGATCCAAGCCACCATCATTTCTTGCCTGGACTATTGAGATAGCCTCCTACCAGGTCCTCTTGATTCCACCAGTGCTCTGTAACAAACTGTTCTCCGTACAGTAACCAGAGAGATCCTTTTAAAATATATGTATCAGATCATGGTGCCTTTCTGGTTAACACCTGCCCCCAGGCTCATCACTCTATCCATATTCTGAGCCCTGGCTTACAGGGTCCTACACAATCTAGGCCCAGTCTTCCTTTGAGACTCTTCTACTACTTCCCTCCATGTTGAGTACTCTCCAGCCACTGGGATTTTTCTCTTCCTGGCACATGCCAAGCTTATTACTGTCTTAGAGCTGTTACGCCTCTCCTCATCACTCCTCTTGGAACTCTTGGTCCCCAGATCAGCTTCTTCCTGTCACTCAAATGACCCTTCCATGGGAAAACCTTTCCTAAATCAGTCCCTCCACCCCCAAGTCACTCTCTTTTTTCATAGCAGGAAAATTATTGCGTTCATTTCCTTGTTCGTTCATTGTCTGTCTCTATCTCCCTGACTCTAGAGTGTCAGTTCCATGAGCTCAGCAGCCTTATATTCATGGGAACCACTTATTCCCAATAATTAGCGTGGTGCCTGGAATGTAATTGGGCTCAATAAATTTTGTTCAATTATTTAGTTTATAAATTCAGTATTTTTTCCTCTCATTTAATGAATTTAAGGAGAGAAACCTTTAGCTCTTTTAGATTCTTTCTGTTTTTCTTTACTATTATATCAATCTCTATTTAACTCTAGAATGAAATTATATGGAGAGACAGGAAAAATGTAGAGACAGCTATATTTTTTTCTCATGAGCCCAGCTCTGAGAGTTGCTCAGTTTAGGGAACTATGTCTTTTCCTCATGGCTTGATTCTGATGAAATTCACTGGAGGTTTTAGCATTTCTCCTTTGATAGCTGTTCTTTCCACTTTCATCATGAGGCAGAAACCAAAAGAGGGAGATTAATTATTCCCAGTGTGTGCAAGAATCACATTCCATGACTGCCTCTTTAAAATTACAAGGGAATAATTTGCCCCTCTCAACCTTATCTTATTTCCCCTTGTAGCTATAGATTTGTTAGTCTGAATTTTCTCTCCACATCCAAAATAAAATATACTTATTCAACAATTAGGTAAAGTTGCACAAAACTTTAAAGTAAAGCTAGAATGATAGTAGTTTCACAAAGAGCTTGTGCTGATCTTGTGATCTTGTGCTGCACCCCTCCACTCCTCTTTCAAGGCCATTAACAAAACTCTGCTCTGTCCTTGCAGGTATTGTGGAGAAAAGCACAGTGCAATGCTTTATGTACTGTAGGGTTCTAATTATACTTAAGATGCACTGAAAAAATAGAAGAGGAGAAAACAATACATAGGTCCTCAATAAAAACCTTGGAATGATGGATATTTTTGTTTTCTCTATATCTTTTAATACTTTCTACATTTTAAAGTAATAACATGTATTACTTCTGCTCATTGTTTTATTACTTTTATAACCAGAAAAAAAGAATACTCTTTAAAATAGAGAATTATTGGAACTAAAACCCCAGAGTGGGCTGTGAGAGCCAGGTCTCTGGCACCTTTCTGTGTGACTGTTGCTGGGCTTCCAAGTCTTGTCTCTAATAACTGGAGAATCACGCAGCTCAATGGACTCTGTGTTATTTCTGGTTCAGAAAAGCTGGTTTCAGGTTCACAACCAGTTTAAAGTATAATTCTTTTCCAGACAAAAATGGTTTAAAAATCACATTGTACTACATAATGGAATTTCATTTCTTCCTGAGCTATATCACCTAGGGCAAGTATTTCATTCTGTTTTGTTTTGTTGTTGTTGTTTTTAGGATTAAAAAAATTGCTTCCTTTGAATTGGTAATGTTTGGTTCCATGAAAAGAAACACTATTGAATTTAACTGTTCTAACAATTGGAGTTCGGAGACCATTGAAAATAGAGAATTAAGTTTGTCATCTTCTTTATCTTTTTTTGTTGGGAGAAATAGCATATGTTATATACAATATTGGGTTTTCAAGAAAGGTGGAAATATTTGTACATTTGTGTTCTTAGTTACTAGGAAAAGCCCATAAGGTTGATGACACATGTCCAAGTGCCTTGCTGCTCAAACTCTGATGTATGGAGCAGCGGCGTGTTAGAAATGCAGATTGACAGGCTCACCACAGATCTACTGCATCAGAACTTGGAGTTTAACAGATCCCCAGGCGATTCTTACGTCTGTGAAGTGAGAAGTGTTGTCTTAGTATACTTTGGGAATTTCCGGGTCCTACTTGCTTCATTTACTGCCTTTTCGCCTTTTCCTTCTCTCCAGTTCCTGACCAGTGACTCAAGGAGAGGTCCATAAAACAGGAGTTCTTAAGCTGGGGTCCGTGGACTCTGAGGGAGCTGTAGGTGGTGGTTTGTGAACTCACTGAAATTCTTTATAAAATTATGTGTGCAGGTGAATACTCAATTTTCATTAAATTCTCATGAAGCCAAAAAAAAAAAAAAAAAAAAATGAGTCATTCCAGACTGCAAAAGCATAGGTACTATGTTCTGCCTTGAAAGATGGAATAGGATAATGCTTGGAATTACAGAATTATTATCCTTATCTGGGAAAAGTCTAGGAGAAAGCTCAATAAGCCTTTTTTATTGTTTTAATAAAAAGAATCAAACTGACCAGAGAGTCGATCATAGAGACAAGGAATTTTTGGAAGCAGCTTTCTAGTTCCCAAAACTTGAATTCTCCTCTATGCTCCTGATCTGTTTAGGTTAGGAGAAGATTGCCTGTTCAGTTTCCATAGGTCCTACATCCTTTAGGATAATTAAAGAAGATAAACGTCTCCATAATATGAGTTTTGTGCCTTAACTCTGTCTTTTTGATTATTTTGATTCCCTGAAACCGTGTTCTTAACTCTGGCTGCATATTAGAATCATCCCACTCTAGAGCAATTGAATCAGAATCTCAGAACCACTGGGGTGAGGACCAGGATTACTGGGTTTTGTTTTATTTTCCCTCTCCTTGAGTGATTTTAAAGTGTAGCCAGGTTAGGAACCACAGAGCAATGTGTTTGATAAATTCCAGAATGTCTTTCTTGGGGAATCTTACGTCTTTCATTATCTAAGGGATACTGATTCTGTTTCCTCTGAACAATGAAGACCCTTTTCCTATTGGAATATCATTATATAGATGCTCCACTGTGCTAGCTTCCTTCATTGTGTCAAATGGAGGCTGATGTACAAAAAATTTGTTCAAATCTGATTTCAAGAACTGTTGAATCTTCCAGTTTCTTATCTGCTGCTCTAATTATCAGTTCATTTCAGAAAAACTCCCCAATTTTTATATTATGAGTGACTTTTCAAATATGGTAAATCTGAAAGGGACCTCTCTCTTGGGCTCTTTTATGGAGGATACTTGATATGCTGTAAGAAATGATGGAAATGAGTAATTGTGCTATAACTAAATAATTTAATTGTAAGAAACTTTTTTCCCCCATTTAGGTATGTTTGGCTGATACTGTAGTTATAAAACAAACTGTCTCTGGAATTTTGCAAACCTAAGAAACAAGAATCTGTAGGATTCAGTATTTCAAAGAGAATGGGAAATATCATATAGACTGGAAGTAATCTACAATCGCTAGTAATGCCTTTCACCAAATAAAGGATGTAAAATCCTATGATAAAGTTCCCATTTATAAATCTTTACCCTAAGACACATTCACAAATTGATGCAGAATTACATATTCACATTTTTCCATTTTGCACTTCAAGCATTTCTAGTATTATTAGATTTTGCAGCCAGTCCTCTGAAAAATAACTTAAAAGTTTGTGTTTTTTTCTTTTCTAAAGGAGATTTCTGGCAATCTGAGTACTCATCTCTTTGTCTTTTGGGACTTACCATGAGAATAGTGGGATTTGTGCTCACCTCATGTTCACCTCTGGGTCACCAAGGGTTCATTTAATCACATTTCCTTCAAGATCATGAGAATGCATGTCTGAGAATGATAAATTAGTTTAACATCATTTGGGGGAATGGGAAATGGGGAATGGTATTACAGAATAATTCAAATCTGATGAAGATACTTTTGAAGTAGCAGTTTGTACTCAACCTTAATGAAAAATATTGGAACTGATTATTTTCCTAGTATTAATGCTTCACTCAGCTTGGAGAGAATAAATATTCAAAAGGATATAATGTAACTTGCATGATATTAACTTTTCTTAACCTCTTTCTAGCCAAGGGATTGCTTACTTGTCTCCTAGTGAATATATATAAACAAAATAACTTTCTGATGGAAATGGAAAATGCAAGTAAGTTGTATCTTTGCATTTAATCTTTACATAGGATTGCTTAATTGTACAAACCTCAACAGGAAGCTCTGTGATAAAATCGCTCTTCTGTTGGGTGTGTTTTGGCATTAGAATTTTTTTCCTGGTGGAGGCTACAGTTTTGTGACAACCCAAACACTTGTCTGATATTTCCCTCTTTTCTAACTTGCAAACGAGGTCCTACATCTGAGTTCGTGAATGACCTGCCCATTTTGTCATTTTAATAGACTTTGCTCTTAATTTAAGCCAAACTATAATAATCAAGGAGATTTGACCAAAAAATTGAAAATATTTTTCCTCTCTTGGGGAGGCAAGTGACTCCTTGAGTTGTGAAGGTTTAACTGTCATTCTAATTCAGTGCATGTGTATGAGTGCCTAAAATGTTCCAGGTTGTGTGCTAGGCATTCTGGGGAAAACGTGAACACCTACCAGGGAATCACCTATAGGAAGGAAAATAGAAAACAAATAATTGTGATATAATGTTGTAAGCACAAAGTACGGAGTGAGGTAGGATCACAGAGAGATGGCAAAAATCTCAGAGAGTTGGAGAAGGCTCCATGGAAGAGGATTATCAGTTATCCATATGATTTGTTCAGTTACGTGCAACAGAAACCAATTCAGGATAACAAGCCAAAGGAGAGAAAAAGACAGAGATCAATTTACTGGAAGGATATGGGTGACAAAATGAAGAAAAAAGAGAGAGACAGAGAGAGAGAGAGAGCTGAAGGACCAGGCCTCAGATGGCACTTAAATTGGAGAGTTCTGGGCATCTAAGTAGAAGAAACTAAAGGATAATCGCAAATGGGAGCTACTGAGGAATGAATCAGCTTCAAATATTTTCTTTTCCTGTGTCACTTCTCTCAAGATTCCCAAGAGGAAGCCTAATTGGCCTAGTGTGAGCCAAGTTCCTACTCCTTAGCTAGGAAAGGACAGGGCACTTTGATTGACAGTGCAGTCAAGGCTGTGTGCAAGGGGGAGGGTAATTCCCAAAGGGAAATCAAGGTGCTGCTATTGGACAAAGGTGGAAGAGAGGCTGTCAGGCAAAAGTAACAGAGGTCTACTCCAGGAAGGGATATTTAATCCTTAGAAGATAAGTAGGAGTCTCTTAAGTGGAAAAGGGGAGAATGGCATTCTAAATAGAGGGCATAGAATACACAAAGAGTCATAAAAGAGTCTAGCTTGTCATATAATGGCAAGAAATTTAGTATAGTCGGAATAAACTATATATTAGGAAGTTTGGATGGTGAGAAGTGGCAGGAGATGAGGAAAGATCTCTATATGACAAGTGAAAAGATTAGGACTCAGTCTTATAGGTAAGCAAGTTTTATTATTAATTTCTTTTTTCTGGGGAAGATTGTCCCTGAGCTAACATCTATGCCAGTCTTCCTCTATTTTGTATGTGGGACACTGCCACGGCATGGCTTGATGAGAGGTGTGTAGGTCTGCACCTGGGATCTGAACCTGCAAACCCTGGACTGCCAAAGTGGAGCGCGCAAACTTAACCATTATGCTACTGGGTAGGCCCCTATTATTAGTTTTTTAAATAATTTAAATCAATAGAAAAATAGGCAAAAATGTGAGCAGAAGATTGACAGAGAAAGAAATTTAGTTGACTAATATACATATGAAAAATGATCAACTGCTAGAAATCAAAGTAATTAAAAAATAGATACTGTTTTCTATCTATTAAATTAAGAAAGATTTCAAAATAATAATTATACCTAGAATTTGAGAGGGTAAGTTGGAATGGAACTTTTACATACTGTAGGTGAGTATAAATTGGAACAAGTGTAATTTTTCTAGAAAAGAATTTGACAAGTTATATCAAGATCCTTAAAATTTTCACCATTTTCTGATCCAAAAATTCTACTTCTAGGATTTTGCTTTAAGGCAATAACATTGGATGCAAACAGATATTAAGGTTCAAAGATCATGATGTCTTAAAAAACCAAAAAACTGGAAATTTCCTAGACGATCAATGGTAAGAAAATAACCCTATAAATTATATATCCGAATTCAGACATTAACCATGTTTTCAAAGAATTTATTTACAGAGGAGGATGCTCATGATATGTTAAGTTAAAAAAGTAGTACACATACACATACACACACATATAATAGTGTTATTATAACGTTATAAGAAAAAAAGGTAATACACATATATATGTATCTACCTACCTATATACATATTTGACTAGAAAGAAAACACAAAATGTTAAGAATGGTTATTATCTCTGAATGGAGGGTTTGTGGATGATTTTAACTTCTTTACAAATTTGTAATGAATACATGTTGCTTTTCTTTTTAATTTAAAATAAAAATTGATTTTTTTATTGAGTTATTGATAGGTTACAATCTTGTGAAATTTCAGTTGTACATTAATGTTTGTCAGTCATGTTGTTGGTGCACCACTTCACCCTTTGTGCCCACCCCCCCACCCCACCTTTCCCCTGGTATCCACTAAACTGTTCTTAGTCCATAATTTAAAATTCCTCATATGAGTGGAGTCATACACAGATTATCCTTCTCTCGCTGGCTTATTTCACTTAACATAATTCTCTCAAGGTGCATCCGTGTTATTGCAAATGGAATGATTTTGTTCTGTTTTGCAGCTGAGTAGTATTCCATTGTATATATGTACCACATCTTCTTTATCCATTCGTCTGTTCCTGGACACTTAGGTTGCTTCCACGTCTTGGCTATTGTAAACAGTGCTGCAATAAACATTGGGGTGCATAGGACTTTTGGGATTGCTGACTTCAGGCTCTTTGGATAAATACCCAGTAGTGGGATGGCTGGATCGTATGGTAGTTCTATTTTTAATTTTTTGAGGAATCTCCATACTGTTTTCCATAGTGGCTGCACCAGTTTGCATTCCCACCAGCAGTGTATGAGGGTTCCTTTTTCTCCACAACCTCTCCAACATTTGTTGCTATTAGTTTTAGATATTTTTGTCATTCTAACGGGTGTAAGGTGATATCTTAGTGTAGTTTTGATTTGCATTTCCCTGATGATCAGCGATGATGAGCATCTTTTCATGTGCCTATTGGCCATCAGTATATCTTCTTTGGAGAAATGTCTGTTCATGTATCCAGCCCATTTTTTGATTGGGTTGTTTGATGTTTTGTTGTTGAGTTGCGAGAGTTCTTTATATATTATGGATATTACGCCTTTGTCAGATATATGACTTGCAAATATTTTTTCCCAGTTAGTGGGTTGTTTTTTTGTTTCAATCCTGTTTTCATTTGCCTTGAAGAAGCTCTTTAGTCTGATGAAGTCCCATTTGTTTATTCTTTCTATTGTTTCCCTTCTCTGAGAAGGCATGGTGTCCGAAAAGATCCTTTTAATACTGATGTCAAAGAGTGTACTGCCTACGTTTTCTTCCAGAAGCCTTATGGTTTCAGGTCTCACCTTTAGGTCTTTGATCCATTTTGAGTTTATTTTGGTGAATGGTGAAAAAGAATGGTCGATTTTCATTCTTTGACATGTGGCTTTCCAGTTTTCCCAGCACCATTTGTTGAAAAGACTTTCTTTTCTCCATTGTATGCCCTCAGCTCCTTTGTCAAAGGTAAGCTGTCCATAGATGTGTGGTTTTATTTCTGGGCTTTCCATTCTGTTCTATTGATCTGTGCACCTGTTTTTGTACCAGTACCATGCTGTTTTGATTACTGTAGCTTTGTAGTATGTTTTGAAGTCAGGGATTGTGAAGCCTCCTGTTTTGTTCTTTTTTCTCAGGATTGCTTTAGAAATTCGGGGTCTTTTGTTGCCCCATATGAATTTTAGGATTCTTTGTTCTAATTCTGTAAATAATGTCATTGGGATTCTGATTGGGTTAGCGTTGAATCTGTAGATTGCTTTAGGTAGAACGCACATTTTAACTATGTTTATTCTTCCAATCCATGTACATGGAATGTCTTTCCATCTCCTTATATCGTCATCCAATTCTCTCAGAAAGGCCTTGTAATTTTCATTATATAGGTCCTTCACTTCCTTAGTTTTTACCCCAAGGTATTTTATTCTTTTTGTTGCGATTGTGAATGGTATTGTGTTCTTGAGTTCTTTTTCTGTTGGTTCATTACTGGAGTATAGAAATGCTACTGATTTATGCAAATTGATTTTATACCCTGCAACTTTGCTGTAGTTGTTGATTACTTCTAACAGTTTTCCAATGGATTCTTTGGGGTTTTCTATATATAAGATCATGTCATCTGCAAACAGCAAGAGTTTCACTTCTTCCCTCCCTCTTTGGATTCCTCTTATTCCTTTTTCTTGCCTGATTGCTCTGGCCAGGACCTCCAGTACTATGTTAAATAAGAGTGGTGATAGAGGGCATCCTTGTCTCCTTCCTGTTTTCAGAGGGATGGCATTCAGTTTTTGCCCATTGAGTATGATGTTGGCTATGGGTTTGTCATATATGGCCTTTATTATATTGAGGTAGTTTCCTTCTATGCCCATTTTGTTCAGAGTTTTTATCATAAATGGCTGTTGGATCTTGTCAAATGCTTTCTCTGCATCTATTGAGATGATCATGTGGTTTTTATTCCTCAGTTTGTTGATGTGGTGTATCACGTTGATTGATTGATTTGCGGATGTTGAACTATCCCTGTGTCCCTGGTATGAATCCCACCTGATCATGATGTATGATTCTTTTGATGAATTGCTGAATTCTGGTGGCCAAAATTTTGTTTAGAATTTTTGCATCTATGTTCATCAGTGATATTGGCCTGTAGTTCTCTTTTTTCGTGGTGTCCTTGTCGGGTTTTGGTATCAGCGTGATGTTGGCCTCATAGAATGTGTTAGGAAGTGTTCCATCTTCCCTAATTTTTTGGATTAGCTTGAAAAGGATAGGTATTAAATTCTCTCTGAAAGTTTGGTAGAATTCCCCAGGGAAACCATCTGGTCCTGGGGTTTTATTCTTTGGGATGTTTTTGATTGCTGTTTCAATCTCTTTCCTTGTGATTGGTCTGTTCAAATTGTCTGCTTCTTCTTGAGTGAGCTTTGGGAGATTGTAGGAGTACAAGAATTTATCCATTTCCTCTAGGTTATCCATTCTGTTGGCATACAGTTTTTTGTAGTATTCTCTTATAATCTGTTGTATTTCTGCAGAGTCTGTTGTTATTTCTCCTCTTTCATTTCTGATTTTGTTTATTTGAGCTTTCTCCCTTTTTTTCTTTGTAAGTCTGGCTAGTGGTTTGTCAATTTCATTTATCTTCTCAAAAAACCAGCTCTTTGTGTCATTAATCCTTTCTACTGCCTTTTTCATTTCAATAGTATTTATTTCTGCTCTGATTTTTATTATTTCTCTCCTTCTGCTGACTTTGGGCTTTATTTGTTCTTTTTTCTCTAGTTCAGTTAGGTGTGCTTTAAGGTTGCTTATTTGGGATTTTTCTTGTTTGTTAAGATGTGCCTGTATTGCGATGAATTTTCCTCTTAATACAGCTTTTGCTGTATCCCATATGAGTTGGTATGGCATGCTATCATTTTCATTTGTTTCCAGGTATTTTTTTATTTCTTCTTTAATTTCTTCAATGATCCATTGCTTATTCAGTAGTGTGTTGTTTAGTCTCCACATCTTTGTGCCTTTCTCAGCTTTCGTCTTGTAATTAATTTCTAGCCTTATAGCACTATGATCTGAGAAGATGCTTGTGTTTATTTCAATTTTTTTAAATTTGTAGAGGCTTGCCTTCTTTTCCAACATATGGTCTATCCTAGAGAATGTTCCATGTGCACTTGAGAAGAATGTGTATTCAGCTCTTTCAGGGTGAAGTGATCTATATATGTCTATTAAGTCCAATTGTTTTAGTTTTTCATTTAACTCCACTATTTCCTTGTTGATTTTCTGTCTGGATGATCTGTCCATTGATGTGACTGGGGTGTTGAGGTCCCCTACTATTATTGTGTTGTTTTTAACATCTTCCTTTAGGTCTGTTAATAGTTGCTTTATGAACCTTGGTGCTCCTATGTTGCGTGCATAGATATTTATAAGCGTTATTTCTTCTTGATGAAGTGTCCCTTTGATCGTTCTATATTGTCCCTCTGTGTCTCTCTTTACCTGTCTTATTTTGAAATCCACTTGGTCTGATATGAGAATTGCAACACCTGCCTTTTTTTCCTTGCTATTTGCTTGAAGTTTTGTCCTCCACCCCTTCACCCTGAGTCTGTGTTTGTCCTTGGGGCTGAGGTGTGTTTCCTGGAGGCAACAAATTGTTGGATCTTGTTCTTTAATCCATTTTGCCACTCTGTGTCTTTTTATTGGAGAGTTCAATCCATTCACATTGAGAGTGATTATTGATGCATGTCGACTTAGTGCTGTTAATCTGTCGCTCATTATCTTGTTTTCCTGTGTTTCTTTTCCTGTTTGCTTTAGACTACCCATTTAATACTGCAATTTCTTATGCTGGGTTTCTTAGATTTTTCCTTATTTATGATTTGTGACTCTGTTCTGTACTTTATTTTAGTGTCTACCTTGAAGTTTGTTTTTAGAAACTCGTGTATAATATAGTCTGTTCTCTGGTGGTCTCTTACTTACTTGACCAATACTGATTTAGACCCTTTGCTCTTCCCCTCCTAAATAATTATTTTCATTTCTTATTCCAACTCGTCTTATTAATTGGTAGTTAGAGTGCTAAGATCGTCCTTGTTTTGGTAGTTTCCTTACCTTTACCCTAATGCTATAATTGAATATTTGCTATCCTGTTCTGGTTCTATCCATCGGTCTCCCTAGTCTGTGGATTGTGTCCCCTTTCTCCCTTTTTTCTTTTTTCAGGTATGAGAGCCTTCTTGAGGATTTCTTGTAGTGGAGAGCTTTTAGTTACAAATTCCCTTAACTTTTGTTTGTCTGGAAAAGATTTAATTTCTCCCTCATATATGAAGGAAATTCTTGCTGGATAGAGTATTCTTGGCTGAAGATTTGTATCCTTTAAAGCTTTGAATATGTCACTCCATTCTCTCCTAGCTTGTAGGGTTTCTGTAGAGAAATCCACTGACAGTCTGATAAGGGCTCCTTTATAGGTTATTCTCTTTTTTTTTTCTTGCTTCCCTGAGTATTCTTTCCTTATCTTTCCTTTTTGCCAACTTTACTACTATGTGCCATGGGGTAGCTCTGTTTACATTGACAAATCTAGGAGATCTAAAACCCTCCTCTACACACATTTCTCCATCGATCCTTAGATTTGGGAAGTTCTCTTCAGTAATTTCGTTAAGCACACTTTCTGCTCCATTTTCATTTTCCATATTCTCGGGAATTCCTATGATCCTTATGTTCTTACTCCTTATTGAATCCATTATCTCTCGGAGATTTTCCTCATTTTTTAAAAATTCTTAGTTCTCTTTCTTCCTCTGTCTGGCGCCATTCAGCCTGTCTATCTTCGATTATGCTAATTTTCTCCTCTATGTTGTCTACACGGGCATTCAGGGAATCCGTATTCTGTTTTATCTGGTCCATTGTGTTTTTCATCTCAAGTAATTCTGTTTGATTCTTCTTTATGATTTCAATGTCTTTTGTGAAGTAACTCCAGAACTCAGCTTGTTTCTCTATCTTTCTCTCTACCTCATTGAGTTTTTTGATTATAGCTGCTCTGAACTCATTATCACTTAGTTTACCTAATTCCAAGTCCTCAGGACTTAATTCTATGTTTTTACTGTTTTCCTTCTGGTCTGGGGCTTTGACAAATTGCTGGATGGTAGAGGAGCGGTTTTTTCTCATGGTGGTAGAATTCAGTTGCAGTTACAGCCTGTCGCCACTAGATGGGGGTAGAGAGCCGTGTGTTATGAGCTCTCCGCCTTGGAGCAAGATGGCTGCACCCACTGGCTTTGCCGGGGGGGGGGGGGGAGGGGGGGAGGGGTTCAGATCAGTTCTGTTCTCTGGTCTCCCAAGGCCCTTGATTTGTGGGGTCCCCGCGGACGGACGCTTTCCCCCCGTCAGCGGGTCTCCACTGAATCAGCGGCAGGAGTCCTGGATGATCCCCCGGTCGCGCGGCCCCTCCCCTGCTCTTTCCTGACCCGTGCCGCAGCGATGCAGACTCTAGGGGAGGGAGCGATGTTCTCTCCTACCGTTCCAGTGCCTCCGAGGGTGTAAGCAAGGTTTATGATCTCCACCTTCCTGGTATTGTAGGTCTCTAACAAGCTGGCATTATGTTTATTCTCTGAAATTCAGTTCTTCCAATCTTTTGTTGTATTTTGGAGGGGAGAGAATCCCGGGTCAGCTCACACCGCCATTTTGCTCCGCCCCCTTCTCCCTCAAAATTGATTTTTTTTTAAAGATTGGCCCTGAGCTAACATCTGTTGCCAATCTTTTGGTTTTTTTCCTTCTTATCCCCAAAGCCCCTCAGTACATAGTTGTATATTCCAGTTGTAGGTCCTTCTAGTTCTGCTACGTGGGATGCCGCCACAGCATGGCTTGATGAGTGTTGCTATGTCCACGCCCAGGATCCGAACTGGCGGAAGTGGAGCAGAAGTGGAGCATACCAACTTAACCACTTGTCCAGAGGGCTGGCACCAAAATTAAGATTTTTAAAGTGGAGATATATTTATAGAAGTGATCAAGTTTTTGTAAAAAGTCAAGCAATGCAGAGATCTAACAAACTTTATTTATTGTCTCAGTATTTGACATAGCAAAGAATTTCAAACAACCTAAATGTTCATCAGTGTTTTCAGCAGAGCCTGGAAGAGTAAATTCCTGTAAACAGGAATTATTGGTGTGGTCATCTGCCTTGTTGAAGATCTCATTTAGAGCGCACTCTATGTTTCATAAAGATTTGTTTCAGAAAATTTTTCCAGTTACACATTTATGACAGAATTTTTCTTTGGGTTTAATTTCCATAGCTTCTAATCCAAGGTTTTTCCTACCCTACAGTAAAACACTTTCCCCCTCCTCTCTGTCTAGAGGATGTGAGGAAGAGATGGAGCTCAGGCGTTTATTTTAATCCTCTGTGGACTGCTTCTAGTTTACCATACTGTCTTCTTTCCTTTAGAGTCTAGACTAAATCATGCAAATAACCTCAGAAATGACAAAGTCCCATACTCTGAGCATTTATTTGAGAACATCTGACAGCATACCCTAAATACGTAAAAAACAAACAAACAAACTCAACATTAACTTCTGAGTGTATAGAGGAGACCATTTAAAAATGGCACCTTCAACAAATGGTTCTTGGAAAACTGGATATCCACATGCCAAAGAATGAAGTTGGATCTTTATCTTATACCACAGGCCAAAACTAACTCAAAATGGATTAAAGATCTAAATGTAAGACCCTAAAGTATAAAACTCACATTTCTTCTAGAAAGTAATTAATACAGGAAAGGAAGGTGCTCGTTATAGAAGAACTGGATTGGGAGTATGGAGTCATGTTCAGTTAGCCATGGTGGCCTTCCTTTCATCACTGACTTCCCTGAGCTCATCTGGATTAGATGGACCAGATGATCCGTAAGGCCAATTTATGCTGCATAAGTATATAAGTTATGTGCCCAAAGTAGGGATTGGGGCTACAGACGAAGTTATGCAGGGCTTCTACTGCAGGGGGGAATGTTTGAGAGTTCTGGGTAAAGAACCCTCTGGTCCTGCCCCTGCTCCCTCAGAGAGCTGATTCTGGTAAACTGCCTCCATCCTTAAAGTAGAACTTATTACTTATCCTCATCGCCCAGGCCCTGTCCCTCCAGATACTCATGGCAGCAGCAGGAGAAGACAGCAGGAGGGCCGCTTGTGGAATCAGGTCAGTTAAAGTTCATTCGAGAACCCATTTGGCTGGACCAACAAGGTGTTCTGTATTCCAGATCTCTTTGTAGAGAGAATAAAATATGCTTTAGGTTGCTTTTTAAATTACCCTGGTCAGGTGGGGCAATCATAAAATGATTCAGAGCACTCAGTATTTTGGAAAAAAATCTGGATTCCTACACCTGAAACGTTCTAGGAAAAGTTGCCTGCTGCTATAAAACACTTGCATCAGGAAAATGGGGAATTTGAGGGACTTAGGAATTTAACTGGTGGAAGAATCCTCAGATAGGAGAGTTAGAAGAGAGCTGGGGGTTGGATCTGATAGAATCTCAGCTTTGCCACTTACCAGGTAGAAAATTGAGGGCAAGCTGCTTGATGTCTTCACTGCACAGCTTCCTAGTGTGTCAAAATGTGATACTCAATCAGAGGGTCAACCTGAGGATTAAGTGAGGTAATCTATTCAGAACGCTTAGCACAGTGTCTGGCATGGAGCAGGCAGTGGCTAGCAGAAAAGGTGAGAAGGGAGCTTTCACTACCTGGAGTTCAGCCTGGGAGTTGTGGAGAAGGTTAGGAGCCTAAATTTCTCCTCGACTGGTGCTTATCTTTACTATACATTCCCCTTCCAATATTTTGTGCAGATTGGTCTGATCTGAAATATGGGTACTTCAAGCTAACTTTGACTTTGATTAATTAAGAACTGTATAAACTTGGAAGTAAATCAGTGTTTGCCAATATGTGTGCCACAAAACACCATTCCCTTTAGATTCTGTAGGGTAGAGGCTGAGCGGTATGTCCTTTGAGATTCACAGAGCATATTCACCTGTGGTGTGGAAAGTACTGCCCAGCATTCTGTTTCATGCAGCAATTCCTTAATTTATTTGACAGAACCCTTATTAATATCATGGAGAACACACTTTGGAGTAATTTCTTGATGACTATTATTTGCGAAGAAAATTGCTTATATTTTAAAAAATAGCTTTTTAATGTTGTACCAGAAGGTTTGTTTTCTAAATGAAATTGATAATGGTATTAGCTAAGAGGACAGCAGGTTAATAGGAAGGCAAACGATTATAAATAGGACTTGCATCCTTCATTCAAGCAGCTGCTGAAATGTCACCTCCTTTCTTAAGCTTTTCTGGAATAAATAAAATAGCATAAATTCCCAGGACCCCATTCTGTCCTGATTCTCATTTCATGTGATTTTTCCAAATATAATTCTGGTATAATCAGGTCCAGCTGCTTTTGAAGAAACATAGCCCAACAACAAGTACATAATTTCACTTAATTCATATACTGATTCAGTCTCTGAAGAAAACACTACATTGGAGAGTATATTCTTAATATATAGAAGAAAATCGTCAAAGGAAACCTTTTTTATTATGGAAAACCTCAAACTTGTCCAGATTAAGCAGAATAATATAATAAACCCATCAGCCAGTTTCACAACCATCTACTGTTGACCAATCCTGCTTCATTCCCACCCCACCCATCCCCCCATCTTATTCTGAAGCAAATTTCAAAATCATTTGGTTTATCTACAGATATTTCCATTACATCTCTCTAAGAAAGAAAGATTCACTCTTTTAAAAAAACATAACAACAATACCATTTTCACGCTGAAAAACTGACAATACTTATTTGCCTCATAAAAATTTTTAACAGTTCATTAGTTTGTTCAGAATAAGGTCCAAATATTATGATTGGCTGATATGCTTTAAGTATTTTTAAAGTATAGGTTCCCTCACCATCTCTTTTTTCCCTTGCAGTTTGTTTGCTGCAGAGATGGCTAGGGTAACCAACTTGTCCTGGTTTGCCCAGGACTTTCCCTGTGTTAGCACTGAGAGTCCCATGTCCTGGAAACTCCTTCAATTCAGGGATATTTGTCCTATAAAGTTTCCCACAATATGGGTTTTGCTGATGGCAGCTCCATGACAAACATTTCCTCTGTCCTCTCTATTTCTGTAAATTGGTAGTCTAGTGTCTTGGTTAAATTCAGGTTCAATTTTTATTTTGGGCGACAAGATTGCTCTATTGGTTGTACTGTTATGTACTTCTGTCAGGAGGCACATGATGTCTGGTTCTCTCTCTTTTTGTGATGTTGGCAATCGTTGATAAACATTGTCTAGATTAGCAAAATGTCTTAAAAAACCTTTCCCAGCTCATATTTCTTCCCCAGTTGCAGACGTTCCTGGTTACATACCGTATTAGTCAGCTTAGGCTGCCAAACAAAATACACAGACTGGGTGTCTTAAACAACAGCAATTTCTTTTCTCACAGTTCTGGAGGCTGTAAGTCCAAGATCGAGGTGTCGGCAGGCTGGTTTCTTCTGAGGGTGCTCTCCACGGTGTGTAAATGGCCGTCCTCTCCCTGTGTCTTCACATGGTCTCCCTCCTGCACACATGTGTATCTTCATCATCTCTTCTTCTAAGGACACCAGTCGTTGGATTACAGCCTACCCATATGACCTCATTTTATGTTAATTACCTCTTTAAACACCAAATATGATTACATTCTGAGGGCCTGGGGATTAAGACTTCAACATATAAATTGGGAGGGGGGTGCAATTCAGCCTGTAACACAAACATTTATTATTCATCTTCCTCCTTTCTAACAGGAATCCACCCTACACCTCACTACTGTGGGTTTCATGGGAGGGGAGCCTCATCCTGAGCCCCAGGAGGGTGAGTTATGGTTGATCCAAGCCAGATAGGAGTCCTATTTTCCTCACCGGGGAATGGTTTAAGCATGGGTATAAAATGCAATTCCGGCCAATGAGATGTGAGAGAGTCTGCTGGGAATCTTCTGAGAAGAGTTTTCCTTGAAGATTAGAAAGATGATGCATGGGAAGAATTGGAGCCACTTCTGCTGAAATATGAGGGAAGCAGGCTGAGCAAGCTGGCTGACAAAATCTTTTAATTGACATGGATGGCAGAGCACCAGGATGGAAGTCCAGAAAGAGACTGTGTAATCTGAATTCACCAACCCTGCCTTCTTGTTTTGGAATTGCCATGTGTGATGATAAAACTTCCCTTTTTTAAAGGCACTTTTAGGTTGGATTTCTGTTACTGCTTTCAGAGGCATCCTAAGCAGCATACCCCTTAAAATCTCCTGCGCATTCAACAACTCCAAACTCGGCTCAGGTTACTCTTCACTCCTCCCCTTCCCTTTCTGGAGCCCTTCCTTTTTATCCTAATAGCCATTTTTTCCCTTTCCACTCTAAACTTTTCAGCCTCTCCAGTGAGAGAGTTCTCTTCAGAAATCAAAATCTATAGACTCTGTTTCCTGGAAGCACCCTTTATATTGGGTGAGAGAGAAATCTGCCTCCTGTCTGGGGTACACACGATCTTCTCTTCACCTTGGGGATCAAGGCAAAGTGAAAGTGTTCTTGCTCATCCCATTGCAGCTTTTTGGAAAGAAAAGATGGAAACCAACTTTAGATCATCTTCGTAGGTAGATTTCACAGGGAAGGTTCCATACCTTCTTGCCAATAAGGCTTTCACTCTATTATTAAATTTCTATGTTTAATCAACTCTTTATCTTTCATATCTCCCTCAGGCTTGACTTATATAACTAAGTGCATTAGAGTAGAGTGACCATATAATTTATCACCCAAATTGAGACACTTTTGCAAGTGAAAAGAAATGGGTCAACAGTATAAGCCACATCTCCCAAGCGAACTGTGATGTTTGGTCACTCTACTCGCAGTGTGATGAAAGCATTCACAGCTTTCCTCTGTGGAGGTGTGTAGTAAGATGCCTCACAGATACTTTGGGGACATGGTAATTAGCTTTAACAGTCCCCCTGGCAGCCCAAACTCTCAGAGAACTGCGGCTCCTGGGATTAGCAGAGGAGTGTTCAAAATAGAAAACAATTTAATAAAAATATCCCTTAATTTTTAAAACTCTGGGAATAAATAAATAAATTTCCAACCCAAGACACCTTTCAAATATTCCTCTATCCATGGTAGAGCATCTGAGATGGGGCAACTTCTGGAACCCGTCCTTCTCAGCATGTCTCCCCATTCGGAGAGATCTGTGAGCAGCAGAGAAGGGATTAAGGAAAGAGTTACAGATGCTTTGTTTAAATTACACCAAGGGCACAGGTTTTCTGTCCATGGCTTCAAACAACGGAAGTAGAGTGACAGTTTTTTCTAGAAACCGAATGAAAAATAGATCCGAATGTCACTAGCAGAATGTGAAATGACAGGCTGTGACTGTGACATTGTCACTCAAATGCTGAAATACAACCAAGCTCAAAATAGACCAAGCAAAGAAAATACTGGCTGTATGTTCTGGAATAGCAAGGGAAAAAATAGTAAAAGAATGTTATTTATTATGGGTAGAGACTCATGGATATTTTTCAAACTTCAAACTGCCTAGTAAAATGGGCACTTGCCTTTTTTCTCTCTCTTGATACCTCACACTCCTCAAATGACATCCCGCCAATCTTTTTCTATGGTTCCCTACGACATTAGGTTAAGATAAATACATAGATATCTATAGAAAAGACTGAATTGCCCAAAAGAGTGCCAGGAGAAATAAAGCAAGAGAGAAAGTATGTTGACAAGTGATTTTATGTTCCAAGACACCAAACAGAGCAGATTGGTGGCTGATTAGGTATTTTGGTCTTTCTGACATCTGCTTGAGAGAAGGAGGTGGGGCTGAGATCCTTAGTAGTATTATTACTTCCTTTAGCCTATGTAAATTGTTGTACTCAATGTCACGTTTCTGGTAGGTGTTGTGGTCAGGACCAGGACTCGAACCCAGATCTTCTGACTCCAAATCTTAAGCTCATTTCATCGTCATGCCCCTGAACAGCCAGCCCCTCATAGATCTTTCTCGGGTTGCCACGTCCCCCAAGGAGCCTGGGACATGGCCTCAGGCTGGTAGGGATGAGGCAGGAACTCCACCTTGAGTGTGGAAGGAGTGGAGGAGCAGTCCATTCATGTGCTCTCTTGGATATTGCCTGTTATTTGTTGTGTCATGCCTCTGAGCAAAATGTAACCTTGTACTTGCCATGGGCTAAGATGCCAATTTGAGGTCATCACCCTTCACACCACCAGCAAAAAGCACTACATTATAAATTTCATACCTAGATCAACACAGTAAAATGATGCCTCACAGTGGTATTCATTGCAGCTCAACTACTGTGGTTTTCTGGACCTAAGAAAATTTGTAGCTATTTTAGCCTAGTGATTCCCAGCACAGGGACTCTTGACTCCTAGCAGTCCAAGAAGGCAGTAGTCGTGGTAAGAGTTGGGGTGTTGGTAAGTAGCTGGTAAGAGGTAGGATCTATAAATAATTTTTTAAAAACTAACAGAGAGGCCAGTCCCATGGCATAGCGGTTAAGTTCGGCATGCTCCGCTTCGGCAGCCCAGGTTCGTGGGTTCATATCCTGGGTGTGGACCTACACCACTCATCAGCCATACTGTGGCAGCAACCCAGGTATAACATGGAGGAAGATTAGCACAGACATTAGCTCAGGGCTAATCTTCCTCAAACAAAGAAATAATAATAATAATAAAATAAAAATAAAAATAAAAAATGTTAACAGAGACAACATGCTTAGCTAGGGTAAGTCTACACAGATTAAATAAAACAAGGTTTTAAAATGTCTTTTGGTGGGAATTTTATCACTATTCTTATCAGAAGGCCTGATTGGCACTTATACATGTCTCTGATGAATAAAGAAATGAGAAAGAAATTATAATTTAATAATAGAAAATTTAAAGATGAAGATTTTGAAAGATGGTACCCATAAGGGGAAAAAAATAACAAAAGGTATTCTTGATGGTGAAAAGTGTGGTGATGACTGAGTATGAGTCCCAAGGGGAGGTGAGCATGGCTTCAGTGCAGGACTCTCCTTGATGTGAAAATTCTAGGACTTTTCCAGTTAAGGTTCAGAGACAAGTTAAGGCTCCAAGCTCTCCACAGTCCTCTATGGATCCTTGTAAGGTCTCAGTCGGTTCATGGATCCCTCTTTGGGATTCAGGTCAAGTAATTAGAGGGACCAACATTTGTGTTTCTTTCAAGGCTCCCAAAAGGACTCTGGGCCTTGTATTAGCCGATGTGTGTAGTAGCTTGTCTATGGATCCCTTTGTGATGAGATTTCCTACCCTTTCTACTCTTCTCTGCCTCTCATTTCCAGGTAGAGGAAGGGTTGGGCCCCAGAACCTGGGAGTTTTTCAGTATTCTCCTTTTAACTCTGATTGCTGCTTCTGCCTTTGACCTTGACTTCCCTAGGATGGACCCTGGGACACTTGCCAAGACTGTATTTTGTATCTTTCCTGATCTGTAATTAGCTCGTTGGCTACCCACCCACATACTGATGTGTGTGGCTGTTGATTACCTGCAAGGTAGGCAGTATGCAGCTGCTAATACAAGCTTGCCCACCTGCTTGCCTGCAGGCCCTTCACTCTATAAGTACAAATGGGCTGTCTACTGCATGCACAAAGGAACTTGTTTAAAGAGTAAAATTGCCTTTAATATATCTTCTCAAATTTATCAGAAAAATTAGCTTCAGAAACACTAGTCATTTTATGACTAGCAGCACACATATGTAATGATATTGTGAAATAGCCGTTGAATTGCACATAATTAATTGATCAATTTAAACCTTAAAGCATAAGCTTCAAATTGAACAAAAAGAAATCTAAAGTATCAATTGCCAAATCACACACATATACTGACAAAGTGAACAGCCCACATTTATTCTATCAAACTCGTAAAAGGTGATTCATTCCTATTCCTCATCAGGGAGTGTATTTTGTTTATAATAATCATATTTATCCTGGAATTTTGTTTTATTAAATGAATAAGTTGGACAAAAGTGGGATTATTGCTCAAATATCAGCTACCTATTTACAAACCTTACTGCTCTCTGTAGATTCCTGCATAGGAGCAGGCTGGAAGAAAAGCAACATCGTGCACTATGGTTTCTGTACCAGCAGTTTGATGTGAGATTGGGTATGGGGGGGGGGGCTTTATAAATTCTAAAGAGAATTTATTCAACTACAAAATTAAGTCTCTCTCCTCACACCCCCACATTCACCCACACACAACCTCCTGAAGTAATTTAATTGAGATTAAGTGTAAAAGAAACCCAAGAAAACGTCAAGCATGCAAATGTTAAAAGAAAGAAAAGGCCAACCACAGAAGCCACCTCACAGGAATTATGAACCGAAACAAGAGTCTTGTCCTTGTACAGATGGAGCTTCAAGTTCATCCTAGCAGGCTTTAAAATACTTATGCAGTCTTTAAAATATGATTTTAAGATGAGGTTATTTAAAGCGTAGTAGTCTTTGTTGCTCAAGGTTAATGCAGTCTACTAAATATTCATTTAGTTTTGATCTTATTGACTTCTAATCAGTGTTTCTGAACATTTTGCCTAGCACATCGAGATTCTCACTGAATTAAAGAGTGGTCTTTCCAAATATGGTCTCCAAACTCCAGAGTGTGCACTCCTCTTGGAGTGAAGAGGAAAGCCGGCTGTGGAGCTGAGATGCTGTGGGCTGATTCACACTGCTCTTGGGGAGAGAAGAGAGAAGATAGGCGGCTGGGCGAGAGCCGGGGCTGCTGGCACTTAAAGAGAGGAGCTGGGGCTCCTTAGTCTTCGCTCTTCCCATTTACTAAATGGTATTTCCTCTATATTATGTCCTTTCAAAAAATTAACCAACTTTAGTTTTTAGAGAAGTTTTAGGTTCACAGCAAAATTGAGCAGAAAGTACAGGGAGTTCCCATAAGCCCTCTATCCCCACACATGCATTATCCCCCACTATCAACATCTTGCACCAAATGGTACATTTGTTACAGTTGATAAACCTACCTTGGCACTTTATTATCACCCAGAGTCCACAGTTCACATTAGGATTTACTCTTGGTGTTTACGTGCTATGGGTTTTGACAAATGTATAATGGCGCGTATCCACCCCGTGACATCATACAGAATAGTTCCACTGCCCTAAAAATCCCATGTGCTCCACCTATTCATCCTCCCTCCCCCAACTCCTGGCAACCACTGATCTATTTTCTTCATAGTTTTGTCTTTTTCAGATTGTCATATAGTTGGAATCATACAATAGGTAACATTTTCAGGTTGATCTGTCACTTAGTAATATGCATTTAAGATTCCTCCATGTCTTTTCATGGCTTGAGAGTTCATTTCTTTTTATCACTGAGTAACATTCCATTGTCTGGATGTACCACAGTTTATTTATCCATTCACCTATTCAAGGACATCTTGGTTGCTTCCAAGTTTTGGCAATTATGAATAAAGCTGCTGTAAACATCTGTGTGCAGGTTTTTGTGGGCATAAATTTTCAATTAATTTGGCTAAATGCCAGGGAGTGTGATTGCTGGATACGATGCTAAGAGTTCTTGTAGTCTTTTAAAATTCATTGTAATCATACATGGTGAACCTAGTATTGTAGCACTTTAAATCATAACTCCAGAGCCTTGAGATATTCCTTTACTTTAGGAAAGTTACTATTGATATTTCTCTTTCAAAGGTAAAGAAACTAATGCAAATATTGAGATACTGAAATGGTAATTTTATTGTCCTATTTTTACCAATAATCTGATATATTATCAGCAAAGGACTTATTAGAATATGGAAAATGTGTTTTTCTAGAACTCTTTTGTCTAAATATGTGACTCTGAATGCTTTTATTACCCATAGAGAAATCTCACCTTTGACAGTGTGAGCCAAGAGTCTGGGACCCTGGAGGACGAGGGTTTTGTTCCCATTTTAATCTCAACAGTTAAGAGACACATTTTTATCCTTTTCACATTTCCACTGAACAAAATCAATGCTGAAGATTGGATATTTAAGAAATATTTGCCTGGGGGCTGGCCTGGCGGCATAGTGGTAAAGTTTGCATGCTCTTCTTCAACGGCCTGGGGTTGCCCAGTTTGGATCCTGGGCGTGGACCAATACACTGCTCATCAAGCCGTGCTGTGGTGGCATCCCACATAGGAGAACTAGAAGGACTTGCACCTGTGATACACAACTGTGTCCTGGGGCTTTGGGGAGAAAAAAAAAGAGGCACATTGGCAACAGATGTTAGCTCAGGGCCAATCTTCCTCACCAAAAAAAAAAAATCATACCTTGAAAAAATATTGCTATGCCTCAACTTTAAAAAACAAAGAAAAAAAGGGAATATTTGCAAATTTGACTCAAGTACCAGAAGTGGCAGGTTATACATTAAGGCAAAATTTTCTAAAATGATTGTAAATAACTGAGAAACAGAAAACATTTCAAATGCAAAGCATGGCCTGAAAAGTTCTATTAGCTGTCATGGCAATGCCCTTTAAAGATTAATAATTAAAAGGAAAGGTGATATTGTCTGGCCTCATATTTCATTGCTATGGATCAGGGTGAGTAGTATGAGGGCCAGTAGATGAGAGTGGAATATATATGGAGGCTAGACAGAAAAGGGCCAAGAGTGCCCTGAGCTGGTGGCAGTAGGGAGCCACTGAGGACATTTAATCAGGAGGGTACATGATCAGATCTGGTGGCAAAGAGGAGGAGAGACCTCAGTGGAGAGACACTGAAGGCAGGAAGACCAGTGAAGAGACTTTTCTGGTGGTGCAGGTAAAAGTTGATCAGGACTTGGAGACTCGGAATAAAAAATGACCAAAATGTGCCAGTCCTACATGTGCTCATAGTGGGCAGGGTTTCTAAACACATAGGTCCAAAAATATGTGATTACAGGTAGACTGAGTGGAGGAAAAAAAGTCAAAAGGAAAACAGGTAAATAATGAATAAGATATTGTCCCTACAATGTTATGGACTTAAATAAATCAATAAATAGTTATGGAAGACTTTGAAATTATCAGTTCCCTTTAGAACATTTCTGAGAGCCCATCCTACTCATCAAAACTCTCAAATCTCAAAAGCTGGAACTTGCTCTGTCACCCATTTTGTAGGCTCCGTATTTTACTGTCTAGAGCTGCTCACTCTCAGTATCTTAACTTCCTACTTGCTTATTGGGGTTGTATCCACTGAATTATAATGCAAACACCAAGGATATTGAATTATATATCCGTGAATCAAAATGTCACTCTTAGTGAAGGCTCAAATTGATTTTCTTAGACATACAATTTACTTCTCAGGCAGTAAGAGGGTTTCTAACTGGAAAATCTGCTACAAACTTTTCCCTAAAGTGTCATGAAACCGAGAAAGAAAGAATGAGTTTCTTTTTAACTTAAAAAAAAATATTTAGTAGAAGTACAGGTGATAAATCAAGCGTTCTTTTTATCCCCTAGGAAATGAAAAAGATGCTTCTGAAGTTAGCTTGAAGCTAGCTATTAAGAACGGCTGCATAGGATATGTAGGCAAGATGAAATTAGTGCTGAGTCTATCATATAATTGGCACAGATAATGCTCCTAGGGATAGAAATTGTTTTGTTTGTTTTGGTTTCTATTATCTTTACTAACTTTGTAAATTGGTATAGATTCAGAGAGAATTTTTGCTGCTCCCCTATTCTTTCTCAAAGTAAGAAAAGTTGGTATAATCTAAAAGTTGGTCCTTCATCGGCTCCAAGGTGCCTCTGCCCCCTAAGCCTCCTGGTTGCTGTGTGAGTATGAGACCGTCACTGTGCCCTCTTGGTAAGGGATGGTGCCTGAAAAAAAGCTTAATGGCAGAGAGAACTTGAAAAAACATTAAATCGTAAAGACATATATATATATATGTGTGTGTGTGTTTGTGTACCTATATCAATTCAAGAATTACTTCTTGAGAAAATTTTGTGCCAGATATTGTGCCCTGTTTCAGAGGGATAGGGAAATGAATAAAATATTGACTCTAGCATCAAGGAGTTCACTCTCTATTCGTGGGTTTGACATTGGATCTTATAAATTCCTTGAGCTGACAGCCTTGTCTAACTCTCATGGTCAATGGATAAGCATTAAAGCAGTCATGAAATCAATCTTACTTGGTGGAGCAGGTCTGCCAGAGATAGTAAGAAAAATGTCTGCCATTTAAGACCAAAACAAATAGTATTATTGCTTTTATCTCAGGCAAAACTCTACTTGGTGGTCAGCATTCTGTAGTGTCAGCTGGAGCCAGGCTCAGATTTGATCATAATTATGGATGCTGGAATATAAAGATGTAAGTGCAAAATACAATTTGAGTTCATACATGATCATATTACAGTTGATTTTAGTAAGCAAAGACAAGAATTTAAAGCAATAGCTCATATTCTGAACTTTTTTTTTAAAGGAAAAGAAAAGAGAAAGGAGCTGGGGAAAATCTAATTTTTTTCTTTAAGCAAACACAAGTTGTGTTCCTCTTGGTCACTTGTTAAACAATGAACTGTACTTTAGGGTAAAGTAGATCTCTGTATTTCTTGTCTTGGTTAATGTGTCTATTTCTGTATGACATTTTCTATGCAATCTTTTAGATATTATTTTACAGACTGTGTCATTTATTAAGTCATTCTTTTATTTATTTAACATGTATTGCCTAAGCAGCCACTATGTGCTAGGTATTATGCTGGATGTTCAGAAATATCAACCTAGTGCTCTGAAGAATGCAGGAATATTTTTGGAATAGATTTCAAATTTTATGAAATTTCAAGTAAGTGAGGTAACACTGAGAGTTCTATCTGAAAGGAAGCTTAATAATTTTTGTCAAGAATTTTCTGAAATACTTGTGTACACATTATTTTGGAAACCCAGCATATTGGTAGTAAGCCCTTGATTTTCCTCTAGATCACTACCCTATTCTCCATTCTTAGTCTTTGTTTCCACCTCAAGCTCAATGATGGCCATATGGCTCAGTTCTGGCCTATCAGAGCATCTGTTTTCTTTCACCTCAGGGATTGGTTCAACAGTGACCATGAACCCAATTTGGGCCATTGAGGGCCTGGCCCAGCATTTTTGTGCAAACAGTCATGGAAAAGAAGCTCTCCCTACATTCCTGAAATTTCAACTTGAATGACAGTCTAGAACTACTGTGGTGCTTGAGAATAAAGCCCACATGGAGAGCTGAGATAAGAGGTGAGTAGGGGGCGGCACTTTATGACCTTATTTGAGCTCTAATCCAACACCTGCTAGAGTTAGTTCTACCCCATATTTTTTATTATGTGGACAAATAAATTTCTCTTTTTATTCTTATGCGAGATCCATTCGGGATCATGTTCAGTTATAACAGAAAGAGTCTTGAAGATATGCTGTGGAAACATATATTGAGGTCCTACCTTACATTGTGCCCAGGCCCTGTGCCAAGTGGCAGAAGGACACAAGGATGAGTAAGCTGTTGTCTCTGTCCTCAAGCAATTCACAATCTATCTGAGGTTATAGATATTGATAAAAATGAACTACAGTATAAAATTGCTGTATTAGTGGTATGTACAAAGAGCTATAAAAGCATGATAGACCACCAGTTGTTTTTTTTTTTTTTGAGGAAGATTAGCCCTGAGCTAACATCTGCTGCCAATCCTCCTCTTTTTGCTGAGAAAAACTGGCCCTGAGCTAACATCCGTGCCCATCTTCCTCTACTTTATATGTGGGCTACCCACCACAGCATGCCTTACCAAGTGGGGCCATGTCTGCACCTGGGATCCGAACCAGTGAACCCCGGGCCACTGAAGTGGAATGTGTGAACTTAACTGCTGCACTACCAGTGTTTTGTTTAGCATAGTGGAAAGAGTGGCAAAGAGAAAATGGTAGGGCAAAAGGAAAGGTCCAAGAAGATTTCGTTGACATGATTTGAGCTGGGCCTTGAAAATTAGTAGAGCTTGACAGATGGACAAAGTAGGCAAGAAGATTCTAGAATGAGAGAATAACCATGAACGAAGACAGAGGTATAAAACTTTATTACGCATAGGAATGAATAATCTACCGTGGTTAGGATACAAGGGATGTGGAGGGAGAAGAGGTCTGGAAAAGTATATTAGGATCAGATTGTTAAGGGCTGTGAATGCCATGTCCCCTAGGCAGGAGGAAGCCATGGAAGAGCCATGAGTGTAGTTTGGATCAGAGTGGAGGTGAGGGAGTGGGAAGTGATGATGAAGGAAAGCAGACAATGTTGAGAGATAACTAACAGGTAAAACTCACAGGACTTGGTGATGTGTTGGGTATCAAGCATGGCTCCCAGGCTTTTGGATTCAGCCATTGTTTGAAAGGTGGTGATTGTTGAAGTTGGTCAATTGTGAGTTCTGTCTTGGATAAGGTATCTGAGGTGCCTTTGAGACATCTAAGTCAAAATGTTGAGTAGCGAGTTGGATCTAGGGCTCAAAGGAGAAGTCTGGTTTAAAAATATAAGTTTGAGGATCATAGGCATGTAGATAATAATTTAACCCTGTGTTGCAGATAAGGTTTTCTAGGAAGAGAAGATAGTGAGATAAGAAGTCTCAGGATCAAGCCTTGAGGAACTCTAACAAGTAACAGTTAGACAGGAAAAAGAAGATCTGCAAAAGAAATGAGAATGAGCAAAAAAGTTTTGTAGTTTTGTAAGGTTAGCAAAAGATATTTTAACGGTATTCACTTGGGACAACTTTGTTTTTCCCTTCCAACTTCCTGTCTGTCATGCTTTCCTATTTGTCAGGTGTTGCTGGAAGGGCTACAGACATTTTTTGGACCTCGCTAGGGAAGAAATCAAGTTGGGAATGTATTTAGTTTGAATTTAGTAAGATATGTTTATATGGTTTTCAATACCTTTTTGTGTAGAGTTAAGTTGTTGCTAGGCTTCTGTTATAAGAATGGCTTCTCTGAATACTCTTCCACCCACTATCCCAGCTCATTCAGCATCTTGACATGAAGATTTAAGGCCAGAGGTTATTCTGCGATATGAATGTATTCTACAGTATGTGGCCCTGGCAGGTATGCTCAGTGGAGGAGAAACAAGGTTTGAAATGGATGGAGCCAGAAGCTAGTATATGGAAAATTCTTCCAATCATCAGATGTGTAAAATTTGGCTTTTATAGATGCCTAGACACAGCAGAAGTTCTCTCCTGTAAGGAGCAGACTCAGTAGTGTGGCATATACAGTGATAAACACACCGTGCTTTCTTTTCCTTATAACTGTTGCATGGGAATTATGCAAAACATAATTTATCAGAATTCCTACATTTGTAGGACACAAACCTGTGCTAAGTGCTGCAAACAAGAACTATGTCTCTAGGTGAAGGTGTATGTATTATGCATCCCAACCATCTATAATATAAAGCAAATTTTGATTAACCATGCTAGAGAAGACTGAATTATTTTTCTGTATGTCTATAGAACAATAATATTAAAAACTATTATCACGTGCAGAGGCAATCACAAAGCATGCTCTCAAAACTTTAGGAAAATTAATATAAATATTATGCTATTTTTCTGGATATTGTGTTTGTGGTATTTGTTAACTTTTAAAAATTTGTAAAGTATTATGATTTCTTTCCTCATTCTAAATGAGTATTCATTTTTATAACTTATTTTATTTTCATAATATTTTTTTCTCAAAGAGCTCCCTTCCTGAATGTATAAGTTTCAGGCCTTACAAAACTGAATTTGCCCCTGGTAAGATAGGAGCACATTTGAGTAAACCTGTCTGATCATTTTCTTATGATAAATTTCTAAGAATGGAATTGTAAGGGCAAACTACCTGTACTTTTTAAAGGCATGCAATGCATTTTGCAAAAATGTTCCTTAGGAATGCTGTACCAGTTAATCTCCCTCAGGAGATGCCCGTTTCCCCACGTTATTGTAAGCTCTGAGGTTTAGTTTTACTTATAATACTTGCCAATATAGTAGGAGTAATGTGATAACTCATTGTTATTTTAATTTATATTTTTGTGATAACTAGTCTACTGAACACTTCTTTTAGTCATTGTGTTTCTTTTTTTGTGAATTGCCTTTTTATATCTCTTGATCATTTTTATGAGATTTTTTTTCTGATTGATTTGCGAGAATTCTTTCCCCATTTAGAATATTCACAATTATCACAAACATTGCAAATCATTTTCCCCAGTTTGTTTTTGCCTTTTAATATTATTTCATATCTTGAGTCATAGTAGATGTTTTCAATTTTAAATGTATTCAAAGTCTGTCACATAATTTCCACGTTTAATGTTATGGTTAGAGAGGACTTTCATAATTAAGGTCCATATAAATATTTACAACATTTACCCTATGACTTTTATAACTTTTTAAAAAGTTCTATCTTTAATCTCTTGGACTTTTAAAAAAAGATTTTGTAATTTTTAAGGTTTTTTTTTTCCAAATGATAAACTATTTGTCCCAACATGATTTGTTGACTAAATCTTCCTTTTCTCATGGATTTGAAATGCCACTTTTGTCATGTACTAACTTGTTATATAACTAGTTCTGGAGCTCTGTTCCATCATGTTGTGTGGTTATTATGTCTCCAGTCCTATTCTATTTTGATCATCATAGCCTTACTGACTTCTTCTTATTTCTCTTGTTTCTTTTAATGTTGGTTATTGTTGTACATTTTTCATTCCATCTGAATTTTAGAATTGCTTTTTTTTTCAAATTCCAAATGTATCACTCAAGTTCTCACTAGAATAAAATTTATAGATTAATTTGGAGGGATAATTGATCTCTTTTTACTACTGAGTCCTTTTGCTTAGAAATATGGCTTATTTCTCCATTTAAAAAATCTTCTTTGAGGGGCTGGCCCCGTGGCCGAGTGGTTAAGTTCGCGCGCTCCGCTGCAGGCGGCCCAGTGTTTCGTTGGTTCGAATCCTGGGCGCGGACATGGCACTGCTCATCAGACCACGCTGAGGCAGCGTCCCACATGCCACAACTAGAAGAACCCACACCGAAGAATACACAACTATGTACTGGGGGGCTTTGGGGACAAAAAGGAAAAGAATAAAATCTTTAAAAAAAAAAAAAATCTTCTTTGATATCCTTTAAAATATTCATTTTAATAGCCTTGAATATGCTTTAAAAATTTCATAGCCAATGGGTTGTGAATTTTATCAAATGGCTTTTTAGAATATTAAGCTGGTCATATTCTTTTCCTTTACAAATTAATATGAAAGTTTGTAATAATCAATTTTGTAACATTGAACCATCAGTTTTTTCTGAGTAGAAATTCTTGGTCATGTTCCATTTTTTAAAACATTTTCATAAGTTCAATTTCCTAATATACAAATATGGATATATATTTACTCTTCTAATATTTTTATTTAGGATCTTGCTCATCTGTTTTCATAAGGGACTTATTTTCTTGGGTTAATTTTTGTGCCGTTTTTATTAGGACATGCCTTTAGGAGTGTAGTCTTCAAAAAGTGTGTATGAGTTTTTGGGGCCAGCCCAGTTGCTTAGTGGTTAAGTTCATGCACTCTGCTTGGGCAGCCTAGGGTTTGTGGGTTTGATCCCGGGCAGGTGCCTACACACTGCTCATCAAGCCATACTGTGGCGGCATCTCACAGTCAAAATAGAGGAAGATTGATGCAGATGTTAACTCAGGGACAGTTTTCCTCAAGCAAAAAGAGAAAGATCAACAGTGGATGTTAGCTGAGGGCCAATCTTCCTCACACACACGAAATATTTAAAAGAGTTTTCTACCTTTCTCTGGATTCTGCAATAGTTTGAATAGCATAGGAGTTACCTTGTTATTCAACGTTTGAAAGAAGTTGCCTATGAAACCATCTACACCTGGCACCTTTCTGAGAATGATTCTGTTACAACTCTATAATTTTTGTGGTAATTGTTTTACTCAGATTTCCTCATTCTTCTTGATTCACTTTGTTAATTTATATTTTCTTTAAAATTCACGAGTTTACATTAGATTTTCAAATTTATAAGCCTAGGTTTGTACAAAGAAGTTTGTTATCATTCTTTTAATTTTTTTCTGTAGCTATGATTATATTTTCTTTATCACTTCTGTTTTACTATATTTGTGAGTTTTTTCTCCTGATTAAACCAGCTGGTGATTTATTTGTCTTATGGCTTTTCCCTACTAGAAGTATTTTTGGAACAATTTATCAATTCTACTGGTTGTTTTCCCATTTATTATTTTCAGCTTTTATTTTTATTAATTCCTTCCTTCTGCTTTATTTGGGTTTGTATTTTTGGTTTTATTTATTTATTTTTTGCTTACTCTGTATGGAATTTAGCCCTTAAAATTAATATTTGAACTATGAAAAGAAACAGCAGGGAAGGAAGTGATGAGATTCTATTGCTGACAGACTGAGCCTGGGTGAAGAGTGGAAAGTAGGGAGGGGGCAGTAAAGCATTTTGGCTTTGATGATAGCTTCCCAGCTTGTTAACTAGACTGTTCTAAGATACAGAATGACAAACTTGCTAAATTACTGATGAGCCACATAGAAAGCTTCCTCTTGCTCCTTTGGATTGATACCCCACTCTGGTAATAAATGGTTAACCCTTCACAAAGTTTTGTTTATTGTTAGGCCAAACTCTAAGCTCTCTCCGTCTTCAAGTTTGTCCATTAAGAATGTCCTGAAATTACTAGGTACCAGTTCTGTGCTTTAGTTGAACAGACACAACTTATGGATTTGATCAAGGCTTTGACATTTATAATATTCATTTTAGGATCCTACTACATTAATTAAATATTAATGCTCTAAGCATATTTTTCATCACCTTCTCTGTTTCTTCTCCACTGGAGAATATTGCTGGAAATTAAAAAGTAGTATGGTTTATTATCCGTGTCATTGGTGTTGCGTTTTGATGATGAATTGTTTTTGGAAAATGAAAAAAAGATATATAAGTAGAAGAATCCCCTCTGAGTCTCATGTGTTTCTCTGAATAGCACTTTTTTATTTCCTCCCTATCTTTCCTGAGATTATTACATATCTACCATAAGCATGTATAAAATACCAAGCTATAGTCTTAAATGTTGGAAATACTTTCTGATGAGCTTCTAATGAGATTTTTAAAAATACTGTATGTGGTATAAAAATGCCCACACAAAAGTAGTTTTTAAAAAACCTAGTTTTTAATATGTGTAAGCATTTATATCATTTCTTACATTCTTTAATTATGACAACAGGGCCCATTGGGATGGACAGTCAGTATGCTTACATTTATGACTTTTCTGGATAGGAAACCAAAGGTTAGTAAGTCTTGGCACATTGCAAGGGTGAGAGGGTCTTGGCTACTGTTACAATAGTCCAGAGATGGTGAGGGATGGCAGTGCTGGGCCAGAGAAGCTCAGGAGTATGAGGATGGAGACTTCAAAAGCTGCTAAATTGCTCTGACTTGCTTATGTGTAGATATGGATAGCCATCAAAGACGGGTTCAAGTGTTTGGAACTGGGTGATTAGAACTTTAATGGTTTCTCTGGCACATATAGGGCATTTTAAAGAAGGAAGCTCTCTTTCTTTAGGAAGAGAGGGGGAGTGAGGTGACAAGTTGTTGTTTTTGAATGCTAAGTTTGAGACCTTCAAGTTGAAATGTCCTGTAAGCAACTGGTGATGTGGAACTAGAGCACAGAGAAAACATCAGCACCAGAGAGCCGACTGTGAGAATTGTCTCAGAGGTTACTGTTGAATGGTTCAAGTCAGAGTTGAGTTCATTCTAGGTCCAGGAATGCTAAAATTAGACTATAACACAGAGGAAGCAAATATTTTCAGAGCTCAAGTTGTTAGGTCGGGATCAGAAACTCTGAAACCTGAATCTGAAAGATAAGAGGGTAGCTGAGAAGAAGTGGGGTTAGGGACATAAGGAGAGGGAAGTCAGAGGCAAAGGGAATTAGTGATGACCCAAAGTTCAAGAGTGAAGCAGGAGAAGCAAGTAAACAGAAGCAGGAAGTTTCTTGGCTGCCTTAAATACCTGTCCTACCAAGTTAGTTGTCTTTTCTAGCTGACTTTTGCTTGAAGTTTAATTCTTGCATGGCCAGCCTGCCTTATTTTGTAGGATTCTTATATTGTGAGAATAAATAAATCCTTAGAGGGAGACTGTAGAAAAAGAAGGTTAGAAGGCCAAAGACTGAATCTGGAAATATAAGTTGAATGGGAGTGTCAGAAACACAGAAAGAGAAATAAGAGTGTATAGTGCACGGAAGCCAAAGTTTTAATATCAAGCTGATGACCAAGTGTCAAAGGCTTCAGAAAGGACAGGGACTTAGAACAAGTTGATGGATTTTGTGATCTGGTGATTGTGAGATCGTAGACCAGTGAACCATTCCTGTAGACCAAAGATTGTAGGCCAGATGACAGGGAGTGAGGACCTGAAGATAAGCAGATGTAGGTCACACAGTGAAGATGGAAATAGCAATATCAAGTGGAGGAGGAACATATTCCCCTTTGAAGGGAGAGGGGAGGAGCCAGACACAGGAGAAAGAAACGCTGATGGTAGAGAGGAAGTGCCCCAAGCTCCCCCAGAAAAGACAGAAATGAAAAACCCCGGTAAAGGGCTTACCTCCACAGACAAAACATGCCTTTTCCCTTGGGCCTGGATAAAAGGATATTGTCCTGGGTAGCCTGATATTGAGATTAAGTTGAGGGGCCGGCCCCGTAGCCGAGTGGTTAAGTTTGCACTCTCCACTTCGGCGGCCCAGGGTTTCACCGGTTCGGATCCTGGGCGTGGACATGGCACCGTTCATCAGGCTACACTGAGGCGGCGTCGCACATGGCACAACTAGAAGGACCCACAACTGAAAATACACAACTTTATACCCGGGGGATTTGGGGAGAAAAAACAAAAAACAAAAAAGAGATTAAGTTGAAAATAGATGAGGAAAAGTATTAAGATCTTTGATTAATCCTGAAGTTCTCTGGAATCAGAATAGAAACAAATAAACAAAAAGTCTAGTTAAGCTTTACACAAAAATAACATGTAATGAGTAAACAAGCCACAGGCTGGGAGAAAATCTTTGCAAAACACATATCTGATAAAGGAATGGTATCCAAAATATATAAAGAACTCCTAAAATGCCACAAAAGGTCACATATTATATAATTCCCTTTATATGAAATACCCGCTACTTTAAGAACCAAGAGTTATAAAAAAGAAGGAGCTAGGTAAATGACGTGGTGAAAGGAAGGATCCTGCTATTAATAGGGGGAAATAGTGTTAGTATGTTTCAAATTTAAAGAAAAACTTACGTATTTCTCACCAGAAAATAGTGTAAGAGAAATTTTTCTGTTCATACATTGATTATGATATAATAAGATTTTCTAGCATCAAGTTGTTGATACCATGACTAAATTGCTATGCAGTGTGGCTTCCTGCATTTATCCCTGTGCCTGGTAAGTGGGGAAATCACAATGATCTTAACAGTTAAAACTCAAGAATGCCTGGATCAAACTGTAGCTCAAGCTGATTTCTTACATGAGCTCTGAGTTACAAAAATGGATGGAGCAAATGGGCAGGATGAGATATGCGGGTCAACCAGCTTATAAAAATAACCTTGAAAGAGTTATATAGGTAGGTATTATTGTAAAAACTCTTCACACCAAGAGAGGGAGTAGGCTAAGTGTACTGAGTCATAATATCCATTCATCTTAGACGAAGCAATCAAAGCTTGCAGACTTATTGGACTGTATCAAGGAGGTGATAATTGCTAATTATCAAGTAAGATTCATGATTTGCAAAGATAGAAGATGCTTAATACTCAGAATAGAAAGAGTGCTTACTAGGCAATAAGAAATGGATGAGGGTCCAGTAAAAAATAAGCAAAAGACATAAACAGGCCAAACTAAAAAACAGGGATAACCAACAAATTATGGAAACTATAACCAACAAATTATGAAATTTTTATCAGTATCACTAGTAATCGAATAAATGTAGGTTAATGCAAAAATGATTTAATCTGGCAGACAAAATTTAAAAAGAATAATACCCAGTGTTGTGTGAGTAGAGGGAGATGAGTGCTCTGATTACTGCTAGTGGGAGTGTAAATTGGAAGAGCCTTTTTGGAGAGTGATTTGGCAGTGGCTATTAAGATTTTTTTTTATGCATGTATTCTTCAACCAAAATTGCACTTCTAGGAATCTGTCCAGCAGAAGTATTGTCCAGGTGCAGAAAGATATATTTGTAAGAAAGTTCATGGCAGTGTTATTTGTAATAGAGGAAAATTGAAAACAGTGTGAATGTCTATTAATGGGTACATTCGCCTCCTAGAATATTCAGCACAGATTAAAAAGAATTAAGTAGATCTCTTTGAACCAACATATAAAGATTTCCAAGATATATTGCCAAGCATAAAAGAAGTCGTAGAATGTAATAGTGTGATCCTGCTTATGTTTATAAATACCCCTAAAACTAGATATTGTATGAATGCAGTTAATTAAAAAAGGTCCAGAAGAATACCCTGTAAATGCTGATGGGGGTTGTTCCTTGGGAGGGGAGTGAGTAGCAGGACAGGAAGTGAAGGGGGATCTGTAGTTATTTTACTGTGTGTACTCCTATACTGTTTGATTTTTTTTTAACAAAAAGTAAAAATTTGCATATTGTTAGGAGTGATTAAAAAGCGTATGCACACGTCAATGAATTAATATTAATAAAGCATTTAGAATATTGCCTGGTACAGATGAAGTGCAGTGTAAATGTGTGTTATATTAAATAAAGAAGTTAAAGTCTTAGGGCTTTATTCTAAGAAAATAATTGTGGGATATGCAAAGATTTAATTGCAAGAATGTTTAACCCCAGGATTGTTAAAGTTACAAACAACCTAAATGTCCAGTAGTGGATGATTGACTAAGTAAATGATGTTAATCCATGTAATGAGTGAGATTTTTATGATAATTTTTTCTTTTCTTCTTCCTCTTCTTCTTCTTCTTCTTCATTTTTTTTTTTTTTTTTTTGGTGAGGAAGATTGGCCCTGAGCTAACATCTGTGCCAATCTTCCTCTATTTTTTGTGTGGGACGCTGCCACAGCATGGCTTGTTGAGTCATGTGTAGTCCACACCTGGGATCTGAACCCACGAACCCCAGGCCAAGAAACAGAGCACATGAACTTAATCACTATGCCACTGGGCCAGCCCCTCTGAAAATTTTTAACAGCTATATTGAGGTGTATGTTATGTATCATAAAATGCACCTTTTTAAAGAAAACTTCAATGATTTTTAGTAACTTTCTGAATAGTGCAACCATCATAGCTCAGTTTTAGAACATATCCCAGTAAGATCCCATATCCCATTTACAGTTAATCTAGTTACCATCACTAGCCCAGGCAACCGCTAATCTACCTTCTTTCTCTATAAATTTTCTTTTTCTGGACTATACAATGGAATATTTTGCATCCATATAAACTGGTCATAATACGTGATAGCTGGTTATAAAAAATGAAAAAGCAAATAAAATATTATGTATAGAATTAGCCCATTTGAGTTTATGTGAAGGGAGTAAGAAAGAAGAAAACTTGAATGATAGACTTTAAAATGTTAATAGTGGTTACCTCTGAGTGGTAGAAATATGAGTACTTTTTTCCTCTTCAAATCTTGTGATTTGAAAAAAGCAATACGAATTATCTTAAAGAAGACATGGCTCCTGAAATGGGTTCTTTCAGAGTTTTCCCTTTCGTGGAGTCTCTGTGAATAAGAGGGAGGGAATTTAGAACTGCTTCTGGATGTGAGAGGGTCATTTTTCTTAAGTCTCAGGGGTGGAGAATGGGGCCAAATGGAAATAAGGTTGTTGGACGATATGACTGGTACCTGCATGATTCAGGTGCTCAGTGGACCAGGGTCTCTAAAAAGTCAAGGAAAGTAGGAACTGATGCTGCAAGGCTGCTGGCCAGGAGCTGGACTCAGCCTGTCTACCCTCAGATACACTTGGCCTCTTGGGGATATTTTAGCCAATACTAGCTTCAAAGAGAGAGGTGAGAATAGTGGAAAGGTACTCATTCCAATTCCTCTGGGGTCTTAGCTTTGTTATCCAGGGGCAGAAGCAGAAGCACCTATATCCCTGTGTCCTAAGGGAAAGTGGAAGAAAAGTGAGCTTCTCCTTTATTTGCCTTCTTGCTCTCTCTCATTTTTTGTGAATGAAATCCCTACTCCCCAATCTCTTTAGAGTGTTAGTTCTTAAAGTGGACAATTTCAAAAAGTATGTAACTGGATCAGCTACTCCATGCCAATGTTTATTTTTAAAACAAAGTTGTTGCTCTCTGTCTCTGTGTATTTTATTGGAGACTGTTTTCTTCAAAGAGGGCACAGCACTGATAGAAAAAGGCATGCTTTAGCCAAGAGTGTATATACTTTGGTGTGAGCTGACAAGGTTCATTTATGATTCTGATTCTTGAAATAAAAATTTGACCTATTGTCTTTACTGAATTTGCATAGAAACAAAATTGCAGCGAACCAAACTGTACCTCTGGAAGCAGAAATTTCCTCGGGAGTCAACTTCAAACTCGTTTTTTACTATTTTTGATATTGTTTCTAAATGATGTAGAAAATGTTTCATTATGTGAAAAGTACGTGACTGCTTCCATATTTTGATAACTTATTTGCCAAATAACTCTACTTGAAGAGTTTATTTAGTGGTTGAATTACAGCTATCTTCAAACATTCCCAGTTTCAGATCAGTGGGGCCCGAATCCATGAAGCTTTGCCTTATAGTTAACGCCTGAGGACAGAAGGGGCTTGAGAGCACAAATCTCAGGATCTGCCCAGAGGGAGATGTTGCATGATGGTGGGAAAACATTCTCTCACCCATTAATTTGGCTCACAGTGTGGTGGCTTTTCACGCTGTTTTGCCTTCAGAAGTGGGGTTCATAAAGGGAAAGGCTGCAGGCCCCTCACTGACAGGCTCCCTCCAGTGTAGACCTCCAGTGTTCTTTAATGATGTACGCTTGGACCAGACCAGATCACGGGACTTTAATAGCCTTTCCCTGTGGTTTGTAAGTTTGAAGAGGCTCAGTACCTACTGTCTTTCTTTAGGACATTGATAGAAGGTCCCAGTACTCACATTTTATGCTTATTAATGATACTTTTCATGAGTTTCCAGGGCTAAAGTGACTTTTTCACACTGTTTAATGGGTTTCAGTTTAACTCCCTTTCTGAGTGGGATGTTGTAAAGATTAATTAGCCAATGTTCATAAAGTGCTTTCAAGCTGAAAAGTGCTGCACAAGGGTGTGCAGACTCATTAGCTTCTTAGTCATTAAGGCTTTTTAGACCTTTTGGTATTCAGAAACTACATGGTGAAGGCCAAATGAGTCTTTTTTTCTTGGAAGACGGAGACTTCAGAAAGAGCCGAATAGAGTGGTATATCTTTTTTTTTTTTTTTAAAGACATCTGTTGCACTGGGACTGAAATAAAGACATAAAAATATTTTGTTTTTCATTTTCTTCTATCTCCTTACTGCTTCAGCTTCTGCTTACTTTTTCCTTTCAAAATATATTTGCCTGCTTCTCCTGCATATTTATTTAGAAACTGTGGGTCATGTTGTAATATGGAGTTGAGTCTGGCCCCAGAGTGTTGAATTGTGGTGGCGATGAATGACACAGGGTAGATCATTCCTTTTGTAAATAAAGACCCCCTCTCAGTTTGCAGTGTGTCATTAAGGTTTAATACTGTGTCGATCACAGTAATCTTTGCTATGTATATATATACATAGCTATAGATATATATTAGAGTTCTATATGATTCAGTTAAGCCTTTGATTGAGGCTGGAAAAGTACAGATTGGCAGCTAAAGATGGAAAGAGGTCCTAAAAGAAACCAGAGGCAAAGGTGGATAATCTACAAAGAATTAGATCAACAGCAATTTTTTAGTAGCATCAACTGCACATGATAGCAGAATAATATCTCCTAAGTACGGAGAAAAAATAGCTGTCAACCTGGAATTGTATACCCAACTAAATTACCTTTTAATGTGGATCATAAAATAAAGACCTTTTTATATAAAACACAAAGAATTTATCACCAATGCTAAAGGATATTCTAAAGCATTGTCTTCAAAAGGAAAGAAAATTATCCCAGAAGAAAGGAAGGATATGCTAGAAGGAATGAAGAGGGTAAAATTGGTAAACATGTGAGTAAACCTAAATAAGCATTGGCTAATAATAATAATAATGTCCAATTTGCAGTACAAAACAGGATAGACTAGAACAAAAGTAACACTTATACCAGGAAAGTAGTGTTGAGAGTTAAGGTGTTACAAGGTTCTTATCTTATTTGGCAGGAGGCTACAGATGTTAAATTCAGATTTTATTAAGTATGTACATAACATTTCTAGTTTAATCACTAAAATAAGGGAAATGTAATGTAGCAGAGGGGAGAATCAATGGAATGAGAAAATAAAATCAGTAGCAACTGGCTCAGTAAAAAAGGGAGTAAAGAAATTTAACATGGATTCTAGTAATTCTTCCTGGGGCTCTTACCTTACAATTAGGAATACTAAGTATCTATGTTGTGGAGTTCACATATATATATATATATACACCTACAGGATGAATGAAACAAAAACCGCAATAGTCTTAATGATATGTGACAGGTACTTCTGACTTGAGATAAAGATCTTTAGTAACAGTATCACATAGATTATACAGGGCATATGTTACAGGAGAGAAACCTTAAATGTGGGGAACCCAAATCTTTTATGATGGACAGTAAGCCTGCCTAACCTCTGCCCCAGAGGGAGATGTTGTCTTCATAATAGTGCATAGTAAACAATTCTGCTCTTTGCTCTTGAAGAAGAGACACTATCTGTTTTCCAAGGCTGTTCACTATACAAACACCCTTGTAAGACAGAGCCAGTGCCTTTGTTTGTAAGATGTCCAGAAATGTGAGAGACCCACGTGGTGAATTATCTCCCAATAACTTTGGATAAGTTCATAAAGCCTCAGTTTTCTCATCTGTAAAATAGAATTAATAGCATAACATATGTAGTTGTGAGGATCAAACAATATAGTACATATAAAATGCTTAACGTCATATCCAAGGGCTTTGTCAATATCAATTACTATTACAAACGATCATTTCTTGAGTAAGACGTGAGCATGTTTATTGAATTCTTTGTTTTCCCTGGAAAATAGAATATTGTAGCTCACTGATGTGTCTAATTATTTGAATCACCAAATATCAGAACTAAAAAGGACCAGAAGGATTACCATGCAAAACCAGGCATTTTCAGATAAGGAGATAGGTTCAGAGAGGTTAAGTGACATAGTCACTTTCACACAGAACAGCCATATAAAGGCCAATGGTCATCTGATTTAAAATTCAGATTCTTTTTAATTATACACAATGCTTGCAGCTCAATAAATATTGGTATTACAAATGAATTGAAGCAAGCCTATGATATATTAGGGAACATTTCATATGTTCATTTTGTCCTTCTCTTCTTCCTACTTGCTTGACCTATAATACATCTTAAATTTGGCCCCTGAAGGCAAATAAATACAGGAAGCAAGGGGTAGAGGGAGTGAGAGAAAGAGGGAGGGAGGGAGGAAGGAAGGAAGGAAGGAAGGGGCGGTGAGTTAAATTAAATAACCCGTATCTCCTCTTCTCTTTCACCTCCACCATAGTCACTGTCCCCACGGCAGAGAAAAAAAACAAAAAACTGTAAGGAAAGTGCTTTCTGTATGTGTAGGTGATGTTGAAAATGGTCCCATTCTGGCTAGAGGCAGGGAAATTCTGGCAGAATATCTGGCAACTTTATGTCAACAGCTTTATACTGACTTATTGACAAACTTCCTAAGGCATGAGGGGGAGTAGTAAGGAAGGAGAAAGAGAGGTGACAGAAATAACATCCAGTTCTGGAAGGCAGCATGTTGTAAGGAATTATCATCAGTAGTAGAATTAGATGACCTGAGTTCCTGTGTTAGTTTGGGCAAGTTACTGAGTATCCTGATCTCTAAAATGTACATGAGGTTCCTCCATGAGGAGTTGATGTGCGATTCAAATGAAGAAATGAAGTGAGAGTATCTGGCACATAGCAGGTCCTCATTAAATATTAGTTTACTTGGAATCAAATTCAGTGGAGGAGTTTATCCTGAAAAGATCTGTAAAAATCAACTCACTGATTTTGTACCTCTACTTAATACCAATCCTGCTGTTTCTCTCTCTTCTTGAGACTGGGGTCCCAGCGTTAGCTTCTACAGCATTCTGAAACACTTTCAGGGACCCGAGGTCAGAGTTGAGTATGCCCAGGTAGCCAAAGCGAGATTTTAATAGGAAAGAAATGATAGGGCATGTGAATTGCCTTTTATCTTTTGTCCGCCTCAAGCCTCTGCAAAATCACCTCCCACTCCAGGTAATTCTGTTCTGGGTGTCCCAGGAGTGTCTCACAGGTGCTCCTGAGCAGGCCTGCCCTCTTCTGGGCATGGCAGGAATTGCTCTGCTTTGCTGCTGCTCTGTACCTCTTCACAGGGCACCATAGTGTGTGTGTGTGGGGGGGGGGGGGGGGTGTGTGTGAGAGAGAGAGAGAGAGAGAGAGACACAGAGAGAGAGAAAGAGAGTGATATAAAACATGCTTTCCCCTCTGCTTTAGAGGAGTCCCAAAGCAATGTCACTTGTCACAATGTCCTTTGTTGTGAAGAATTTAGGGGAATAATTCTTTCGATTTTTCACTCGGGGCATTCTTTCTTCTGGAATCAGAGATTCTGGAAATGAATTTGAGTGAGAGTGCCGGGCAGTACTGAAAATTCCTAGACCTGGCCCCCTGTGATGAGAAAGTCTTTGTTAAGATCAGGCCCATCACGCCTAGCTGTTTCTTCCCGTAGGAGGAGCGCTCTCTTAAAAGATCCCCAGCCTTTCCTCAAACACCCTTCTGTAGGACCATCCCACCAATTTGCATTCATGGCCAGTTATGTCAGCAGAGCAGTGGACACAATTTGAGCTCTTTTGCATGAGGCTACTAGGCCCTTTGGCCCCTAAGTTCCCACTGGGCCCATCCTAACGGACATAATCTGCAGCTGACAGAGTTCTAGGGTCAAACTGAGATCCCTGCTATAGACACATATGTACAAAGAAATTGACTTATACCCTGCCTACCTCCAAATGTGAGTGTGGGCATTTACCTTAAATTCTAGATATATCAGTAGTATTCATTTATTCATTTTTTATTGATCAAAGAAGAAATACAAAGATGTTTTAGACACAATTACTGTATCATAGCCATCATAGTCTGTTGCTTCCCTTCTTGTCTTCATGGATGTGACCATCCCTACTCAAAGCTTGACTGAGGCTGTCCTATAGTTAACTCTGAAAAATATCCCTTCTGAAGTTAAGATACTAGTATCAACAACTCCATACTCAGTCTTTATGGTTGAAGGGAAAATATTACAATCAGGCACATGCAGGAAATGTGGAATTTGGTTCAGTGATGTTTTAATGTTCTTAACCCTCTCTTTGCCCCCAGGTTATGCAGATGTATCTTCCATTTTGTGGAATCGCTATATCTAATGCTCAGCTATTTGCTGCCTCAAGGAAAGAATATGAAAGAAGCAGGGTGAGTAGAAAGAAACATTGCTGAAAACTCTCAAAGCTCTCTGTCTTTCAAGTGTCTGTGAGTCATTGTGTCTTTTAAAAAGAGAAGATGATCTTTGAATAGGCCAGGAATCTTTTTTCCTTGTCTAATCCTTCCACGGTTTAGACATCAATTCAAATGGTTGAAGTTCCCCTCTAAGCAATAAGCCCAAGTGGAAGTGGATACAAATTCTCTGTTGTTTGGGGGGAAATAGTAGTACCAGCTTCTTTTAAAAGGAAATTAATTTCACATCTATACTGTAAGGCAGCAGATATCTTGTTGCTTACTTATAGCTTTGAAACAATGACACAATTTAATGATATTTTTACAATTTAGTTCCTTTAGGAAGCAAGGTAAGTTATGACTGATTTCACTGCACTGCACCAATTTTGTTTTTGAATTGAAAGGTTTTCTGGAAGAATATCACAAGATAACTGGACAATAACGGAAAGACTATTTTATAGGATTATAAAGAAACATGCATGGGGGATTGATCGCATATGACTTTACCAGTTATAGAGCTAAATAGAAAAAAAAAGACCAATGCTCAAAAAAATGCTAAACTATTATATAGAGATTAAATTGTATTAGGCTTGCTATGCTTTTAAATATAGGAAATTGCTGTCACAATTTAGAAATATATTTAACAAGATGGTGTTCAAAAAGATTGGAAACCCTTAGTTAATCTGGTAATCAAATTGATTAAAAATTTTCTTTGCTAACATTATGATTTATGAATGTTTCACAGTAAACAGATAAACACAATTGACTACCACAGCCATCTTCTTTAGCATAACATACCATACCTTTTCTGTGACTGGGATCCTGTTTCCATCTTGAGCCACATGTCTTACCATTCTCCTCCTTTCATTTGGCACTCCAGCAACATAGTCCTCAGTTTCCAGAAACCGATCTGTTTCACTTTCTCATATCTTTAGCCACATTTCTCCCTCTGCTTTCCACCTTTTTCCTCCCACTGCCATTTGCCTTGCATATCCTGCAGGACCAAGCTCAGTCTTCCAGTTACTCTTTCCTTCTTTGCTTACTCTTTTGCCTTGTATACACTGCCATTGTTCTATTGTGGATACTTATCTCACTGTATATTTGTTGATGGGCCCTCTCTCCAACTACAATTTGAACTCCTTAAGGGATGCTTCATGTATTATTAATCTTTGCATCGTCATATATGGCACAATTCATTCACTCATTCAACAAATATTTATTGTGTGTCCTCTTCAGAGTACCTATTCAGGTACTCTATTTGTCCAAAGTCCCTGACCTCATAGAACTTACTGTTCTAGTGGGAACAATAGGTAATAGAGAGGCAAACAAATAAAAAATAATATAGCGTCAGGTAGTGATAAATGCTACAAAGAAAAGTAAAGCGAGATAAAGGGATAGAGAGAGGTCACTGAAGGATAGTTTGGGAGGATGTTTATTTCAGATGGTGATCAAGAAGGTCTCTGAAAGGAGATGATATTTGAGCAGAATCCTGAATGAAATAAAGGAGCAAAACCACACAAAGATCTGAGAAGAGCATTCCAGGCAGTGGAAATATCAAGTGCAAAGGCCCTGGGGCAGGAGAAAGCTTGCTCTGTGTGTCTAGAGAGAAGAGAGGAAAGACCTTGAATAGCCAAAGCAATTCTGAGAAAGAACAAAGCTGGAGGCGTCACACTTCCTAAACTATACTACGACGCTATAGTAATCAAAACAGTATGGTTTGTTGTTGTCAGTGCCATCAAATCAATTCCAACTCCTAGCAATGCTGTGTACAGCAGAGTGGAACCCTGCCGTCATTTTGCACCATCCTCTCACCTTCTGGTGTTATATCAGACAATGCTCTGCTGCTGTTGATAGGGTTTCCATGGCCAATTTTTTCAGAAGTGGGTGGCCATGTCCTTCCTAGTCTGTCTTAGTCTGGAAGACTCTGCTGAAACCTATCCACTATGGGTGACCCTGCTGGTATCTGAAATACTGGTGACATAGTTTTCAGCATCACAGCAACACAGCTGCCACAGGATGACAACTGACAGATGGGCACTGTGGTTCCCTGACTGGGAAATGAATCCTGGCCACAGCAGTGAGAGCGTTGAATCTTAACCACTAGACTCCCACGGCTGGCTAAACCATATGGTACTGGCATTAAAAATAGACACATAGATCAGTGGAATAGAATCAAGAGCTCAGAAATAAACCCAGGCATAAGCAGTCAACATATATTTGACAAGGGAGCCAAGAGTACTCAGTGGAGAAAAGATAGTTTTTTCAGTAAATGGTGTTGGGAAAACTGTATGTTCACGTGCAAAAGAATGAAATTGGACCCCTGTCTTATGCCACTCACAAAAATTAGCTTGAAATGGATTAAAGACTTAAATGTAAGACCTGAAATTATAAAAATCCTAGAAGAACACATAGGGGGAAAGCTCCAAAGATTTTTTGGATTTGCTGCAAAAGCACAAGCAGCCAAAGCAAAAATAAGCAAATAGGACTACATCAAACTAAAAATCTTCTGCACAGCAAAAAAAAACAATCAACAAAATGAAGAAGCAACCTATGGAATGGGAGAAAATATTTGCAAATCATATATATCAGATAATGGGTTAATATCCAAAATATATAAGAAACATACAGTTCAATAGCAAAAAACACAAATAATCCAGTTAAAAAATGGGCAGAGGATCTGAATAGACATTTTTCCAAAAACGATATACAAATGGCCAACACGTACATTAAAAGATGCTTAACATCACTAATCATCAGGGAAATGCAATTCAAAACCGTAAAGAGATATCACCTCACACCTGTTGGAATGACTATTAGAAAAAAGAAGAGATAACAAGTGTCGGTGAGGATGTGGAGAAAAGGGAGCCCTTGTGTACTGTTGGTGAGAACATAAATTGGTCCAGCCATTATGGAAAACAGTATGGAGTTTCCTCAAAAAATTAAAAATAGAATTACCACATGATCCAGCTATCTTACTTCTGGGTATATATCTGAAGGAAATGACATCAGTATCTCAAAGAGCTATCTGTACCCCCATCTTCATTGCAGCATTATTCACAATAGCCAAGACATGGAAACAATCTGAGTGTTCATCGAAGGATTAATGGATAAAGAAATTGTGGTATAAAAATACAATAGAACGTTATTCAGCCATAAGAAAGAAGGAAATCTTGACATTTGTGACGGCATGGATGGACTTTGAGGGCACTGTGCTAGGTGAAATAAGTCAGACAAAGACAAATACTGTATGGTTTCACTTATATGTTGGATCTATGAAAATTAGACCTCATAGAAACAGAGAGTAGAATGGTCATTGCGAGGGGCTGAGGTGTGGGGGAAATGGAAAGATACTGGTCAAAGTATACAAACTTCCAGTTAGAAGATGAATAAATTCTGGGGATCTAATATTCAGCTATACTTAGCAATACTGTATTTTATACTTGAAAGTTGCTAAGAGAGTAAATCTTAATATTCTCACCACAAAAAAAAGTGATTATGTAAAGTGATGGATGTTTTAACTAACCTTACTGTAGAAATCATTTTGCAATATATATATCAAATCATCACCTTGTACACCTTAAACTTACACAAAGTGATATGTCAATTATATCTCAATAAAGCTGGAAAAAAGAAAAAGAAATAATATGGCTGAGGCTAGGGCAGTGAGAAGCGAGAGATTCCCCCCAAATTAGTGGTGAAATATACAAGGCTTATTGATGTGGGAAATGAGTCAAAATGACTTTTGGCTGGTACAGCTGGCAAGTTAACATTTAGATACGGAAGTTTAAGGTTTTGAAGAGATATCAGGACTCGAGATTAATATTTGGGAATTATCAACATATAGATAGTATTTAAAACTAGCGTACCAGGTGGGTTAATCTGGGGGAGAACGTATAGGAGAAGGGAAGATGTCCCAGGATGAGACCAGGAGCAAGAGAAGGTCACTAGAAGGACTGGGGAGAATGCAAGTGCAGTCAGGAAGCAGGGAGTGTTCAACTGAGTGGCAGGCTTCCAAAGTCTGTTAAATTACATATCATCCTAGATTTTCTTCTCTTTTTCTCCTATTCTGGAACTAGTCAGCTGTGTTATTTGTGAAACTTGTACCACTTGTGTTAGTAAAGCAGCAATTTTTAATTAGAAACAATAAAATTACTATAATGTGCTTTGTCAGTGCAAGACTCAAGGCACAATTAGTTTTTCCTCTGAGATAAATGTTCTTGTATGTGGGTCCCAGAGGCCCTATCCATGCAGTCACAACAAATTGGAAAGTTAAATAATTGTTCAGTTAATATGATCCATCTGAAGAAATTGTCTGGATAATTAAGGAAATACTGTATTCTCCCTTAATAACAGGGAATTTTGTTGGTAATCACTCAGACAATTGCCTCATTTTTATTGTTATATTTGAATATGAAATTATTGCACATTGACCTCTTACAACAATATGCTATCCAAATGCCAAACAGTCAGGACACACTTCAAACTTTTTTTTACCTCCTGGTCTTTCTCTTTGCTCTGCGATCATAAGCAACCCATGGCTCTTAGGCATATTCACAAGCTCTCTTTAGAGAAAACGTTACCAAGGGTATTTGGTCCTCTTCTAGATGCTCTGTGAACTAGATTCATTTCATGGATCTTTTAACTCAATCAAATGCTTTTCTACCTGAATAGATTCAAAGAAGAAATTTTGACATGTTTCAAATGGTTTCAGGACAAATCAAATTCATTACTAAAGCTGAAAATTTGTCACATCCCTGGGATGATGATGAACTCCATCTACATGAGTGGATGTGAATTTGAAAGCCCATGAAATCCTTTTGTGAGAGATGAGACTTGAGAGTGCATATCTTATTAAATCTATTGAATAAAGGACCCTCTGGCCAGTTCACTGGCTGTGTAATTTTCTGATTGCTCTCTGATAAACGCATAATATCTACTACATGTACTTAGTCCACTGTTCTTAAAACTCTGGAAATATCTGTGAAAATAGAAATTCCAAATAAATATTATTTCAATGCAAAAATTGCAAGCTGACTTAGCTGGATAAAGTGACAGGTTATTACAATTTCATTTTTAAATGAGTACACAGTTTTCAAGTTAGAATTTAAGGGTTTTTTCCCTTTAATTTGTACGCTTTTCATTCTGTTATTTTAACAGAAATTTTAATGGTATTCTCTTTCCTGAGATATATAATAGTGTTGAAATGTTTTCCCTGACAGATTGGCATGAAGCAATACTTCTTATGTAGAGGGATTAATGGTGGTTTTGTATATTTTTTTGGAAGGCTCTGAAACTTAATTAGCATTCACCACTATAATTCTTTTGGAGTTCTGTGAGAGATGTGTATTAATGAAAATGTCTCAAGTTTGATCACAAAGCTCTGTTTTCCTGGTGGTGAGGAAGAGCTGCTTTGTAATTTTCTGAAATAAATGTGCTTTGGAGAAAATCAAGTATTTGTTATTTTAAAAATGTTGGGTTTATACCTAGTTGCATTGCAGAAAAACTACTGTAGGAGGGAGAAAAGCCTATAGCTAATGACTATATGGGCTCATGTAGTCATCAGCTATGTAGGATGTAGTCATATAGCTACATGTGGGATTATATGGACTGGCACTCTTCTCAAGTTGTATTTTGCAGTTCAAGACTGTGTTATAAAACAAAATGATGGAAATATGTCCAAACAATCATAAATACTTTAAAAATTAACCACATAAAAATATTTATGTTTTCTTACAGCAGAGACTAAATGCAATTTTGAGATAAAAATTTTTTTTTAATTCAGTCCTATATCCACCTAAGTACATCTGTTTCATCTTTCCTAGGCTTTGCTAGAGGTGGTTAACGACCTCTTTGAAGAACAGACTGACCTGGAGAAAATTGTCAAGAAAATAATGCATCGGGCCCAAACTCTGCTGAAATGTGAACGCTGCTCTGTTTTACTCCTAGAGGACATTGAATCACCAGTAAGTCATCTTTTGTCTGTCATATAGCGTAAAAGAGTGCATTAATGGAAAAAAGTTTAGTTTATTTGTAATTAAGTTGTGAAATCATGACTTGAACCATTCTCTTCATGACTCTTTAAACCGTGAGGTGATTTTTTATGACATTAAAGTTTTTTATTTCTTTTACACGTATTTCTTTTTCAATCTTGTTTTGCTGTCACTTTGGAAGCACAGACTCTTATGCTCATGGGGAACTTAGAGATCTGTCCAGCCTTGTGTATTTATAGACGGGGGAAGTAAGGGATTAAATGGCTTACCCAATCTCACAGAGCTAACTGGAAGATAAGCTCGGGTGCCAGTCTCCCATCATATTCAGGCCCTCAGCATCTATGGCTGTGGATTGCAGTCCAGACAATACTCCCCACCCTCCTACGGGGAGGAGGAAGCAAACGAGCGCTGGAGAACAGTGCCCTTTGCTCTTGGAGCCCGGACAGACTGTACGTGAGCTGAGTGGAGTGAGCAGCCTCAGCTGGGCTGTGCTCTGCAGCTGAAGTCTGTCTTGCTGCTTCCAAAGTGCAGTTTCCAGGTTCTTTTACTGCTGCTTGGGACCTGTGGACACCTGCACAGAGCCCTCCAGTCAGGCGGAGGAGGCTCCTTGCCCCTTCACCACAGGGGCTCCTGTCACCCCAAAGGCTGGTTCAAGGCCTCAGGCCTGCTCCACTTGGCTTTCAGGTTCTGTTCAGCCCTTTGGCTCTTTGGGGGAAATCTGCTGGGTAAATACACAACAATATTGAAAATAATGACCATCATCAATCTAATTCTTGAAAGTTAAATGTCTAAACCCTCGGCAGCAATTTAATATCTGTGCTGCGGACTCTCTTCAAAGACAGGGAATTGTGTAGCAATTAAGTGCTGTTTTAATACCTCAGGGAATGATATTTTAACTTGCTTTACTTAGAAAAGGTTATTGTCTTTGCCTTTAGGTTTGTTTTCCTCAAAGAATAAGAACCTTAGAGTGTATTTTGGAGGTTTAATAATAAGTATTGTAAAACTTACAAGATTAAGTTTAAAAAAACCTGTATATGTTTAGAATGTTTGAGTATTTCTCCATATTTTTGCAGAGCTTGGGGTTTTTTCTATTTCAGCAAGTGTTTAAATAAAGAAAAGGCTTTCAATTATACTGTTGTTGTGTAAACTTTAGCTCAACCTTGGGAGAACACCCCTCCGCCCCCCCACCCCCATACTTCTGGAGTGCTTCTGGACACTTTGTGATGCACTTGAGTTCTTTTAATCCTCCCTGCATCCTTATGAAGTAGGTATTATTGTCATCCTCATTGTATAGATGAGGAAATAAGGCTCAGAGTTGAGTGACTTGCTAGGCTCCTCCACCGCCTGACTCTAAAGCCCCTGAAAGGAGTGGGAGGGGGTGGGAGGTGCTCATTGGTGCCTGTCAGACTGTGGGCTCTCACTAAGCAAAGGCAGGAAGGGGTGGCTGCTAGGGCTTCAGCTGCCAGGATTCCCTGAGCCACTCCCAGGTCCCTGTGAGGGCAAGCTGCTGGGGGGTCAGGTGGAATCTGGACAAGGACAACCTCATTGTTTGCTAGTTCAGTTGTAAGTGGACATGAAAGTAATTTAAACCAGCTTAGGGCAGTCATACTTGCTGATCTTCTAGCATGGACTAGTTTTTATACTGGAGTCTAGCTCTTTGCAAATCAAATGAAAAAGTACAGATGACAGACGTTGATAGGGAAGGTGGAGGCAGAGCTGGACGGAATAGTAGGGACAGTAATAGCTTCATGGTGTAAAGTCTGCAGGGGGCCAAAAACCGTTATCTAGAGTAGATGGTACCAGCAACAAAGGTGTTGGTATATTACCCACCAAAGCTAAAAGACCTTTTTGCTATCACAGCTGAACATTCTAAGACTGTCTTGAAGGGGTCAGAGCAGAAAATTCTGGACCACTCCCCACAATTTCTTCTCTTTGCCCGTCGTCTCCCTCTCAAAGTGAGAATGCTCTTCTCTAATTCAGAGGGGCAGGTCTGGAGGTAAAAGCGAGCCATTTACTAAAAGAGGAGACTAATGGCCTCTGCAATGTGTTAGAAGCTGTGAAGGTATTTTGCCAAGGCTGCTGCCTGCGGAGTTGGTGGGAGAGTTGAGGGTTGGAGTGGGGGTGTACATACGCAGCATCACCATGTCGAAAGCCCACCAATGCCGTGCTTCCCATAACACACTTCTCTCCAAAGGTTTCTCAGAACTTCAGGCTTAAAGGGGCCGCTGTTCCGTGCACTACCCTAGCTGTCAGGTAGAAATTATAGGAAGGAGACCAGATACAGTCCCACCATGTACAAGAGGAGAAGCCAAACTGAACAGGGCACCAGATGCCAAAATCTGGCACTGGCATAGTGGTTTCAACAAGCAGAAAATCACGCAGAGACAAAGTTCTCTGGCTGGGACATCCACCTCCCCATCTTGGAATGCTGAATGGGTGGACTGATATTAAAAATCTTTATCATCTCAGTTTAATGAGGGGTTTGAATGGTTATCGGAGGGAATCCAAGCAAAACCTATAAATACTATTTGATTTTATTTTACTGACAAAAAGCAGACCTAGATAGATTTCTATCCAAAGATGAGAAAACAAAGGGGTAACTTGACAACATGATTTTTAATTTCAAAAAGTTCATATGGAAAAATAAACATGTATGAGTAGCCAGAAAATTTGTTAGAAAGGCCACAAAGATGAAGAATAGATGAGGTTTTGCCTGTGAAGCTGTTAAAATGTATTAAAAAACTAGAGATTAGTTCCGCATAAGCAGCTAAACAGAATAGAGTCCAAAGTCCCCCACACATGTGAGAATCTGGTAAAGACTGTTCTCTTGTAGAGTTTAGAAAATTATTTCTCAGAAACAAAAGTGTATTGGAATACTAGAGAGTTTCAGGTTTGAAATGACAAGGTTCTTTTGTACTGCAAGTTTTTCAACAGTAAAGGTGTTTTTATAATTATAGAGGAATAGGTATAAGATCTCAACATCACTGAGCCAATCCAGAATTCAATTATACCTTTCCCTTATAACTTATGACTTTCCTTTCCTTATCAGCAGACATCACTAGCAGGATGTTTCTTAGACATTCCTGATCACTTTTGATGCCCCTGGTATTTATGACAAAAAGTGAAGAGCTTTTTCCGATGCAGTGTGCTAGTTCCAGTTTTAGATGTGTTGTAACCAGTAGTTATCTATGGAATATAAAGCAAAAGTTGTATGAAAAAAGATTGATATCAAGGTATTAAGGGAAGCCCCCCCAACCACAGACCCTCCAGTCAGCCCGGTACATTGCTTCATGGGAGGGATTACGCAGAATACAGAAACAAATAGCTAAACTCTGGGCTTGTGAGCTCCAAAGTGGCCTTTAAAAATGTACAGCAAGGTTGTTATTCTCAAAAACCAAGACTTTTCATTTGTAAGAGCTAGGCTTTCCTAAAGACTTGAAGGAATCAGAGCCTAAAGTTATGCCCAAACCAATAGATTGGAAAGGAAATAGATGAAGTCCTAGCCTCTCCCACTTGTGGATTGCCCAGACTAAGGTGGGAGAGTTAGAGAGGAGAATAGCAAATGTGGGGTATTCAGCTTTCCTAACTCTGCCCCGAGACTCAAGTCCCCACAGTGGCGGTAGTGGTAGTGGGGGTGAGGGGATTGAAAGTTCCCCCAGACACCAGGACAAGGAAGAAGACTAGAGGTGGCAATATAGGGGGAGCCATGGAGCAGTGAGAGCCTGACAGTTTTTCTGAAGTCCCAGAGGAGCATGAGAAGCAAATACAGTTTTCCCATTTCCTGACAGAAGCTAACAAAGCGGGTGCTGAGACCTGAAGAAGCCTAACTGTCAGGATGAGGGAGGCACAGAGGATGTGACCCAGACACAGAGACCTACAGGGGCATGGACATGTAAGCATATGTGCTGTTAGGGATGACCGTGCTGAGCGCCAGCAAGGCTGTCTTATCTCTTAGTAGAGGCCCCTCACCCAGCCTGGGTGACATGATGACTATACATCAGCTCCTTTGCTCTAAAGAATCCGGAAAGGTATATGTCACCCTGATAAAAATTTAAATGTTAAGTGAGTTTAAATCTGAAATGACTGAAAAAACCTGAAGTGACTGAGTTTACTGGAATCATCTCTTTTGTCTTCTATCAACAGGTAGAATTGGGGCTCAAGAAGAGATTTGCTTGAGTTTTAGAAAAATAACATGTGACTTTTTTGAGCAGCAATGCCTGTGGTCTTTGACATTTATAACCAATACACAAATTATATTCTCTAATTAGTCAATCATCTTATATTCAATACACATAAATGACAAAGGAAGCATACGAAATTAGATAGGTAGAGAGATTGACAGATTGTTCTACAAATGTTTTGGAAACAAATAGCTAGCAATTTAGGGGAAAAGAGAACCAAAAAACCTGGATTCCTACCTCATACTTCTTAAAATATAATTTTCTAAAAGGCAAAAATCATGACTCTTATGTAAATATAAAAGAAACGTATATTAAAGATTGTTTTTAACTCATTAATTTATGAGGGAACCAGTAAGATGTTAAACCCATCCAAAGAGCATTTGAGAAGTTAGGTATTTCTAGGCAATATTAAGATAAGACTTCTCAGTTAGAGACAAAACAAGGCCATAAACTGTAACCTTAGAGATTATCTTTTCCCTGGGATAGAAATTACTTGTATTGCTACCAGAGAAAAAGCTACAAATTAACATGTAATTTTACCATCTCTGGAGTCTTTAATCAGTAGTAACCAAGGAATGGGACTAAGTATGTTCCTTAGATCAAGGATTGGCAAATTTTTTCTGTAAATTTCCACATAGTAAAATTTTAGGCTTTGCAAGTCATCCAGTGTCTGTTGCAGCTACTCAACTCTGTCACTGGAGCATGAAAGCAGTCCTAGACAATACCCAAAGAATGAGCATAGCTACATTCTAATAAAACCTTATTTACGAAAATAGTGGTGGGCCAGACTTGGCTTGCAGGCAGTGGTTTGCAGATCTCTGTCCTAGATACTCCTTAGGTGGCCTTTGTCCCCATAAGACGTTGAAAGATGAGCCACCTACCTTTTTGCCTTGTTTCCGTAAAGTCAATATACGTTTCAGATGGATCAAAAATTTAATGTTAAAAAAAGAATACAAAAAAACTGGTGAATATTGTTTTATAGTCATTGGATGGGTAAAGTATTTCTAAAACGTTCATGCAATTCCTAAGTGAATATAAGCACAGTAAAACACTTGTATGATTTTTCAGCCATCAGATTGGTAAAGATTTAAGAGAATTATAACGACCAGTACGAGTATCAGTAGGAGAAAATGGACAGTCTCATTACTGATGATGGGAGTTTAAATTGAGGTAACCTTTATGGATGTAAGTTTAGTAACATATATCTCAATTTTAAAAGGGCATAGCCTTTGCACACAGCAATTCCTTCTCCTACCTTTAGCATAATGAAAGAGATGGAGAAGAGAGCAAAATGAGTATGTAAGAATCTTTATTGCAGTATTTATAATAGTGAAAATATAAATAATCCTAATATCAACAGAAGTTTTATATAATGAAATTCTGTGTAGTCCTTTAAAATAATTATGTATGTATGCATTTATAGGAATAATGTCCTTGATATATTTTAAAACAAATAATAAAGGAGAAGAACCAAGTATAAAAGGAAGCCATTTTAATCAAAATATGGGTAAATAAATGGGATCATATTTTCACAAATATTAAATTGAGTTTAAAATTTCTCCCTTTGAGTCATGTTTCCTTACATCTTTTCTTCCCAAGCAGAGTCATTGATTTATCATCTCATGGAAGGAAAGGGCAGTTACTGGACCCCCTAGCAAGAGACTGAACTTAAAAGTCAGGCTGTCAGGGGAGAGGATTTGCTAAATGGATTTATTTTACTTTTTAGCAATTAAGGACCAATCTGAAACACCAAGGACAAGAAATAAAATTCCATAATTCACAACAGAAGAAACCTGCATATCCCTATGCTCCCAATCATCACCCCACCCACATCCCACGTAATGTGGGGAGAGCTGCTAAATGCAGGGAGAATTGGTGGGATGAGGTAAAAGGCTGAGCGAGGTTGCCTGCATTCAGCCATCTCAGGCAGATTACAGTGTTCACCAAAACGGGTTGTGCACACTGGCTTGGACTAGTAAGGGCAGGGGCCTGGGCAGGCTCAGGGATGTTTCTGGAGTCCTCCTGGCTGCCATAGAGTGGCAGGAGAGGTCGGGTGGTGGAACAAGGAAGGTTGCAGACAAGCCATCTTGGAAACAAGACTGTCAATATGTCAGGATAAATGGCAACGTGAGTGATGAGTCACCCTGCAGCTGGTAACCTTGGTCAGCGGAAGAGAATTAAAGGCTTTCATCAGGTGAAAATATCTGTGTCATATGGGACTTCACAGTGCAAAGGAGGCTTCTGCTAGGCAAGAGCTGAAATTGCTGCCCAGAGGAGAGTGTTGGTAACAAATGCTCTAAGACAATAGATGGAAATTCAAGTGCAGTCACCCTAAATCACTCCCCTGACATCAACCCCCCACCTCCTATTATTCATTTAAAGATGAGCACATAACAAAAATTCACCAGCAAGGGGCTTACACAAAGATACCATAAGAAAATGGGAGGAAAGGAATGTGAAAACAAAAGCCAGATGAAGAACACACACCAGAAAAATTGCTAACAGTTTTCCGCGAAATGAAATTAGATATGATCTCTCAGGAAAAATAAAATTGTTCAAGGAAGAGATACTAGGACTCAAGGAATAAATGATAAACAGTAAAAAGACCAGAAAACTGAACTGACAGAGCTTGGAAGGAAGCGGAAGAAACATATATAACCGTACAAAAATGAATACTACATTAAAAACATCAAAAAAGAAGAAAAGAGACTCCTAAGATACTTTCAGGGGCATAAAGAATAAAATTGAAAATGAAATGGAAAATAACACAGTATAACAAGATAAGAGAGAAGGATATAATGGAGTCAGAATAAAGGAAGTCCAAAGTAAGGATAATTGGTATCTCTGAAAAGAACATGACAAATGGAACAGGAAAAAAAAATCAGAATTATAATACTAGGACATTTTACTGAAATAAAGGCAAACTTGAATTTACACACTGAAAGAACGCATCATTCGGGAAAAGTTGATACTGATTCCTTAGCACTGAAACACATTCAGTGTTAATGGACTTCAAAGATAATGAAAATTCTAAGGGCATCTAGACAAAATCGAGTCACCTTTTGGAGGAAAATTCATTCTGGTGTTAGACTTCCTCATAGTCCTCTCTAGTGCAAGGAGACAATATAGTGTTAAAGTCCTCAGGGAGGGAAAATACGACCCTACGATTTAAAATCCAGCCAAGTTCAATTGTATAAACCACAGATAGACATTTTAAATATGCAAAGAAGACTGCAGGAAATCAAGTTCCAAGAAGCCTTTCCTGAAAAATATGAGAGATAGAAATCAAGCAAAGCGGTGGAGAAGACTCGATAAATAAAACTAGTATTGAGTATTGAATGCATTTAAATGTAGAACTAAGGCTAAAAAACAGAGGGACATATAGAAACAAATGTAAACTTTATACCATAAACCATAACAATGGTGCTGACTCCCCGTGCCCCCCAGGTCCCAAGGGGCAACAGATGCCTGCCGGTGCAGTGGGCTGCATTACAGAAGAGGAGCGCTGTGCTTGGAGAATCTCTCTTTTACATTGAGTGGAATCAAGCCTGCTGTTTGTCTGGGGAGAGATATTACCTCACCCCTCAAGTTTGCTCGCTGAGAACATGATCCTGAGAAATGAAAGAGAGAGCAGGGCCTTGCGTTCTTGGCATACACAGCAAAGACTGTGCACTCAGGGCCGTGCCTGTCCCAACAGGAATCTTGGTTGCATGGAATATTTTAATTTTAATGTGTCAAATTTATTAATCTTCCTTTGTGATTTGTACTGTAAGGGTTTTATTGAAAAAATCTTTATCTATCTTTGTGTTATAATGATGTTCTCATATACCTTCTTTAACTCATCTGGTATTTGTGGTCTTTTATATCCATCTGGAATTTATTTTCTGTGTGTGGTATAAAGCTGTATATGTATAACCAGTCGTCTTGTTTTCCCCCCACTCTGTAATGCTGCTTCTGTATTATGTCAAGTTTCCACATATACCTGGGTCTGAGCTCACTGTTTTATTCCACTGGTCTCTTTGTCTATTTCTGCAGCAGTATCACATTGTCTCAATCTCTATAATTTTATAATACACTTTGATATCTGATAGGACAAGTCCTCAATGTTGTTGTCCTTTAAAATTGGCTTGCTTATTCTTGGCCTGTTGCTCTTCCATATAAATTTTAAGAGCAGCTTATCAAGTTCCATGACAACTTCTGTATGGATTTTGATTGAAATTGCTTAATTTATAGATCAGTTGGGGGGATTTCTGCAAATTATAGAATATACAAGGGAAAATGGCTTAAACAATAAGAACCTCTGTATCTAACACGACAAGAAATCTGCAGGCAGTGGTTCTAGGGGCGCTGCAGCAGCCAGGTGATGAAGTCAAGAACCCAGGCTCTGTCCCGCTTTCCTGTGTTTGTCTCGGTGGTCGGCCTTCACCAACTAGGTCTCACCCTTGTGGTCCAGGAGGCTGGCGCAGCTCCAGGCAGCATGTTGTCATGTAACTGTATCCCAGGAGAGGAAGAAAGGGAAACTTCTTTTCACATATTTTTTCTTTTTCTCAGGGAGGAAAGTCTTTTTCAAAAGGGGTTTTTCCACCTGACTTTCCCTCAAGACCTATTAGTCAAGAATGAAGCTTTGTTAAAAATCATTTATGTTGTTAATTTTTTTCTTCACCTATCATTCTTTGATAGAGATGTGTTCAAATCTTCAGCATAATTAAGATTTATCAATATCTTCTTGTCCGATTCTGTAGGTTGTTGATTTAGTTGTCCCTATAATCTTAATTGTTTATGGGTTTTTGAATTACAGATTGGAGCTCATTTTGATGGAAGGGCATTTTTGTTGTTTGTGCCACGTTTTTCTTTCACTCTCTCTGTACTCTTCCCTTCCTGTCTAATAATTTGCACAGTTCCTTGGCCCCTGGTCAAGAACCAGGTCTTATATTGGTGACTTGGGTCTCCTGCTGTGTGGTAATATTACACTAAGCCAGAAGCAGCTTGGTTCAGTTTCTGGGGGTGAAGCTAGGTCACTTGTCTCAAGGGAACACTTTTAGTCTCCAAATCCCAGTAGAAGCTGAAATTCCAACCATTGCTGCCTGCCTATTTCTGGACATGGAGCACGGTGGGCCTCGGTCTTCAGGCTCATGCCTTTAGAGATCTTTTCTTTTCCCTTCCTTCTGCCTCATCCCCTTTCTCTTTTTTCTGCCTTTTAACCTCTAGATGTCTTTCTGCATTTTATCAATCTTTGCTCTGTTTTTGGAAGAGAATAGATGTGAGAAAGCATGAACTTATAGCATGAGCTCTACTGATATTCCATACACTACTTTTTACAATCAGAAAAAAGGAGTATCATTTCAGGACAAAAAAAATCTGCTCACAGTTTTCTTCCTCCAAAAATAACTTTTGTTTTTCTCTATTTTATTAGAATCATTCCTGGAAACAAAGACTGTTAATTATTTTTTTGTGATTTGAGTATTTTAAAAAGCAGGTTATTGCAGATGTGTGATATTTCATGGCCTCTCTACATTTGAGGGAAAGAGGGAGGAAAAAAATTAAAATCCAATTGTATAAGCTTTGATTCATCAAGCTCTTAACTCAGTGTTTAGAGACTGCATTCATATCTTTAAACTGGGCAGTCAGGTGTAAACTGATCAGTGTACTCAATGGGTGCCAAAAATAGAAATGTGGCATGCCTTTCTAGCCCTCTCTCCTGCCAAAATTAATATTTTACCCTCTTTTGCTTCTCTTAAGTGTTTCAGTCAATCTATTTTAAGTGACTTTGTCAATGGTATTTTCCACTAGACTGAAAAAATAAAAAGATTGTTCCATAGCTGCTGTCAACATTAAGAAATATTTAGTCCTTTGAACTGAATATTCTCTGCTTAATGTTATTCCATTCCATGAACCTGTCTAAGCAATTCCTATCACTTCTCTTAGATCCTTTCTAGCTCGTGTACTTACTATTATCTCTACTATTTCCTTTTGTACTTAGTCAAGGAAAGCAAATGTAGACATTTTAATCTTATGTCCTAAGGCACTGTCTTGGCACTACTGTTTACAAGTGTCCTCCTTTCGTGGATCATCCTGATGGCTGGCAGCTATTTTGTTGTCCAGAACTCCATGAAGTACTTTATAGCTGAGTTTATAAATACAAGGCTAGTTTCTGGAGTTCATTTTCTAAACCATGAAGCACAAGTTACACTTGTTTTCTAATATGTTCCTTAATTTCTTGGTTCTTATATAGATACACGTGCAACTGAGCCATGTGTCCAGCCTGTATCTAGCACTTGAGAGGAAGAGATGGGGATAATCATCATCTGACTGTTCTGGAACAGCTTATAATTCAATCCCTTCTATCCTAAATGGATGGTAAAAATTGCTTCAGGCTTTTCTTTCTATTTCACTTTCTTTCCATTTCCCCATCTTTCTTTACCTTTCCTTTTCCCTGTAAGGAAGCCAACTTAAATTCTGTTTGATTTTTGTTCCAAGTACTTTTTCTAGAGTGCGAAATGGAAAGTATCTACAAATCTCTGATGATTATCTAAATAATCATTGTTATATATATATGTATATACATATGCACATATATAAATATACACACACACACACATTTGTTGTTGTTAGTGCCATTAGTTGATTCCAACTCTTAGTGACCCTGTGCACAGCAGAGCAGAACTCTTCCCTGTCTTTTTACACCATCCTCTCACCTTCCAGCGCTATATCAGACAATGCTTTGCTGCTATTCACAGGGTCTTCATGGCCAATTTTTTCAGAAATGAGTGACCAGGTCCTTCTTCCTAGTCTGTCTTATTCTGGAAGCTCTGCTGAAACCTGTCTACCCTGGTTGACCCTGCTGGTATTTGAAATACTGGTGGCATAGCTTTTGCCATCACAGTAACACACAGCCACCACAGTATGACAACCAACAGATGGGTGGTCTGGTTCCCTGACCAGGAAACAAACCCGTGCCATGGCGGTGAGAGCGTCGAATCTTAACCATTAGACCACGGGGGCTGACTACACACACATAAAATACATATAAATGATATATAAAATATAAGGTACGTATATTAGATATATATATAAAATCAACTACTGAACTTCAATCTCCACTGCCCATCTCCATCACGTCCTGCCCCAAATCTTCACCACTTCTGAAATTTCCTATTTCACTTAATAGAGTCATCATCATGTAGTAAGCAACTCAAGCTAAAAACCACAGACTAGTTTCTAAGTCTGTCTTACCGACACATTCTGTTATCTCTAAGTTCAGTTGCCTCTGCGTTGAAACATCATTTCTAGGCCCTCATTCCCACCCCTTCTACCACTGTCTTTACTCTCTCTTTGCTAATCTCTCACCTGAATGTTTTCCTTCTGACTCATTTTTTTTCCTCACAAATAGGGCACTCTTCTTTTCCATCAATTCTTAATACTATTTCTAGTTATCTTTCTAAAGCATGCATCTACCTTTCCCTGCTTCAAAACATTTGAGAACTGTCTGTTGCCTACACAGTATAGTTCAAGCTGCCCAACATTCAAGGTCCATCACCTCAACTCTCAACTTACTTTTGATTTTTCTTTCTGGTCCTCAGCCTTGCTCTACATAGCGCTTTCTTCCTCCTCTACCCCACCTCCCCATGGTCAGCCTATGCCTGTATTTGCCTCTGTACCCTTGCTTATATAGTTCCTGTGAAAGACAAAATGCACCAGACAATTAAGGAGATAATTTCATCCAGGCTGTTGCAATAGGGAGAACATTCATTAATGAGGAGCTTCTCAAAGAACAGGAAAGGTGCCTGGGGTTTTACAGAAGCACATAGATGAGGGAGTTATCTGCATCATTTGGGCATCTTATAGGAGTCATGAGGAAAGATAAAGATGGGTCTTATTTTGGAATATGCTAGGGCACAGTGGTCCTTTGAGGTTAGCAATTCAGGAAGGCAAAATGGTAGGGAGATTTCTTTATCATAACTGTTTTTTGGGAGTACAGGGCTCAGGCAAAGTTCAATATTGTCAGCTCTGGACTGACTATTCTCTGCAACCCCCTCCCCGCCATCTCTTGTTGATCTTTCTCTCTTTAGCTCAGTGCTCTTGCAAGCGGATCTCTATGTACTGTGCTACTTGGGCTTTCTTGTCCTCTGGCTTCCAGTTGAGTTTTACAAACAGGGGAAATCAGCAGAAGATTTAAGGGCTGGAGGAAAGAGAAGTTGAGGGTAGTTATTCCTCTTGTTCTTTCTCTGCCGGTTGTAAAGGTGGCTGGATTCTTCCAAAGTCCCTCTCCGCAGCTCCAGCTCCTCCAGGGCACCAATAACATCATTCCCTCCCTCCCTCCATCCCTCTGTTCTTCCCTCACTCTATCCTGTGTCCCCTCAGACCTAGGGGTGTTAACTACTTTCCAAAGTTGCTAGTCTCTGGGTGCCTCACCATTCTTTATTGGTCTCACTTTAATCCTGCCCACACCTCTGTAACTAGTCCCTTTATTGAATTAGGTTCAGTTAAACCCTTTTGAGTGTTCTGTTTTCTACCAAAACTTTGATGATTTAGTCCCTCAGCCTGGAAAACTTCTCAACCTAGAGCATACCCGCTCATCTTTTAGGGCATAGTTCACACAGAGACTTCTTCACCACCCTGTTCAATGTGCTTGTAGTATTTTGAACATACATTGTGGTGAAATTATCCATTTGTGAATTGTTTCCCCTTCTGTACTATGTTATGAGTTCCTCAAGGACAGGACATAATTTATGCTCCTTGGTATTTCCAGACCCTATACAGTGCCTGGTACACTAAGTATTTGATAAAGGTTTATTGAATGAATAAATGATTAGAGTAAATTACTCATCAATATAAGTGAGAAATTTATCAAGAATGATGGCAGTGAATGATCATTTAATTAATTGTTTTGCCTTGTCAAGTAGGCCCTTTATGGAAAAAAAGGGATTAAGGAAACTCAAAAGAAGAAAAATGGTGATTACTTGGTAGATCATTCCTATTTTCTTTTTGGTAGTAGGAATGTCTATTTGAGCATAGTTTTTGTTCTTTAATTGTTTTAAGTTTAAAAAACCCAGAAGGAAACCAGACCAACTAGTGCTTGATAAATATCCAAATCAAAAAGACTTCTGTTCATGGAACTTTTCCAAAGAACAGGCAGAGATGCTTAGGGACATTTTGTTTACTTCCCTGTGGCATGTGTACTGCCTTCCCCAGCCTGCAATCACAGAGCTGATCAACAGCCGGAGGAGGTGGGAAACACTTGTTCAGTTTCATTGACGTATAAACCACTCCGATATTTCCCTTATAAGATTCTCTTTTTACTAGTATATGTGAATATGTGTACTTATTTATTTAATATATGTTCATTTGATACATCTATAATAAAATCAGAATTGAATTTAGAGAATTAATGAAACCAAGAACCATACAATTGGTCCAAGAATAAAGCATGAATTTTATTCTCTTTTATTTATGCTTTTGTCTATTTTTTTATTGGTCATAATCTCCATAATGACACAGTATATCCCATTAAATTATATCGAAATGTTTTAGCTGTTTTTTGCTTTTCATTTTTTAACCCAAGTGTCTGACTATAAATAATTTTCTACTTGAATGTGTTATATTTTTAATAAGTTCTTTTAAAAAATACAAATTGTTTGAGGCATGCTTGCCTAGAGTTTTGCTTTTCAAATAAAGATAGTTTTGAGTGGGACAATTTCAATAATTGTCCCAGGACAGCAGGCTTAATTACAGTGTGATGGTCCCATGCCAACCGGGACATATGTGCATCCTCGAGTATATGCCCCACCACTTGCCTTGGTACCTAAAATTTCTACCATTACAATGTTGTTTCAGATGAGAAGATTCTGAGTCCAGGAATCCCCTTTCTGAATTATAGATAAATTAATGAGAATATTAATACATTAATCTATCATCAGTCATTAACAGTTCAGCAGAAAATAGTTAGTTGACCTGGTCCAGAGATGGCTTTAGACCAGGAGGCAGCAAACTTTTTCTATAAAGGGTCAGCTAGTAAACATTTTAGGCTCTGTGACCCTTATGGTGTCTGTTGTAACTACTCAACTCTACTGTTCCAGCAGAAAGCCGCCGCAGACAATATTTAAGTTAATGAGTGGGCTCTGTTAAAATAAAACTTTGTTTATAAAGTTGTAAAGATCTTATCTGGCTTATAGTCAGCTGTGAGTTTGTCTTCACGGTTTCATTGCTCTGCTTGTGTTCTACCGCTCTCTAGGTGGGGCTCCAGCCTGCTGCTCTCTTCTTCTTATCTTGTTTGCTGTCAGCTTATAGGCCCTTAAATGTTGTATTTCTCTTGCCCTCCATTCCAGATTCCCTTACCATACCCCTGGAAAATACTCTTTTACGCAATTTAATGGCCCATAATAGCTTTATTCAAATGTAATTAGTTTTACATAAGCAAATTTATTTCATATGTAAAAATATTTTTATACACATTCATACATTTTTCAAGTATGTAAGTACTTCATTTTCTGTTTGTTTATACTTTTACTCAATTACCAAAAGCATTTAAGGCACCTTTCAGCAAAAATACAAGAATTCATGGTGGATAAATATTTTCTGAGTGTTTGTTATGTGCCAGACATATAACAGAATGAAAGGCAAATTTCCAATAGAAAGGGAGAAAGAGAAAGTAGATGTAAGCAAAACCAAACCAAATCAACAAAGTCAAAACCAAATTATGCTGCAAAGAGATAAAACTTTGAACCTAAAGCTTTGCTCTGAGCTTCCCAACAACCAAAGTAAAAGAAAAAATTTAATAAATTTTTATGATTCCTTTGGTTTAGTAAAAGGAATCACATCAACTGATCAAGAAATTTTTCCTGACCCTTAATTTTAAACTTTTTCCCTTTAAAATATTAATTCTTTAAAGGTTAGAGACCTTATTCACTATTTCTTTGGTATCTGTTTATGCTATCCAGTACTTGGTACACACTGGATAATAAATATTTAACCAAAGACCAGTCAACATTCGTATTATCCTTATTTTTCTTCTAAAGACACAGGGACTTAAGATTTATCATACAAGGTGCAAGATTAGAGAACATAGTCTCCAATACCGCCCTCACCTCTGCCACCAATTACAAATTCAGGGGTTCCAAAGACCACTCTTAGCCTCAATAATTTGCTAGACGTGCTCACAGAACTCACTGAAAGCTATTATATTCATGGTTATGGTTTATTATAGGAAAGGATACAGATTAAAATCAGCCAAATGAGAGACCCATGGACAGAGTCTAGGAGGGTTCAAAAAGTGGAGCTTCCAGTTGTCCTCTCTCTGTGGGGTCATGGAGAGCATTTACTTCTCCCAGCAATGATGTATGATAATGTGCATGAAGTGTTGCCAACCAGACAAGTTACCTAAGCCTTGGCATCCAGAGTCTTTTTGGGGCTTGATAACCAAAAGCTAGTTGGCCACCCACATAGTTGACCTCAGTCTCCATCCTTTCCAGAGATCAACTGATGCCACATGACCCAAAGCCCCCACCCTAAACCACATTGTTGGTGTGGCTTAAAGCCCCCTCTAAATTACATAGTTACTATCTGGGTGGCCCAGGGCTCCCAAATAAATAAAGACACTTTTATCAAGGCTGGACATGCCAAGGGCTTAGAGGTTACATCGCAGGAGCCAAGGGCAAAGGCTAGACCTTTCTTTGGATAAGGTTAATTCTTTACTATGCACAAGGAATACCATGGTTCATGAATCCACTGTCTAACTTTGATGAGGACACCATGGGCTGGTTTATTGGAGGACACAACTGGTACTTTCCGTGGTATAGAGTGCTGAAATTGAAAGATGTGTAATCCTTGACTTTCCCTTTAATCATTAGACATGAATTTAGAAAATAAAACAAACATATAAAATAAAACAAAATATTTGGTCCTGGTTTTCTTTTCAGCATGATTTATGTTGGAGTAAAAAGTTCTAACATTTTCGAAAAGAGTGTTTCTTCCTTTTGGTCGTTTTAATAGTTCTTCTTTCACATTTCAAGAGTCCAAACATTCTGACATTTCATCAAGAGATACTTGTTTATCTTATCCATTCTCTTCGTGAATGGAGATCTATAAGTTTTATAGCTTTACAATTCCAAGATTTTCTATTCCATTTCTTGTAATCTGTCATCCCTCAGAAACTTAAACAAATTCTTTTTAAGATCTTTATTCTCTTTTAATCTCTGGACATTTCCCAGGTTTGCTTTCGTAAGGTATGGAAAGCAGAAGTTCGCTTACTATTCCAGGGAGCACTAGTTTTGAGGAGCCAGGGCAAATCAAGCTCCACACCCTAAAGTACGCTCCGTGCATGCAGGGATTTTTTTTTCTTTTATTTTCACATGTGTCACCCCAGTGCCTACTGCACTAGTTGACACAGACACTCAGTACGAATTTGTTGTATCAAAGAACAGTTTTCAAAAAGTTAAAAACCTAACCCTTGCACAAATCTTAAGTGAGCATATATCAAAGATTTATTCTACTCAATAAGAGAAACCAGCAAGGTGGTCAAGTCACTTCTAAAACAGGCACTGAAAGAATGCTGACATAAGATTGATTGGTTAGATTTTAAAAATGGGTACTATCATCCAGTACAATGGCTTAAAGACTAGAGCTGCTGACCAGTACCTCTACATGTAGCCTCTCTATATGATTTGGCTACCTTTCAGCATAGTGACCCTAGGGTGGTTGGACTTCTTACATGGTGGCTCAGGGCTCCAGGGACAAGTATTCCATCGATAAGGCAGAGCTGCGTTGCCTTTTATGACACTCTCAGAAGGCATATAGCATCTCTTCTGTATACTCTCTTGGTCAAAGTGGTCAGAAGCCCACCTAGATTCAAGGGGAGGGAACACAGACCCTGCCACTTGGTAGGAGAGGGCAGGGTCATATTGTAGAGAAGAATGTGGGATAGGAGTTATTGTTGTGGCCATCTTTGGAAAGTAAAACTTGCCACAATAAGTGATTTTGTATAGACTTATTTCACATTAGAATATGAAATAAAGTATATTCTATGGTTGTCAGGGTAATTCCTTGCAGTTGAGCTATTGTCATTGCCTTGCGTTCAGCTGGCAACACACAATTTTCTTTGCGATGGGGTTTTCTTTTCTTTTATCTTTTCCTAATGTTGCATTTTCTTAGTTTGGGTTCATTACCTCACTGATAAAGCTGTTTTAATATTTAATCTATCCCCAGTTTCCAAATCGTTTTCTCAGGTGCCCATCAATTCCTTGTAAGTGGTTAATTTGAAAGGCCTTTGAAGCATGCCTGTATCTGGCTAAAGCAAATCTAAATGTCAACCTTGGAAGCATCCAGTGACATTCAGATGACTCTTTTCAGTACAAGGGACTTATTTTTCTTTCATCTGGTATATTTTGTCAAAAGAGGGCCAGAAATAGTGCCTTTCCCACTCAACATTTTTAGTGTTGTTCAAAGCACTGGTACTCTTGAGTCATGCAGACTTGCTTTAATCCCAGTTGCCCCATTTAGTTGTATAAAACTGAGGAAGTTTCTTAAAAATTATGGGTTAGTTTCCTCACTTATATACTGAGGATAAAAATCCCTGCTTTACAGAGTTGCAGTAAAGAAATTAGATAAAGAACCTTCTGATATAGGGCCTGGTTTGTACTAAGAACTCAATAGTAATAAAAAAACTACCTTCACATTTTCTGTGCCCATAATTTCCCTTTCAACATAATAAGTCTTGGTCAGGCTCTTGCATTGGGTGTGCTGGTTTCACTGGATGGGTGAGGAAGGAAGTGTCCACATTAGGGATGATCTTTCAAGAAGATGGCTTCCTCTTCTCTACCCTTTGGAAGGTGGCAGCAAATGGTTCACCTGAGAACAATGATAATCCAGGGAAGGTAACTTCAGGAGCCTGGAATAGATGGAGGGCCTCCTTCTTGATGGGTGTTTTGTCTCTACCTGGTTCTCCTTGGATGGTGATGTGGTTGTTAAAAGGACAGTAAAAAAAAATTGTATTCAAATGAGATGTCCCTTTGCCTGACCACCATGGGACAATTCACACCTCATTGTAAAAATATATACAAATTTAGTAAAATGCATCAAAATTTTGGCAATGTATGCCATTTAACAAGTAAAAGACAAAATGCAAGACATAATTTTCTTCTTCTGTCCCTTGGGATTTCTCCACTTAAAATCTCTCTTTAATCTTCAATTATCATAATAGTCGTTATAAAGATGAAAAATGTTTATTGCATTTTTTTAAACTGTGAGAAAGCGTTAATTGACTTGGATTTATTGTCTTTCTGTGTGGCAGGTGGTGAAGTTTACCAAATCCTTTGAATTGATGTCCCCAAAGTGCAGTGGCGATGCCGAGAACAGGTAGGGCTTGTGAGTTTCAAGTTTGTCTATCGATCCTTATTTTCAGTCCTTGATGTTGGCAACATTGCATAATTCTGAGGATAGGAGTTGTTCTTTCTTTCTTTCTTTCTTTTTAATGGTTATTGAGGTCACATTGGTTTATAACATTGTGTAAATTTCAGGTGTCTATTATTATATTTCTGCTTCTGTATAGACTGCTTTGTGTTCACCGCCAATAGTCTAGTTTTTATCTGTCACCGTACATATGTGCCCCGTTACCCCTTTCGCCCTCCCTCCACCTGAGTTGTTCTTTCTTTATATCAGCAGGTACAGCCACATGTCATCACTCTTCAGTATTTCAGGGCTTAAATAAAAACTACAGCTTAAAAATACATGTATTTACATCTAAAACTGCTTACTAATGAAGTCAATTTTTAGATATTGCCTAACTACACAGACAACCTAATTTTCTTCCTTATTCTGGCCTTTGTTTCTCTTTCTCCCTTTTGTTTACTTATATTTGGCCAATAACATCCCCTTGGGAAAAAGAGTGAGAGTTTTCAGTAATTCACTTTTTGTCCCCATTGATATCTTTGAGGCTATAACAGGGGACAAGTGAGAGATGGGGACAATCAGTGAATTTCTTTTAGCTTTGCACTTCCCTGAATAATAGCTGGACTGCTACAAAAAGGAGTTCTCTTTACTTTGGTCACCTCTAGAGGAAGGGCTAAGGAATAGTAAAATGGACCAAAATGCAGAAATATGCAGAAAGACAAGTAAAGTGCTTAGGCTAGCATGATGATACCAATGCCAGCAAGATAAGTAACTTCCATTCATTGAGTGCTAAGTGTGCCAGGCACTATTCTAAATGCTTTCTATGCATTTAACCCCCCAAATAATCCTATGAAGTAGGCATCTTTACCCCTGCATGACAGAGGAGAAAACCAAGGTTCAGCAGCTTTGTGTAACTTGTTCAAGGCCCTGCAGCCAGTAAGTGGTAGCCATGTCCAAAGACAAGATCACCTAGATAAGACTCTCCCAATCTCTGAACTTTGATTCCATCACCACACATAATTTACAATCTGGTAGTTGATCTCATATAGTGAATATCTGTTGGGTTAATGTTTCCCAAATCTGGCTGGTCAGTCAGAATAACGCTTGGAGGACCTGCTGAAAACTAAATTCTTAGGACCCACACTGATTGATTTTTGATTCAATACTTCAAAAGTGAAGTCCTAAAGATCTCTTTATTCAAAAGGTTCAAGGGGAAGTTGATTTTATGCATCTATTATTGCCTTTAAGTTTAGGAAATAGAAATCAGTAAATTAAAATGGACACTTTAGTTACTTCACTTTTTATCAAGTGCATGAAGTTAAAAAGAGACCTTTGCTACATGCTGTATAATCCCATTTATAGGGCATTCTTAAAGAGGCAAAATTACGGGAACATCAAGCACGTCAGTAGTTGCCAGGGGCTGGAGCTGGAGAGGGAGTTTGCTACAAGCGGTTCCGGGGGAATTTTGGGTTGCGATAGAACTGCTCTATGTCTTGCTTGTGGTGGTGGTCATACAGCTGTATTTGTCGAAACTTGCAGAACTTTATACTAAAAAGGATAAATTTTATTGTCTGTAAATTATACCTTAAAATGGGAAAAAAGGCCTTTTGTAAACATTTTTTATTTTCATGAAAATATGTTTATGTCCACATCTATATTTAACGTCAGCTAATTTACATCTAACACAGATATTTAGACAGAGAGATTTACTAGTGGGGTACTCAACAATTTTCCCAAAAATTCCATGTAAAATAACATGAAATACATTAGAAAAAATATCCATGCTTACTCTTTTTGCTAGTCAAGCCTCATATAAGTTCCCTCTCTCATATGTGAGGGGAAAAGCTTTATGGAGTTATTAAAACACAACGTTTGAAATCCTGATGCTTCAATACTGTTGTTGTTGTTTTTAATACTGATGAATGTGTCCTCATGGTCACTGTAGAGTTAAATATTTCTGGTATTTTGATTATTTTTAATGCTGAAAGAACTTCCATGTCAAAATGAAATGACCCAAGGCCCCGACTGCCCTTGGAAAACTTTCTGATAACAAAGAAAGAAAGAAAGGTCAGTTTTTCTTTAAAGAGACATTTGAAACGTGCCTTTGAACTTTGACATTATGCGATAGTACTCTCCATCATTCCATTTGTGGCCTTTAGATTAATGTAGAGTGTTCATTTATCTCAGAAGACCTTTCGTGCATCGTCTAGTAATTTTCCTCTTGTAGATGTGGGATCCTTCAGCCAATTACTGAAAGTTAAAAAAATAAAGACAAGTGACTCTAGCATTTACTTCGCCAGTGGCCATGAGAGACATTGAAACAGGCTACGAGTCTACAAATCACAGCCTGTTCTCAACACGTTGTAAATCTTTCCTTTAACCTTTCATCACTTAACATCTTCACTGTAGATAATGTCCATTCGATACCTTAGTCCTCTGAACATCATTCAGCGTTATAATAGGATAGCTTTTGAAGATAATGTCTGTGGCTTCATGTAACAGTGTTTCAGGGTACTGTTTCAATTCTGATGAATTCTGGTTTAAGGCTTGCTGCTTTTTATATACAGTCCTTGAAGACTTTTTTTAAAAAACAGTTTGGTTGCTGACTCATCATTTCTGCTTATTGTCTTATGTAGCTAACTCCTTTGTCATGACCAGTCTTCTCTTGGTCTCCATGTAATTATACCAAGCACTTTGAGAGTTGGAAATTATTTGATCCATCTCTCTCCATGAGGTGTGTACCTCCTCTGGGATGTCCTTGACAACTCCTCCAGTGATAAGACTCTCACTGTGTCATGATGGGCTTCGTCCACTGATAGGGAATTCTGTTAGGAAGGCATTTCATGTTGAATTACATTCCTATAACTTTCACTTATTTGTCTAAATTTGTCCATTGGAGATAATTATTGCTTGATTAACTTTATTTCTTCATTCAGTAGCCATATATTCAGTATCTACTTTGTGCTGGGCGCTCTGATAAGTAATGGGGTTACAGAGATTTTAAAAATCAGCAGTCTCGGGGCTGGCCCCGTGGCCGAGCGGTTAAGTTCGTGCACTCTGCTGCATGTGGCCCAGTGTTTCGTTGGTTCGAATCCTGGGCGCGGACATGGCACTGCTCATCAAACCACGCTGAGGCAGCATCCCACATGCCACAACTAGAAGGACCCACAACGAGAAATATACAACTATGTACTGGGGGGCTTTGGGGAGAAAAAGGAAAAAAATAAAATCTTTAAAAAAAAAAAAAATCAGCAGTCTCTGCCCTCAAGGATCTCAAGGCCAATAAACAGGGGTAGCAGTGGGCTAAGAATATAATATAACCAGACCAAATTTCACCAAGCCTCCAGATATGGCTACAAATGGAGTCTCATTAACAATGATAATTTGTATTTGGTTGCTTGGTTATTTTTCCTTTGTCATGTAAGATCTCCAACCCCTTGCAAAAGTCAATATTAAAAAAGTTCTGGGAGTCCCCAAGATTTTTTTTTAAACCAGTCTCATTGCTGACTCATCATTTCTTCGAAGTTCTCACCCCTGAATCCTCTCCCTTTAGATGTCACAGAGCAGCATCTCCTGGGCATGGGCTTCCTTGCTGATTCTAGAATTCCCATGGGCACAACTGGACTCCTCACCAGTGCTCTGTCACAGCTCCCCAGGCACTGTCTGAGATGCACTGGCGGCCTTTCCAAACGTGAGCCAGGCTGGGTAATTTGTGCAGCAATGGGAATAAGGTTCACGTTCCCTACCATATGTTATAGTTTGTTGCCTGACCCCTAAAGAGCCCTGAAGGTACCCTATTTTTTTTTATTTTTTAAAATTTTTTTTCATTTTTTTGTTAAGGTTATAAAAGTTAACATCCTTGTGAAGTTACAGTTGTACATCATTATTAGTCATGTTGTAGGTACACCATTCACCCCTAGTGCCCTCCCCCCGCCCCCCTTTCCCCTGTCAACCACCGATCAGTTCTCTTTGTCCATGTGTTAACTACCACCTATGAGTGGAGTCATACAGAATTCATCTTTTTCTGTGTGGCTTATTTCACTCAACATAATACCCTCAAGGTCTATCCATGTTGTTGTGAATGGGATGACTTTGTCCTTCTTTATGGCTGAGTAGTATTCCGTTGTTTATATATACCACATCTTCTTTATCCAATCATCAGTTGCTGGGCACTTAGGTTGGTTCCATGACTTGGCTATTGTGAATAATGCTGTGATGAACACAGGGGTGCATGGAACTTTTGGAATTGCTGATTTCAGGTTCTTGGGATAGATACCCAGTAGTGGGATGGCTGGGTCATAAGGCATTTCTATTCTTAACTTTTTGAGGAATCTCCATACTGTTTTCCATAGTGGCTGCACCAGTTTGCATTCCCACAACAGTGTATAAGGGTTCCTTTTTCTCCACGGCCTCTCCAACATTTGTCACTCTTGGTTTTGGATATTTTTGCCATTCTAACAGGTGTAAGGTGATATCTTAGTGTAGTTTTGATTTGCATTTCCCTGATGATTAGTGATGACCCCAGACTTAGGGCCAGTCGCAAAGTTGTTCTTTTCCTTTCCCCACCTTTCTTCCATCTGAGCCACGAGGCTCAAATGCTCAAAACCTCTTCCTCACAGTCCCCTTCCTTTCACGTACATCAACTCGTGCAAATAAGTGCCCCTCCCATGTACAGATGTGTCTCAGTTTAGGCTCATATATCCTAGTCTCAAGTAAATCAATGACTGCAGAGCAATTCAATACTCTATAGAAGGTTCGTACAAGGTAGTATTTTAATACAGAGGAGGGACACCCTCCTAATCTGAGGAGAGATGAAAAGTCATCCTCAGGGAAAGTTTTCAGAGGGGATAAGGCTTCAGTTAGCTCCTGTAGGATGATGTGAAGTCAGTGACACAACTACCTTCCAGGGAGAGGAAACATTGTCAGCAGAGGCATGGTGGTAAGAGAGTGAACGTGGCATGTTTCAGGATCTTTAATGAGGGCTGTGAGCTGTTGTCACAAGGGTCATCATAATTGATGATGAGGGCCCTTAACTCCTCCTGAGGGCATCCAGCTGCCCGGAATGCCATCTGATTGAGGTGAGGGTCCTATCAGGTCCTTCTGAGATGCTCAAACCCTCTTAATTGGCCTGGAGACTGGCTACATGCCTGCTTGCTCACAGGGGACTAATGACAGGTAGTGTCATATTGAGATTTATGTCTGGAAAAATCTTTTGGACAGTAGTGTGAAGAAGGACTGGAGGCATGGCAATCTAAAACTACCAAGGGATTAAATCTACTGCCTCACTGTGTGGCAATGGTTTGGTACTGAAGCCTGCCACAGATCCACCATCCTTACCTTTTCCAGGTCAGCAATTACTATTCTGAGACTATTTTCATATTTCATTGTCCCCAGACTCTTCACCACCCTTTTTATTCTCCTCTGGATGTGCCCCAGCTTGCCAGAGTCCTTCTTAAAGTGGTGTTTCTAAGATTAGAATATCATTTTCCAGTTATTTCCAGAATCAGAACAGATTAGAAAAAGACATGTACCTCTCTTTTTCAGAATATAATACTGTTAATGCATTGATTATTCATAATCATCTTGCGTTGTCAATACTGGCTTTTTTTAAAAATTAAGATCTTTGTGATCCATTCGACTCTCCTCCTCCTCAGATCTCACTTTAGGACCTTTCTTAAGAACCCTAATTTTAGAATATTCAGGGAATCAGCCTGAATAAACTGGCTTGGATCTCTTATTCAACTTTTAACAAACCTCTTTTCTATCCTCAATGGAAATAGGTAGCTTGAATGATCATATATACTTTGAAATGGAAAAGAACATTTATGGGAGTCTTAATAGTTAGAAATTTTTGTTTAGTTTAAAATATATTTGACCAGATTTTGTTGATGTATCTCCTAGATATAAATATGGGTGCTTTGGAAATTGTACTTTGTCAGCTCTTCTACTTAAGGTGTAAAAAAATATGCCAAATGTGTATAATTTCTAGAGGGTAACAATTGACTAAAAGAGAATTTTTCACATAATCATTTAATGGAATATAATGAAAATATTGTTATTTAAAACTCCAGCTCTGTAACCACTTCAGCTTTCTGGGAATATGGGAGTCGAGGAAACAAAATTTATTTCAGTAGGAAACAAGCTTTTTTTTAAAAAAAAAAAAAAAATCTTGATCTTTATACTGTATTTTTCATTAGTTATGACTGGAAGGGGAGGAGAATCTGAAAATCTCAGAGCACCTGAAGGGCAAGACCCTTTGTTTAAAGAGCCTTTGAGATGCAGGTCAGCCTGGAGGGTAAGAGCTAAAATGTTCTGTATGAAAAGACAAGGGCATATGGTAGGCAGAATAATGCAACCCACCCCCCCCACCACCACCACCAAAGATATCCAGATCCTAATCCATAGAAACTGTAAATGTTACATGGCCAAATGGACTTTGCAGATCTAGTTAAGAATATTAAGATGGAGAAGTTATCCTGGGTTATCTGAGTGAGTCCAATGTGATCATAAGGGGCCTTATAAATGGAGGACATGTGACGACAGAAGCAGAGTTCAGAAGGATGCAGTTTGAGAAAGATTCGACCTGTCGTTGCTAGTCTTGAAGATGCTCGAATGGAGCCATGAGCCAAGCAATGTGTCTTTCTAGAAATTTGTCCCTTTCATCTAGGTTGTCTAATTTGTTGTCATACAGTTATTCATAGTAGTCTCTTGTCATCTTATTTCTGTAAAATTAATAGTAATGCCCTCTCTTACATTCTTGATCTTAGTGATTTGACTCTTCTCTCTTTTTCTTGGTAAGCCTAACTAAAGATTTATCATTTTATTGGTCTTTTCAAAGAACCAACTTGTGTTTTTGTTGGTTTTCTCTATTGTTTTTCTCTTTTCTAGTTTGTTTACTCCTCCTCTAATCTTTATTGTGTCCTTCCTTCTTCTTGCTTTAGGTTTAGTTTGCTCTTCTTTTAAGGTGAAAAGTGAGGTTATTGATTTGAGATCTTTTTTCTTTTTTAATATAGGCATTTAGAGCTATAAATTTCCTCCTAAGCACTGCTTTAGCTGCATCCACTGTGTTTTGGTGTTGTGTGTTTTGTTTTCTTTCATCTCAAAATATTTCCTAATTTCCCTGTGATTTCTTCTTTGACTCATTGATTCTTTATGAATGTGTTGTTTTATTTCTAAATATTTCTGAATTTCCCAAACTTCTTTCTGTTATTCATTTCTAATTTTATTCCATTGTGGTTGGAGAATATTTTTCATGATATCAGTCTTCTTAGATTTATTGAGACTTGTTTTATGGCCACAGAGAATGCTCCATGTGTACTTGAAAAGAATGTCTGTTCTTCTGTTGTTGAGTGGAATGGTCTATAGATGTCTCTTAGGTCTAATTAGTTTATAGTGTTGTTCAAATCTTTTACTTGCTTATTCAGCTTCTCTGTAGTTGTTCTATCTGTTATTGAAAGTGGGATGTTGAAGACTCCAACCACTACTGTTAAACTATCTATTTCTGCCTTAAGTCCTCTCAGTTTTCATTTTATATATTTTGAGGCTCTGTTGATAGGTGCAATATATTTATAATTGTTATATTTTCTTGATTATTTGATCATTTTACCATTATAAAATATCCTTCTTTGTCTATGTAACTGGTTTTTTTCTTAAAGTCTATTTTGTCTGATATTAATATAGCCACTACAACTCTCTTTTGGTTACTGTTTGCATGGTGTATATATTTTCATCTTTTTACTTTTAACCCATTTGTGTCTTTGAACCTAAAGTGTGTGTCTCTTGTAGGCAGCATATATTTGGATCATGTTACTTTATCCATTCTGCCAGTCTCTGCCTTTTGATTGGAGATGTTTAATCCATTTATATTTTGTGTAATTACTCATAAAGTAGGATTTACATCTGCCTTTTTGTTATTTGTTTTCTGTATGTCTTATATCTTTTTGTCCCTCTATTCCTCCACTACTACCTTCCTTTGTTCAACAAATATTTTCTTGTCTCCCCAATGCCCCAGTACATAGTTATATATCCTAGTTGTAAGTCATTCTAGTTCTTCTATGTGGGATGCTGCCACAGCATGGCTTGATGTGCAGTGCCTAGGTCCATGCCCAGGATCTGAACTGGCAAACCCCAGGCCGCCAAAGTGGAGCACACGAACTTAACCACTGGACTATGGGGCTGGCCCCAAACAGATATTTTCTAATGTACCATTTTAATTGTCATGTCATTTCTTTTACTATGCATTTTTTTCAGTGATGTTTTTAGTGGATTACTCTGGGGATTACAATTAATGTCTTAATTTGTAACAATCTAATTTGGATTAGTGCCAACTTAATTTCTATGGTATACAAAAACTTTGCTCCTATATAGTTCTGTTCCCTTTCCCCTCATTTGTGTCATAGTTGTCTTACAAATTATGTCTTTTTACTCTATAAGCCCTTCAACACAGTTTTACAATTGTTGCATTATGCAGTTGTCTTTGAATGAGATAGAAGGGAAAAAAGAGTTACAAACATAAAATACATTTATACTGTCTTTTATATTTACCTGTAGAGTAATCTTTACCAGTGCTCTTTATTTCTCCATGTGGATTCAAATTACTCTTTTGTGCCCTTTCACTTCAGCCTGAGGTTCTCGCTTTAGTATTTCTTGTAAGGCAGGTCTACTGGCAATGAATTTTCTCAGGGTTTTTTTTTTTTTTTCAATCTGAGAATGTCTTAATCCCTTCTTCATTTTTGAAGTATAATTTTGCTAGATGTATAATTCTTGGTTGACAGTCTTTTTCTTTGAGCACTTTGGATATGTCATTCACCTGCCTTCTGGCCTCTCTGGCTTCTAATCATGGAGCTATTAATCTTAGCGAGGATCACTTATACATGATGAGTCACATCTCTTTTGTTGCTTTCAACATTCTCTCTTTGTCATTGGCTCTCAACAGTTTGATCATGATGTGTTGAGGTGTGGATTCCTTCAAGTGTATCCTACTTAGAATTTGTTGAGCTTCTTGAATGTATAGATCAATGTTTATTTTAATCAAATATGGGAAGTTTTCAGCCATTATTTCTTTAAATATTCTGTCTGCCCCCTTTCCTCTCTCCTTTCTTTCTGAGACTCCCATCATGCATATGTTCATATGTCTCTGGGACTCTATTCATTTTCCTTCTACTTTTTTCTTTCTGTTTCTCTGACAAGATATTCTCAATTTACCTGTCTTCAAGTTTAGTGATTCCTTCTTCTGGCTTCTCAAACATACTATTGCACCCTCTTAGTGAATTTGCATTTCAGTTATTGTACTTTTCAATTCCAGAACTTCTATTTAGTTCTTTTTTATAATTTCCTTATCTTTATTGATATTGTATATTTGGTGGGATGTTGTTCTCATATTTTCTTTTAATTCTTTAGGTATGATTCCCTTTAGTACTTTGCATATATAGTGATAATACCTTATTTAAAGTCTATGTCTAGTAAGTCCAACATCTGGGCTTACTTAGGGACATTTTCTATTGACTGCTTTTTTCCCTGTGTATGGAGAAAAAAAGAGTATTGACTGCTTTTTTTCCTGTATACTTTCCTGTTTGTTTGTATGTCTCAGCTCTTCTTTGTTGTGTGTAGCAACTGAATTCTCTACTTGGTTGTTTAATTGTCAGCTGATACTGGACAGATATTTCCTTAAAAACTTTGAAGCAATAAGTCTTCCAGCCTCGCTGAGGGATCTGTGTGCATGTGGGAAATATCTTCAATTCTCTGACATGACGTGTACTTAGCTTTCACTTTCTGCTTGCTCAGAGCTTCAAAGGCAGCCAGAGGTGAGAGATTAGGGCCTTCTCAGGTCTTTTCTGGGCATATGTACAATTCCACAAGTGTGTGTGCCTTTCTAGATTTCCAGGAATATGTCAGAGCTTTTCAAAGCCCCCTGGGAATATCTCATTCCCACACGTCTGCTTTTAAGTTTTCTGGTCAGCTTCTTGTCAGCTGCAGCTCTTATCCCTGCCCAAGGTAATTGTGATGTTAAACAATTGCCGCTGGTTTTTTCCCACAAATGCCCAGGGGGTAAATGTTGTTCTCCATTAGCAAGCTCCATGTCAAATAAAGGCAAGCTCTTTGAGTGGAGGTTTCCATGGAGCTGCCAAACAGGTCAAATAATGACAGTTCCCTGGGGATAAGACTTTTGGGGAGCTACAAATTTGTTCTTCCTCTGCCAGGGACTGCTAGGCTGCTGGTTTTCACAGATAGTATGATCATGAGGCTGTTGGTTCTCACAATTACCCCAGAGCTGGGGAGAAGGAGATGGGAATAACATAGATTAAAACACCACAAAACTTGCTGTCCTTATAGAAATTCAACTGTTTTTCTTGAATAAACACTCCTTTGATTTTTATAAGCATTTCCTTAATTTCCAGAGTTCTCAAAAAGTTGATTTGGGCAGTTTTCGCTAGTGTTCTCACTGCTTTTATTTATTCATTACAAATAAGAAACAAATTTCAGGAACAAATTTTCAGTGGTCCTTACTCTGCCAATACTCTCTCCTCTTCTTTTTACCTTCTTTTTAATTTCTGTATTACCTAAAGTAATACGGAATGTTAGACAAACTTACGCACTGATGTAAGACAGAATATTTCTGTAGTATGACATAAATATATCCTCTTCCTTCTACTTTTTTCTTCGTGGATCTTCTTTCTTTTACTGTGTCTCTGCTAGAAAGCATGTGGTGGGTATTTTGTGTAAGTAAAAATATGATACCTATTCTGATTTCAAGGAAATGAAGAAAATCTTTAAATCATTAAAAGTGAAAACAACACCATTACCACCCCCACCAGTTATCTTGGAACATAAGCAAGATGTGTGTTGCTGTGTAGTTTCTGTTACACAAGAACCTTAGGACATTCTTTTTGACTGTTGTCTAGCACATTCACGGCTGCTAAACCTCATTATGTGAGTATTTAATGTTTTTGATTGAAGAACAAGAAATCCAGATGGCCCTGGAGACTCATTTCTATCCCTTTTCAGTTGTTGAGCAAGGAGGTGGCTCAACAAGCCTGAGTTAGCTCATTGGAAGATAAGACTGGTACCAGAGACTGAGCTCTGAAGCTCCCTCTTGGTATCAAGGTCACTCCTTTACCAGGAAGCTCCATTGTTACGGAGTCACCTAGATATTTCCTGCCTACTTTCCCTAAAAATATACAGAGTGTTATGAGGTTGGGATGTTTCCATTGAAACAATTTATGCCTGACCTAGGCACACCTCTCAGGGAACCATATCATTTTGATACTTCTGGCGTGCATGTTTTTCCCACCAAATAACCCTATTTAATAGATACCCTCCATGGCACTGGTGGTGTATGTGTCCGTGTCCCATTTGTGTGATGCTAATTATAAGAGCTTAAACATCAACGAAGGAGAGGAAATATTTGTAATGAAGTTTTGTGTCTTCCAAAATCTTAAGAAACTCCAGGAAACATATTTCCCAAGCATCTAACTTTCACCTCTTAAATATACATAATTTCTACTTTTTTCTTTTGCCTGCCTTTGAACATGAAGACTCAAATGAAAGACATACCCTCTCATTACCCCTATTTATTTTGGACCAGTGGGCTTGCCACTCTAGTAAAACTGTCACAGAGGAGAATGAAAGCTATAAAAATGTTCCATGAACAGCAAGGCACATGAATGTGTACTGAGCTCAAACATAATAAAGTAGCCTATGTGAGTCAGCTGTCCTGTGGATTGATGCTACACAGTAAACAGAATTATAGCAATTTGGAAGCCGTAATAATTGGTTTTTATGTTTGGTTCTCTTACTTTTGTAGATCTATCATTTAACATGTTTTAGTTAATATTTTAACACATTGAGTCTACTTCTTTCTTGCTGTGTAGACATATGCCCAGGACTTGTTGGAAAGGCATGGTCTCAATCCAGAGAAGATGGATGGAGTTGGCCACAGCACCCCCAAAGAGAGATGTGATGGGGCTGCTTGAAGTATCTAGCAGGACAGAATTTTAACTGTGTGCTCTATTTTCAACCATGTTGCCAACTAGCACATTTTCTCTTCAGTACCTCTCTAAATCTGACAACGATGGCACAGTCAAAAACATCTCTCCTGCCCCAGGAGTTAAGCAGTTAAATGGCGCATGTCTCACCTTAGGGTTTTTAATAAAAGAGAAATCTCTGTGCTATAAGGAACTGATATTTATTGAGAGTTTTCTATGTGCCATGCATTCTTCAACATTGTATTGTTGTATCCTTAAAACAACGCTGTCAAATGGGTTTTATTTCTCTTATTTTTCCATTATGGAAACTAAGAATCTGAGTTATTAAAATTTTATCTGTAGTCTCCCAGCTGGAAATGTTGGACCAAGATACAAAAACATCCCTCCAGACTTTCTTGGCTATGAAACCAAGTAGTTGTCACTATATCACGTTAAATTGTAGACACCAACCACTCACTCAGTGCCATCTGATACCCATCTGAGAATCACAAGACTTTTTCTCAAGTGACACCAACTCCTTGGGGTGATAAATCTCATTCTAATTGTACAACCTGAGGAAATGAAGGATAGAAAATGTATTCTTGGTCGCCATGCCTTAATTTCTGATGACACAGAATGCTTAAAATGAGAGAAATAAGAGTGTAATGAAGTGTCCTCAGGCACGACCTTAAAGGCAAGTCCATTAACAGGTCATGATAGGCTTCAGGAACTTCTGCAATTTAGTGCATATTCCACAGTGAAAGAACTGAGAGGCTGGTTCTACCTAATCACACTTTCTACCATTAATTTTTATGACTAAAAGACGTGTTTGGTAACCTTCAAAGATATACTGAAACCAGTGGGAGATTATTAACGTCCCAGTCCAGGGTGTTCGAGACTCTCCTGCTGGGGTCCTAGCTTTGAGTCCCACTGGTATTGACTTAGTTTCTTAATCTCCTAATTGAAAGACAGCTGCAAATAATGTTGCACAGCTTGAGGCTTCAAGAAGGGTCCAGGGATAGACAGTCTTACCTGAGAAGAAAAAGTAAGGCATGGAGTTTCTCTTCGTGAACCAAAGTTCAGACCACCCTCTAGTCAATGAAGCAAAATGGCAAATAGTACCAGGCACAAGCTGTAGATGAAAAGTCAGTTTTTGTTTGCAAAGCATAAAAAAGAAATACCTGTACTAAAGAGTTCTTTGAGTTCCTGACTCTTCGCCTCTCTGAATCCTACCCCCACTGTATAAAACTCAAGCTATTGGAAGACCAATTGACAATCATTCCTTGACAGTGAGAAAATAGATTGTGTGTCTATGTTGAAACTTTTCTTCTTAACCCAGTGATCTATTTTTAGTTAATGGTCACAGTTTTCACTAATGATTCTTATCACATCCAGGAGAGCATGTTAGTTCAGTCTTAAAAATGTTAAATTTGAGGTGCCTGGAGATAACCAGGAGGAAGTGCCCACAAAGTTCTTGTATATATGTGTAGAGAACTCAGGACTCAAGGGCTGCTGTTACAGATGTATATATGTGGTTGTGGTTACAAAGTATGTGCGTGGAATCATGCAATATGTTGGTTGGCCTCTTCCACCATGTATCCTAAGTTTTAGCTCTAGTATTTATCATATCAATACAGAAAACCTCACATTCTAAAGCTTTACTCATGCTGTGATTTGTCTGAATTATTTTTACCTTCTTTGTCTGCCAGAAGAACTCTTACTTATCCCCCAGACCAGCTTAGACCAACTTCCTTGGTGAAGTGATTCCTCAAATACAACTTCCAACCCAGAAAAGAACTGATCCTTCTTTTCTCTGTTCTCTTAATTTCTTGTACATCCTTCTATTAAGGCATTTATCACAATCCATTGTTTGTGAGCTCCCTGAAGGTGTGGCCTCTTTAGCTTCTGCCCATACTCGTCTCTGTATAGGTAGTGGCAGAGCTGAGCTGACCATCCACGTACAGATGGGTTCCCATGTGGCAACTCCTTTCAGCAAAAAGGAAAAGATCCTTATTGATCAATTCATGCAAGATTCACCCCACTATGGTCCAGCACTTAGTAGGGGCCCAACCAGTGGTCATTCTTGAAAGAGTGAAGTCTTGGGAGTCTCTAGGGAAGACTAGAGTAAACCTTAGTGTTGAGAACAGAAACGTCAACGCAGGCACAGTCTAATGATTAACATTACTTTTTTCAGATATTATGTCTTCTAATTTAGAAACCGTTTTGAGAATTAATTCTAAAAAGTAGTCAAGTTTATTTTCATCTAATTTTCTGTGTTTGTACCTTTAGCTAAGATAGACTTGTCAGACAATTGAAGATGGTGAATTACTTGTCTTGGGTATTTTATTTTGTCTTGTTTTGCTTTACTTGTATCGATTTCTCTGCTACACTGCTCTCCAACCTGTCAACCCTGAGGCTTATATCTACCTCACTGGCCCTCACTTCAGGGACAGCCTCATTTCAGGAATTAAGTGTTTTCTGAAATAGGGCAATTCTCTTTTATCCCTCCGTGGTCAATATATTTGAGCTCAGGAAGCTCTCTTTGAAGTCAGCGTGAGTCTCACGCTTAGAAGCAAGATATCACCCAGGAAGAAGAATCTGGACTGCAGCCCTGCAGGAAACTCTCTTAAAACCCTACCTCTTTCCACGCACCTGGTTCTGGTAAAATAACAAGCTAAAAGATTTGTTTACCATTCGCTTGTTATTTTAAACAAATCTTGATCTTAGGGAGGTCTACTTTTTAAAGAGTTAAAACAAGCTGTTAAGTAGTTAATTTTTACTTTCAAGGAAGTTTCACTGAAGTTTAGATGTCAATTATATTATTTTAATTTTCTCAGACTCTTATTTTTTTTTTGTCTGCTGTGTTGTTTTTTTCTTTAAGTAGGAATTTTTTGGAGCATCTCCCCAGCAGGGGTCAAGATAGTGTTATGATTGAAGGTGAGAAGCTATTAAATATGGACAAATAAATTGATTTGTTTAAAAAAAACTTTGGAAACTTTTGAATGGTTGCTCAACCAATCTTTCGTTTTCAACAACAAATGAATGTTGTCAAGAATTCTAAGCCCTTTTTCTTCTTTCTGTTGTGTACTCATGTGCAATAAGTGTCTTGGGAACATACACACACCCAACACTCATACTAAACATCTGCTTGCAGGAAATGATTCGTAAGAGTCTTTTTCTTTTTGCTGAAAGAAAGAGTTGGCACCCAGGAAGCCATCCATATATGAATGGTCAGCCCAGCCCTATCCTCTATCTATACAGACAGGGGTATGAGCAGAAGCTAAATGGGTTGTTTAATGAGGAAACTTGTGACAATGTAGATACAAGTAGTATGGCCCTAGGACGTAGGGACCAAAATAATATGCAGAGCTTGGGAGAGAGTATTCTTCCCTTACTTCATGAAGCTTTGGTGCTCTGGGAGCCAGTGTCCAGCCTCCTTCCAAGCAGTGGGCTTGACAAGGGATGGGGAGAGGACTTGGAGTTGTCCGTGGTTTTGCAATCATGCACAGGGCAACTAAGATCCACTCAGCTGACGTGATCTCATTTGTACCCACAAGCTGCAGAGTAATCAAATTATAGATGTGTTTCCAAACTGCAGAGACTCTCCTTATCTTGGGTAGGGCCCAAACTGAAAATCTTAGTGTTGGATATTTTGGCCTGTGATATCTCTTGTCTGATTTTTTGGACCTAGAAAGTTGGTTAATTCCACTTTAGATATTAATTCTAAAAATCTATAAAAAATTAAGATCTATTACGAGCTATCAATCTTGACCTTTGTTGGTGGGAAAAGGATCTAAAATAAAGGAGTTGGTCATCCCATCTTCATCCTGCTCAGATCTCCCTCCTCAGTGTTGCTCTGGACTGGCTTTCATACTCAAGAGGGGTATTAACCAGCAGGGACACCTCTAAGACTGGGCTGGTGAGAATAACGAAGGCATGCTACAAGAAGAGTAGCTGAAGGACTTGGAGATAGGCTGGGAAAGAATGATTTTAGGTGGAAGACTATGGGGAGCATATTAATTTATTGTGAAATATTTCAAGGGTTGTTAGGTAATGAGATCCATGCTCTGCAGCTAAAACCATAGGACTAGGAGCAAAGGATGATAATGATTAGAAAGTAAATTGAGCTGCCACAAAATGGAATGGAATATTTTGGTAGGTAATGAGTTCCCTGTCACTGAAGGCATTCAATTTGATATTAGATGCCCATTTGTCAGATGTCTTGAAGAAAAGATTGAAGCAGGGTCATTGTCAGCCCATACAGTGTCTCTGTGAAAATTAGAAAAAGGTACCCTCTTTGGATGGATGCAGCTCCAAGCCAATGTGCACATCTAGGCTAGATTTCAGCCCCTATTCATCCCTTTTATAGGGCACCCCTGTGCAGGGCAGAACCTGCACAACCATATGTGGCCATGTCCATGATCTTACCATCTTCTGCTCCAACAGCAATCAATCGAAAGGAAGGAAATCACACAGAATAAAGGGTCCTCATATATCAGAGGGTGTTGACCTACCTTAATGAAAGAACTGATCCTTTAAGCCAGGTGTGTCCCTCAAGAAGCAGAAATAATCTGGGCCCTTTCCTTTGTGATTGAATTCATAACACCACATTGCTGAAATGTACAAAGGGATCCTATAACATGCAGAATTTACTTTAGAAGTTGTTAAAAAATTGGTACTTTTAAAAAATGTTCACAATGAGCTCAATAGTATGCTAAGCACTTGCATAAATTATTACTTTAATCTGCACAACAGTCTAAGTAGTACTATTATACCTATTTTTAACAGATGAAGTGTAAATAGCTTGCCTGAGATCACTTTGCTAGAAAGCGTCACAATAGGCATTTGAATCAGGTATGTCTAACTCCAAAATCCATGGTCTTCATCATAAAATAAAATTACCTTTTTTTTTTTAAGAAAGGAAGCAAAATTTTGAAAGCTGTAACTCAGAGTCATGATTCTGCATTACAGTAGAACATTAGGATTTGGAAGGTTGAACTCGTGCAAAAGCCAGAATATGATACAAATATGAGGAGTGACAAATCAACCTTCCTGACTGTCTCTCTTGGCATTCTGTCACCCTGGGCCTTAATTTATGTATCTGGGCAACATTTAACTGAAGAAATGGAGAGGTAGTTTTCAGAAAATCTGTTTGCACTGTTGCCGCTATAGGTCAGTTCAAATCTCAGTTCCTCTCTGAAGACTTAGCTAGTGGTTTCTCCCTCCCTGGACTTCTTCTGCATTCATGATTTGTATAATTGAGTTGGCAATTGGTCATTACAGCCATGTGATAAGTTTTTGTTTGGGAATTTGAACTTAGCATTTAAATTGTTCATTGTTTAAATGTCAGTGTTTATTTTCCATCTCCCCAACTAGGTGGCAAGCTCCATGAGGGCAGAGACCATGGTTTATACTGTCTAGAAACCACCTCAGAAGCTCCTGTGCACAGTGCCTTGCACAGAGTCGATCCTCTTAACATTGTTCAACAACTTTAGAGTGATTTCAGTACATATGCAGCCCGAACTAAACCAGATTCTAAGCATGTTTTAGATTTAGAATGAATCTCTCTGGAGTCCCTGCTCAGTGTTTCTGTCGTCATCTTTTTTGGGAGTTCTGTAAGTAGGGACCTAAAGCTCTGGATTATCAAACCCAATGTTTTTTCCTCCCCCTTCCTTGACTGCAGTCTTGGACTGAAGTCTTTATTATCTGCAGCATCTTCCTGAAACTCTCTAGGCTGGCTACTCGCTTATTTTCTTTAGGTGAGAACCTGTGATTCTTACTCTGTTCCTACCCACTCCTTCTCAGAGAGGCAACATGATAAACAGAATAATCTGGGACTTTCAAGTCACATTTTAGCTGAAAGTCCGAACTCCACTTGGGAAAGTTAATTAGCATCTCTGAGCCTCAGTTTTCTGATCTGTGTAATGTAGAGAACCATACCCATGTCACAGGATTTACGTAAGGACAAAACAAATTAGTTAGGTAAAGCATCTGGCCTGGCCCTTGGCCTACCATGAGTGACAGTAAATTTTTTTCTCTTTTTTCTTTATTCTCTTCATCTCCTCCCCTTTTATCACTCTCTTTCTTCTCCTTCCTTCCCCTAGATACAGATTTCCCTATATATTCTCTCCCTGAGTGATCTCATCCATTTTATTCTCCCTGAAGGTAATCCCAACCCTGTATCAGTGTTTTCAGTGTTAAAGATTTGATATGGGTTCTAGTCCTGGATTTTCAACAATGAATAACGTGTTCCAGGGGCTGGCCCCGTGACCAAGTGGTTAAGTTCGTGCACTCCACTTCGGTGGCCCAAGGTTTCGCCAGTTCAGATCCTGGGCGTGGACATGGCACTGCTCATCAAGCCATACTGAGGCAGCATCCCACATGCCACAACAAGAAGGACCCACAGCTAAAAATATACAACTATGTACCGGGGGGCTTTAGAGAGAAAAAAGATAAATAAATCTTTTAAAAACAATAAAGTGTTCCAGGCTCACAGAATTATCTTTTATCTTTCCCCATCTCCCCACTCTTCAAAACAACTCCCTTCTGCTAATAGAGCCGAGGGCACACAGGAGCAAAATGTAAGCCACTGCTGTCCGCCCACCAAGCCCTGTGGAATCTTCTGCAGTACCTCTGGAGTGGCCAGCATCATCATCTCCCACCTGCACGACCTCACCGGTCTACCAGGACCTCTCCCCACCTTCAGTCTCTCTTAGCCAATTCTTCTTGCTCACTGTCCCTGGATTGAGCTTCCTAAAATAGCTTGAATGATGTCTCTTCCCTGCCCGATACTCTTAATCGGTTCCGCATTGCCTATAACTAAGGTCTCAGCTCCTGGTCAAAGCCTCTGCCTTTAAGCCCTGGCCTCCTTCTCAGTCTTATCCAGCACAATGTGTGTCCTGTGCTCCCACCAAAGGGGATTACTCAATGTCCCAAGAACACAGCCTTGTACTCTGTTGAGTTTGTGTCTTTTGCTGCTGCTGTTCCCTCCTCCATCAGTGCTTTCCTCCTCACCCATCCAGCCTCTCCTTGCTGGACTCTTGCCCATCCTGAAAGATCCAGCTTAAAAGTTTTTGACACTTGCTGATAAAACTGATTCCTTCCTTCCTTCCTTAGTCCCTGTTCACCCTCCCTTGCCTGCCCCTCCCCCAAATATTTCTTTCTCAGATTCCTTCCCTGACCAGTCCCCAGGGTCCCCCTGCAGTTCTTCTGCCAACTACACAGTAGGGCAGCACACTCCACACTATTTTATCACAGAACTTTAAAAAAATTGTGGTGTGGAATCCAGTGCACAGACAGCACAAAATGAATTGACAGATCAATTAATCCCTGCAAGAAATGATGAGCATGCAGTTACTCCCTTTTATAAAATAGGACGACTTCATTAGGTTGGATCCTTGTATCAGGTGCATTATCATGTTTCTTCTTATATTTTGCTTTCATTGCAGCGCAACATAAAATTTCACTCACAGATTTAATATAGCAAAGAGAAAATACAACATGGACTTTTTTGGTGTTCCTTCTTTTTTTTTTTTTTTTTTTTTTATTAATGTTATGATAGATTACAACCTTGTGAGATTTCAGTTGTACATTTTTGTTAGTCATGTTGTGGGTACACCACTTCCCCCTCCGTACCCTCCCCCCACCCCCCCTTTTCCCTGGTAACCACCGATCAGATCTCCTTATCAATATGCTAATTTCCACCTATGAGTGGAGTCATATAGAGTTCGTCTTTCTCTGACTGACTTATTTCGCTTAACATAATGCCCTCGAGGTCCATCCACATTGTTGTGAATGGGCCAATTTCGTCTTTTTTTATGGCTGAGTAGTATTCCATTGTGTATATATACCACATCTTCTTTATCCAATCATCAGTTTCTGGGCATGTAGGCTGGTTCCACGTCTTGGCTATTGTAAATAATGCTGCGATGAACATAGGGGTGCAACGGACTCTTGAGATATCTGATATCAGGTTCTTAGGATAGATACCCAGTAATGGGATGGCTGGGTCATAGGGTATTTCTATTTTTAACTTTTTGAGAAATCTCCATACTGTTTTCCATAGTGGCTGTACCAGTTTGCATTCCCACCAACAGTGTATGAGGGTTCCTCTTTCTCCACAACCTCTCCAACATTTGTCGTTCTTGGTTTTGGATGTTTTTGCCAATCTAACGGGGGTAAGGTGATATCTTAGTGTAGTTTTGATTTGCATTTCCCTGATGATTAGCGATGATGAACATCTTTTCATGTGTCTATTGGCCATATTCATATCTTCTTTTGAGAAATGTCTGTTCATGTCCTCTGCCCATTTTTTGATCGGGTTGTTTGTTTTTTTGTTGTTAAGCAGTGTGAGTTCTTTGTATATTATGGAGATTAACCCTTTGTCGGATAAGTGGCTTGTAAATATTTTTTCCCAATTAGTGAGCTGTTTTTTTGTTTCAATCCTGTTTTCCCTTGCCTTGAAGAAGCTCTTTAGTCTGATGAAGTCCCATTTGTTTATTCTTTCTATTGTTTCCCTCAACTGAGGAGTTACAGTGTCCGAAAAGATTCTTTTGAAACTGATGTCAAAGAGTGTACTGCCTATATTCTCTTCCAAAAGACTTATTGTCTCAGGCCTAATCTTTAGGTCTTTGATCCATTTTGAGTTTATTTTGGTGTGTGGTGAAAAAGAATGGTCAATTTTCAATCTTTTGCATGTGGCTGTCCAGTTTTCCCAGCACCATTTGTTGAAGAGACTTTCTTTTCTCCATTGTAGGCCCTCTGCTCCTTTGTCGAAGATTAGCTGTCCATAGATGTGTGGTTTTATCTCTGGGCTTTCAATTCTGTTCCATTGATCTGTGGACCTGTTTTTGTACCAGTACCATGCTGTTTTGATCACTGTAGCTTTGTAGTATGTTTTGAAATCGGGGATTGTGATTCCGCCGGCTTTGTTTTTCTTGCTCAGGATTGCTTTAGCAATTCGCGGTCTTTTGTTGCCCCATATGAATTTTAGGATTGTTTGTTCAATTTCTGTGAAGAATGTTCTTGGGATTCTGATTGGGATAGCATTGAACCTGTATATTGCTTTAGGTAGTATGGACATTTTAACTATGTTTATTCTTCCAATCCATGTGCAAGGAATGTTTTTCCATCTCTTTATGTCATCGCCTATTTCTTTCAAGAAAGTCTTGTAGTTTTCATTGTATAGATCCTTCACTTCCTTGGTTAAGTTTATCCCAAGGTATTTTATTCTTTTCGTTGCGATTGTGAATGGGATAGAGTTCTTGAGTTCTTTTTCTGTTAGTTTATTGTTAGTGTATAGAAATGCTACTGATTTATGCACGTTAATTTTATACCCTGCTACTTTGCTGTAGTTGTTGATTATTTCTAATAGTTTTTCTGTGGATTCTTTGGGGTTTTCTATGTATAAGATCATGTCGTCTGCAAACAACGAGAGTTTTACTTCTTCGTTACCTATTTGGATTCCTTTTATTTCTTTTTCCTGCCGAATTGCTCTGGCCAGCACCTCCAGAACTATGTTGAATAGGAGTGGTGAAAGTGGGCACCCTTGTCTTGTTCCTGTCCTCAGAGGGATGGCTTTCAGCTTTTGTCCATTGAGTATGATGTTGGCTGTGGGTCTATCATATATGGCCTTTATTATGTTGAGGTACTTTCCTTCTATACCCATTTTACTGAGGGTTTTTATCATAAATGGGTGTTGGATCTTGTCGAATGCTTTCTCTGCATCTATTGAGATGATCATGTGGTTTTTGGTTTTCATTTTGTTGATGTAGTGTATCACGTTGATTGACTTGCGGATGTTGAACCATCCCTGTGTCCCTGGTATAAATCCCACTTGATCATGGTGTATAATCTTTTTGATGTATTGCTGTAATCGGTTAGCCAAAATTTTGTTGAGGATTTTTGCATCTATGTTCATCAGTGATATCGGCCTGTAGTTCTCCTTCTTTGTGTTGTCCTTGTCAGGTTTGGGGATCAGAGTGATGTTGGCTTCATAGAATGTGTTAGGGAGTTCTCCATCTTTCTCAATTTTCTGGAACAGTTTGAGGAGAATAGGTATTAAGTCTTCTTTGAATGTTTGGTAGAATTCTCCAGAGAAGCCGTCTGGTCCTGGACTCTTATTTTTGGGGAGGTTTTTGATTACCGTTTCTATTTCCTTACTTGTGATTGGTCTATTCAGATTCTCCATTTCTTCCTGATTCAGTTTGGGGAGATTGTAGGAGTCTAGGAATTTGTCCATTTCTTCCAGGTTGTTCAATTTGTTGGCATATAGTTTTTCATAGTATTCTCTTATGATCTCTTGTATTTCATTGGTATCTGTTGTGATTTCTCCTCTGTCATTCCTGATTTTATTAATTTGCGATTTCTCTCTTCTTTTCTTGGTGAGTCTGGCTAGGGGTTTGTCAATTTTGTTAATTCTTTCGAAGAACCAACTCTTTGTTTCATTGATCCTTTCTATTGTCTTTTTTGTTTCAATATCGTTTATTTCTGCTCTTATTTTTATTATTTCCCTCCTTCTACTGACTCTGGGCCTTGTTTGTTCTTCTTTTTCTAGTTCTGTTAGGTGTCGTTTGAGGTTGCTTACGTGAGCTTTTTCTTGTTTAGTGAGGTGAGCCTGTATTGCGATGAATTTCCCTCTTAGGACTGCTTTTGCTGCATCCCAAATGATTTGGTATGTCGTGTTCTCATTTTCATTTGTCTCCAGATAATATTTGATTTCTTCTTTAATTTCTTCAATGATCCATTGTTTGTTGAGAAGCGTGTTGTTTAGTCTCCACATTTTTGCACCTTTCTCTGCTTTTTTCTTGTAGTTGATTTCTAGTTTAATAGCGTTATGATCAGAAAAGATGCTTGATATTATTTCAACTCTCTTGTATTTATTGATGTTTGCTTTGGTTCCCAAAATATGGTCAATCCTTGAGAATGTTCCATGTGCACTTGAGAAGAATGTGTAACCTGCTGTTTTTGGATGAAGTGTTCTATATATATCTATTAAGTCCATCTGGTCTAATTTTTCATTTAATTCTATTATTTCCTTGTTGATTTTCTGTCTGGATGTTCTGTCCATTGGTGTTAATGGTGTGTTGAGGTCCCCTACTATTATTGTATTGTTGTTGATGTCTTCTTTTAGTTCTATTAAGAGTTGCTTTACAAATTTTGGTGCTCCTGTGTTGGGTGCGTATATATTTATAAGTGTTATGTCTTCTTGGTGGAGAGTCCCTTTTATCATTATATACTGTCCCTCTTTGTCTTTCTTTATCTGTTTTGCTTTGAAATCTACCTTGTCTGATATTAGTATAGCGACACCTGCTTTCTTTTGTTCATTATTAGCTTGGAGTATTGTTCTCCATCCCTTCACTCTGAGTCTGTGTTTGTCTTTGGGGCTGAGGTGTGTTTCCTGGAGGCAGCATATTGTTGGATCTTGTTCTTTGATCCATCCTGCCACTCTGTGTCTTTTGATTGGGGAGTTCAATCCATTTACATTTAGAGTGATTATTGAGACGTGGGGGCCTACCACTACCATTTTGTGTCTTGTTTTCCGGTTTTCTTCAGTTTCCTTTGTTTCTCGTCCCATGGTTTAATCTGTTCTGATGTAGAGCTGCTACTCTCTGTTGTTGTCCTTCTACTTATCTCCTCTGCTCTTGGTTTTGTAGCCCCTTTCCTTTTTTGGATTTTTCAGGAATGAGGGTTTTCCTGAGGATTTCCTGAAGAGGAGGTTTTGTGGCAATGAACTCCCTTAATTTTTGTTTATCTGGGAAAGTTTTTATTTCTCCATCGTATTTGAAGGATATTTTCGCTGGGTAGAGAATTCTCGGCTGTAGGTTTTTGTCCTTCAGATTTTTGAATATATCATTCCACTCTCTTCTAGCCTGTAAAGTTTCTGCTGAGAAATCTGCTGATAGCCTGATGGGGGTTCCTTTGTAGGTTAGTTTCTTTTGCCTGGCTGTCCTTAATATTTTCTCCTTGTCGTTGACTTTTGCTAGCTTCACTACTATATGCCGTGGAGTTGGTCTTCTTGCATTGATAAAGTTTGGAGATCTATTGGCTTCTGTCACCTGAAGATCCATCTCCCTCACCAGATTTGGGAAGTTCTCAGCCATTATTTCTTTGAATAGGTTTTCTGCCCCTTTCTCCTTCTCTTCTCCCTCTGGTATACCTATAATCCTTACGTTGCATCTCCTAATTGTGTCTGATAATTCTCGGAGAGTTTCTTCATTTCTTTTAAGTCTTGCTTCTCTCTCCTCCTCTGCCTGCAACAATTCTATATTGCCATCTTCCAAATTGCTAATTCTTTCCTCCATATTATCGGCCCTACTGTTCAGAGCATCTAGATTTTTCTTAATCTCCTCTATTGTGTTCTTCATTTCCAATATTTCTGTTTGGTTCTTCTTTATCGTATCAAACTCTTTTGTGACATAGCTCCTGAACTCGTTGAGTTGTCGGTCAGAATTCTCTCTTAACTCAGTGAGTATTTTAATGATGGCTGTTTTGAAGTCATCATCATTTAGGTTATATATCTCATTTTCTTTGGGATTGTTTTCTGTGTATTTGTTACTTTCTTTCTGTTCTGGAGATTTAATGTATTTTTTCATATTGCTTGATGATGTTGATTTGTGCCTCCGCATGGAGATAGAGTTTAGTTGCTCCTTTCACTTGTTTCAGCTGCTGCGGTGGGGGGAGCAGCTGTTTATACTTCACCAACCAGGAACCCTGTCCGTAGTTGCTAACTGGGCCTGGGCCCCTCTTCGTAGCCACAGTGGCCCTTTGGATTCCCTCCTCTGCCGTGGGGGCCGTCACGGGGGGCTTCAGGCTGCAGGGGCCTACTGTTGTTGCCCACCTAGATGCGCTCTCTCCTTGGGGTCTGCAACGGTGTTATGGGCTTTTCCAGCGGCCAGGGGTGGGATCACTTATATTTGTCGCTCCGTTGCTGTCGGCACCCACCAAATCTCACTTGTCCTCTATGGGTCGCAGGAGAGCTATTGGCATCTTCTACAGTCTGTGGTTAGTACACCTAGCTATGCTGCTTTTGCCCTGGGGTCTTCCAGCCTTGTGGCTGGCGGCTGGGTGCCTTCTACTGGTGCTGTGCAGAGGCTTTCCCTAAGGCTTCTGTGAGCCTGTAGGGTTTCCCCCTAGGCTACTAAGCTGGGTCTCTGGAACTCTCTCCAGCCCCAGTCCTCTCCGAGATCTCCGGCAATCCCTAGCCTCACCGGGTGGGCAACGGCAGCTGGGGGTCGCCCCGTCCTCTGGGCTTCTCTCCGGGCCTCTGCCGGGAGCTCTGAATGCTCAGCGTGGCCCCTCTGCTACCGGCAGACAGAGAGTTTTGTCTGCTGCCTGGCGGAGCTCCGGCGCTTCCCCTCCGGGTCGCCGGACCCGCCTTTGAAAGTTCCCCCGCCCCGGTCCTCTCCGAGATCTCCGGCAATCCCTAGTCCCACGGGGCGGGCAACAGCAGCTGGGGGACGCCCCGCCCTCTGGGCTTCTGTCCGAGCCTCTGCCGGGAGCCCTGAATGCTGGGCGTGGCCCCTCTGCTAATGGCAGACAGAGAGTTTTGTCTGCTGCCTGGGGGAGCTCCGGCGCTTCCCCTCCGGGTCGCCGGACCCGCCTTTGAAAGTTCCCCCGCCCCGGTCCTCTCCGAGATCTCCGGCAATCCCTAGTCCCACGGGGCGGGCAACGGCAGCTGGGGGTCGCCCCGCCCTCTGGGCTTCTCTCCGGGCCTCTGCCGGGAGCCCTGAGTGCTCAGCGTGGCCCCTCTGCTACCGGCAGACAGAGAGTTTTGTCTGCTGCCTGGCGGAGCTCCGGCGCTTCCCCACCGGGTCGCCGGACCCGCCTTTGAAAGTTCCCCCGCCCCGGTCCTCTCCGAGATCTCCGGCAATCCCTAGTCCCCCGGGGCAGGCGTCTCTCTGGGACCCTCCGGGCGCCCCGAGCACCAGGCTGGGTCTCCCCGCCAATGGCGGGGAGAGACTCTCCCCGCGGGCTCAGGTGTGCAACTCCAAAGTTTCCCTCTGCGTTTAGGAGTAATTGCAGGGGGTTTAAGTAGGGTTCTGGTCACCTGTTTCCACCGTCGCTCCTCTGTTGTGTTCTCGCTCCTGCCCTAGATGTGTGTGGATCCTCTGGGGGCGTCCGTTGGAAGAAAGCCGCTTGCGGGTACTAGGCTGCCCGTCGGGGTCGGAGAGTTTTCACCTATTTCCACATCCTCCCGGAGGAAAGTCCGTCCGCCTTCCGATGTATAGTCGCGTGGGTGTCTCAGACGTCCTGAGATGCTGTCTGGATATCCTTTGTCAAGCGATAAGTGTCCAAATAATTGTAGACTCGAAGGGCGAGAGACAAAGAGGACTACTCACGGCGCCATCTTGGAATCCTGCTTCTGGTGTTCCTTCTTTTTAGAAAATAAAGTCCTCATCTTGTGTTTGAAGTCCTCGATCTTTTTACTTCTTTGATTTAGGCACCATCTATAAACTACAAGACTCAGCTTTTTTATAAAAATTTCCATTTTTCAACCAGAGATCAATAGAGAATGTTTATGTACTAGTAATGTTTAATATACAATAAAGGATGTTTAATATACAATAAAGGATGAATAATATGACAAATATATGTTGAGTTGATCAGACACAAACCAGCAATCATTACAGATGAAATGCATTAATGATGGCAAATAATGCCTATGCTTCTCACTCATTCATGCATCTGGTGGCCTCTCCATGCCAGTTCCCAGCATTCTCAATATAGCATAAATTTCATACAGGCACGTTATTGCATAATAACAATGACTATGTACAGGGTTTAGTATTTTAGTATTTTTCTTACATAGAATGCAATTTAGATTAGAAAGTCGGTAGTGTTGTTATTCTTCTTGCTGTAGTACATTCAGTAACATCTTATGGAACCCAGGGTTCCACAGAATGTAGTTTGGAAAATATTATCCTGGTATACTTGCATTAATGCACATAATTTTGATTATTACCTGGCAAGCCGCAAATCTAACATCCTCCATGAAAATTTTCCTTAATAATGCTAATTTGAACAGTACTCAATTTTGCATTTCCACAGCTCTTGGCAGTGCTCAATATGTAAGGAAAAGATGGAAGGGAGGGAGGGAGGGGGGAATCTTACTAATTCTTACAGCATTTCTATACATTTGATATTTGATATTGATACAGGGGAAAGTTCACAAAATCATTTAGCATAAAATTCCTTGTTCAAATTGAATATGGATATAATCTAAGCTATTAATGTTAGGGGTCAGTCGAGTTAAAACAGGTTTTCCAGTGAGATTTTGCAAGTAGAAAATGTGTTTTTGTCAAGAAAAGTACTCTGAGGCTACAAAAAATAGTTACAAAATTACTAAGATTACGCATAGTGTAGATGTGCTCTTTTGCTACGTTTAAAATTTTGTGAATTCTCAGTTTATTTCCTGATTTTTCCCCATTCTTGGGTTTAATCTTTCCTGGTACCAAACATCTATTTTGCTCAATTGGGGGAGGTACATGAGGAAGGTCAGTGGAATTTATTATGCAACTGCATTGGCGTCCTGTCGTCAATTTATTATGTGATTCTTTACTTTATGTCTGCCTGCTTTGGGGCCTAAATACAACCTAGAGTTGCTCTCCGGATTATAGAGAATCTATCATTTCTATCCATGGATTTGGTTATTTTACATTATAGCTGGTAAGTCTTTTTGAAGTAGCTACCGATAATTACTTCACCATTATTCTGTAACTAAAGTCCCTTATCCCTTCTTAGTGAGGATAGGCAGTCTCGCTATGAGTGTAGTTTTATAGGGTTTGCTTTCAAGCAAACTTATGTTTCTCTCTTTTCTTACTGCCTGCCTTGGCGTTCTGATAGTTTCAAAGAAAGCGTGGAGAAATCATCATACTCCGACTGGCTAATAAATAACAGCATTGCCGAGCTGGTGGCTTCTACTGGCCTTCCAGTGAACATCAGTGATGCCTACCAGGATCCTCGCTTTGATGCCGAGGTAAGAGGAGTCCTCTGGTTGCAGTCTTAAGAGTTCACTTGTCACACTGTTGATGGCATTGGTTGAAGCAAAAAAGGGACATCATACAGATCGACAGCAATCCCTAAATTTACTGGCAATTCTTTTGCATCTTTCCCCTGTAATCTGATTTTTAGCATTGCCTACTGTTGACAGGAAAACTTCCTGTCTCTACCCTGATTGGTGGCAAAATGGCTATCTACTGTGTATTAGTCTGATGCTCTTTTCTGATTGGGTACATTTTATATTAAATGTACCATACACATGTACCCATGCATTAAATGTACCTGTGTACATTTTATGCTAAATTTATTTTGTATTTATTATTTATTTTAAACTATGAAATATTTAATAATAAAAATGTGTATATAACATGGTTATTTCCCAATAGAAGTCAGAATAACTACCATATTTTTAAAAATTGCTCCCAAGAAACAGTAAATTGTTGGTGTTATAGTTTAACATTAATTATATAGGCACATTGTGCTGATATACAGAATATATTGAAACAATACGATTCTGACCTGCAGAATCCTAGGTAGTATAGAATGTAAATTAAATTCATATGAACGTATCAAGGGCCTGCGTGTGTGTGTGTGTTTATTCAATAAATTACAAGTGTCCTATTCTGGATTGCCAAGCTACAATCTGAAGAGTAACAGGAGTTTTTGGGGAAGAAGAGTGAGGAGACGGGTGTCCAGGCAAAGCTGAGAAAGCAGGGGGGTTGGGGAACTGAGGCTGAAGAGAGACGCAGGGGACAGAGCACTGAAAGACTTTGACAGCCGTGCTAGGAGGTTTGAGTATTTATCCTGGGCAATGGAGAGCTGGTAGCTGAGTTTTAGGTGGGGGAGAAGCAGGAGTTCTATTTCAGAAAGATCACACTGGCTACAGAACAAGGGCTAGATTAGTAACCATAACTGAACACTGAATCTGTGCAGCCCTGAGAGGTAGGCGTCATCATCCCCATTTTACAAAAATTGAGGGCTGGTCTATGACTCTGGAGACAGACCAGGATTCTGTCTCAGACTCCACAGCCCTTACTCTTAACCCTGCCCTGTGCTGTCTCCACTGTCTGGAGTGGGACACGATGATGGCAGGGAGGCTGGACTGGTAAGTCTAATTTATACCTTTAGTCGGATCAGCTTTCCAGATCTCTGCAGGGAACTTTTAAATTCCCCAAACTCACCACTTCTCTGTAGCTACCTGGAACTCTCTTCCCCTAGGCTACATCCTCTGTGTATTTTCTCTTCATTCTTGAGCCTCTCACTGAGATGCTGCTACCCTGGAAATACTTTCGTGAACTCCCAGTCTGGATTGGACGTCTCTCCAGGGTGCTCCCTCACCTATCTCAGTGCTGACCACTACTCACTCTCCTCAGTTCTGATTTGTGAACTCTGAGTTACCTTCCTTGGGAAGGTACACAGTCCAAAGCTTCTTAGGTTCTCCTTCTGTAAGGAAGAACACTGCTACCTTGGTTCTGTGACTGGCAGAGTGGAAATGATTTATGGATGTCAATATTTGTATACATGGGCATTGCAACTGAGTTAGTGATTTTATGAAGTTTTGAGTTTTGCTATGTTTCTTTCTTCCTTGAGTTTAGAGAGAGAATACTGAAGAACGAATTTCTATGCCCACAATTTTGTGAAGAAATGCTCTCAGTCTTCTATTATTAACATCAGTAATAGCTGAAGAAATTGAAAGACTTGCTAGGCAGAAAAATCATTAATTGTCAATTCATTGTTACAAAGTCAGCATATTAGATTAGATGTAAAGGGATGATGGTTGAGTCTTACCCCAAATTATAGCACTAAATCTGGTGCGGATTGCTATTCTTCTGCTCTTAGCTTGGGACCATGAAGTCAAATTCTGAGGAAGCAAAAAAAATCAACAAATTACACCATTTTTAATAGTTGATTCATAAGACATATATAAAGGTATAACAAATATTAGGCAGTGAACACCCACCACCCAGTTTAAGAAAAAGAATGTGGTCATGACTTATGAATCCTTGTATTGATCTTCTCTAATCCCAACTCCTTTATTTCCACCATAGAGGTAACAACTATCATAGTTTGAACTTATTCCTTTGCTTCTCTATGTGGTTTCATCCCATATGTTTGAATCCCTGCCAAATATATTGTTATATTTTGAATATCTCTGAACTTTATATAAACTGAATTATACTACATGTATTCTTATGTTCCTTGCTTTTTCATTCAACCTATCTTCCTGAATCACATGAATTTATAATTCATTCATTTATTTTCACTGCTGCAAAGTATTCCATTGTATGGATAAACCTCACTTCACTTATCCACTGTAGTGTTGATGGACATTTGGATTCAGAGTTTTGCTGTTACATACATAACTGCCAAGGACATGCTTGTACATATCTCTAAGTGCACATGTACAAGACTTTTTCTAGCACCTATATCTAGTAGAATGACATGCTAGGTCCTAGGCTATAGGCATCTTCATCTTTACCAGGGAATGAAAAATTCTTGTCTAATCATTGCTCTTTTTTTCTTATGAAAATTAATATCTCAAGAACACTTTTTGCTAAGACAATAGTAAGCTTGAATATACTGTATCCTTATGTCTACAGGCAGACCCTTACCACATCTCTTCCTGATTACTGATACAGACATTTTACATTTTTCTCCACACTGACAGTCCATGCCATTAATGCAGCCTGCCCCACTGATTTATACAAAGAAGAACATGGACTCTTGAGCAAAAATGCGACAGTCATTTCTGTGGGGTTGGGCATGAAAACTTCATGCCCTTATCTGGTAGTTAGAAGCAATGATGTCTGAAGACAGTAACTGTGGTAGGTTAAGCAGTGATTATTCATGGAATCACTCTCTTCCTTATGATAAAATAAAGCACGTACTTAGACCATCATTACTTCTTGGCCTTCCACCGAAAATGCTTTCAGTCTGCCACAGCTAATGTCAGGTTTTAAATGCGAATCTGAAGATGTCTTATACCATGATTTTTACGTGCTCTCTTTGCACGGTGCTAGGATTTAAAGTTACTTTAGGTTTCCCTCTTCTTCCTTGGGGGGGGGCGGGCGGGAATTGGAAAGGAATTAATCAATGCAGATGGAAGTGAGAGAGAGTTCTGCCTAAATACAGACATTTAGTAGATATGTCCTACAATTGTGTGTATGTGTTGTGGTGTGTGTGTGTTATGTTTCACACCAGGAAAAGCAAAATTATTTATCTGTTTGGGCTTCCTCCCTTCTCAAGTATATTTTGCCTCCATGACAGGTGTTAGCTGTTTATGTTAATAATAAATGAAACAAACTCCAGACTGAGCCCCAGCGCTCCCACAAGAGGCTAAGAAGCTTGAACGTTCTTCCCACAAAGCCTGATGTAAGATGGTGATCATATGATAAAGACAACCATTTCAGATAATATTTTATTTAATGTATTAAGTATTGTCCTCAAGATAAAAAAATACCATGACAAAATGGAATTGCCTCATCTTTTTACTAAAAGTAATCCTGGAATCATCCTAGAGATAAAGGGTACCTTTTAGAACTGTGTCGTCTTCCTGCAAAGGTTTGAGTCCTCTCTTCTTGAGTATGGCACGTGGGAGTCATAATTTTTCCCAGGAGTCATAACTGAGTAGTTATTTATTAGTGGTAGAATGTAAGGAAACAATTTTTTAGAACCCAAGATTAATGAATTATCTCCAATGGTTATCTCCATTGGGAAAAGTGCTTTCTTTTTTATTCTCCTCACTCACTGATGTCCCTGAATAGTTTAAGGCTGGTTAACAAGAATGATAATTTTCTGAGAGCTAGCATGGGGGATCCTTTTCAAAGCATTGCTTGTTTTTCACACAGATTTTCTCAATGTAAATCTATATAATGGACTTAAATTTGCCAGAAACACAATTATCGTAAACTCTGATATCTATCCTAAATTTCTCAGTGGCTCAGTGGCGAATTTTGGCAACCTGAATTCTCTTTACTGAACATGAAGGAGGACCCCAATTCATCACGCAGTATAGTGACTTTGGATAGAACACCCAAAAGTGATTGACATTATTCTGGGGCTTCATACTGTAGATATATCAACTTTCAGTTAATAGAAATATTAGTGATTTCTTTAATTTACAGATGAGGAAACAGAGACTCAAGAGCTGAAATGACTTGCCTGAGGCCACACAGCTCCTCAAGGCACAGTATGGAACAGACTCTGGACCTTCTGATTTCTAATTTAATTCTCTCTTTCTGAGTGGCCTCTTGGGAGGACCAGCTGCTGAGGGGCTGGCTGGGCAATAGCGTCGCCACTCTGTCTTTCCTCTCTCCACACAGGTGCATAAATTTTTGGCTGGTAGACCTACCTTTTTGTCTTGTCTGCTCCACTCACCAGCTGAGTAGTCTTCAGTGTACTACTTATATACATATTGCAACATGTAAAATTCTATATAAATATTTTTTATACTGTGCAGTCCTGTATAAATATCAGGTGAAGGTGTTAATCTGATGGAGGACTAGCTTTTTAGTTCCGGGGGCGAGGGGCTGGTGCTAGAAGCAGGTCCTCTTCTCTAAATGAAGGGGTCTTTACACAGAGCAGCAGACCAGCAGCCCTTGATTATGGACCAACCAGCTCCAATGTCCTCTTCCTCCAGAGACACAGTAGGGAAGGAAAAAGAAAATCCCTAGTCAAAGAGAGGAGTTAAGGGTGATTGTTTACAATAAAGAAGGGATGGTGGCAATAATCTGATAACCTGTAAGTCTTCAAGAAAGCTAGGTCTTTCCTTTCTAGTCAGAGGAGGAACCATAACGTGAGTAAGCTGCAAAGATGGTGAAGGCTGGATGCATGTCCTGTGGTCTTAGGCCACCCTGGGGAGATGGTTACCATATCTTCCCCTATAGGGGCCAGCAGTATGCAGACCTGGCTCTTTACAAGAGCGTCCAGACATCCAGGAGCCAGATTACCTAGAGGTATTAGGGATGATCAAATTTCAGGAGCTGGCTACACTGCCCAGGCCCAAGCAACCCACCAATCCTTACAACATATAGCTAAAAGCCAGTTACACTGGTGTATTTCAAACACTGCTCTGCTGCCCACATTCAAATAACTTCATCAGTTAAGGCAATAGATGAACTCCCAAATCTCTGTGGCTTAATACAATAGAGTCTAGTTTTTGCTCATCTTAGACCCAAATAGATATTCGTGATGAGTGGCAGTGGGTAGGGAGGTGTTCCCTGCTGCATGAATGAAATTGTTCAGCAGCAATTTATGAATGACTTGCCCTATGGACCATCTTGTGGATTCTTCAGATCTCTAACTGTGGGTGCCAACCCCTAAACATCCTCTTGTGTGCATTTGGTAGTTGCTTCTCCAATTTGAACTAACACGGTAAACTTGTCAATTTGGGGATTCATGATGCCAGTGTCTATTTTATGTTAATAAGTGAGAATTTACTCTATCAGCCTTTGCTTTAGCTCCACAGTTGAAGTAGAAACTAGATTTTCACATTCTGTATCTTTCCTACCTTGTAATAACTTCTGGGAATTCCTCAGAAACTCTGCCCAAAGATATGCAGCAAGAGAAGGATCCTTATTTTGAAATCTCAGTTTTGAAACTGTTGGTCTTCCTTTTGATAGAAGCTACAAAGGGATGTCTTTAAAGTGATGTAAACCTCATCCCAGGTGCTGGCAGGCACTTGCTGTGAGGGTTATGGGGCAAGTAATCATAGCTGTCCACCTGCTGGGTATTCTCATTGTGATTGTGTTAAATATTTAATGGAGTTCCCTCCTTGTGGTGAACAGAGTGACTTAGTCGGCGAGCCACAGTGATTACTCGCCTTCTGTCTGCCTGTTCAAGTTGAAAGTGGTGCCTGCTGGGCTTGATAGAATGCGTGGTTTAAGGCCAGACTCCTTGGTTTATGGGTGGAAAATTATGACAAATGGTTATATAAAGTAGACACAGGGCCAGAACTAAATTTCTGAGCTTTAAATTCTGCAACCTTATGAAGATCACTGTATGTTTATTCCATTACAAGACTCTGTGATCTTTGAAAAGGATGGAAGGCAGAAATGACCTACTAAATATAACTGATTATATTTATTTATAGTGGCTCAAGAAATACTCACATTCATGGGTTATCATGTTAGCGAGTTTCGCAGTTTCTTCAGCCATTTGCTCCTTGGGAAGGAGGTATCCACGCTTGGCTCCTAAAGACATTGACAGGAATACAATGAATATTAATTTTCTATTGCTGCATAACAAATCACCACAAATTCAACAGCTTAAGACAAACACCCATTTATTATCTCACAGCTTCTGTAGGTCAGAAGTTTGGGTGTGGCATAGCTGGATTCTCTTCTCAGGGTCTCACAAGGCTGAAATCAAGGTGTTGGCCAGGTGGCATTCTCATTTGGATCTTGGCATTCTTTTCAAAACTCATTCAGGTTGTTGGCAGAATTGAGTTTCTTGTAGTGTAGACTGAGGTTCCCATTTTCTTACTGGCTACTGGCCAAAGGTCTCTCAGCATCTAGAGATTGCCCTCAGGTACTAGCCATATGGCCCTCTCATAAGATGGCAGCTTGCTCTTCGAAGCCAACAGGAGAATCTCATTTCAGTTGGCTATGACAGAGGCTTATGTAATGTCAGGAGTGACTTACGTAATCACAGGAGTGGCTATCCCATCACTTTTGCAGTATAACATCACCTAACCATGGAAGTGATGATCCTATCATATTTATAGGTCCTGCCCACACTCAAGGAGACGGGATTATACCGGACTTGTACAAAGTGGAGGGTGGGCAGATGGAAATCTTAGAGATTATCTTTAGAATTCTGCCTAGTACACTATAATAAAGACTAAAATGAATCCACACAAAATATCTATGTCCCGTGAGACAATCTGTATGTCCTGATGTAGAAGAATATCCACAAGAAAGAAAGCAAGCCACAGAGTAATGTGTTAGAATAATGTATAGAAGTATATATAGAATAACTTATGTGGGTGTATGCACATATATATATACACACATGTTTTTCTAATAGACACCTCAAACTTAACATGTCCAAAACAGAGCTTACAATCTTTTTTCTCCCAAGCCTGCTCCTTTCTCTGTCTTCCTATCTCTGTTAAGGCAACTAAATCCTTTCTGATGCTTATGCCAAAAATTTCGCAGACATGATTCTTTCATGTTGCACATCTAACTCATCAGGAAGTCCAACAGTCTCTACCTGCAAAATTTATCCAGAATCTGACCACTTCTCACCGCTCAACTGCTACCACCCAGGTCCAAGCCACCATCATCTCTGGACTATTTCATGGCTGTAGCCTCTTAATCCAGCTCTCTACTTTCACTCTTCCCCTGTATGTTCTCTTCTCAATACAATAGCCAGAGGCTTTTAAATTTTAAGTCATATCCTATCACAGCTCTGCTCACAAACTCTTCAAAGTCTCCTTATTTCACTAGAGTAAAAGCCAAACTCACAGTTCTTTCAGAGGTTTGCAATGCCGTATACAATCTGGCACCTCATTATCTACCCTCAGCCCTCATTCATACTTCTCCAGCCACGTTGGTCTCCTTGTTATTTCTAGAACATGCCACTCACAAACCTACCTCAGGGCCTTTGCGCTGGCTACTCCCTCAGCTGAAATACTCTTAACCCAATATCAGCATGGCTCAAATCCTCACCTCTTTAAAGTTATCATTCAAATATTACCTGTTAGAGAAGCCTGGCACCTGAGTATTTCTAATCCCTTTTATCTTGATCTATTTTTGCCCCATAATTCCTAACAGTTTGTAACACATAATTTATTTATGTATTTTTTGTATTGTCTACCATCTATCTTCTCTCACTACAGTGTAGGCTCAATGAAGATGAGGATTTTGTCAGTTTTCTTCACTGATGTATCCCCAAGAACTAGAACAATGTTTAGTACATAATAGACATTATTGTTGAATATTGTTCAGTATCATTGACTATATTGTCTGTTATTTATGCATATATGTTGTTGAATATATTAAAAATTGATGTATGAACGTATATATTTGTAGGAAAAGGTCAGGAAGAACTTAAACCAAACTGTTAATAGTTGCAATCTCTAGAGATGGCAAAATTAGAGCTTTTGATTTTATTTTTAGTTAAAGATTTCACCTGTTTATATTATTTTTGTAATCAGCAAAATTACAAAGCTAACGCTTTATATCTTATGTGAAATTATATTTTACCAGGCTATTGTGAGCCCTCCAAAAGCGATATACTATTACTCAAACCAGAATTGAAATAATACAAGATCTAAGTAAATGAGCTCGCCTTGCTGTATCTCTGGGGAATTTAGATGGATTATTTTCTGTTGCCCTTGCCAGCATGGAGTGTTGCTTGGCTTTTATTCTAAGATCCTTGTCTGAGACTGTCCCAACAGCATGTACAGAGACTGCATTTGCAGATGACCTGCTGTCATATCAGGTGGCTTCTTGGAGTGCATATTCTATTTACAAATACCTTCACCATTAAACAGTTATTCTGGCTTTGCTTTTAGTTGGCATTGTACTTATGAATTCAACTCCCAATAATGACTTGCACTGTAGTACATCATCTGTGAAGCTTTCTGCCCTTCTTTTCATGCTAGATTCAAAAGAGCACCTTAAAACAAATACACTTATGTACAACAAGCCATTATTTGGTCACTATAAGGTATAATATTCTCTTGCTTAATTTAGTATTTCCTTCCATTTGTATAGTTATGGAGACAATTTTCAGAGCCATTACACGCAGGGTTTGTTTTCTACCTGCAACAGGAATGAACAATTGGACCCTACATTTACATATGAAAGGTTCAGCATGGGGAATGGCAGAAAATAACTAAAAAGTGGGACTGGCCTTATGCATGGATGGTTTAGTGTTCTCTGTATTTGTTACAAATTCAAGAGTGGTGGGAAGCCCGTCAGCACACAGATCTCCTCCTTCATGGGTGGCCGATGCCCACAGTTACACACTTAAACCTGAGGTGTCATCATCCTAAACCTGTCACCTTTCAATCCCATGCAGCTCTTCCATATGAAGTTCTTTCTCTGATTTTTTTATTAAAACCCGTCATAGACAACTCAATAGTTCTTAACCTTGCAATGTAGCACTTAAGGATAATGGCACTCCAGGCTCTAAGATTCTTTGGCTTAAAGCATTAAAGCCCATTTTGCCTGTCAGATTTTCATAGCAAAGCACTTCGAGATCTGGAATGCTGAGTGCGAGCCTGGTAGGACAGTTCATTGTCTATTCTCTGTAACACCTTCTGGTCTATCAGTTATACTTCTTTTACAATGGGAAATGTGCAAAATTGAAACCATTAAGCGACAGAGCTCTGTGGATCTGCTGAGATGCGTCTGCTACTGGTAATCTCTCAGTTACTGATACTTGGTGTAGGACAGTTTGAGATTCTTTCCTGAGAGGAGGGTTTGGTAAGGAAGAGTGGATAGTGGATATAGGATTTCCAGATGACCAGGAGGGCCAGGATGGTTAGGAGGATTACTAAGACTTGCATAAGATATAGAATGGTGTACTTGTCAGGGATGAAGACAAATAGGGGTCCCATGGTTTTAAGAGTCAAACAGACTTTGCTGCATAGGTGGTGGAGACAATGCCTCAGTTCTAAGCCCAAAGGTCAGTTATTTTTTTGTGCTTTTGTCTGGAGTTTAAGGAATCATTTGTAGGCAGTGTTCTAGAAGCCATTAGGACTGCTCCTATGTGCAAGTAAGATAGGCAAAAAGAACCCACCTCTCTATTGTTTCAGGGAAATCAAGAGACTGACTCCGAACATCTCTCTCAGCTTGTCCTAGTACCAGAATTTTCACTGGTAGATTGACATTCGGGGGATGAAGTGTTGCTTTAGATTATTGTTAAAGTTGCACATATCTTTCTAGGAAGACGGAACACATTGCACATGATTGAGTAGTATTACATTATCACCAATTCATTTAACACTACCTTTGACTGCCTTTGAGAGTCTGGAAAATATGACAAATACGTTTTGATGGCTCCAAGAGATAAACCACCTTTAATTAGATTGATTAACTAGACAGACCCAATGAGGACAGAGACTAGGCAAAATTTTTAAGTAGACAGATCTTTAGTTGGAGAGAACATGACACTCCCAGATAATATATTTATTTTAACTGTAGCCTCCTAGAAAGTCTGCTTAGTCTCATGTGGTCTAATGTTTGGGACTCGATGTGTATTTTAAACTGAGAATTATTGAGCAGGGTCCCTGTGGAACATTGGGCTAGATATTTTTGGGTAGGTAGTCCTTTCAATATTAATAATATTTACATTTGTAAAATGCCTTACAAATTTTGAAGCCCTTTCACACATATATTCTCATAAAACAACTTGGAAAATAAGCAAAAGCACAAAGAGGAAAAGATGAGAATCTTCTATAATTCCAAAATCAGAGATAACTAATGCCAACATTTTGGTGTGCAGGAGATAAATATTGATGTGAAAATTGAGGCATGGAGAGTTTTGGTGACTTGATTGGGGTCAAGAGGCTGATAGTTATTTTTGAGCCATTGACTGATACGATTTGGAGACTTGGGTTTATCTGATGAACAGAGACGATTCCTTCATTCATACTGTATTATTCCTCTTTATCCCTGTTTGGGATTCATTCTTCAGAGGTCTTGAGCTTCTATGATGAGCTTCATCTCCCTTCTCTTTCTCCCTCAGCCCCTGCAGAGGATGATGTATGCTCCCCGTCACTGCTGTTTCATATGGTCATATAAACTAACCTGGATTAGTTTAACTTTCCAGAAACAATAGCTATTGCCCCAAATAGAAGACTAGGGGATTGCCGTAATGATCTTAAATTTGGACAATTTACTCTCATCCTACTCTGCCCTCCTTCCTTCTGCCCGCTCTCCTCCTTGGGCTCATCCAGCGTGCTAATCATCACCACCCCCTCTTCCCTGGTCTCATAGCCAGTTAGTGTGGCTTCACTTCCTTCCCTCAGCCACATGGGAACGATTTAAAGACGCTCTCAACATTCTTTGTTGCTTCTCCTGTCCTCCTGTGCTCAGCCCATACAAGACTAGCTCTGGATTGATGCAGCTCTGTTCTCTCAACGTGGCCTTCCTCTCCTCCAGAACTAACCACTTGACTTCTATTCCTGATCCCATCCCTTCTTCCCTTGACTACCTTTTCTTTCAGTTAGCCTTTTGTGTTACTAAATTCAGTAACCCATTTCCAGTGCTTATCCTATCTGACCATTCTGCGACATTTGACACAATTGTTCCCCTTTAGTTCTATTTAGAAAATAACTTTTTCCCTTGTGTACAAGTAATCCATTATCGAAGATTTAGAAAATAGAAACAATAATTTAAAAGCTCCCATAGGCAGAATTCTTTCACAATGTGTACATATATCAAATCATCATGTTGTACACTTTAAGCTTTTTTTTTTTTGAGGGAGATTAGCCCTGAGCTAACACTTTAAATATGTCAGAATTTTGTCAATTGTCCTTCAATAAAGCTGGAGGCAAAAAGGATCAGTGGTTGCCAGAGGTGAGCAAGGATGGAAGGATGAATAGATGGAGCACAGAGGATTTTTAGGGCAATGAAACTACTCTGTATGATACTATAATGGTGGATACATGTCATTACACAGTTGTCAAAACCCATAGAATGTACAACATCAAGAGTGAACCCTAATGTAAACAATGGACTTTTGGTGATAATGATGTATTAGTGTGGGTTCATCAAATATAGTTAATGTACCACTCTGGTGAGTGATGTTGACGGTAAAGGATGTTGATGTGCACGTGTTCAGGCAGGACACATATGGGAACCGTCTGTACTTGCACTCATTTTGCTAAAACTGTTCTAAAAATCAATTCTATTTAAAAAGTAAAGAAACAAAAACTCCCATAGGCAAATAATTCAAAGGGAACTATTGTGGTTTAATTTTTCCGGGATTTTCTAATGTATATAATATGTATTCGTACACCCACAGATACCCACACTATTATCACTTAATATATTAAAATTTCCCATGTTAATAAATATTCTTCTATAGCATGATTTTAATTAGACGGATAATATTCCATGGTGTGGATGTGCAATGATTTACCTAAACAACTCTCTTCAGTTGAATATTCAGGTTATTTCTAATATATCATTATCATAAATAATGCGATGGTTCACACCTTTTTATGTAAACTTTTGTGCATAGCAATGATAATTACCATAGGATAAATTTCTAGACATGAAATTGATAAGTCAAAGGTATTTATTCTGTTTAGACTCTGGATACACGTCAATAAATCCCTCTCTGGAAAGGTTGTAGCAGTGTGTTCACACATTAGAAATGCTATGAAGCCTTTAGGTTCAGAGTATGAGCTTTGGAGTTGTTTTCCATCCCTGTCACTGACCCCACCGTCTTCTTCCTGCCCTAAATATTGTGTCTCCTCAGGTTCAATTTTTCGTGCTTTTTGTCTTTTTCTTGGATGAGTTCTCCCTTGGAGATTTTACACACTCAGTTACCACCAGAGCCTGATGACTCTAAGGTTACTGTCTCCAGCTCCTCTCTCATTGCCATCTCTCAATTGTAATGTGTGTGAACTTGAACTCAGTATCGGTTCCATCAAACTTCCTGAGTTCCCCACCTCAAGGAACTCCTCCACCCTTACTTAATGTTACCTCTGTAGGGATGAGAGAACACATACTTCCACCTCCCCAGAATAAAAAATTCTTTTGGGAAACTACAATAATTTTTGGTAAACAAAATTCTTTTTTATTTCACTGGCAAAAAGCCTAAGGTTTGTTTTTCTCCCTACCGGCTTCTCAATCTGTCTCTCTCCTTGTTTCTCTCACTCATTGCATGTTTTTCTTCTTTTTGCACTGTGACCTCCTCCCTCAGCCGCTTCAGATTTCCTACAAGAGGTTAGAGAGGGGCTACGGTTGTCCCAGAGTTGGCAGAGGCAGTTGTGCCTACTGCTCAGTGCTGGTTCAGGACCACTGACAATTGTGTATGACCCTCAGCAAGACGAAACAGAGCCAGCCACTCTAGTGCTGCGCTGGCTAGCCCAAGTCTGTAGATTATACCTCCCAGACCTCTCCAAAATCGACCTCCTTCTCTTCATGCTCACTAGCATTGCTGTAATTCAGACTTTATCCTTAGGGAGAGGAAGGAAATCACTTTGTTCTTTTGGAAGATAACTTTAATAAATGTGTTTGTTATTGTCTGGCTTCCTTGGAAATAGTGTCTCCACTTTAAAGGCAGTTAATCTCTCTAAGTCTTATCTGATTGTTAGGAGGATGTTAACAGTAACTCATAGGGTTGTTTTAACAAGTATATGAGGTGATGCATTTGAAAGTTCTGAACAAGGAGCCTGACAGGGAGTGAACATCCAGTAAATGTTAGCTTATCATCATGACTGTCATCATCATCTTTGAAGACCCACTTTCAAGGATCTAAAGCTGCTTCTGATTTCTCTGAGCAGTCAGTTACTGGCTTTACTATAGTGTTTTGAACATTTTTTACTTGGACATTTATTTTATATTAATTATTTCTACCTTTACTACACTGAGCTCCTCAAGGATAGCAGCTCTTTGAATTCATTTTTATATCCTCAACATCCAGCAATGTGTCTGGAGCAATAGAGGGTGGCAAATAAATATGTTGGAAGAATGCACTGAATAAATGGTTTATACATCAAAAACTAATGTTTTTGGTTTTGTTTTGTTTTGAATCTGGAATTCCCAAAAATCATGATGTAATTCATCCTATTAGCAAACTAAAAAAGAAAAAAGATCATATGATCTAAAAATCACATGATTGAAAGGTATGGAATTGAAGAGTAAGATGATGTGCCTAGAAAATCCAAAGCACTATAGATAAGATATTAAAGTTAATAGTTGAATTTAGCAAGATTGATGGATGCAAGTTCAAAATACAAAAATCAATTATATTTCTATGTCCATTTAAAACATTAGAAAATAAATTAATAACACCATTTACAATAACATGAACTTTCAAAACACCAGATTCAAATATAACAAATTATGTCTAAGACTTCTGCATAGAAAACTAAAAAACTTTGCTTAGAGAAATTTTAAGAAGCTTAAATAGAGGGATGTTTATGGATTGAAAGACTCAACTTTGTAAAGATGTCAGTTCTCTCCCACATTGGTCAATAAATTCAAGAGAATCCCAATAAAAATCTCAGCAATGTGTGTGTGTGTAAACTTCAAGTTGATTCTAAAATTAATATGGAAACACCAAGGGCCAAAAATAGTCAAGACAATCTTAAAGAAGGACAAAGTTGGAGGATTTACACTACCAGATACCAAGACTCATTATAAGATCTTATTATTTAAAGGAGCATAGTATTGACATAAGGATAGACACATAGATCAATGAAGTAGAATAGAAAGTCCAGAAACAGATCCAAACATATATGGACACTTAATTAATGAAAAAAGTGGTACTGCTAAGTGGTGGGGAGAAGTATTCTTTTTTCCCCCAAAATGGGACTGGTCAATTGGATACCCACTAAAAAAAACACAATAGAATCTTGATTCTCAGTTCACACTATACGTGAAAATCATTTTCAGTTGGATTGAATATCTAAATGTGAAAGTTAAAACAATGAAAATCTAGAGAAAAGAATAGGAGAATATCTTCATGAGCTAGGAGTAGGAGAGGATTTTTTTAACAAGACCAAATATGTACTAAAAACAAGAAAGTAGCATATTAGTATCAAGAGCAGAAGACATCTGGAAAATTAATTTCTCAGAGAAAAATAAATCTCAAAAAAAAATCCAAATGTAAAATTTAGGTGTGTAAATTAACTTCCAATTTCAAATTTTTAAAATATAGAGCTCTTGCCTTCTACAGTGAATATTTAAAAATATAAGAATTTTTTTTTATCTCAATACCTATGATCTGAAACCTTGACATCTTATTTTTTCTCCTATAGTATTGGGATGACAGGTTGACCTTTCTCACTAGAAATCAAGATCGTATTAACCCACAACAGCCTTTCAGTCTTTAGTAGCTCCTATCTTACAGTTCAAATATGAGCCATTGGTTTTAATATTAAGTGGAGCTTGTTATTGAATGATGTTTGTTTGATGCTGAAAACTGTACCTTCATATTTCAAATCCATCATTTCCTGTCAATCCGTTAGGGTACAGAAAGAAAATCTTTGAACCTCTGCATTTATCTTATCTTTTGCAACTTCAATTTTTTGTATATGATTTTATAATATACATAGTAAATTAGTAATGTTAAAAATATAGAACATTAAAAGCAAATATACATAAGGCAGCATTATAGGCTCAAACATTTTTACTAGCAGATGTACCCAATCCAAGAGAAATATTGACCGCTGGTTTAATTAAAACGCTTTGACTACTCAGAGCAGAAACAGTTGTCAGAATTCTTGTTTGGTGGTGCGATTGTGATCAAGATGGTTATACGTCCAGCTCTTGACGGCTGCAGGAATTGGGCGAGGTAGTGCTGGTGTGGGGAGTTTTGGTTGATTCATATTAAGGCTTGATTCCCTTAGGATGTTCATTGCGATGTTTTAAATTAAAAAAGAGAGGTGAGTGTATACACTTAAAAATTAGATGATAACGTATCTTTTTAAAAGTTATTTCAAATTATCTGTTATGAAGAGTGGTAAGCTGTAAGTCGGGAGTGGATAGCTAATACTTAATTTAATTAACTACTTTCTTATATCCTAGGCTGACCAGATATCTGGTTTTCACATAAGATCTGTTCTCTGCGTCCCTATTTGGAATAGCAACCACCAAATAATTGGTAAGACATTACCTAAATAGTTCAACTTCTTTTATAAAGAAATACAGATTTACTTTAAAATTCATCTATATCTTTTTTATGTATTTCCTCTTTTAATGTGCAGGACTTATCAACCTATGTTTCTTGTATAATCTCAGAAGTGCAGACTCCTGATGAATCGACATTAATCAGAACAATCAACAAATATTTATTCTTTCAAATAAGAACCAATAATTTTGAAGTTGGAGGGGATCTCAGAAATCAGTCAACAAATAGAACTCTTATTTTGCCTTGTGGAAATTGAGGCAGGGAGAGAGACAGAGACAGAGACAGAGAGATAGAGAGACTAAAAACTTGAATAAGGTCACAAAGTGAGTCAGGATTAAAACTGAGGCCCTCGTAACTCCTAGTACAAATTTTCCCACTACATCTATATGTTTATGTCTATGCTGTTACACATGGAGTAAATGCAAAAGAAGAGAGAACGTGCATTACTAGACATATACTGAACATACATCTTTCTGCCTGGATGTTTCTGAAATAATTACACTTTCCCCAGAATAAGGGGATTGTGGGCCAAAGCAGCTTCCAATGTTTCTCTCCCTCCCTGCTCCTTTCCCTCCTCTCAAAAACTCAAGTTAGGAAAATATCAAACATAAGAAAGACGTCTAAGCAAGAAGAGGTCAGTGGTTAAAGTAAAGTTATGAAGGATAGAGGCATTAGTTCAGATTTTTGAAACACAATGAAAATTAGGGGTTTTTTTAAGAGGCATAAGGTAACTGATGCATTTGGTAACTAATTCATGTATTTTGCCTCTCTTTGCTTCCCCATAAGATTGCCTGTTAAACTCTAAGACACCACTACTTACCAAAGGATGTAGTATTCTGTCAATGTTATCAAGACTTGAATTCCAACAGAATTTTTTCATCAGTTTGCTTAATTTGCAGAGAAACACTGTTACATTATTGAACATAAAGAATATTCTAGGGGCTGCCCCTGTGGCCGAGTGGTTAAGTTTGTGCCATCCACTTCAGCAGCCCAGGGTTTCACCAGTTCAGATCCTGGGTGCAGACCTGGCACCCCTCATCAGGCCATGCTGAGGCGGCATCCCACATAGCACAACCAGAGACACTCACAGCTATGATACACAACTGTGTACTGGGGGGCTTTGGGGAGAAGAAGAAAAAAAAAGATTGGCAACAGATGTTAGCTCAGGTGCCAATCTTTAAAAAAAAAAAAGAATATTCTAAGATTTGGGAAATTGAGTCTCTAGTACAAAGCACTGAATTACATCATGTACAAAGTTTTAAATATATCTAAGTTTAAAGAGAAGAGAAAATCCATAAGAAACATCGTGTGTGATCTGTTGATGTCCAATGGCAATCTCACATACAGTCCTACAGTGCATTCCTAACAGTCAACATCTGTTATTCTTTCAAAATTAAGACTGTAGTTTGCCTGTTACTTGCTAAAAGATTTGCATCTCATTATATATGTCTTCTAGCCTATGATGGCTTATCTCCCTGGTGGAAGGTTAAGTGTTTTTAAAAATATGAGTGTGCTTTAGAATTACAGCTATTTTTTTGTTTGTACTAAATGGGGACACAGGAATGGTTTTCAAGATTGTCCAGTTTTTCTGGTTGGAGTTGTGTGTTGTGATAGTCATGTCCCCAAACATCTGGTATAATGCTGGAAATGAACTTTGGAAAGAGGAAGCACACATAAATTAATTTTGTTACAGCTATATGTACCCCATTGGTAGCAGGCAACAGAACTAAATTTGCTTTGAAGGTTAACTGTGCCATAATTCGTAACATTTCTTCAATGTTCAATGTGGAGCAACATGCTTTACAAACATTCCAACGTTATTTCATTTAATCTTCATAACCCTCTGAGATATTTAACATTTAAATCCCCATTTTACAGATGGGGAATTTCAGTGCTAAAAAGGTTAGGTAACTTGCTCAAGGTAACAGTTGATGGTGGAGTTGAAATTTGAACTGAGACAAGTCTGACCCCAAAGCCCATGTTCTTAATCACTATACCATACTGCCTCACTCAGCCACTGTGCTTCATGAAATTGAAATATGTATATACATATATATACATATGTATATATGTATACATGCACATACAGCTAGATATACTCAGTTATATATATAATTGCATATATATGTATGTTTATATGACAGATATATCAGAGTTACTGTGCACAGTCATCTTGAAAACTATTTTCAGGGAATCAGATTGATGCCTGGTAGAACTCGAGGCTTCGCTGAGACCTAGTCTGGATATCACAGCCTTGAAGATAGACTGCATCGCTGTACGTGTCGGATCACTCTCCTGGAGACAGTGGGCACTAGAGAGAGCAGAGATTAAACTGAGTGTCTGAGTTACTTAAAGGAGGCACAGAGTCAGCTGGGGCTTACTATATTGTAGTAATACAGCGTCCGGTGCTGAAAATGACCACATATCCCAAACTCTTCCCACAGGAGTGGCTCAAGTGTTAAATAGACTTGACGGGAAACCTTTTGATGATGCAGATCAACGACTTTTTGAGGTAAGAAAATAAATTTGTGAACCAAGGGTTATAGCTGAGTCAGCAATAGCCTCCTGGTGCAGCTTGCCCAAATTTGTAAGGATAAATAATTGTTAATCAATTACCATTATACTTACAAGTTTTGACAGAATTTAAAGGAAGATTTAAATAATCTGTCAATGCTTAGGTAAAATTTGATTCTATTTTTTACTAATTAGATTATTTTGCGACTGTTGATTACTTTTATCCTAATGCTATTACAGAAGTGAATTGCCCCCTCTTCTCTCCAAAGTATTGTCTTCTTCTTGTCTTACTCGCGTGTGTTCAGAACCAGTCTTGAGACTTCTTGCCAGCTCTGCTAGGTGTATGGCCCTCACCTTTCTTATGTTTACAAACTTCTGTTTACTCCAGTCTGCCCTCTAGCTGGATAGGTTAGCCTAGAATAGGCTTCCCCATAGACTACCAGCAGCCAACGTGAAAACCCTGTGATCATTTTTCTCTAGTCGAGAATATCTCACAGCTTCTTTATTAACTGGTTCTAAATCTGTCTTCCTTCCACTTAACATTCACCTTAAGAGAAAACTCACTTGGTTTCTTCACCAAAATATGTTATAGCTTAGCCACTGACAGAGGTTTTTTTGGTTAAATGGAATAGAACTATTAAAATTAGTCCACACTCTCAATAAATTAAGAATACATTTAAACAGATTGTACTTATGCTTTTAAATGTGTAAAGTCATTTTGTCACAATCACATTAAATCAATAACTTTTCCTCATGTGCAACGTGAGCTATAAAGTTGTTACATGACAATAGTAATTAAGAATTTTAATGTGCATATTTCCCCAAGGTCTACCTTTGTGTACAATAAAATTATATTTTCAGACTCATCCCTGATGACTGCCTGCTTCATATTAGATTATGCCAATAAGTTTTTGCAATTTTTAATTAGCAGGCTTTCTCTTTCCTAGGCTTTTGTCATCTTTTGTGGCCTTGGCATCAACAACACAATTATGTATGATCAAGTGAAGAAGTCCTGGGCCAAGCAGTCTGTGGCTCTTGATGTAAGTACAGTATTTATGTCAGAATGGTACGCTTAAAAGGCATAATTTTACAAGGGAAAAATATCCTTGTTATGGGCTTGACTCTCAATTTTTAATTATCTATTCATTGAGTCTTAATCATTTTTGAGTCGTGAGTTTGAATTTGATGAAAACTAGAGACCCTTTCTAGAAAAATGCACATGTGCTCACAATTTTGCATATAATTTTAAGGAGTTCACCAATTCTTTGAAGCTCATTCATAATGTTGTACTGTTAGATATAGATTTTAAATATTAGGTTTATTAGAAGTGATGATGCAAAAATAATTTGTCAGGATTTTAAATGCATTATGAACTTATATTGAATATGTATAGATATTCCGGAAATTCACAACTTTTCTTACCAGAAAAGCTTACTATAAAGATATGTGACCCAGAGGGGGGAGGCTGCTCCTGTCGTTATCCAACTCCCCCCCAACACACACACACACACAAAGCACCCAGAACTCCCACCAGTTTCCCACCCCTAGACCCCATGTCCTCTCAGACTCATCAGGTTCTCAAAGAACAGTTCTTATCTTCCCCGAATCCCAGCTGGTTTTGACCCAAGACCTGTTTTTTCCCAACTTCTGCTCTGTAGCTATTATCAAAGATTTTGCTTATATCTATGAAATACTTATTAAGTAGGGCAGATAAAATGTCAGTATATATGACATTATATATCACGTAATATATAACATTATCTAGAACAGTATAATATAATACATTTGAATTTCAAAATATTCAGTGTACCAGGGGAGATATTGGTAGAAAGGGAAAACCAAGAGAGGATAAGTAGGCAAGTCAATGGTACCTGCAGTGCTCTGATTTGGGGTTTAAAAGACATAAAATTATAGCTATCTGTCTATATACTTTTTTTCTCTTGACTAGATCGTGAATTCTAAAAACAAGGGGATTTTTATCTTTTTGTAATCTTATTCCCAGTGCCTAGCAGGGTGCTTAGCACAGAGAAAGTGTTTATTGAGTGGTTTTTGGATGGAGGGAGGGAAGGAGAGAAGAAAAGAGGAAGGAAAGAACAGAAGGAAGGGATTCTCTCTCTGAGATAGTCCTGCTTTGTTTATATGTAAAATCTTTACAGCGAGGAATAAAAACAATATCTATAGGATTAACTAATAAATGGGTGACCTGTAAACATGCACTCAACCAACAAGAATCACTAGTAGTGCAGAACTCTTTCCAAATCCTGGCTCTGTCACTACCTCAGGTGTGAGAATTAGGTGAGATGATGCATGAGAAGATTTGAATATGCAGTCAATAAAATTATAGTAATAAACATACTCACTATATTATCACTTGCAGTAGAATATTTACCACTGAGAAATCACCGTAGATTTTGAGAAAGGGCAGAGGACTGGAATTTGGAACAGCAAATGTCATGACTCCTTCACCGTCTTCAAAGTTTGATCTGCACAGAGTTGCCTCACCCATTGTTTCTTAGTTTCTGCAACTATAAAAAGAAGGACACACTATATACTAGTCCTGCCTAAACTGTGCTTCATGTTGTCATGACATAATTCACACACACACAGAACGTCTCTTGTATACCCATATTCTCATTCCTCACCTACCTCCGAGTGGATCTTCATCCTGTTGAGAAGCAGCTGAAATAACTGGGTTGAAAGCTGAATGGCCATTTACCAGTGAAGGGCAGCACTCTCCCTGGTACTACTTCTTAATCCCCCCTTGACCCAAGAAGCCACAGTTCCCATTACCTAAAAAGTGCTAATATAGCCACGGGCTCCTCACCAGGGAGTTGCTCATTTGGGCGCATCGTGAACACTCTCTTGTTTATGTGACTCAGATATGTTCTGTCCTTACACACAAAAATTATTACTAACACCTCCAAATTTCCAGCCCAACTCTGAGCCTTGCGGCAATCTCACCCTTTCAGAAGTTGACTTATACACGTGGACTTGTATGTTCTGTGTGCTTTGTTTTGTGCCAGTGTCAAAAGTGGCATTCCTAGTCAGAATTCTGGTATGGCCATCTTGGTTTTCTCTCCCACCTCCACTCAATCCCTACCCCACCAGATACCAGATTCTTGGCACTTATGATCAGATGGCATCCACCCCACTCTCCAGCCTGGGAATCCATATGCAATACTATCTGGAAGGATTTCTTATCTTAGGCCTGTATGAAGACAAAATATGACTTATTGAGAACTACTAAACCCACACCCTGGAATGAGATCTACATTACTATAGTATACATTAACTTATGAATGAATAATATATTTTAAATTTATGTATTTGCAAATATTATACATTAATATGAATCATGTAATATTGATGTAAATATTTCTATTAAAAGTATGTATTCGTATCTATGAATTTATACAGCCTAGTCCAGTAAAGGATTTAAAGTGCTTTATAGGAATATAAATGATCCAGAAAATTTGTCTAAAGGGAAGCTAATGATAATAATAGTAACAGAGCTGGGGGGTGTTGGGGTGCTAGCCAACAGGGTAGAACTACATGCAATGGTGTCCTTGTATCATTTCCATCCCTCCTCCCCAAAGACCTGGAACAACTCTCTCCCCTTCTTTCATTGTGGCTAAGGGAAGATTCCCCACTCAGATCTGGCCAGGTTCCGCTCCTTGTGTTGTCTCATTTTTGCTTATTCTCTTTAGTTTTTATCCTACTTGATCTTGCCCAGGAAGATCCATGTCTAAATGTAGCTTTCTCATTCCCATAATCTTACTGCAGTGTCTTTTTTCAGTTGGCAACAGGAGTGAAGGGAAATAATCCACTCCACAGCCCTCAGCGACGGTAACCGCCCTAGAAGCCTTTCCCTCCCCAGAAAGGAAGCACGCATAGTTCATGGCCTGGAGCAGTAGGGAGGATACATTTCTTCCTGTGTGCTTAGAGACCGTGAGAGATAGCACAACATTCTCTTGTCTTTTGAAAATCCTTTCCCTCGGGCACTTTAAATAAAAACACCCCTTTGGCACATTCTCTGGAAGTAAACATTCTCCAGATAAATTGTCTGAGAAGGCTAATCCTCACAAATGCTCGCTCCCTCAAAAATGTTCAGAGCTCACTAGAAGTACGCTTCCAATGCAGGCCTCGCTTGGCATCAATATCCCCTGTGGAAGGGGGCAGCCGGCTTTGTCCAAGCAAAAGTCAGTGTAAGGAGAAGATTTAAAGCCTTGTCTCTGGCATTAGTCTGATCAGTCTAGTTGGGCGTAAGTCCTGGTTCAGTAGATGTTGATCTTGGGCAACCTACTTCACCTCTCAATCTCAGTATTTTCCTATGTTAAATGGGTGTGATAAGAAAAGTGTTTTAACAATTGAGTAAAATAATACAGGGAAAGTGTGTAGAGAGAGTGTTTAGTTACAGTTGGCACTTAGTAAAAGTTAGATGTTGTGTAGCCAGAGCACTTGTTGTATTTAATCTGCACTGAGTTCTGTCTGCTCAGCCCAAGATTTGCTTAAAACTGTGCTGGTGGAGGGGCTGGGGAGGAGGTGTAATTTTTTCCCCTTTTGTCAGAAAGATTATTTCCTGCCTGAAGTTTGAGCTGAAAACAGATCCCCCATTTCCCAGTTCCTCAGCACGCCCTGTGTTACACCATTGAGTATCCCAGCAGCATTGCAACCACAGCTGCTGCACTCCAGCCTGCTGTTCTACTCACTACTGCTCACTCAGCGCACGCCCATTGTCTGTGGCCTGTGTTACCCTATACATTTCTGCAGAAAAGGCCAGGGCATGGAAATACACAATTTCCTATGTCAGACACAGCCATGCAGGTCTTCAAAAGCTATACATCTCAGGGCTGGTCCGGTGATGCAGTGGTTAAGTTTACACATTCTGCTTTGGCAGCCCTGGGTTTACCAGTTTGGATCACGGGTGTGGACCTACACACTGCTTGTCAAGCCATGCTGTGGCAGGTGTCCCACATATAAAGTAGAGGAAGATGGGCATGGATGTGAGCTCAGGGCCAGTCTTCCTCAGCAAAAAAGAGGAGGATTGGTGGCAGATGTTAGCTCAGGGCTAATCTTCCTCAAAAAAAAAAAGAAACTATACATCTCCAAGATCAAAGCTTTCCTCAAAAGACATGCCCTTCCCTGTTGCCACATACTGGCAACTTCAGCTGATTTTAGCCTAGTCTACAAATGGTGAAAAATAGAAATGTAAACATAAAATATTTTCCTCTTTTCTGGCCTTTAAAAAATGAAGTGACTAATACATTATCTGGATTTTGTTTAACAATTGAATTATAAAAAGGCCATGAGTAAACAATTATTTTGATGATTACTTTTCTTAATTTCTCATAATTTAGTTATATAAATCTATTGTTAAAGTCCTTTTTCCTAAATATATAAAATTAATACTCTGAGGCTCTTAGAGAGCAGAAATACTCTGAAAGCTGAATAATGGAACAAAGAGAGGAGTTTACTGTCATTTTTAATAACTTTAGTTTTATGATCCTGATTTCCATTCTGCATGAGTAGCCAAAAGCTTCAGGAGAAATATTCTACTGTATGTTTACACTCTTGAGGAGTAAAGATCTTAAGATAAAATGGGGAAACTTTACCTGAAAGTCCAGAATACAGAGAAAATAAAATACCAACATTGAGGTAGAATATTACTTCTCCATTTTGAACATCAAGATTGGTCCTTTGGGATGTCTTTTCATAAGTATTGCAAATGAAGCCTTACCTAATACTGATGAGAAATTTTCCAGGAAATATAAGTCAGTGTAGTAAGGGACACATTATACACTTTTATGATCAGAAGAAGGAAGGAATGAGGGTCAAACAGAGGGTGTGGAAAGGGCATATGCAATCAGGAGCAAAGCCCCATTTATTCCACCTCCCAAAGGCCTCTCCCATCCATTTCCTCCTTTCCAATTGCTTCAGCAACCATCCTACTTAAGGGCATCATTACCTCTTGACTGAGAAATTGTAATAGCCTTCTATTTATTCTTCCTAAACCATATTTTAGATTGCATCACTCACCCACTCATAGACCTTAAATTACTCCCCCACTAACTATCAGAGTACAAACTTTCTGGCCTTCGGGGCTCTTGGTAATCTTGTACCAAACTGTCTTCCTACCCCTGGATCTCATTTCTCAAAGCATTCTACACTACTTACAAACTCAGCTACATCATAGTCCACAATCAGCTGCCTGCTTCTCTGCCGTCTGATCTTTACTTCAGCATCCTCTCCACTTTAGTTATTCTCTGTTCCAATTATGCCATCTCCCCTCAGAATGGTCTCATCATTCAAAGTTCAATTTAAATGTAGTCTTCTCTACAAAGCTTCTAATCCCATGATTATTTGTTCCTCTCTTTGCCCTATATTATAGTTAATTGTGAGTCTATATGTTTTCCTCTTCTAGAACATGTGTATTAAAGTATGTAATCATGTCTTATCTATCTTTTATTCCTTTCAATATTTTATATATAATGGTACTCAATAAAAGCATATTGAATAAATGAATGCATTCAGCCACAAATAATTATTTTGGTCTACCAAGTCAACATTCCAAAAATGAAAAGCTTGGGCTGTGATGGAGGAGCCAGCAGTCACTTTGGTGGCAGTCTTGCTGGCCACAGACTTGCATAGCATCTGCTCTGTATTCCCTTCCCTCATTATAGGCCATGAGTACAAAATTATTTTTGTTTATTTATTTTGAGGGGACCTCTTCCCAGATACTGTGTCCCCTGGGGTATTTCCTGAGATGATGATTAAGGCGCCAACCTGGCTTCCTGAAGGTAAGGAAGAAGGAGAGAAGTGAAAGAGATGATTCTTCCATAAGGAATCTTCTAAGCACCAAGGAGAGAATTTTCTCTAACTGAGCAATTGAGAGAGCTAGACTCATAGGATGCCGAGAGAATGCCACTTCATTCTTTCTCGCCCCTCTTTCTTTAAACTTACTCTGTTAAATCAATGTTCCCTACTTCTGGATGAACTCTCTGGTAGATTCCATGGCTCTTCTGACACACTCAGGTGTTAAATAGTCTCTGAATTCCTTCCCTTCCCTGGGATAGGAAGCCTGTGGTCAGGAGAGGGGCACAGTGGGCTTCTTTACTCTTCCTCACTTCACCTCCTCCCCTAAGACAGGCACAGGGAGCAAGAAGGAGGTAGGATAAAGAGCAAAGCCTTATATGACTGGTGCTGTCCTAAACTGGTTTCAAGGCCCTCTGTGTCAGACACCAACCTTCTCTTTTTACCGTGAGTTGCTTTGATAAATTCTTCAGAGAACCCCTAGGGCTGGGACTCTGTCTTTGGCAGTCCCTAATGTGGGTTTGTCTCTCCTGACTGACAGGTTACAATCCCTACTCAGTCTCTGGTTTTCAGTGGCCCATCCAGACCCTCCCTCTGTGGGGATCATCTCACTCCTCCAGGAAGTCCTTTTTGTCAGGATCTGTTTTTGTTTTTCTCTTTTTTTAATAAAGGTAAAATAAAAACAACACAAATTGTACTATTTTTAAGTGTCCAGTTCAGTGGCATTAAGTGCATTCACGTTATTGGGCAGTCGTCACCATCATCCATCTCCAGAACTTCTTCTTCATCCACGCTCCAGAATAAGTGTTTAACTCTGAGCCCATTAAACACTAACTCCTCAGTCCACCTTCCAGCCCTTGGCAAACATTGTTCCACTTTATGTCTGTGAATTTTAGTAATCTAGATACCTCATACACAGGTGGAATCAGACAGCATTTGTCCTTTTGTGACTGACGTTTCATTTAACATAATATCTTCAAGCTTTATCCATCTCATAGCATGTGCCAGAATTTCCTTTTTTTCTTTTTAAGGTTGAATAATATTCCTTATAAATATATACCATATTTTGTTTATCCGTTTATTCATTGATGGACACTTGCGTTGCTCCCAGGGTCAGAGTCCTTTTAAGCCTGGTTATCTTTCATGGGTCCATTTGGCCCACGGGAACAGTCACATGTCTTCAGCCATTAGATTGCAGATCCTTCCTTCTTGAAACAGCCCTCTCCTCCTGCCCACTAACCTTTAGAATTTTTAGGCATGAGTCAAGTACCAGTTTCTGATTCCCACACCACACTCGGAAGAAATATATATTAGGTTCTACAAGTGGTTTTCCAGAAGAAACTCTCAAAAAACCCTAACTAAAAAATCTTCAGTATTGGGCTCTCTGATGAAGTTACCCTTTTCTTACTCAGTGAAGAGATGGGCAATGGACAGCTTAGCTTGGAGGTAGCAAAACTAGTTTGGGACATCTTTTTTCCAAGTCCTCCGGAGAAGGCTTAGAAGGCCTAGCACCTCCCTTTAGAATGTAATACCTGTTGTTCAATTATAAGCTCGGACAGAAGGAGTCCCATTTAAACATTCTCTTATCCAACAAAATGATTTTTTCCAGACCAAGTTATTGTCAGACTATGATCTTGTGATTGTCCAAATGATAAATGTCCACCCTTGAAAGATCCATCTTTATTTGCAGATACAGTGGATGCAGGTTATCAGTTACAAAGCCAAATGCAACACATCAGCAGAAAGGGAATTGTTCCCATTTGTAAATTCTTTACTGAAAACATGTTGGATTATGTAAATACTTCTTTTTAAGAAAGGAGAAAAAAGAAACCCAAATGAACTACTTCCCTGAAATGGTCATGTGGTAATTAGTTCCCTATTATTGTCACTACTACATCTTGAGTTTCTTTAAAAACAAACAAACAAAAAACACTTTGGAAGCTGTTCTCTGTGGAAATTCTAGGCTCTTATTGAGCTGGTTTATAAATTATGATCAAATAATTATGGCTTTTTAAAAGACCTGAAGAGAATAATCATGCCAACATTCCTGAACTTCTTTGGATAGCACAGTAAGGACGAACTAAAGAATTTTCACTTGCTTCTTTTTGTTGCTCAAAGAAAAGTCTAACAATGACATGCTAATCGTGATTTTTGGGTATTAGAATCATCAGGGGAGCTTTTAAAAATATATTAGTTCCTGAGCCCTTTCCTAGACCAATTGAGTCAGAATCTCTGGAAGTAGGGACTGAGTATGTGTATTTAGAAAAAGTTCTCCTGGTGATTCTGTTGCACAGTGCAGATTGAGAATCACTTGTATAGAGTGATCCATATGTGAGATAATTTTTCCAAGTCTTTCTTTCACAAAAGGCAAACACGGTATTGGATATTAGTACTTCCTTTATAAATATTTGCTGAATTAGGTTGAAGACAGCAAACGAAATGTGGTAGGACTAGAGGTGCTATCTCCTCCCTGCTTTAAATACCCGTTCATTCTTTGACCCTTCTTACAGCTCCTATTCTCTCCTCTTTTGAGGAGTCCTCTAGAAGATTATCAGTGAACACCTGTGCTCAGTCCTCATTCTCAGTCCTTGACCTCTCTTTTCTGTTCATGCTGTTGACTATTTCCTCCTACCACAGAACAGAAAATAACCAGTCCACTATGGTAATTGACTGTAAATAACTAGTTTATTTCATGGCCATAGGAGAGACCAGGATGCAGAGCAAAGATAGGTGAACCTTAAAAACAAGGAGCAGGGCAGCAATTTTAGTATTACACTGCTCAACAGGGTATTTACTAGAGTTTTACAGACATCTGTAATAAATTCCATTTTCTTTAGTAAAAGGAGAAAGCGTTTCTATTCCAGTGCCTAGAATAGTACCTGACACATAATAGATGCTCAATAAATAGTTGCTTATTTATGTTATTTGTTTATTTATGAATAAATGAATGAAGGAACCTAATTTCATACCTAATCATGTACTTACTTGGTATCTGAAGCATTTTGTGACTTTCTAACAGCTTCTTAAGCACCTAGTTTTGCAAATTTAAGACATAGTCTTATGCAATATCTGTGAAAACTATGTTGCCAGTTTATAATTCTGTAAATGGATTTTACAGATTCCAGGCAGCTGACTATGTGGGGCATTTCCTTGATTAACAATGAGGAAGTATATATGTTTTCATTTCTTTTGTCTCAGTAATGTCTGCTGTGGATGATTATGGTCACAAAGGTATTTTTAAAAATCTTTTTGTTTGGAAGCAGATCAGTCATAGTTCTAGAAATTTCCCCACTTCCATGTTCTCTACTACAACTTCCCTTGGCTTCTATGACCCTATACCCAAGAGGTTCTTCTCCAGTCTTTCATTCTTAATCTCCTCTATTCACCCCTCTTCTGAGTATTCTTCAAAGTTGAGTCGTCTGACCTATTCGCTCCTATTTCCTCTCTACTCTTTCCCTAAGCAATTTCAGCTACTCATAGGGCTTCAGCTGCCATGTCCGACAAAATGATCCCCAATATGTGTTCCTTGTTCATTCTGTCTCTCTTTGAAGCTTCAGACTTTTATTCCCAAATAACTCTTGGTTCTTGTAGGTACCTCCGAAAGTTCAGACTTACCATATCTAACAATTACAATCTCCATTAAAAAATAAATACTTATATATTATTAATAGAATATTGATATGATGTTTTTATTCATGGTGGTTTCTCTCTAACTTCCTCTCTCCCTGGCTTTCCACATCCGGTCCCTTTCCAGGCACAGTCAGTTTTGTTGCTGTGATACCTCCATTTTCATTGCCATCTCCATGGTTCAGGTCTTTGTTTCGTCTTCCCTGTATTAATGCTACTTACTCAAACTGACAATCCTGGCTCTAGTTTCTTCTTTTCCCCACCCATAGTATAAACAATGTACAGATTTATTTTCCTGAAGTACCATACTGGTTGTATTTCTTCTCTGCTCTAAAACCAGTGGCTGCCTATTGCCTACAAAATTAGAACTTTCAAGATTCTCCACTATTGACAGCAGTCTTCTTTTTTTTCACCTTAGCTCTCATTTCTTTTCTCTAGGAATAAAATCTCTGTTAGTTTGTGTTTCTCAAAGATATCCTGAGATTTCCACTCTGGATCTTTTCTCCATTTGCTTAAAGTACCTTCTGACAAACCTCAAATTACATCTCTTCCATTAATGTTTCCTGATCTATCTCCAACAGATGTGATTGTTCCTTTTAATGTCTTTATAAAAGGGCTATTGGTGCTTAAAATCTCTGTTGTGTTAGTTCATCTTCAGATATAAATATTTTACAAAGACTAGTAAAAGCACAGTACTAATCATTTAGATATCTGATATGAGGATAAATATTAGTCAAATTGTTTTCTTATGATTTTTCTATAAGTATGACCCATATATAATAATATTATTTTTTTCTTGCTTGTTCTTTTTTAATGTTTTTAAGTTATATAAAGTATATTGTTAAAGAATATGTAAAAATTATTTAGAAGAAATCAAAATCAGTGGTAACCTACTGCTTAGAGCTAACCACTTTACATTTGGGTTGATAATTTTTTCTTTCTTTCAGCCTTTTTAAGATATCACTGTCAGGGCCGGCCCAGTGTCATGGTTAAGTTCACATGCTCCACTTTGGCAGCCCAGGGTTCACAGGTTTGGATCCCGAGTGTGGACCTACACACCACTCATCAAGCCATGCTGTGGCAGTGTTCCACATATAAAATAGAGGAAGATTGGCACAGATGTTAGCTCAGCAACAGTCTTCCTCAAGCAAAAAGAGGAATATTGGCAACAGATGTTAGCTCAGGGCCAATCTTCCTCACCAAAAAAAAGAAAGAAAGAAAAAGATGTCACTGTCTTCTGGCTTTCACTGTTATTAAGGAAAAATCTGCCATCATTCTTTTGGTTCCCCTAAATGTAATGTATCTTTTTTTCTTTATATTTCTTCTGCTTGGGGTTCACTGAATTTCTTGGATCAAAGGGTAGAAAGCTTTCATTAATTTCAAAAAATATTTGGCTAATATCTCTTCAAATATTTATTTTTCCCTATTCTCTTTCTTTCTGGGACCAGTTGCATATATGTTGAATCTTGTGATATTGGACCACAGGACTCTGACATTCTTTCATTCTTTTTTTCCTTCATGCTTTAGTTTAGGGATCTTCTATTGAACTTTCTTAGAGTTTGCTGATTCTTTCTTCTGTCTAGTCTTCTATAAAGTCCATCCATTTCTGATATTCTGTTGTATTAATATTGTATGTTTTGGATCTAGACATTTTGATGTGTCTTTTTTAAGCTTTAATTTCTCTGCTGAAGCTTCCCAACTGTTATTGATTATGTCTAGCTTTCTTCTACATTTTTAACATACAATTCTTCACAAGTTATTCTAGAGTCTTGGTCTTTAATACTAACATCAGGGGCATCTGTGAGTCTGCCTCTGTTGATTGTTTCTTTGCTTGATTGTGGGTCACATTTTTCTGTCTCTTTGCATGTCTTCATAAATATTTATTGCATCGCAAACATCTTGTATAGGGCAAAAGTAGATGGTAATTTTATTAGATACTGTGTGAGCTAAATAATATTTTTTTGTGTGCTGCTTTTCATAAGAGAGTATGTGATATTTTTAAACCAGGCAGCTAGAATGAGGGGCTGATCATTCAAATTCAACCATCTGTAGTGCTTAACTGGAGATAGGCTGGACTTTCATTAGTTTCAGTTCATTTCTAGTTTCAAAAGAGATAATGGAGCTCTCCCTTTGTCCTTCAACCCAACCCCAACTACCCAGGCTGCACTGAGTGACTGGTCACCATGAGGATATGAGCTAGAAGGACTTTGAGTTGCACCTTAAGTTCATTTCACTTCACTTCCAGATTCAACTCCAGCAGGGCCTACAACTTAACTAATGTGCAAGAATATAAGATTTCTGTTTTCCAGCTCTGCATTCACCACTACTTTCACAGCAGACTTCTCATGGGGGAGAAATTTCAAGCTGAGAGATTTGCTTTTGCATTTGTGGCTCTTCCAGATACCAGTATGTCATGTCAGCCCACACTGTCACTAAAAACTTGGCTAGTCTTCTTCCTTTCAGCAGTCACTCTGCTGATGATAGCTTCACCCCTCCCCCACTTTAAGTAATTGGTTTCGGGTGTGAAAGCAGTCCCTGTTCTTTATTCATCTATAAAAGACTTCTCCTGACTGTAAATTAGTCCACTGGGATTTCTCTGTGTCCACCACTCACTCTCTGACAGCTTTAAAATGAAGTATGAATTTTATTTTATCTCTTTTTTCTTGTTCTTACAAAGGTAGTGACAGTCTTTTAAGATCTTCATCCTATCTGTGGAAATTTCTGACCAATTCTTTTTACTTTCACTGCTGATATGGATATATTAAATATTACCTTTTTTTGGTAATTTCGTGGTATTTTGTCAGGAAGGGAGTTGAACGTATTTTAGTCTGTCATCATCAATCTCTCTTTGAATTGTTCATTTTTCTTGCTTTCAACTCTTTTGATTCATATTATTTGCAAAACCAGGTTCACGAATGAGAATTGTTTCTTTTACAGATTTAAAATTACTGTTACGTTTATTTGATTTCATTTTTACCTTGAAATCTGCTTAGTTTGAAATTAATGTCATCTGTGCTTCTCTTTTATTTTACTTACTTTATATTTTAGAATACATTCATTCAGTGAATACTTCTTATGTTCTAAGCACTGTGCTGGGCACTGAAGATAAAGTAGTGAGCAAAGCAGACCTGGTCCCTGTCCAGAGCTTGGAACGTGAAGTAGGCCTAACAGGCGATGTTACCTCCACTGGGGCTTCAAGCAAGTCCTCTCTGAAGGATATACATTTAAACTGATATTTCCTTACTCAGCCTTTTATTTTTACTACATCTGAGTCATTTTGTTTTAGGCATGTTTCTTGTAAACTACATACGTTGAATTTAATTTTTTAATTCAATCTGAGAATCTTTGTTTTTAATGAGGGATTTGGTTTTACATGTTATTGTATTCTTTCTCAGTTTTTACTTTCTTATGTTTTGCTTTTTCTGAGTTTTACTATATGGATGTATTTTCCCTTTTTACTCCAAGTAGAACTTATTTATCATACTTTTTTTACAAAAGTGCTCTTCAATCAATATTTCTGTAATTAATAAAGACAAAAATGAACCAGTATCTTTTAACTCCTCACTATGTAAGAGAATAAAATGAGTATGTGCTTACCCACAGTTTTCTAGCTTTTGTCCATGTACTATAGGATTTTAATTACATTATCATTAGTAAATTGTTACATTTGCACAATGCAGTTCATTTTTCAAGAAGTACTGCTTATATTTTTCAGTGTTAATATAACTGTATTTATAATACTTATTTAGACATAGATTTTGTTTTGGTAATCTAACCTTGCCTATCAATCCACCTCAAAACTTATTAGTTTAAACAAATCTGTCATTTCTCAATAAGAACTATATCTTGATATATCATCACCTTAGAAAGTTCCCCCATGCCACTTCCCAGAGACACCCACTACCACCCCTAGAGACAACCGCTGTTCTGATTTTTCCACCATACATGAGTTTTACCCATTCTAGAATTTCATATAAATTAAGTTATACAGTATGTACTCTTTTGTGTAAGGCTTCTTCCAACCAGCATAATGCATTTGAGAGTCATCCATGTTGGGTACATAAGTCTGTTCCTTTTAATTGCTGATTAGTATTCCATTGTGGGATTATACCACATTCTGTTTGCTTATCCATTTTCCTCTTGATCAACACATTGGCTGTTTCCAGTTTGGGGCCCTCTGAATACAGATGCTGTGAACATTTTTGTACAGCTATTTTTGTGAACATATGCTTTTATTTCTCTTGAGCTAATATCTAGTATTAGAATTACTGAGTCAAAGGCCAGTATATGTTTAGTTTTATAAAAAACTGCTGATATTTCTTTTTCCAGTGAGATTGTACCATTGTACTTTCCTACCAAGTAACTCCAAAAGTTTTAGTTGCTTCACAGTCTCACCAATATTTGATGCCATCATTGTTTCGGATTTTAGCCATTTTGTTAAGTATGTAATGGTATCTTATTGTGGTTTTGATTTTCATTTCCCTGATGACTAATAATGTTGTACACTTTTTCATCTGCTTATTTGCCATTTGTCTATCTTTTGTGAACTGTCCAAATGTTTTGCCCACTTTTAATTGGCTTTCTTGTCCTTTTATTGAGTAATAGGAGTTCTTTATATATCCTGGATACCAGTCCTTGGTCAGATATATGTATAGTGAATATTTTCTCCAAATCTGCGTCTTGCTTATTCATTTTCTTAATGATGTCTTTTGATGAGCAGATTTTTTATTTTTGATGGTGTCTAATTTGTCATTTCTTTTAATTTTAAACTTATGGCTTTCTGTGATTTAAGAAACCTTTGCCTGCCCACAAATCAAGAATATATTCTCCTCTGTTTTCATATAAAAGTTTTATGGTTTTAGCTTTTACATTTAGTTCTATGATCCATCTCCGTAATTTTTGTATATGGTAGCAGTTGAGATTCATTTTATTATATGTACCATTTATTGAAAAGTTCTTCTTTCTCCATTGGATCACTTTGGCCCCCTTGTTGAAAAACAAATGACTGCATAAGTGTCAGTGCATTTCTGGTCTATTTTTTTCCATTGGTTTGTTGATCCTGAGCTCTTGTACTTTAAAAAATATCTTTATTTCCTCCGATGTGGGTTTAAATTCTGCTATTATAATCTGGGTTCCCTTGAAATTTTTCCGTATGTTAACCCTTCTCCATTTGCGTACTGTTTGCTGTGTATTCGATTACTGAATAAATATTTGTCGAGCTTCAACCTTGTGGAAGACACTGTTCTAGGTACTGAGGATTCAGCAACGAATAAACAAATAATATTCCTGTTCTCACGGACCTTATATTTTAGTGGCAAAAGACAGGCAGTAGATAAGTAAACAAATAAATTAGCAAGATAAACTCATGATGATGTGTCATAAGGAAAACAAAGCAGGGTGTTTTAATAAAGAGTGAAATGGAAATAGGGGGCTGTTGCGGATACCCCCAGGAGAGCCCTCCTTGAGAAAGTAACAGTTGAGCTTTGCTACCTCATTCTTTTGTTTGTTTGTTTTTAAAATTTCATCCAAACCTATTTTACCTATACAGTTTTCTGCTCTAGTTTCAATGAGGCTCTTTCTTCTTGTATCGTATTGAAGAGACCAAGCATAAGATTTCTGAAAGCCAGCCTTGATGGTCTACTAGTTAATATTCAGGTCTCTCACTGCCACAGCACAGGTTCCTTTCCCAGTCAGGGAACCACACCACTCGTCTGTCAGTTGTCATACTGTGGCAGCTGCATGTTGCTGTGATGCTGAAAGCTATGCTGCCGGTATTTCACATACCAGCAGGGTCACCCAGGGTGGACAGGTTTCAGCAGAGCTTCCAGACTAAGACAGACCAGGAAGAAGGACCTGGTCACCCACTTCTGGAAAAATTGGCCCTGAAAACCCTGTGAATAGCAGCAGAGCATTGTCTGATATAGTGCAGGAAGGTGAGAGGATGGTGCTAAAAGACTGGGCAGAGTTCTGCTCTGCTGTGCACAGGGTCACTAGGAGTAATCTACTCAGACAACACTAACAAAAAAAGGCCCTTGTGTGAAATATTATCAGAGATACATTCTCTCTGAATTTTCAGGATGGTGCTCCCTTCCCCTTGGACTTCAGTGTTTACCAAACTAGCGCGATTGGCCTTGAGCCTCTCTCCCTGTTCACTTACTTACTATTAAATCCTCTCTTTTATACAAAAGGAGAACAAACTGATGTTCTTAGTTCCCAAGCTGATTCTCAGTATCCAGTATGTAGGCACAGATCTGTGTAGTTCTGCTGGGCTGAAATGTTGTACTCTTCCCCCAATCCAGTGGATTCTGGGTACCTTGGGTCTAAGAGTGTGTCTATGTGTCTGCTTCACCATTGTGTGTCCTGTGCCAGCACAGGACCTGACACACAGTAGACATGCAAAAAATATTTGTGAATGAATCAAGTACAGTAAGGTACAAATAAAGATCACAATTAAAGTACAATAAGAATCTCAATCTTCAGCATACACTGCTACTACAGTTTTTTAATGAAGTTGGGTGAAATGATTAAAAGTGTGGGGCCTGCCTGCTGGCGTAACACTTAAGTTCGCACTCCATTTTGGTGGCCTGGGGTTCACCGATTAGGATCCTGGGTGTGGACCTAGCACCACTTAGCAAGCCATGCTGTGGCAGGCGTCCCGCATATAAAATACAGGAAGATGGGCACAAATGTTAGCTCAGGGCCAGTCTTCCTCAGCAAAAAGAGGAGGATTGGCAGCTGATGTTAGCTCAGGGCTAATTATCCTGTTAGGATTTTAATTCTAGCTCTGCCACTTTCTATCTGCATATTTCTCAGCAAGTCACTTAACTTCTCTGTGCTTCATTTTTCTCACTTCCCAATCTTGTGGGATTGTTATGAGGATGAAATGAAATAATGCAAGTAAAGTCTTCGCAGTGTTCATAAAGTGTCAATAATAACTGTTATTTATCTTATAACATCCCTCCCATCACACAGTGCTTTATTTACAGTGACTCTGTCTGCCAAAACGCCGGCTAATATTTCAAAAACAGCTACCATTCAGAAGAAGGTCAACTGGCTAATTTTCTGGTTAGTACAAATCCTGGGTCTCTGAGTGAGAGCCCGGACAGTAGAGAAAGGAACAGTGCTCTCCTGTCCATCTTCTCTCAGACCAGAGGGACTGCATCAGGAACAGTGCCCTCTGTCTTCTTTGAGGCTGGAGGGACAGCTTTATTTCGGGAGGTGAGATATGATTCAGCTGCCAGTTATTTTTCTCAGTCCAGCTGCATCTACCTTAGAGTTGGTGAGAATTCTTCCCAGAATCTGGTAGTGCTTTGTCAGTTTTAGTGACAATTTCTGGGTTTCATTTAGGTATTTTGTGGAAAGTGGGAGAACCAACATTGAGAATCAGCCAGATTACTTTTTTAAAATAAAATTTATTTTTTAGAGCAGTTTTACATTTACAGAAAAATTGGAAAGATAGTACAGAGAGTTCCCATGTACATTGCACCCAGTTTCCCCAATTATCAACATCTTACATTAGTGTGATGCATTTTTAATAATTAATTAATACTGCTACATTCTTATTAACTAAAGTCCATATTTTCTTCAGATTCCCTTAGTCTTTACCTAATATGCTTTTTTTGTTCCAGGATTCCATCTAGAATGCACTATTACATTTAGTCATCATGTCTCCTTAGGCTCCTCTTTGCTGAGATTTTTTAGGCTTTTTTTTTTTAGATGATCGTGATAATTTTGGGGAATACTGGTCAAGTATTTTCTAGACTGTCCCTCTGTTTGGATTTCTCTGATGTTTTTCTCATGATTAGACTGAGATGATGGGTTTTGGGAGGAAGACCACAAAGGGTAAAGTGTCATTTTCATCACATCATATCAAGGGTACATACTTTCAGCATGACTTATCCCTGTTGGTGTTACCTTCAGCACCTGGCTGGGGTGGTGTTGTCGGGTCTCCCCACTGTAAAGATACTCTCCCCTCAGCTTTCCGTACTTGTACTCTTTGGAAGGAAGTCACTATGCACAGCCACACCTAAGGAGTGGGGCATTATGCTCGACCTCCTTGAGGCAGAAGTAGCTACATAAATTATCTAGAATTCTTCTATTCAGGATATTTGTCTCTTCTACCTGTTTATTTATTTGTTCAATTCTTTATTTATCTCAGTGTACACTCATAGATATCTATTTTACACTTTGATCATAATCCACTACTACTTTATTTATCAAATGTCATTTTATACCAGAATCTGGCAAGGTAATTTCTTAACAACCACCACAAACTTATGGATATGAACAAGTGGCAAAAATAGTCAATTGGGGAGCCTATATACTTCTTCTAATAATCCTATCATCATTTAAATATTCCTGAAACACTTTAACAGAAACTGTGCAGTTTGTAAGAAATAAATAATCATAATGAATGGCCCACCTACTATAAGCCAAGAACTTACTTAACCCTTGCCAAAACAACATGGAGTACACAATATGTAAATTTCTTAAGCCATAGTACAATACTTTAAGTAATTTCAATCTAGCAGAGGATAGAGACAATTGAAAGTGTGGTTGCCATCCAGGGTGATGAGTTCCAGAAGAGAGGCAGGTACAAGGTTGAGAAGCATGGAGGAGGGGCATCTAAGTCGGAGAGTTCAGTCATTACTGCTTTATAGGGAAGGTAACTTCTGAGTGACAGGTGTCAGTGAGCTCTACAATTTTGAAAGACAACTGGCAGGAACCTTCTAGGAAGAAGGAGGTCATGGACAGAAGCAGGGAGGGATGAGGGGGCGTGCTGTTCAGGGCCTCTCAGTAGAGCTAGAGTGAAGGGCACATGAGGAAGAAGCAGAGCGTGAGGCTGGAGAGGTAGCAGGGGCCAGCTGACAAGGACACTTGTGCTGCTGGAAGGTATTGGACCTTGATTCTAAAGGTGGTGAAGAATCATTGAAGGGTTTTCAGCAGGAGAAGAACATGATCAGTTTGACATTTTAGAGGGATCATTCTGGCAGCTGTAGAGAGAAAATTAATCTCAGTACTTCATAGTCACGCTTTGTTTTTTAACAAAAAATTGACCACGTTTTCTTTTATTTCCTGTTAAACGGCATTTGCTGGTTTTCCAAAATCAAATGCACCCTCAAATGATTTAGCACCACTGCCATGCTCTAAGGAATGTGCTCTGGGATCCTGGACAAGAGTTCTCAAACACAGCAGGACGTTTGGAGTAACTTAGCATAGTCCCCATGGTAACTTGTTCTGGCTTATTTGTTTAAATTTTTTTCTTTCATTAATTTGCATTCTTATTCTTCCTTATTTTTGTTATGTTATTCTTTGGTACTTTTTAAAATGCTGTATGTACTAAATGTTTACCACGTGTCAGACACCACATTAAGTTCTATCTCACTTAACCTTCACCCAAACAGAATGGAGTAGACAATATTATTGCCACTTGGCAAATGGGCAAACTGGGGCTCAGAAAGGCTTAGACACTTGCCAAGACTGGTTTTGTGGCTTGCATTGCACAGCCAGAAGCAGAGCCAGGATTCAAGTTCAGGCCTCCCTGTTTCGAATGAGTGGATCATGATCTAGACACCCCAGCTGCCTTGATGCTGTTCCCTGACTTACTTCCTCCAATCTGATCTCTATGTCTTATTTTTAGTCCTATTTTTGGACTTTCTTTTCCTCCATGGCAACCCTTCGCCCCTGTGGCCCCAGTTTGACAGTGGCCCAAACTAGGCCTGGTCCCTCCTTACTCCTTTCATCCCAGAGGGAGCTCCCAGCAAAACCACACTACTTCACACGTGTAGTTCTCCATAGTGTTCCTGCATAACCAATACAAAAAAGCAATGTATCTCTCTCAAATCATCAACCATGGTAGCCTTGTTGATTATGCAAAACCTATGAGGGGAGAGGTATAGAAATAATGGGCTACTTAGAAGTATGGCAGTAAGTGAAACACTAATAGTTCCAGATATATAAATTATAGATTTGAAAAACCATTGGCACATATTATAGCTGTTTTAGAAATAGCAATAACCAATCCAAGTTGCTCAATTAGTCCAAAAGAATACTATGTTCTCCTCTGTTCCTATTACCAAGAAAAACAAGTAAGCAAGTTCATTAGAAAAGCATTTGTGAAACATTAATGCATTTAATAAGCTACATGATTAAGAAAAACAGCCTCCCTTTAAAACATAATGTGGAGAGCAATGCAATTGTGGGAAAGGAACACTTATTTTGAAACAGTTATAAATTATAGTCTAATATGCATATGTAGTCATGTTGAATCACATGAAGAATTAATCAAAAAAGCCTTGTTAATGTAAGTGTTAATGGCTGAGATCTTTTATGAGAGTCTACTAAAAACTTTTAAAAATTAGCAGAATTATTACCACATGCAACTTTTTCAAAAGAAACGGGCTGCTGCTTTCACCCTAAGGACAGTGAAACAATTGAAACTAGTAACTAAGCAGTTTTTGAAAGTTATATGACAGAAATAAGCCAATCATAATCCTTCACTTATAATAATTTTCTTCTATTGGCATCAGAATGTGTTTAGTTAAATCAACAATATTTAATGAGCATATGTTACATATACTATATATGTTAAATATAAATAATATTTAATAAGCATATAGTATAATCCCACTTATTTGGAGATCCTGCCTACCAAACACAACTCTTTGAAACATAGAAGAGAATTGGGAAATAGGCAAAAGTTGAATAAACACCATAAAATTCATATACTAGAGTTCATATGTTGGACTCATTTGCTCTGATTTCAAACACAATGGTAACACACCTTGCTATTTGATTGCCTAATCAATTATGGTAACCATTAGAGCTTATCACCAAATATTTTTGATTCTCTCCCTTCTGAGCCTGTGGTAGGGTTACACTTTTGCACTCCCTTGAAGTTAAATGCAACTACAGGACTTGCTCTGGCCAGTGAAATAGGAGTGGAAAATGCAGACATTTCCTGCCTTTACTGATGAGGAAACTGAGCCTCAAATAGGTTAAGTAGTTAGGCCATAGTTACAGGACTAGTGGAGCCAGGCTTATGAGCTTGGGCAGTCTGAGTCCAAAGCCCCTGTGTTCAACTGCCAAGCTATACTGCTTCCCAATGTTGGTGTACTAAGTGGTGACAAGTTAAGAAAACAAAACTTGGTAATGAAAAGAAAAGGCCTGCCTTAAGAATTGCTGTAGATAATCCATACAGCAATTAATCCACGTAAGCAAAAGTACTACTACTGACCCCTTTAGATATAGAGAGCATGAGGTCATGATACAAGTGTCTTCATTAAGATCACACGCACCACTCCATGGCCACAATCATTGAATTCTAACAGACTTGTATTACCTCTTTTTACATTTTAAGTTCTTTGTTGGGTTACATTAATCTGTGGATACCACAGGATGGCAAATCCCAGTTGAAGGTTGATATTTTGTTTATTTATTGCTTCTTAACCAACTATCCCAAAATTTAGTGACTTAAAACACACAACAATTGTGCTCATAATCTTATGGGTCAGGAATTCCAAAAGGGCTCAGATAGATGGTTCATCTCTGATCCACATGGTAGCAGCTGGGGTGGTTGGGGCTGGAGGCTGCATTTCAAGACTGCTTCTTCACCCGCTCACATGTGTGGCTCCATGGTACTCATTGGCCTCTCTCCTCTTGCACTTGGTGTTTCATCCTTCAGGCTTCTCCATTTGACTGGAGCTCCTCAGAGAATAAACAGACCTTATACACGGCAGTTCAGGGCTGCAAGAGAGAAAGTTTCAAGGGCCAGGAAATAGAAGCTTCCAGTCACTTAAGGTCTGGGCCCAGTGCAACTGGCACAGAATTACTATTACTTATTATGTTATTAGTGAAGCAGTCGCAAACCCCACCTAGAGTCAAGAGGAAAGGACATAGACTCCACCTCTCGTGAGAAGAGTGTCAAAGAATGTGACTTTCTTTTTTTTTTCCTTCTTTTTCTCCCCAAATCCCACCAGTACATAGTTGTATATTTTAGTTGTGGGTCCTTCTAGCTGTAGCATGTGGGATGCCACCTCAGCATGGTCTAATGAGGGGTGCCATGTCCATGCCCAGGATCCAAACCGGTGAAACCCTGGGCCACTGAAGCAGAGCACGCAAACTTAACCATTCGGCCACGAGGCCGGCCCCTGTGTGACTTTCTTAATCTGCCATAGATAATAATTTGGATGTAGTTGCAGAGTACCTGTTAACTTTCAGGATTTATATAATATAAGGTGCGTTATCCTCTGGCAAGTGCACAGGTACCAATGTTTAGCAACCTATGGGCAAAGGTTGAAAGATAGTCTGGGTGGCTACCAAATGAATGACAGTGTTGTCATTATATCCTAGCCAATAGGTAGTATTTATAATTTTGAGAGTATTTTAAGGGCTTGCCTTTCAAAATTAGATTGAAATTTGGAGCATGATTACCAATGTTAATATTTTAATCTGGCAATGACATAGAATGATTAGGTTAAATCTTTGTTTTGAGTGAATACTTGATGAATGCATCCCTCATCCTAAGTTGAGGGCTCTCTCAGACCACTGGGGAGGTTGACTCCATACTTTTGAAAGAACAAATGCAAAAATCGCATGTCTATTCTGTCAAGAAGATTACTTAAAAGAGAATCCAGCCCAGATGGGCAGGCCACATTGACCTCAAAGTCTATGCTTCTTCTATGGTGATATTGTCATCAAGGTAGATTTCAGTACACCAAGCTCTTTGGAAAATTCCTTTTACTCACATCCCCATGAACACAATTTGGTAGATACTTTTATTTTCTTCTTCTTTCTATATAAACAGCAAACTTGTTTTTTCAAAACCAAAAAAATTCTTTTTTAAGTGCCCAATAAGACGGACCCGAAAAGAACTTGGTACTTTTTTATAACTGGAGTTTCTTATACCCTCTACTAATTTGTCCTACTAGTCAAGTGGAGGACTTTTAGCCTCCTACCTGAGAAGGTCGCTGTTTCTTATATCATAGAGGGCCAGAGGCTGGCTGCAGAGCTAATAGTTTCATTACCAGTACAAATTTCACCTAATACAAAATGAAATTAAAAATCAAAATTACATCTATGTTTTAGATATATCCCTAATTGTTTAAATTTAGACACCTTTGATTTTCTCAAAATGTATCTTTGTATCTCTTTCATCAATAGGGTCCAGGACTGAATGTGTTTGCTCCAGAGGGTCATGTCTTATATTCTGATGTTTCCAGTGATTGCAAATACGTAGCACACATGCCACCACTTTTCCCTCCCAATGCCAGAGGAAGATGTCATTAATCAATCCTGGCACATCCTCCTGCTGAGCTCCTCCTTAAGCATCAACAATCATTTTCAGAATGGTGCTTCATACAACTGCTAGCAATTAAATAAAACTGAGGCCTCAAATAAAAATTATTCACCAGGATGGGAAAAAGAAGGCCGAAATGTTTATCACAATGGCTTACACCTAGTAACACCCCGTCAATATACATTGATATGAACTACAAGTGTGACCCTTCTTTCGTGAATGTAGTAGTTGAAAAGCAGCTGATCTTAAAGTCACTCAGATAATTGATTATTTTATTACCCAAGATTCAGCAGATATCTTTTATTCTGCTTTAAATTCAAGAACTTTGAGTCTTTTTTAGATTTTTAAAAATATTTTTTATGACAGATATATTTTGAAGGATATGATAGGTCACACAGCAGAGGCAGTTATCTGAAGTACCTTTTTGAACATTTCATTCCATTACACGGCAGGCAGTTTCTTAAATTTTGACAGTAGAAACTGATGCTTTCCTAGTTTCTACACATTTGTTCAGTTGCAGTGTCTTTGAAGCCTGTCATCACCTTGTTAGGAAATCCTGGAGTATGGTTATTCACTCGGTTAGATGGCGCTTCTGTCAGGTCATTCCAAGTAAATTAGCTTTTCATTCCTTGTGGTTTGTCACCATTCTTGGCTGGAGGCCTACTGCTGATAGCACAGCTTCTTTATTTCTTTGGAGCTCATCAATATAAATTATTTGGGATTTTACTTCAGATCAGCTTAACTTAACTCTGATATCAGTTTAGTTTCCAAGTGCCACCAAGTGCCGCTTTGCCACCAGAGCCACGAACGTGTCAGTAGATATTCATGCAGCCATTTTCTGCCCCAGACAGCCAGTCTAGGTGCTCAGCAAGGTCCGTGTTCCTCCTCCCTGGTAAGTGGTTCTTTATGTTCCTGCTCCTCTCGGCCAGGAGATGTAATGGTCCATTTCTCATTTCAGGAGCAAATGGCTGCCCAGATCCACAATAAATTAGCATTCAAAACTGTAGATGGAGAGGTTTGCCCTCCACCACCCGGGGCAGTTCCTGGGATTGCAAGGCAAGCACTGGGCTCTGGCCCCGGAGCGCGTGCGGCAGAGGGCAAGGCTTGATAGAGCAGTCCTAGTTTGTAGCTCTGCTCATTGCTTTTCTTTTGAAAGATAGTTACTTATCTTTTTCACTGTGGGAATTCGACACAAAAACGTGACTTCTTTACTCTGCCCTTCATGGGTCTGATAATTGTTTTATCTTACTTTTTCTCTTTTTTTTTTTGGTTTTGTTTCGCTAGGAGCAAGTTCAATCCAAAAGTTAATTGAAGTTTCTAAGATTTTGCAAATAGTGATTTATTTTGGGAACTATAAAGATTTCTCAAGTTAGAGCTCACCAACAAAACTGAGTCACTAGTTTTTACTTTAAAATATTTTCTAAATTCGTACAGACACAAAAGATAAATCTTTGGATAGAAATTTTCTTGTGAAAGTTTAATGTTTGTCAAGTGTTCTGTGGATCAACTGTTTACTTTTGTATGTAAGCTTTATACAAGTTTTATTTAGTTGTCAAAAAAATTTAGGAGTGTATATGTTATGGCTAAACTCTCATAACCTAACAATGTTCCTCACAGGGAAAGTATTTATATAATTAAGATTTGCAGATACTTCTTTCTCCAAAACTATTACGATGCATTCAATTAAAGCTCTTTTTACTTGATCAAAGATATTATTACTCAAAAATGGATGGTATACCTAGATCCTTCATATGAAATATACAGCTTAGGAAATTCTTGTAAAATTAATATAGCCTGGAATCATGGAGGAAGTTTTAACTTATCCAAGAGGGTTTGACAGTAGTAGTTAAAAAATGTAATTCTTTAATTTATTGTTTTATTCTGAACTATACAAATTTGCCTGATTTTTAGTCATTAGCTGTGCCATATGGTGATAATATCATATGGTGATATATCATTACTGTTTTGTGTGTGTGTGTGTGTGTGTGTATATATATATGTATATATATATATAATGATTCTCTTTTGAATATTGGCTATCCTGAAAGTAATCAGGAATTACTTGTATCGTAGTACCTTCAGTGGCATCCATAGATTTGTCACAGATCTTAGATTAATGGGGTTACTTGGCATTGCTGAAAATATTTCAGACTCGAGGCATTTGGTAGGCTTGCCAGATAAAATACTGTGGAGAAAAAGTCACTGGGAGATGTTGTAGGGTGGCATTGAGGGAGGGAATATGAATATTTTGGGATGTAGCTTAGAGTTTTCCATATTTGTTTCCAGCCTTCTTTATTTGGAGAGAGCAGAAGTAGGGTTGTGAGGTAAAAACACAAGACACCCAGTTAAATTTGAATTTCAGATCAACAGCGAATAATATTTTTAGTATAAGTATGTCCAAAATATTGCAAATATTAATTGTTGACTTGAAATTCAGATTTAATTGGGTGTCCTGTATTTTCATTTGCTAAATCTGGCAACCTTACCTACACTGCTCAGTTTATGCTCTAAGACATATTATGATTTCATTGAGGAAAAGGTACAATTAAAGCCACTAATAATACAAGCAGTGAAGCATATGGGAAATGGAGAGATTCTTTTCTTTTAGATCATTTTATTTTTTATTCCTTGATGCATCAAATATTTACTGAGTGCCTACTAAGTATTTGGCACACTCCTAGGGACAGGATATACTTTGGTGACCAAAACCAGACCTGATCCTTGCTCTCATGGTGCTTACAGTCTAGTGGGGGAGGCAGGTGGTGAACAAGCTAACAATTAGCTCCAACTGCGATAAGTAGTGTGAAGGAAACAACCTGTTAACTCAGAAAATAATGATGAGTGAGGTGGTTTCCCAAGGTGGTCGGGGAAGCCCTCACTGAAGAGGTGACATTTAACCTAATTTCAGATGGATGAAAATACCAACCAGGTGATGAGGGAGGGGAAGGCCCTGAGGTAGAAAAGAGTTTGCTGTATAGAAGGACCAAAAGGAGGTGAGTGTGGCTTGAGTGTGTACGAGAGAGTGCACAGCATGGAGGGCAGTTTGAGAGGGTGCAGAAGGCCAGATCGTGCAGGACTTGTCAGGTCACTGTTGGGGTTTGGATGTTATTCTAAGTGTAATGGGAAGCCTCTGATGAGTTTTCAGCTGGGGGATGGCAAGATCTGATTTCTACTTCTTAAATATCACTGTGGCTGAGGTGTGCCAAAAAGATTGGAGGGGACCAGGTTAGAAAGGGAGCAGTATTGCTGGAGCCCAAGTGGGAGAAGATGGTGGACTGGACCTGGGTAGTCGTGATGGAAGTGGTAAGAATCAAAACATAAGAGTGGAAATAACATGTTTTTCTGATGGATTCAATATAAGGGAAAGAGGGAGGGAAAAATCAAGAATAACCCTTAGGTTTCTGGTTTAAACAACTGATTGGATAGCGTGTCATTTGTAGAGCTGGAGAAGACTGGGAGAGAAACAGATTTGTGACATTAGTTTCCTGTAGCTTCTGTAACAAATTACTACAAACTTAGTGGATTGAAACAACACATATGTATTATCTTAAAGTTCTGGAGGTTAGAAGTTGGAAATGGATTTCCTTGGGCTAAAATCAAAGCGTGGATGGGGCTGCATTCTTTCCAGGGGAGGCTCTAGGGACAATCCATTTTCTTACCTTTTCCAGTTTCTAGAGGTTGCCTGCATTCCTTGGCTGGTGGCCTTTTTCCATCTTGAGAGTTATCAGTGGTAGCTCATGTCTTTCTCACATATCATCACTATCACTCTGACTCTCCCTCTTTCCACTTTGACTTATTACGACCTCTGTGATTACGTTAAACCCACCTAGATAATCCAAGATAATCTTATTATCTCAGGGTTAGCTGATTAGCAACCTCAATTCCATTGGCAACCTTAGTTCCCTTTTGCCTTGTAACGTAAACATATTCACAGATTCCAGATTCCAGGGACTGGAATGTGGACATCTTGAAGGGAGAGGGAGCATCATTCTGCCTACTACTTATGGGAGAATAAACATGTGTGCTCAGACATGTTAAGTTTGAGATGCCAGTGAGTTGAGCAAGTAGGAAGTTAGTGATGTAGGCAATTGGATATGTGAGTTGAAGGTCAAGGAGAGATTTGGGCTAAGTTTGGAAGTTGTCAACACAGAGATGATGTATAAAGCGATGAGAGTGTGTGATGTCACTGAAGGAGAGACTGAGCCTGCAAACTTCTACATTTAGAGTTAAGGTAGAGGGGGAGGGGCCAATAAAGAAAACAGAGAAAGAGCAGACAAAAATAGGATGAAAACTAATCTAGTGTGGTGTTACAAAAGCCTAGAGAGGAGACTTTTCGAAACAGGCAAGAGTGATAAGCTGGGTTCAATACTGCTGCAAAAGGCACTTGCAGATTTGTCCATGGAGTTGGTAGCAAGAAATTGGAAACCTTGACACAAGCTGTTTCAATGGAGTACTGATGCAGGTTGGGGAGTGAATGGGACATGATCAGTCACTACAGGTGATGAGGAAAAGTCCTGCATGTCCTCAACAGCATTTGTAGATGCCTGTTAAAAATAGTGAGGTGATCACATTTGATCAGAGGCTTTCCAACAATAAGAAGCTAGGAGGTAAACAAGATCACTGTTGTGTATTTATATCTAATCAGAATTGCCTGATGGCTACGTCAATAGTATACATGAAAGGGGTACCGATATATAGCTGGGTTCTCACTGCCATGCTCTGCATGTAAAGCAAACCCTGAGAGTAAACTGGGGCAATGAAACACCACCACCTTCCTGAACACATCCCAGGAAATCCTTTAGGACCAAACAGCAGAAACTACTTGGAAGGAGAAAATCAGAGTGTTCTGTAGCAGGACTCAAGGATCCCCCTGCGTTAGAGGGGACAATGCTACATCCTCCCAGACTGCGGTTTACCAAAGGGCCTTCCCCTGCAGGAATGAAGTACTCTTATCAGCCGGTGATGCCTCCCTGCTCATCCACAAGGGACTATCCTCTTTCAGGAGCAAGTGGTTGAAAGATTCTTGCGTGACACTGCTCCTCTGCTCCCTTTGATGATTCTCAGAATCCGACAAAAGGAAACTCTCAGAACAAAAAGATTCAAAGATTCAAAAGGTAAAACCAAAAGCTTCCTTACTGTTAACTTGGTCAAATTAGATACAATAAGTAAAGTCCTATGGACTTAATAGATTAATAGTAGAGATTAATAGTAGAGAGGCTTAAAATGTCAGAATGAATTCCAAAAGGGTTTTGGCTCCAAGTTATGGCCCTGGAAAATTTAAGAATCATGACAAAGTAACCAAGGCATTTATTTCACTAAAGTCTTAATCTCACATCATACACAAATTTAATTTCAGGCATATCATAGACCTAAACATAAAAGATAAAATATGAAGTTTTTAGAAGACAGTGCAAGATATATATTTACAACTTTAGGGTAGAAAAATTTCTTAGAAAGGACGCATGAAACTAACAATAAAAAAATTGACAAATTACACTTGACCAAAATTGAAAACTTTTGCTCATTAAAAGACACATTAAAAGAAAATTGGGTGTTGATAAAATGGTACAAACTTTCAGCTATAAGATGAATAAGGTCTGAGGATCTAATGTAAAACATTGTGACTATAGTTGATAGCCCTGTATTGTATAATTGTAATTTGCTAAGAGAATAGAACTTAAATGGCACCAAAAGAAAAAAAAGGTAAATATGTGAGGTGATGGGTGTGTTAACTAACTAGATGGTGGAAATCCTTTTACGATTAAAAAACAAAAACACAAAAAGGAAACTTAATAGACAAGCCGCAGACTGGGAGATAATATTCTCAAATATACATGTGACAGAGGACTTGCATCTAAATATAGAAAGACCCACAAGTCAATAATAACAAACTAAACAAAGGAATATTTTCCGTGGACAGAAAGTCTTAATCTGTAATAATTGTCTGATTCACTGATTCAAAGAGTTTCAACTTGGCGGAGTTAATAGTTTTTTTCTTTAATAATAAAGGAAATGGGAAAAGTTGATTTCAACAAGGGGAGTGGGGAGTAGGCCTTAAATACTAAAAACCTGGCCAAGCACCACCTGGTGGCAGAAATTTTGAATTTCAGCTTGAGTTTTTGTGGAATTTTTTTAAAAAGTAAATAAAGATAAATTTTGAAGATTGAATCTGCAAAAAAGACTTGTAAATGGTAAGAGACTTTAGTAAGATGACAGCCAAATTAAAGTTTGCCATAGTAAAACCAAACCAAAAGAACAAAATTAAGTCAGTTATTTTTGCGTTGAAAATACCTCTTAATAATTATGAGACAATGAAGATAATAATATCATGGCATAATACTCTGCCAATTATTCATATGGTAGAATTGTAATTGAATATTAATACAATAAATATAAGTTGATTATTTGTATGCCAAGTATTCGACATGTATTAATTAATCTTCCTAAGAACTGTGTGAAGTACAGGCCCACACCCCAGAATTTTCCCTGTAGAAAATCTGCTGGTTTTTAATAAACAAGCCTCATAGAATATATTTATCTCTCAAAACAACATTTTTATGCCTTTGTTTATATTGCAAAAAAATTACATTTATGTCGCCAAAACTAGAATTTTTTTAAACAAAATGAGTGTGGGAAATGTTTTGATTTACATTCCAGATAAAATTGGTCTAAAAAATGACCAAATCACTTGTAGACACTTTGAGAACCACAGGGAATTCAGTAACGGGGCTGTACGTCTCAGATGTTGCTGGTGCTGAGAAAGGCAACTTGTCCTGAATGTGTCACCACTATGCCGCTGATATTTAGCTCTTGTTTTTGCTTATTATTTGCAATGAGTGCCCTTCCAAAGACAAAAATGTGTTGAGAAAACTGGGAAAATAAGTGAGTGATTAAAGTGTCTCAGGAAGAGAAGATACCACTGCATATAAAGCAACTTTTAGTTGAGGACTATGGTGGTTATGATCAGAGGGGAACACTTAAAGCAATTTATAACCTAACATCCTTTTTCATTTCATACATACATATGAATTTTACTATGTTTTCATGAAGTTTCAGGAAGTGGTTGCCAGTCTCATAATGTGTTCGAATTTTTTCCAATTAAAAATAATGGAAAACAGGATCCCTGTAATTGTTTTCAGGTGGAATCTCTGGTTTTCAAGGATAGATTACTCATATTAAGCAGGAGACGCCTATATATTATTAATATTATACCATTTTACCAATGAGGCCCAAAGAATTAAGACACCTGCCCAAACTCCCACAGCCATGAAGCCGTGGTGCCCCAGCAGTCTAGCTGGCGAGGCTGTTCTAACCACTCTGAGACACAGCTTCCCTTGTGGCCCTGCTTCTATCACACAGACGGTTTGTACGTACCTTGGGTCAGCATTTCTCAAAGTTCTTGGTCAATAGCTTATTAGGTTGGAATGTTACTAGATTAATATATCTCCTAAAAGGGAGTTCTGTGGCTAGATTTGAGAAATGCTGAGTTTAATAAGATAAAATGTCTTGCTTTACTTTTTAGAGCCAAATGTGCACTGAGATTCTCTATGGTTGGTAGCTGAAGAGGGATTTAACATTTCCCAGACTTATTTTGGTGGGATTGAGATTGAGATAAAGAATGAGATTGGTAACATAAAATATATAACATGTTACTTTATGTGTGTGTGTGTGCATATGTATGTGTGTGTGCATATGTATTCCGTATAACATACTAGTACTGACTTAAGCAAATGGGTGTTTACTTGTCCCACATAACAAGAAATCCAGGGCAGGGCAGTCCAGGGCCAACTTCATTTCTTTTTCCCTTTCTGCTCTACTATCCATAAAAAGCTGTCACTCATACTCATGGTTGTCACCTCGTGGACGCTAGACTTTGCTGCACTTCCAGACCTTACAGCTGTTGTCCAGGGAGGAAGAAAAAGCAAAGGAAAGAGGCAACCCCAACACTCCCACTTATATTTCATTGACCAGAGGAGTGTCGCATGGCCACCCCACGTGACCACCCCTAGAGAGCCTGCCAATTGGGTTTTTGACTTTTAAGTCTTTGTATCAGTAAGTTATGATGTGGTAATAAACCACAAATGTTGATTTTTGCTCACCTGACACGTCATCGGCTACGGGTTAACTGTGGCTCTGCTCAATGCATCTTCTTCATTTGGGGGCCCAGGCTGAGAAAGCAGCCCCCCTCAGGGCCATGCACTTCCCATGGTGGAGGGGACATGGCAGAACTACGTGATGGCTCTCAAAGACTGCTCAAAAATGGCATCTGTCACTTTCCCCCACATTCCACTGGCTAAAGCAAGTCATATACTAAGGCTAATGTCAATAGGGCAGGGAAATATAATCCTGTTACAAAAAGCATTGCAGATAGTTGGGCATGACAATATAATCTTTCTTAATCAATAAAAGCAGGCAAGTGAGAGTAGAGCAGAGATGGAAGTTGAGTGAGCAGTCTACAGTGTCTGCCATGGTACACACATGCACACACACTTCACCTTTTTATTTATTTCTGTTCCAGAGCATTTCACAGGATAAGTATTCACATCCTTTGGGAACTGTGGCCTTGAGCCACATCATGTCCCTTTGATAAAATAACTACCTATAAAAACATCCTGGTATAAAATACTTTGCCTTTAATGTGGGCTGTCATTCCGTTCGTCATTATAATAGATTCCACTGTAATTGCACAGATGACAGTCTGTGTCACAGACTGTTATTGGAAATTTCTCGTCGTGCATTAAAATCCACTATTATGTCAAGGTGATATACATAAACAAAGTTTATTTTTAAGCCAGGAGAATTTCAGAAAGTAGAGTCATGTCTAGTTATGAAAGTTTTTTTCCTTTTCTTCCAAATCAGGTATTATCATACCATGCGACATGTTCAAAAGCTGAAGTTGACAAGTTTAAGGTAAGGAAGCAAATGATGCCCTATTCATGCATACAGTTACACTCCCTGTGGCTTTCTGACCCTTAGTCACTTGCCTCTGTAGAATTAGTCCTGCCCCCTGGGTGTGGGGGGAATAGAGTTGGACAAAAGTGTGTTTGGATATTTCTGTTTTAGAGTTTATGTAACTGAGTGGCCCCTTCATGATCGTTTAAATGATTCAGTATTTATTTCTTCCTATTTGTTAAGTAAGCAGGATATCAGAAAAAAAACATTGTGTAATATGGTGAGAATCAGGGCCTGGTTTGGGCATTGGTTTTACCTCTAACTTTCTGTTCACTTAAAATCTTAGGGCCTATACCTTCATCTGTAAAAGTAAGTGAAGAGATTAGGATAATAATAGCTAACATTTACCAAGCGCTTATTATGGACCAGGCACAATACAAAGCATTTTACCTATTTTAATTCATTTCAGTCTCATAATCCTGTGAAGTACATACTATTTACAGATGAGTAAACTGAGGCGCAGAGATGTTGAGTAGATGGGTCAAGATCAAACCATCGTAAAGGGTATAGACAGGCAATCTGGCCCTGGAACTGGAGTTCTGAACCACCAGGCTTCACTGGCCCTTCAGCTCCAACGTCTGATGAGTCTGTGTATAAGACTTAGATACTCCTTTTCACCTTAGTCACCACCATTCCCTTAAAGGCAGCTCAGAATTCTTCCTCCTCTCTCTGCACTTCTAACTGGCCATGGTCAAACAGGGGAGTGTGGCGAAACTGATTTTCCTCCCATTTGAAAGTTTTGGTGTCTGCCTTTATAAGTTTTTGTGAATTATCAGACAAGCTACCACAGCCTTAAGAAAATGTTTTGTATGGTAGTATTTGTATGTATTAACACTTGATGATGGCTACTCTTCTAAGAGTTTCATTCGCACATAGATACATTTGTCTTTCCAGGAAAAATGGCGCAAGTCCTTTGGGCCTGATAAATGAATCAGACCATTAGAGTTGAGTCACACTAATACAGAAAGGAAACAGGGAAGACACCAAACTCAGAGTAGGAACGAAAGAACTGCTCGGAAGAGCAGGGAGCAGCACATCTGCAGTGGGCATAGGGTGAGCTGTGTGGATATGGTTTCTTCTTGGCCTGGAGAAATGCTTATGAAAAGACCTGCAATGGTGACCCAGTTCAGGAGACACATGGTGCCAGCTAGAGGCGACCGCTGGCAACAGAGGAAGGAGCCGGAACAACCAAACTACAGCACTCAGGGCCCCTTTGTTGTCGAGATAAACATCCTCCATATCAGCTAGAATCTGAGCGCCATCAGGGCTGTGCTTTTTGTATGTTTTGTTCACTGCTCTATCTCTACTGCCTTTTACGGCTCTTGGAACATAGTAGCATTCAATAAATACTTGTTGAATAAATGACTGAATGACTAAAGAAATTCAAAAAGCATCAGTGTTCTATAACTCAAAACAATTATTCATTAAGAAAATGTTAAAAGAATGTTATATATAATTATTTTTTATATTTTATATATATGTTATAAATATTTCCATCAAAAATATTTAAAGCTTCTTTACTTTAATAAAGTTCAGTTACCTGGAAATCCTATTTATGAAAATAACTATCCATAAATATTTTGCTGTTTTTACTGTTATTGTTATTATCATTACGGCTAAAAGAGAGAAGGTGCAGGCAGAGAGAAAGATAGCAAAGCTAAATCTGACTGCCAGGCTATTTGATGGGCCATGTCCAGTGCTGTAGCAGGCCAAAACCAATAGCTTGTCTACAGTCTGGAGGTATTGCCCTATGTTTAGGCTTAATTCTTTGCTTAGAGTAAGGAAAACACTGTTGTGTTGGAATTTACCACGTTTTTCTATTGTTAGCCCACAAACATACTAAAAATATGAAGTATTTAAATTTGAGAACAAAGGGTTATTTCCTCTTAAAATTATCATGATTTAGTCCCAATTTTATCCTGAAAGATATTAGCAAGTATCTTATTATAATGTAATTGAGATATAGTGGATAATTTAACCTAATGACTTTTTTCTTGAAATATAAAGTCCATAAAACATTATCATAATTGGTAGCTGATGTCTTATAACTGCAGCAATAACATTAAAATGTAGTGGGCTTAAAATAATCTTGCAAGGAGACACCGAAAAGTATTTACATACTGAAATTTCACACTAGACTATGTGCAATGGCAGTTTGCTAACATTGTGGCTAAATAACAGTAAATAAATGCTTTGTTTTGACTAATATATGCAGACAAACCATGCCTTACATTCAAACGTATTGTAATCTTTGCTACATGTAATATTTTTTTTAGCAGAGAGAATTTTTTTTAAAGTACAGTCATTTGAAATCTAGAATCAGAGTTATTCATGAGATTTCATGAGTTAAAGGATAGCTGAGTTTCAATGTATTGGATTATGCCCAGCTGGGGCCAGGATAGTGATCAGTGATTCAGAGATTAAGCCAGAGTTTGGGAAGAAAATGATTTCATCATCCAGGGCTGAAAAGGATCTGGAGGTCAAATACATGCATACACAGGTCAGACTCCAGTTGCAGCCCAAGCTGCGTCACATCTGGGATTCAGACATGTCTGGAAGACCAGTGAGAAGTGGTCTGTTTCTGTGAGAGACCAAGAGAGCTTCTGAGTCAAGAACTCTTCCTAGTGGAAGTTGAGACCACAAGCCTCAGTTTCTGCATGATTCCAAGTTCAGCATGGGGTTTGTCCCTTGGATTTGTCCCTCACTTCAGTCTCCCATGGATTCATGTTCTCCGCTAAGAACATGAATGGACACAAAAGGTGTGGACTCTAGTATGGTTTCGGTGCACTTAAATGCCCCTGAGAGCACAAGACTTCCAGAATGTCAACAGCACACAGCGGAAAGCAGCAGCCGGATGGAAGGAAGCATCGCTTTGGATCAGAGGCAGGACACCTTCCTACCCGTCTGGCCAGCAGAGGCTGAAGGAATCAGTGCAGGCTGAGTGGTCACATTTTAAGGGCAAGTAAGGTGTACTCTGGGAACTCCCAGAAATAAGTAAGAGAGATGGAGCTCCTATAGTATTGGAAAGTGTATATGAACCATTAGTTATCTTTAGTTCACTACCACTTATACTCCTAGGTGGTGTGACCTAAAGGAAGATGGATTTCATATACAATAAACCTGTATGAATCTTTAATAATCATCATTAATTAACCACTGTTAATAATCATTAATGCTAGGCTGATACCACCTTACTTTTCCTCATATCTTGTCTTCCTATTTCACACCCCTCCATGTGTTGGAATTTCTTTTCCTATTCTAGAATGCCATTGGAGAGGAGGAGGATGTGTCTGTTTTTGTTTTGTTTTGTTCTGTTAACTCTATTTCTCCTGTCTGGAAAAATCTCTTTGAGGAGTGTGTGGTGGTGGGTGGGAGAATGGTGGTTAGAGTGTGGAAACCTTTCTAGAAGTGTCCCTGGATTGCCCAGCCAGAATAAGAGGTGAAATAACAAATTGCTCATCCAAGAATGTCAGAACCTAAGCTTTTTTTGTGTGGTTCTGATATGTCATTTATACCTTGTGAAAGAGTACTTTTTATAGGACCATCTATACACAAAAAGATGACAGAACTTCCTGGAACTCGTGAACTAACTTTTTTTAAAAGTCTTATTCAGGTTATAATGTTAATAATTTATCCTTTATGAGTTGGTTGCCCTGTGCATTGAATGAGGAAACCAGGATCTAAAGACTGGTTTTTATCCTCATTAACGTTTTACTGCTCTTCCATGAACTTGAAATAAGAAAGGTGTGCCCAGAAAATTTGTGCAGATTTTAGTGCCTGTTTATATCTCCTCTGCTCTGTGCTAACAGGAATAATGTATAAAGACCATATTGACAATTAGATCTCTTTGAAGATGACTGGTTTAAAGGCTTTTAATAACCTGAAGATGCCAGCTGTGATAACATAAGAAAATGAGTTTAGTACACCCATTATATGCTCCTGTAATTTTATGCACTTTCCTTAAATTCTAGTACAGTGGACAGACCAAACAGTTATCACTATATATGCCAGTTTACCACTTAAAATCAACTCATGGATGTTCTCGTGTTATATTGCCATCTTCTATCATCCGTTCTTTCAATTCCAAACTGCATGGGTTATGGCTGCAATCAGAGATTAACTCGTTTACAGCACTATTTAACTGCCTCCATAATTAAATGCTAATAACTCATGTTGAGTGTTTGGGTTTGGACTACCTCTTGTATATTTCAGGTTTTCAATGTTAATGCCTAGGCCACAAATTAATATCCTGCTAAAATAAATAAAATAAAGTACCCAGGAATAGGTACTCCCTGTGGCCTTTCAATGCCAAAATAAGAATGGCTATATCAAAAGTAGCATCTTAGGGGTCTCCTCTGTGAGATGCATGGCAGGGGACAGGATGAGCAATGGGATGTGATGTACTAGGGGTTTTTTTTTCCTTAAGTAATTAAGTTCGAGGAGATATGTTTGATCCATGAAATAGTCAAATACTATAATAAGAAGCCTCCGCCCTCAGGCCCACCGTTGCGGTTATGCCAGTAGACGCATCTGGCACAAGCCCTGCACAAGGGTCCCTGCGCGAGCAGGCAGGAGTCAGGGCTGCCCCTCCTTGGCTGGCCCAGTGCATGGGATGCCTTTTAGTAATTGATCCTCCAGAGGGTGCGCTTTTTACTAACTGCACAGAGGACAGCCCCTGCTCTGCCAATATTATGTCTTTCTAAAACTGTGGTAAAGCCCAATCCTTGCAGTAGCTTCTTGCAGAGAAAAGTGCACTATGTGGAGACGGGGTAACACCATGCATTTACCCAAACCCAGGTGATGTGGTGACTCCCGAGGAGGGCGGCGGTAAGGCAAGGCACTGGGTGCCAGAGGTTTGGGGAGCTCGTGTTCCCCACCCCAGTCAGCAGAGAGCACCTTCCAGCTCCTCTCCTGCAGGCCAGGTGCTCCCCCAGAGGCACCTCCACAGGTGGGGCAGGGGGTACCTGGGACCTCAGGGTGCCAGGGAGGGAAGAAGAACTTTCTTTTGTTTCTCTAGTCTCAACCCTCACAGCCTTCCTGACGTTCTGCCTTTGGAAATCTCAACAACCAGTGACTTTCCACTTCACCTAAGCTTATTTCTAAGATTGTTTAAAAGGTGATCGTGTAGGAGTGTAAATGGAATTTGGGTATCATTTCCACCTAAACTATTCTGTCTCCTCTCGTCCCCACCTCTTGAATTGAGGGGGTTGTTTAGACTTTAAATAGTATTTATGCTGAGTTTAATATCTGAGATTTTTTGTCATCAGAGAAAGTTATTAAACCTTCAGCAGGAAATTGACTGCAGGAGGAACAGCTGAATCAGCATCCTAAAGGGCATCTTCTGCTCCTAAGGCAGCAGACCGAGCTGGGCAGCCTGCCCTACTTAGGACACATCCATAAATATGTGGAGCGCCTTGTGTTCAAATGTCCACATGTTCAGATGGGGTTCTCTGTAATAATTGTGTCTTAATCAAATGCCACATCAGAAAAAAAGATGGTTGTACTTTGTCACTCTTGAGTGTTAAAGATACTGGGGCCAGGGATGGTGTGAGGAGTCCCAGGGCTGCAAGTCCAAGCTGGCCTTTCCCACTGCTAAACTAAGCGGCTCTGAGTTGAGGGCTCTTCAAGGACCCACCCGGCCAAAATATATCCTGCGGTAAACCTGACCTCCTCTCAGATCAACTTCAATAGCCACTGTTTGTCACGTCCTTCCATTTGAAAACAAAATGGGGACACTGTCTCCAGAAGGTCACTATGAACATCTGCTTTCTGTGAGAGGAAGAATGAGCCTGGAAGGCTTTCTCTCACCTTCTTGCTCCTGCACACTAACACAGCCGGGTTTACTGCTTTCCTCAAGTGTCGCACTTGAAGGCCCAGGGAGTCTGAGCCTGCGAGAATGAAATAAAAGGCAGCTCATTTTTTGTTTCAGAGCAGTGATGAATCCTGAAGGTCCTGAAGGTCCAAGGAAGACAGGCGCTGAGGGTGATAGTGTGGCCCAGCTAGAGCTCGGATCCCTAAATAGGGAAGGAAAAGGCCAAAAGGGTCAGAACCTTCCAGAACACTAGGGCATCTGGGACTATATCACTCTTCCTTCTTTCTGGTTTTCCTCTAATTAGGGCTCTCTGTACCTATAGATATGGAACTAGGAAATAAAGAACTGATAGCCCCTCACCTCAGTGATAGGGGCTTGGTTTCACAATCGTAATGGCTGGTCTTCTCTGCCCTTCAGTATATGTAGAAGCTGCAAACTCCAACTGCTATGCTTCCCTCACCCTCCTCTCCAGATGCACACTTTGGGTATAATTGTATAGTCGTCTTTGGGTCCTCGCATCTCCCCACCCCTACAGGCTGTCCCCTCCATTCTGACTTCAGAACATCTCTCACCCTCCCATCCTCCTCACAGTTATCACTGGTTCTCTCTCGTTCTCTCTCAGACAGACAGTTGTTGTACAAGCCTCTCCCAGCTGGTCTCCCTGCCTCCTTCTCTTGACTGGCTCCTCAATTCATCCCATACACAGATGCCAGATTACCATTGCTCTGCTCTTGGTGCCAATTTCCTTCTCACAAAGCTTGGCATCTTCTATAAGCCTCTCGATTCCATCATTTTGAATTCTTTAATTGGACATTAAAAGTGCTCTGAACTCTAACCTCCAGTTCACTTTTCCAGCCTGTTTCCTGTGCTCCCGTTTACCCACCCTTCACACGAGTTCAGTTTGAAGTTTTCTGTCCATTCTCTGCCCTGCCCTATCTTTGTTCCTATCTCTGCATATTTAAAGTCCTAGCAATCCATCTGACCCTGCTCAGCTGCCCCCCTCTCCACAAAGTCGTTCTGACTGTCCTTCAGGCAAAAGTGATCTGCTCATTTGACATTCTTTTCGTTGTGCTTATCAGTTTCTACCTTGTGATATAAATCTTTGTGCACTTGTCTAATCGCTTGGTTAAACTAGGAGCATTTTTCGGGGAGAATCCTTGTCTTACTCGTTTTTATAATCCTTATATCACCTAAAGCCATGCCTTGCACCTTGGTACTGGAGAAATTTCAACCAAGTGACCAAATTTGTTGAACTGTTGGCAGTTTTGATGACAAAAACAGTTACCACACATGAGTAGGATTTTGAAGCCGGGATCTATGACAGTGGGAATGTTAGCAAATTCTGTCTCAACCCCTTGTTTTAAGTTCTCAGTTGTTATTTTCCTGGGTTTCCTATGAAGCCTAAACTATATGAAAATAAAGGAATTCATTTTCTTTGTTTAGGATATGCTCTTTGGAGTGTTCAGGACTAACAATATCACTCCTTCCCTGCTCTGGGCAAAAGCCCCTTGCCATTAATTTTCAGTTGATTGAGCAATTTCTTTAATATTAAATAAGATTATTTACTCGTATATCTGGCTACTACCACACTGCTGACTAAATTTTTAAAACCTCTATTATTTTCTTGAATCTCAAGATGCCTTTCTAATTCTTTTTATTTGTATGGCCCTGCTTTCTCTCCCTTCTACTTATTTTTGAAATTATATACTGCTTTGGAGGTTCTGCATGTTTTATCTCAGTGGGAAATGGATCCATCCAAAATCTTAAAAATGGCCATGAATCATGATTCTATGGGTCCCAGGGCACCATATGAAACACGAAATTGGGAGAGAATGTCTGACCTAAGGGTTTTCTGCAGTCTCGGTAGCCAGAGCTGCCCCTTTAAGCAGTCTTTGTAAGACACAGTAAGACAAGAGAAAGCAAATGTGTAAATAGACAAAGCAGCCACCAGACCTCTTGGTTCATTTAAGATTTCCGGGCCTCGGGTTTCCTCATCTGCAAAACAGAGCCATTTCCACAGCTATAAAATGCTATAATTTTATGAGCCTATAAAATTTATCTCTAGGAGGAAAGGAGAAAGTAAAACACAAAGCAACATAAAGTTGACAGAACATCTTGGGATCCTTATAATTTCTGAATATCCAAAGCTTTAAATTTAAGCTCTGTTTAAAAATTTGAGTCTTTGGTGGAAGATTTGGCTCAGCTTGATTCGATTACATATTATAAGTGATTCCCAAAGCCCACCATGGCTATATTATATTTGAAGGGTAATATAATACAATAATCCTCATGAGGAAGGTAAGTAACTATTTTAGGTAAGACTAGAGTGTTAATCTTATCAGTATAAAAACTATACACTAATTCTACCTATAAATGTTTAAAATAATAATAATAATGTCATAAGTAATATGTCTTAGCAGTATATGAAAGCCTTTTCACACCCATTATCTCACTTGAGCCTCACAACCCTTTGGTGAGGACAGAGTTATTATAGCTCCATTTTACAGAGGCAACCAAGAACCAGCAAGAAAAATGCACATATTTGGCTTTGACTTTTCCTCTCCAATGTTTTGACCTTGAGGACAATGCTTCTTTTCAAGAGGCTGAATAGGAAAATGTAAGCAATATCATGGAATTTTATCCTGAAGTCATTTCTTTTAACTATTATTCTTGGAACCTTCATGGCGTTTTGACAGTTTGGGGGCCCAATAAGCATGAATGGTGATGATGTCTGAGAGAAACAGAATTTTGAGCTCAAGTTAACATAGACGTTTAAAAAGAGACTTTTCATGGTACTCTTTGGGCAATCAATATATAATGCGATTTTATTAGAAACTTCTTTTTGTATTGTGCTTGTGCCATCCATATGACTTCTTGCCCTCGGGTTTCAGACTGCTTAGAAACCTAAGGAAATTGGAAACAGCAAACCTTATGAAGACATTGCATCATTCTTAGCAAGAGGGTGTATGATCCATTATTCTGACATCTTGCTTGTCTTCCTTACAGTCTGATTGGCTATCTAGCTGTATAGAAATCTCTCGACAGCTGGAAAGCTCAAAGGAAAAAGAGCAGTCCCACTTTATTATCCTGTGCTCTGCAGGTCTGCCAAGTACCTTGTGAGAAAGATAACAAGCGTATGAGATTGCCAACATCAGTTTAATGATAAAGCACTTGTCAGGAGATAAAATCTTATGTTTAAGGCATAAGAACTCATGAGCTAGAGACTACTTGGGGGAAGATATGAAAAATGTGAGACTGGGTTTATATTTGTATAATATTTTCTATAGTGATGCATGATATTAGGGTCATCATGGACAGTGATCTGCGTATATGAAATATGACTTTAACGTAAGACTCAAGGTAAACTTATAAGGATTTTAAGTCATTATTCTGAATTAATCTTTGTATACTGCCTCAATTTGTGTGTGTGAGTGTATGTATGGGGTGTATGTATGTCCACTTTTGCTTAGAGGGATAATGAAGTGATTTGGAGTTTCAACTCTGGCTTTAGAAAAAGATCTTGCAGCAATTCATTGTCTCCAAAGAGACAAGCAATGGAAAATCTGGGAGAAAACAAGATCTGAGATGAAACATTTTGGCCACTGGGTGCCATCCTTGCTCCACGTAAGGATTTGCTGAGCCACATTTCTAGGAAAATGGTTAAAACCTGAAAGACGGTAATTTAAAAGTAATTTCAAGATACAATAATGTTTGTGTGTGTGCATGACCTGGAATATGTTAGTGACACAGGCAGCTCGTTCATTTGCCCAGGCGTGGGTCGGAAGGACTGGGGAAATCTCCCCTCTGGTTCAGCCTTATCAACAAAGCCTGGGTAAAGCCCTTTTGCTTGTTGTATCCCCATGAGCCAGCCAGTGGGTGGCAGGGGAGCTGCCTTGGAGGGACTGGGAGTCATTGACGAGGTGGCATGGTAGGTATCCGGAGGTCACCAGGTCAGATGTTCCATTAATTATTTTTATTGTTGTGTATATTGCAGCATGCACGTAAGAGGACTTGAACCCAGCCATCTGCGTGGCTGTGCTCTAGCCCTTCAAACACATTCCTTTCATTACCAATACTGGGAGCTATTATGCACTCTTCTTCCTAGGAATGCTGCCTGATGGTGGAATAGTAACTCTGTTCCGGTGTTTTTTGTTTCCCTAGAAGCAATTCATGGAGTTTACAAAGACACCGCCTTAGCCAGGCATCAGAACATCCATGGTCAATGATGCAATATCTGTGCAAGATTTTGCTGTCTTTGGATTTGACACTCATATGCACAAAACCATGAAATTAAACTCAGCATTATGAACAAGAATAGCCACAGAGAGTGTTCTAAGACTGTCATGTAATACAGGCTGATGTTTCCATCCAGGGCCTCAAACATTTGGTTGGAATTAAAAGGAATTAGGGTGTGAACAAGTAAGAATTTTAATAAAACTTGAACATCTGTTACAGTCACACTGTAACAGAAAACTCTAGAATCCTTTCTACAAGACCACATTGTAGAGGGGAATCCAAGCTCAAAATAGATTTTACCTCATACCCCCACATTAGGGGCCATGCAGCTGGCCTCATAGTTGGCCCTAGAAGGTGGCTCAGAACAGTGCCTACAGGTACTTCTTTAGACTCACTGTAATCAAATCCACACACCCATGAAAGGGGAAAGTGTGGGAAGGGCTGATGAGAACTTACAAAAGGGTAGGCTTTTTTCAACCTATCTGGGGATAAAAGTCTTAAATACTATTCTGCTGTTAAGCATCTGCAGGTGGATGGACTTTAAAATACATTTTCTGGGCTTACTGTCGGATAACATGATACCACTCATTATATACTCTTAAATATTGCTGTTCGCCAAGAGTAGTGCTATTACAACTGTAGCATTCTTGCTGATTCAAAGTGCTTTCGTAGCTCTTATTTCATTGAACGTTAACAGAAGACTTTAAGGAGGCGTCAGTGGTTATATCCCACTCACAGATGAGGCAGGTGAAGGAGACAGCACACTGCCAATTTAGAGGCCTCACTTCTTGCTGCTGAAGTCCTTCCCTTGGGCTCTCCTAGCCAGCATATGCTCAGCCCACACAGTGTGACGGTCACCCGGAAAATAACAAACATTTCATGAACATTTTACCATGTGCCAGCTCTGTTTTCAGTGCTTTACCTCTATTAACTCATTTAATCTCACAAAAACTCTACTATTATTTTTCTTGTTTTATAGTGATGAAACTGAAGTAAAAAGAAATGCCCAAGTAATTATAGTGCACAAATTAAGAAATCAAGATACACATAGGCAGGCCGAATTTGTAATATTCCCTTCCAAAATGGCATGGAACCCTTTCTGCTTTAGGTTCTTCTGGTCCTGACTTGGCCCTATCCTTATGGTCTGATTACTAGCCCTTCTGTAATCATTGCTTAGTTCCTTAATGGACAAGTTCAGATTTCAACAGACTCTGCTAAGGATGTTTTTGTTTGTTTGTTTTTAAGGTTACGTAGTTCGTAAGGTCATCCAGCCCTACTGTTTAAGCAGGTGTGTTTTCTCAGCCTTCAGCATTCTGGAATATCAACTTCAAGGGACAAGTTTGTGGGATCTGAAAGCAAAGTTTCCCCTCAAAGTATAAATCCCAAGCAATTCTTGTGATCCCGGTCCTCTGTCTACTAGGTTCATTTTCCTAACGTATAATTCATCTTGGGCCTTTCTGGAGACAGAAGGGAGTTCTGTGAAAACCAAGCTTGTTGATGGTTTCTGCAGAAACAGGTGGCCATCCTCACTACTGGGCTTAAATTTGTCAAACAACTCTGTGAAACACTGAAGCTGGATTTTAAAGGACACTTTGTACTCTTCCCCTCACCACCAACAGGAAAGCCCTAGAATTCAGAAAAGAAAGAGAAGAGGGAGAGAGGCTTTCTATGACTATATCGCTCCAATATGAAAAATCATAGGAATTGCCTTCCCTTTAAAACCATGGGGAAATTTGTGCTTCTGCCTGAAATATCTTTCAAACCATCAGTGATCTCCTTGAAAACAGCTTTCATCTCGTTCTCTGAGGAGTTATGTGTGAGAGCAAAGTCTGATTATTTTGATAACCCCTTCAAAACCAAAGACCCGACTATTCTTTTGTTAGGAATGTCCCTGTCTGCACTGGGCTGTGATCAAGCATCTCTCTCTGCATGAGCTCTTTCTCCCGCTGCTCAGTGATTCACTCAGGAGAAGGCAGGATTGAGTAGGGTGCAAGGTCCCAGATGTAAAATCTCCTTCCTTTGTATAATATATGTAAGCCCAGAATGCCTCCCAGGAAAGGTTACAAACAGAAGTACGCTGCATACCAGAAGGAAACCTGCCCCATGGAATGTGCTCCTGCAGAGCTAGCTGCTGCAGGCAGAGCCACCTGCCCACTCCTGGAGCTGGCTGCAGCAAGCACCCCGGTGGTCCCTGGAGCCAAATGTGCAGAGCCATTTCACTGCAGCATTGAGCCCTGGGGTGTGCTCACTGCAGCTTGGCTTTCCTTACAAAGGCATAAACATGACCTCTGTCAGGGCCTAAGTTTCTCATCTTTCAGCAACACCCTCTGGAAAGAACTATCCCCAAGTTCCAGTTTGGAGAATCTCAGGCAAATTTTCCTATTGGTCCAGTTTGGGTCAAGTGCCCAACCCTGGACCAATCAACTCTGACAGGGGCATAGTCATAGAAGAATATGTCAGCTCCCAGGTGAAAACACATGGTTGAAGTGAAGAAGGACGAGTTCTCCTAGAAAGGAGGGGCGTACTAGGCAGATGGTATCATAGTTGTCCTTCACAGGTGAGGTGCACATGCACGTAACTTTCAGATACCTGTCCATGGCCTCTGTCATGGAAAGCACACATTTCCTGGAGCACGGGTGAGATACACACAACAGCCCCTTCATAATTTATAATTTGTAGACAATGAGTGACACCCACCAGTGATCTATCTGCTGAAGTAGTTTCCCAAGCAATTGTGTCTGGCATTATTGAATAATTGTTGAATAATGCCAGACATAATAAATGCATTATTGGAAACAATGTTCTACTATGTCCTTAAAGCATTTCTGTTTCCACAGCTAATCCTACTATTGGTCACCCTGATTTGGGTCTCAAACTCACTCAAATTTTATAAGGCAAATAAATATAATTTCCAGAGATGTGACAATTAAATTGGCCCAGAAACTCCTCATGAACAACTGTCTGATCTGGGTCATATCTTGGCAGCATCTTTCCATTCCGCTTGACTCAGGCTCTGAAGTATAACCAGAGAAGCCCCCTTCAACCGGATCAACAATAACCCACAGATTCCTTCTGTAGTAGTCATTTCTTCATGAACTAATTAGGACCTACTGGAGAATTAGGCAGATCACTAGGCCAAACATCCCTATATCTGATGTTTGAAACTCACAGTAAAATAGCTCAATTCCTAATCTACTTCTTGGCCTCATTAGAATTCAATTAGTAGAAGGACATTCTTTCCTAGAGGCTCTTTGGCAGATTTGTGTATGAACAGTTAACCCAGTGTTAGCAAAAGCAGTTACTTGTATCCAGACAGCTCTCTCTGGCAGCAAAGAGAAGCCCAAAGCTGTTTAGACAAGACTTTGCTTATCCTCCCACCAGGATGCAAATATTTTAAGTGGACAGAGTGAGATAAAATGCAGCCAGTGCTGTCCCCGACCCTGACCACATCCTGTGGCTGCTGGATTTTTGGATTTGAAGGTCAGGGGAGGAAGGTGAAGGAAGGGACACTGGAGACAAGGAGACAAAGAAAAATTTAAAAGGCCTCCTTGACATTGTTTAAAGTTATTTCCCTGAATAAACAAGTTTGGACTTTAAAAATGTATCAACACATAACTACGAAAGATATGTAGCAATACGTATAGATTTCTAGGACAGATAGAACTGCTAATCAGACCGTGAAAAGCAGGGTGTTTGAGGATAAGACAACCTTGAGTTGGTTTTTTTTCCCATTTCTCTGCAGTGGTCTCGTAACTGTTCTTCAGATGCCTAAATGTAGACTCAGGGAGATTTATTTTTCTTCTAACAGGGTATGTTATAGTTGTCACTCAGCCTTGAAATAGTTTTCCTCTCCAGTGGAACATCAGGCCAGTAATATATTTGCATAGCTATTCCCACCTGTCATTCTTCTGCCAGCCTAATGCATCAGCTTTGCAGAGAACGCCCAACCAGCCAATGGCAAGCTTTTAAGCTGCTGCATTTATGGGACAAGTTTTCAAAATATTCACAGTCACCCAGCAACAGGAAAAGGTATTTCATTGGCTCTCTTGCTGTCAGCTAGACAGGAGGACGATCTGGACAGACGTCAGCTGTGAAGATCAAGTTGAGGCGTTGGAAAGTGGGGGAGGCCAGATGTTGGAACACAGGAGTTGCTCAGCAGCAAATGTGGTATTTTATAAGTATCATATAAAACATGATGTTTTCATCCCCCCAGATAAAAATCAAATGTTAAAGAATAGTACTGTAACAGGGTAGGTAGTTTTTATCAGCAGTGTCATAGGATGCATAAAAGATCAATCATGGCCCCAATCTTATCTGCCTGATCAAAGGAAGTGCTGCTGAATGTGGAGCCTCAGTGAGAAATAAATTACAGCGTTTCGAAACAATTAAGCTTCCCTCTGCTAGAGGTGGGATGCTGTGGATAGTGGGTATTCTAAAGGCAAAGTAAATCTCATGAGTTACTTCATCAATATCTGATCTTGTGAATTATCTTGCCCTTAAAAAGTTCTAGCTAACTCTTCAGTCTGATTTTCCTCCCAGAGAAAACCCGAGAAGAGAGCCAAGGAACAAGTCAAGGTTACCTTGAATAACACGCTATCACGCTACCTCAGTCTCCACCAATTTCTCCTTTGGGTGGTCCCATGCTATCCATAGAGGAAACAAGGTTTCCTCTTTCTGTTTTTATTACACTGTTGTTACTATAGGACAGAAAATTAATATTGACTGGGTGCATATGTGAATCAAAGCAATTAGGGAATGCTCTGAAAAGAATGTGCTGTAAACCAGACAAAGAAAAAAATAAATTCTGAAAGTGATGACACCCAGTCCTTGCTGAGATCCAGCCTCTTGACTCTTTAGGCTGTATGATGAAAGGACATACACTCTCAATAATTAGAAACAGTTAAACTCCAAAGCCTTCCGTGCCAGGAACACATACATATCTTGTCATTGGTTAAGGACTTTAGCGTAACGCGGAGCAGGCTGCTTGATTCTAAGAGCTCACCCAGCGTAAACTCTTCCTGCCAATTCACCTGAGCAGCTGCCTTTGCAGGCTTAGAGCAGCAGAATGGAGGGAAGGTGCTGTCTGCTTTTCCAGAGAGTTAGTCAGATTGGAAATTAACCATAATTAATAGTAATTATAATTAACAACGGGCAACATTAACTGCACATCCAATACTATTACATGCATGTTAATTCTGTAGACTCACATTAATAAATTAGGATGTGAATATTATTTTTGTGTATCTCTAATGGGTATAAAAAAATGGTAGTCAAATTTGCCTTAGCTAGACTCTAAGCTACTTGAAAATTGCTATATCTCCAGTGCCTAACAAAATGCCTGGCGTATGGTGGGTGCTCAATATATATTTCTTGAGTCACTAAAGCAATAAATTGATGAATCAATAAATGACACTAAACTTGTGAATCTGCCTATGCATCACAAATGACAAGCCTTGGAAAGGTGTGAAACATTTTGATCTTCTTTTAAATGTTTGGGTATATGCGTCTCATGGAAACTAAACTCAGGAGACTTGAGTTGTAATCTTGTTCAGACACAAGTCTATGAGATAGATATTATTATTACCTCATTTTATGGATAAAGAGAGTGAGGGCTAAGAGATAAAGTAACTCACTCAAGGTCACGGAGTTAGTAGGTCACAAGTATAAGATTTGAACCCAGGTCTAATCCAAAACTCAGGTTGTTACCATTAGGCCAGTCTGCCTGCACGCCTAGGTATTTTGTAAGGACTGAAATATGAACTCATGGAGGAGGACATGCTGCCTTTCCCACAGCATTAACGTTTCTTCTGTTTCAAAGCACATAGTAGAGCATTGAGGAGAAAAAGCTTATGAGATTCAGAGACCATTTCAGAGATGGTACAAAATAAACTGAGAGTCAAGATGCGGGAAGGATGAAAAACCTGGAACCTGCTGAGCTCTACACAGGTCATCAAGTTCAGACTGGAGTCTTGTGATGGGCATTGCAGAGGTGGGCAAATTGTTTGTCTAGGCCCAGTGTTGCCATCACTGTCACTACACCTGGGTTCAAGTCCCAGCTCTGCCTTACATTTCCAGTGGGACCTTGGACAATGCCTTAACCCCTTTCAACTTCCCTTTCCATAATCAGAAAGGTGGCCTAATAGGAACCACTCCAAGAGGTTGTGTAAGGATTAAAAGAGATGACAATATGGAAAGAACTGTATTTATCCTGGCACATTGCAGATGCTCAATAAATATTAAAAGCCTTTTCTCTTTCTCCTATACTCTTAAGTGAAAAGGAGGAAGAATCTTATTTGTTTAGCAGATTATAAAAGAAGTCCTTAAAATTATCCAGCTTTTCTCTCTGGTCTTATTTAATCAGTAAATATTGGTTCCTTATTTAAGGAGGGAGAGAAATGCATTTTCTGTTCCAGTAAAACTCTAGAAAAGTTCAGAGACAAGGTGCAAATTTGAGCTAGAAATTTACATTAGACAAGGCTTTCCAAGGCTCCAACTACCAGTCTATTGCCCTGGCTTTCATTTCCCAGGTAAACTGCACTAATAATGGACATTTCAGGGCTTTTATCATCCACTAGCTCAAGTTGGAGACAGCCATGAGAGAAGTCATGGAAAGAGCCATCGTAGAGATAAGTCATAGAGAAAGTCTTGGAAGGTTTACCTGCAGCAGAGGTTCTCAACGTTTTTTGTTAGGAACAGCAATTCCCCACTTACCTAAAGTCACGATATTAGCAGGTATGGGTTTTCAGGAAAGGTACTAGGTGAAGCAGGCAGCCTGTCCCTTCCCACTGAAAATGACAATGACAAAGGAGAAGGAAGCATGATAGGGCATGGGCCTGTGAAACCAGCAAATCAACATATTAGCTAAAACTTCAAGATCAGTTGGTGATCCAGACCTGAACCCAGAGAAAATTTCTTTCTCTGACACTTCAGAGCTTTGGCGGGTTTTTTTCTCTCACTCACTATGGCTCTATGCACTGGAAAGGGGACACTTTGGTATAAGTGGCAGCTTAGGTCAGAGATTCTCCGCCCTGGCTGGACATTAGACTCACCCAGGGAAGGGAGCCTTTAAAAACAATGCTAATACCTGGATATCACCCTAGACCAATTAAAAAGAAGTGGTCTAGAGGGCTGGCATTGGTATATATTTTTAAGCTCTCAGTTGATTCTATTATGGAGCTAGGAATGAAAAGCACGGTTCTAGCTAAGGTTTCCCAACCTGTTGTCTCATAGAAAACCATTTCACAGACTATTAATAGATGTGCCACACACCCACAGAAAGTATTCTGGTAAATACTCAATTAAATAAAGTTAATTAGGTGACTTTACTGCACCATTTCTGAGACTTTATTCATGGGCATTGTGCCTCATATGATAGAGTATCAACTTTGCCCAGCCATTTTTGGCCATACTTTTTCAAAGCCCGTGTGCTAATGGCTTCTATAACAGGGTGCCAGGGAACACGAGTCTGAGAACACGCTGGCCTGGGTCCACAGGTTGTCAGAGGAAAGGCACAGAGAGTCCTGAGAAGAATGAGTAGAGGCATCTGCCAGTGGCCATGTTCTGTAATCTGAAATGCCACAGGACATCCAGATCCTGGCATTGGTACTGTTCTCAGAATGAGCCTTTAATTATTGTGCTCATCATTAATAATAGTTATAATAAAGACTTGTCTCAGGAACTTCCAAAGAGTCACTTTAATTACAGTAATGTATATCTCAAAGCTGCTCCATTTTTATTGTCAGTATTCCTACCCTGAAAAGAAAATGTGTTGCTATTTTGAGTTGTAAATTGCCTCAGAGAAGGGGAGCTCCTAAAGATTCATATTGCCTTAGAATAATACCAGGAGATTCTCAGAGAGCAGTTCTTTACCTGCAACCAGGGGTCTCGGAAAGGAGGTGGAAATAAAACAGAACTGACAATGATGTTGAGCTTCAGTATGTGCAGGAATTAATGATGTACTAACTATCTAACTGCCTAAAATAAAAGTGGGTCGTCAGTGATTTGTATTTTACTGGGCAGAAGTGGCAAGGTTTCTTATGTGCGGCCAAGATTATGTACTGTTGTAAATGAAACCTAAGCTCCACTTTTCAGGATCTGAGAAGGGAGCTCTCTGAGCCTGCATCTTCTCTTCTGCCCAGGGGATTTTCTGAATATCCAACCTATTCCCTTTTCCAATAACCTCATCATTTTTCCATTCATGGTGTTGGGAGTATATGACAGTCAGCAATTTCTATGTCACAGTAAAATAGTGACCATACTCCACGCCAAACAGCCAAGATCCTCAGAAGTTATTCAAGTTAGGTGTAATGAAAATAATAGTAATAACAATTATTATTATTATCGTAGCTGTCATTTATTGAGCACCTACTCTGTGCCAGGCACCTTACATGTGTTGTCTTAATTTAATCAGTAAAAGTGCTCTCTGAGATTAGTGATCTGGACCTTCTTGACCTGATGGGGAGTTACAGCTCACAGAGGTAAAATAACTTGCTCAAGGCAGCTTCGAAGCTGGGATTGGAACTACTGTCTGTAAATGCTCTTTGCGGTGAGCCCTGCCCATAAATGTATGGTGTCCCTTGTTCCATTAGTTAAGGGAAATGACAATTAATATAGAGGAGAGAATGGCACATGTTTATAACTTCATGTTTGAACTACTTCAGTATATTGAGACTTCAGTCTCCAAATATAAATAATTTTACAGCATTTTTTAATTTTTAAAAGAATATTTAGCATCATATAATTGTGGTCCTTATTTGCAAAATGATTTATGGGGCTTAAAATAGCAGATTAGTGGACACAGACATAGATATACACACATATGCCAGCTTCTGTGTTGTTCAGTGAGCATTCTTTGATGTCTTTATTATGGGAAGATGACTTTCCAGACCCATCTCTGTGGCACATTAACTCCTAGTTGTTTGGGAGCTGTGATACTGGATTGGTTTTATCTGGCCACATTCCTTTAATGAGCCCCTTCATGACATATTTATTGATGAGAAGGTTGGCTGGAGTAAGGACCACAGTCTGTAGCCATAGAAAATAACAAAGCTAACTAGCTTCCTAATCCCAGCATCACTACCCAGAAGGAGAAGAAGAATTTTTGACATACCTAATCTGATTGAAATATGAATCCGATGTTTGGTGAACTCTGAAAGGGAAGTGTAAAAAAGAACAATAACAAACAAACAAAAAAGCAGTTAAAAGATGAACTCCTATATCCCCAGCGAAAATAATGGTAGATGGTTGCCAAAGTATATTGTGTCTAATGGGAAAGTAGTCCATTCTGGCCTGTACACAGCATACCCTGTGTTTGAGTCAAAGAAAATACCTTTTGGCATTTATCCACATTATTTTTCACCGCGTAATTTGAAAGCAGAAAACTTCTAGTTCTGGCACAAAGCTATTTTGATATTTTTATTCCCCAGAAAACAGCTTCCAATGCCAAAGAATAATTTTATCAATATAAATAATCTACCTTCAGGTGTTTTATATCACATTCAGTGACAAACCATGAAATGTAACATTTTTTGCTTTGACAGCCCATGAAATCCATCATCTATTTTCATAGATCTTTCATTCAGAAAAAGATTTGAATTTTAAGGATTTATGGTCTGATCAGAAATATTTGAATAAAAGATTTGCCACTTTTAAGATCACTATCAGGATTTACTAGTGAAAACCTAGAGTGAGTGGGTGAAATGTTATTGTAATCATTTATCCTTTGTAACCTTTAAAAGAATAAAAAAAAAAAACTGCTATCTCATGCCCGTAGTTTATATCCAGCAACACTAGATAAGAGCAAGAAGCTTTTCTCCTTCACCCTGCAGTTCATGACTCTTCCAAGAATTACCCATACAACGTGGCTAGCAGACAGAGGTAACACTGCGTGATCTCGGGGTTTAATAGGACATGAATAGATAAGACAGGAAAGGGGCTTGATTTACCTGGTGTGGCTTTATAAGAGTAACTGGAATGATGAGAAATATGACTTGATTCATTTTCAGAATATGAACTTACAATCTGTCTACTCTCTTTCTTAGATAAGTTAGCGTGCGGTTCTACTATATGGGTCCGTAAAATGGACTCAATCTAAAATTTCCATTTAATCAAATCATTGTCGTAAAGGAAAACTATTTCCTCTCAGTGTTAATTAAAATTTTAAGAGTATTCTCTCTTGGATAAATTATATTATTTGTCGTTTATTAGATTTTTAAAAATGTTTCCATGTGCTGGAATTTTCTTGGTATAGAAGTATAAATATGATCATTACGTTAAATGAATCATCTGAAATGCCTCATATTCAAGGCAAAACTACAGAAGGCTACCAATTAGAATCAGATCTAACAGAAAGATTGAGCAGAGCACCCTGGATGTTGGTAAATTCTGCCTCAAATTGGCAGTGGGGCTTGGCAGGGGCAGCAGGGTGTGGTAGAGAGAGACATGGGCTGGCAATCACATCCTGATCCTGGCTCTGACACCAACAGTTGCTCTCACCTTGGGCAAGTTATTCAACCTCTCTGGCATTAGACTAGAAGGCGCCGGCCTTCTATCATTTTGGGACTTTCTGAGTGATATCCAGAGGCCCACACCTATTCTCCTTTGTTCCTACTAAGCTGAGTTGAGGATGAGACAAAGGTCTCTCAAATGCTTTCCTGAAATCCCTGAGTGCTACAGGCAATCCAATGAAAGGCAGGTCACAGGATGCCCAAGAACCCAAAGATTCAAAATGGAGCCCAGAATTAGAAGGAACCTGGGTCAAGGTGAAGGTGGGTTAGAAAAGAAGAAAGGTGAGTAGAATCATTCCAGCATCCCTAAGGATTTAAACTGGTCCAACAGAGCTATTTGGAATGCTATCCTAGAACACCTCCAGAATCAATTCCTATTCTTTCCTTTAAGAATTTGGAGATCCAGAGCCATCCTGGGCTTGGCCCAGACTCTCCTTAGCAAACTCCCTGTGCGGCCCTGAGTCCATGTGGCAATGAAGTACGGTGATGAAGCACTTAGGTGCAGAGAGGGCTGGAGCCCAGGCTGCTGGAAGCTCAGGACCCAAAGCGAATGAGTGCAAAGTGGAGCTCTGAACAAGGTCAGAGCAAGGTAGTTTCCCCGGGGTGTGAATTTAGAAATGAGAACCAAATTGTCGAAACAGGGCACAGTTGAGGGAACATTAGATTTATATCAGGAGCAGTGAAGCAGGTCCCTGACAAAAGCTTTGGTGCTTCTCAAGATACTCTTTCTCTTCCGCTGGTGAGAATTGTACCCCTAGAGTATCTTACTTACTGTTATATGGAAGCAACAAGTCAGCCATTTCCCCACTGCTTCTTCCACTCCCACCTCAATAAACTTTCAGACCATTTCTACTGCCCACCTCTAACTAGCTGAGATCGTGGAATGTTTTCCTTCCCTTCCCTTCTCCTCTCCTGTGTCCACCCACCTCATATCTGTCCCGCTACCCTCAGTTTTGCTGTCATAGTTTAATACTTTCTCTTCTAGATGGTTATTAGGTTTCCTCTGGCAGTCGATATCTATCTTATTTCAGTAATCCTTATTTGACACTTGTATTAGGAATCTCAATCAATCTTTTATTATCTTCCATTTAGATTTAGCTCTTTATATTGCAAGTTTCGTTGCTCACTGCCTTTTTCTCCTCTTCTTCTCTCGCTCTCTCAGAATCTCTGCTCAAGCCCACTTGTTTGGTTAGAAGCTGAGTCCTTGCCTGGACCAAATGTCTTTCTCTCACACTGGCAGGTGAAGCCCCTCTGTGCTGGGCATAGGAATCTAGGGTTGCAGTTCCTTTGTCTCACATGTGCATAGATGTTATCTTTTTGCTTTCAAGGTTGCTTTGAGAAATCAAATATCATCTGATTCATTTTCCTTTTTAAGTTACTCATTGTTTCTGTTTGGAAGCTTGTAGATTTTTTTCCTCTACCTTAGATTTCAGGAATTTTGTCAGAATATGCCTGTATGTAGGGCGTTTTTCATCGTTTCTACGGACTCTAGACTTTCTTCAATTTAAGGAAATGGCTTCTTTTGGTTGTTTAACTATTTCCTTTTCTCAGTAGGTTTCTTTTTCCCCTTCTGGAATTCCTAGTGTTTGCTCATTTTCCTCCTGGATCTATTCTCCAAGTATTTTGTCTTTTCCTTCTAGATTTCCAAATGTTTATATTTTTCTTTGTGCTTCAATATAGTTCTTTCACTTGATCTTCCAACTCACTACTTTGAATCTCAATAGGAACTATCTTCTTCAATTTACCTACTAATTTTGTTTTAGAAAATCACACTTTTAGTCCCATTTTTCTGCTGTAATCCTTGGATGTGATGGTGATGATGGTGATGTGTAAATTGTCTTCTGTCTCCTCCAGCAGTTCTGTTTCTCTCTGGTGGCTGGGTCCTTTCCTATGCATTGTTATTTTCCTTTGTTCACTGGGGCTCAGGTCCAACTCCTGAGAGACTTCGGTGGCAGCAGTACAAGGAGCATGGGAAGGTGCAGAGGCCCATGGGTAAGCAATGAGCTAACAGGAAGGTTGTCAACCTCTACGGAGACTTCAATAGAAGACCTCTTGGCTTCCTGGTTCCCTCAACTGGCCACAAAGGCTGATGCGATCTCTGCCTCTCAGGGGTGGAGGAGGACTCAACCCAGCCAATAAACTTGCAGAGGAGAGGGTGAGGAGAGGCCTAGGAGGACAGATATACTCACTTGTGCCATTGCTGGCCCCCTCCAGGAAGGACCATTGGGGGCTGAATGTTCCTTGGATTCCTAGAGCTCTCCAGTAGTGGGCCCAGGCTCTCATCGGCTCCATGCTCTCATCTGGCCGGAGAGACTAGTATCCAACACCAGCCTTCTGACCAGAACTCTGGCAGGGCTTGGGTTTCTCTGGTACCCTCAAGGCCCTGCAAGCCTGCCAGCATAGGGGAGCTGGCGGTGACTTCCCAACCTGGCATCTCACCAGCATCACCTGGGGAATATTTAGAAAATAAATATTCCGGGACCCCCATCCTAGACTTACTGAATCAGAATCTCAAGGTAGGGCTGGGAATTTGGATTTGTAAGCTACCCAGGTGAATCCGGAACAGAACTGAGTATCAAAACCACTGATTTAAGGTAGAAACTAGTGCTTCTGCTTAGGGGTGCTGGGAGCCCATCCTAGAGGTGGTAGGGGCCAAATACGCCCTGGTGAGGGTTCTGGCCATTGTGCTTTTACACCCACGGGTGCTAGGTCACCCAAAGACCTGAGATACACTCAGTCTCTTTTTCCTTCTCAATACGATAGTCCCCTCCTTATCTGTGGTTTCACTTTCCATGGTTTCAGTTACCCACAGTCCAAAAATATTAAATGGAAAATTCCAGAAATAAATAATTTATGAGTTTTGAATTGCACACCATTCTGAGTAGCATGATGAAATCTTGTATCGTCCTGCTCTGTCCTGTCTGGGACATGAATCATCCCTTTGCCCAGCAGATCCCCGCTGTATAGGCTACCCGCCCGCTAGCCACTTAGTAGTCATCTCGGTTATTGGATCGATTGTTGTGGTATCGCGGTGTTTGTGTTCAAGTAACCCTTATTTTACTTAAAGATGGGCCCAAAGTGTAAGAGTAGTGATGCTGGCAATTCAGATATGCCAAATAGAAGCTATAAAGTGCTTCCTTAAGTAAAAAGGTGGAAGTTCTCTACTTAATAAGGAAAGAAAAAGAATCCTATGCTTAGGTTGCTAAGATCTATGGTAACTTTTATTACAGTATATTGTTATAATTGTTCTAATATATTAATAGTTATTGTTGTTAATCTCTTACTGTCTAATTTATAAATTAAACTTTATCATAGGTATGTATGTATAGGAAAAAACATACCAAACGTAGGGTTTGGTACCATCTGTGATTTCAGGTGGCCACTGGGGGTCTTGGATTGTCGCTGTGGATAAGGGGGCACTACTGTATGCCAGTTTTTCTCTCTTTCCTTGTACCATGACTTTTCTGTGACATACAAAGTCTGCTATAGTTTGGGGTAAGAAGGAAAAGTATTCATGAATGGAAACAGTTACACTGTACAATGGATGCTGGACCTAAAAAAGCCAGAGCAATATAAAATGAGAAGAGTGTACAGAGGAAAAGGTTATTATAGCAACTGTCATTAGGCTATGTTTTGGAAAGAACTACAACAAAGGTTTGGTCTAACTCTCATGATATGGTAGCTTTGGGTCGGCTATGGCTCTGTGGCTCCTTCTACCCATCTTCATTCCAGGATTTGAGCAATAGAGCTGGCAAAACCGCATGATGGGCCTTATAGATTTGCTCTGTGTGTGTGGGTTAGAGGGGTGGAGTCGGTATACAATCACCTCCACTCACATTCCATGGGCCAATGCAAGTCATGACCAAGCCTGAAGTCAATGGGCAGGGAAGTATTGCCGTTCCACAGGAGGCACTAGGCCACATGGCAGTGCGGGGACATGTGGAATCTTCTCACACACAGGAGAGCAAATAATCAGGAATAATAATAACATTCCTCACAGTCACTGAGCAGGAAAGCATCCCTTTTGGAAGTTATCCCCATAAAGAGGCCCAATAAGGAAATCACCTGATAGACAATGATTGAATAAGGTGATCTGGACCAATGGCCGGCTGCACCTCCTTGCTGGTGGATCTCAGGTACCCCCTGGTTCAGGAAGCGGGGAGATGTTCTTTCCCCTCCTGCCTTCCGCAGTGTGAATGTACAAAGTGAAATTTGAAGTAGGTTCAAATATACTTTAGGTTCATGCTGATCTATCTAATGTTACATAGTCAAAAAAGCATGGAACATTCAGAGTGGTCCAACTGGTTGGCACTCTACCCCAGCACAGAGCATCACTGTCAGACCTCAGGGATATCCTACTAGGTCACCAGAGCATATTTCTCCTCCTCTGACCTCCCACTCAGAACTCTCCCACATGCTCTTTTCCTCCCCTCCCCCAATATCTGGGTCTTTTTCTATTTCTAGCCCTTCAAAGTTCCCTCCTCCCTCTGTTTCCTGAGCTGGAGTCCCCTTTTGGTCCTAGAAATTTTTAAGTCTCCAGCCCAGCCAGTCCCTTTGTGCTTGGTTTCACTGCTGGGCAGGGGAAGAGGAGGAGGGGAGGAGAGGAAAGCCCCAAGGTGATCTGGACACCAGGTGGCAGCTAGCTTATTTCCCTTTCTGAATGATCCAGACACTTAAAAAGCACAAGCTATCTCACTCAGCCAAGGCTGATACTGACTTTAGGCTCTCCTGGTCATTTGTTCTCTCATTCCCAACTTGAATTTCATGCATAGGCCTGTTTAATGATCCCTTCCTGGTTCCTGGGTGTTAGAGTTATAAAACTGTCCAAATCCTTGCCCTACCACCCCTCTCCCTTTTCCCTTTAGATTTTTCATATCTTCTTAACTTATTCAAGCTTCTTACCAGCAAGTTGGTCAACCTCTCTGAGCCTCATGGTTGTTAGTGCCGTGGAGTCTATTCCAACTCTGCGCCCTGTGTACAGCAGAGCGGAACCTTGCCTGGTCTTTTTGCATCATCCTCTCATCTTCCAGCACTGTATCGGACAATGCTCCACTGCTATTCCTAGGGTTTTCATGGCCAATTTTTTCAGAAGTGAGTGGCCAGGTCCTTATTCCTAGGCCGTCTTAGTCTGGAAGCTCCACTGAAACCTATGACTCTGCTGGTATTTGAAATACCAGTGGCATAGCCTCCAGCATCACAGCAAGACACAGCTGCCACAGTAGGACAACCGACAGATGGGTGGTGTGGTTCCCTGACCAGAAAATGAACCCAGGCCACCGTGGTGAGAGTGCTGAATCTTAACCGCTGGATCACCAAGGCTGGCTCTGAGCCTCATAGTGGTGTGAATATTCAATGAGATACTAGCTGAAGGTGGTAGCCCTGCAGAAAATGCCAGCTCCCTTCCTTTTTATTTCTCTTCAAAGGATCTGAGTGAACTACTACTTCTTGGCCATCTTAACTGAGGTGAGGTTGATTTGGGAGGCATTTCTACACTGTGGCCTCTTATCCAATGCTTACACAGTTCAAAGCATACAGTAGGTGCTCAATGAACACTTGACAGCCCAGTTTCCTTCTTTCATCCCTCTTCCCTGCTCCTCACCTTCCAAGTCCCATGATTTCTGTGTACATCCTGTCCTTATTTCCTGTCCTTCACAGCTGAAACCAAGAGGACAGCATTTGCACATTTAACTTGTGTGGGGCTAACGATCAATGATCCTAATGATCAGAGACTATGAGAATTTAACGGAAAATAAGGAAAGCACCATTATTTAAAACTAAATTCCACTTCTGGTGTCTGTAATCAACATCCAGTTTTATTCTTCTACCCCTCTCCTTGTTCCAAAGAGAACTAAAGAAAAAACCATTATAAACAGCTTTATCAAATGACTCTTCACATCATTAAATCCCTTTGCAGTTTATGTAGAAACAAGATGCAAATTCAGAAACACATTGTCCACAAATTCCAGAAGCAGCAGAAGAGGAAAAAGCAGCTGATGCTGAGCTGCCTGGGAATTCTCCTGTGATGAGGTTGGTCCCTTGCACTCCCCTCATGCTGGCTCTGCCACATCACCTCTTACCTGAGGGCCCTCTGGGTGATACAAAAAGGAAGCAATTTCTGTCCTGTCTTGCCCTTCAGAAAGTCCCTATCTAGTAGGATAAATGGATACATACAAAGCACCCTGCAAAGTACCTGGCACATAGGAAGGCCTCTGTAAGTATTCGTTGAATGAATGAGTGAAAGAATGACTCCACAGTAACTTGAACAGAGAGCAGACTATGGTAAATGCTATAGAAGAGAAAAGAACAATCTATGCTGGGAGAATTGATGTGAGAGACTGCTGGTGGTTAGAGGCACTGGGGAGGGCTCCATAAGGGGAGGTAGATAAGAGCAGAGCCGTGCAGACAGAGGAGTTCTGTTGAGCCCAGCAGGGTAAGACAAATTGAGGTTGGCACACCAGGCCTCTCTGGGAACAAGAAATCTTTCCTAGGCCTTTTCTCAACAGCATAGCCCTGCAGAAATTTTCTAACTAAGGGAAGTAGAATGATAGGAACACAGGGATGGTAAGGGCTCATTCAACAAGATATTAGGCTGGAGAATGACTCGGTTGCCAGCTCTCTACAAGAAGATCACCTTGCCTGGCAGAGCGGACAGCCTGATTTCATATTCCACAAGTTTACAGCCCTGATCCTTATCTTTTGAGGTGTTTAACTTGAACTTGATGAATCATGTTTTCCTCCAGTGTGTCTTGGAAAGCCCAACAACTGAATATATTTCTTTCTAAGAGTAAATATGGTGCAGTTTGCTGGGGAGAGAAATCCTGTCTAGATTGCCTTCATTAAGGAACCAGAGAGAGGAAGGACTAGAATTGTAATCAGGATACCTTTGAAGAGGATCACCATTCTTGGGTCTGACGTGAATCATTTATTTTGAATTCCTGGCAACTTAGATTCAATTCATCTGCAATAGTGATAATCATCTGTAACGGATGGAAGTGTGTCCCCCCAAAATTCATATGTTGAAACCAACCCCCCAGTACCTTAGAATGTGACTGTATTTAGAGACAGGGCCTTTAAAGAAGTGATTAAGGCTAAATGAGATCATGAGAGTGGGGTTCTAATCCAAAATGACTAGTGTCTTTATAAGAAGCAGAAGAGGCCTCAGGGACACCCACACACAGAGGAAAGGCCATGTGAGGACACAGCAAGTAGGCAGCCATCTGCAAGCCAAGGAAAGAGGCCAAGGAGACACCAAACTTGCCAATGCCTTGATCTTGGACTTCCAGCTTCCAGAACTGTGAGAAAATAAATTTCTATTGTTTAAGCCCCCCAGTCTGTGGTATTTTGTTATGGCAGCTCTGGCAAACTATTACACTGTCGTATATTGAAGGCCTACCATGAGCCTGGCATTGTGCTAAGTATTTTATCTCACTTAACACTTTTAATGACTATGAGAGATAGCTATTGTTATGTTATTTTATCAGAAGAGGAAATAGATGCCCAAGGCCACAGCTCTAGCAAGTGACAAAACTCAGATTCAAAAGCACGTCTGTTTGGCTCCAGACATTATATACTTAGCATACCACCAACCCACATTTATTAAGTACTGGCTGTGAAAGAAGTACTGGGCTATAATAATTGCTGACATTTGAGAATCTTAATCCTTTCCCTGTGAAATCTATAAGTGATGAGAGACAGACTTACAAAGATAAATTAATAAATGCTGCATATACTAGAATGTCTGGAATTAACAATGCCAGGCAACACCACAGTGAATCTAAGCTAAGAAAGTGTTCAAATGAGTGTGAAGACAATATAGGGAGGAGTTGCAAACATGGAGAAAGGAGGCTGATTCAGCATTGTTTAGTTATATGACCTTGGACAAGTTACTTATATTCTTAACCTCAGTTTCCTCATCTGTGCCATGGGGGCTAAATTTTTTTTTTTTTTTTTTTTTTAAAGATTTTAATTTTTTTCCTTTTTCTCTCCAAAGCCCCCCGGTACATAGTTGTATATTCTTCGTTGTGGGTCCTTCTAGTTGTGGCATGTGGGACGCTGCCTCAGCGTGGTTTGATGAGCAGTGCCATGTCCGCGCCCAGGATTCGAACCAACGAAACACTGGGCCACCTGCAGCGGAGAGCGCGAACTTAACCACTCGGCCACGGGGCCAGCCCCATGGGGGCTAAATTAGGACTAATAATATAACACTACCCACCAGGTTGTTGGAGGATAAAATGAGATACTATAAAGCACTATGCATGATGCTTGGTACATAGCATGTCTCAATAAATGCACCATAATGAAAAAAACATTCTTCTAACACATATTCTACTAGGCACTAACAAAAATAATCAACCTGTCTAAACATGGTTGAGTTAATTGTTTAAATGAAAATTATTAATATTAAATTTATTAGTATTTTCACTGACCCTTATATGTGGGTTTCTAAATATAATTTCATTTCCAAAATGTTTTTGCCTTATCCAGCACATTCAACTTAAGTCAAATACCAACATACACCACCAAAAACACAGTTGGGGCAAAATTAAAATTTTCATCAGTGTGGAGGGACAGGCTGACAGAAAGGCAAAACAGAAAGGACTAATAAAATATCTGATAGAAATCAAAGAGCAAATTAAAAAGAAGTGTGTGCATGACATTGCGTGCATGGATGTACATGTGAGTGTGTTTTCAGGAACACCTGTGTCCATCTGAGAATAAATTCAGGTAAAATTCAAGACAGGGAATCTTGCCTGAGGAATTGGCTCTGCATCACTCTTTGCCTCACTTGATAGATTGCTTCTTCACTGCAGGTGATTGCTTTATTCACCCCTAAGAGTAGAAACTTCTTTTTATAATGCTTCATGTGCTTTTATGGCACAAACCAATATAAATATTTACTGGATCTATAAGTAAAAGTATATAAATTCTTATTTATCTTGCTGCATAAAGGAACCTTGAAAAACATGTGTAAAGTTGAGTCTGTTTTTCTCACAAATACTCCCAGCTACGTGCTGAGGCAACAGCAGAGAGATGCTTAGCTTCAGAAGTGACAAAAAGGCTCTGCTCTACTTTTTGATTCACAGGATGGGAAATAGTTTTTATTGAATGCATGAATATTGAAATATTTCTTCTGACCAGCTCACTGGAAAGTGATTTGGGTGGCCAGCCACATATGTCCATGGTGACCAGTTGCACTCCTAACCTCAACTAGCAGGCCAAAAAGATGGGGCTCAGGATATGGAACAAGAGGAGAGAGAACGTGGCATCAGGCAAGTGACATGAATGGAAAACCCAGACAAAACCATGTCCTTGTCAGTGGCTCCACACCATCCTCTTTACCCCCAGGGGTGCCATAATTGCTATTAGCTAATAATTCTAATCCCAGGTTCATGTTTTGCCCCTCCCCATCTCTGCTGCATGGTGGGGTATGGAACTCTGTAACAAGGCATTGGGCCCCATCATCCCAGCACACACAGGGCGGAGTCAGGTGGACTTATACCAACACCATAAAGAGGGGAAGTCGAGCCATCAGTTCCCTTTGATCCCCCAACATTGTCCTTTTCTGCCACTTCACAGGCCTCCAGGCTCCATGCTCTCCCCTGTGCCTTAGATGTCATGGTTCAGTGTTAGTGTTTGCTTGCTCCTATGAATTCTTACTAGTGGCAGTCCTTTGAAAAACATACAATTTCAAACTACAGAAACAAGGGAGTGTGATGTTATGCAGTCTTTAGCTGTTAGTAAAGTGCAGAACCAACTCACTTGGTCACTATTACTGGATTCCAAACCAGGGGCTGATGTCCTAGACAGCCTCACCTCTTGCTGGTGCGAAAGTTCTCTCACTTTCATTCTCTTGTCATCTTTTTCTGTCTAGTTGCCAAAACAATTGTCAAATTGTTGTCTCATTTCTTAGGGAATTCTTCTCATTTTCTACCTTGCCTTTTGAGCCTTTTTTTCCACACCCTTGCCTCAAAGGTATTTCTATTTTAATAGAGAATAATTTTCTGATCTACGCTGATGAAACTCTAATGGTGATATTTCAGGGAGGCGAGAGAGAGTTCCCCTGGAATTGTAGATTTCCCCCCTAGCTTGGCATGCAGGCAGTTATCCGTTCAACCCATGCTAAGATTGTATTTGTGGAGAAAGTTGCATTTTTTTCTTTGCACTATTCTCACCAAGACTTTGGGATTTCTGATAGTCTTTTGCAAGTTTCCATTTGTGAAATAAATGTCTAAGCCTGCTCACTAAATCCAAACCTTTAGAAAATTGTAGCATGCCAGCCACTAGCAGAAAAGTTGAGTGTTGGGTAAAATTGTTTTGTTTGTTTTCTAAGATGCCTCGATTGTTCTAAAACTAATATAGAGTGGCTGTTGGAGTAGATTGTATTTAAGCTATAAGAAGCTGAAATTTGAAGTGTCCTTTTCTTTTAAATGGGAGCAATGTTGATTAAATCTATATAATTCATTATAGAATCCATTATTTCCTAAATGATGACCTAGGTTATCTTCTATAGGTCTCTTTTGTAATATTGTTTAATTTCCTATCCCCCTTTTAGTGGTATTCTTCCCTGGACCTAGGTACTGAGATAAACTACCAGGTAGTGTAGAGTTTATCCTCACTCGTCACACAGTTATAGAGTCCCTGCTATGTGCCCTGTAAGCTGCCAGGGACCATGGAGTATGGAGGAAGCATTGGTGGCTGTGCCTTCCCTCTCTCAGGTGAGGCTGCAACAAGAGGGTCAGCAAGGACTCAAGCAAAACCCACAATGCAGCAGGTTGACGTTGAAGTGGGCAGGAAGCTGTTAAGGTCTAACCACGTATGTGAGTCAGAGAAGCAGTATACAAAGGGGATGGTGGTTCTGAAAAGGCCGAGACTAAGCTAGCAATTTTCTGGGCTAGAAAGACCATGGTGGATGGGCAGCACTTGCTTTAGGGTATTCATATCTCACATCTCTAAAGCTTCAAGTCTAGTGCAATCTATACAACCATGGCTGTCTGCAAATATCCACCATATTTCCACTACTAAGACATGGGAAGAAGGATGCCAGGAGAAGTTCATGATAACGTCATGGGGCCACTATGTTGCACTCACGCATCCATACTGCAAGGACCCATCACTTCCTGGAGGGAGGAAGCAGGCTATGTTGCCTCTCAGGGTCACAGCTGGTGAGCTCAGACTGGAGCCTGAAGACCAGGGCCACCGGGTGAGGGACCCTCTATGTGTCTCCTGATACAAATAGCCCCAGTGATGTATTAAAAAAAGTACATTAGGTTCACTCAAAGTTAGAAGGCTACTTGACTCACTTGTGTTACCTGATCTTGGATTTCTGTGTGTATGTGTGCTTGTGTGTAAGTGTGAAGTATTCATGGAGGTTATTGGCAAAAAGTCCCACAACCTCAAATCCACCAGAGGATATTGTGGCACGGCTTGGGAAGAACTAGTCAAATAACTTTCAGTGAGATTATCAGGCCTTCGTGCACTCATCCAATGAATATTTAATGAGTTTCTTCCATGTGCCAGGTACTGCCCACAAGGGTGAAGACTGTGCTGGGCACTCAGGACACAACAGTAAACAAGACAGACATAATCCCTACCCTCCTCTATCAGACCTTTAACAAGTAGTTACACAACGTGTAGAGCAGGGGTGTCATTATCCTCTGTCCCAGCTCTCAGGGGGTCTTGAGCTGATTCATTTCAGCTTCCCACCCAAGTTCAGGTGTGCAGCACTCATCCACCAGCACTCCTCTCGGTACCCAGGGTCCTGCCCCTCTTTCTTGGCATCCTTAGGTATTATGTGTTTGGGAACTGAGCAGAGGTGCGTTGTCCAGACAGGTGTCACTCTCATTGGGTGGTCAATGGATGAGGTGCTGGACACTGATGAGCTAAAGTCTTCACCAGTCTCCCATGGGAGGAGTAGCTGGTCAGTCCCTGAGTGCAAGCAGTGGAAGTTGTCCACTTGAGCAAAGACGAGACAGTCCATGGGTCCTGATTCAACTACCATATGGCTCATGGGAGTTCAAATAATGCCTGCGTGGTGGTCCTTTGCTAGATCCTTTGTTAGGTGCACCTGCCTCCTAGGTAAGTGCACCAGGATCAGCTGCCATGCTGCCAGGGGCTCTCTCCTTCCTCTCTTACCCCGTTCTCTGACCTCTATGAAGTGAGGACATTCCTCCTCCCCCTTCTCTTATCTCTCCCAGGAGCACACTCTCTCCTTATTTGGTTCTTTCAAAGTAGATCCTGATGGCTCATTGACTCAGAGCCCTACTCAATCAAAAACAAGTTCCTTTTCCTATAGGACACAAAGGGCTGCTTGATCTTCAAATTCTCCCAGAAGAGGAGGGAAAGGGTTTGCTGCTGATTGTACCAAAGGAAGGGAAAAGGAAACAATGGCGATTGCTCTTCCAGATGAAAAGAGTCCATATATCTATCACCAGCCACAACAAAAACTGTAATCAGAGCTTCAAAGGGGAGGTTCTGGGAGTCCTGACTACACAGGACAGGGACTGGTCACTGCCAGGGGAAAGGGAGAGGCTGGCACAGATAGTGAAAGGAAGTCAGTCCTGGAATCACAGGCAAGACAGGCTCCTGAGCTATGGTCCGAGGCCACTGATGGGTGCTTGGTGAAACTGATGCCTCACGGGCTCTAAAGGCCAGTTAGAGCAAGTCTTGATCAAGCAGCCTTTTCATCATTTCTGGGGCCTTGTAGGTCTGTGCCTCATGGTATTGTTCCATCTTCAGGTGAGATGGGAACTCAACTCTGCCCATGCTATTCTCCCTGCTTGGAATAGAACATGTTTCCTAATTCCCCTGGCGAACTTGTATTCATCCTTCAATGCCCACATCAGATGATCCTCCTCCACTGTTTTCTTGGCTTCCCACATACTCCTTCCTCTTGTTGCCTCTGAACTTTATGCCTTTATTTTTTCAATAATCATTCTGTTGACTCTTCCTTCTCCTTGAGTAGACCATGAGCATCTCAGGAATGGAGTCCACATCTTTTCTTAAGTTCCAATACAAAGTCTATGACCTTGAGAAACTTTTGATCACAGTAACTATTTGTGAACTTTTCAAGTTATTCTAAATATACCTCACAAAGCTGAAATTCAATGATGATTTAGAATTAAGGCAGGGGACCGGCCCTGTGGTGCAGTGGTTAAGTTTGCATGTTCCACTTCAGTGGCCAGGGGTTTGCCAGTTTGGAACCTGGGTGCAGACCTACACACCGCTTGTCAAGCCATGCTGTAGCAGGCATCCCACATATAAAAAAGTAGAGGAAGATGGGCATGAATGCTAGCTCAGGGCCAGTCTTCCTCAGCAAAAGGAGTAAGATTGACAGCAGATGTTAGCTCAGGGCTAATCTTCCTCAAAAAATAGAATTAAGGCAGGGACACAAAGCTAGATGTATTTCATCAAACTCTCCCCAGTTCCGACAGTGCCCTGTATTTCCTCCATCACAGCACTTCCCACCCTGTATTGTAATTGTCTGTTTACTTCTTTGTGTCCCCTGAGAGACTGTGAACAGAGGGACCACAGTGATTTCACAAATGTACCTGTAACACAGCACCGTGCTTGCTGTAGAGTTAGGCATGCAGCACACCTGTGTTGAATTAAATTTAGAGGTCTCCTAAGTGAGCAGGTAGAGTTGATTCCTTAGGGTCTAGTCACTGAAATCACCTGTTTTCACCTTTTCCTTCTTTGAGGCTATCAGTAGAAAAATAATAATGAGCATAACAACATGCCAACAATGACCATAATCATAACCATCACTATTGTTTAGTGTTTCCTGTTTCTAAGCACTGTGCCAAACTCTTTTTGTGCATTATTTCATTTACTCCTTACAACAGCCATGCAACGTAGTTTTATTACTGTCTACACAAGAATGCTCAGTCCAAGTCTTCCTCCAGCTTCTTGCCCGTGGCCACTTAGCGGGTAGGCGTCAGAGGTAGGATTAGAGCCCAGATCTGTTGTGAAGAGTGTTCTAGGCAACTACAAGGTAAATTTAATAAAGAGCTTCAAGAGAAAACAATTACCAGAAGAATTTCAACCACACTCCTTAGTAACATCAGGGCACAAATCCCTGATAGCTTCAAACCTTTTTCTTGGAGGATAGTATTGTTAGTTTGGTGTTTCGTCACTTATTGGCAGTGAATTATTTTTTCCCAACATTTCACTATGAAAAATTTCAAACACAGAAAAAAGTCAAAAGAGCTGCACAGTGAACCCTCATCAGTCAGTGGGTTTCACTTCCTTGGAGAAGCCCCACGTTCTGCCTTCCGCCCCCTCAAATCTGCACACCACCCAAAGCCGTCCCTCCTCTGAGTGATTCTCCTCTGTGCTTATTGCCAGGATAATCTTTAGGATGATGGTTCTCAAACTTTAGGGGGCATCAGAATCACCTGGAGGGCTAGAACTAGAGTTCCTAATTCAGAATTTGCATTTCTAACAAGCTCCCAGGTGATTATGCCCGTGGTCTGGGGTCCACACTGAGAATCACTGGCTTGAGAAATTTTTCCCTGAAAAACACAAGAGACATTTCTCTCTTGACTCCATCAAGCATAGCTGTGCCTCTATGGGTTTCTTTAGCCCCTTTTTTTGGTGTGTGTTTGTGTGTTTTTTAATCTTATGAACACTGCAAATCATCTGACATCAGACTCTCTTTGTAGTGGTTGACAGGAAGGTTACAGACAAATTTCTGGCTATCCTACAAAAGTATTGATGCTATGGTATGCATTTTGTCTAGTAACTTCACTTCTGATCATGTTTTACATTCTTATCCTTAGTTTCCCTTTGATTTGTCTTCCTGGCCTATTTTTAATTTCTTGTATTCTCTGTTATTGTATAGATCTTTGAAATCCACATTAAACATTTTTTGAAACAGAGCAGGTTATGTATATACCACTATCACCAGCAACAACAAAACAACACTTTGATATACCATATTAACTAAACTTTAATAAGAAAGCAGTAAACTTTTATAACAGAAACATTTTTTAAAAGAAAAATTACTTCAGAGTGCCCACCTCACTTGGGCTTGGTGAATGGCCATTTTAAATTAAAGATACGACACATCCTCAGCTCTTACTGCTGATTCTCTTTCACCTTCCACACTGCCTTTAAGATCACTGTAATGTACACAATGCAACATGGATTAATCTTATGAGCTTACTTTTAAACAATCTTCTTTCATAAACGACAGAAAATATGGAAATATGTACACAAATATTATATCAACTGATATGGGATATATGCAGGTGTTTAAGAAGAAACACTTGAAATTGTTTTCAACCTTATTTTAAATATTATATCCTGAACAAAAGAAAAGTCTCTTTTAAAATGACCTGTTTCTGTTGAAATACAGCATTTTAAGCTTCAGTGCTGCTAAGGAGAACTGTTTCATTGATAAACATAAATACTGAGAACAGACTAGAAATAGCAAAGAGCCAGGGTTGAAAAGACAGTCACATGGGAGAAAGTTTCTCTGCTTCGAAAGGGAACAGTCTCTATGATGTTTCTTTTTCTTGGTTTTCACCGTGACAAGAAAAATATGTGGGAACCATGCCTACCCATGAGGTTTATGTTGCTGCATGAAAGATAACAAAGACAGTTTCTGAAATTAATAGGAAACAGTTATGGATAAGATTGTTTCACTACAAGAGCTCAAACAAAAATAAAGGAAAGGCCGTAAGATCTTTAACTTCTGGTGAAATTTCTGAAAATCACATGTGAAGAGATGATAGAAGTTTCATTCTCATATTAGGAGATTCAAAGTAGGGCCAGCCTGGTGGCGCGGCGGTTAAGTGCACGCACGTTCCGCTTCAGCGGCCCAGGGTTCGCGGTTCAGATCCTGGGTGAGGACATGGCACCACTTGGCAGGCCATGCTGAGGTAGGCGTCCCACATACAAAGTGGAGGAAGATGGGCACCAATGTTAGCTCAGGGCCAGTCTTCCTCGGCAAAAAGAGGAGGATTGGTGGCAGATGTTAGCTCAGGGCTGATCTTCCTCAAAAAAAAAGGAGATTCAAAGTAACAGGTCTACTCAAGCCTCAAAAACAAAATGAATTAAGCAATAATTGAGAATAATTAAAGGTTACTAAGGAAGGGGGCATGTTGTACCTAGGAGTTTATATTTCTTTAAACTTCCCTCTCTTTTTCAATATAGTGATCATTGACTGCTAATCTTCTTTGCTTTTATGCACTTAAAAAAGACAAACATATAAAATGCCCTTTGAGTTGGTTAGCCATTATAATGGGAGGTTTTGCCACTATCCAAGTGAAGCTTAGGTATTCACAGGTACCAAGATCCTAGGAGCACGCAGCCCCTGGGGAAGTACTTCCCAAACTTGAGTGTACATAAGGATCACCTGGGGAGTCTGTCAAGCTACAGAACCTGTGGTAAACTTCGGAGGAGTCAGAGAAAGCTGTGGACCCCGCCCCCAAATCACACATAAACACAAGCAAGCCAATCTGCATTCATGATTCAGGGACCTAATTCCCGCTCTAATGGGTAGGCTTGAAAACTCTAGGGTATAAAGTGACTAAATATTACAGTGATTTATACAACTACAGAGAAGAAAAAGGTCACTGCAGGATAAGATAGAAATGAATGAATGGAAATGAACTTATAAAGAAGATGGGGTTTGAATTTCAGTTGGCACAGAGTAAGGAAGAAGTCAAACCCCATGGCTAGTGGGTAGAATAATCTGAAGCTGTAGAGGGAAAGACGAGAATACGGATAATGAATTTCCCAGCCTGATGCTTCAGTAGAAGACTGGAAGCTGATCTGCTGGGTGGGCGTTGTGAAGCCAGTTTATGGCGAGCCTCAAATGCCAAGCGAAGGAATTTTACGTCATTTAGCAGGCCGCATTGAACCCTTAAACGTATTCAAAGAGGGAGTGACACGACAAAAAATGGGTTAGGCTGAGTTAAAAGGATAAAGTCTATCTTGTAACATATAAACATATACTGTGTTTATTATATATCTTAATATGAGAGAGGATAAGGCCTTATAATTCATCTTTTAAAAATATTTCTTGGCAATTCTTGGACATTTAGATTTACTCTTATGTTCTAAATTTTACTACTTTTGTATGTAAATTTAGTCCCTGAGCTGCAGAGTTTGATGATCTCATTGTTGTTTGCCTGGCCCCAGGAACACTGGACTCAGATCTTCACATCACTGCTGCACATGCCACCAAGTGGCTTCACGGCCCTTTGTAGCTTCTGGTGGTGTTTTGAGCTGGTGAAGGTGAGCAAGCTGGTGCAGCCTGCAAATGTGCTGGGCCAGCAGCTTCTTGCTCAGCTGAGAGGGCACTACTAGAGCGTTATTGCTCTCTCTCCTTGGAATTCTGGATCTTTCCCCACGAGTTTCCCATGTTGTGGATGAACCTGTAGGCACCTAAATATCCCAGCTTTCCCCATTCAGAAGTTGTTATAGGTAAGCAACGTAGTACTGGGATTCATGAGAAATTGTGTCCTCCTTTCCTGAGCAAGAATAGAAATTAGTAAAAATTTCACTCTTCACCACTGGAAATGTGACTGGATGCTATCTAAACTACTAGTTACTTCTAGTACTACTAGTCCCTCTAAAGCCTGAATGCATGTGTGTATTTTAAGCATTTCTCAGCTGTGTCTCAAATGTCCTGAGAAGGCTTCCCAGAATCCCATTTAGACAGAAGGATCCCTTATCTCCCTGCTCCCCACCCCACCATGTCACCTGTTTGCTGCTTCCGTTATTTTACCAAGTTCCCTTCCTGGCCAAGGGTGGTGTTAGAGTGCCATGAATGCTCTGCGGGCCAGTCTGAGCTAACATCATCTGCCTGAAGCCTGCCTCTGCTCCCTCAGAGGACGAGTTACTTTTACAGGACGGTCTTGGGAGTACTCAACTGATTCTGTGTTTGCTCTAATCACAACAAAGCTAACAACTGGGGCTTATTCCAAGATCAGCTGTGAGTTTAGAGACTTCCCCAAATGGATTCATGTAAGTAAAGACCAAGCGTTGTCCCATCAAATGGATCCAGGCTGCTCATCGTAAAAATGGATTGGTAGGCCAGTCATCTGGATCTCAATCCCAAACATTGCCCATGGTGCACCCAGGTTAGTTTGCATAATGCAAGAATGGAGAACCCTTTGGCTTGACAGTGGCCTATTTTTAGAGGCAGTGTATTGGTTAGGAGACAGTCTCTAGAACCGGACTCCCCAGGTTCAAATCCACCTCTACCAATCAAAACTATGCAAATTTGAACAAATTGCCCATCATCTGTTTCAGTTACCTCATCTGTAACATGGAATTAAAAATATTCCCTCCCTCTAAGGGTCCTCATGAAGATCAAATGAGTTACTATGCATAGAGTGCTAGAACAGTGCCTGGCGTGTAGTAAGTGCTAGAACAGTGCTAGCAAAACAAAGAACTTGGCAGTCCTTGGGCATCACCACATCCCAGTCTCCTGTCTTCATTAATCCCAGAATCCTAAAGTCCCCGGCTTCTGCTTTTGTCCAGAGGGGTATGTGGGCTGGGTTGGCAACAAGTCAGTTCTCCTTTGAATTGCTAGGGCTAGACCACCACCCACTTTGTTGCTCCTTCCCATTTTTCTGAGCATCACAAAAGGTAATATTCATGTGTCAAGGGATCCAGGATTGTATTTTAACATTTTACGGCCTCTTTGTAAAGCTACCTTTTCAATTTTAGAGGAGGCAGTTTTATGACTCCCTTTGATAACCACTTAACTATTAAGACCCAAACAAAGAAGAGGAATGGTCAAAGGATATCAGGTACTCCCAGCCTGCTAGAGTCCTACTTCTTGAACATTATTCAAATTAGCTGCAGGACTCATAATTCTGTGTTTTCATTTATTGCTGCAGTAAAGTAAATGGTTCTTTTATCCAAATGTTATTTCCTGGCTATTAATTCAGTAGTTATTTTGGATTGTAGCACTCTTCTTTGATTTAGGGATATGGTGCCTTATAAATATTTAAAAGTTGAAGACTGACACTTAGAGAAATTGACTTTGATTTGTTTTGTTAATATCCTATGGCTAGAGTAATTATAGGTTTGGAAGATGTGGTCTCCTTCTCTTCTTATCAGAAGAGATGGGGATGTGTCTCTATAACAAGGAAATTTGGCAACAGAAGGCTCTTCCCACATCCTTTTCAGACTAGATCTCTGTGCACACCTGAGAGGACACGCACTACTTTTTAGTCTTCGTAATTTTCTCCAGAAACTGCTCTTGAACCCAGGAATGTGGATGAAAACTATCCATACTTCTCAAAATAGCTGAAAATGGTCATTCCTGAAAGGCTTGGAACTTTCTCTGCATCTACAAGTGCCAGCAAGGGTTTACGACAGGGCTCAGGGTGATCTACAGACTGGGATGATTTAACTGTGGATCAATCAACCTATTAGGGAAAAAAAGACAAGGTCAATAAGGATGGGTCTTGGTGAACCAGAGGTCATCCTACATTTTTCAACCTAATGTTCTTATTTCCTTTCCATTAACATTTCATAATGAAAAAATGCCTATATTCTTTAATTTTTAAGATAATTAAGTGAATTTAGTGCCTTTGAAGGGTAGAGGATTTATAATGGCATCAGGGAATACACTATTAATAATCTACAAGACAAGGGCCACCTGGAGAACAGCAAGGCAGTCTCCAGCACCAATTCAGAACCGAACTCCCCGCCTAAAACCAGAAAGACTTGTGTCTTTTGGGACAGAGCTTCTACCCTCTTGGGAAGTGGTTTTCCAGTTGTATTTGAGTTTGAATTTTAACAAATTACAACAAACACAGAACATTCTAAGTACGTGGCTTCTTTGTATGCAAAGCCCTGAAACGTGTGATGGAAGTAGAGAGTGGTTCTAGGGTTTCTCTAAGGGAAAGAAACATGGCATCTGCCTCTAAGATTGTTACAGCCTAATAGCGAGGTAAGGATTGACACAAGTGAACACACGAGGGTACAGAACAAGAGAAAGAGGTCTGCACAGTTGTAGTGAGGCACATGCACATAGAAACAAAGGGACTACAGACCAAAGGCTGGCTTACCTCTGAGTTCTCCAAGCTGATCACTTAAGGTATAGTTTAATAAAGATAATTTCAATGATTTTTGGATAAAGATAGTAAACACACTCATTTTCTTTTGTTCCTTCCCCAAACTCCATTAAAACAACAATAAAGGGATATATTTTTTAAGGCCTAAATTCTCAAAGGCAAAGAAATTGGGAGAGGACTTGACAAAATTTTGAAAGCTAGAATATAGATGGGTGAATATTAAATAATTTAGCAAACCCAAGAAAGCCAAAATGAGCTAGCAATGGGAAAAGCTGAGAGGCAAACAGATTTATACCACAGACCCCTCCCCCTAAATAGCTCAGGAATTGACAAATTAAATACCTTTGGAAGTGGGGATGAAGGTGGGGCTATAAGCAGGAAAACAGCAAATCAAGGAAGCAATTAGATCTCTAGATCCTTTGTTCCACTCCTCACTCTGTAAAGACTGGAGGCTTATGCTCTGAAGAGGGTATAACAGCAGGTCTTTGGGTCAGAGGGACAGCATTGCAGAGCTGGAGGGTAGGAGTAAGGCTGAAAGCAGGGAGATTGAATGAAGAGTTATAGACCAATGCTGACGCTCCTCCTCCAACCCCCTTCCCAGCCACGCTCCACCCAGAAGATTCTTCTCTGTGGAATCTGAGTAGCAGAAGAGGGAAGACCTGAAGATACGAACATTTGGTGTCTTCCCCAAGGAAACAGGTCAATCAGCTCCTCCTACAGATAAGCCCCCAGAAGCTCTAATAGAAGCTTTAGAGCCCTACTTTTAAACAGGAGCTGAAAAACAAAGATTACCACACAGCTGGGGAAAACCTCTGCTACCTCTAAATCCTCTAATATAAGTAAAGTGATTTATTGAAAGACAAGCTGATTAAGAAAGAGACTAAACCATCAGTGGATGAATGGATAAAGAAAATATAGTATATACATACAATGGAATATTAGTCAGCCTTAAAAAAGAGGAAATACTGTCATATGGTGCAATGTGAATGAAGCTTGAAGACATTATGCTAAGCGAAATAAGCCAATCACGAAAAGACAAACACTGTACTGCATGATTCCACTTACACGAGGTATCTAAGTAGTCAAACTCGTAGAAACACAAGGGAGAATGGTGGTTGCCAGGGCCTAGGGGAGGGGGAAATGGGGAGTTGCTCATTGGGTACAGAGTTTCAGTTATGCAAAATGAAAAAGTTCCAGATATCTATTAAACAACAGTGTATATATAGTTAACAATACTGTACTGTATTTATATATTTGATCATGTTCTTCTATGTTGTGGGGAATAACCAGTGTTTAGATTTTAGCCGAGAGGTGTAAACTCCCATGGAGGAGCATGGAGTTGGGAAGGAAGGATTGATTATATGGTTTCCAGAATGCTTAGAGTGACCAGAGTTGGATTTCATTGCTCAGCCAAAGGAGTTTCAGGGTATAAATTACTCCCTGGGAATATACACCCAGTGACTAGGCTAAAAATATGAATACAGAATGTCCCTGATAACCTGAAAACATAGAAAAGATTCCCTTACCAAGAGTGGCCCAAAGGACATAGTAAACCCAATCAGCATAAAGAAAAATGATTCCCAAAGATTTTTTCTTCCTTTTGAGTTAAGTTTAAGGCAACTGATTGACAGCTGCCTAACATGAGTGTTTTTAAAACCCTGACTATGACCAGGGTTGTAATTACGTTGTGATGTTTATATAGAATGAAGCTAAACGATATTGCAAAGTTATTCCTTCAATGAAACATATGCTTATGCTAACCCTCCAAACATCTCTATTTTATTAAGAAAACTATTTTGCACCAGAGATGTGCTGTCTGATTTTTTCCATCCTTCTGAATATACAGAACATGTGTGTAACAAAGAGCACATGCACAGCTACAGGATATAAGGATACAAGAATCAAGGCAAAGTGGTGTATTCCCATGTCCTTCTCCTGAATAGCAGCAATTAAAATTCACAGCTGCTGGCTGCCCAGATGTTTCTTGCATTTAGTGCTCTGTAATATGCATCAGAATATATTGTATGACTGCAGTTTCAGTAAACTAGACAGCTTTGTATTCTAAATTCTGCAGACTAGATCCAGTGTATATATTTTTTCTTCAGATTAGCTTCCCTCCCCCACCCCCCTTCATTTGCTTGGGGCATTTGCAGTTCAGAAACAAAAGACGTTTCCAGCTCAGAGTTTAGCTGTATCAGAGTGTAAGTGCAGGTCAGGTCTGATTTATGTGGCACATCTGATAAGCAGGAAAGGAGGGCAAGATGAGGGGTTTGGAAAAGCAGGTGAACTTGGCTTGACTTATATCTTCCCCTTTTGTAGGCAGCCAACATCCCTCTGGTGTCAGAACTTGCCATTGATGACATACATTTTGATGACTTTTCTCTCGATGTTGACGCCATGATCACAGCTGCTCTTCGGATGTTCATGGAGCTGGGGATGGTACAGAAATTTAAAATTGATTATGAGGTAAGATGTTCTGTGTTGGTTGATCCCAGGAGTGAATCTGGACAATGTGGTAGCCACTCTGAGCCTCAGGTTTCCCAAATACAAATTGGAGATGATAATTCTTTCCCTGCACACCTCATGGGATTACCATGAGAATCATATGAGAGGTTTGGGGAAGGACTTTGATCATTGATGGTTACTAGGACAGAAGGCATTGTTTTGATAATGGGCCACTGGAGACACATACACTGCCTGACACAACCTTTCTCTTCCCATTTCAGACACTGTGTAGGTGGCTTTTGACAGTGAGGAAAAATTATCGAATGGTCCTGTACCACAACTGGAGACACGCCTTCAACGTGTGCCAACTGATGTTTGCGCTGTTAACTGTACGTATGCTCAGTGACGCGGAAGGTCGTCTGTCACTCGTGTGCACCTATGGGCCTTGTCCTTCACGTTCCGTTTCTCTGACAAGTTGCCGTGTGCTTTATCTTACGCTGGAACTTACCTGCCCTGGCTATGGGAGCATATATTTCACGACAATTTCTGAGCTTTAAATCACCGACACTCTGAAACAGGTGTAGTCTTGGAATGATTGCGTCAGCCTCTTTTCAATGTTTTATCTCGGGAAACTGGTTCTTTTTACAAAAGAAATGCTTAGATTTTCAAAGTAATCTTTTCACAGAGGACATGGGAATGAGTGACAGAACAAAGAGATTACTAGATAAGACTCTCTAGGCTGGTGGAAAGCCAAAGTAGGACTGTGTGAACACTACCTACAGGGACACAGAAATCCTGCGAGAATGCTTATCTGGGAAAATGCCCGGGGTGGCCAGGGAAGGAAGGAGTGGGAGCGAATGCTCTCAGGGTTTAGGGGCACGCTAGGCTTAAAATATCTGCCCTGGGGCTGTCACCCAGTGAGGGTGGCCAGTCTGCTTTTTGGAGATAGCTATGGCAGCTGGCCAGAGGTAAGCCTTGGAATTTAATCTGAAAGCAAACATTTATGGCAAAGATTGAAACAAAATCCTCTATTCATCTCCATTTTGCTGGCAGGAAATAAGGCTTGTTTTGGCCTTATTTTCACTTACACTGTTAAACTATCATCAAGTAAAATGTTTTCTGGCTTAAATATATTGGTTACTTTGGCCTCGTGGTTATATATACCTACATATGTATACATACGTGTGTGTGTGTGTATAAACATATTTACATTACAAAAAAAGAGAACATAAGTCTTGGAAGCTCAGAACATAAATCTAAATACCTTACATCTTTACACCCAGACTAAAATTTAAACCCGAAATAGAGAACTCCAAATGACACGTTTTCCTTTGTTCCAAGTGAACGAAGACTATTCTACTCCTTCATGAAATGCTCTGCCTATTAAAATTTTACTCATCCTTTAAGGATTAAGGATTAAGGGTTGGTCTAATGTCAATTTTCCCACAAAGTCTTCTGCTTTCTCCCCAGGCATCAATAATTGCTTCTTTCTCTGCACCATGTCTAGTACAACGTGTCTTTCTTTCTGCTGTGTATTTTAAGTTACAGATCTCTCATTCTCCTATAGAGTAAACTGCTTGAGGCTGAAGAAATAATTTCTTATTCTTTCAATAACATCCACTTATTTGCTCAACATCATTTATTGAAAGCCTCACCAGCACCTTGCAGCCTATCACACACTTGGCAGGTTTTCAACAAATGCATGCTGGATTGACTTGAACTCAAATGTGCATATAGCATAAGAAGATAGAACCAAAATATCTTCACTTTTATTCTCAGGATCTTGGTTTTTGGGGGGTCCTCAACTGCTTAAGGAGCAAGCAGACTGGCCTGGAAAAACTGGAGTGGCCCTGTCCTGTTGCATACACCATGAAAGCAGTCAGCCAGTCAAGTGAGGAAGGAAGATGCTTTGAACTATGAGGCTTAATTGTCCAAGTGCCAATGTTGCTTGAAAAAAAAATCATCACTTTCATTTTGCTTTTCCATCAGACCTCAGCAGACTAGGAATAATTTTCTCTGTGCAGAGTTCATGTGTCTGGCTCACAGAGGCCATTCAGTAAAGAAATTATTAACCTATTATTTTGGAGAACCTATGGATTTGCGATGAATTGCTAAAATAAGTAAGTAGGAACCTTGTTCAACAAAGGAAAGAGGAATCACCATGACATTGTGAGTTAAATGTCAAAGACAGAAACAGACTTTCATGACAAGTGTTAAAATAGCTGGGATGGGGGAAGCTGGCAAGAGCAGCAGCATCAGGGTGGACACAAGAGTAAAAGGAAGCACATACCCAGTGTTCTTTAGTAAATGTTTCCATAATACAATCTTGATCCTTTTCAAGACATGGAAGAAAGCAGAACTCTCAAACTATGTCTCCACAATGGGGATACTCATGCCACCCGCATGTTTCATGGGTATGGTTGTTTTCGTAAGTCTGCTCAGCAACATTGAAGAGTATCACTGTTTGAGAAGGTTTGGATTTGTTTTTGTATTAATGCTATTGCGAAAATTGGAGAATTTGCTGGTAAAGTTTTCTTGGTGGGGGACGGGTTTGCAAAATGAAAACATGCCTTTGGAAAGAATACATTGGTGAATGTTATTTTTTTCTCCTTAACATTGAATTGAGTAGTCACATCTGGAAAAGATATTATTTTTGGCTCATTAAATTTTGCTGAACTTGACTAAGGGTTACAATAGGTTGAAAATGTCAGCTTTTGTTTGTGCCTAACACAAGCAGTCTCTTCTCCAACTTGACCATGGACAAACTGATTACTCAGACTTTTTTAACTAAGAAAATAATTATTGTGATAAAAGTTATTTGATCAGTGAAGATAACAATGAGTTTAATTCACTTATCAATTCTAGTTTCTGGGATACCTCAGCCTATGGCAAAATGATAACCCACTTCTCTCTGTGAATGGGCACTAATGTTTCAAGCACTCCAGAAGACATTAGGGTCTTTCCCTGTTTTGTTTTCATCAGTGATTCTATTTACATTCCAGTGATCTCATATTCCATATCCATGTGTTGAGTTAGCACCAAAATTCTCTATTAATCTGAAAAAAAATCACCATTCACCAACCCCTGGATTCAGCCTGTCACAAAGCCAAGAAAGCATGGCGCATGTGCGCTGAATTTTCCTCCAGATGGCGCTCCAAGGCAAAGTTTCCCAACCAGTTGCCAGGAAAGAAGCGTGTGGAGAAAATCTCCTAACCTTCCCTGAAAGTGCTTCTTTTCTTCTAAGACAGGAGATACTGAGGCACACACCCCACGCTTCTTTATTAACAGAGACACCAACAAAGTCAGTGTGTCCGAAAAGAGCCCCTCCTCTCAGGCCGAAATTATTATGCCTGCCTCCTCGGTCCAGGAGCTGTTAGCAGGATAATACGGCAGGCACTCTTCGTGTGACCTTACATCTGTGGGTGTGTATTTTTCCGAGCCCATTGTCTCCAGGAATGGGAAGATGCATAGCTGTGTGTCATTGCTGAGCAAATTATGAAACCATGTGCAACAAGACAAGCAAATTATAAATATGTGCACTAGCTTCCTAACCTTTAACCCTAAAATCATTTCAAACGCGGAAAATAAATGTATTGACTGGGAATTGTGTTTTGTAAAAGTAGTCAACCTCATGTCTAGGTAACAAAGCGGTTTTGTTCCTTTAGAAATAAAAAAAAAAAGAACTAATTGCTTTGTAGGATAGGCATTTTGATATAAAATGGTGGAAATTTAGTTCACTGGGAACCCTAGTAATGACTACTAATCTATTCCATGACTCTGGGCTGAAATTCCAATTTTTAAAAAATCAAAGTTTCAATATTATTCTTTGCTTCTAAAGGGGTATTTAGGTAGTTAAAATTTACCAAATATTTTTAATTCCTCAGATAAATACAGTATGTAATGCTACTTAATATTTGTGATTAAAACAAGGAATAAAAATCTGCAGATCAAGAATAGTTATATAAAATCTATTTATTTATGGAAGCTTGTAGAATAAGTATTCCATGAAGCACAGACATAATGAAAGAATTTCTCATATTCACAATGTAAACCAAATAAAGGAAACGACTGCGCTTTTGTTTGTGTTCTGTAAAATAAAAGGCATGCAGTGCTGCCAAGGTTGCAGAGACATTTTTCAGTTTTATAAATGATGTATGAGCTCTGACAGATTTTCCAGGGGGGAAAAAAAAGCTTTCCTTAAGAGTCAGTATTCTTTACTATCCCATAAATGTACTCATTAGCACTTTGGGCCAAGCCCTGCATCCTGTGGGGCTCAATAAAGATTCATTGAATGAGTGGATTTAGTTTAGGGTAATATTATTCAGGGAACCATGTTGCTCGGTGTCCAGTTTTTCAAAAAACTATAAAATGATGAACAACTGTCACCACTAGAAATCTTGTTCTTTCTTCGTATCACACTAAAGTTCAGCTAGGGTTCATAGAGAATGTTATGATCTTGCGGAATTCACTGGATATGAAAAGAGAAGAGCACATGATCACATTAAAATTTATGGTGGTACTGGCGGCATGGCGCTGGTGGGGAATTGCAGTTAAACACTAATAATACCGGAGTATCGCAGCAAACACACTGACACCCCCTGACATTTACTGGGGGCTTCTTAAATCTCAAATGTGGAGGGAGCATGTTTAAGTCCATATTTGTGTTGTCAACAAGGTTATTTTCAGGGATAAGCCAAGTCGTTTTATTGATAATTCAAACTAGAAAGCAGAAGGGACGTCTAGGGAGAAAAACCGTCCTATTCACCAGCTTGAGGATAATGCGCTGTCTGCTGTCTGCCGTTTTCAGGGAAGTCTTTGATTTTTGAGGTAGAAAATTTCTTCTGGAAGATCTTAGACGCACAATTGGAATCCTCCCACCAAGAAGGACAGAACTAATTGAATTTTTAAATAAATATTTTTGCTCAATAACCAGAATCTTAATCTCAACAGAAATCTAATTTCTTTGTAGATTGTAACATTGGAAGGTACAAAGAGAGCTACATGTTTTGTTCTGTAAGTGACTATAATAAAGTAACAGTCATATTTTTAATCATCAAACATCATTTTACATTACATTTTGTTCAATATAAGTAGTAACTAGTTATATTTACTTTAAAATAAATGGCAGCATTATCATAATACAATAAAATCTGCACATTATAAAAACAAATTCTTTAATCTTCATGTAGGTATATTTTGATTTCCAGTGTAACTTCAAAGTTGGCAGTTTTTAATTTAGGAAAGCAGTGGTTTTTAACGTTTTTGCAGAATATCAGCACTGGGCACTATAAATTAACTAGGGAGCTAATCAATTTGAATACTGTGTTTAAATTACATTTAAGACTCCTGCCTTTTAATCATTGAAGAAGGTTTCTATTTTTATTCTCTCTGGCCACTTCTCAGAGCCCCAATTAGGCACTCCATGCTTCTAGCTGACATTCCCTTTATCCACATTTATTTCATACAAGGAAAAAGGCAAAACCGCACATAATTAAGAACCTGGTGTGCTAATAACCAAACATACAATTGGGCAGAAGGATAATCCAATCCATTTCCTCACACAGGAGAGTAACCTCCATAACTCACTTTAAGCGCTGCCATTCATGAGTTATGGGTCATTCCCTTTCTAGTGAAAATAAATTCTCCCACACCATCAGCCAGAGCTGGGTATTTTCTTAGGACATGTAAATTGTAAAAGTGTATGAACATAATCATGTCCGGCGTTTCGGGGGAAGTATAAGCTCTTGGTTGTGGACCCAGGCTTGTCAGGAAATGTATGTGGTTTCAGGGCTGGGGCTGCCTAGTTACAATATAGGATTTTTGATTAAAGTGAATTTATTCTTGCGATTTTTATGATGTTGGTAAACTGTTTAATCTGGCGCTTTGTGTTTTATGACACTAGCCAAATCCTCCAGGTCAGGGAGACCCAGCAGCAGAGCCGCGGTCGTTTATCACAGCCTCCATTTTCCACGGTTTATGACTTAGTAGTGGCACTTTCTTGGTGCTGAAACCTGGCATCTAAGGGTGTCAAGTTGGGAGCTTTAACAAATTTTAATTTTTCATGAGTCTGATTTTTAATTTTTCCTCAATGATGACAAATAAAAATTTGGGTAAGTTTTGAAGAGGCCTCATATTCTTGAAATTCATCAACCTGGCCTCTCGCGGCACTTGGGGAGGGCTGTCTCTGCGTAATTAACTCAGCAAGTGATCTGCTCCGTTTCTGCGTTCACAAACCACGTTATATTCAATTCACTACTAATTTATCCTTAAAATATAAACGATGTTTCTAAACATGCTTTGTCCTCAAAAAAATCATAAAGCACACATATTCTTAGTGTTGAAAGCTAAGTCCTTAAGAATCTAATATGCTTTTCCTCTTGTTTCTTTTTGAAATACAGTATGTGTGCTACGTGCATGCAACTACATTTATCTAAATTAAAGTAGAAACCTCAGTTTTTTCAAGTCTTATTAAGATATTTATTCTGAAATTTCTCTTAGATCATTTGTATATCGTTTTGCACATTTTATCAAAATATGAGAGCAGAGATGTATTGACCTATTTCTATTTGATCACATCAGGGCTTCTTGAAAATAAAATACAGAGTGTTGGGAGATGCCAGAGGTTTGCTTTGAAATACTCTAGCAAACAACATACAAAGCAGTGTATGTACAGAGATAGATGAAGCAAGACTGGCAAACCGTGGATTGCTGTTGAAGTTAGGTGATGAATACACAGGGATTCATTATAATATTCTATTTTTTGTGTGCTTTTAACTTTCTGAAATAAATAATTTTTTAAATTATGATAACAAGTAGATTAAAAATTGTCATGGAAGTGGTTAAAAAATAACTAAATAAAATTGACTAAATCCAATTTTTTTAAATTCAGGCATTAAACATTTACTGAACATTTACAATTGTTCCACACAGACCTTAGGTTTTGCTGCCCTGCCCTTCTGAGACTTACATGGACAAGAATTTGCATTCTTATTTGAGGCTGAGAGACAAGTGTGTTCAAAACATGACGTAGATTTTACTACTTCATAGGAAATGCCTTCAGAAGCTTCTGGTTGTAAAAGAAAGTTTTTAAATGTGGACTCTACTATCTTCCCAACTCTGAGCTTGGTAAGGAAAGGATCATTGTAGACTGAAATCAGTATTTAATTAATACCAAATCAATATTTGATTACATTCATCTTGAGAAGAAAGAGAAGCCAATTTGATCAAACCACCCCACTCCTGTGGACACAGACAATTTACGGCTGCCTGTGTTGCACTGCCTGTTTTGGTGAGGGAGACATGTAAACATGGTTCTGGGTGTAGTCCCCTAACAGCTGGAAAGATTCTGGTCTCTGGACCTCAAAATGGGAGTGAAGCGCCTCTTTTTCAGCCTTGTAAACCCAAATATTGGCAGACAGACATTACTGTAAACACCAAAGGGGTATGACCTTTAACTCTAGGTGCTATGGTTTGTCCAGTAGGTTTTTTCTCCAATAGAGGATTGTGGTTGTGACTACCTGTTCTTCTCCCCATTGTGCTTTCATCACACATTATCTCTGGTTGGCAAAGATGGGATCCTTTTTGAAAAGAAGATAAGATACAGCATCAAATAGTACACAATTATTTCTGAGCACTCCAAGCAATTGACATTTGCTTCCACCTTAAAGATTGAGAAAATCCTCTGCCTAAAATCATTGCTTTAGAGCATATTGAATAGGTTGATACCCATCAGCATTCACGTGTTGAGAGGTGGCCACTCCATCTTGAAGCAAATAAAATAGAGTCCTCAAAAGAAGCAAGCTGGGCTTGTGTAAATGCCTGTAGAGCCCAAACACGTGCCTTAACAATTCTCTCACCACTGTGACCGCCTCACACCCGGGATATGTGCTGAACTGGGAGGCGGCTCTCCTAGGCCCTTCTCCTAGAACCTTCAGTCCTTGTTAAGAGATCTAAGTTTCACAGACAGACACTTCGTGTGAAGGATGGCCTAGCAGAGCTGTGCCAGCCATCAACATTGCAATTTGGGGCATTTTTTAGAAGACTTAAGCACCTTGTATGTGGCATTTACAATGGAACCCTCAAAGACCAAGCTTTGGCTAAAGTAAATTTGATTTTAATAAAGTACCAAGCAAAGGCCCCAGACAGTGTCCCTGTAACACTGCATACCAGAAATTAAGAAATACTAGAAATTAAATGCTTCTTCTGTAAATGCTGCCTTTCAGACCCAAGCTCACACCACTTCCAAGTTGAAGTCATATATAGATCAGTTGACACATGATGACACAGATAAAGGATATGGTGCACTGATTCTTCTCGAGGAGACACTTCCTTGAGAAACCATATTCTTTAAAACTCTTGGCAATGGTTTAAGCAGTCTTCTTCGCTTTGCTCTTCTTATCCAGAAGAAAGACAAAGATGAAAGGTTGAGAAGAAAGACTACGAAAATCCATCATGCTTTCCCTCAACCTTAGCCAGTCCACTGAGGGCTCCACTGCAGTGCCTGGCTGTCAGCATCCATGGAGGAGCATTCGGAACCAAGGACCTTGTTGGGTTTGGGATCTCTAGGACTATTAGGAATTTCCAGTACATCGTTGGATTCCCTCCCTCTTAGTCTGCCACCTGCCAGATCTCAGAATCAACAAGATGAACTCAGGAAATCCCTCATCATTTAGTACCTACAGTAGTGGAGTTCAAAAAGAAATGTGAAGGCAGGATTTCTGGCATCATTCCTTGGATTCCCATAGCTGAGTGCATGACAAGAGTCATGCAGTCCATGAAATCCCTTCTCCAGAAACAAACCAGAGGCAGCTGGCCACTTTCACCATTACTTTCTTCCACAAATTGCAACCAGTGCTTTGATGGCTTCTCACTAGAAAAGGGCACTCCGTGGCACTGTTCTGTCTGGCGTGAGGTGTGACCAGACTACATGCACAACAAGGGACAGACACGCTTATCTTCCTCAGTGCTCTGTCCGTGTGCCTGGAACTGTGTAAATGCTTAATAAATATTTGCTCAATGAGTAAATGAATGGACACTTTTCAGGATGTCACTATTTTATTCCAAGCTAGAACAGTATGATGAAATATGGGTTTGTTCTTAAAAAAGAATTTACACACAGACACACACACACATAGCATATATATTTTAATGAATAAATGTTCTTTGTGGAAAATTTGGACACAAAGGAAAAATTTTTAGATCACCTGTGATCCCACTATTGGTAACATTTAGATGTACATCCTGACAGTCCTTTTTAATGCATATATTGAGACATTGTATAAAGTTGGGATGTTATATACAAACCGTTGTATCTTTCCTGTCCACTGTTTATTGTCACCTACGTCTCTTTTCAATGCACGAGAGCCATATTTAGGCTCAAAATGTCCAGTGGTTCTGCGATATCAACCTCTTACCATTCAGGAATAAGATCCTTTGTGGAATCAAGCACACGCCAATGATTCTTTAAAGCCCTGTTATCTAACACTCTGTCCACACAGAGTATTTAAAAGCTGCACGACTGCACCTCACCCCCGCCTTTGTAGCTGAATAGCACAGTGATGGGAACACAGACTGGGGGCTGGGTTGCCTGGGCTCTACTCCCACCTCTGTTACATTCTGGTGTGTGGTCTGTTGCCCCCATAGCATAATCTATAAAACGGGAAACATAAGAACAGTATCTCCCTCTGAGTGTCCTTGTAAGGATTAAACGAGTTCATGTACTTGAAATATTTAGAACAGTTCCTGGCATATCTTAAACACTATAGAAGTATTAACTATTCTTAGTAGTAGCCCAAGCCTCTTTTCTCAGATATAACAATAAGCACTTAATAACATTCATTCAATGAATGAAGCCTCTATAGCACCATCTAGTGTTGATATTGTGGCTGTTGTTTTTGACACCTTTTGGATTCTGCAGAGCCACAAAGCAACAGTCATTTTTTTCTGGCCATGCTATTCCCCCATTCACTAGTGTCACACAGGATCAGCTTTGAGAAGGGGGCACATCCAAGCTGGTTTAAACTTTATGTTGACTAAATGATGGGAAATTACTGGGTGGTCTAGGGAACCCTGTGAATCAGTCTTACTTTCTGGGTCCTTTGGAGTTCCAGTGATTATATGCTGTGGTGGCTGGGGATAGGGTTCTCCCAACTTACATTTTAGCCCAATGAAGGACTGTCCTTGGAGGCCTTCTTGGAGAGTAGTCACAGGCTTTTCTGGAGGGAACTAGGTCTCTTTGCCTTGACTGTCTTTTACTTGGATATATTCACTGCTTTCCATTTCTGATCTGGACCGTGAGGGAATACAAGAGAGAAGTTGGATTAACAAAAAGGTCAATAAAACCCGTCATTACTGAATCAAGAGCAGAAAAGATACAATTTTATTTGAAAATAAAAGAAGAAAATAGAGTCAAGCATGGGAATGCATTAAAATATATTTCCTGCTGCTACTCTGTTCTCTTTTGAAAGTATGTTTTCTTCAGCAGGCAGCTGACTTTTTCTCCTCGGTGTAGGTAAGTCTAGGTCAAATGGATGGGACTAGAAGGAAGATGGATGAGGGCTGGGGAGGGGCAAATGGACACTTAGTGGCAGGTGGACACTTTCAGGCCTGACTATTCTCAGAAACCATTTACCAGGCAGCTTTAAATCACAGTCAAGAGAGAGGTGCTGCTTCAGTCACTCAGGTGTCACAGTCAAGAGAGGTAAATATATTTTGTGTGACTGTGTGTGTACTGCTCTTCAGGGATTCTTTATTCTGAGGATCCAGAGGTGAGCTCTATGGTCTTTGAACACCATAAAAATTAGAGAATAATCTCTGGGAAGAGGGTCCATGACTTTCATCAAATTCTCGGAAGTAGCCATGATACAAATAGTTTAAGAGCTAGATGCTGGTTTTCCAGGAAGGGATGGGCAGGAGTGGTGGTGGTGGCTGCATAAGACATTGTGATAAAACATATCCCATCATATTATATAATGGGTGCTAACTGATGGCTTAAAAATGATTTGAGCTTTTGACTTTGAGTCTATTAGATGCCATTCCGTTTTAACTTCTAGTTAAATTTCTAGTCAAATTACTTTATTTTAACATTATCCCATCCCTATTCTTACTGTTTGAATTCATCGGCTAGTTCTAATCAATAACATTTTCACAGGCAAAATCTTTCTAAATTTCAGTGCAGTTTCATTTTTGTTTACAACACTGATTTCCACAGTATTGTGGATAATTATTTCATACCTGATAGACTTTCAGGATTTACTTAGTATTAGCAAGACCCAAACCCAGAAAACCTGACTTACAGTTTCAAGATGACAGAGGTGACAGATAAAGACCTTTATACTCCTTCTCCTTTCAAAAATCACCCCAAAATAACAAGGAGAACAAGAAATGGACACAAATTCTACCTTTCATGGAACCGTAATATATGAAGGCAGAAAATGGAGGGAAGCTGGTTCATAGCAGAGAAAAGGAAGGTCCAACCCAAGTGCCTTCAGGGCGAGGGAGTGAAGGAAGGGTGCACATGAGTAACAACGCCCCCAGAATCTCTCAAGGCTCAGGAATCGTAGGATCATGCCACACAAATGGGGTGAAGTAATGTGAGGGGGGTGAGGTCAGGTGAGGGGGTGAGGGAAGGTGAGGTGGAGTGAGCGATGATGCCAACGTGGAGTCCCAAGTCCCGATTCCCTCCCCATGCAGTCAGAGGGCTACTCTCCCTCTCACCTATTCAGGAAACCGGAATGTTTTCTGGAGAAACTGAACCCCAGACTTGGGGACACCAGCAAAAGAAAAGTTAGGGTGAGGTGCACCCTGAAAATAAAAGAATTAAGTGAAAGTCTGTATCCTCAAAGGCTAGAAGCTACAGTTCTCTTTTCTCAGAATGCTAACATCCATGTTTATGCCATTTTCAAGCAAGAGATTGGAAAGTCTAGAGAAAATGAGTTTAGATGATGACATTTGGGGATCTCCAGCAAAAAACCAGCTGGCCATCTGCTCAGCCTGTGGTAAGGCCCAGCAATCTACAGACACTACCCCGTGCGCTGGTGTGCGGTGAATGTTGTAATGCTTTACTCTGAAATATGCGTAGACTACCCAGGATACCAGGAATTTGAGGAAACCACCAATCCCAGAGAAAAGGCGTTCAGAGGAAACGGCAATCAGGGAGCAGAAGAGAACCTCAGCGGAATTATAATTAATATCCTCAAAAAGATAAGAGATGATAATGCATCCGTGAGAGAAGACTAGCATGCTCTTAGAAAAGGAGCAGCAGACAAGAAAAGCTTATAAATTAAAAATATTACTCCTGGAAAGTAAGAGGGGAAAAGTCAACATGGACAATGGGAAAGAAGAGACGAGAAAATAAGGAAATCAATACAGGAAGTCCAATATCCCACCAACTGGAGTTCCATTCAAGTAGGACAGAACAAATAGTGAAGAGGAAATTATAAAAAACAAACAAACAAACAAAAAAAACGATTACAAAAACATACCGAAGAAAATGAGCCTCCAGATTAAAAAGACTTACTGAGAAAAATGATGGGAAAGACGTTCCAAACCAAAGCATATCTTTGTGAAACTGCTGAACCCCAGGGATAGAGAGAGGATTCCAAAAGAACAAAAATCAAGTAACATTCAAAGTATTAGGAATAAGAAGGGTATACGCTTCTCGAAAGCAACTTCAGGAGTTAGAAAACAAATAATAGAGCAGTCTTTCAAAATTCTGAGTGAAAATATTCCAACCTAGAATTGTCAGGGAAGCTAACAACTGAGCAGGAGAATAGATGAAAGACATTCTCAGTCACGCAAAGCCTCCAAAAAAGATTTAAGTGCTCAGTGTTAAAAAATTAACACCCTTTCTCATGAGGCCACTGTCAGATGTACTCCCCCAAAAATGAGGGGGCAGATGAGGAAAGGAAGGGATGTGAGATGCAGGAGACAGGAAATCAGCCCCAGGAGAGGAGAGCTGGCAGCAGACAGAGAATCCAGACCAAAGAGCAGGACCAGGCCACGGCCAAGAGTCCCCACAACAGGAAGGAGTCTAATAAATGAGGCTTTGGAGAGCTGTGTAGGATGCAGAGAAATCTTAACTCCAGGAAATGAAAGCATTTACATAAGAAAGAAAACAATCATTGGATACTAGCTGGCTCCGCAGTGAATAATAATTATAGAGTAATAATCGGGAAAGCACTGTCTATGGATTGCTGTGCGCGGGTGAGGGGAGAGAGGAAGGGGTGGCTGTGGAGATCAGTTCTCACTTGCCCCAAGACATCAGTGGTTAAGGGCAAACTGTGGCGGGAACAGGCTGGGAGTTTGCCTGCTTCTGCCACTTACTAGCTGTGAGCCCTTGGGCACATTAGTGAGTTTCTCTGTGCCTTGGTTTCCTCTCCTATACCTGAGGAGAATAACAGTTCCGACCTCACAGGGCTGTTAGTTAGAATTAAATAAGTTAAATAGTTGTAAAGCTCTTAGAACGGTGTCCAGCACGTAGGAAGGACTATAGAAGTACCTGACGAATAAACAAGTGCTAATAATATGTGGATACTACATAGAAATACCGTGGAAAATACCTACCAAAGTAGGTAAAGAAGAAAATGGAAGGTGGTTGCCTTTGGGAATCAAGCAAGGAGAAGGATGACTGACTACTGTTTCTTGATTCTAAGTCTCTCACTACAATTTGAATTTTTTAAAACTGTTACAGGGGCCAGCCCAGTGGCATAGTGGTTAGGTTCACTCACTCTGCCTGGTGTTTGTGGGTCTAGATCCCGGGTCCGGACATACACGCTGCTCATCAAGCCCTTCTGTGGTGGCGTCCCACATACAAAATGGAGGAAGATTGGCACAGGTGTTAGCTCAGTGACAATCTTCCTCAAGCAAGAAGAGGAAAGTTGACAATAGATGTTAGCTCAGGGCCAATCTTCCTTACCAAAAACAAACAAAAAAACTATTACAGATATTACAGAAACATATTGTTCAGTTATTTCTGCAATAAAAACATAATTAATTAAAAAATAAAGTTTTCGTTGTTGTAAGAAAAGTGTTTTACAAATACTAGCTAGTCATCCTAGATCTGGGGGAAAAAATACATGTAAAAAGGGACGCAATTTGAACCCCATCTATCCTCTGCTCCCACCCTCAGATAAAGATTGTAATAAGTAATGAAGTGGGAAACTTACTTAGAGGGGAGACATATAGGCCTTGGATTAGGAAAATGCATAGCCTCGCTTTCTAGAGGTTCACTTCCTTTTCTAAACTGATGAACGGACAGCAGGAACCAAAGAACCGTTGCTGATCCTGGTTACGTAATTAATCATGCTGCTCCCCAAAGAAATCACCCCACACGTATGCATTTCACAAACGAGCTACCAGAGGATAATAAAAAAAGAATTCCATGTAACGCATACTCCACCTGATCCGCAATCTGGCTTGCCTAATCCTCTGCCAAATTCTAGTTTTCAAGACATGCACTGCCTTATTATCTGTACAAATTTAATCTGTCCACCAAGCTAATATGAATTAAGGTATTTACAAGATAACTCCTAGAATATCATCATGTAACAATTTGAGCACTTCTAAGTTGCTTATTTTCGTATGAAAAAAAGATTTTTTCTTTTGCCTGCTTTCGTTTAAGTGGCATCTGGTGGATATAGCATTCAGTTCTAAATTCACGGCCCCTTCTTCTCCCCCGACCAGTAAGCACGATGCCCATCATTGAAATGTAGAATCACACAACACGTTCTGCTCTGGGCCTTTGCCAAACTGTCACTGCATCTGAACAGTGCAGCCTCTTCTCTAAAAAGGGAACAAAATAGTCTGAACTTTGTCCTGGTGTGCCAGCGTGGGCCACTGTGACAGCAAGCTAATTCATCACTGTGGGGACCTTAGGCTGTCCAACTGACCACCCAACTCACTGTCATCTGAGGGGGTGGCAGTTAATCATTTCCTTAAATGATGTGGGTATGAAAACAGAGCTGATTGTTGCTCAGCAGACGAACCTTATCCATCCTTTCTGCCCCGAGTAGTGACTGTTGCCATTTTCCCTTCTTCTCAGACTGCTGGGTTTCAAGAGATTCTGACCGAGGTGGAAATTTTAGCCGTGATTGTGGGATGCCTGTGTCATGACCTCGACCACAGGGGAACCAACAATGCCTTCCAAGCTAAGTAAGTGTTCTAATTGTTGTTATTTTAATGCATTTGCCTTTCTGTTCAGAGCCAAAGGTGACGAGTGCTAAAGAGTAAAGCATTAATTTCTGGCATCGGAGGCCAAGGCCACGCAGGCTTGGGCGGGCGTGTCATGGGGCCCATCCATCTTTATAATTCCCTATTCTTCTTTTAATTGCAAATTTGCCCTTCATGTCATGCTTGTTGATTTGGTCTGTCTCTGTTGACCTCAGTCAGATAACAAAGCTCAGTTTTTAAAGGGCCTGTTTTTTTTTCTTCCAGAATATTTGCCTTCACGGCCTTATGAGCTTCTTGGACTTGCTACTCTCAAAATATGGTTTTGAAACTGTTGAAATAAAAGTAGTCTTAGGAAATTTTGTGAAACAAAATATCTCTTCCTTCCCCAATAGAATCTCTTCCAGGTTCTTTTGAGGTTGAGTGTCATACAAACTGCAGTGAAGTAAAGCAACACAAGAGCGCTGTAGTCTCTGCCCCTCGTATGCCTCCTCCCATAGAAAGGTGGGAAATGAACAAAGGAATTACATCCATACTGGGCATGTGTAGGCACATAATGTGCACCATCAGAATAATCTGTCCCTAAGCAAGTTGGACTGGTTAAGATAGCTGTTGCTTGGTGGCGCACACTGTGGCTAAGGCCATGGAATTTGTGGATGCTGGAAAGAAGACCAAAACCCAGATCTTCTAACTCTTATATTTAGGGTCCAGTTTTAATGTTCTTTTTACTACCTGTCTGCAAACAAAATGATATATGAGTTCAGAGGCTGGAGAAAAAAGTTTGGGGATGGAGAAGTTAAGGAAGGCTTCAACAAAGAGGTAAGATTAACTTTCAGATGACCAGTTTCAAAGCCCTTATAACAGGTGTATCTCCATAGTCTCAAACATCAACAGCCAGCTGTGGGTCAACAGCTCGTCACTCTTTGTTCCCAAAATACCTACCTGTCGAGGCCTTGGAGTCCTGGCCCCTTGCGTTTGCTCCTGATCTATCAAATAAACTTTGATTTTGTGCCTTTCTCTATCCTCCTGGATCCTACAGCCCATCAACTCAACCCTCTCTTCTCAATATCCTACAATTTCTTGACCCTCTTAATTTTGTGATATCTACTCTGCAAAAACTCAGCCCCAGTTCAATCTAACAATTCAAACTCTTGCTATTCTGACTGGACTTTTAAAGGCTTTGGGGGAAAATGTTACAGTTGTGAGAGTTTGAGACAAACCAAATATATATTCTCCCAACTTAGCTGGATGCTCACTACTCCCCACCAATCTTTCTGTCCCTAGGCAGCTCTGTCCCCCATTGCTCTTAGCAGTTATCTATACCAAACGTCCTCCCTTCCTACACTCCTCCTGTCTACCTCCTCCCCCACAGCACTCAGCAGATCACCTTGCCTCCTCCTTCACAGAGAAAATTGAGGCCATCAATCGAGAACTCCCTCAATTTCCTCCCCTGCCATGTACAAACTTATCTGTCTGGCCCCATCCTCTCCTCCTTCCCCACTATCTCCATGAAAGGGCTGTTCTTCCTCTTGTTTGAGGCTAATCCCCCCACCTCAGTTTTGGATCTCTTTCTTGCTCCCTCCTCCGGAACCTTGCTCCATCAATCTTCCTCTTTCTGCCCCGTATCTTCCTTCCCCTTTCTACTAGCACTCAGCATCCTATTAATATGAGCAATTCTCCACCCTCTTGAAAAGCTCACCTCAATTGCCACTTCTCTCCCTAGCTTCTGTTCTATTTCTCTTCTTTCCTTTCTAGTCAATCTTCTTGGTAAGTTGTCTGTTCATTGTCTTCCATTCCCCAACCCCCACCCTCCTATGTGGCTTCCAGTTCTGCCTCACCGGGGGAACTGCCCTCAGTAATGCCCAACCCCCCCAGAGCTATTGGACTTTCTTATTGTCCTTCTTTCTTGACCCTTCTTGCCATGAGACACATTCTGCCACTCCCTCCTTCCTAGAACTCTCTTCCTTTGTCTCCCAGACAGAGGGTTTTCAACTGCTTTTCCAGCCTTTCTTCTCAGTTCGCATCAAGGCCTCTCTCTGTCTGCCCCAGCCTTTACTGGTGATGTTCTCTCCTGCTCCCCTCTTTCTCTACATCATCCTTCATGCAGGGCCTCCGCCCAACTGCTGGTCAGCCCTAAACTCATATCTCTGAACCATAATTCTTTGCTCAACTCCAGACACTTATTCCAGCTGTTTGAGGAGCACCTCCTGTTTGAAGTCTCACAGTGACTCCAATCTCGGTCTTTCCCTTTACAGTTGTCCTTTCTCTCTTATTCTCTATGCCAGTGAATGGCACCACCAGAAATCCACAAGTCACCCAGATTCCTTCCTTAGCACCCCTCAGAGTCGACTTCTCTGCATTCTTACAGTAACTACTGCTTCTTTGCATCTCTCCTGGATTTCTACAACAAACAACCTAACTCTCCTCCTCCAGTCTCCCCCTATTGGCACTCCAGAATAGTCTTTGTAATTCATAAAGCTGATGAGGTCACTTCCCTGCTTCAAAGCCATTCACCCACCTCCTGTGACTTTCAGGACAATGTTCAAATTCCTTTATTTTGCCCCTTAAGGCCCTTTTCAATCAGGCTGCTCCCCATTTTCCTGGCCAAGCATTCATTCCTTCCACCTCCACCCCAACCCATGCATGTGTGTTCCCGACACAACGGGCCACTTGAAGTGCTCCATGGCGTCTGTCTAGTTCATTTCGCTCTGCTCCCCAGTATGCTGTTTCCCCTGCCTGGAATGTCCTTCCTCTCCTTCTTTGCCCACAACTCCTCTGAAAGTACCACCGCCAGGATTCTATCCCTGATGTACCTTCCCCTTGTCAATTTTCTGCATCCACATAATGCCCTGGCCATGCTTTTTCGTAATTGTGCATCTCACTCTATTTTAATTGCTGACTTACATGTGTCTCCCCTTCCTCTTGAGTACCCCTGATGTGTAGCAGGTACAGGAGCATAGTAAACTCACAGCGTGTGTTTGCTGAGTGAATGAATGAATGGTGAATGCATGAATGGGTGAGATTTCATTTTAACTATTTTAACATAGCTTTTCAATAGTTTCTTGATTTCTTAAACAAGTGTAACCTTTTATAGATTATTATAAAACATAGTTTTTATACATGAAGTTTTGATGTTATACTAAAGACACAATAGTGTCCCTGGGGTCTACTGAAGTGTAAACTGTGTATACTTTCATTATAAGGTCTGACAATTCCTTATTTTTGCATTTCTGTCTGCATTTCATTACTTTTTTTAGGATGCCTCTCTCTGTCTCAGGCCAATGGCATCATTGTCAGTGTTTCTTCCTCTAGCACCCTCTCTCCAGCCCCCTACCGTTTGCCACTTAGGCATAAAGAAGAGATAAATGTATTAGAATTGTGTCTTTAAAACAACAGTGACCAGCTTGTGAGTTCTTTTAAGAGTCAAGTGCACAATACTCGTACTCAGGTACTAATGGCCCCTCCCCAGAGAGAGCCTGAGTCTCACACCGAAGGAGGCAGCCCTTCGTGCTAGTTGACCTCTCAGCTCTTTGGACCAAAAGTACACACCTAATCAAACCCCAGCTAGTCATATTTTATCTCCCAGGAATTTGGAGTTGGATTACCATGATATTGACTCAGTTAGCTGTTGATTCCAACCTGCAGATCCACATAGGCTTGGGAGCTGAGGCTGCCATTTGGGGAAAGCTGTGATGACCACATCCTAAGTGGATAAGAGCAACAAGAAAGCGAACCTGCAGAGAGAAGAAACTAGATATTCAGAGAGAAGCAGAAAGAAGAGATTGTACAACCCCAGAGAAAGACAGAGAAAAGGCACCCCTGCTTTCCACATCTCTACTCCTGTTTCCAGGAGACCCAACCATACTTGGGCTCCCTCGGAGTTCTTGCTATCGTTTGATCAACTCTTTTTTTAGTGAAGCTGGTTCTGATTAATTTCTGTTCTTTGCAATTAGGAGTCCCTGAGACAATGAGAAGAACTACAATTTATTTGTTGTTTGCTATTTTAAGCACTCACCAACATCCCTGTAGGGTAGGTATTTTTGTCTCCATTTTATGAGAGGAACTGAGCCTCAGGAAAGAGTAATGTGGCAGATCCAGAATGTGGCAGAGTGGAGTTTGGACCTGGGCTATCTGATTCCAAAAGCCGTTCTTTAACCGCTGCATCATACTCTCTTTCAAGACTTTGTGATATTTATTTTGGGCCTTTGAGCTCCCAGTTTATTGGCTGACTTGCCATATATGTGAGCTCATGGAAAACTCAAATATATTTTGACATCCAGAAAATCAAGACATGGAGCCATAAAAAATCATAGAACTGACCTAGACCTTATTAGCCATATTTTTCAACACCTTAATTTTACAAAAATGGAAACCGAGGTCCCCAAATCTCAAGTGATTTGTATAAGATTGAATATCGTTCACACATATGAGATAGGCATTATGTCGCTGATACTAGTATTCAATTGCTTTTTTTTTTTTTTGCTTCTTCATACCACGTGGTCAAATCTAGCTGTTCCAAGATGATCTGATGTGTTTCCTCAAGACAACTGATCGTGTATACAATTTGCCAGCTCGTGGGATGTCCATCACCCCTGCCCTTAACTAATAGAGTCACTTTTGAACTTAGGACACCAAGTGCCACCACCACCCAACCTCAGTTAAAATTTCCTTCGAAAATGAATGTAGAAAGAGACCTTTTTACATCATGGTGGAGGAAGTACCTTTTTATTGATTAGAATAAGATTTATTCAGTAAATGTGCCATTGTTTAGAAAATCCCTAAGAAGAAATCTATATCCTTATTTCCCTTTCTATTCCCCAATAATTGAGCACTTTCTGTGTGCAAGCTCTGTGCTAAGCATTGTGGGAGAAATAAAGAAGTATAATAAACAGTCCCTTCACTTAAAGTATTCACAGTCTAATTCCAACCTTTCAAGTGATTTGGAAATGGGATTTAAATGCACCGATTATTATGTAGCAAAGCATATGCTACCTTTTTTTCATATATAAGGCTATAAAGAAACAGGAGACATTTAGCAAGGGACAAATTACTATATAAAATGCAAAATGCCTCTACAATAAAAAGTTGTGACTTTAGTTATAGCACAATATGATTTATTCTCTTAGCCTTTCTGATAAGTGAACCTTTGCATTTTCATATTTTATTCTTAATTTTTAAGTATTGGAGTGCGTGCAACGAATGATCAATAGGGAGAGAGGGCAGTGATACCATAGTCCTTTGAAATTGCTCTGTTAACACCTCTCTCCTGTTTTCTCCAGGGACAGCATTCCCCACTCATCCCCCTCTCTATTACAGCTGCCCCTGATGATTAAATATCAGTACTGAGCAGCTTTGTAGTATATTCTCCTAGGAGACTTCTTCTATTCATTTCTAGCATAATCTCTTATACTCATTTCTTGGGAGTGAAAACCCATCTTGTCGCTTTCAGCCAGGTCCAAGAAGTGAAATACTGGGGCACATTAATCTGCCGTGACAGCCTAATCCCATTCCTCGCCACCTCCCAACAAGTCTCAATTTCCTAATTACCTTTCATAGTTTTCCTTTTTAAAGTTTCCTATATGCTGTGGCTGTGCACGTCCGTGAAGTCTCTTTTTCAAAGAATATGCTTATCTCGGGAAGTTATGAAAGTACAGTTCCTTTTACACGCTTAATTTGGTGCCTGTGCAAAGTGCTGGATGCCTGTAGGAACAGAATTTTTGCTTTGACTTTTCTTTTTAATAAGTTTCTCCTTGGTGTGCTGCCTGTCCAAAAATGAAAAAACTGTAGTCTGTTGGGATGACCTAACCAATAATGAGCATCATGAATAATCACATGTATAAATATCCTTGTGCTTGGGCAATGTGGGTACTCTTCCTCTCTCCTCCTCTTCTCCTCTCTCCACACACCCTACCCACATACACGCCACATGTCTATATCTCATATTTTCACGATTACAGTGTGTGTGCTCCAAAGCTACTTACATGGTGGATATATTTACCACAATTAAAATGGAGTGTGGTGTTACAGTCCGTTTTTTTCCATAAGTGATTGATTTGGGGTTTTCTTCATCATATTTTACATGAAAATGTGGAAGTATACCTTTACACAAAGTATATTACATGAAAGACATGGCCTCTTTTAAAAAATGGTTTTCTGACTAAGTAAGATTGGTTAATACTGCATATTATATTCCCCTCCTGCAATATCACAATGCATACTTTCACATAGAGATGTTGCTGCAAAATCCTACAATAAACAGTTTAACTTTTTAAACCCAGCATTTCCCAAATGTATGTGACCATGGGACCCTTTCTATTTCTGCCCATACTGCCATTTAACACTCCAAAGAACTAGTATTCTATAGAATACTTTTTGATAAAGTTTATCCTAGCAGATACATTTTGTTTTTTGACACATATCAAGTTTTATGACTGCAGACTTCCCTCTCATGTGCCTAGGAGATTCACAGTGTGTATATATGTCATAGCAGGTATAGGCAGTGTTCTCGGTGAGCCTTGGCCTGAGAGAGAAGGCACCAAGAGGTTTTGCAGTCTTAGAAAATCTGACGGAGACCAAATCTAACAGTGTAAATCAAGGATCCATATGGAAATAGAAGCATTCCTGCTTAGATGATTGTACTCTAGAAAAGTCAAAGTAGAGTTAGTACCATGCTGCATTCCATGAATGCTAAGATGGCACCTTGCTCACAGAAAGGTGAGCATTCTTAGTGTGAATCTGGTCAGAGAGAGTCTCCTACACAATTGTAGGGGACTGTCAGCTTCCTGAGGGTGAGCGTCGTGTCTTATTTGTCTTCGTATTCCATGTGCCTGCAGCCTGGCGTCGTAATAGTCATCAGTACTTGTTGGGTGAAGGAATGTAGACGGCGGGATGAATGAATCAGTGTCTTCCTACACTTTCATTGCATTGGTCTGGTTCAGTTGCAAAATCTACATATTTTTGTGATTAACTCAGTATTGTGTGAGGGTGAGGAGAATGTAAGTAGGAATTACAAAAAGGAGCAAAGAGAGAGTCTAATGATGATGCTCAAACCATGGACGGTCAGAGGACGGCTGCCTTTGCACAAACCCCCTGAGAGTCCTTCTGATGAAACACAGCAGTTCAGAAGCCATATGGCCCTGGGGAAGGGGAGAGGTGCAGCATAGGAGGCACCAGTGTGTTTGTGATAAGCTGTCCCCTCGTTAAAGGAGGAAACATCCTACTCACGCCCAAAAAAGAAAATATAAAGTGATTTGTGATCATCTAGCTGATTTAACTTTTATGAAGTCTGCTAAACCTAGGTGATAAAGGAAGAGATAATATTTTGCATCTTGACCCTACCTTACATCAGCGATTCTGTTATCAGGATTCACACCAGGAAGTGAGGTGCCCACATGGCTGGTTAATAGAAATGAATTACAGGAATCTGAGCCTGCAGTTAGTGGTTATACTAGTAGAATTCTGAATTAAATTTTGAAATCTTTCATTGATGACAACCTGCTTGGCAAAAATGGAGAACTGAATATCAGAAATATATAAGTTATAATTATCATTCTCATTACGTAATGAGAAGAAGCTTAAAAACTTAGATTCCAGTCTAGAACAGGTACTTACTAGCGGTGTGACCTTGGAAAAGTTGCATAATTTCTCTGAGTCTTGGTTCCTTCATCTGTAAAATGAGAAAATAATACCTGTTTCATGGTTGTTGTCAGGATTAGGTGAAATAATGTATTAAGTTGTTAATATGTTGCCTAGTCCATGATAGGTACTTACTCCTGATAGCTATTATTATTATTAACATTATTATAAAATGTTAACACACATTACTGTCAGCCTTCCAATTTGAACTGCAGTCTCATACATACCACTGCAAGCTTACTAACCAAGCAGCTAATAATTTTTTAGGCACCTACTTCATGCCAGGCATTCGGATGTGACATGCACATAAAACATTCTAGAATTTCAAAAACTAAAACAAAGACATACAGTATGCATTTTGAAAAACATATTTTCATAAAAATGAATTTTATGTTAGAAAAATAGTAACTAACATTAATTAATCACTGATTACGAGGATTAGCCTAACAAATTTTTCACTTATTAAATGCTATAGATTAAGGCAAGATTTAAAGAAATAACACATACCTGATTAAAATCTAGTACCCTCCTTACTAACGTCATTCGTAATAAGCCCTACTGAACCTAACCCTGCTGTTTCTTGCAACATGTGCTCAGCTCTGATTCTTTCCCCTGGGGCCCCGAACTGGCGGTGACCTTGGGCTGCCTCGCACTGGAGATGAAGGTCAGTTTATGACCGAAATCCTTCACTTTGCACTAAGATGCAGTCTTTGCTCCTCTCGCCAGCAGGGTGGACTGTGAGCTGTCAATCTCCAGCATTTCCAATTTGAGGCCAAATTGCCCTTTCAGTGTCCAACCTCCCTACAAAGATCAAGAAAGAACACAAGGACCTTGATGGGTCCTCAGCCGGAGTCCCATGACTGCTCTTTAAACTGTAGGGTTCTCTGGATCTCTCCTGACTCTAAGGTGCTCTAAATCCTAATCCAAAAGAATCGGAAATGAACGCACTTGAACATTTTAAATGACCACATTGCCCAAATGACATTGTTGAGGAATGAGTTGTTCGATGTAAGCAAAATTTACAAATAATTCAAAATAAGCCTTTCAAGTATCAATTAACATTTTATTTATTTAAAATGGAAATGTACATGTGTGTTTTAATTATTGATTAATTAATATAGACTATAATCTACTACATGACAGGCAGTGTGATACGCACTTTCAAATATTTTATTATATTCTCATAAATGACAGGTGAGGTAAATAGTATTATCACAAGTTTAGAGATGAACACACTAAGTCATAAAGCACCCAAGTAATGTCCAAAGCTGTTAGTAAGAGCTGCGGTCTGATTCCAAATCCTGGGAACTTTCCAGAGTTCTACACTGAGATAGCGTAAGCGACTGTGGGCTGGGAAACCATAGGAGAAGGTTGCCAACCTTACATGTAAAGTAGATTAAATGGGCGCCACATAATATTCACAAATTCTTTTCCCACAAAGAGTCAAATACATTTGGTATAAGATAGTTGTTCTGGACACTCAGAAACTGTATAAGGCTTAGTTCATGCAGCCTATCCTGATCCTCAGGGACAGAAATTATGCCTTTTGTCCTCAGATCATCCAAAGCACTTTGGACCTGGAACACTTTCTATGGTATTTGTATTGTGTGTTATGTGCATTATTTCTCCTTATGATCACTCTCATCTCCCTTACTAGTCTGTAAATTTCTTAGAGGCATGGACTGTGTCTTATTCATCATTGAATCATCCACAGCACCTAGCCTAACTCATAGAAGTTTCCCGAAAGGTTTACTTCATAGATGAGTGAACTGCACAAGCGGTTCCCTGAGAATGTATCTGCTCATGGTCCTTTGCCAAAGCAGGAAAAGCAGTTTGATCCAAAGAGCTGGTGTCAGGGACATGTTGACAGGTGAAGGGCCTGGTCACTCACCCTTCTGTCCTCTTTCAGGAGCGGCTCTGCCCTGGCCCAACTCTACGGAACATCTGCTACCTTAGAGCATCACCATTTTAACCACGCTGTGATGATCCTTCAGAGTGAGGTACTGACTTAGTGTTCTGCCTCTCCCCTCCACAGAAAACCAATACAACGCTATTTCCTGCCTCTCTTTCTTTGTAGTGCCACAGGTAGATACAGATACAGAGACATGGAACAAGTTTTTTTAAACCAAACTACTGGACCTTTTCTTTGTGGCTTTTTTTGTTGTTATTCTTTCAGATGCCTGACCAAGGACCTTGTTCAGATTCTTCCTGAACTGATTCATTTGGGTTTCATTACTGGTTAGGGAGCTTTCAGATTCACTCATCAGAGGAGACTGCCTATAGCTTGTCGCCAGAGCATGGTCTTACCCTCTTTAAGGGGTACAGAAGCCCACCAACAGAGTGACTTGATCCAAGTAGTAAGTGGCTCAACACTCTCGTTTTGTAAAACCCAAAGCCATTTTAAAATATGGTAGAAGCAGAAACAGGGTGAGAAAGTTACACTCTGTTAGCACAATTTAGAAACCTATGAAAGATAAAAGGACTCAAAATTGCTGGTGGGACCACATTGAAACTAAGAACTGCAACTAAACTGGAGACCCAGAGCTAAGGCCACATGCCTTATTTTGCTTCACGTGGCAATGCAGGAGTTGAAAGTAGTCGGACTTGTATACTTTTAGCTCTCCATGCAGAAAAAGAAAAACTACTAGCTGACTCTGGCTGAGGCGTCTGAGTTTAAAATTGCCAGGAAAGGATCTGTTTAATTTTCTGCAGGCGTGCAGACTTTTTTTTTTTTTTTTTTTTTGAGGCCAGGAAGGGATCATCTGTTCCCCATTATTTGTCAGTTCTCTAGCTGTGCCATTAATTATTATTATTATCATCATTAAGGCCCTGCTACGCTGGAATAGCATCATTAAATATGGAGGTTTTTTTCCTCCAGCCTATCTTGAGAAAGTGTGTCTTTTGCAATATCAGGAACGCCTTCTTCGACCCCATAAAGGAGAGTCAGCACTCCGGAACCTGAATGTAGCCTGGGAAGGGCAAACCCGCTGGGGGAGATGTGTTTTCAGTTGGGAATGAAACATCAAGGGTTAGGCTCTCAGTAACTCTGACAGAAACCAGTATCCCAGCACCTGGGGCTCTGGAATTTTCCTATGAAAGCCATGTTTTCACTGAGTGCTGTGGAAGAGGGAAGTAGGACAGGAGAAATTTGGGTTCAGGCTATCTTTTCTCTACTGGTAATATGAAGGGTTTATACCTCTGATCCCACCTTTGTAATAACAGGGTTTATAAACAGAATGTCACAGATTTCTTGGAAGGTCACTTGTTTCTTTGCTCAGGGAAACAAAACCCACAAACTCAGAATTTGTCTTCAGATAAACACATGGGCTGCCCTTTACCCTTGGGTTCTCTATGAAGAACGCGGAGTAATAACAGAACCGTGCGCTGAGCAACTGGTGTGTGCAGGGCCTTCCCCCACAGCCCCTCCTGTCCTGCCCATCAGATAAGCAAAAATGCAGATGCTACCATCACCCTACTTTCCAAATGATGCAGAGGCACGGACGTGTTAAATGCCCTCAGGAAAGTTGCTGCAGACCTTTCTCCCTGCACATTTGGGTTTTTTTCCATCAATACCACTCCTTCCTGACCAATGCTGAGGCGGTATTTCAGGGACCAAACCCTCTAGGTGCTATAGAAGCCCAATTTGCATATAAACAATACACTGATTGCAAATCAACTCGTTTTATCATTATTATTAAAGCTGATCTGGCTTGCTTTGTCACTCTGTTAGCTGTAAATTGTGTTAGTTACTATATGTCCTTTAAAAGTAGTAAAACACACTCTCTCACAGAATAATCAAGAATTTGAAATTCAGACCAGCTTTCTCCTGGACTTCACATTAGATTTTACTGTAACTTGTTCCTAACATCTGTATTTCTTTCACTGGGAGATGCTCAATGTGTGGCTGGATCTGGGTGACTACTATTCCATAGCTTCCAACCACTTTTTCCCAGGCCCCAGTTCACGGGCCTGTGATTGATCCATGGGGCAAGGCTCAGGCAGAGAAACCTGGGCAGAATTATGGTATGGCATTCCTTTAGTTATTTGTCTTCTTCCTAATGGCTGAATTAAGGGTCTGGAAGAGTTCATTTGAAAATTATTATTAATATTGGACCTCGTCCCAGGTGGAACCAATATACTCTAGTCTTTAAGGAGTGGCGAGTTCACCCAGTGAGATAAATTAACTAAGGGGAGCAGATTATCATCTGGTGCCTGGTAGGCGGTAATTTACTAATTGATATTCTGGTTCTCTGAAAGAATTAATTTACCTCTTGTTGGAGAATAGTTTATTCTCAGGCAGTCATTCCACCCCCTTCCTTCTGCACCATCTTCTGGCTCTCAACAGTAGGTTTAAAACAAGTCCAGTTCCTGGGCCACATATTTATGACTTCATATTTCATGCTAAGAAAACCTGATAAATGAAAAGTCCTGACTTTCAAAGCAAATTAAGTGAACTGTCAGTCACTTTACAGAAGGATTTTTCGCCTTACTAAAAACATCGTGGATCTGCCTAGTGTAGCTAAAACAAATTCTGATGAAAAGCAGTGTGCTTTTCAAAGGTTCGGAGCTAACAGGTGTATTTGCAAGTTTTCCTAGGTGTAAGTCATCTTTTAGAGTCCTGAGAATTAGGCCAAGAACAATATCTTATACGTCCTAGCTACTCAGTAATTATGGGCTGAATTTAATCTACTACACACTTCCTCAAGATGTATTTTCACAGTTTAACACAAGTTTTCTCAACTTCAGCAGTACTGACATGTTGGGCCAGGGACATCTTTGTTGTGGGGGCTGTCTCGTGCATGGTAGGATGTTTAGTAGCATCCCTGGCCTCTACCCACTAGATGCCAGTAGCACCACCCCCACCAGTGTGACACTCAAAAATGTCTCTAAACACAGCCAGAAGTCCCCATTGCCAGTCACCCCCAGTTGAGAACCACTGGTCTAATGTTTTTTCTCCTCCTTGAAGTTATTTGTTGCCATAACAAGTACTTCCAAAATGCCAACTTAAGTCTTTGCTAGTGAAACTAGTATTTATTTTAGGGTCAGAAAGATTCCCAAATGTTTTTTCAACTTCTCCACTCAGTAATTCCACAGGAAATGGGCAGTCACATGGAGTTGTTGGCATAAACATATCCATAGTAATACAAGTTCAAACGTTTTTCAGAGTTTTCTCTTCAAAACTAGACATAATAAAGTGTCCCTTGGTAGTTTCCCTCAAAAATGATTGCACTTTCTAGCTTTGCTGTGTTTGCCAGGGAATTTGTTTGTATTTGCACAAAATTTCATTAACCTCTTTAAAAAATGTTTTTATCATGTTCCCATACTTTTTTTTTAATATAGGAAAAACACGTAATAAACAACCTCTGATTTAATGTTGTCTTTTGTGACTTTTTACTTTCCCATTACAGGGTCACAACATCTTTGCTAATTTGTCCTCCAAGGAATATAGTGACCTTATGCAGCTTTTGAAGCAGTCAATATTGGCTACAGACCTCACGCTGTACTTTGAGTAGGTATTGGCATTTGATCGCTTTGACAAATTGGTATCTAAAGTTTCATCCTGTAATTAATTTTCAGGTCCATATTGGGGTTACTTGTTATTCTAGCACTGATATCAAGGTGTAAATGAGCTGAACTTTTTGTTGTTGCTTTCCCCTCATCCACATGAACCTCATTAAGGCGGAATCTACAAGACAAGAGAATCAGGGCTGCAGTAGTGAGATTTATGTCTTTCTTCTGTTTTATGAGCCTTGGTTGGGACTCTTGACTCTGAAACTAAGTGATGGCCATTTTTATTTTAGAGAATGGCTAAGATTGCTATTTTAGACTATTAGTTCTGGTCAGATCTATAATGGCATTGATGATGCTAATGAAAAAGATTTGTTGCTGAAAAATTGACTAAAAGTCCAGGCCTTCATTCCTTGCCTCCTCTCTCTTTCTCAGAGGAGCTGTCCCCCTTTTTTCCAAAAGTCAGGCCTCTATATGAGGCGGAAATTCCATCCCTCTCATCTCAATCATTTTTCATCCTTATCTTCCACTTCTCTCCTACGTGATCTGTCTACTCCAATCAGACTGGTCTCCGTGTTACCTTTTGAAAACACCTTATGCAGTGCCCCTTGTGCCCTAATCATGTCGTTGTTTCTACCTTGAATCCTGTCCCTCCACTTCCCCATCTGGCTGAACTATCCTTTAAGGTCTGTCTCTTCCACCACTTTTTCTAGGAAGCCTGTGTCACTCCCTTTGAAGTCGTACTGCACTTTGGCGTTTTGTCAGTTAGAATTATATTCAGTTGTAAGGAACAGAAAACCCAAAATAACAGTGGCTTACTTCTCTGTCACATAAAAGAAGTCTGGACATCAGCAATCTGGAATTGGTAGAGTAGCTACATTAAGTCATCGGGGACTCAGGCTCCTTCTGTCTTTCTGTGCTGCCACCTTCAACACATGGTTTCCACCTTAGTCCAAGGTAACTGTTCAAGCTCCAGCCATAATGCCACATTCCAACTAGCAGAAAGGAGGAAGGGACAAAGAAGAAAAGAGCCAAAAGGTGATGCAAGATATCTTTTAAGGGATTTTTCTAGAAGCTCCACATAGCACTTCCACTTCATTTCCTTTGTCAGAATTTAATCACTTGGCCATACCTAGGTTGAAGGAGGGTTAGGAAAGGAAGTCTTTATTCTGGGTAGCTATGTGCTCCACTAAAACCTAGTGGTTCTATTACTAAGAAAAAAAGGGAGAAGGATATTGGAGTAGACAACTGACAATCTATGCTACATGTATTTCTTGGTGGATTCTGCTGAATGGGTTTTTACATGGTATAGTGGAAGGAACAAAGGCTTTGGATGTATGTTGGTCTGGATGTAAATCTCATTCTGGCATTCTAGTTAAACCTGGGGTATTGAGCCCAAGTGTCTATGTCTTCTCCCTCCTGAAATTCCACTGAAATGACACCAAATAAATTTAAAATAAAAAGAAAGGCATAATCTGAAAAGAGAAAGAGAGAGAATACACAACAACTGATAAGAGATGTCAATGCCTTTGTGGAAAATGGAAGGCTGACCAATGAATGATAACTGTTCTAGCAGAGTAGAAGTGGAAAGTAGGCCCTACAGAGGAGGACAACTCTGAGAAGCAAGACAATTTGCCTTGTAGAACCTTGTTTGGGGCTTCGAGACAAAAAGCACCATGAAAAGTGGATGTGACACTCAAAGTTTAAGACAAAGAGATTGCTAGAACGTCAGTTTGCAGAGCACTCAGAGCCCATGACGTCTTCTACCACCATAGCCAGTTAACTCCCTTTCCTCTACCCCTGGAGAGGGCCAAAGGTTTATTCCCTGGAGAAATGAAAGAAAGAGCTTTGGACTGAGGAAAAGTACAAGGTGGGAATCAGATGCAGAGCTCAGAACAGAGGATGAAATGAAATGGAACAAGTCTCTGGATTGAAGACTCATGGACCATACCCCAGTCACCCAGAAGCTAGGAGTCTATAAGCCACACGCCCAGGGTTGTCAGATTTAGCAAATAGAAATACAAGAAGCCCAGTTAAATTTGAATTTCAGATAAACAATGAATAATTTTTAGTACAAATACGTCCCATGCAATGTGTGTGGGGGACACACACATACAACTCCCACTCAGCCTTTTATTGCCTTACTGTTACACACAAATAGATACCAAGGATCACAGAACATTTGATGAAAGCCTCCCATGTGAAACACAGAGGCCAAAACAAACAGGAAAAAAAATGGAATTCAGAGAAAACAGGAAGAGGAAGAAAACAAAAACCAAAAACTATTGTTAATATCCTGAGAGCTAAGATATTGTATCCATGAAACAACAGGATGAGTTAAAAAATAATAGGAGCAACCACAGCAGAAGAAAGAGCTCATGGAAATTAAAAACATAACAGATGAAATAAAAAATAAAATGAAAGCAAGGGGAAATACTGTCAAAGGACAAAAAGGTGACAATATAGAAAACATTGTTTTATTTTATTATATGCTTTTTAGTACTGTTTGAGTTGTTAACTATGTGCATGTATTACCTTGCTAAATATAAATTTAATTAATTTAAAAAATATATTTAAAAATAAAAATCCTAGCTTTGCCGTTATCTGGCTGTGTGTCATCAGACAAATTATTTACCTCTCAGAGCATCTTTACTTCGTGTGTAAAATGGAGATAACAATACCTTTGTTATCTGTCTTATAAGTGTCTTATGTCTTATAAATGTCTTGTATGTCTTATAAATGGCGGCATCTACAACCTCATCGCTTTATAGCCTATTTATTTCGCACATTTTGAGGCCCTCATGTTTGACTTAACTATCATGATCCTCCATCTTTTTCTGAATTGATGCTCCTTGATTTGGGATTTATGGAAGCCTATATTCCTTTAATGTTTTTAATTCCTGTCTCTGACACTTGCAGGATTTTATGTTATTTTTCTCAAAGTAGAAGCATTTTTCCAAGCCAAGTTTCCAAGTAACTTCAAGGGGGGAAAGAAATCTCAATAGTTTGAGTCCATTTATCAAGCCCTGTTAGGGATGTGACGAATCACTGAGTGACCGCTGGAATGCAGTCAAGGAAGCTGGTTGCAATTCGTTTTCTCATTACTCTGTTCTTATCTTACTGCTGCAGCCCTTGCTAATGTTTGCTGACTCCCAGAGAAGCTGGCTTGTTCTCTTTTTGTCAGCATCATTGTTTTTTGAGGTTCCGAATAGCTGCTCATTCTCTAATCTAGACCTTCAGGAGGCTCATTCACTTGCCTGTCTGAAGTTGCATTAACGTATTGCCGTATTTTTAGCCAAAACAACCCCTAGGGTTAATGACGGGAACAGCAGCTCCTATAAAGTCTCACCCAGATGCTTTTATTTCACAAATATACAGTTATGGAATTGGAAGCAGTGCTAGAAATGATGTAATCCAATTCATCTTCCTTATTTTGTAGATCAGGTACTGAGCTCGAAAAGGTTAAATAGTGTAGCTTGGGTCATATAACTACTTAGTGGCTACACTGGAACCCACACCTCCTCTTTCTGGACTTTTTCCACAATCACTGTTTTCCTTCTCTAGTTGAAGAATCAAGAAATAGTTGTCATTTGAATCGAGATTACATAGCATGGCAATATTGACCTTCCCAGGTGTATATTAATCAGCTTAATATGAAAATCAGCATGGGTCCCCTCTGCCCTCTCCCAGAGCAGAGCCGGAGACAAGGACCTGCATGCAGGTAGTGTAGTTTCAGAAGTGACATCAGGCATAGGAGTGGGAGACTGGGATAAGGACACATTCCCTTGTTGGTCACCACTGTGGTCATCTGGGCTTGATCCTGCAGGGACTGTCTGAAATGTGTCATATGCTGCACCTCAAAATTACCACCAACTTCCATCCTCCATCAGCCAAGGTTGTCCCATGAGTGTTAACTGTCACGAACTTCCAGGACTTGCATGCCTGAGGGCTGGGGATTCCCACAGCTGTGCCCACCCCACATGTACAGTCAGAGCCGTGCCAGAGCAGAAATCAAGTGAGGCAAGGGGCCACCCAGGCAGGATCTGTGGCGCTGGTTGAAGAAGCAGCGGCTGGAGAATGGTGGGCCAAGAGGATATGAAGTGGCCCTATACACCTACTTTCTAGAAGTCTGGATTATCGTTGCTTTTTCTGCTCTGACTACTCAGCTCAAAAGTCATAATTCAGTTAAGGTCAGCTGAAAAGGAAGCTCACTGCTTTCCTCCCCTGGGGAAGGGAAGGCAGTCTAGCAACAGCCGGGGCGGGCAGGGAGAAGGTCCAGGCCTTTTAGAGAGGTTTATGACATTCCTCTGGACAGGGTCTCCTGCCATGCGCCAAAAGAGGAAATGTAAGATTCCCGGAAATGTGGAACCCCTTTAAAAACAACCACAAAAACTTGTAACTTTAATTTCTAATGACTTTGGGTGTCCTCGGGATTCTATGCTACAAATGACAGATGAAAGCAGAGTTTATAAGGTTAAAAAACAAAAACAAAACAAAACAAGAAAACCCCAGAGAGAATTTCTAGGCTTCACAACCCAAATCATTCTTCAGTCTGATTTTCCAACTCATTGAAAACATTTTCCAGATTCTGCTGAATGGTGTGTGTTTTTTTTTTTAATTGATTTCTGTGCCTATTTCTGAGTCCCTACAGTTCATAGGCTTTGATAATTAAACGGTCATTTCAGCATCTCCAACAGGACTTGGATATGCTCTATTGGTAACCAGCCATGTGACTTTGAGACAGTCACTCACTTAATCTCACTTTGCCTTGGTTTCCTTGTCAGCAACATGGGGACAGGCATATCACCCACACCAATCCCCTAGGGTTCTTGTGGTGGTCAAAGGAAAGATAACTTGGTTGTTTAAATAATTAAGATTTAAATGATATAAATAATTTAAATTTGATAACTTTGATCATTTAAATTACCTTGTAAAGAAAAGAATCATTCAGCCAGAAAACTTAATAAAAAGTGTACCATAAAAGATGACACTCATTAGGGTAAGCAGAGAGATGCAAAATTGTAAGTGTTAAACTTCAAACAATACAAATGCCCTGTACTATTTGTCTGCATGGAAGTCAACAAAGATGACCTATGCAACTTCCACAATTATTAATAAAAACAACAACTAATATTTCCTGAGTGCTTACTTAGGTGCTTCATATACACATCATCCCATTTAATACTTAGCGAGGTCTTATTAGTGAGGTCCTATTACTGACCTCATAATACACACGAGGAAATAGGTTGGAGAGATTCATTGAATTGCTCACAATATTAAATGGTAAAGCTGAGATTCACACCAAGAAATTGGACTCCAAAATGTTTTTTAACTACTCTGTCATTCTCTCTGCATTTATATAACTGTTAGTTTAAAAGGACTGAAGGGGAAACTGAGGCCAATCCTGGGAACCCTATGGCATTAGGGGCAGCAGTAACTTGAGTATGCCCATGCCTGAGGCCAGTTCCAAACATTATGTAGCAAGTCAACTAACTGCAGACTCCACCCCCGGGCAGAGGGGTGAGGGGGGGCAGGTGTGGAGTCTCCAGGTTAGAGTTGCTCAGGAGACTGTCTGGTGGGGCTGAGACTGTAATAAGAGGCTCCTTGTTTGCAGTTGAGCTAAGCTGGGGCATGAGAAGTTGGCAGTTCTTTAGCTTTAATACAGTCGTGGAGGCTGTTTCTATCGGGTGGCAATAATCGTTTAGCATCCATTCCCAACAAATTGTGATCATGTAATACTGTATCTCTTGTCTACCAGGTACCTGCTCCGTGCCCAGCGCTGTTCTGGACATTACAGTATCTCCCTGTATCACCACTAGAATGGGTGCCCCATGAATGCAGATATCTCACTCCTGGATCCCCAAAACCTGACACACTGCCTGACATAATGAGTTCTCAAAATATTCACTTTTTGATATTGAATTCTCATATCAATCTGCAAGGTAGATGTTGTTATGGCATCTTATAGATAAGGATACCTGGGCTTAGAAAGGGTAGGTAATTGGCCCAAAGTCATCCAATTGTCTGTGCTCACATCTCCATGCCATGTTGCCTCAGACTACTATTTAAGCTGAGAATTACCCAATAGTTCAGATTTTATAAGTCCATTTGGATGCTCAATACTTTTCCAGTTGGCTTTCTAAATTAATCAGAATCATTTTCAAATTGAAAATTTTCCATTTTCCTTGGTGCTCTGCAAACATTCATCAGCAGTTATGGAAAACGCCCAATCTAATGGTTTCTTTGTCTTTGTCTTTTCAAAGGGATGCAATAAGTAGCATTTCGCAAAAGCATCTGATGATGACAGCAAAATGTACTCAATTATCTTATATTGTTAAGAGTTATACTTTGACCATCCTTTTGAAAATTAGATTATTGTCTACAACAATTTATTTAAAAAAATATGATAGGAAGTCAACAAATGTTTCTACTGCTATGCAGACAGGAGTGTTCATTCATTCATCATTCAACAAATGCTTACTAAGTGCCCACTATGTTCAGTGTTTTCAACTTCCACAGTTGCCTGCTTAAGTAGCCACCTTATTGGAAAAGAAGAGGATAAATTAATGCCTAGTAAGGTTATTATAGGGCTTAACTCATTGCTCTTTCCCAAACATTCTTCTATTTTAACAGAGCCTAATAAGACAACCCACTGAAATTATTCTAATGTTAGAATAACAGGCCCTGTGGCAGGTTGATGGAAGAAATATTTTGGTTCTTCTTGATGTGTTGCAAAGCACTTTTGCACATATTCATCCCCATATCCCATCCACATGATTTTGCAACTGAATAAAACATGAGAAATTCATCCACTAGCACTTATTGATGCCTTCTTTATGCCAGGCTCTGTGCTAGTTGCTGAGGATGCCCAAGCAGACAAGACACAGTTCTCACCTTTAGAGACTCAGCACCCATTGGGGAAGAGAGAAAAACAGTAATACCACAGCATGAGGAGTGCTACAGCCAAAGTCAATGCATGGGCAACGAGGGCAGGCGCCATCTAGCAACACCTTAACACACTTCTTGGCCTGGCGATTATGGTTTGACTGAACTGACAGCCAGGGCCTTGTGTTGTCTAATCTCCTGCCATTTTCAACATTCAGGGTCTTTCTAGTCTTTCCGTTTCCTGCATTTTGCCAATTTTGTTCGTGTTGCTGAAAACAGCGCAGCATCAAACAGGTCATTTCTTTCAGGCTTTTAGGTGGCTTTTGTGTTTTCCGTGCTAGTCCAAAGCAGGGAGACAGTTCACTTCCAAAATTAAATATATGACTTTTAAAAATATTTTTTTTTGTGAGGAAGATTGTCCCTGAGCTAACATCTGTTGCCAATCTTCCTCTCTTCCTCTTTTTGCTTGAGGAAGATTGTCACTGAGCTAACATCTTTGCCCCTCTTCCACTATTTTATGTGGGGTGCTGCCACAGTGTGGCCTGACAAGTGATGCTAGGTCTGCACCAGGGATCCAAACCTGCAAACCCTGGGTCACCAAAGCCGAGTGAGAGAACTTACCCACTATGCCACTGGGCTGGCCCTTAAATATATGACTTTTTTTTCTTTTAGTCATAATTACTGGAGTTAACATCTGCATATTGCCTTTGTATTCTTCTCTGGTGCTTTTACACCCAAAGTCCAGAAATGTCTCTAGAATCTGCAGTTAGCAATCAACTGCACATGTCTTATTTGCCTGTTGAATGAGCTGCAAGAACACTGAAAGAACCAATATCCTCCTCCTCTGCACCCCCCACCTATCCCCTTATGAGCACTCCCATCGCCCCGCCAGATAATTCTGGAGTTGAAATTGCAGGAGAGTCACAATGATGATTTGCTACCTTGGCAGTAAAAGCTTCCTAACATTCACGGACTTTGGGTAGATTCAGAACAGTTACATAAATAGATAGATAAAGAATATGTGTACATATATACATAGATAGATAAATTTACAAAAAAACTATTTCTGATTAAAATATACACAGGAGTGGTAATTTCTCACTTTACAAATAAAAGATGACTTGCAGATAAATTACAAACCAGAAAGATTTTCAGTGTAGTGATGGGTGACTGGTAACCAATCTTTAGAATTATTTTTGAGGGTAATTTTAGCAGTTCTATTCAAATGAATGCTTTTTTAAAGACTGCTATTTTTCTAAGTGGAACATATTTCAAGAGACCAGGATAAAAGCCTAATAAAAACATATCTGATTATAAATGAGATTTTCCAGTAAGTTGCTTTTCACTAGCAGAGGTATTTGCCATTGTCCTTGAAAACCAAGGTCCCCAATGATCTGCTTGGGAAGTTAATGATATAGCTCCTCATGACAGAGGAGTCCAGATCCAGGGAGTATGATATAATTTTCTAGATTTTCAAATGTTCATTTTAGCAGTCCTGTGTTTTTAAAAGTGCTCCTATTTCTAACAGTTTCGCATATGCTCATGCTGTTGACTCTATAATCTATATACACATACACATATAGATGCTAAAAGGAGCAGCTGTGTGGGCAAATTCATTTCTCAAAAGCACCGTGAATTTCACATTGTTGCTTTGTAATGACTATCACTAAGGAGGAGGTCAGAAATACACCACCTGTCTTTGGAGCATCCTCTTGTTGACAATGGCAAGACCTCTGACTGGTGTCTTCCTTGGTACTCGGTACTTGGCAATTCCTTGGAACAGCAGCCTGCAGTGCCATTACATCTCATGAGGACTTTGGGCTACTGCTGTCCATATCCTCACAACATGCAAGGCCATCTGGCCCCCGAGGTTCACGCGACACAAGTTTACAAAGATGATCTCAGAGGCCAGAACTGGGAGGCTGGGGACCTGGAATCTACTCAGATCTGCCCGTAACTGCCCTGGGACCCTGGGCAAATTGCTTCACCTTCCTTCACCCTGAGTTCCTCACCCATAAAATGGGGGAATTACAGCAGATGTTTCTCAAAGGTACCATATATCTCTAACAGTCTATAATTGTAACAAAAACTCAAATTAAACTTGGAAAAGAAATCACTCTATGACCCAGCGATTTTACATATACCTAAGTATATGTGGTGTATACAGAGAGAAAGATAGACAGAGACAGCGAGATCAACAGGCAGAGAAAATACTCACACACAAATTCACAAGGAGATATGTACAAGGATGTCCGTAGCAGCATTGTTTGTAATAGCAAAAACAAAATGGAAATCATCTAAATTTTCATCATCAGGAAATAGGTAAATAAACAGTGGTATAATAATCCATGGAACAGCACACAGCAGTGAAAAGGAATGGCCTATAACTATACGTAACAACGTGGATGAATGGCACACTGAGCAAGAAAAGCAAATTGCCAAAGAGTACACATACTATAATGATACCATTTATAAAATTTTAAAATATGATACCATTTATAAAGCTTTAAAATCTGCAGGGCAATACTCTGCATTATTTATCTAGTAAAATTATAAGGATATGTGTGAAGATGATTTATAGAAATTTAGAAAATGGCCATCTCGTAGTGGGAGGGAGGGAGGCAAAAACGACAGTACAGAGATGCACAGGGGCCCCATACAGCTTTATTTCTAGGCTGGGTGGTGGATAGATAGATAGATAGATAGATAGATTCTTTATGTCCATTGTGTAATTTTTAAATATATTAAATATGCGTAATAAATTCGTTATGTGATCCTTGCATATCGTCACTTCAAAAATCCTTTTTGCAGCTTTATGAAAATGATTAGCGCCATCTCCTGATCTTCAAGACGATTAATTTTCAGAAACTTTAAAAAATTTTTAAATGCACTTTGGTTTAAACTTTAAAGCATCTATTTGGTTATTTATGTGACCAAGTATATTGCCAGATGTATAATATACATGGTTCCACCAGTGACTAGACTTTTCTCATGTTTACCGTGACAAAACGGGTGTTCAGTAAGTCTCCTGTTACCTTCTGAGGCCATGGTCAAACCTTGGGATGCCAGAATAAATAGAATCTATCAAGAAATAGCCAGACTTTTGTCAGTGAAGGAAAAATAAAATTAATATGCCAGGCTTTCCTGTGCCCTATGAAGAGACTCCTCCCGCCCCTCCTCTATCCGTCCTCTCCTGGGGATAGTGGATATGCCCTGTTGTCCTGATGCAGTGGAATCCAGCTTCATTACATGTGATGTGAAGCCTATGACCGATTTTGGGTTCCATTGATTTGAAACTTTCACACCAGCAACTCTAGCTATTAAAATGTCCATTGTTGGGGAATTTACTCATCTGGTGCTGTTCGATTGTCCTGTCACAGATTTGCATTTTTCTTCTTAATTTCTTTTCTGCATTGAGTTAGCCATCTAGGTAATATGCCTCCACTTTCCATCAGAGAGGTTATGTCTCCTATATTGAACATTCTCGCAGCAGATATAACAATAGTTATGGAGGGCAGCTGTGACATTGGATAGGAATGGTGTTTTAAATTTCCCACAACTTGCTATGTTGTCCACTTGGTTCAAGTTAGAATCTACTCTTCAAGAATCTGACAGGGCTTTTCTTGGATAGAGTTTATGTTGTTTTCTTATCTCGGTCTCTCCAAACGGCAACTGTGAAGACCCAAGAACAATTAGAATCTAGGTGAAACCAGTGGCTGGAGAGTTATTTTTAAAAATGAGTAGGGTTCTGAGATAATCATTTTCATTCATTCATCAACTCAACAAATGCTTATTGAGCTCCTACTACATGTCAGGCACTGTTGTGGGCACTGGGGATCCAGGAGTGAAGAAAAATCAGCCAGGCCCTTGTCCTCACGGAGCCTGCATTCTAGTGATTTCTTAGAATAATCTATAGAATTGAAATGACACCCAGGTGTATATCATGACAGGAATGCTGACTGACAAGCTCTTTCAGAAAGCCTTCCATGATCTTCCATGACCCTCCAAGCTAAGCTAAATGCCTTCCTCTGTGCTCCCAGGACACCCTGGGTATATCTTAGCTGCTTGGGGCAGCTGTTGTTCCAACAGGTTGCGCTTGTATCCCGGCTCTGCCACTCACCACCTGTGAAAGCTTGAGCCAGTTAACTCAACCCTTCTCAGCTTAATAACAGCTTAATAGGTGATCCTTCCTGAGCACCTCCTGTGTGTCAAGCATTCTTTTAAGTGTCTTATATAAATCATTTTATCTAATCCTCCCACAAACTCTACAAGATATATCCCATTACTATTACTCATTACTGATAAGAAAACTGAAGCCCAGCAAGGTAAGGTAACCGACCCAAGGTTGGTCATACGGGCAGTAAGGGACAGAACCCAGGCAGTCTGCTTGGGACATAGTAAGGACCACGTAAATTTAGCCTCCTCAGGGCTGGGATTAGGGGGAAGCAAGTGAGGTGAGTCATGCGAGCGCAGTGTCAGATCCTGTCTTTATTTAAAATTTTGACATTTTGTTCATGATTTTTTTATTTATGTTGATTTTTTAAATATTGCATTAAAATAGTGTTTATCTTGATTACTGAGTTTTTGGCACCCACTTAAATTTTGTGCCCAAGATGAGTGCCTCCCTCCCTCACTCTAGCCCTAGGATCATTAGTATTATCATTAGGATCACATTTGAAGGGGAATCACCTATTTACTTGTTGACTGCTTCTGCTAAATTCAAAGATGTTTAAAGATTGCACCCATGTCTTGTGTCCATAAAGCCTAGTAAGGAGTTGGCACAGAGTAGGTGTTCAATAAATATTTGTTGAACCATCTTTCTGCTCCACAATAATTCAAAGGAAGATTAACTTCCAATCAATGAGAAGAGAAAACTAGATGACTTCTTCAATCTCATGGAGTGCAAATAATCCATTGTGTATTATTGTTGGCTGTAACACTATTAGTATTATTTACATATTAACCACAGCTACTAGGTATTGAGTATCTATAAGTGCCAAGCACTCAACACATCTCATCTCAAATTCTCACCACAGAATCGGAAACTGAGACTCAGCAATGTGGAATCGCTTGCCCGGGACCACATAGCTGTTAAGTGACCGTCAGTATTAAGCCCAGGTCAATGTGAGTCTAGACCTGACTTCTTTCCATTCCACCACCTCCCTTGCTATTTCAGTTCACAGTCGGTGGTGGTGATGTGAAAAAAGTATGACCATGGTCACAAAGAAGGGAGTGGGCAAATGAAGAAGATGGCAAAGTTATACAAAGAAAAGACATGCACACCCAAAGAGGAGGGGCATTGGCTGGGCCCTTCTGTGTAACCGTGCAATGCCATTTCTCCCGATTGCTACAAGGTCATTGTGGAGATTGTCCCATACTGTAGTGTGACCTTGACCTGTATCCACTTGAAGAGATAGATCCAGGACCTGGCTTTGTGTCTCAAATAAGGAAGTGAGCCACATATTTGTCTTCCCGACCTGCTCTGTTTCATGTAAGTTGAGTAGTCAGTCTAACCAGGCGACAAGAAGTCCATCAGGTGGTGATGGGCACCCCAGACCAGATACGGGGGAGCCAATTGCACTCAGCATCATGTCCTTTGTCCCCCAACTGCAATGGGTCAGCACTACATGCCTAAGATCCTACTCTGATTTCCACCATAAATAAAGTGGTAGTATTTTCCAAATTGTATTCCTTAAAACATCAGTACTGTGGAATTCTGTGTTTAAGTAAGGTAAAACAGGCTTTTCTAGCTCAGTATTTCTCAGAGCCTTCAAAAGCTAGTGTGGGTGGTGAATCTCCAAAAGAGATGTATTACAGGCAGCATTTCTCAAACCCACTTGGCCAGGGAATCCCTTTATGTGGAGTACCTCCTCAAACCAGGATTTTGTGGGACGCATTTTGGGAAACTATGTCAAGATCCTTTCAATAGTCTCTCATGAGGAAGCGCCAAGAAGGTGAAATCTTGGGAAATGGTTCTTAAAGAATCAAAATGGCGACGTCCTCTTTTATTTACCTTTTTGACTATAAAAATTAAAAGTCATATAACTAGATTAAAGAAAAGTTTTGAAAATAGGAATAAATCACCCTTATTTTCACAGCTTTAGAATATTTCCTTCTTGTCTTTTCCATGCCTATACATCTCCAAATGTGTATCCATATGTGTGTGTGTATCCAGTACGTAAAATGTTCAGATACTGTGCTAAATGTTTTGCATGTCCTCCCATTTAATCCTCACAATAATTCTGTGAGTTAGCAAATGTAATCCCATGTTAGAGATTAGGAAATTGAGGCTCAAAGGGTTTAGGTAACTTCCCCAAGTTGCACAGCAAGTAGGTGACTGAGCTATTGTTTAAACACAGTTATTTCTGACTCCATAGCCTGTGTATTTAAGCGCTGCAATGCTGAAATAGTTATTTTCTAAACTAGAAAAAAGTATTTGTCCTGAATTTACTACCACGGAGTTTATCTTATCTTGGATCATCATACAGCTCAGTTCTATGTTGAATGATAAAAGAACATTCCAGGATTGTTCCTGCTTTTTATTTGTCCTTGCCTCCCTTCTCTGACTTTCAGTAAGTGTCACAAGGGCTTCACAGCAAGTAATCCTGAATGCAGGATCACATTGTTCTCTGTTTTATGGCTCGATAATCACCTCTGTTATAAATGCATTCAGAAATGATTGTGGCTTTTTCTCGAAGCTTCAACATTTTTTAAAAAATGATTTATTTTGATAGTGCTTTAGCCTCATGATTTCAAATATTAAGTTACTTGGTTCAGGTGGTCTTATATTTTCCCATAAACGTGTTTATGTCACCCAGCAGACTGAGAAATTTCATTCCAGATTTTTTTTTCTTTCTTCATTTGATTTTGTGCAGGAGGAGAACTGAATTCTTTGAACTTGTCAGTAAAGGAGAATATGATTGGAACATCAAAAACCATCGTGATATATTTCGGTAAGAAAAAGCTCTTGTTTATAGTGTTTCTTCATTATTTAAAGATTTAGCCACACTTTTCTGACAGTGCTAAGAGCACACAAGTTATATTTAAAGTAACAAATCTTGGCTTAAATTAAAAATGTTCAAAGAGTCATTAAATAATTAGAGAAAAAATAGAGAATATGTCATATTATATGTTAAATTATACTTTTTCCTTCTCTCCATAAATTTGCATTCAAAATTAGAAAATGATGTTCACCTGGGTTCATTTTCGACAAGCCATGACTCCTCTTTTTCCCTAGGAAGCAGAGGTGTAGGTTGTCAGGAGAGGGGATTTTTGAACCTCAGAAAACAGAGTTACACAGAACAAAGGAAAGTACAGAGTTAACTTTTGTTTTTCTTTAGAGACAATACGTATGGTAAGTAGATAACCAGTCGAAATGATTTTGGTGGTGGAAATGAGGAGTCTGTTCTTGACTTTTCACAGGACTTCTTCCCAGTTGTTTAGAAAAGACAGCAGGGCTGGCCCGGTGGTACAACAGTTAAGTTCGCACATTCTGTTTCTCAGCAGCCTGGGGTTTGCTGGTTTGGATCCTGGGTACGGACATGGCACCGCTTGGCAAAAAGCCATGCTGTGGTAGGGGTCCCACGTATAAAGTAGAGGAAGATGGTTATGGATGTTAGCTCAGGGCCAGGCTTCCTCAGCAAAAAGAGGAGGATTGGCAGTAGTTAGCTCAGGGCTAATCTTTCTCAAAAAAGAAAAAAAAAAAGATAGCAGCAAACCATCATTTTCATGTGGCACATTTTAACCACCCAATTGCATCCACTCCAGCCAGTTAAGCACGATTCCTTTTTCTTTCATATTCTCTCCTTCCACTGTCCCCACCTCACCCAATCCCAGATCTTCTGCTGTTTTATCCCTGTTCCAATGTGTTGAGTCTTCCTAGGAAGGCTGTGAGGCCGGGATTATGAGCTCACTGTGTCTGCTCCACATCCAGCAACCCTGGGATCATCCCAGTGGGATCCCTAGCACAGGCCCCCGCCGTATGTGCTGTGAGCCCTCAGCCACCGTCTTCAGCACACAGAGCTCTGCCTGCCCCTTCCCTCTGCAGCTGACCTCTCTTTACACTTTGCTGAGGCCCTCTCACCAGAGGGCCCTCCACTTCTCCCCTCTCTGCAGTAATATTTCTCTGTGTTGTCATTACAGACCTTTTTATTCCTCCTTTCCAGAGGGAGAGCGGACCCTTCCTCTCTTCAAAACTAGCACCTTCACTTATGTCCTAATTCCACTCCCCACGCCCCACCCCTGACCTTGCCATATCAATTATACACCTTTGGCTTGCATTTCAAAATCTGGTGTTTTCCATCATGACCTTGCTGGGCTTAGAGATATGTTTCTATCTCCTCAGTGAAAAAAGTTATCTCTAAAATCTGCCTTTTTCTCAAGGTCCTATCATAGTTCTCTACTCCCTTCAATTCCACACTTCACTCCTACTCCTAACTTCCGGCAAGGCAATTTCTTTCTTTTTAAGTATTTTTAATTCCACAAGTAATTACAAGAGTATGTTTTTCTGTAACAAATGAAAACATTACAGATAAACCCCCAAATCTCCTTTGAGCCTCACTCTCGATTCTCGTACTGTCTCACAGCTATACTGTTACCAATTTCTCGTATCTTTCCAGACCGTTTTCCAAAGCATTTATATCCTTAGGGAAAATACTGTTTAGTGTGGATGTGTTTGTTTGTTTTAAACGTAAATTATATATTTACATATCAATCAGACTTGCTTGTTCACACAACTATATGCCTTGGAATTCTTTCCACATCCATACCTCATCATCTTTTCTTGTTGCATGGTACTCCAAAGAACGGATTTACCACAAAGTATTTAGCCTTTTCTCCACTGAGGAATTTAGTCTGTGAAATGTGATTTCTGTTTCTTTTGAAAGTCACCTGTCACCTCCCAAGGATCACATCCTATGGCTTTTGTTCTCTTCAGCTTCCTCCATCCCTTCACAGCCCCTACTTGCATTGGCCTTTCCTTTCTTAAAACTGTCTCCTGCCTTAGATTCTCTAAAGCTGTGTTCTTCTGGGTTTTCTACTTTCCTCTGGCTCTTCCTTCTCCTCTTTGTCCTTCTCCAGTGCTTCCTCCTGCCCACCACCCCCTAATGGTAATAATTTCCCAAGGACCTATTTTTGGTTTTCTTCTTTTGTTCCTTAGCATCCCCATGATTTCAACTCTCATCTCTTCTCAAATGACTCCCCCCGTGTTTCTTGGGCCTGGTCTCTCCTCTGAGCACAACTCCTAAAATGCCAATGCTCATTCCACTTCTCCACCTGGGCTTTTTCCTGCAGAAGTTTTCAAACTTGTTGGGCAAGGAACCCCATATGTAAGAAAACCCTTATTTGGAAGCAGAGTATGTAAAAGAGAGGTGCTCCCAGGGCTGTCCACTCCCCCAGCTCTGCCCTCCCATCCCTCCCCATTTCATGGTTAGACTCTGACCACGAGCACGTGGGGTGGGGGATGCTCTGGGAGAGCACTGTCTTCACTGTCTTAGAGAATTTTAAAATAGTAATAAAACCAACTCAAAGTCGGTCTGCTTTTTGTCATCCCCATGTGCCGCAATCCAAACAATGTCAATGGTGAGATACTCCTCCTCAAGAAAAATCTTTTATCGGTATAAGTTCTAAACAATTCCTGTGGTTACTGTTGCATATCAAAATAATTGATGTGAAAGCTTCAATTAGCATATTATTACTTACCCTTTAATTGTACGCCTCTCGTACATGTAAGTTAATTCCAAGAGCGCCCGCCCAGTTATACAGTCCGCCCCTGACACGGGTGGACTCGATACACACTTTCGAGGTAAGTCCCTATTGGGTCAGAACCTTCTGCGCTCGCTCCGGGTGCACTTCGTGTCTCCACCCTGCGGAGCTTCACATTCCTGCTTTTAAACCTGTATATTCAGAATAAACAATGACAGCACAGTGATGGGAAGGATGGAAAAACAAACATGAGTTACTTCAATTCTGCTGTTTTATGTGACCATTTGGGGTTTTTATTTGTGTTTAAAATTTAAAACAGTGAAACAGAGCACAGACGGCGGAGTGTAATATTTTTATTCGGTAAGTGCAAAATTCAGTCCGTACGTGAAATCTTTTACTGAATTTGAATATATCTTTAAAATTAAATTTTATTCTTTTTACGTTGCTAATTGTTTTAAAACTAGAGAACAAGTCAAGAAAGTAATGATTACCGCAAGATTATTATGCAATGATTGTGGCATTTAGAGGAAACGTATGGTAAACTGATGGGCGGTATCAGCTACTCCAGGCACACCTCGTTCTTTACCCGCCCCACTGCGCGCCGACAGAGGCGGCCCTCCTCAATCCTGACCATTCCATCCCTCAGTTGCTCTAACAGATTGACACCATTTAACTGTAAATTGGGCTACAATTATGCGGACCTCAAGACTAAAACAGTAGGCACAAACTCTCTCCCTGCTTTCTTACTCTAGAAAAGACCTTTCACTACCTGCAGAGGCTTGATCTAAAAAATAAGATAAAACTGCTGCTTCTCCTCTTTCAGTTCTTCCTTTGAAATCTCCCACCCGTGCCCTTGCCTTTCCACTCTCCCTGCCCTTCTTTGCTCTAGGCCCTTATCAATTATGCTTTCCCACTGGTTTCGCTGTTTCCGTTCTCTCCTTCTTCAAACCATTTTCACACCCACCACCTAAGGTTCTCTCCTTGAAGGTCTAGCCAGGTCCCTTCTGAGCCTCCAACCTTTATCGACTCCCCGGTGCCAATTGGATAAAGGTTTCAGGTGCTCCATCATCCTCCCTCCCAGCCTTTTTCTGTCTTCCTTCTCTGTGTGGACTTTCTGCTCCACTGTAGAGTATTCTTGAAAGTAGAGACTCTCTGTGAGACTTTATGCACTCCAATCCTAGCTTCAATCCTTCCTAGCTGTGTAACAACCTCTGGCAAGCCACCTAGCTTCTCTGATCAAGGAATGCAAGGCACTATTTGCTCTGTAAAATGGAGATAATAACAGTATCCCTACTTCACACAGAGACTATGTAAATCTCCCTATAGTGCCTGCTCAGTAAATGGTCCCTATTAGAATTATCATCTGAGCACCTAGCAGATACTCAATAAGCTTGTGGATTGACTAATTCCTGGCGATATGAATTTGAGAAGTAAACTTAGAATTATCAAGCAGAATTAGAAGCAGAGCAGGAACCTAAGTAATGATCCAAGATATGGTCCAAGTAGACAACATCACAGAGATCACTTACTGTCCAGGAGAGAGACTGCAAAGTCCTGTGCGTTACCTACAATCCTGTCCCCCTCTGGTACCAGCAAAACCTAAAATGAGAAACCTCAGAGTGTAGCAGGAGTGAGTCTGGTAGCTTTGCTCTGACCACAGAATCCTGAATCCTTACTCGCCTGGAGGAAGTTACTTTATCTCTCATGTCTCCATTTAGCTCTCTGTGAAACAGGAAAAGTAGCACTACCTCCGAGGGCTCAGAGGATTCAGTTAGTTAGTAGTTAGTTGGTAAAGCACTTAGTACAGAGGCAGACAGAAGAGCAGAAATGAAGAACAGGCTGAGTGTCTCTCTTGGACATGCTTAGCAGGGGGCACTTGGGATTAGATGCCGCCTGACTCGGAGCGGGCTGCTGACGCTGTGCTGCCTGTGCTCTGAATGACCTATTGTTATCTGCCACTCTGCCTTGTTCCCCGGAGGGGTTTCCTGGGGAATTTATACAAACCCTACTACCATCTAGGCGTGCTCTGCCATCTGGGAAGCAGACATGTTTCCAAGGCATTTGAATCCGGCGGAGTATGAAATGTTAACACCTGACATCAGGACAGCCCTCTGACCTTTAACAAAACACCCCTTCTTCCAAAAGGAGCCAGCCAAGACGTGGTTTCCAGCTCAGATCCTTCATCACTTTTCATCACGTACTGCTGGGTTTAGTATAAAGAAAGCAGATTTTAGACGAAGAGTGTACCGTATTTTCACCCTCCCACCACACCAAAGTATAAGCACCAGAGCTATGTACAATTTTAATTGTTGCTCAAGTTTTTATATCCACAGTTCAGGGTGAATTCTAGTTAAACCCAATAGAAATCTGCCCCTCAAAAATCTGATTCAAATCTTTCCTGTGCTTTCTTCTGTGCTCAAATTAATGAAAGCTGTAGCAGACTATATTTCTTCTTCATAATGCTTGTAAAACGTGGTTGTAGCCAGGTAGTAAACTGGAGTGAAACAGTGTGGCTCCACCCGTAAATCTTAGCTCCAGAGAGCAGATGAAAATGAAGGAGCTCCCCAAGCGGCGTGTGCTCACCTCTTTGGTACGGGTTTTCTTTCGTTCCCATCAGTCAGTGATAAGTTGGTAAATAGTTTCATCAGCTATGTATGTGGTATTATATACTGATTCTCTTGCTGATAGGTAAAAATAAAAAGCATTGTCCGTTATTTGAAGCAGAGCTTGCTAAGCTTAGGTATAGAGAATGTGGTGGTTTGCTTCCTAGATCTGCTGCAGACAAAAGGGCCACCTGAGCATGTGTGTGAGCTTTGTCTTCCTAAGCAGTGTGGCCAGCGATGGAGATGCTAAGCATGGGGACTATAAACAGTGCTTCCCTTGTTGAGGAAAAGAAGATGTGAGCCCCTCGGTGCTGTTTTATTTATTTATGTATCTAGGACGGGTTTGTTTAGGAATGCAACAAAAGATTATTCAGGCTGTTTTGTTTGGTTCTGTTTTTCAGATCAATGTTAATGACAGCCTGTGACCTTGGAGCCGTGACCAAACCGTGGGAGATCTCGAGACAGGCAAGTGGTGATTAATGGCAGGGCTCAGCAGAGGAGGGACGGAGCGGGGGACAATATTCCCAGAGCCCTGTCTACCAGGCACTGAAACCCTAGTCAATTTGCATCAGTATTAAGATGGTGTAAAAAATAGCAGGAGGCTTAGGCACGCCGTGGTTTATTGCACAGCCTTGCTGTATTGTGCTGCCACTGAGTAATAATATTTCTGACTCTGTAAGATTTTTTTAACACACTAAATCCAAATAACGCTTTGACCATTTCTTAAGGCAAGAGTTTCAAATATGGTGTTTTTGAATAGTAATCATGTTTTTAGCACAAGGTCCAGCTTTTCACATCTAAAAAACACCCCCCAAAAACAAGGAAGTAAAAAGGAAATTTTCTTTTTCTTTTTTTAAAGTCTATTTAGAGATCAGAGGGCTCTTTGGCCAAGTTGTGCAGTATCTAATTTAATTTGTACCCCGAAATCATGCCTTTACCACCTACTGAGTTTCACTGCCAAAAAATGGGCAGTGAATAGTTTTTAATCCACTAACTACCCAATTTAAGATCCTTGGTTACTTTTTTTTCACGATATTTGTTTACTAGCTCTCTAAGTTTTATAAGGCACCCACTGGATGGGCTGTGGGGTCTAAAATAGTAACTTAGTGTCTTAAGATGACATTTTGGAGAAAATAAGATACATTCATATAACAATAAATAACTACTATTTGTTGATTAAATAACTAATACTAAATGATTGCTTTATATGTATTATATCATTTAATCCTCAAAACTCCTTTCAAGGTAGGTCTAGTTACTGTAATAGACTGAATAATGGCAACCCAAAGATATTGGTCCTAATTCCTAGAACCTGTAAAAGTCATCTTAGAAAATAATAGAATTTTTGCAGGTGTGATTAAGTTAGGGACCATTATTATCGTCATCATTATCCTGTATTATCCAGATGGGCCCTAAATTCAATCACAAGTGTCCTTATAAGAGAAAGGCACAGGGGATTACACATTCAGAAGAGGAGAAGACAATGAGAAGACAAGGCAGAGATTGGAGTGATGTGGCCACAAGCAAAGGAATGCTGGCAGCCACCAGATACTGGAAGAGTTAAAGAACAGATACTCCCCTAGAGCCTCCAGAGGGAGCAGAGCCCTGCCAGCACCTTGATTTCTGTCCAATTAACTGATGTTGAACTCCTGACCTCCAGAACTATGAGAGATTAAATCCCTGTTTCAAGCCACCAAGTTTCTGGTAATTTATGGCAGCCCTAGGAAACTAATACAGTGATTATCCATTTCACAAATGGGAAAAATGAGGCTTAGAAAGGATAAATAGCCTGAGGTCACACAGCTAGTATGTGGTGGAGCTAGATATTCAAATCCTAGCAGATTGGACTCTAAAGCCTTCGTTCTTAACAGCGTTTTACACTTTCTTACACAGGATGCATCAATCAGCATTTTTAAATGATGCAAGTGTGTTGTCAGAATAGGCTACATTATCACCAAACATTATCAAAGTCTCAGTGGCTGAAACCAACAAGGTGCTCATGAACATGTGCATCCAGGGTTGACTGGCACCTCTTTGTCCTCATCCTGGACTGGGGCTGAAGGAGCAGCCACTATCTGGATCATTCCGGCAGAGGCCCTGGTGGGTCGTGCACTGGCAATTAAATCCCCTACCCCCAATTCAGTGGCCAGAACTTGTCACAAGACCTCACCCAACCAGGAAGTACAACCTTTCCATGTGACTGGAAAGCAGAAAGCCAGACATAGTTGGTGAGAACATAACTACGATAGTTTGCCCTTCTAATCACCCAAAATGTGATTCACTCTCCTTCCTTTGGGCAAAATATGCTATCTTCTCCCAGGGGAGATGGCCCAAATGTCCATCAGTCATGGTACCAAGCTCAAAGTCAAGGGTCTCTGGGTGATATGTACTAGTCTTTACATTGGTCTGGATGCAAATTAAAAACCTACACACCCCAAAATACAGCATATAACACACACCCAAACCACAAAATACTCATTATAACACTCCTATTTAGAAAGGAAAGAGATCGCAACATTTGGCAGTCAGGGATCCACAGCAATTCCAGAGTCCCACTGGGCATTTTCTGTGAGGGCCCTCTAGTATGTGGTGGACCCTGATTCTCTGGGAGTGCTCCCCAATTCATTATTTTCTGTGCCCTTTAGATCTACCCTGGGAAATTACTCCTTTTCCATTATCCTCCTTGGCTATATCTGAAGGCCAAGTAGCTTTCTCAGCCTGCTTCCCACCTAAAGAAGGCTGAGAGCCCAAGGCTTGTTTTAAGCTTTAAGTAGTCATAGGCTTGTGGCTTTCTTGGCACCAAAATTCTCTTAAACATTTAGTCAGCTTCATATATCTTTGATTCCAGTCATTTCCATTTGCCAATAACCATGACCACCGTTCTATTCTATACAAACTTCTTAGATCTGCTGTATTTCTTTGCTTCCTTATATTCAAGAACAAGGGAATATAGCATATATACATCTTTCTTTTTCTCTCATGACTAAATTCCTAGTACTTTGGGCCTAATAGGGGCCAGTGAGAGAAGCATGTAGTTAAATTATTTCTGTGGGCCATTTTGTCCAACTGAAAAGCTATCCTGTGTACTATCTAATTCATTCAGAGTTTTTAACTATTGGTGTACCGGCCGTATCTTTGATTTGATTATTCTTACAAGCCTGAGTCTTGATCAAACTTTGTCATTCAAAACATAACTCAATTTTTGTTTTTATAATCTGGGATTAAGAAGCAACTTCATCTTCCATCCCTACAAGACCCTGAATTTGTAACTTTCTGCCAATCCTTTTCTGAACTCTCTTCTTATAATACCCAGCAAAACACAGTCAATAGCAACCATCACATGCTATTAAGGTTTTGTTTTCCAGTGTTCCCCTAAAGCTATAAATTCATTGGATACATTATTTGCTTTATTTCCATGGGAATTATACAAAATATTTTGCCACTGTGTAACATGGATCATCAACCTTATAGCCTCTAACAACCATTTCCTCACTATTTTATACCTGGCCCCCAAGCTGATGCCACATATTTTAGGGTCTTTTCCTTTCTTCTCTTTCCTTTCTCCTTCCTTCTTTCCTTCCTTCTTAATAGCAGAACCTCACTTCCATACCAATTTTTGTGGTAGTCAAGGCTAAGCTAGGTTTTGCTGCCGTAACAAATATATTCTCAAATTTCAGTTGCTTAACACAAATAAAAATTTATGTCTTGCTCGCATCACACTCTGGTGCAGATGGTGTGGTTTTCCTGCAGAGCTCTCCTCCAATGAACAGCTCTTTCTAATTGAGCTTTGGTTTTCCTTTTGGTGTGGCATGTTTGAAATTACATAAAGCAGGGCAATTGTGAAGAATTTGTGTGACCAAGTAGATTATTTCTACATCTCTGCCCTCCCTTCACTTCCCCCATGTGGGAAGACCTTCCTTCCAGTAAAGTCTGAGAAAAAAATGCAGAGAAGAGGTCAGTGGCTCTTCCAGGCATGGGAAAAATTGTAGTCCTGGGGTGGCCCCTATGATAGGGATGGAAGTGGGTGGAGGGATGGAGAATGGGAGAAAGCTGGGGGCGGGGAGAAGAATAGCAAAGATTAGAAAGGGAGTGGGATGAGGTGTGATGGGCCCCAGTGAAATGTGTGTCGAGACCTAAAGGAGCAGCAGGCCACTTGGGGGCGGGGGCGGGAAAATGACAGGACCAACTACTTGGAAGGAGAATAAGTTTCTAAATTGATATTTCGGACCTAAGGGACCCAATGGCCACTTGTAGGTGGTCTTCTTGCTTACAGATATAAATATTATTTTATTTTTAGGATTTGAACTTCTGCTGATAGTGCAGAAACTCAAGAGTTCAGGAAACTAAAACACAAAACCATGTTTTTTCCCAAATGTTTCCACCAGAAACCTTGTCACAACTCTAAACTGCAGATCTCATTTGTGTTTGTCTCTAAATTGAGTAGGTTACATATTTTCAAAAACATACTCACTTCTATGATTTTAGGAAACAGTTGGACAAAAACAGTAGGCCTTCTTTTAAAAATACAAACGTTTCTCTAGTTTCCTGGATTTTGATTTTTTAAATTCTCTCAAAGGTTTTTCTTTTTTTTTTTTTACTGATGTCTAGTCGATGTTTCCTTCCTCACAAACATGACTCTGAGCATGTGGGTTTCCCCAGTGATCCTCCAAGTCCTGATTAGCATCTCAATTTCTTTGTTTAATAAAAAATTCAATCATGAGCCCTTCATGTTCCTGACTGGGTTTTTAAGTACAAACGACATAGTGGTACAAGCTGAGCTGTGAAAGAAGCTCAGGGGAGGTACCCAGGGCCACTTTAGAAGATCAAGGACAGGATTCTGTTTTAATTTATTTGCTTTCCAGGGGCTACAGACCTATGCAGGGCTCCCACCTTGGGGTGACCTGATGTGCACATCTGCATTCTTTATTGCAAAAGACCCACCTCAGAGCAACCTGAGGGAGAGTTCTGGGAATTGAATAAATGAGGCCAGGCCCTTTAGGGACCATCTGTTCTTTAAAGGAAGGCCAGAGAGAGATGAGAGAGGCCTAGAGTCCTAAAGAGAAAAGTTAGTGGCAGAGGCTGGAGAGGAGAGAAGTGAATCAAGTCCTAGAAAAATTAAGTCAGTTCCAACTAGTGTTATGCTGTTGAATTTTTTAAAAGTCAACGGACTAGATATTCATTTCTTTATAAATGACTGCATACTTGCTGCTCTCAGATTTGTCTGTATGTGTGGGTTTGATGTTGTTTTTAAGTTTTATCAGTGGTTCCCATTTATGGTTGACAAAATCTCTTGAGCGATACACTTAGGTAAATCATCTTGATTCTATGCACTTGACCAAAGGTAAACCATTCTAGTCTTTGCCAGACATAAGAACCTCATCTTTATAGGAACCTGGAGTAGAGAATAATTAGTCTGGGGATCCAGATCTTCTTGCCATCAAGTTATCTGGGATTATTTTCTTCTCTTCCAATATTTTGTAAATCCAGCTAGTTTGTCTCAGAGATTTCCTAGATTATCACCACAGCATTGTTGAAAATACCTGCTCAACACTTACATCAATTTGCTTCCCATAAAGCTATCCTTAGAAGTACAGGCCTTGGAGAAGAAAACATATCTGTAGCTTGACTATGATCAGTAGCTTCTGATCACTGTGCTGATGGATAAAAAGTGGGAAAATACAGGTTCTTTGGAAAAAATATCTATGGTTTGGGGTAAACAGCCCTTCCATTGTGCTTGTACCAACTAGAACCTACCATAATTAACACTTTTTGTACATAGATTCAGTCAGCCTGAAGACCAAATCTTGTTCTTCAAACTGTATCATGACATACTGTAAGAGTCCGGTATAAACAGTGAATCTAGCATTAGTTCTGTTCCTTGGTTGACTGCTCCAGTAGGAAGCAGAGGGTGTGCCCCGGGGTTATCCCTTCCAGAGTACACACAAATATTGACAGGGCGAGGCTGTTAAGGAGTTTTTGTGATGGCAAGGTGAAACCAAGCTAAGATGAAAGTATGCAATAAAGTAAAGAATCTACATAGAAACAACCAAAAGTTGGCTGAATTATTATAACAAATGTGATAATAATATATTATAAGAATGTAAATTATTATTAGGTTATTGTATGCTTCATTTTTCTGTCTAAGAACATTTCCTACTTGAAGGTGGCAATCTAGTGCCCCATCCCGAATACGCCAGCTGTGCTGTTGGAGATCATCTATTGGCATGCATATAAAAAGATGTTGCACAAGTTCCCCTGAATAAAAGGAAGTTTCATTGATTAAATTCTGTAATACCTTCAAACACAAAAGGTTAATGTACTTTCTCATAAGCTTTTTAAATGATTGTCTGTGTTGAAGATAATCACCATACACGTAAGCCAGAAATAACTTCTGAGTCTCATGATGAGTTACACTTAACCATAAGTTAAAATATTTATGTTTCAGGTGGCTGAACTTGTAACCAGTGAGTTCTTTGAACAAGGAGATCGAGAGAGATCAGAACTCAAACTCACTCCTTCAGTAAGTTCATTCTTTTATTGTGATGTATTTACCCTTTTAAATGACATTTTCAAAAATAACCACAAATTACAACTTGAAAGTGAGAAAGACTAAGCATAGATTTAAGGGAGCACCCCCAAAAGTTTAAAACTTTAGTTAAACTTAGATACTAAACATTCTTTTTCCCAGGTTTCTGATTAAGAGTGGTGAGCTACTTAATGAGCATTTCCCAAGCACCCACGGGGGGATAAGTAGGCACAAAGGAAGATGTGCAGAGTGGCATTTGAATAGCTCAAAGCCCAGGACTGGCATTTCATATGTGGTCAATGGCTGCTTTGGAATAGAAATACGGAGAAAAAAGGCAAGCTGTCCAGCCTTGAGGAGCTAGAACAGATAGCTGCAGTAAATAATGGATATTCTGGATTTTATTTTCCAATTCCAAACTTTCCAAAGTCTCAAAAGCAAATCATTTCAAGTCTCTGTTTCTTTTCTTTGTTTGCAAAATGAAAAGTTTCACCTAGGGAACTAGGTTGTGCTGATTGAAATGTTTTTTATATTGGATTCATCCATTCAATTATTATTTGATAATGCTTACTGTAGGCTCAGGATGATGCTATTTTTACTCATCAGGATACAGAAGACATAAATGCCTCAGTCACCACCCTCAAGGAAGGGGCAGCCTCTTTATTCTTAATGAATGCTTAGCTAAAAACCCGCTCTCTGAGAACAGTGCACAAAATTTTAAAGCCTAGCACAGCACAGTAAATTCAATAAAGCTCAAGGAATGTGTCAATTGTCAGGAATGTGTGTTTATGAAGATTCAAAACAACTGAGTTTTGAACATTTGAGGGTGTCTTTATAAGTTCTTCTAGTTTTAAGACATTTTTCTTTGCTGACATTTAAAAGCAAGGAGAAGCAGCTGAACTAGCTCGTAGCTTAAATGGTTTCACCTATTAGTCTTAGTCTTACTAATTTTGACTATTCTTAATTTGTTGCTTACAAAAACTTAAACCTTAAAAGGTCAGAAGACTACATAGGTTGAAACACTCGCCAGTTATTTTAGTTTCCAAAGCAACATCTATTATACTGTTTTCAAAACATCCCTTTATTCTTTTTCAGTGGTTTCACCGAATTTGGTTATAAAAATAAGGATACTAGATTGGCATACATAGTTAATGTGGAAAACCTAGTACAACCCAAATTTATCTCACCCATATATCTATTTTCAAATAAAAGCTTTTCCCTTCTTTAAAAAATTGTTTCACAGGCTGACCCGGTGGCATAGTGGTTAAGTTTGTGCGCTCCACTTTGGCAGCCCAGGGTTTGCAGGTTCGGATCCAGGCATGGACCTCCATACCACTCATCAAGCCATGCTATGGCGACATCCCACGTACAAGGTGGAGGAGGATTGGCGCAGACGTTGGCTCAGCAACAATCTTCCTCAAGCAAAAAGAAGAAGATTGGCAACAGATGTTAGCTCAGGGACAATCTTCCTCACCAAAAAATAAAATAAAAATAAGATAAAATAAAATAAGCACTCCTAAAGAATTTTTTAAAAAATAACAACACTGTTTCAGAAGCATCCTCAGAAGGGTTTACAAGGCAGCGATACCACAGGTCATTTAATTAAATGAAAAAAATGTGAGTCAATTGCCAGCACTGGCGAGCTGGCAGATGTGGTAGCACAGCACTAAGGAGCCTTTGTCTGCAGGCTCAGGTAAGGCATTTTCTGAAGACATACATGAAATTAATTTTGTGATGGAAATATATCTCTAGATGCTACGCTGTCCTCCCAAAAGGCTACTTAACACAGCTGATGACCATCTCTTCAGGAGAGGCCTGGCTGCTGTGGCAGGGGTATTCCTCATTAGCCCTTTTCCTAAGGTGTCTGAAATGCATGCACCCAGAGCTGACACCTGCTGTGCCCATTATTCCTTGATATTTAGTAACAAAATTGTCCAGGAGCCCTCTTCAGGTGTCATGGTCCTAGGGGTCATCAGAGTCACTTCGTGAAGACAAAGGCTAATCTAGACCACAGCCAAAGGGTTCATACTGGAAGCAGTGAGTCAGTAAATGGAACATGCTTGAACAGCTCTGGGTATCAAGCATGAAGCTGGGCACTGTGCATCCAGCCATGAGCAAGGTACCATCTTCCCTGCCCTCAAGAAGCTTGTCAACTGGTAGGAGACATAGACATTAAATAAACAATCACTAATAATCAATTACAAGATACAAAATGCTGTAAAGGGAAAGTGCAGGACACTTTGCTGGCTCACACTTCCATTCATCAAACACTTACTGAAAAGTGACTAGTTCAGTAATGAACCCTTACAGTTATGGTCAAGTGATTTTCCACAAGCATGACAAGACCACGCAATGGGGGAAAATAGTCTTTCACCAAATGGTGCAGGGACAACCAGCAAATGAAGTTGGACCCCTATCTCTCACCATACCCCAAGATTAACTCAAAATGGATCATAGACCTAAATGTTGGAGCTAAAACTATAAAACTCTTGGAAGAAAATAAGGTATAAATCTTTTGGACTGGATTCGGCAATGGTGTTTTGGTATATACCAAAAGCATAGTAGACAAAAGATAAGATAGGTAAATTGGACTTCATCAAAATTAAAAACTGTGTGTGTCAAAAGACACTATCAAGAAAGAGAAAAGACAACCTACATATTGGGAGAGATTATTTGTAAATCATATTTCTGATATGGGCCTAATATCTAGAATATATAAAGAACTATTACAACTCAACAATGGAAAGACAAATAACCTAATTTTAAAAATGGGAAAAGGATCTGAATAAACATTTCTCCATAGAATATATATAAATGGCCAATAAGCACACGAAAAGATGCTCAAAATCATTAGTCATTGGAGAAATACAAATCAAAACCACAGTGAGATACTACTTCACAACCACTAAGATGGCTATAACCAAAAAGACAGACAATTGCAAGAGTTGGCAAGGATGTGGTGAAATTGGAACTTCATGCATTGCTAGTGGGAATGTAAAATGATGCAGCTGCTTTGGAAAACAGTCTGGCAATTCCTCAAAAACGTTGAACATTAGAGTTACTATATGGCCCAGCAATTCTTCCTCTAGATATATCCCCAAGAGAAATGAAAACATGCATCCACACAAAAACTTGTACATGAATGTTCATAGTAGCATTATTCATAATAGCCAAAAAGTGGAAGCAACCCAAATGTCCATCAACTGATGAATAGATAAATAAAATATGGTATATCTACACAATGGAATATCATTTGACCATAAAAATGAATGAAGGGGCCAGCCCTGTTGCCCAGTGGTTAAGTTCGCACACTCTGCTTCAGTGGCCCAGGGTTTGGCCAGTTCGGATCCTGGGTGTGGACCAGCACCACTCATCAAGCCGTGCTGAGGCAGCATCCCACATAGCACAACCAGAGCGACCTACAACTAGAATATACAACTATGTACTGGGGGGCTTTGGGGAGAAGAAGAAGGAAAAGAATAAAGAAGATTGTCAACAGATGTTAGCTCATGTGCCAATCTTTAAAAAAAAAAATGAATCAAGTGCTGATGCGTGCTACAGGGGTAAACCTTGAAAATATTATGCTAAGTGAAAGAAGCCAGTCACAAAAGACCACATATCATATGATTCCATTTATATGAAATGTGCAAAATAGGCAAATCTGTAGAGACAGAAAGTAGATTAGGCTGAGGGTTTGGGGGAGAATGAAGAGCAACTGCTAATTTGTATGTGATTTCTTCTTGGGGTGATAAAAATCTTCCAAAATTAACTGTGGTAATGGTTGCACAACTAAATGTGAATATGCTAAAAACTACTGAATTAAAATAAAGAATTAAGTCTATATAATATACCAGAAACAGAGAAATTAAAAAATAAGAAAATTTCAGATAGCAAAGAGAGATATAGAGAAGATAAATCAGAATAATATTTTTAAAGGAACCTTTTGGACCAAGACTCATGCAGTCACATGAACCATCCCTTTCTCCAGCACATTTAACACTCCTCTAAATTCTAGTCCTCTTTCCTGATATTTAACATTTCATATTGCAAGACAAGGAAGAGCAGAGCCTGTGGGAGTCAGTGACCTTCTCTCTAACTTGGAGGTATTTCCCTCAGCAGCATCCTTCCTCGTAACCTTGTAAGCTAGTGATTTCGGCCCCACTCACTCCCACCCTCGTTCACGAGTCTGCAGGATGTAAGATTTTTCAGCGTCTCTGGACCAAAGGGACAGCCTGGATCTGCCCTCATGACGTATGTGATTGCCAAAATGATTTGGATGCCACATTTTATCTAGAGGAAAGACCAAACCTACTGTGAGACAATAGGGCAAGGCAGGGCAAGGTCGCTTGTTAGCCTCTGGCCTTACTCCTTAAGAACAAAGAGAGGGACATTCTCACTGGAGTGGAACTGGCAGTGTTTGTTCAAGGAATCCATTTTAACCCTCCAATTCCAATTGATTGTTTCCCTTTCTATGTCTGCCCAACAGAAATATGTCACTTCTTTTTCTCCAAAATATACCCAAATTTTCTAAACTTTATAATATCATAAAGTTTAAAGGCTAGGAATGAGGAGAGAATGGATACCTCCCACTATCATCCACCCAATGCTAAATGAAAATTTATGGATCTATTAATGACAGAACTTGATTGAAAACCACACAGAATTGTCAAACCAACACCCCACCCTGAAAAATTAACACAAATAGTTTCTATTTAAAATGAAATTGCTTTTTAGGATCTTTTCCAAGCTATCCCACCCTCTTTCACTATAAAAACAAAAGCCTGAATTATTTTTGTGGCAGTAAAACATATCCCCTTCCCCTTGACTTGTACCCAATTCTCAGTGACCTGATGACTTGATTTAGTGGCAGTTACCTATATCTGAAGACAGATTTTGGCCCCAAGGAATTGCATGCTATAAAGTTCAAATAAATTCACTTACAAATCTCGTAAAAAGAGGTGAAAATATTTTATTTCTCATCACAAATAAAGGAAAACAAAGTACGGGTAAAGATTGATTGTGATTTGTGAAGTGTTCACTTTGTAAAAATTGGATGATTGTGGCAAAGTGTTTGACAAAGCACCTGTAAAATACTCCAGTGTAATAACGCAGGGGTCTCCTCCCCAATTCTAGGCTATTTTTGATCGGAACCGGAAAGACGAACTCCCTCGGTTGCAATTGGAGTGGATTGATAGCATCTGCATGCCTTTGTATCAGGTAATCATGATTTGGGAGGGTCTGTGTATCCTCACGGTCAGGAAAGAAGAATGTCTGTACCGAACTTTTGGAAGCATTCATTTTAGGAGACCATCCCAGGGTATGTATGTTGCTGAGAACACCAATTGCGGTTTATCTCGTCTCAGATTTCTGACCATCCCCTGGGAAGAGTTGGTATTAGGAGGCTGGAACCTGAGTTTGCTTTCTAGGATATAATCTCCATGGATTCCCAACTCCCTCACCTATAAATCAGGGATAATAATATTTTATCTCAGTATTTCCTATACTGTGTCCCATGGAACACGAGTATCCAGCCATAGCCTAATAGCTATGTCTTCAAAAAAAGCTCTCAGGGCCAATAATTAGGGGACTTCCCATGTACCTTAAATACTGAAGGCTCCGAGAAGTCCTTCAGGAGAGAAACATGTTTAACCTTGATTAACTCTGAATTTCTCAAACATTTGGCCATGGAAATCTTTTTCATTTCTTACAATTTTTATTTTACTTTTATTAATATAGTGAGAAATACAAGGTTCCACGAAACACTGTTTTCTGCTCTGACCGCATGGTCTTGGCCATGGAGTTTTGTGAAGAACCTTCCATCTTAAAACTCTACCTCTTTCTGAGATGCATGTGACAGATGCCGACCACTGAATTCTGAGCGAGATGCACTGATGGTTTCTAGCTCTGCTGCCTGGTATTTGGGACCTGCTCCTGGCAAGGAGACAAGTGTCATTGGCTTTGAATGTTCAAGCTCCACTTTTTGAGTACGGATTAGGGCTGGCGTCAGTTAACACTAACAGTTTAGCATACATTGGCTTTTAGTTCTACTTGTAAGCGTTTGCTTTCATGAGTAAAACCTGGTGAGTTCTTTACCCCCCACCTAGCTCAATCAGACTGAGCTTCTTTTCTAACTTCAAAGTGAGGAACACATGCAGGGAAAGCCAAACCGCTGTAGTTTCTCACTCTGTGTAATTCCATTAAAAACACAGTATTGTTTTTTAAGGACCTCACAACCATCAAGTTTCAGGTTTATCTACCACGTCGTTCTCAGCACTTTTAGGAACTGCTGGGCCCTGTCACATTACCCTAAAAAAAGTAAAACACAAAACAACACAACCCTAGAATACTGTCTTGAAGATGGAAATGTAATTTTTTTAATGATTATAAATAACAAAAGTAAATTCATTTTTTTGTTTTATGTTATCCAATAAATACATGATAGCATAAAATTAGACAAAGTTTAAAATAATCTAAAGTAGAGTATTTTAGTTATAAATGGACTGTAACGTTCTTTTACTTAATAATGAAAGATGGGATGAAAAATATTGAGAATGATGTTCCCTTTATTATATGAGAATCTGCAACTCTCTTTTCTTCCTCTGTTCTCCCATCCTCGCTCCTCTGGTCTCTCTGAACAAGCTGGGCCCCCATGAGTAAAGCCCACAGCTGTTGGGTCAGGTATTTCTTGCTTGCTAAATTGACCTTGACAACACATGTTGAATTATTTTTAATGTTATTAGATTTCCTGTGCACACAGGCAATAAATGGGATGAATAAATTATTCTTGCAATTAATAAATTCCTTTTACTGTGGGTAGAGCTTAGGAGGATGAAGACATGAATTTGTAGGACTGATAAATTTTTGATACTGGTTTGCAAAGCTACTTTGGAAGGAACCCAAAGTCAACACACCCTTCCTGTGTAATTAGTTATATTAAATGCTGGGAAGGACTCTCATGTGCTTTTCCATGTTAATTTAATTGTTTCATTACTGATTCACAATCATTTGGGCTTATCTTATACTTCCTAGTGAATACTTTGAAATCTTCAGGTTAAAAAGGAAGTTACTTGAATTTAAACTGTAAATTAGGGAGTAATATTACCATATCACAATAGGTATCATTCTGGATTTTTCACATCTGTTTTATGTTACTGCTTATTTGTAAGATTAGATACACCTGCTGTTTTCATCCACAGGAAATTAACATATAGAAACGTTACTTGGTGCTCCCACCAAATTAAGAGCTGTGTCCTGCTCATCCGGGGCCTGGGTTTGCTGTAGTGACCTTTCTACTGCCCTACTCCACTGCTGCTGGGTATTTCTTCCACAATCTTTTCGTATTAAACTAACTGGGGAGAGTCATGGCACACTAAAGAGGAATGTGGGAGGAGCTGTGTATAAAAGTTCACATTCTTACCTGCTGCTGTATCTTCTCAGTTAACAAAGCATGAAAATCATGCTCTTTTTTGAATTCCTTATCATCACTAATTCTTTACAAATATCTGTTTCATGGATTTCATTTGTAAATTCTTTACGAGGTTCTGAAACTACAATTTCAAAGAGCCCTCAAACTGAAACTCTGTAGAATGATTTTAAGTATCTTCTCTGAGGCTCCCTATTTTGTTCCGTCTCATGCAGTCGCGTTTTTTTTTTCTTCTTCGTTATTTAACTGGATAATGTCACACTAACTGTTGGTGCTCCAGAACTGAAATGGAATCAGTCAGTGGGCAGGAATCACCATTAGCGTGAAGACAAAATTTTGAGGAAATGACTCACCAAGCAAGGAAAGTCGCTGATATGACACTAGTCACTGGGGCAGAATGTCTGCGGGAACTTGAGTTGTTGCTGAAAGGCCAGTTCGAGGTTTTGAACATGAAAGTGCAGTCACAAAGAGTCTGAGAGACTAGAAGGCAAATGGGAAGTTATGCAGGTGGCAGGACTCACAAATGTGGTTGGTCTGAAATGACGTGGTCTGACGATAGAGCATAAGAATCCAGTGTGGCCTTGCTAAGTCAGTCTGATCATAGGGCAAAGGGAGGCAGAATAGCAATATAATACAAAGAATATCCCTTTTAATGGCCAAGGGCCCTGTCTCCAACGTGGAGCAGGTTTGGGTGGCAAGATACCTCACGCAGAGCCTGAGGGTACTCACATAGAGAACTGGAACCCCCTTGCAGTGGAGCAGTGTGGAGCGATGGAATCTAGACAGTGTGGAAACTAACCAAGGGCCCTCCACGGCCGGAGGCTGCCGGGAACAGCAGTGGGCCGGAACGGGCAGTTTGCTAGGGGAGGCGGAGATGCAGCTAGGCAGCAGATGCAAATGTAGTTCTAGTGCAGCTTATTGACTTTCACTGGGTAAATCAGCTTTACTTCATGGTTTTGAAAGGGTTGTGCTTGTCAAATATCAAAATAGACCAAGCACTTCCTGCTTGTGCTCCAGTTTGCTGGATTTTGCCTCTCCTCCAAGCAAAGGGTAAAGATAATCACTACTCTCAGGTGCCAGAAGGACTACTTATTTGTGTGCCTAGGCGGGAACCCACAAAAGTACACCAGTACGTTTTGGATGTCCCCTTCATTTGAAATTGAAACTCATCTCTGGGACAACTTCAGTTTCCCATCAATTTATGCCTACATTGAGGGCAAACAATGAGAAACTCTTCTCCTCCCCAAAAGTCTATTCATTAGGAAGTTACCCAAGTAATCTAGTGATTGACTGAAAGTGACTAACAGAACATATATAAAAATGTATAAGTGAATCGATGGGTAGGGAAGGCACATGCAGAAAACAGTCCCAGATCCATGGACAGTTATATAATAGAGATATATGACATGTTTATACACATTTATATGTTTGAGTATATAATTCTGCAGAACTTGCTCATCTTTTTTATTTATTTATTTTTGGTAAGGAAGATTGCTCCTAAGCTAATACCTGTTGCCAATCTTCCTCTTTTTGCTTGAGGAAGAGTGGCCCTGAGCTATCATCCCTGCCCATCCTCCTCTACTTTGTATGTGGGACACTGCCACAGCATGGCTTGATGAGTAGTGTAGGTCCATGCCTGGGATCAAACGTACCAACCCAGGCTGCTGAAACGCATTGCACTTAACCCAGCCACTATGCCATCGGGCCAGCTCATTATCTACTTAATCTTATGGTTCCCAACTTTTCTTTTAAAAAAATAAAAAATGATCCTAACAGACAGATGTCATGATTTATCTGTGACAGCATTTTAATCAGGAAGCATATAGGAAGCCAAGAGTGGGCAGGGAACCATCAAAGCGTGTTCCCCAAGAGGAGGCTAAAGCCCTGGTTAGTTAGCTCTGTCCTAGCAGGGTATCTGGGAAGAGTACATTGACATCTGATTCCCGTGCTTTCTGCTGTCTTTGCACCCTGCTGGGGATCCATTAGCCTGCTGCTGAACATCTTTGGAGGGAGAAAAAATAGAAAGAAAGAAAGAAGGGGGAAAAAAAAGCCACCATCAAACTTTGAAGTCATCACTGCACCAGCCTTAGGGATAAACAGAAAACCTGATGTCGCAGCATCACACTGAGCCTCTCTTTGCAATAGCAAGCTAAGTTTTTGCCCTTTCATTCTCAAGTTAAGCAAACCTCAATGTACCTAGAATTTCAGTGATGCACAGAGGCATTATAAATCTTCTGTTTGTTAATAATTGAGGGATTCAATTTTTATTATGAACAGAATCAGGTTTTCAGCTCATCTCAAACTGCCTCTTGCTTTTGGAGTGGATTTTTTTCACGCATAATGCAAAAGGGCTTGACCTGGACAGGATCTAGCCAGAATAATGCTCTCTCTTCTTTCAAAAAAGGAAAAGTTTAGCAAGAGTACTGCCTCTTGATAGAAATGTCATGCTGTTTCTGCAACAAGCAAGGCTTCTGATGTTACAGTTAGAGTAACTTTTGACTTTTTTCTGCCTTCAGTTGTAATAGTTGTTTTGGAAAATACTTTCCACCTGATGCAATGATTAGTATGCTCTCTAGAAAGAAGGGAGGAAAAAAATCTGTACAATATACCTGGAACCATAGACACTGGGAGTTGGAATTGATAAACTGGAAAAGAGGCTGGAAGGTGCAACTCCAAACAGTTTTTCTGGATACCAATAAAAGTACTTTAAAAACAACTCAGTGTTCCCCACATGGTTCATGTCTTGTGTCCAATGAAAAAAAGAAAGTAATGAGAGCTACAGAGTAACTAGTTAGAATATAGCATCATCTCCTCTTAAAAGCCTAAAAGGAATGGAATGTGGCTGAAGAAAGGAACAATTTCATCAAGTATTGAAAAAAAAAAAAAAAAGACCACCACTCAAATCAGTTTCCTATAAATGTTTCTCTACAATATTTAATATTCTGATAGTTGAGAGTAAGAAATAGTTGGGGCTAATTTCTTACTTGTCTTTACAAAGGGGGACATATATGGAATGACATCATGTATAACTCATAAAACTTTAAAAAAAAAAAAGAAAGAAAGAAAGAAGGAGGAGAAGGAGGGAGGGAAGGAAAGAAAATAACTTCCAGGGCCAGCCCCTTGGCCAAGTGGTTAAAGTTCCACACGTTCCACTTCAGTAGTGGGGGTTTGCAGGTTTGGGTCCCAGCTGCAGACCTACTCTACTCATCAGCCACACTGTGGAGGCATCCCACATGCAAAATAGAGGAAGATTGGCACAGATGTTAGGTCAAGGCAAATCTTCCTCATATTAAAAAAAAAAGGGGGGGAGCAAAAAAGAAAATAACTTCCTATATTCTCTATAATTAACCCGTCTGGCTCTACCTTTTCCTCGTAATGGGATCGGGGGAGAGAGGGTTCAGGGACTGTACTTGAACTTGACAATAAAGGATCTCAATCTTTTCTGGTTAGAACAGGTCATTGGGAGGACTAAAATTTGAATTCCTCCCAATCAGAGCTGTTTCTTCTCACCAGCTGATATCTAGGTGCCAGGGGAACTGACATATCCTCATAACCATTCTGTGACCGGGGAGAAGGACACGGGTACACATGCTGCCTGTTGGGTCTTACTGAGTTCACTGAAGGTGGCTGATCAGGACTCTGGGCGTGATGCTGCTCTATGTGACTGTGGGTGTGGGTGTGATGGGTACTTTGTGCAGGCCCTGCCCCCTAGCTCTGGCTGCTGAAGCCCATGGTCCTTGTAGTAGCTTCTCATGAGAAGCCCCCACCAGCTTCATGGTCTGTTCTGGTTAACTAGTTCTCTTGGCATTTGCTCAGCTCCTGCGGGACACCCATGAACTCCCAGCTACGTTCTCTTCACCCTGCAGTTCACACAACTTCTTCAGTCCTTTCTTTTTCATTTATTTATTTTTTAATTTTTTTTATTGAGGTAACATTAGTTTACAATATTATATAAATTTCAGGTGTACATCATTATATTTCGATTTCTGTGTAGACTGCATCATGTTCCTCGGTCCTTTTTAATATGCTGCTTAGGTGATGCCAGCTTGTTGTAGGAAAATTCTATCATTTTCCTGGATTAGGCTCTGAGATTCAGGAGACAAGCCATCCTCCCACCCCCAGAATTTGACCCCCAAGGAACGTGGAGCCAGGACACGAACTTCCAATCTCATTCTCCCTCTCACTGCCCCAGCTTTCTCTCTCTGTCTCTCTGTCTCTCTGTCTCTGTCTCTGTCTTTCTGTCTCTCTCTCTCTCTCTCTCCCCCTCGCACGCATGCACGCCTCCCTCTTGTCTCTCTGTCTCTCTGTCTCTATCTCTCTGTCTCTCTCTCTCCCTCGTGCGGGCACGTGCGCCTCCCTCTTTCTCTTCTCTTCTCTCTCCCTCCTTCCTTCCCTCCCCGCTTCCCTAGCACCCACAGTAAAAAGTGTTTAAATTTCCTTTTCTTGTCTGATGGGAACTACCCTTTTATGGTCTCCTCTGTGCTCTCCAAGATAGAATTTTGTAGTGGAACTTGATGATCTGACCCAGCCAGACTTGGTTCTAAATAGATGGGGTTCTAGAATTTAGGAATCCCCTTTTTCACCACACAAAGCTGGCATTGAGGGTTATTCTCTCTCAAAGCTGAATGATGACAGCTTGCTGCTTCTAGCTGGGAACCGCAATTTGCCTGAATTGCCTGAAGGAGGGAAGTCTACTGAGTTAATGTGGGGGGAGCCACAGGCATCACGATTCAAGCAAAACAAAAATGCATTGCATGAAATGAAATGCATAATATTATCCTTGTTACATATACTATACCCAAATCTGAGTATAGTAAATAGTAAAACCTGACAGTAAAACCTGTTTACTTCAAAATTTTCTATGTATTACTAGTCAAATATGAATGGAAGAGAATTATAAACATTCAAAACTGTCAGTTTTATGTAGTTTATAGGCTTATCCACTACATCCTGCCTCCAAACTTTTACCGGAATGGTCTTCCTTTAAAAAAAATCCCCATGTTTAAAAACCTCAGGTTTCTACCAGCATACATTGAAGGTACAAGATACCTTCCAGATTCCTTGGTTTTGTATTCAAGGGTCCCCTTATTCCAAGCCCCCTTCCTCTTGGCCTCCTCCCCCATCCTCCACCCACTTCCTCACCCATGCGCTGTTTGCACCAAAGCGCAGACTCACTAACCCTCTTATCCTTATTCTCTTACCTTGTTTATTACTCCCTCCCTCTCCCTTCTGCATGGAAGATGGCAGCCCAAACTGTCATCTCCTCTGTAAAACCTTTCCTCCCCCTCCACATTTCTACAACGTTCTAGCCATCTCTTCATAATCACGCATAACAGTCTGTATTATGATTACCTTTCTGTCTGTCTCTCTTCCCCATCAGACTAGTTTCTCGGGACCATCGTATTCCTGGTACCCAGCACAGTACCTAGCACATTAGAACTGCTCAGTAAGTGTGTGTTGAGCCAATGAATGAAGAAACAGAAGAGTGACTGATAAGATGCAGTACCACAGAATTAATTATAAGCAGCAGAATGTATGAAGTAAGGTTATAATGTCATTTTAAATTATCATCTATAAATGTATAAAATCTTTCATCAGAGTATGCACTGTTATATTCCTGCCCATAATCTGAAGTATATGGCCTATGATATCTTTTTAGAAAGTAGTTTAGTTCTCATCATGGTTGAATTGGTCCTTAATTCTAATGTAAAAGACCAGTTTATAGCCATGAATTTTTCAGAGCTTTGACTTTTTTAACTAGGAAATAAAAGAAATTTTCTTTTTTCCCAGTATTGCCAGAAAATGTAGTTTTCTAGTTATTTTAATATTCAAGTTAATAGAGAGAACTAGCACACGTACATTGATTTTAAGCAATTATATTGTGTATTACATACATGATTTCAAGACAATATAATACAATAAAACAATAAATTTATTATGATTAAAATTTAATCTTTCTTTGACTTAGAAGACTTGTCAGATCCTACAGTGCCTAACAGTTATCAATACAAACATCAAATAATAATGTGCTGTGTAGATGAAGTGGTGAATAGCAGAGAGGGCTCATTCATAGAAGAACTCAAGAATTCAAGTTAATGTTGCTTCCTGCGTCAGGCATGGTATGTGGCAGGTGAAGTCATCTCACACCCTCGGCTACATCTCAGAGTTCTTCCTGCACATCTGATGTGCCACGTTGTTTGTTTTTGTAGAGGTTTTTCCACCTCTAAAAACTGAATTTGGCTTGATAAATCAACCAGCTGTATATACATTTTCTTGTAAATATAATGGACTTTATTTCATGCAACTTAAAAAAAAACTGTTCTTTATACAGTAGCACTTAATCCATTTGTATTCATGTGCACTTTATGAACTCAAAACTGCCATTATGAATCCATATTAAAACACCAGAATCTGGTGAAAAAATTATAATATACTCCCTAATATGGCTTTTGGGGGTAGAATTTCAGATAAGATCTACTTCTCCTTATGCAGCTGACCAGCATAAGTAACTCTTTTTAAGTGCTTTTGCTTTGGAATCATGAAGCCAAATATCACTTAATCTCAAGTCCATACAAGGCTTGGAATGTTGTCTTTACTTACAGTACTTTCCAGTTCCTCTAGAAAGCATATTTTGAAAGCTGATTTACCTCCTCCTCATGGCCCTCTCTTCTTTGACTCTCTTTAGAGGAAAATGGAAGGAAGGAAGTGAAGGAGGGAGGTGGGGAGGGAAGGAAGGAGGGAGAGAGAGAAGGGAAATTGCATTTTTTTCACTAGGAAATGAATTAAGGCCTCTTCTGCACTTACTGTAAATGCCCCTCCAAAATTTCTGCAATTTAATGTCCATTTGGATGGTCGGCACTGTTTGAGCTCCTGGAAAGTGAGGCATGAGATAAGCATAAAGCTTTCCTGTTATGCTATTGCCCAACAGAATCTTCTGTACTATTCTAAATGTTTCCTAAAAGAATTCAAGGAGGCACTATCTGGATCCTCAGCTCTCACTACTCTTATATTTAATTATCTGAGCGGAAGCCATCAAAATATTAAATAAATCACTCAAGGCACTATGCCTTATCGTAACGAGCAGATGCTATACGCAGTGTGATCAGAGAGAGCCAAGCTGTCAACCTCGTGCACCAACCAATATGGCAGCCCAACAGTTAGGTCTGTTAGCCAGAGTGTAAAATGAAGTTAAGACTTCTGTCGGACTGAGTGTTTGGAAAAGGAGTTCAGTATTAGAGTCCTTCAGATATGAGGGTATCCTTATGCATTCGTTTTCAGTATGCAGACATTTATTGAATACTGACTGTATTGGCCACTGGATAAGGGCTTAAATTTCGAGTTTATAAAGTACTTTTATATACACTACTTAATTTAACCTTAACTCTGTAAAGGAAGAAAATACATCATTCTGGATCCTATAATGTCTCATGGTCTAAGTTTCACACATGAGGAAACCAAAACCTAAAGAAGCCAGTGGACTTAATCAGAGGGAAGCAGTTAATACGTCGCAGAGCCGGAATTTCAGAGTTTCGAAGCCAAGTCCTCTCAGTCTTACTTTGAGGCTTTTTCCTATACTGACACGAGGAAGTGGGAGGCAATTCCATTTTGTCCAGCAGTGCTCCTCCTTTGTAAAGCTCTCATTTACAAAATAAAACTCTGAATCCTCCTGTGGGGAGGGCACAGGGCCCTGCGGAGAGATTCCAGGGAGAGCAATTCCTAGAGGACCAAACCGGCTAATGGATTCTGTTCAGCTGGTTACTATAGAAACTTTCTCAGAAATATTTTGTGTCAAGTTGTCCTTGATCTAACACTTTCACCTGTAAAGTGGGGTTGATGTTGCCAAGAAGAGATAGCAGCCTGACCTCACCAGTTTTTTTCTTCATCCTCTTGAGAATTCCATTAATATATTAATAAAGAAATTTTTTTAAAGATATAAACTCTCTTGAGCAATGGGAGAGGCTGGAGGAATTTTGAGGAGCATGACAGAAAAAGCCTAGATTAGTCTGAACAAACTACTAGTAGAAGTAAGGATGTTAACGACTCTGCTAGTGAGGACTCAGAAGGAAATGAGGAGCACAGTAGAGAAAACATATTGCCTTAGAGAATACCTAAACCATCAAGAGCAGACTGTTAGGAGAAATAAGGACCGCCCGTTCTCGTCTTCCTGTGATGTCTCTTCATGCTGTTGTCCACATGTAAACACGTTTTTACCCAGGTACACTAGTGTATTCTGCTTTGGTCACTTAACATAAAGTTCATAACATGTTTCCACATTCCTAACATAATTTTCATAACATCCTTTGAAATGACAGCCTAGTATTCCTATCAGTTGACTTGTCATAATTTATTAAGTCATTTCCTACTTTTTTCTTTTTGCTAATAGAGATAATTCTGAAATGAGCACCTTTGTTCAATATTTTATTGATTTATTTAATACTATTAAGTGTGGCTAGAAATAATAAAGTTGCATTTCTTTAAAAAAAGGTATAAACTCAAGGACAACAGAGTGTGAGAGGAGACAAAATATCCTCAAATATTGGAAGCTGGAAAGGAAGTAAGGTCCTAGAATGATGCAGAAGGGCACGCCAACAGGAAGTGAGCTGGTCTGTTCTTCAGAAGGAACTCCTGAGATGCTCAGGCTTTAGAGGGGCCAAGTACAGCCAGGAGGGGGGTTATTCATTTCCTAGGGCTGCCTAACAAAGTACAACAAACTGAGTGGCTTAAATCTATTCTATTCTCTCACAGTTCTGGAGGCTAGAAGTCTGAAATCAAGGTGTGGCAGGATTAGTTCCTACTAGAGGCTCTGAGAGAGTGTTCCATGCCTCTCTCTCCTAGCTCCTTGTGGTTGCCAGCAGTCCTTGGCTTGCCTTGGCTTATAGCTGCATTACTCCAATTTCTGCCTCTGTCTTCATGTGACGTTCTCCCCTGTGTTTCTGTGTCCCTATGTCTTCACATGTCCTTCTTATAAGGACACCAGCCATTGGATTTAGGGCCCACTCTAATCCAATATGACTTCATCTTAACTTGATTACATCTGCAAAGACCCTATTTCCAAATAAGGTCGCATTCCAGGTACCAGGGGTTACGACTTCAGCATATCTTTTGCGGTTCACAATTTGATCCACAACACTCAGGTTGGGGCATGAGCCTGGATACAAGGGGAAAGGTTGGAAGTTAGTAAGCGGGGTCTCAGGAATCTCCCACTGCCCACACAGCCAGGTAAACAGCCTCTGCAACCTCTGCCAAGTCAGGAGACCAGAGAACTCTTCTTTCCAGAGCACTAATTAGGAGAACTCACAGCTGAAATTAAAAGTCTGTGGACTGGCTGGACCCCCAGATACCCTCCCACTCTGCAGCCAGGACACCAGCAGCCAGATACCCCTGGAAACAGAAAAAGGAGATTTCTCACTAGGAAGACAGAACAGCCTGAGAAAAGATCTGCCTGTCCTTGCGCTTGGGACTCTCTCTGTGAAAGAGTCAACTCCCTGCAGGATGCCCTCAAAGTGAAGCCCACCAGTCAAGCACAGCCTCCCCCACCCCTCCCCACTTCACAGGCTGCCTTGAAGAAGTCTTTCGGTGCCTTCCGCTGAAATACATGCGAACAGATAAGGGCCACAGGATGTTTGAGGAAAGCCTCCAATATGAAGGGATGGAAGCAAATCAAAAAATGAAGGAAAAAGGAATTCGGACTGTACAGTAAATGCAAAAACCAAGACAACTTCCAAAAACCTCTAATATCATCAAAAGACAAGAAACATGTCATAAAACAAGCCCAAATGCCTGGGATTTTTTTCTCCTTTATTATTTTCTAGTTGCCATGTCATGATTTTCCTCCCTCCTCTGAGTTCCCTCTGATGCGGGGTCGGTGAGCCGAGTCGTCGAAAGAAAGATTTCTTGGACTCTCAAGATCTGGCAGTAGTGCTCTTTTTATTTAGAGAATAGTGTGGAATAGCATGGGGACAGGACCCATGGGCAGTGAAGAGCTGTAGGCATGGGGACAGGACCCATGGGCAGTCAGAGCTCCTGCTGCTGCCCTGAGTTGAGGGTTAGGGCTAATTTTTATAAGGCATGGGTACGTGACTTATTTTTACTGGAAAAAGAAAAGATGATGTAAAAAGTCATTAAATGATTTCAGTGCAGATGGGGTCTGGTTATTGTGCGGTCATATAACTTTAGATACGAATCTGGTCATATAGATCGGCATGTAGATAAGGATGCCCTGGGCTTCTCTCCCTGGGGCAGCCCTAATTCATACCATAAAAAAATCCACCGGGTCACATAGTTTGGCATGTAGGCCAGGTCACCTTGGGCTTCTCTGGCTGGGGCAGCCTTAATCCACATCACCTCCACTAGGAGGGCTCTCCTGGCTCTGTCTGTGCTGCCAGCTGCCTCCACTCAGAGCCTTGTCATGCTCCGCAGCCCCCCTCCAGTTTCAGCCCCTCAGTTCCATCCTCCACGTCAACACCAGAGTTTCCTTCCTAAAGCAAATCTCCCTGTGGGTCTTCAGACCCTCCCTCCCCATTACTAGAGGGAAAAATCTCAGCCGGCATGCTTGACCTTCCCATGCTCACCTCCTCCCCCTCCTTCCTTTGTACTCTCTGCTCTTGACAGAATTGGCCACCAGCCATTTCCCAAATTGCTACCCCACTAATGTCCCATGCCCTGGTGCCTGTGCTCCCACAGCTATCCCTGCCAGGCCCACCTTTCCCTCTTGTCCCCCAGCAGATCCTACTTACTTAGGAATCTGTTCAGATGCTAGGCTCCTTATAAAACCACTCTTTGCCCCCAGGAGGTAGATATTCCAGCCTCTGGGACCCTTTGCATTTTCCCTTATTAGCACATTATGCTTATTTTCATTCATTGTCTCGGTTTCTCAGCCACTCTTAAGTGCCACCAACCTTCACCCTCGTCCAAGCTGGAGCAGCAGTGTGTAAGTTGTTACTCAGCGGCTAGCAGACCCCACGGTACTGCCTCAGCAACGCAGCCGGTGTACCGAGTGACAGAATCAGGAAGGAGTGGGTTATCACACTGTTATTAGGAAGATCTTGCATTCCCTCAGCATCCTGTGCTTTCAGCATGCCCTGAAATAACCCGCCATTCCTGAGTTGCCCTGTGGCAGAAGTTAGCATTTCTGTCTTTATTTCACGGCTCAGAAACTAGGGAGTTTATACGTGCTGCTCAGCATCGCCCTGGTGAGTTAGGGGGAGTTTCAGCATATGAACCAACGCCTCCCACAAGCAAAGGGAGGGATAAACTACAGAACCATAAAATAACAGAAAGGAGGAGTTATTCTCCATGCCCTTGACTCAATATGTCATCTATGATCTTAGTGCTACAGATGGTCTGAACAGCTGAAAAATCTAAATGGGAAAGAAGAAAGAGAGCAACAAAGACATACAGAGAAGAAAGAGACGGAAAGAGAAAGAGGCCAGAGACGAGGCACTAGGGCGGAGTGTTTTTGTAAGTGTCCTCTTTCAAATCTGCCCTCCACACTCATAAAGCCTCAGGCTCATTATCCTCAGCTTTCTTTTTATGGTGATCTCCACTGACTTGTAGGTTTGACTGAAAGTAATTCCACTCTGCTCCCTTTTTAAGGGCTTTGACCTTACAAAGTGACTTTCTTCTTGGAGCAAAAGGAGTTGACGATCGTTAATATCAACCTTTCAAGCATCTGAACCAAGGGAGGTGAAGTATGTAGAAATGCTTTTGCCGTCATACGTTAAAGCCCTCCAACCATGTGAGTCGTTCTTCTTGTTATTATCATCAGTACCCTCGCCAAGCTTCAGTAGCCTCTGTCATCAGTGTGGATGGTAATCGCTGAACTTCCTGCCTCACTAAGACGGAGCGAGTCTACAACATTTCCCGAGCACTGACTCCGTGCCAGGCACCAGACTGACTTTCCAAGCATTATCTGATTTAACTCTTAGCAATATCAGGTTAGATACTATTATTATCCCCCTTTTCAAATGGGAAAACTGAGGCTAAAAAGTTTCCGTACCTTGCCAAAGAGTACACAGTTATTAAGTGACAGAACTTAAGATTCTTTGTGCTTTCAAATCTGGGCTCCTCACCCGTCTGACCTACTGCCACCTGATATAATGTGTGTGGGCATTGGCATTATACTAACGTCATGTCCTTGTTGGGTCACCTTAAACAGAGCAACTGGCTGTTGTAATACTGAAATGTTTAACTGGAAGCGAACTTGCCGATCATCTTTAGGGGAAGAAAGCGAGACCTTGAGAGGTCACGTGTGACCCGACTTAATAGTGGCAAAGCTAGATTCAGAACCCAAGACTTTTGACCTTCAATTTAGGGTTTGTCCCAATAAACCCTGCCATTTACGTTTAAATTTGAGGCATATTATCTCCAAGTTCTCAAAGCTCTCCCGAGGGGACAAAATTTAAAAAGGAAATCTATATGAGTAGCGATGCAGATTTCAAACAAGCAGAAAGCAGGTGGAACCAGGGAGTTCATTTTGAAGGACAGCATGGTGAACCAAGACGCCTCTGAGAGCGGGGAAATGGAATGAAAAGTCAGCAAACAAGGTAGAAAAGACAGCCCTGAGAGGGCCTGAGAAACCCAACAGAAAACCTGAAGGAAGATAAATGGATAATTTAACAGCCATTCAGTTTTTAAGAAAGACAAAGAACAAGCTACATTGCATCAGAAAAGGCCCAGAAATGATGATGGATGGGGCCCTTCAAAGGAGCGGTGAGCACAGCAGAATCACAGTTGCCCACACAATTCCCAGCTGAGGGCAAATTTGAGGAACTAAATAAGGATATGAGACTGATATGGATTGAAGAGTTTTTCAAAATCTATTTAATGGCTAGGCAGGGGACGTTGATCGCTTTTCAGAGGAAATGTTTAGGATCAATGAGGTAGTCGGCCCTTATTTGTGATATGGATGGGTGAGTGGAGAGAGGGCAGTGTTTATCCGTAACATTATCACAACATACATTAAGGTATTGAAACAATTTTTGAATTACGGTGGCGAAGCACTAAATTGTTTTCATCTTTAAATAAGCATTTCTCTTTTTTACCCTTGTACTTGGAAGCCTTCTGTAACTATTAACAAGCAGATGATTTGTTATATAATAATTCTAACACATAATCAAAGATTGCTAGTTCCTTTATCAGTTCATGTTAAACTTTTAAATAAAATATTTTATTATTAAATAGTTTCTGCATACCCAGTAAACAAAATTCAGAAGGCACGAAAGTGCTAGAGAAAAGTGATCTTCTCTCGCACTCCTGTCCCCCAGTCACCCGGTTCCTCTCCGTCCACTTCTTCAGTTACCCACCGCTATCCGACTTCTTGCGTGTGTGTGGAAAGACAGTCTATAGAAAAGCAGAAATACAATGTGTCTTTACACTGTTTTTATACATAATATTTATACATTGTGTTTTATACATACAGTATATATATGTTCTTATATACACACTATGCTCGTATATATGCATCTGTGTGTATACCTACATATGAGCATAGTGTATATCCTGCCTCATATCTTATTTTCTTTACACTCAATATATTTTTGAGATTATTCCTTTTCAGAGTCCATACAGCAGCTGTCTCATGCTTTTTGATGGCTGCAGAGTATTTAGATTTTAAAGATGTAGAATAAATTATTTAGCCAATATTTAATTATTTATGGGCACTGATGTTGTGTAATAAATATGCTTCTAAATGTGTTATTTTCACACTTTATTTGTAGGATAAATACCCAGAAATGGAATTACTGTGCATTTGGCATATGGGCATTTGAAATTTTGATATATATTACCAGTTTTCCCACTATGGAGTTTGAGCCAATTTATATTCCCACTAGCAAAGTTTGAGACATCTATTCCTCCCATCTTTAGCAATATAATGTGTTATCAAACTTCTTGAATTTTGCCAATACAATAGGTACAAAATCTATCTCATTGTAGTTTTAATTTTTATTTTCCATATCCTAAATGAGTCTGATCATACTTTTAGTATAAATTTATTTACTTTAAAGCCATTTGTATTTTTTCTCTGTGAACTCTTCATATTTTTGCCCAGTTTTCTATTGGGCTGGTGGTCTTATTGATTTGTAGGAGTTCACTATATATTAAAGAAATAAACCTTTATCTATAGCAAAAGTGGCAAATATTTTCCCCAGGTTGTCATTTATTTTTTCACTTTGTTTATGCTATACACAAATAAATTGATTTTCTGTAGTCAAATTCATGAATCTTTTCTTTTATGGAGTCTTGATTTTATGTCTTACGTAGAATGACTTTCCCCTTCCAAAATTATAAAATTAAAAATTTTATATGATTTCATTTTTTGTATTTATACCTTTGCTGCATCTGGTTTTGCTTTATTTTGTTGTCTGTAAATTGTGAGGTCAGAATCCAACTTTAGTTCTTCAGATTGCTACCCAGTTTTCCCATCAGTTTTTGACTAATCTTTTTCCTTGTGATTTAAAAGGTCACCTTTATTATATACCAAATTCCCTTAAACTCCATTCTATTTTCACTCTTTCTATTCTGTTCTATTGATCTGTCTGCCTTGTCATGCTATTTTAATATCACTTTAATATATTTTAATGATAAGCATAACCTCACCTTCCCTGATACTATTTCAGTATTTTCTAGGTATTCTTGTTTGTTTTTCCATATAAGCTTCAGAATTTAGTTCAAAAACAAATCTAGTTTGTCTTTTTATTGAGATGCTTATTTAGTTTTCAACTGTCAATGTTTGAAAGTTAACTTAATACAAAACTTTCCAATATTGAAAAGATAGAAAATGTTGCCCATTAAGAAGGTTTTCTTTTTTTTCATAAAATTATAATGTTCCCTTCCTTAAACTGCACTTCAAAAATGTAATAAAAAACACTCAGGGTATTGGTCCTGCTGTCCCCACACATACAAACTTTTCCCATATCTTAGTCTTTGGGGAGTTAGCGTTGAACTTAAAGAGCCACAATAACGCGCCCTCAACCAGGTCTTAGAGCGGATGGGTTGGCCCCTTTCTGTGGACAAAGAGAAGGCCAGCTAATGATACAACTTACTCCTCTTACACTCCTCTTACACCCAGTGGTACATGTAAAATAGTCCTTTCTTGTCTTCCTATTCTTTCTCTCCAAAATCTCACCTTATTTACTATGTTGTAAAATTAAGAAAAAGAAAGTTCTCTTACCATATGCAGAGAGACCATCAAAATAATAGAGAATTTTTGTCCCCAAGGATCTTTACCTAAAGACAAAGCATTTCTCCTGCCTGCTTTGGGTCTGGTCCTCTGTAGGTCTGAGACATGGGGATGCCCACACTCTGATTGCTCCTCCCTGTCTCGAATCTTAGCACTGTTTGGTGCTGGGCATGAGGACCACTTTTAAACTCTCACATGAAATGCTCAGTAATCATCAGATTAGCATGGTACTCACTAGGCAGTTCATTAATACAAGTAATTAGTCTTTTGACTCTTTTGGGACTCTGAAATATAAGCTAAAAAATAGAAAAGCAAATGCTAATAGAGAATGCCAGAATCCATTCTTGGAAGTCCTAGTACCTTTACTCAGAACACCCTTCACAGGGCATGGAATTGCAATTCCATATTTGTACAACCCTCTCCCACACAGGCACCCTATTATGTTTGGAGAACCCTAGGACTCAAGGCACATGAGAAGTATACAAAATATGTGTAGTAAACGAATGCTTGCAGCTCAACAAGCTAAATTTAAAAAAATGGTCCTTTTTATACATTGAACTTTGCAAAAGTAACAAGTTTTATATATTTCTGTAAAATTTCAGGTGGCACAGTTTTACCAGAAAACATTCTGGTGTTTGGAGCAGTGGATTATTACCATGTGGCTGTGTTTTAGTTACATGTTCCAACCACCTCTTATATGAAGCCCCATTCATCAAAGGCTGTGGCTTCTGGGTCAGCAGCCATTCCTTCCAAGTCAGATGTTGCCTACACAGTGAACATGATTGATTAGCTACCAATCTGCTCTGAAAACCCATCCAAGAGGATAACCTAGGACAGTATCCTGGAGGGACTCATTATAACAGGAGAGGCAGTTCTCTTTGCTCCCATTTACGCGAACTGTCTTTAGGCCTGCCTGTTATTTACTGCTTAAAACCCTTGTCTTATTTTCCCAGGGCAGGAGAGGGTAGATGAATCATAGATAAAAGATTCACTGTCTACACCTAGTGTTTGGGAGGTGGTGTTTCTTCATTACTCGCTGAGGTGGCCTCCCTCCTTTGAAATTGTCCTGAAACAGTGTCACAACCACTAGAAAAAAAGTTGCTCCACTGTCCTGACATTGCAGTGAGGTGTATGACATCTCGTGTTACCAATGTCCCGGCTGAGATCTCTCATGTGAAGACACCATGGGGTTTGTACTCAGACAGGCCTGGACTGACATTCCAGCTCTGCGGTACACTTAACCCTGTGAACTTTGGCTCTTTTAACTTAATTTCCCCAATCTCAGGTTCCTCCTCTGTCAAAACAGGGCCAACAATACCTATCTCACAGCGTCATTGTGAAGTTTAATCAGCTCACTTGTGGAGAGGTCCTAGAATGGGGCCTGGAACATAGAGCACATCAGGAGTTAGTAGTTTGTTCATTTTGGCAAGATGTGTTTTACGCTCTATCACAGGGAGCAAACAAGTGGCCTACAGAACAGATTCAGCCCACAGACATGTTTTATTCAGTTGAATCCTGGGGGTTTTTTTCTTGGTGAGGGAGATTAGCCCTGAGCCAACATCCATTGCCAATTTTCCTCTTTTTGCTTGAGGAAGATTGTCCCTGAACACCTGCGCCAATCCTCCCCTACTCTGTATGTGGGACACCACCACAGCATGGCTTGATGAGCAGTGTGTAGGTCCACACCCGGGATCCGAACCCACAAACCCTGGGCCCCTGAAGCAGAGCATTTGTTTTTTTGTTTTGTTTGTTTTTTTTTGTTTTGTTTTGTTTTGTTTTGGAGGAAGATTAGCCCTCAGCTAACTACTGCCAGTCCTCCTCTTTTTGCTGAGGAAGCCTGGCTCTGAGCTAACATCCATGCCCATCTTCCTCTAGTTTATACGTGGGATGCCTACCACAGCATGACTGCCAAGCAGTGCCATGTCCGCACCCGGGATCCGAACCAGCGAACCCCGGGCCGCCGAGAAGCGGAACGTGCGAACTTAACCGCTGCGCCACCGGGCCGGCCCCTGAAGCAGAGCATGTGAACCCAACTACTACACCACCAGACCAGCCACAGCTGAATGCTGTTTTTAAAATTATAAAATGTCCAATTTGCCATAGGCCCCACCACTCCCAACCATATCATGCAGCCTATTTCTTTCATTATCTTTACTGGCGCTGTAGACATTTGTGTTTAAGTCTTTCACCCTGTGTTATGGAAATAACAATGCTATTAATCCAAGGAGACTAAAATTCCTGCCTCATTAATTCAGAATGTTAATGTCATTTGCAAATATCATGTTCCACAAAGGAATCCCTTGAGCATATAAATAAAATAAGCAAAACAAGTAACCTAAGAGGTCAGCAAGGAAACGAAAAGGGAAAGAAAAGAGGGAGAGAAAATTGCTGTTAAGCTTTGTTGCATTTTCACGTTTACAGGCACTACTAATCTGCTGCAAACCTTGGAAAGAAAATGATCTCTGGCTAAGTTATTACTAGTACTGTAATTAGCTTTCAGGATATTAGACATTGATGCTACGAAACATCAATGTTACAACTCAACTAGACTATGCCCTTAGGAGTCTGATTACAGAGCTGAAGCGTTCTTGCGTTGGATTCTAACAAGCTTGCTTCCCTCATGCTAAACATTCCCTCTGTGGCTTCATCATCTTCACTGCTATTTGGGTAACTGTCTCACCTTATTTAGATTTTAAGATCTCAAATGTCACTAACAAAACAGAAAGTTCTGACAATATCTTTTTGGCATTTGCAAAAATCTGACACAGCCAATCTGTTAGTGCCGAATAGTAACAGATCCACAGACTAAATATCACATATAGAAAAACAGTTTTCCCAACTGGGAAAATAATCTCACCTGATGTGATAAACATGGCGTGATATTGAATCCCACCAAGGAGAAAATAACAGCTAGCTGCTGTTTTCCTTCCTGTCCAACTTCACCTGGTCCACAGAGAAAAATCCATAAATGGATGCCAACCCCCATGCCAATTTCTCTGAATACTCCTTCTGTGGAAGTGAAACTTCTGCTGACTTTGCCACCAGAAGGAGGTGACATCCTCTGTTAGTATTTTCTGAGTCCCCATAACACGGAAGGCTAAGAATTAACAATCTTTTAAGACCTTTTAAAGCGTCTGTTTGGCAGACTCTGGGGATCAAGGTGAAGGGAGATAACTGCTGCTGGTCCTGACTCTCATTAACTTGGGTAAAGAGGGCTGCCCAGCGGTGTTAGCAGCAACTTTTTATACTGGGGGTGTTGAGATCCCTTATGTGAGCCGCTAGTTCAAGGCCAGTGAGAGTTCCAATCTCAAGTAATTCCTGGGGCTGACAGAGAACAGTAAGTGACAATAGCAAAAGACCCATTATTTGAGCTCAGAAACTCACTCAAGTTAGTTTGAGCAGGAATGGGAATTCGTTGCCTCAAGTAGCTGGCGAACCTAGAGGTACAGTTGGCTGGGCGGCATACAGCTGGATCCAGGGAATTCAAAGGATACTGTAATGTGTATGTTCCCTTTTCTCTGCCTCCTAGTTATGTTTTAGCTCCACCCAAACAGGCTTTCCTCACACATCCCTGGCAGCTGTAAGGTCACATGTTCATTGCAGGTATTATCACACCAAAAGAAAAGAGAAAAAGAAAACTTATTTCCAGTAGTTCCAGGTAAAACCCAGAGAGAGCTCTGATTGCCTTAGCTTTGGCCACATGCCCATCCCTACACCAACCACTGGGGCACTCCTGTGGGTCAGGCCTGAATTCTATGCCTGCTCTTCCCAGAGGAAGGGTAAAGGGGCAGTTATAGCCTCTACTGTGTACTACAGTTCTCTTATAACCCACTGCCAAAAAATGTTAACTCATACCCCCTCCAACACTGGGGATCAATTTGTTCAAGTGTTAAGATGCCTAGACTCCTCTGACACCTGCACATGTAGACAGAAAATAGAGACCTACAACATGACATCAATTCTCTTAATTAGGAGTTGCATACAGCCACTAGCAACAGAGACTTGAAATCACAATAGCATAAACAAAATAGAAATTTATTTTTCCCTGATAAAAATAATCCAGAGAAGTCAACTTTAGGCTGCTATGATATGGCAGCTCCATGGGCATCAGAGCCCTAGTTCCTGTTTGTCTTTCCTTAGCAGATGGCTGCCATACTCAAGGTTGCCTTTTAGTCACAACATGGTCACTGTAGCTCCAGCCATCATGTTCACATTCCAGCAGCAAGAAAGCAATGGGGGCAAAGGCAAAAGGATGCATCTCTCAGTTGAATAAACCCCTGTTAAAGAGTTTTCTCAGAAGCTCTTTCTTATGAATTCTGCTTATACCTCCCTAGCCATTGCTAAGCTCAAGGGAAGCTAAAATGTATACTGGGCAGAAAACTAGCAATCTCTGCTAGAGATACCACAGTCCTAGTGGAATAAATGACTTTGTCCTCAAATGGGGCAGAAGTCATGGGGCTAGAGCCCTTTAAATTCCATTGTGTTCTAGCCTGGGAAGAACCCAATAGAACGCATTTCAGATCCTCAGCTGGTATGAGCCCACTGAGTCAGTTATTCAACGCCCTTGCTTCTGCCTGGGCCCTTTCTTATTACACCACCCTTATTCTTGATCCCAAAGCTTCAGCTTTGTATTTGGACAACCTTGAACCCTGATCATATTTTCCACGGTGACTCTGCCCCTTACCTGCCCCTCTGGCCAATCTTTAGGTCTTCAGACCTAAGTCATTTCAACATATCTGAGACTACAGCAGCACTTGTGTCTGTTAAGGAAAACATTTATTGGATAACCAGATATTCCTTAAGATGGACAAACAGTGCCTGTCTAGAAATTCACTTTCCCTTCATAACTAAGCGGCAGAGCTCACATATGCAAAGTCATATGTCAACATTACCAGCATAGTTATTGGTTGCCAACTTGAGCTCTGGAGTCAGAGAGACTCGGGTTCAAACCCTGGCTCTGTAGCCTCAGGCAAATTATGTAGCCTTTGGGAGACTGATTTTGTCATCTCTAAAATGGGACTGATAATGGACATACCCCCCTCATCTAGTTGTTTTGAGGATTTGATGAGAATAAAGTATATGAAGCACAGGGACCAGCCTGGTGGCATCACAGTTAAGTTCGAGTGCTCCACTTCTGCAGCCCAGGGTTTGCAGGTTCGGATCCTGGGTGTGGACTTACACACTGTTCATCAAGCCATGCTGTGGCAGCACCCCACATATAAAATAGAGGAAGATTGGCACAGATGTTAGCTCAGGGCCAATCTTCCTCACATACACACACACACACACAAAATATATGTATATGTGAAGCACCCACATAGCACAGTTCCTGGCACAGTTATATGTGCAACATATGTAAACAATTATTATTCCTTTTCTGACTTTAGCAAATTACACACTAAAGATTTACTTTAAAGCTAGTATCTTTAATGTGAATATTTAAAAACATTCATCCAAAGAAGTCTTGGCTTGCTTCTGTGTTCACCATTATTGTTTGATTGTTTGTTTTTCGAAGCAAGTTTTAAAAACTGCTGGAAGCCCCCTATGGTAGTTAATACATTATCTCAAGCAATTTAATGCAAATTAATTTTTACACAACCTTGAGTTTCAAAGGCCATTGAACTAGGGAGGGAAGGAGTGGGGTTTAGAAGGAGTCTGAGCTGCCTCCATCTGGACCCCACAGCCAGCTCCATCTGCTCTCACATGTAGTAACTAACACTTCGGCTACTCCCCTGCCAACCACACCATGTGGAGTTTAGCCTATTTTTTTTAACTCAGGAAAATGTTAAAAAGCATAGGAAGATGTGTATTTCCGATTTTCTAGAAAACTTGATGGGATTATTTTGGCAACTCAAAATTCTGTTTTTGTACCAAGTTTCCCACCAAGCTTTATGGTTTTTTCCTATTTTGTTTTGTTTCTGGATTTTATCCTCTTTTAATACCATGATTTTCCTTTTCCAATAGGGTCTTACAGCACATTCATATCAAATGGAAGCCATCGAAATGTTCAGGGTAGAGAGTGGCGAGCTCAGATTTGTGATTTTGCTTGACCACTTACAATGCAGAGAGAAGACTGGATGGGAAGGAAAGCAGGGAGCCCACCAGTTAGGATGCTGCAGCAGGTTTAAAGCAGTGGAGAAGATGATGGTAGCCTGAACAAGCGTTGTAGAAATGGCAATAGACTGACACACAAAGACACTTTGGAAGTAGGATTGACCAGACTTGGTGATGGCGGATATGTAGGGCAGAGGGAGAAACCATCGATTACCCATAGATTTCTAGATTGGGCAGCTGGGTGGAGATGAGAATGCTCAGTCCCCTGAGAGAGTAAACCTGAGAGCAGAGGCAGGTTTGGAGGAAGGTGATGAGTTCAGTTCTGGTCAGTCAGTCAGTCAGTCTCTGGTCGTTACAGCAGTGGAAGAGCAAGCCAAACGTGATACTTAGCTAGCTGCATCATTGCAGCATGGTAAAATTCGGGAATATGTCAGATTAAATCATGAATAATCTTAGCCTTTGGAAACCAAGAAGGATTAGCAGTTCAACAATTTTCTTATTTAAAAGTTTGGATTTGCTCCCACAATTGGCCCCTTCTCTCTGAAGTCACATACCGTAAATAGAAGGCTCGTCTGTTTCTCAGAGATGCTCTTTAGACATGTGACTGGCCAGTCATGTGAATTCCAGAGAATTTCTGAGAATTTCCAGTGCATGCTCTCTTGACCCTCTTGTTGAAGGTCTGAGCAGAGATGACACCAGCTCCTCATATCATCAATGATTTTTCCTTTCAAAATACCAACCCCCAAATGGGCTTTTTAATATTTTCACTCAGAAAGTAAATAATCATGGTAGTAAAGTGATCATATCTTCATAACAGGGATATTGCCTCAAACAGATATTTGAGTTGGGCTCCAAGTCTGTTTTTATATTTTATCCAAAAATTAATATTTAAAGAAATAGTTTAAATTCTTTCTTCTCTACCACGCATTGTATCTTTTAGTCTCTGATTATTTCTCTTGGGTAAGGTGGGAATGAGGGAAGGCAGAACATACTGTCTTATTGCCAGCACTCTGGAAATATATAATTCGACAATAGGAAGCAAAAACCATTTTCTTGCTTTGACCTTTTAAAAAAATAAATAGATAGCCAGCTCAGATAATTTCCTCAAAGTTTTTAAATAGTATTAATGACATAGTTGGACATTTTTAGGTTCAAGGATAAATCTGGTTTTAATTTGGGGAGGTTCTTCTGTGCCCTCTTCCAACAACAGAGGATGGGAGCCCTGACTTTCCCTATGAGCATGGCTTTCTCTTTGCTTATTTCCTTGTCCCACATCTGCCCCATCTATCCAGCAGATGAGTACCAAGAAGTGATTATGGTCAACTAATAAGGACACACTGGGCCAGATGATAGCAGATGTGATCATGATGATGGCAGAGGGAAAGCAAGGCCAGAATCTGACTCTTAGCAGCTTGGTGAACTGAGAAAAACAAGGTCTCAGAATAATGGTAACAGGAGAAAATACTATAGTCATTTCCCAAGGCAGGGTCATTCTGGGTTTGTTTTTACAGCAGGATTTTGTAGCAGGTCAGAACGCCCCACTCTCGGCCACTGGCAGCAGTCCCAGCCTGACCTCTTCTTCCTGCCACTGCTCTGTGGGCAGAGTGGAGAGGGCGCTGTTGTTCCCTGGGGTCACTGTGCTGGAGCTAGAGATGGAAAGATAAAAGACCTTGTTTCCACTCTCCCTGGGAACTCATGGGATAATACCCAAGGCAGAGTTGTTTAAAACCAATGATAAGGATTTTAAACAACTGCTGGCAATGTTAGAGTAACAGGGGGTGTGGGGGAAGGGGGACACAGAGAAATACATGAAACAACAGTTTTCAGACAGTGGACAACAGGCAGCACAATACAGTGATTCCTAGGAGAGGGGGACAAATTAAATGAGCCCTGCAATTGTCCTAGCTTACTATCTAGAGAGAGTTTCCAGGTCGCAGCACAGGGAGGGGGAACCCAGGCAGACCCTTGTCGTCTCACTGAGTTGAGGAGGCAGAGCCAGGAGTCTGGGGAGACCAAGGAAGTTAGAGCTCCCAGGGAAGAGGACCGGAGTGGAGAGAGTCGCATGAAAGAAAGCTCTAGAGATCTGCAGAGGCCTCTTGAGTTTCAGTGCTGTTTACCACAAGAATGTGAGGAAACAACTGAAGCTGAAGAAAGAACCAGCAAAAAGGAGTCAGTAGAACAATGCTCAGAGCCCACACAGGCTGGAGAAGAGCCACGCTCCCACCAGCCAGAATGTTAGAGGGAAACCTTGGAATGTATGAAGTACTGAGCACAGTTCTCAGAAGACTATTGTCTCAGTAGTGGGGCCAAATTAGCTCCACACTAAAGGCTGCTCTGGACACCGTGCGAAGCCTAAAAGCCAGCCTGAAAAGGACCACATTATTTCCAAGTAACCTAATGCGTTCCAGAACAAAGCTGAAAAATGTTTAAAGAAATGCAAAACAAAAGAGAAAAATCCAGTACCCAACAGCATAAAATCACAATGTCTGATATCCAACCAAGAATGACCAGGCATACAAAGGAGCAAGAAAATTTGACCCATAATAATGAGAAAAATCAATCAATACAGACTCAGAAATGATACAGATCATAGAATTGGTAGAGAAGGATATTAAGACATTTTGTTGTATTTTGTGTTCAGGAGGGTAGAGGAAAGAGTGAGCCTGATAAACAGAGTCATGGAAGATATAAAAAAGACCTGAATCAAACTTCTAGAACTAAAAATTACAGTTTTTGAGAGGAAAGCTGTAGTAAATGGGATTCACAGCAGATTAAGCTCTGCAGAAGAAAAACTCAGTGACATAGCAATAGAAAATTAGAATTTGGTCCCTTTCCTCTCTGTATACTCCAGATGCTAATTTCTACATAGTACTCTTGGTCTCATTCAAGCATCATAATAATGTTGTACCACAAGGTTTTTATTTCACTCCTTCTCTGAAGGGAACACCCAAAATGGTGATGGAATCAATTTAATTATACATATATACATTATACATGTATATAATGTATTACACATATACATTATATACATATACATATGCAGTTTATGTGAGGTATATTTATATATGCTTACATATGCATTAAATGTTTCCTGAAGGATACCCAAGAAACTGATCATATCAGTTGCCTTTAGAGAGAGAAACTAAGTGTCTGGGGGAGGAGATGAAGGGAGATTTTAGACTGTACTTTTGTACCCTTTGTGAATGTATTACTTATTCAAAACATAAATAAAGGATGGTATAAACTGTACATGCTGGTCACAAGCAGACTCAACAATGGAGTGTGAATGGAATCAGGAAGGAAGTGGCGTTCGCTCAGACATCAGGTGTCACTTGCTGATAAGTTTTTAGGAATATTCATATCTTGCTAAATACTGGGAGCAGTTATCTTTCTGATGGCACATTGCATGTAATCACCGTAAATCTTGGAATTTAGGTTTGTGGATAATCCCTTGCTTTCCTAATATTCTAATAGTTCCATATTTGCTTAGCTAACTGCATTTGTGTAACAAATTTATAGTGTGAGTAAGAGTATTCTTCAGGATGGGATTTTTGCTACCTTTGCCTAGAAAGAGCACTGGCCAAAGGAAAACAATATTCTAGTATGGCAGTTCTGTGTTTAAGGAGAATATGAAACAAAGAGAAGAAGTAATTCTGAGAAATATGTCCCCTCCAAAAAAACTATTTTATTCAACACAAAGGAAGCAAGAGGGAGAACAAAAGCTAGATCGCTTGTTTGGGGCTAAGCCAAATAAACTTAAATGGTTTAAGGAATAAATTGGTGGAGTAATTCGAATCATGGGCAGGTGCTATGAATGTAATTTGGTAAATGCTCGGGAACCTGCCAAGGAAGAGAAAAATGTGTAGCTTTTGAGATCATTTCCCAGCAGCTTCATAAAAGAAAACTGATTACAGGAATTTAATAAGTAAAACAGAGCCAGAAATATAGTAATCAAATGAGTTTTTAATTACATTTCAGGCAAAAAAAATAATTCCAATTTGTACTCCTGGGATTAAAAAAAGTAAGTTTGAGAGAAATGCTTTTGTAGCAGGAAAATAACATAAACACTAATTTCCATAGGAATTATAGTAGTCAGTTTAATTAAAAGCCTTGATCAGAGTGAAGAGGAGCCAGTGCCAAACCATACTAAATAACACCGTAGCATGCGTTACTGCCTCACACTGTTGTCTAAATAAAAACACTGCACTGAGCAGAAAACAGGCACCTCCATTTTTCTCATGCAAATAAAGGGGATTTTGATCACTGCCCAAGTTATTACGTGGCTACGTTTTATTTTCAAATAGAATAACTAATACATCTGATTTAAAATTAGATGTTGCTGTTTGGTATGATAAGTAATGCTTTTAAGAGAGAGAATGTGCTCCGTGTAAGAGACATGGAGCTGAAGGACACCACCTCAGCCAGGGCGGAGTGTTCCCGCTTAACTTACATCTAGTAACATTTTACTTGTATCTCTGTAACTCCCTGGAGTGGAAGATTGTTTGAGGGGATCGATTAGGTCTTACTAACAAGCGGTTTGCAGTTGAGCTTACGGAAGTTCCTCTTCAACATGAAGAGCTGTTGTTCCTGTTGAGGGACTTTGCTGTTGACTACTCCCTGACCACAGGTCATGCTCGGAGAACGCTTTTCAGGAGGTGTGCTGAAATCACAGTGGTTTCGTCATGTGTTCACCTTTTGTTCCTCTTGTGATGAATGGGACACACCTGCAAGGTGTCAACATGGGACGTGAGGTATAATCTGTGGCCACACAACACAGACCCAAGGCATAAAGTGGGAACATCACCTTTCCATGAGCTAACACCCCCACAGCTCCATGATCCTTATTATATTCATTGCTTTACAGGAAAAAGTTAAAAAACTACATTATAGGGTTTAGTATAACAAGAGAGAAACTTTGATTCACCAGAATTCTAGGGAAGACAGTGGCTGGCAGGGCAGCTCTGTAAGAAAACAGTGAGATGGGGCTGGGGAGAAAACTAGATGACTCTTCCCATGGCCTTGGAGATGGGGAGGAGTATGTAGGCTGAGTAAGTGGGTAAGTCACTTCACCTATGGCAACCTCTAATGTTCAGTCACGTTAGTAGGCACCCAAAATGTTCAGAATGATAGGGTTCCCTGTGAGAAGTGGAAGTTAAATGGAACTTTGCCTTGGTGATGATGCAGAGTGGAATCAAGAAGCCCAAATGGACTCAAGAAGGAAGTCCAAGAGAAGCACAAGGAAGTTAAGATGTGGAAATCACGCGAGGTGTTTGAAAGGTCCTCAGAGCATGAAATAGGTTTGAGGTCAAGTTTTACTTAAATCTCAAGAGGTAGGGAGGCCCCAAGTGACATACAGATTCCATTAATGAACAGTGTCAGAATTCAAGAGAGTTCTGTACATATCCAGGAGGGATGGGTGAGAGGAAGGAAGGAAAAGACAGTTATAAGTCAGTAAGAAGAAAGGAAGGAAGTTCCTGGCATCAGGCTCACCCCAATTTGATGACAATAATCATCAGTCACACTCAGAGTGACCTCAGTCTCTTCCTCACCATCACAGACTCTCTAAAAACTTGTGAATAACAAAATTATAGGCTGGTTTGAATCGAATACTGATAAAGGTTGAAGCCACACAATTTCAAAATGTCTAACTTATTATTCTTTGTTTTTTTCTTCCTGCCTTTTTTAGAGCTATCTTTCTATCCTACATCCTCGACAGCTTTCTCTATATACTCATTCTAGATGGCAGGTTAGTGTCCTATCCTTGATTTTACTTGAGAAAAACAATGGTTTTCTCCAAAGCTTCCAAAACAAATGGTAAGCTTAGCAAAGAGGACTTCTTATATGGATTCTTACTTTCCTCCTGTAGTGGAAGGACTGAAGAGCATATGTGATCCTAACGTGTGAGGGGCATGTTTTATCATCTGTAAAATGCAGAGTATTGTGAAGAATAACTGAGATAAAGTATGGAGAGCAGCTGGCAAAGTATTTAACACATATTAGTTGTTCATAAGTGGAAGCGCCTCATCATCCATGTCGGATTCCAGGTTTCTACACTTCTTGTGACCCTGAAGATGGAAAACAGGTCCAAGAAATGCAAATTCTTAAAATCCATGTGTTCTCATTAGATTTTGTCCATTTGTGAACTGCTATTGTAAAAATACCACCATATAAATATATTTTAGATGTTTGGATAATTTAATCAATTAGAAAACATAATAGAAAAATCTCACTAAAAGCAGCAACCAAAAGCTGGCTGTGGTTCTCTCTGAGCTGTGAGATTGTAAATCATCTCTATTTTCTTCTTCTTTTTAATGTATTACTTTTATATTTTCTAAAATTCACACATATTACTTTAAAAAATTTAAAATAACTACAAAAAGAGAAATATTATTTTTAAACAAACTCATGTTTCAAAAGGATAAAGGCCATGTTTCTAAAAAAGATTAAATTGTCATCAAAATCTTATTACCTTTTTTATTGAGCCATCCAGAAAATTAAAAGGCTCCCAAATCCCTTTTTGTATATGTTTTATATGAGTGGCTTTTCTCATAGTTATTATTCATACTTATTAGCCTATAGATGCTTAATAGATGTTTTTGCTGATCATATTTTTCTGGTTAAATATGTTTGAAGCCTTTCATAATGAAAAGTAAAAGAGATTTCAAATCAAGAAAATGTAGATATTCATGCATTTAAAAGAAAGAAAAGGGACTCTATGAAATTTAAAATTCACCTTTTACTTAAAAAAAAAGAAACAGTGAGGCAGAGAATAATGGAGTTTTCGTTGTGAGCAGAATAAACTCTGTGCCCCTCTGGCCTATAAGACATTTCCTATGGAACCCGAGCTTCCTGAATTTATCCTAGCCCCCAGCTCAGAGGCAGGATTCTAGCCCCCTCCCCTCAGCCGCGACCCCGACCCTCAGTAGCCCTCTGATGTGAGAGCCGCAGAATCACTCATTTGAATTAAGTTCAAATGAGCCATCTTACTTCCGGGGCTCTTGTTCCACCACAGCGACGATCCAGGTTTTGTGAGGCCGGAAGTTTATACCATTTGGGAGTAGGGGGCTCATTTTAAAAAGTAACACAAAATTTAAGTACAAAAAGAAAATATTTGGAAGGATCCTGTGCAAGTAAGGATCCTGAATCCTGAGCTTCATTAGCTTCAAGGTCAGGCAGCCTCTGGCCACAGCCTACATTTCCTCTTCCCTCATCTCTCTTAAACCCCTCCGTCCCTCTCTTCCACTCTCCTTTTTCCTTTCTCTCATGTCTGTTTCCAAACATGGTCCCGTGTCGATCTGTACATTTAACACAGCTCTCAGCTCCTTAGCTTGAAAGATGAGCATCTCTTCCTGTTTCAGGGTTTTACCAGGCCTTTCTTATTCGGGTAAGTCCACTCAGAGTCATCTATGGTGGAGCAAATGGTAGGTTTATTTTTGTAAAAATTTAACTTCATGGTCTATTGAGATCTGTAGGCTTCGATAGCAGGCAAAGATAGACATATTAGTAGATGTATGTGAGCTGGGTATTTCATTTCCCGTCTGGCTTGATGTGCATTGAAAACAGAATCATATTCTACACTGCTGGCACCCCCTAGTCGTACACAGCCACCTTCATTTTCTCATTTTCTGCATAGGCTCTATTAACATAACATAATGGTGTTAAATGCATGTTTACTTCTAGTAAGCAGCTTATGTTTACCAAAATAATCATCACTTTCATTTCTTACAGCCAGTTTCCACTCTCCTCACAAGTGAAAGCTGGGAAATCATGTCAAGGACTTCGATTTCTGTCTCCCCCACCTGCTTTTGTTTTATTTTAGGCGTTGGTGAAGGTCAATGTGAAGCTGAAGCCGATGCTGGATTCAGTGGCTGTGAACAGAAGGAAGTGGGAGGAGCTGCATCAGAAAAGGCTGCTAGCCTCCGCTGCCTCGGCCTCCTCTGCCAGCCTCACGGTGGCCGGGGAAGACAGAAAGTAAGCCTCCAGTCAGCTGCTGCTGCAAGATGACTGCGGCCTGAGGGCCATCCTGGGTCCAGCCACATCATCCTTTTGTTCCCTAAAGCTCAGACAGACCTGAAGTCTCGGGGATGTGCTGGGAAGCCTTCCTGGGCTTTCTCCTTGAAGTGTAGTCAGCAGGAAGGACAGAGGAGGAGGTAGGGCAGGGAGCAGGACCCTCGACTTTCCCTGATGAACACACATGGGCTGAGACGAAGGCTCTGGGCAGAGGACCGTTGTTGATCCAGGACCTGAGGACTGTCGGCCCTGCTCACACTTTGCCAAGGGAACACGGAACAGTGAAAACGTGATTAGTCCTGCTTCATTTTGTAAATGGCTCTTCTATTTGTTACAAGCCAAACAATGCCTGCCTTTGCATCCTCTCCCGAGCGCCCTCATGTGCCAGACTGTCCCCAAAATCCTGATTTGTATTCAGAAGAGGTATTTTATTTTGAATCCTAAAGCTTCTTAATGATGGATCAGAGCCTTTAGAATTGCCTACCTAAAAGATAAACTATATTATCGTTACAATTACCAAGCATTCCCAGTTTCCCCCTAAAAAGGTCCACAGTAGCAATACAGCAAACGCGTTTGTCTGACTGTGTTTATACGAGATTTGTAACACTGCATTGGGATCGTGGTCCCCTTTTTCATTTTTTTAATTCAACCTTCATTGTAGACTAAGCCTTCTCCCAGAAGGAATGGATTAATAGACTTTAATTAAGGTAAGGATGAAAGGAAATCTATAGCTGGATTTACCACAAGTGACACATGAACATTTAGGAAGTATTTCCAGCAGGGAGGCATTTCACAGGACACAGCAGAGCCACGGAGAACGATCACTGACTACCTTGAGTTCTCCTAGTGATGAGTTTTGGTATAAAATTAAGGATACTACCAGTCCTAACCTGAAGCCAAACGCAGGGGTCCCCAGTTTTGGATTTTTTTCTTAAGTGTAAGAAATAATGCTTGAAAGGTTAAAAAATAAGAGTTTAGGCAGAGAAAAATATTCTATAGGAATCGAGGTTTATAATAGGTAAGAAAAAACAATTAAATAGATGCAATGGCAAAAAAGCTACTTTGCTTCCCATTTTAGAGCAGATTGAGGACACTTAGAGACTGAGGACATGGTATGCCTTATCCAAAGAACGCCGGCTGGAAGCCAGGCTTAGACCTCCAGCTTCAGCACTATTGACTGGATGTCTTTGGACAAGTCACTTAACTTCTCCCAGCCTCTTTCCACATCTGTCAGATGAGATTACACTAGGAAATGATTTTCAAAGATGTTTTAACCTTAGAATTGTTTGTTCAAATAAATCTTATAAGGGATCCCCAAGATATGAAACATCTAAAAGCTGAAGTCCTCTGTTTGAAGCTGGGCTGGGAGATCCAGAGCCCCTGCGAATCCTCATCTCTTTGATTATGCACATGGTGGTCCCTGAAGGGGCTCTGAGAAGTTTGAAAATCCCTGGACTACATGAACCTTGAAGTCCATTCCAGCTCTGAGAAATCTAAAATTTACAAACCACCTTTGTTCTTGTTGTTACTGGTCAGCATCAGTTATTAACTTTACTACTGAAATATTAAAGAAATAGGGGCCAGGTTCCACAGAGGACACTGTTTTCCTGGCACACAGTAGACATTCAGGAAATGTTTAAAGAATGGGTAAATTAAGGTGCCCAAACAGAAGTGAAGGAAGAGCAGGTGCTCCTGAGAGAGAAGTAAGAGTCTATGTGGCAAGAAATAAAGTAAAAGAAATTATAAACCAGGCAAAGGGGGGTGGGAAGGAAGAGGAGAAGAAGGAGGGGGGAAGGGGGAGCAGGTAAAGCAAAAGATGCCCACCAATAAAGAGAGCTGGGCACAGAGGAGGTGGTGAGAGAACTGCCGAACGAAAGGGGAAAGTCAACCCACACAAAGAAAAACAGCGCTTCCCACGAAAAAAATGAAGGTCCAGAATCCTGCCATCAATTACTTAGAAAAGAGAGATACTTGAGCAGGGCAGGCTTTGTCAAAAGAGAAGGAAGGAGTGGGAGCCCTAAAAAATCGTGTTCCCAGCTAGTCTTTACAGCCGTCTCTGAGGGAAGACTGCAGAAACGAGAGGCGAGAATGAGTGCAGGAAGAATGGCCTCGCAGAGCAGGTAAGAGGAGGTTGTTCAGATTTATGGATTTTATTAAGCTAGTTTTCTGAATCACTCTGCTATAAAGGAAAACAGCTTCTGCTGGGCTGTCTCCCCTCCTTCAGGTGAGGAACAAAGGGTGGGCGGAGTTAGGGACAGACCCTGGTCATGTGACTGCCACTCAGAAGCACTGCAGGTGTTTCTATCTATTGTGCCACATCATGTTTATATCACAAATGGGAATTGAAAATCAGTCCGTGTGAGGCCGAGATGAACCCACATCTGTTATCCTCCCCAACAATAAATAAATAGCCCAGACAGACAGATGCCAGTCTATCTAGAGCAAAATTTTAAAGCATGTGCTTTATGATAAAACTGGACCCAGGGTCCGACGGAGACTGCAGGCTGCTACAAGCACTGTAGCTACCGTGGACATTGATGCTGCATATTGCTAAGGGGAGCATAATTTATAGCACAAACCCTATGGCTTCCACTAAGGTTGAGTTTTCCTCTCATTTTCTTGTCTTTTTATTGGCTTCACTGCACGGTTGCCAATAGCAACATCCACTGGTAGCAAGGGGAGTTCAACACCATTGCAATCTGCCATACAGTGGAGCCCTGACAATGTCAACCATCAATCAAGTAGCTGTTTGTAATTGCCTCCATCTATTTTTCCTGTCTCGAGGTATCTTTGCCATTGTGGGTCAAAATTCAGAAACTGCTGACTAATGCCATGCGTCTATTCCTCCAGGACCATGAAGCAGTGGAAAAGGAGGGTAGCAGCCTCCCTGGTGCCAACAACCCAGCGGTTTGAGGTTGAACTCTTGGGAGTTTGAGATATTTTTAATCCCTTTTCTAAATACTGTATAATTTTCCAAGAATGTGAGGCATGTGTCATTATCCATATGTTCTGCTTTTCCAAAATAGAGAAGGAGAAATTTTCCCAATCCTTATTATTAATGTTTATTTCCTATTAGAGGAAGGCATTTGAAATGTGAGCTTTCTCATAAAACCTCCAACTAACCAGATTGTTTGCTTCCTCGGGTCTCTTGGCATTAATGGTTGAAATGACTTCATCCTACTTTCTCCACAAGATGTATTTTTTCGGACATACTATTTATTCTCTTGCTAGTCAGTATATAGATAATACATGCACAACCCAGGCAGTAGGGACAGCTTGGCAAACTGTCAAGGGCGCCACCCAGTGCGCAGTAGCCCAGGGCTCCATCCTGGCCTGGCCACCGGCTGGACCTGTTATCTTGGGACTCTCCAGGTCTCGGGTTTTCCACCTATAAAATAAAAGCGCTGACTTATTCAGTTCATTTCCACACCAAAGAACCAAGCTGTATTTAACTTTTTAAAATTTTTCCAGATGACTGTCTTGTTTACTCTTCTCAAATAAAATAGGAACAAACCTAAGAAGATCATCTTCTCATTAAAGACAAAATAAAAAGTTACATATATGGGCTAGATATAAAAACAACCTTACCACAGATGTGTCTGAGTCTGCCTCTAGTGATCATGAAAGATATGGTCATCAGTATAATTTTTTTTAAATATATCCTTTTATTTCATAAGGGACAATTTTAGATTAACTCATATCATAGATAGCCCATAAATGATAGTCAATTTAATTTAGAAGTAAATTTATAAAGTGAGTCAAAAGAAGTTAGAATTGCATGTGCATTTTCTGTTTCTAAAATCTGAGATGTCTATGCATTTCCAGGTGTTTTATATTTGCATACACGTTGGGTTAGAACTAATCTTTACAATTTTGTTAGTGTAATAATATTATCTAATATTAATGCTACAGGAATCCACTTGCTTTTTTCATGTAGCAAAATTTATCATACTTTATCCACTTACCTTGGGTTACTAAACAGAGTCTGCTCAATATTCTTTGCAGTACAATTATTTAAAAATCCATTTCTCCTTCTGACTCTTAACGAATTGCAGAAAGATAAAATACAGTATCATCCCCAGTAATAGTGTGAAACAATTCCCTTTAAGCAGGACAGAAATCTAAACATATTAGGGGAACATTTAAATCTAAAGAAAAATGTTTGGGCTGGAAAAAAGAAAAACTCAAAAAAGGATTCATTAAAGCAACAGAACAAAACCTACTTTGGGACCCTGGAAACTCTGGCAGTCCCATTGTAGTGAAGTTTCATTATCTGCTTCAGAATAACAGTCGCTAAAACTTTTGTTCTGCCATGTACTGTAAAGAACTCTCAAAACTCAAATGTATCAGGAAATTTAAAGATTGAGGCTGGCTACAAGAAGGCCAAAATCTCATAAGTTTCCTAAGTGAGCAATAAGAGAATAAAACACAGAGATGGCAGAGAAAAAATTGAAGTGTGTCTGGAGAATGCCATGATGAGCACATGGGTTTAGCAATGCCTGTTGTCCTGCTTACATTGTGTGTGTTACTACCTTTCCCTCAGCTAGTCATTTTGGGTGGTACATCTTTTCTAATTGAATTTTGAATGTTCTTGCATACTTGGTACATCTCTCAACAGTGCTAACGCCAAGTTATCCGTGTAGCACATCTATGCCAATTTTGTTGAATGTATACACTGGTACAGAAATATGTTTGTTTTATTAAGTAAATGAAGTATTTGCTGTACAAAAAAAAGTCTTATTTGAGGCCATCATTTATCTGTGTTCATTTTATGTGTGTAGGTGTGTGTATTAGAATCGCAATTAGTTTTTTTCTTTAGACTTAGATTAAATCATATTTAGATGAATTTTTTAAAAAAAAGAAACAGCATAGTATGGAAATAGGAGGCTAGGTTTTGTTAAGTCTTTCCCTTTGGGAAAGATTGCTTTTGCCATTTTGATGCATAATAATCTACAAAGGATCCCCTGCTGATTTGCTTCCTCATTGGTATTGTTTTACACAAAAGAAGGGACATATGTCTTTAATGGAGTTGTTTGAAGTCACTCCCTTTGTGTAGATTTCCCAGGCTGATGTTTCATTATAAGAATACTACATTATAGACTGCTTGGCCATTTCACAAGCAACTAATCCATGATTTTGAAACAGTCTGCTTTAAGAGACCCAAATATGTTTCTTTTTAATAAAATGCTTAAAGTTTAACTAACGCTCTGGAATAATCTTTATTTCTCTTGAGAAGGGTGATTTAAGGACTGAAAGAGGCAAGCATGCATCCAAATACTACAATTTAAATTTTGACTGTCAATTGAGCCCATTAACCTTGTCTTGATCTGTCATGTTTGCCTGTGTGAGAGGGATACTGGGACAGCCCCGTCCATGGAGCACTGTAAAGATGACAAAAGGTCTTCGAATTATTGAAGTTTTCCTGGAGGGAGAAGAGTCTGCGGCCGAATGCGAGTTCCTGCGTTGGTTACAGATTGCTCAAATTTGCATGGGCAATTACACAGGGGGATCGCATTGATGCAGAGCCACCAGCCACACTGATGCCATACAATTACACAATGGCTTCGGTGCTTAAACTTTAAAATTCTTACACCATTGTGCCTGTTCTATTAGAACAAACTGCAGTAAATGATCCAAAGCCAGTTCAAATGACTGGAGAGGAGGTGCCCAGGGGGAGAGAGGGAAGAGGTGCAGTGTGGCCCCTGCTGGCCAGCTTAAGCAATCACCAGTCCCTCGCGCTGGCTGCGGCAACCACTGGCTTCTTTGTGCTCTGCAGCCCAAGCTTTTCGAGTGGGGCCAACAATAAGCAGCGCCTAACTCACAGAAGGGCTGTGAGGATTAACGAAGGAAGTTAGGCAAAGCAGGACCTGGTCCTGGTACAGAAAGTGCTGCATAAACACAGGGGCTTAGAGCCACTCCTTGTGTGGATGGTTGGTTGCTTTCTTTAAATGTCAGTATCCACAATTGTACCTTCCCTGCTAATTCCATTTATAAACCATAATTTTACTGTGCTCTCCCTGATAAGTTAATTTACATAATAACACATAAGCCCCAAAATATAAGCTACTTGATAAAAACAAGGTATATCCAAGAAGGAAATCTAATTAAAATATTAATAAAGCTGGAACTACCAGCAAAAGGAGAGTTCATAATGAGGTTAAATGTCTCACCATCTGAGCATAAATGTCCCCAGGTGTTGATCTGGTATACAATCTTTCCGAAAGTCTTAAAAGTTTGAACAGATGCTCCTAAAAGTCAATTACATTACCAATTTAGCACTAATTTATTCTGTTTTCCCTGTTGTTTATGTTCGGAGATGGGGGGAGAGGAAGCAAGGTAACTGAGCCCCCCAAACTAGCCATCCTGTTGAAAATGGCCTGGAATGAAAGAGAAAAAGAAATAACTGGAAAAATGGTTTTGCAGAAGGTCTTCCTTTAGCAGGGACGATGTTCAACGAGAGCCGTGGTTGTTGAGCTATTCATAAATTACCAACATTTACCAATAGGAAGTGATCGCATTTACAGGATAAATGAGAAAACATACCTTCCAACTAGTTATAAAAGACAATGCGTAATAGAATATACATGGGATTTGGTCATCTCACATGCTGGTGGCAGAAACATAAGCATGTTAAGAACCAAGCATCATGCTTTTAGCTCCTATATATTTTGCCTGAATGGAATTCTTCTGTGTGGTAAACATGCCTCCCGTTACACAGCAAAATCCACCCTGAGTCCAACACCATTTTCTCAAAGCCTCATTCCTTTCAATAAGGCACTAAATCATTTTATTGCAACCACCAAATGCTTTCTTTTTGCTAGGAATGGTATGATACACTTACTTTTTGATATATGCTCCAGCTTTTCAAGATTCTGTTGGAAACAAAATGATCCTTTATGTCATTTTACAATATTCCACTCTGTTTATTGCTTTCCAGAACTTCTATCATTAAGTAAAGTCCCTTCTTTCACTATCCCTCCCCCGCCCCTCAAAAAAACTAATCTATTCCCCAACTGCCTATCAGAGACTGAATAAAAGTCAGTCTATCACAGCAGCAGTGATGGTCATGCCAATTTCACAGTGTGATTTGTGCACTCATTTCATTTTGAAAATGACCCTGCCCTCCATCTGTCTAAGCCGAATGTCCTGCTTTTTTCCAGCCAGGCCTCGGGAGCAGCAGCACATGAAATAAGGAGGAAGACACAGAATGGCCTCCCTCCTGCCCCCTTCTGCTGCCACTCACGGATAGTACCAACACAAAGAGGGGAACCTCAGCTGATGCCTGAGGGGGTCAGAGAAATGTGGGCGAGAGCAGATAGTCCTGTTTTTCACACACTTCCAAGAAGCCATTGGAAGGCGAATGCTTTCATGATGCAGTTTCAGCTCTGAAAAACAGACTGACAGACTAAAGATATAAAAAGCAATTTCTCATTTCCATGTTCTGTCATCTCACCTTGATTTAATAGCAACTTACCCAAGATAACAGTTCATACACAAGGATTAAAATATGGAGCCTGAGTTTCCAAGGGACAAGTGTGGTCAGGCAGCCATAAAGGTGACGATCCTCTCCCACCCACCCACTCACCTCCCTCCCAAATTACTGAGCAGCATTAGCCAGCATCCCTCAACCCATGTACTTCACTGGGTTGAAGGCCCTAAAAGAGTGCACCAGAGAGCAGGTTGAAAGAAGCCTCGGAGTAGGTTATAGTGGTTCTCAGCAGCAGATTTTCTGGGGAATCTTAGGTGGGTCGGGGCCCCACCCAACCCCTCTGAAATGGGTGCAGTTTGTCCCTTTCTTGGTATTCATGCAGTGGGAGGTTATTTGCCTGGTCCCACCCAGAAGGACACAACTCTGCCAATTTCTCAGCAAGGGAGAAGACTGAATGACTACACAAAGTCAGTTGTTTTATGATAGAGCAATCACATGCCTGCAGAAGTCTTCTCCTAGCTATAGCAGGTGACTAGGAGCTACAGCACCCCCACGAGTTACTTCCTAACATCTGCTCACAACTGCAGTTCAGGCCTGGTAGTTCAAATTTCTACTGCCCACACCAAGTTGGTTGGTTGTTTTAATAGAGAAAAAAGACACTATTCTTCCATCATACAACTTGGCACCAAACACTATGCCCTTAAACTCATCCATGGGAAATATATGTAATAGATTATTCATCAGCCACTATTTCCTACTGAAACTAGCTGTTGGACCTCATGGCACAGCTGCCAACTATCTAGCTGTGTGGTCTTCAGCAAATTACTTAAAACTTTCTAGTACACAGTGTCTTTGTCTCTAATACATAATACAAAGTTATTAAGATTAGAAAAATATATATATAAATGGTCAAATAGAGTGCCATACAGTATGGTTGGTATTGGCTCTGAAATGTATATATAGAAAAGAAGTATGGGCTGCAAAACTACAGAGGAGGCAGATAAAGGATTTGCACTGAAGTCTTTAAGCATATAGCAAAGACATGCTTTTATTCAGACACCGTTTATCTTAGGTACTGGACAGGCCAATGCAGACCACAGAAGATCAATGGCCATGTAGGGAGATCAAGGAAGATGGGTTAATTTGTAGTTAAAGTTGGAGGACCAGGGCAATAGACATGGACAACTTTAAACGCCAACTTCGGCTCAGTAATAATTGTTTATGAAAAAGCAGTGAGAGAGACACTTGGACCTAAAATTGAACGTCTCTCAGTACCAGACAGGATACACAAAACCATCCTATCATCAACCTGTGGAAATGACAAAAATAAGGACTCTTAGTCTCTGCCTATTATGAAAGAGTGCCCTCAAGGCAGTTTAAAAACAGAACCTACTCTAATTCCAGGAGATATTCCACTTTTTCCTTGCCATTAATTTACAAAAACAAAAACGCAAAACAACAGTATTTGTATGCACCACATAGCGTATAAGGCTCAAAAACGCAAGGGACTTCGGACCACAAAACCTCCTCCTGCCCGCCAGACGCCAAGGTGACCCACAAGAAGCAGCCAAAGAAACCTCCTCTACTGTAGGGAGAGGAGACCAGTGAAACCTCACTACCCCACCAAACGGGTTAGATCCCTCAAGGACTACGACTCCCAGCATGCAGTGCGGCCGCGTCCCGAGCGGCGGCGCTCAGGGACTAATGCATGCCGGGAATAGAGTTTCCGTCTCTGAACTACGAAGAGACTCTCCGTCTCCCTTCCGTGACTCACGACCTTCGCAGCCCAGTCGTCCAGGGCTAAATCGGTAACCGAAAGGCTCACGTCAGTGATTCCTTTTTGTTCGTAACCGGCTACTTCCGTTGTAAGTAACCTCCGGACAAACAAATTTCCGTTTCCGGGCTGTTCGTTGCCTTGGTAACGAGGACGCACAATCGTCTCGGAGGTTATGGTGGGGCTGGCCAGTGCGCAGATCTCCGATGGCGAGTTCACCGCCGTCGTGTACCGGCTCATCCGGGATTCCCGCTACGCCGAGGCGGTGCAGCTGCTGGGCGGGGAGCTCCAGCGGAGCCCGAGGAGCCGCGCCGGCCTGTCGCTGCTCGGCTACTGCTACTACCGCCTGCAGGAGTTCGCGCTGGCGGCCGAGTGCTATGAGCAGCTGGGCCAGCTGCACCCGGAGCTGGAGCAGTACCGCCTGTACCAGGCCCAGGCCCTGTACAAGGCCTGCCTCTATCCAGAGGCCACCCGGGTCGCCTTCCTCCTGCTGGACAACCCCGCCTACCACAGCCGGGTCCTCCGTCTACAAGCCGCCATCAAGTACAGCGAGGGCGACCTGCCCGGGGCCAGGAGCCTAGTGGAGCAGCTCCTGAGCGGGGAGGGCGAGGACAGTGGGGGCGAGAACGAGCCCGATGGCCAGGTCAACCTGGGTTGTTTGCTCTACAAAGAGGGACAGTATGAAGCCGCGTGTTCCAAGTTCTCCGCGGCCCTGCAGGCTTCGGGCTACCGGCCTGACCTTTCCTACAACCTGGCTTTGGCCTATTACAGCAGCCGGCACTATGCCCCAGCGCTGAAGCACATCGCAGACATTATTGAGCGCGGCATCCGCCAGCACCCAGAGCTAGGGGTGGGCATGGCCACTGAGGGCATTGATGTTCGCAGTGTTGGCAACACCTTAGTCCTTCACCAGACAGCTCTGGTGGAAGCCTTCAACCTCAAGGCAGCCATAGAATACCAACTGAGAAACTATGAGGCGGCCCAGGAAGCCCTCACTGACATGCCGCCTAGGGCAGAGGAAGAGTTAGACCCTGTGACCCTGCACAACCAGGCGCTAATGAACATGGACTCCAGACCTACAGAAGGGTTTGAAAAGCTACAGTTTTTGCTTCAACAGAACCCCTTTCCCCCAGAGACCTTTGGCAACCTGTTGCTGCTCTACTGTAAGTATGAGTATTTTGACCTGGCGGCAGATGTCCTGGCAGAGAATGCCCATTTGACTTACAAGTTCCTCACACCCTATCTCTACGACTTCTTGGATGCCATGATCACTTGCCAGACGGCTCCTGAAGAGGCTTTCATTAAGCTGGATGGGCTAGCAGGGTTGCTGACTGAGCAGCTCCGGAAACTCACCATACAAGTACAGGAAGCAAGACACAGTAGAGATGATGAAGCTGTCAAAAAGGCAGTGAATGAGTATGATGACACCCTTGAGAAGTATATTCCCGTGTTGATGGCCCAGGCAAAAATCTACTGGAACCTTGAAAACTATCCCATGGTAGAAAAGATCTTCCGAAAATCTGTGGAATTCTGTAATGACCATGATGTGTGGAAGCTGAATGTGGCTCATGTTCTGTTCATGCAGGAAAACAAATACAAAGAAGCCATAGGTTTCTATGAGCCCATAGTCAAGAAGCATTATGACAACATCCTGAACGTCAGTGCCATCGTATTGGCTAACCTCTGTGTTTCCTATATTATGACAAGTCAGAATGAAGAAGCCGAGGAGCTGATGAGGAAGATTGAAAAGGAGGAAGAGCAGCTCTCCTATGACGACCCAGATAAGAAACTCTACCATCTGTGCATTGTGAATTTGGTGATTGGGACACTTTATTGTGCCAAAGGAAATTATGACTTTGGTATTTCTCGGGTTATCAAAAGCTTGGAACCTTATAATAAAAAGCTGGGAACTGATACCTGGTATTATGCCAAAAGATGCTTCCTGTCCTTATTAGAAAACATGTCAAAACATATGATTGTGCTTCGTGACAGTGTTATTCAAGAATGTGTCCAGTTTCTAGAACACTGTGAACTTTTTGGCAGGAACATACCCGCAGTTATTGAACAACCCCTAGAAGAAGAAAGAATGCATATTGGAAAGAATACAGTCACGTATGAATCCAGACAGTTGAAAGCTTTGATTTACGAGATTATAGGATGGAATATGTAGTAATGTCTGATAACAGCATTTGTAAAATGGCTGTCTATTTTTGGCACTCTTTCTATTTATCCTTTGGCATCTTTCTATTTGTTACATGCTGAAATTTTGTATACACTTTAAAATTATAACTAAGATAATTTAGATGTAACTTTTGAGAAGCCATACAAAATGAAATATAATAAAATGAATTTGAACCCTAGAAGGATTTATGAAAAAAATCCAAAAATAAGTGAAGAAGTTATCTAATAGTATTTGTAATGTCTCTGTTCCCTCTCCTTTGTATCTTTTGTGCTTTGCTATATCCTGAGGGAAACTTGCATGACAAGATTGCATCAAGCAGATACTAGGCCCTATCAAGTCCAGAACTCCTTCATGTATAGGACATGTGGACATCAATAATCATTTCAAGGATTGCATGTTCTGCTCCAAATTTTACCATTATAATTACATTAATTTGTGATGCATACATTTTACATAGATTTTAGTATGTTTTAGGAGAGTTTTCCAATACAGTTGTTTGTTTTATCTAACAAAAATTCCTTATGTTCTAGATGTTTTTATTTTTAATGTGCAAGATTCAGTGGGACATCTTGTGCCATAACAAAATTATGGTACTGTGATGTGGAGACAATAAACAATTGACAAACAAATGTCCATGGTTTTCTTTTGCCCCATTTGTTAATAATTTGAATATATGGAACATAAGACACGATCTTACTGCTTTCATAACTAATCCTTAATAGTGATAATAACAGAGGTAGCCTTACAACTCAGTTCTCGATTCTTGTGTTTCAACTTAGGGCACTTGAGTGCTAGAGTTTGTTTCCACATTGTAGCTTCTTGGAAAAGGAAAAATATTCCACACCATTCCCATGAGCCCATCAAACTCCTCTCCTGCTCACACAACAGACGGAATGGTCTGTCAATGGATTCTGAAACGTTATCTGGTAGACTCATAATGCCAGTTTCATATTCAAAACCCTCTCACTGTTTTGGGGTTCTCACTGTGAACCCCACTCATTCTGCTCAGGCAGTTAATTTTCTATAAGCTACAAGAGCTTTACTATTTTCCCCCCACCCCTTACCTCTTTGCTTTTCATAAATATAACTATCAACCCCACTTGACCTGACTTAGAAAAAATCAAAAGTATTAGATTGAATCATATGAAATTGCTGATTGTGACAGTTTCACCCTATAAAAACAGCAATTTCTATGGGTCAACCTAATAGCTTTTGATAAACACTAGGGATTCCTGCTAGAATGATTTTTTTTCCCTTCAACTATTTAGGCTACATAGGTACTCAGATGACTTATGTACAGAATAATTCACCTGTAGCATGAAATCCTTGGGTGCTGAAATTCTATCATATCTGTCCAAGAATTCGGCTCATTGTGAATGCTACTGTATGGTCTCTATGTCATTTTTAATCTGTATTATCTGAGCTACTACCATGTATCTAGTTGATGGGGATGGTCCTATAATTGGAGGAAAACCTGAAGGAATCTTTGAATATGAGATAATGTAGTATATATTGGAGGAAATTTTTCCATTTGCTTAAGAAGTTTAGGAAACATAGTGTCCTCAGTCACCCAAGTGACTCCCTTCCAATCCTACCAGTTCCTTCTACTACAAATTAACTTCCAAAGCACATAAAGAAACAAATATGTTGTAGTCTTCCATTTCTGGTCAGCTAGTTGCCTGAGTAACTTGGACACACAAGCTCTTGGCAGTTATGGCGGGGCTGGCTAGTGCGCAGATCCCTGATGGTGAGTTCACCACCATCACATACCGGCTCATCTGGAATTCCCACTATGCCGAGGCAGTGCAGCTGCTGGGTGGGGAGCTCCAGTGGAGCCCAAGGAGCCGCACCGGCCTGTCACTGCTCAGCTACCACTACTACCGCCTGCAGGAGTTCACATTGGTGGCCGAGTGCTATGAGCAGCTGGGCCAGCTGCACCCGGAGCTGGAGCAGTACTGCTTGAAACTCTACCATCTCTGAATTGTGAATTTGGTAATGGGGACACTTTATTGTGCCAAAGGGAATTATGACCTTGGTATTTCTTGGGTTATCAACAACTCTGAACCTTATCATAAAAAACTGGGAACTGATACCAGGTATTATGCCAAACGATGCTTCCTGTCCTTATTAGAAAACATGTCAAGGGGGGTGACATCAGGCACATGGCGGAGTGAACTGTTCCCTTTTTCTCTCCCCCTCTGAATTACAACTCAATGGACATTCCTTAATGAGTGGAGGATACCCACATAGCACCTCAGGACCCCTGAGAGACCCACACAGCTGATCACCTGACAGAGGATGGACTGGATCCCTGGGAAGCAATGAAGCTAGGTGGGCACTCCCCTACCCCACCCCAGCAGCAGCAAGCCAGGTTGCAGGTCCTCACACAGCAGCCAGTACTACTCTTGAGAGGAGGCAGGGACAACCCAGCCTGAGTATGAATGTTATCCTGGCCTATGGGAGTGCCCACCATGCTGCAGCAGCCCCACCAGTGGGAATTCACTCCAACGTGACTATAAGAGAAGGCAGGGGCAGCCCTGTGCATGCATGCAAACACTATCCTGGCCTACAGGAGCTCCCACCATGCTGTCATAGCCCCCATGGGTGGTCCTGGCTCAGACCATGCAAAGAAGCCCCGCCCACAAAGCACAGCAGCCAGAGCAAGTATAAGCAGAGGCGGTGGCAGCCTGATGCGTTTGCAAACACTATCCTGGCCTGCAGGAGTGCCTACTGTATCCGCACAACTTCCAGCAGATGGGGTGAGATCAGAAACACATCTCCTGCTTCCCCCCAGTGGTGGCAGGTGGAATCTGTGACCTGATACTACCACAAATGTGCTTGCAAATGATCAGTTCATCAAGCACCATGAAAAACTACAGTCACAATTCAGAGCAGAAGGAAAACGACCAGACTCCAGAAACCAACCCTGAAGTCACAGAATTTTAAAATCTAAATGACAGAGAATTCAAAGTAATTGTCATAAAGAAACTCAATGAGTTATAAGAAAACTCAGAAAGATAGTGCAATAAGCTCAGGAATAAAATTCATGAGCAGAAGGAACACTTCACCAAAGAGATTGAAACTATAAGAAAAAAAACAGAAATTCTGGATATGAAGAACACAATTGATGAGATAAAAAATAACCTAGAATCCTTGAAAAATAGAGCTGATTTATGGAGGACAGAACTAGTGATTTAGAGGATGGAAATATAGACATGCTTCAGGTGGAGGAGGAGAGAGAACTAAAATTTTTTTTAAATGAAAGAATTCTTCAAGTAATATCCAACTCAATTAGGAAAAGCAACATGAGGATTATAGGTATTCCTGAAGGAGAAGGGAGGGAGAAAGAAGTAGAGAGCTTGTTCAAACAAATAATAGCTGAGAACTTCCCAAACCTGGGGAAAGAACTGGACTTACAAGTACATGAAGCCAATATAACTCCTAATTACATCAATGCAAAAAGACCTTCTCCAAGGCGTATAATAGTAAAACTGACAAAAGTCAATGACAAAGAAAAAATATTAAGGGTGGCAAGGCAGAAGAAAATAATCTACAAGGGAACCCCTATCAGGCTTTCAGCAGATTTCTCAGTAGAAACCTTACAGGCTAGGAGAGAATGGAATGATACAATCAAAATATGAAAGACAAAAACTTTCAGCCAAGAATACTCTATCCATCAAAACCATCCTTTAGATATGATGGAGAAATAAAAGCTTTCCCAGATAAACAAAAGCTGAGAAAGTTCATCACCACTAGACCTTCCTTACAAGAAATGATGAAGAAAGCCCTCATACTTTAAACAAAAAGGCAAAGGTCTACAAATCTTTGAGCAAGGAGATAAACAGACAGACAAAAATCAGAAAACACAGTTGTCTATCAGAACAGGTTAGCAAACACTATTATAACAAAAGATAAAGGGAAGAAATGCATCAAAAATAACTGTAAACACTTCAATTTAGTTACAAAGTCACAATACAAAACAGAATAATTTGTGGGGCTGGACCCAGGGTGTAGTGGTTAAGTTCAGTGTATTCTACCTAGACAGCCTGGGTCTGTGGGTTCAGGTCCTGGGCACAGAGCTACCCCTCATCAGTCATGCTGTTCTAGCGACCCACATATAAAGTAGAGGAAGATTGGCACATATGTTAGCTCAGGGCTAATCCTCCTCAAGCAAAAAATGAGTAAGATTGGCAATAGATGATAGTTCAGGGCTAATCTTCCTCAGGGGGGGAGAAAAACCCAGAATAATTTGTGACAACAATAACTCAGAAGAGGAAGAGGTAAGGGATGGATACTGCTTAGGCTAATGGAGATAAGAGGCTATCAGAAAATGGACTATCTCATCTACAAGAACTTTTATACAAACCCTACAGTAACCACTAAATAAAAAATCAAAGCAAAGCCATAACTCATAAATAAAGAGAAAACTGAGAAAACCATCACAGAAAACCACCAAACTGAAATGGCAGTCAGAAATACAAGGGAAGAGAAACAATGGGACTATAGAACAAACAGGAAAAAAGAGATCAAGTGGCAGTATTAAGCCCTCATATGTCAATAATCACTCTAAATGTAAATGGACTGAATTCTCCAATCAAAAGACACAGAGTAGCTGGATGGATTAAATAACAAGACCCAGCAATATGCTGCCTCCAGGAAACACACCTCAGCTCTAAAGACAAACATAGGCTCAGAGTGAAGGGCTGGAAGACAATACTCCAAGCAAATAGCAAACAAAAGAAAGCAGGTGTTGTCACACAAAGTTGACTTCAAGATAAAAAAGACAATGAGAGAGAGAGAGGGGCAGTATATAATGATAAAAGGAACATTCCACCAAGAAGACGTAAACACTTATAAATATATATGCACCTAACACAGGAGCACCAAAATATACAAAGCAACTATAAACAAACTTAAAGGGAGACGTTAACAGCAACACAATAATAGCAGAGGACCCCAACATACCACTTATATCAATGAATAGATCATCCAGACAGAAAGTCAACAAGGACGTAGTGGATCTAAATGAAACACTAGATGAGATGGACTTAATAGATATATAGAGAACATTCCATCCAAAACTAGCAGAATACACATTCTTTTCAAGTGCACATGGAACATTCTCAAAGATAGACCGTATGTTGGGAAACAAGGCAAGCCTCAATAAATTTAAGAAGATTGAAATCATATCAAGCATCATTTCCAACCACAATGCTATGAAACTAGAAATCAACTACAAGAAAAAAAGCTGGGAAAGTCACAAATATGTAGGATTAAACACGTTATTGAACAACATTGGATCAATGAAGAAATCAAAGGATAAATTTAAAAACACCCGGAGACAAATGAAAATGAAAATACAACATACCAACTCACAGGATGCAGCAAAAGCAGTATAAGTGGGAAATTCATAGCAATACAGGCCCACCTCAACAAACAAGAAAAATCTAAATAAGTAATCTTAAACTATGCCTAACAGAACTAGAAAGAGAAGAACAAAAAAATCCCAAAATTAGCAGAAGGAGAGAAATAATAAAAACTAGAGCAGAAAAAAATGAAATAGAGACTTAAAAAACAGCAGAAAGGATCAATGAAGCTAAGAGCTGGTTCTTTGAGAAGATAAACAAAATTGACAAACCCTTAACCAGACTTGCTAAGAAAAAAGAAAGAAGGCTCAAATAAATAAAATTAGAAATGAAAGAGGAGAAATTACAATGGATACCACAGAAATACAAAGGATTATAAGAAAATACTATGAAAAACAATACGTCCACAAATTGGAAGCCTAGAAGAAATAGATAAATTCTTAGACTCACACAACCTTCCAAAACTGAATCAAGAAGAAATAATCTGAATAGACCAATCACAAGTAAAGAGATTGAAAGAGTAATCAAAAAGCACAAGTCCAGGACCAGATGGCATCTTTGGAGAATTCTACCAAACATTCAAAGATTTAATACCTATCCTTCTAAAACTGTTCTAAAAAATTGAAGAAGATAGAACATTTCCTAACTCATTCTATGAGGCCAACACTACACTGACAGCAAAACCAGGAAAGGATAGAAGAAAGAAGGAAAATTACAGGCCAGTATCACTGATGAACACAACATGAGGCTGGCCCCATGGCCGAGTGGTTGGGTTCGCATGCTCCACTTCAGCAGCCCAGGGTTTTGCCCGTTCAGATCCTGGGTCTGGACATGACACTGCTCATCGAGCCATGCTGAGGTGGCGTCCCACATAGCACAGCCAGAAGGACCTACAACTAGCATATACAACTATGTACTGGGGGGCTTTGGGGAGAATGAGTACATAAAATCAAAAACAAAAATCCTCAACAAAATACTGGCAAATCGAATACAGCAACACATTAAAAGAATCATACACCACAATCAAGTGGGATTTATACCAGGGATGCAGGGATGGTTCAACATCTGCAAATCAATCAATATGATACACCACCTTAACAAAATGAGGAATAAAAATCCATCTCAATAGATGCAGAGAAAGCATTTGACAAGATTTAACATCCATTTGTGATAAAAACTCTCAATAAAATGGGTATAGAAGGAAAGTACCTCAACACAATAAAGGCCACATATGACAAACCCACAGCCACCATCATACTTAATGGTGAGAAACTGAAAGCTATCCCTCTAAGAATAGGATCAAGGGAAGAGTGCCCACTCTCTCCACCCCTATTCAACATAGTACTGGAGGTTTTGGCCAGAGCAATAAGGCAAGAAAAAGAAATAAAAGGTATCCACATTGGAAAGGATGAAGTGAAACTCTCCCTGTTTGTGGATGACATGATTCTATATATAGAAAACCATGAAGAATCCACCAGAAAACTATTAGAAATAATCAACAACTACAGCAAAGTTGCAGGGTACAAAATCAACTTTAAAAAAATAAGTTGCATTTCTATACACTAGTAATGAACTAGCAGAAAGAGAAGTCAAGAATACAACCCCATTTACAATTGCAACGAAAAGAATTAAATATCTAGGAATAAATTCAACCAAGGAACTGAAAGACCTATACACTGAAAACTATAAGACATTATTGAAAGAAATCAAAGACATAAAGAAATGGAAAAATATTCCATGCTTATGGATTGGAAGAACATAGTTAAAATGGCCATATTACCTAAAGCAATCTACAGATCCAATGTAATCCCAATCAGAATCCCAATGACATTCTTCACAGAAATAGAAAAAAAAATCCTAAAATTTATATGGAAAACAAAAGACTCCAAATAGCCAAAGAAATCCTGAGAAAAAAGCACAAAGCTGGAGGCATTACAATCCCTGACTTCAAAATATACTACAAAACTATACTAATCAAAACAGCATGGTACTGGTACAAAAACAGACTCACAGATCAATGGGACAGAATTGAAAGTCCAGAAATAAAACCACACATCTATGGACAGCTAATCTTCAACAAGGGAGCCAAGAACACACAATGGAGAAAGGAAAGTCTCTTCAATAAACGGTGTTGGGAAAACTGGACAGCCACGTGCAAAAGAATGAAAGTAGACCATTCCCTTACACCATGCACAAAAATTAATTCAAAATGGATTAAAGACTTGAATGTAACACCTGAAACCATAAAACTCCTAGAAGAAAATATAAGCAGTACACTCTTTGACATCGGTCTTAGCAGTGTCTTTTCAAATACCATGTCTACTCAGGCAAGGGAAACAAAAGAAAAAGTAAACTAATGGGGCTACATCAGACTAAAAAGCTTTTGCATGGCAAAGGAAACCATGAACAAAATGAAAAGACAACCGACCAACTGGGAGAAAATATTTGCAAATCATATATCCAACAAGGGGTTAATTTCCAAAATATATACAGAACTCATACAACTCGACAACAAAAAAACAAACTACTTGATCAAAAAATGGGCAGAGGATACGAAGAGACATTTTTCCAAAGAAGATATGCAGATGGCCAATAGGCACATGAAAAGATGTTCAACATCACTAATTATTAGGGAAATGCAAATCAAAACTACAATGAGATATCACCTCACACCTGTCAGAACAGCTATAACTAACGAGACAAAAAATAGCAAATGTTGGAGAGGATGTGGAGAAAAGGGAACTCTCATACACTGCTGGTGGGAGTGCAAACTGATGCAGCCACTATGAAAAACTGTAGGAAGATTTCTCAAAAAATTAAATAGAAATACCATATGATCCAGCTAACTCACTCCTGGGTATTTATCCAAAGAACTTGAAATGAACAATTCAAAGAGATTTATGCACCCCTATGTTCATTATAGCATTATTCATAATAGCCAAGATTTGGAAGCAACCCAAGTGCCCATCAAATGATGAATGGATAAAGATGTGGTATACATATACAATGGAATACTACTCAGCCATAAAAAAAGACAAAAATTGTCCCATTTGCAACAATATGGATGGACCTTGGGTGTATGATGTTAAGTGAAATAAGCCAGACAGAGAAAGACAAACACTGCATGATTTCACTCACACGTGGAAGAGAAATAAATACATGGACAAAGAGGACAGATTAGTGGTTACCAGAGGGGAAGGGGGTTTGGGAGGGTAAAGTGGTAAAGGGGCACATATGTATGGTGATGGACAAAAATTAGACTATTGGTGGTGTGCACGATGCAGTTTATACAGAAACTGATAAATAATAGCATACACCTGAAATTACGCAATGTTCTAATCCATTAGGACCTCAATAAAATAATTTTTAAGAAACCAAAAAAAAGAAAACATGTCAAGTCACGCTATCATGCTCCATGACAGTGTTCTTCAAGAATGTGTCCAGTTTCTTGAGCGCTGTGAATTTTATCACAGGAACATGCCTGGCATGCATTCTGGAAAGAATGCAGTCACATACGAATCCAGACAGTCAAAAGCTTTGGTTTACGAGATTATAGGATGGAATATGTAGTAACGTCTGATAATGGCTTTTATCAAAATAGCTTTGTTACCTATATTTCACACATTTTTAAATCTATGTTTATCTTTGACATCTTTACATTTATTACATGTTGAACTTTGTACACTTAAAATTGTAATAAATATTCTGTTTGAGGAAGTTTTCTATTTAATTAAGAAGAGTAGGGAGCATGCACTATGAGCTAAATCACTTTTGCATTCTCTCTGCCAGTAACATCGCCAAGTCTAGCCCTCAAGCAACAATTGCTAGAATGACATCTTTGTATAAGCAAGAAAGCCTAAACAGCAGTTTATATTCTACTTTAGGCTGTAGAAAAGGGTGTGGCATGAGCCAATGAACTGTTGGAATGGATGTGTTTGCATTCCTCTGCTGACTGGTATGGAAATATTGCTAGCCCAGGGCTGGACCATTTCTCAGTCAGCAGATAAAGACAGGTCCACTGTGCCATCTCAGGATGGCCTGTGCTGTCCAATAAGACCAATTCTTACCTTAACTGTATGCCTCCACTTCACTTTTTTAATCCTTTAACTTTCTGGGTCTCAACAAAGTCAAGCTTTGACCTTGGCCTAAGCTCTTTTAGAAGTACAGGTACTAAGTGGATGAGAAGTTTTTCATGGTTCTTTTCAGGTTAGGAGGTTTAGTTTGTGACAGCTTTTCTTCCAAAATTTGGTTGATTGGTTGATCTTAAGTTTAATAATCTCTATTTCCCTCCACGTACCATTTTTGATTTTCCAAAATTGATTGTGCCTCCTTGTGAATACTCACAAACATCCAGCATGGAAGTTCTCTAATGTGTTCAGTTTAGGGAAAAATAAGCAGTGAACTGATGATGAAAAGACTAAGGTACGAGTTGCAGAGTTCCACAGTCCAGCTTTAGGCCTTAAGAAATTCATCTACGCCTTGAGGTCTCACAGTCGTTTGAACTGCTAGATGCTCTTTACAATTACTTCTGGCTGTAACATCTGATTCTGTATAAGCCATATGGAAGAAAGCTGCCTTTCTTCTTTCATAACCTGCATGTATAAACAAGTCAGTCAGGAAACGAAATATATAATTGTATTTCAAATGAATGTCTTCTGATATTTTGCCTTACAGTAAATGTTAACCTCTAAGGTCAATGCTGTTATCTTATGCTTGGACTCTATAACATATTGCTTACCGCTAGGACATTTGGGTTTTTGTCTTTTTATTCTTGGAGCTTTCGCTTGCACTCCAGCTACGAATGTACGTAAGGCAGTCCTTGTTCTCTGCTATGGTTATGCATAAATTAAGAATTTTGTAAATATTTAGAAAGTATCTATATCTCTTAACTTCCCCTTTTAGTTTATCTACCAATGTGTGTATTTGTTGAGGAAGGAGAGATTTGCTTTTAATTCTTCCCTAAAAGGATAGATCAAAAATGATATGTAAGTGATATATACTCCTGGAGTTTTATTAACAGGCTATTATAATGTGCATTTTTTATCAATTATTCTTGAAATAATTACAGCCTCTCCTGCCCCAGAGGTGAAGGCCTCCAGCTGCCAGTTGGCCAGAAGTCTGGAAACAGAGGAGCAGGTGAGGCGAAGATGAAGCGGAGATTTCGCTCCATGATTTACTTCACAGCCCACCTTGGATCCCCTCCACGTCCAAATCTCAGTAGTTAATCAAATGTCTGCTGCCATTAACAGAACAGAGCGGAAGTAACAGATGCCACAGCTACTTCTGTAACTAACTCACCAAATCGAATCATCAGTCTTTATACCCTCCTTTTATTTAATACAAGGAGGAGAGGTCATGCAGACTTTCCAAAAGGACAAAGCCACAGAGGACAGGAAGACAATCTCCAGTTTGTAAAGCTTTCTCTTGAAGTGTTTTCTTTTTCTGCCTTCAAAGGGTCTATTTAAGAGATAGTCGTGTTTACTGCTACAGAATGTATCACAAGATAAGAAATGAAAAATCTATCTTCCTTACCATCCTCTCGTTTCTTCCCTTTGTTTATCTTTTATTTTCTCCCTTTTGTCAAATATAGGGACACTTCTCCGATAGCTGGCGGTTGAAACCACAAGCGGGTGTAAAAGATGCACACCAACCTTTTAGCAATGTCAGGTAAGCTAACTCTGTGATTATCAAGGCCACTTGAGAAACCATTTAACCATGCATTTCTGCAAATAGAGATAACACTTATCAATAAAAAGTGACTCTCAAATTGGTAAAGCCAGAGAACATTTAAGAGGACTCACCCAACACACTGGATCTATAAAATTTGCAGAACACAGTGAGCTTTATTGTATACTGACAGTAACCCGTATCCTTTTCTTTTACACTCTCTTTGACCTCAATAGAAAATAGTGACTGAGGAGCTGGCCCAGAGGTGCAGGGGTTAAGTTCGCACTTTCCGCATCTCGGCGGCCCTGGGTTCGCTAGTTCAGATCCCGGGTGCGGACATGGCACCGCTTGGCAACCCATGCTGTGGTAGGCGTCCCACATATAAAAGTAGAGGAAGGTGGGCATGGATGTTAGCTCAGGGCCAGTCTTCCTCAGCAAAAAAAAGAGGATGATTGGCAGCAGTTAGCTCAGGGCTAATCTTCCTCATAAAAAAAAAGAAAGAAAATAGTGACTGAAATTTTAAAGATGTGCAATATATTTATTATTCAAAATGTTCTGTGATGCTGGGAATTAAATATACTCTTAACTCTACAGGACACTTGCTTTTCTGTATCCGTAATCATTTTATATTGGAAAAATAGAACCAGGCATTAGCCAGCAGGTAATTAATTAATTAGCCATAGGTATAGAGTGGTCTTGTTTTAACCCCCTGGGGTGGGGGTTGAGTCTTTACAAGGCGATTACTTTATACTTGAATCCACTATTAATTGAGGTTCTTTTGGTTGTTTAATTAAATCAGCTCCCTTGGATTTGGGCCAAGACTGATCCATCTCGTACTGACATCCTGTCTACAACACCATAATGTGTACATATTGGAAAAGGAATTGCCTTCCTAGGAAAAAATTCTTAGAAAATAGAGTTCTATGTACACTTCTAGTATGAAAGATAAGCATTTGTTGGTTTAAGTAGGACCTGCCAATAACTTGATTATGAACATTATTAGGTGAACATATAAACTGAGTCCAAGTCCTTGTTCAAAAGTGAAATTTTCACATTTGTGAAATTAAACCCATCATTATCAATGACTGGGTACCTCAGTTCAAAGAAACCAGTGGCTAAAATTGTACTGTGCGACAGGACCTGAGTGAGATGTGTGAGAAAGCATTTATTTTTATTATTATTTTGTTTCCAATTATTTTAGTACAAGAGGCAAATGCTTAAAATAAAGGTTACACGACCAAAGCTTTCACCAGCACTCGTGGCAACTCCTCTAAACAGTCTGTCCACAGAGTGTCCACAGACTGTTGAAGAGTTTGTCAAGACTCCCCAGGAAATTACTGGCTGGTTAGTGCTTCTGTCTCTGCCTCAAAAGGTCAGAGGCTATTCTGTGAAGACTCAACCTCTTGATCCCAGTTTTTAACTTGCCAAAGCCATCTCCTATAGTTTATGCATTTCGTGTGTGGAAAGGAGAACATATACTTTGGGGAATATAAGATGTTTAGTCCATCTTTACGTCAGGAAATACCATATTTATAGCAAGAGATGGTCACACCCTAACATTGTAAAAGCAAAAGAAAGCTTCAGGAAAGACTCATAACAGAAATACTTTACTAAAAAAATTCTGTTAAAATACAATGCCACATAACTAAGTCTTATGCTTAGGAGTGCCCTTATTTTGTGTGTTGACTAGAAAAGGCAAAACTTTTTCTGTAGTTAATACGGCATTTTTGTTTCCAGATCTTTTCTTCCTGTACTGATTCATTATGTTTAAACTGTTTCAACAAAACGCCAAACAGAGGTGAGCTATACATGATTCGACTGAGATGCTGAAGGTAGTTATTACGCCCTTCCAGAAAGTAAGGGGACTGTTTCTAACAAAGTATATAAGATTTACAATGAAATTATTGGCAAAATTGTAAAATTATTCTGGAAATAATTATGTGGAATATAAAATGGAAAATCATAAATGCATTCTTCTATAATATGTATAAATATGACAAATAGATTTGTTAAATTAAAACCGGCATTATGATAAACATTTGGAATGCATCTGCAACAATGAGCCCAGGGATCGGACTAGTTCATCTCTTGAATCATAAAACTGAGGCTCATTGAGATTAAGATGATTTGCCCAAGATCACAGAGCCAAATAGTGGCAAAGTCAGATCAGAATCCAGGGCTTCCGGCTCAATTCTTGTGTTCTTTCCACTCTACCCTTAGGGTTTTTTTCAAGTTATTCTGACTCTATCAATGCTAAGCATTTCTGTTTCCAGAGCTATGACTTCCACTGCTTCCGTTGCTACTGATTGTTTAATTGTTCATTTACCAAGCTTTTCCCAAAGTACACTCAGCACGCACATTGCTGGGCTGGCCTAAATTATAATATATGCAGTTTCCAAAAGTGTGCTGGAGGAGACTTGAGTAGGCACCACATGGCATCTGCAGCAGGCACAGATTTAGCCATGGTACAATCTGGGTTGGGCACAAAGATCATTGACTCACCTGTTGTTTCATCGCCTCTTTAAAAAATCACTTTTTATGATCCTTCTTCAAGTTAGTGACTTTCTTCTCTACGTTATAGTCTCTGGCCACCAACCACAGTAAAAACAGCTGTCGGAATGCTGCTCTGCACCTAAACTGCAAAGGGCTCTGTATTGAGGTACTTATTCAGAAATCACAGTAGAGGGCCAGCTGCTTCCACACGTATTTACAGAGTGTTACCAGAGACTTTTCAGGCTCCATAAAGCTTTACCTTCACTTGCAGAATCTATTTGAGCCAAGACCTTAAACGCTTACACTCTTCGACAAGATTGATTACGCGGTTTAGCTTAGATCTTGGGGAGGAAAAATGAAAAGCAAGCCAAGAACAAGAGAACAGATTGAGTCCCTGTTACCGACCTTCTTTTTTCTCTTTGTATTAGTAACTCTCAGTACTCACTCTACATCAGAATCAGCTGGTAAACTTTTCAAAACTGGAGATGCCTGGGCCCTAACCCCTAAAGATTCTGTTTCAATTTATGGGGATGGGAGTGGAAGGGAGGTGTCAGTTTTTAAAAGTCCCCTGGGTGATTCTAATGTGTAGCCAAGGTTGAGAACCATTTTTCTAGCCTGACCTGCCTCTGGGTCTCCTGGAGAATGGAAAAAAATAAAGTATTTTATTGTTTAAACTTATTTGAGCTAGATTTTTCTGTAACTTGTGTCTAAAAGCTCCCGAACCATACTCACCACACTGAGGCCATACATTTTGAGTATTCTCTAAGAGGTGATGAATTTTATGCATATTCCCAACACTTTAGTCATCCAGTCTTCCTTGAGACCCCGTATCACTCCTCGGGTTCCTGTGAATAGGACAAAGTTAGTTGAGCTTTGTGAGGACATGGCCTGAAACCTTGACTTCATTAGCATTAACTGCTCATCCAGTCATTTGAAACTGCAGCAGTTACTCATGAGACTGGGTGTGCTTTCATATCTTGGGAGAGCATTCACTCATGTAAAAGCAAATGGAGAATTAAATTGCTCTAACCAAATGAGCCACCCTAAGTCTAAGGCTTGCTCCCTGCTTCTTGGCAACACCACAAGATAAACACCAATGCATACGGTGACTCACACAGAAAACATATTCCTCAATTTTAGGATTTCCTCTATATTCATAGAAGGTTGTTTCGTAAAAACTCAATAATAACAGAAAAATAAAAACGAAAATGAAAACAGCAGCAGCATTTATTCATGCTTAAACTTAAGTAAACTTAAGTGTGAAAGTGAGACAACCTAATTTTTTTCTCCAGTGAGAAATGCTAATCTATGTACTGCACTATTTCAGCTTTGCCCCTTTCCAGTCATAAACCTGGTTATACGAAAAACTCCATAAAAAATAAATACATTAGTTCTTGATAATCCCCCCAGCACTGCATTCTACCTATCGGCCCGACTTATTCTGAGTTGTTGGCTTACATCATTCTCTAGAATAAAGACAAAAGAAATTCAAATTCAAACCGGATGGTCCATATCACATCGGGGGATCGGGACAGTTGATTTACTCATATAATCTCTTTAAACATCTACCAGGAGAGGTTCTAAGACAGAATTTATTGCCTCCTCCTGCCATCTTTGGGACCACAAAAAGCAACGCAAAATCCTTCTATGAAATCTGAAACTCCAGTCACTGATTTCCTGGCTGATGTCATTTCAAAGGCACAGCATAGCCCTGTGATGGTTGCAGCGGAAATCTGCCTCTCTGTGGGGTTTCCATCTGTTTGCCATCAGAAGGAACCTCTTTGGAGAGCCCCATAAACGCAGAGCACCCATCCCTCCCCATGGGGCCCGGAGTCTTGGATTAGTGTTTTTCAGATCAAATGTTGTTAGGATTGAACGTGCTTCAGTTTTCCCAGAATAAGAAGGTATACAGAATTACATTGCTGTAACTTTAGTTTTCACTTCTGTTTGGCTTATCATAGACTATTTTGTAAAAATTTTCCATATGATTCTGAAACTACTATGCCAATGTTACCAAAATGAAAATTCAGTTACTGAATTTCTTTCCTTTGGGAGAAGAGTTTTCTATATGACTTTATGTAGTGCACTTCTCATAAAACACATTGCATTCAAAGCAATTCTTTCTGAGCTCTTTAGGTCTGAAGCTGCTTAAAAATGTAAATATTAAGTATCAAAAAGCTATTTATTCACTTCTCATTAAGGATCAACAGAGATGATGTAAGAGGTTAAAGCAAAGAAAATAAATTATAATGACAAGAGGTGTCAAAACTGATCTTTTGCTGATCTGCTTCAATACAGATAATCCACTGCAGATAACTGGGGATTCACAGTGGCATCAAGTTATAACTCACTGGGGCTGAGCGCATTCATCCAGCAGTAAATGCATAATGGTCACCTTTATTGTTGGAGAAACAAAGCTTGAATTAATTCCACAGGAATGTTTAATAAAGGAAAAGATTCCATGAAGATCAGCCTTTTTCTCATCTCCATTCTCCCCTGCAGATATTAAAGCTTTCACAGCGCCTGAACAAAAACAGACTCTCCATTATATTCTTCGAGGAATAATTTATTAAATGTGTTTTTATAAATTGGACTTTCTGTGTTTATGTGCCATTTCCTCCAAGAAGGCTGACTATAAGGATGAAATAGAAATAACATCACTTTTCAATATTCCTCAAGCCCCAGTGCCTACAAAAGACAAAAATATAAAGGTCTTTTTATTCATTCTGTCAAATAGCAGTTTGCTTCCATAAGGTTTCCAGGAGTTCAGTATCAAATGAGGCACGGTCCCCATTGGGCAATAGAGAGGGTAAGTTTTCCTCACTCACTGGGGAGAAGGAAAGATGAATACAGAACCAAAGGATGTGAAAGAATGGAGAGGGGATGAAGGAACCTCAGGACAGAGAGGAAGGCACGAGAGAGAGGCCAGGTGAAGAAAGGTGTTGAAAAACTTGCCTTTAATGGGAAAATGACATTATGACCACTACATTCACATGACTTAAACATGAGATATGTTTACCACAGTATTTTCTAAAGCATGGCGAACACATGACATAGTTGAATGAGATGAATTTAGCTGGTACCTAGAAGAACATTTTTTAATAGCCACGTATTTTATCGCATGCATGTAAACATACACATGACACATCAAACTTGAAATTTCATGGATTCTTTTACATGAGATGAGGCTAAAATAAAAATGACTTGACTGAAAGAAAATATTGAATAATAAGCACATAGTACTTGGCTGTGGCAAGAAGTCTGTCAGCGGGCCAGCCTGGTGGCGTAGCGGTTAAGTTCGCACCTTCCGCTTCCTGGGGTTCACCAGTTCGGATCCCGGGTGCGGACATGGCACCACTTGGCAAAAGCCATGCTGTGGTAGGCGTCCCACGTACAAAGGAGAGGAAGATGGACACAAATGTTAGCTCAGGGCCAGTCTTCCTCAGCAAAAAGAGCAGGATTGGCAGTAGTTAGCTCAGGGCTAATCTTCTTCTTCTTCAAAAAAGAACAAGTATGTCAGCAATACTTGAATGATGAGAGTTTAAGAAACCTTGGTTTGGGCAAATGGAACACAGAATTTCACGTGAGGATGTGAGAGAAACCTACTCTTCACTGAGCAAAAGTGGGATTTTTACCCATTATTGACTCAGTAAGTATTTGTCAAGGGCCTTCTATTTTCGGAAAGCTAACCACATTTTAATTCAGAGATTTTTGCCAGTTAGTGTGAAAATTTCCTCAGAAGAATGTTGCTTAACAAATTTAGGAGAAAACAATTTTAAACTTTCTAGATTTCTGTTTCCTTGTGTAAAAAGTTGAGATTTTAGACTAGATATTTCTTCACATTTCCTTACAATTCTAATCTGTTGTGATCCTATGATTTTTATTTTCCATTTTCCACAAGTTCTTTTTGGTGGGTGACGAATCCTACCAGTAGAGGGGGCCTCACTCTGCTTGAAAAGTGTTCTGAAGGCAGAAGGGATGGTTTGCTCCCCTCCAAAGAGGATCGCCCCTCCACTAGTTTACTGAACACCCTGTTGCTTTTCTCTGAGTTAGTAATTTTAAAATGAGACCACTAGCCTATGGATCGGCCTGGCAGTGGACACGCCATCACAATTCAGTCTGAGAGCCAGTCTTGAGCTTTTGCAAGGATCTGGTGAGCCAGCGTACACCACAGCTTGCTAAAATAGTGAATATTCTAATTGTTACCACATTTTTCATTATGTGTGTAATAGTTCTGGGCTGCCTAGGCAGGGGTTCAATTGTGTTCATTTTGAGTTGGATTCAAAGTTTTAGAGTTGGAAGTATTCTTAAGAGCATTTGTTCCAACTCCCTCCTATCACAAGTGAAGTAAAGACCCTCAAAGAACTTATGCCCACAGATATTAGGGTGAAAATAGGACTATTCAGCTTATGTTTTAAAAAAAGCCATTTGCAGCCTGTTTAGTCCTGACTGCTCCTAGGAACTGCATGGCAGGTCATTTAACCTCTGGCCTCAGTTTCCTTTTCTGTAAAATAAAAGCACAGAACCAGATAACCACTAAAATCAGTTCAGCTCTATTTTCTCAGCCTCTCTGCCTCTAAATGATGCTCGCTTTGCCTTCAATTTGCAGACAATTCTAAGGCTTCTTCCTTGCTTTATTGTTCATTCATCTTATTTAAATTTATAAATGTGATTTACATTTATCAATATAGAAGGGATTAAAATTCAACTACACCAGAACAAAAAGTTATGACTTCAAAAATATAATCCAGGACAATAAGAGAATGTGGAAAAGTGAAAACAGTATTTAAGTTGCAGAATTGCGAATGAATTGTCTTTTTAAAAAAAACGTTTATAACTATTGTGTAATAAACGTAATTCAAGAGGATGAAAAAATCCATCTAAAAGGCAAAGCGGAGGTTAACAAATATCAAACCGTGGCAACCAGAGATTTTAGGAGGTGGAATGGAAGCATCAGCAGACCCACAAGCACTGACGCCCAGCTCCCCCACTCCTGGTGTACTTCAGCCTTTCAATAAAGCTTCCCATTTCTCAGGATATTAAATTTGAGTCCAGGGAAAGCCAGACATCATGTAATCACAGTTTGGAATTACAGTGTATATCTAATAAAAGCCCACAGAACTTGCCAAAAAAAATTCAGAATCTTTTAAAGAGCTGTGTGTTTGCTAAGAAGGAGGGAGGGAGGAAAGGAACCACGTGTAAAGGAAACCTTTCACAGAACCAAGGCAACTCCAGACCAGGCACAGAGACTGGCAGGTGGCTGAAAACTACCCGGGCTCCTTCAAGGGACAGCTCCCCCTTGAAGGAAAGGGAGGAAGGGGGACAGGGAATCAGACTCCACTGCAGAGAAAAGGTACCTTTGTTCAGACTGGACCCGAGGGAGGCCACCCCACCCTCTCCCACCCTCTCCTCCCGCTGGCATCGCTGCCCTGTGGAGAGGGCAAGGTTCTTCCTCTGATTGCCATGTAAAATTAATGCAGAAGAGAGTTGTGATGACGTGCCCTACACATTTGGGTTAATTCTACTGGAGACACAGGGCCAACTTCAGGGCAGCTAGGCAGTCACACAGGGCTTTGCACACAGAAGGGCCCCCATGCTTGGTTTAATCCTCTGCTGTCACTGTTTTGAAATTCTTAATCATCTATGAACAAGGGACCCCACACTTTGATATTGCACTGGGCCTCAAAAATGATGTGGCTGGTTTTGGCTGGGAATTTTGTGAGGCTGTTCATTTTACTGCATACAGTTCTTAGATCACTGCTCCTTGGTTAACCTGTTCAACACACTTAGCCGTGGCCTGCTGCGCGCTGAGGGCCTGTGTCTTCCTACGTGTTCCATGCTGCAGCCTGTAGGCCTTTTCCATGAGGATTAGTCCTGCTCCCCTTCTAAACTCACAAAAACAGAGCCTGTGTCTTGTCATATACCACCCAGCAGGCCTTTTATCTCTTCACCAAATGTCCAGAGACTCTTGCTCTTTAGATGTGGTGCACTAAGGATGCCCTACACTTTTAGAACCAACATGAAGAGCATTAGAGTCCTTCTTAAAACTTTGCCTGGGGCAAAGATTAGTGTAAGCTCTTGCTTCGCAGAGGGCTCCACGTGATCTTGATCAGGCCTGTGTGTGGCAAACAGCAAGGCGGCCCCAGTGTTCCTCTGCGTCTTGCTCAGACCTCTGTTGACCCTGAGCACTTGGTTTTCTGCAGGTCTGGCTCTGCTTTAAGGCTGAAAGTGGTACCTTTGAGTGGCTAAAATACCACAATTGGGCTATAATTCTGGACTATTTCTACGGCCAAAACCCATGGGCTACAGCAAGAACTGGTAACCTTCCCACCCCATCCTCACACACAGAACGCCTACGAAGGATGGGATGGCCCTTGGATAACATAGCTCCTTGAATATGCCAGCAATCTCCTTCCTCCCCCCCAAGCAGAAAAGAAAGCAGACACTGTTCTGCACAAAAATGGGGCTCATTGCCTCAAAAGAGGGGGGAGGAGAGGGAGGAAAGTGGAAAAGAAGAGGAAAGCACCTTGCAAATTTGGCAAATACCTCTCAATATCAATTTAGACTGTATGGTCCCTGAAAATTAACGTGGTCACTGGATGAGGCTGGCAGATATAATAAAAGAGGTGAGGGAATGAGTATGCTTATGGCTCACCCTGGTAGAAATAAGGAAAAATGAATCTGACCAGTAGACTTCCGGTCTGCCCCTCCCCATGTAACAAAGAACCCTCCTCCTTGACTGTTTTGTGAGGTGTAAACAGCAAGGGGCACCGCTAACCTTTTTTTTTTTTTTTTGGGGGGAGGAAGATTAGCTCTGAGCTAACTGCTGCCAACCCTTCTCTTTTCGCTGAGGAAGACTGACCCTGAGCTAACATCCATGCCCATCTTCCTCTACTTTATATGTGGAACACCTACCACAGCATGGCTTGCCAAGCGGTGCCATGTCCGCACCCAGGATCTGAACCGGCGAACTCCGGGCCGCCAAAAAGGAACGTGCGCACTTAACTGCTGCGCCACCAGGCAGCCCCCTTTTTTTCTGAAGTCTCGTATAGTTTCTACACACCAAATGACTGGAGACGGATGTGAGTGGAGTTTTTGCAAAGGAAAGGGGTGTGCACCTGAGGGCTAATGAGCTAGCTGTGGCCCAGGTTGGGAATGAGAATCCACAGGCATTTTCTTCCTGTGAACAGGCCTACATGGTTGAAGTACATCCCTTTTGAGATTCAGAGCAAAGCCTAAATTAGCTAAAGTCCTGATTTTTCATCTGCTAGAGAAGGGACAGAAAAATTTTCCCTTTGTCCCTTCTAGATTCTTTGTCTGGCCTAATAATTAAATTGGCATAAGACAGATTAACAGGAAAAAAAATCAATTTTGTATGTACGGGAGCCTCATAAAAACATGAGACTCAAAGGCAAGTTGGGCAGTTGAGGCCCATATGCCATCCTGAACTAAGGAATGGCAGAGGGCCTGAGGCTTCAAAGCGGAGGAGGGTCATTCACAGGATGATGAGAAGAGCAGATGTTTGCCTGCCATGCAGGTAAGTCTTTCAGATAAAAAAGTTCTCTCTGGCAATAGCTCTCTTTCTGGTACAGGCCTTCTATTTAAATTCTTTTAAGCAGCTAAAGAAGAGGTAAAAGTTCTTCCTGAATCTGCTGGGTCTTCATTGTCTTCGGCTCAAAATAATCCACATGCCAATGTGGCACATTTAGGGGTAGCCTATTCTGTTCCCTTTCACTGCACAGTTCTTTCCAAAACCATGGAGCCTTAGATGGACACAATCTCTGGTCCAGGAGAGGAACATCACCTTGTCGAGGTGAGCCCAGGATCATTCTCTCACCCCAGTGCTTAAAAGCTCTACCACCCACTGTTTCAGTGGAGCTGAGTTCAGACTGAGTTCTGGTCTCTCTCTCCTGTTGCAACAGCTTTGGATAACGTCTTCCTCACGTGTTCAGCTTTGTCCCATGCAATTTTTGCTTTGACATCAACAATGTAAACACAGACAACCAAAATATGTTCGTTCCTGCAAACCCTGATGGCTTTGCAGCACGAAAAGATCGGTGACTAAATTGCATGAGGCAAATTGCCTCTTGGTTTGCGCATCTCCCTGGGGGATTCTGGGAAGGTGCATCTGGATCAAAGCTGACACCAGAAGGAGGGATGTCACCAACCACTCTCTGTAACTGAGACATCGTCAGGGAGCAGAAAGCTGGGCAGCTGCTGGCTGAAGTACAGCCGTACCCGATTTCACAGAACCCGACAGAGCACTCGTCCCACAGCAGGCACTGCTCTAAGCGCTTTCCAAATAATAAACATTTAATTCTTACAATAATCCCATGAAGCAGATTTTACTAATAGCCCCATGTTTTCGAGTGGCACACCTCTGGCCACAGAAAGCTTAAGTAAACTTGCTTAAGCTCATGTAGCTGGTAAGCATAGAGCCCTAGCATTTCTGTTCTAGCAACTGTGTTTTAATGCCAGTCCTGCAGCTAGAACCAGAGTACAAAATCCCAAGGCGTGGGGCAGGCCCAGTGAGGCCTGATCAGGAAACCAGGTATGTTAGAGAAGTCTCCACGTCTCTACCAGAGAGCAGGTCCCTATTTCAGAACTAAAGCAGCCCATGACAGCGGCCACAGCATCCACCCACAATGTCCTCTATCCCATTCTGTGCCAGTATCCACCCCCCCCCCACCCCCCCACGTCTCCTAAGGTTGAAGGGGATTCCTACATAAAAAGCTCTGTAGATCCTTTCTGCAAATTTGCTTTCACAATGAGCACAAGCGGGGCAGTTCCAGGAGAAAAGCCTGTTTTTCTGCAAAGGGTTGTACACAGGTGGTAGTGTCTGAGAACAAGTGAACAGTAACCAAGTTCTTTCCTCCCCTCGGTTCTGAAGCTCAGGGTGACCTTCGCTGATCTCTGCAGTCTATGTCGAAAATGAAATGGCAGCTTTGACTGCCATGGAGGGCAAACCAGATTCCACATTCAGTGTGCCCAGCTCCTTTTCTCCTCGCCCCTTGCTCCCTTCCAAACAACTTGCTTCCTTTGCTGCTTCAAAATGCGTGGGAGAAAACCTCTGGCAGAGGGAGCTAATGCTTGCACAAAGGAAAGAAAGGGCAGCTTGCACCTCAACTGCACAAAACGGATCCCTTCCCTGGGTCCCACCGACGTCCCCCACCGCGGGGCCCCAGGAGGTCCCTGGGCGGCCTAGGCAGGAGGAGACCCGGCCTAGGCAGGAGGAGACCCCAGCTGTGGTGCCCAGCTCACCATCATTCTCTGAACCTTCCTTGTTCCACCTGTGAAAAGCGAACCACAATATCCATGCTTTGTACACTCCTGGGCTGTGAGGCTCAAATGAGATAATGTATGTAAAGCGTCTTCGTAAACCGTAAAATGCGCTACAAATGTAAGGGATTATTATAAACCACAATACAGCGATGTTTTATGCTTTTATAAAACTACTGGCTGGAACTGCAGGAAGGGGAATCCCTCTGGTGATTTTTATTTTGGAAACAGGAGGACTTGGGTTTGCCTCCTTGCCAGGAATCGGATTCCTGGCAGCAGCTGTTTATTCCATTTCGCTGGGCGACGCACATATGGCCCCCGCGCGCCTCCCGCGGAGCTGACAATATGTACTACTTTGTGTGAGCACATCAAGGAAAAGTCTTTTCGCCTCCCTCGCTATTTCTAACTTGCCAAGTCTAACACCTAGGAAACCGAGACTTTCAAGTCGCACTTCACCACGGCAGCGTTTGTTTTTTCAGATGAGATTTTTTTTCCTCCTTAGCAACCAGAAATTTACAGCCAGACTCTCACCATAAAAACAGCATTCCCTTGAGCAGATTTTAAAAACTCGGATGCTGCTTTTATAAAGCTTTGCCGTGGTTAAAATGAATATGATATTAATATTTGTCCCCAGACTGAGTTTGGACCGGCCGAAAAGGATGAAGCTACGAGCGGGTTCCCTTTTCCGTGTCCCCGCAGCGCGCGGATGCGCGGGCGCGCAGGGTCTCCCGGCCGCAGGTTGCCGCCGTGTCAGCTCTGCGCAAAAACCTGCACCCGCGCGTTGTAGGTAACCGCTCGCTGCAACTTGAGGTGTTTTGAGATCGTTCTTTGTCTAAGAACTGCTACGTACTTGCTTGTAAATGTCAACGGGAATTCTGAACCTTCAAAAAAGTAACTGTTTGACTAATTTCCGGTTCCATGGAGCAAATACACCACCCTGTGTATTTAGGATCTGGTGCTGACAGCCAGGCCGTGGCAAGCGTCAAGGTTATAGGATCATAAATGGGATTAGATAACCCAGACAGTGTGGCTCAGACTCCAGCACTTTTAAAATATTATTAAAACCCCAGACAAAGGCAAACAATTTTGAAGGGAAAGTAAGCTATAACAGACCCCCAACAAAGAGAAAGGAATCCTGGAGTACTTAGGACTTGATAACCCTCCCCCGACCCCACTCCCGAGGATTTCTAGAGTACACGTTAGAATAAATAAATATTTTAGAACATAAGACATAAGAAACAGGTCGTGATTTATAGCTCAGAAAGATTTATCTATTAGATTTGAGCCATGGCAAAAAGAAAAAGGAAAGGACGAGGAAAACTTACTGAGCAGACCAGGATTGACAGTATGAATTTGCAATTCCAGAGAGCAGAATGCAATGCACCACCTGGAAGCCTTTGCATTTTAAATTATCTGTTTCTTTTTAATTGACCAGATTAATTATTTCCACCTTGCCACTTGGCAGGTAGGTCACTGTTCCTTTTCACAGCATTAATGAACCCATTCACTTTTTCTCCATGTAATTAAGGCTGTGAGTTACAGATCACATTCTTAAATGGGCTTAGTGTACAGCCAGCTCAGTCTTTATTAAACAAAATATATGACATCAGGTATTTCTCATTGAAAAGGAGTGTTGAGTTTCTACTGCGTTTTCCTTCAGTTGTTATGAGAGTGGTGACTTTGTTCTTTTTACTTTTTGGAGAAGAAATACAGACCCATAAAGGTTATAGCATTCAGGGTGGTGTTTCATTCTTAATGTACTTAAAGTCTGGAAACTTAAAGGGCAGCTGATGGATTCATGTTCAAGGATTTCTGTTGCCACCAAAATTCTGACCAAGGCCTTTCACGAGCTATTTGAAAAGAAATAACTTTGGGTATGCTGTTAAGTTAGTTAAGTGAAATATATTGCCCTCTTCGGTTAGCTTTATTTCTAGGCCGTTTAGGAAACCCTGGGAACATTAAGAGTTACTCAGTGCATTGAATACAGTAGCAGAACACAGTTGAGAAGCCTTCGTTTGTGGTGTCTATGGCCCTCAAGAGAGCAAGCTTTCATTTAAGGCAACCCAAGCTGTCCCCCTAAGCATTCACATGCATTCAGACTGGATGCGTCTCAGCCTCCTCAGAAGAACTAAATTTAGATCTAAAGGGTAAGGTGCTTTCGTCTTTCTAGGACTTGAATGGGGTTTGCTCCATTAAAATGAGTCTGGTGGAGCAACTAATCAGGAGGGAAACTGTTGGATGGAAATCTTTTAGTTTTTATTTTTTCCTTTTTCTCCCCAAAGCCCCCTAGTACATAGTGGAATATTTTTAGTTGTGGGTCCTTCCAGTTGTGGCATGTGGGACACCACCTCAGCATGGCCTGATGAGCGGTGCCCTGTCCGCACCCAGCATCCAAACCAGCAAAACCCTGGGCCACCAAAGGGAAGCACACGAACTTAACTACTCTGCCATGGGGCCGGCCCCTGGAAATCTTAATGATGGTCATCTTTGCTGTTGGCAAAAGGCTGGCAACACAAATTCAAAATGCTAGGGTTACTAGTGTGTTGTTTTTACACATGGAAAGCTTGTGAGAAACTCTGTTTGCATTGTCTGAATACGATGGGATTGGGATCAAAGATACAACAACTGATGTTTTCCCAGTTTTTACTCCATTTCTTTGTGGAAATGGAATCTTCTAGCCACAGGTAATAACTAAGCTCTACTAATCGCTTAGTGACAAAACTCATGTATGTAACATAACTTATTTCCTAATTTTTTTTTCATGGAACCATTTCACAATCTTGTGTCCCATAGTTGTAAAATTTTATGGTGTTCTCCTTTTGTCTACTGAGATTTCAGGTGGTTAACTGCTTTATTTCCTTCCAATCCCAAATGCAAGAGCTGTAATGATATCCACGTGCTTCGATAAGGGCACGTCGGCCCGTGGTTATGTTTTAAATAAAGGCCTAAGCACACATACTCCCAGAGTCTGAGTCAGCTGGAATGGCATTTCATCTTGATCTCATGTACGGCAGACTGTGGTCGTGACAAAAAGCATATAAAGCTAATCGCAGCCTGGCTTAGTGTGGCTCTGCTTTTGCGTTAAAAGGGACAGCCTAAATGCTTTTTGCCCATTGTTGGGATGACTTGAAACAGCGTGCGGTCTTTATGTGACTGGGGCATTCCAAATTCATGTCGTAGGCATGTGTGGTAATAAAGGTAATGGGAAGAGAAACCTATCGGTTTCAGGGAACCGTGGTCTTATACACACTGTTGGGGTCTTCTTTGGGGCCTCTACCCAAATCGTTTTGTACAGGTAAAGCTGAGGCTGGAGCCCTGGAAAGCACAATAATTCCAGGGAAACGTGCTCGGAGAAACAAAGCTTTCAGCTTCCAGGAAGCTAACCAAACTAGGGAACCACGTCAGTGCATAACCAGTCCTGGTTGGCCAACTTCACCACAAGGACAGTCATTCCAAATGACAGCAAGTCTATCTCTCTGCTGTTCCTTCCAGAAATAGGTTGCCAAGAAGCAAAAAACATCTGCCTCGGGGAAATCTTTGGGCCTCGTAAAACTTCCCTGCTCCCCCTTCAACCGGATTTTACTTCTGTGCTGGCACAGGAGGCCTGCCAGACACAGCACATGGGAAACCTGCATATCTTAACGGCTCGGCCACCCTCCCTTCTGGCTCAGTTCTCTGGAGCCACAGCTTTACCAACACCTCCCCTCTTGTCTCCCTCCCTCCCCTTCCCACAATTAGCTTATCTCATTGCAGGCTAAAGTCTGGATCAGGAGCCTTGGGACAGGAAGGGGAGAAAAATGGGAACTATGATAGGACTAGGTCTTGAGAGCTTATCCCACTGTATAAGAATACTGGATATGCCATTTAAAAATAATAATCATGAAGAATCTATCCAGTTCCAATGTTTGGTATAACATGCTATTTTATGTTCAGAAGTACTGACCTTTTTATTGATGTAATAATGTTATTTTGGTCATCAGTTAACTTGGCTCTCTCTCCAATTCCAGCCCCACCTGCCTCCTGCCTATCTCCCACCCCATCACTGATACCCTCACCACAAGTCCCCCCAGCCCTTCTTTATTTCTCAGCTTTTGTAACCTCCCCGTTCCCCTCACCCTACCCAAAAACAGCGGCTTAGCTGGACTTGGTGGGGGGAGCCAGACCTCCCTGCTGGGGGAGGGGCTGGGTAGACCCCAAGCGGGCTCACTCGTCCTGACCTCCTGAGAGAAGTCCCACTGCTCTAACCAGAAATTGCTGGCCTGAGTCCAGGCACGGTGCAGATATGGTAGTCCCGAGAGCTCCCTTCAGGCGAGCCAAACATGGCAGGAAGGACTGAAGTCCTGCTGGAACAGTGACCTCAAAGGCGGCAGCTCCAAGGGAAATGTGGGGCCCAGGGTGGGGGTGGGGACTGAGGCAAAAGCAAACCACAGAGCCAGGAGCAGATATTTTTACATCAGAATGTAAGGTACGCTTGCTATTATATATTTTTATAAATTTGTGATTTTACTTGATATTTTAAATGGCAGTAAATTTTTGTATGTGAAATGCATTAAATTTTGACGTTCACTGAATTTTTAAATTAATTTCAAATGCTTTTGAATAAAATAACTTCCAGGAAGCTAATTACACAAAATAAATACCCCATCCCTGACATGGGTGGTGCCATTTTGCTTCAGAATTCTGACTATTTTAGGGAGACCTCCCGGCCCTCCCAGAACTCAAGGCTTTCTACATCAGAGAGAGTGGATATGTGCTGCCAAACCAGAGAGAGAGGCGTCATCTCCAACAAAAACTCAAGAAGCAATTGTCTACCACCTCCCATCCAGCCAGTCAGTTTGTGACTCATCTACAAGTATCCTCAAACTTCAGAGTGCCCACGGCGTGCCAGGACTGGATGCTAAGAGCCTGGCACATGCTATTGCTATTCTTCACGATGCCTCCGGAGGTGGGTCCAGGCGAGGAACCTGTACCCCGAAAAGTTACGGATTTGCTCAAGGTCACAGAGCTAGTAAACTCAGTCTATGTTTTAAGCCAAGTCTGTCTGAACCAAAATTCACGTCCTTCCCTCCATGTCACACTCAGTGCCTCCCAATGGCAAGGAAATCCAAAATTTGGGCTGGGCACTGTGAGATCCACTCAGGATTCGCCATCTATCCCTACTGATCATGGCAGATTTTGCTGTTTAGTAAATGCAAAGTGACAGGAGTCTCATACAGAGGCTCAAATTGCTAAGGCAACCACACCTGTTTAACCAATCTGCCATTTATTCTTGGGTTTTGATTTATTCCTGCAGAGGAGGGGACCACCATGAGGACCAATCTCTAAGTACTATGTAAAATCCAGAATTTGGAGTTGAGCCTTCCCAACATTTTAATCTGTTATAGAAATGTAAATAACAAATTAAACCTAACTAAATCGTTTTGCAAGTTCTAAGTCTATTCATCTGTCTTAAATGTATAAGAAGTATAGAGCTGCCGTCCAAGAACCACAGTGAGAAATAGAGGCAGTCTCCAGTGACCCAGCCAGCCTCACCCTCAAGGCATGTCTCTGGGGAGCAGAGCTGATCTGCATCTTAATAATGAAAGCACAGAGCCCAACAGGGTGTCTTTGAGCCCTTTCTCTCCTGTTATCAATTTCTCTTTCTACAGGTTCCGTTTCAACTGACAATGCCCAGAAAGACAATTGAGAATCTTGGATTCCCTGAAACAAGAAATCACATTATTTATTTCCAAGATACCTAATCTTGGCAGGAGAGCCATTTCCTTTTCCTCCTACAGTGTGGCGTGGTGAAAAGATCCAGACAGACCTGAGTTTGGATCTGGTTTGCCACTTCCCATCTCCATGACCTTGAGTAAGTTATTTGATGTCTCTGGATTCCAATGATCTCATCTGGAAAATGGTGATGATTTTATATACCTTTCAAGGGCTGATGTGTGAGGATTGTGTAAGTCTCAGATCTCAATACCTGGCATTCAGGCTCCAAGTAAATGATAGCTTTTGTTGACTGAGACCCAGCAAATTCTAACTGAGCTGGGATGGTAGTCCACAGTAACAAAGAAACAAATTACCATAGTTTCATGTACAAGTCTCAGAATTACTGAACCTTCACCCATGGCACATAACATAAGAACGCTGAGGGTTTTCTTTTGGAAAGAAATAAAATGTTTCCAAAATCTACCCACTATACTATATGGCCCATTATTAATTCAGGTAGGGTAAGTTTTTCTGAAGTTAAAAAAATAATAATCCTTCAAATTTTGGTGGGTTATGACAACAAAGCTTTATTTCTTGCTCAGGTTGCATGCTTTGTCATGTTAGCTGTGGCAATGCCACACTTTGTCTTCATTCCAGGAGCCAGACTGATGGAAGAGCTCTGGTATGGGATGTTGAAGGTCCTCTGAGAAAGGACAAAGAACGTGGTGAAGCTGCCTGATGCCTCTCCAAGCTACTGCTCAGAAGTAGCACGTGTCACTTCTGGTCACATTCCATAGGCCAAATAAAGTCATATGACCAAGTCTGACATCAATAGGGTCAGGAAGTATAGTTCTGCCCCAGAGAGGAGCAGCAGATACTTGGAACAATATTTCTATCTATCATAGGCCAACTATCAAATAAATATATGAAGCTAAAATTAATGAAAATGATAAAAGAAAGTTATAGTGAATGAAAAGACAAGACATTAGTCAAACTTCAGTAGCTAAAGAGAATTTGATGTCTGATTAAAACAAAGGCTGAGCAAAGGTCCAGGTCTCATGACTTACTTGGAATGTTTTATAAATCACCTGGGCAGACTGCGAGGAGTGAACACCTAGAACTTAGAGCTGTGGTCCTCTAAAGTGGAATGCAAGTAAAGTACTTTTAGTGATGTGGTTGCAGAATAATAAAAGTTACAGTCTTTGTTAATATTGGGGGAAAAGCTTGACATTTCCTGACAAACACAATTCATCAATATGGTTCCCTCTGTAACAAAAGACATCCAGGGCCACACAATGGTGCTCAGCAGTTTGGTGATGGCTGTGGCCCAGAAAGGAGAGTGCAGCCTGGAAAGAAGAAGAAATCCCACAATTTTAGTGGGGCCAGTCCCAAGGCATAGACAGCTCTGACAGCTAGGATGTCTTCGACCATGACCTTCTGTTGGTTACATCATTTGCATTGTTGACCTCATTTCTACTCAGCCTGTAGCCTGGCACAGGAATTCCCCTTCAAGATCAATTGAAACGGGCTGAAAGGTCCCAGCCCGTTTGCTGGAGCCTCACTCAGCTAGCTAACAGCTCTGAGCACACTGCATCTGCTCTGTTCACCACCACCCCTGCCCCTCTGCTGGACAATAGGAGAGAAGTCTGGCTCATAAGCCAGGTGTTTCCACGTCTGCCTGGATTTCAGTTAGTCAATCCACGAGCCAGCCTGAGTTGTTTGCCTCTTCCTCTAAGGTTTTGGCTTTGCCTAGACACAAACCTGTGCTCTGAGAAAACCCTTCTGAGGCCCAACTGTAGGTTCCCATGCAGACCCACTGATCCCTGGAGGACAACCTGAGTGAGTGGCAGAGGGGCACAGCGGTTCTCAGTTATGACCCTCTGCATTCTCACACCACATTCAACTCTGAGCTGCCTGCTCGCTCACAAGGCGGTGGGGTCCTGGCTGCAGTCTGCTCACATAACAGCACCTGCCGTTAACTGGAAGCCATGTAGCAGGCCTGTGCTGATATGCTTTCAGGGGCTCTTTGTCCTCTCCCTATCTGAGATGCGAGGACGATTAATTGGAAACATCCCTGTTAGAAACCCAGCATCTTGCAGTACCTGACTATTCCTTTGCGTGCATCAGTTCTACCTCTCTGTATCCCAGATCCTTTATGGGAGAAACTGGTTTTGAGGAGGAGGTCTAAAGCTGCCCTAAGCAAAGTTGAAGCTCACTGAGATGTATGGGCGTGAAATAACCGGGTCAATACCAGACCAGGAGAATGGTTCCAAGGCAAAAACACCTCTAAGGCTAACTGAAGGACTGTGCCCCCTCAGGACAAGAGGACACACAGCGGTGCATGTGCAGCCATGCCACCTACCCCTAAGCGGTGGAAAGCCAGAAGGGTGCACGGCTTTTATTTTTTAATTATTTATCTGCTCAGTACCCTTCTCCCAAATCACACCACGTCTTCTTGAAGGAGTTCGACTCCACTGGCCACAGGAGTGGGAACATGTGACATAGTTTGGCCCCATCATAGTACCTCATATACTTGTTTCTAGAAGGAGGGCATGTAATCTAACTGGGACTAAATGGAATCCTTCCCCACGATTTCTGAATGATAACTTGCCTCCTGGATCAGTGAACTAGTCTCCACTTGAGGGTGGCTCATCTGATCTTGTCCCCGGCAAGATGTTCAGCGGTACTGACAGCCACTGAACTCAAGTGTGGCTGATCTACCTGGGTTTTGCAGGGAGTTGGACAATGTGTTAGAAACTATGGCTTTCTTGTCATGTTCCTTGCAGTCCAACACCCTTCTTGAAAATCACCAGCACTTCTTGGCCCTGACTACTCACCATTCAAAAGGCAAGGGCCATAGGAAGGACCAGCTCGGGCTGATCCATCTGGACGCCTCCCTCAGCCATTTCTTTCTTCTGGCATCAGGTAGGAAGTGGGGCCACGGCTCTCACGAGTCTTCTGAGAGGTATACAGTCTTTCCAGCTGTCCCTGGGAATGTGAGGAGTAGTCATGCTCTAAGATACCCCCCAAGCCTATCTGGATGTTTCTCCCACAACAATACCCCCATAAGTTGAACCCCAAGTGGAGGAAGAGTTGAGAATACTCAGTTCTGACCTTTTACCTTTCTTCATCTTTCTTGCCTCAGAAGAGCTTCCTACTTCCCTTCCCTCTTTTATAAGAACTGACCCTATGTCATGTCCTCCTCCTTCCCTTAGTGGCATTTGCCCTCCCCTTCCCTGGGAAAATTATATTGGAAAGGCTGCAGAGAAAGAAAGTGAATTTTCAAGATGGGAAAACACACTGGAAAGTGTTTTCAAAATAGTATTCCTGTTACTCCAGCAAAAACTCGGCAATCTTATATGAGTCTCCTCATATTTTATTCATTCAACAACGATTTACTGAGACACAGACACAGACAAAGACACAGTCTTTGTCTACAATAAAACCAGAGTCTTGTGGGAAGGCCAATGAGTATCCAACAATTGCAAAGATCTCAGCACCGGTAACACTGGATTACATGTTCTCAATTTCATATGTCTTCCCTAAAAGCTTGCCAAGAGCTGTGCTTTATTCTGTAGCACCTAATACATAGGCTAATACGATGATGGTATTTTTAAAAAAATGTTTGTTGAAAAGATGAATCAATAAATCAATGAATCGATGAAAAGGATAGTGTTGTAAGGGCATATGCATAGGGCATTCTATGAATACACACAAGGGCTCCCTACCTTGCCTGGGTTAGGGGATGGGACTCAGTCAGTCAAGGACAACCTGCAGAAAATTATGCTTGTGCTGAGCCCAGTTGTTGAGCAGGTGTTGAGAGGTGGAGAAGGCACATTCCAAAAAGTTGCACAGTGATGGGAAGAATTCCACCACTTCCCAGCAACGGCATGTTGGGTCTGCAAATTGCAGTGGTCCTAGGATGCTCCTTGGGGGCTTGAAGACAGTGAGTGGGCAAGGCCTAGATTATGCAGGGCCTTGCATCCATACAAGCGCTGTCTAAAAGAGTTTCACTCTGCGAGGAGAGAGATTTTGTCTATTTGCTCACCATCGTATCCCCTGTTCTTTAATTACTTCTCCTTCATCATTTCAGTGTACACATGGTTTCAGCCAGCCATGGTTCCACCTCAACCTCAGGTCAGCCTTACAGCTTATGCTCCTGAACTTCTCTGGATGAGGTGCACAGCCCAGGGCCAATCAGCCTGGGCTGCAGGGGCTGGTCATATGGTACCACATTTGGCCACCTTGGCAGTAGAGCTGTGAGCATGGTATTTCTTTTGGGGATTGGGGGTGAATCAGTGAAGCAGGCACAGGACTGCCAGGTCCAGCACAGGTCTGAAGAGAGAAAGAAAGAAGCAGCAAGGACCACATCTTATTCTTACTTGCCTCCCCAATGCCTATATGGTGCTTCATATATGTTCAATGAATGGATAAATGAATGAATGAACATATGAGGGAATAAATGAAAATAGTGAAGCAGAAGCAAGTGCTACTCGAAGACAATTACTCTAACACCAGACAAAAAGGAACTGGGACACCACTCAGCAGCCCTCCTGAACCAGAGCTGTTCCTGGCAGACTCTTGTGTTCCTAAACCTAGACCTGCCCCTCACAGGCCACCCTGTCAGAGTGAGTTAGGGAAAACCCTGTCTGCTGGTGTTTCATGCAGAACTTCCTTCGGGCTGTGAAATCTGCCCCCATGCCAACAACAGGAGCTTGACCCAAGAGGCCTCTGGAACAGGAGAGGACTCTGGTTGCACTCCCTAATTAATCTCAGGTTTGGCAAAAGTGACTGGGAGTGTCAAAAATCTCTAGTTAAACAGATGCTTCTCCTGAGCTCTAACAACTAACAAAGTTGTCAACTATGTTGAGGAATAAGAAGCCACAACATTCTTTAAGAGTCCAGTGCCCTTGTTTGAGAGACATGGAAGGAAAGTACTGGGCTTGGACCCAGGAGGGGTGAGTCTGAGTTTGAGTTTGACCTTGAATAAGTCACTTGACCTCTAAGGCCCTCACTTTCCTTTAATATAATGATAATCACTTCTGTCCTCTCCATGCCTCATTTGGTGGTAGTGAAGACCAATTTAGATGATATTTGTGAAAAGAGCTTGTAAATTCACAGATGTGAGAGATTCCTAGTAGCGTCAACAAGTAATTAACAAGCAAATGGATTGGTGGTGGGAAAATCTGGAAATAAAAAGGTCAGTTAGGAGGCTGCTGCGGGTCACCAGCTACAGGCAATGCTAATAACTTGAACCAAGGCAGAAGCAGTGGAATGGAGAAAAGGGGCAGGGACTCTCTCAATTTTCCGGCTCATACAAAGCATCTAAGATGTTTAATAAATGAACGAATGAAGTATAACCATTGATTTTTCATAAATAATTCATCTTGCTTATAAAAAACTGTACTTGTTACAGTAATTTCTGAATTCTGAATTTCACTCCTATTTTTGTATCACTGGTGAACTTGGCACATATTTTATTGTTGCAATTATCACCTTAATTTAACATATTTACTAAATTTTTCATCTCCTCTTCTAGACTCGAATCTCCACAGGGCAAGGGCCCTGTTTTATTAATATTTGAAATTTCTCTTGGTGCCTAGCACAATGTTTAATGCATAATAAACATGTAGTGTTTGACAGGTGAATGAATGATTAATCATATCACTATGGATTAATTTATTACTTCAGATCTTCACAATAATCTTGCAAGGCAGGTATTTTAATTCCCATCTTACAGATGAAGAAACTAAGACTCAGAGAGGTTAAGAAAATAAGTTAGCTAAGGTCCGTAGCTGATAGAGTCTGGATTCAAATGTCCTGCTTCAGAGTCCACGCTGCCTCTGCCTGTGTCGTCAGTGACCAGCTAATAATAACAGCTCTAGTGGGGTGTAGCCTTGTGATTTTGCATTTGTCTTCAAGTCACTGAACTCCTATCCAATCCAGTACTTGTCTTGGTTGGACACACTTTTCACTTTGGGGAGAAGTGATGGGGCTGCTGGGAGCAAGGCAGTACTGAAAAGATCATGGGAAGGACTGAGTGTATACAACCTCATCTGATAATGATTGGCTGCTTCTGGGCCGGGGTCCTGAGGGATGAAGTTGGATACAAACTTTTAAACGAAACTACTGACACTGCACACTTCACTGAGCTTGAGGAAACCTGACATGTCCCACCTTGTCCTATGGGGTCTTTATCGTTTCAGGACAAGGAAAGCATGGAGAGGGTGCAAAGAGATTCCACATCTGTCTCTCTAGGAAAGCGGCTGGTGAAGATTGTCCAGGGGGAAAGAAGGTTTCTAGCACCACCAGTAGACCAGATGTATGGTTTTCTAAGGCTGCTCACCATCGATAAGGAAAACCAAATTGCTTTTCTATGCTTGTTACGTCCCTGTTTTGTTTTGTTTTGTTTTTTTCACGTATCATAAGTATATCTGACCTGCCTGGTCCAACTAATACAATGATGCTCAAACATTTTGCTCTAATAGAGGACCCAGAATTCACTGTGCTCTGTGTAGAACACCACTAAAAATTGCTCCAGTGAATTTCATCATGCAAACCCGTGACTATTTTACTAAGAGAGAGTAGTACCAGACGCTAGAGATTTGAGGATTTTTTAACTAAAGTCAGAGAGTACAGAAGGGTATAAAATGACCAGTAAATGTCTCCTTCCTGAACCACCACCCACCCCAGTCCCTCCCCAGAGACAACCATGGTGTACAGTTTCTTGTGTATCCTTGCAGAAATGGTTCCACATCTATATAAGCATGTATAGAATATGTATATCCTTTTCCAAAAAAAGAATGAGTTCATATTACAGATGCTTTTTTGTACTTTAGCATATTCACAGGATACATGCTACAAATAATATAAACTCTGTATTATTAAATGGTTTTGAATGAAATAATAAATGAACTAGGAATGAATAAATGAATGAGGTCTCCTAAATGCTTGGATATGGCCCTGAAATGATCCTCTAGCTGTAAACTCTCCACAGACCCTGCTCTTATTTCCCAATCAGCCCCACCTTCTGGTTTTCTAAAGGTGCCCCCCAACCCTGTCAGTCAAGTAGGAACATTCTGAGCACTGATCCCCACCCCGCTTCCTCACTCAGAAATCCCAAACAAATGGGCCTGGGAAAGAGAAGAGAGGGGGATCTGGCTTTTCTTTGACAACCCATGCACACATCTCTAAACATCTCACTAATTTATTTGAAATGAGCCTGAGTTACAGGATAATTCTATACGTAGATTCTCACTGAAACTAAAAACATGTTTTTTCAAATAGAGTTCGGGCCAAGCTTGCCTTAATTAAGGAAAAAGATTCCTGTGCTGTTTATTCAATCCCTTGCATATCAACTACAGATATTCTAAAGCCCTTACATCAGATTCTTATTAATTACCTTAGCAAACACCTTCTGGGCAGCTGGAGCAAAAATCGACTCCATTCCCAATGGTCAGTGCGAAGGAATGACGTTTGAGCACATTCCTGCCTGAGTGGAGGGGCTCTCTGGGCCTTGAACCCCCAGATTTCTGCTCCACTCCAGTCCCACTGGCCAGGTTCCGCAGGGGATGAGGGAGAGCTGGAGGGAGTGCTAACCTAGGGAGAGTGCTGACCTGCAGCTCGTCCCTTATAGGGTGCAAGGAGCATGGAAATCCCTAGAATCTCAACCTGCCTCTAGGACCTCAGAACGGGAAGCCCAACCACAGCTGACTTCATGGTCCCCTCATCCTCACTCTTCCCACAGGTCAGCTCCTGACTCCCCTCCGGCTCCCTCTACAATCCCTATGATGACATCTTGCTGGCCAAGCAGGTGGGCTCGCAGATTTGTTCCCAGCAGGAGTGGCCCTCCACACCACCCACTCCAGACACTTCCCCAAGATGCTCATTTCTACCACCCCATACCACACAGAGAAGAGGATTTTAACTAATCCAAAAGCCCTGAGGGAAGAGGGGAACTGGTATCTGGAAGGTTCTTCCCCAGCCAGCTGAGGCCTGTGGGGATGTGAAGGTAGAACAGCCCACCTTTCCTCCATGAAGGAATCAGACACACAGGTCATATCCTGACCCTTCACTCAATAGACTTATCACTGAGGAGGTTGCTTGACTTTTCTGAGCCTCACTTTGACAATCAACAAAATAGGAAGGACAATACCTACTTTACAGGATTGTCGTGAGAATTAAACCAAACAGTATAGTAGTTCCCAATGACAGATAGGAATACTAATGTTAGTGTCTATATTTTTGCTTTCATCTTTAGAATGGGACCTCTAACCTAGTTAACAAAATCTCTCACCACTGATAATAATCACTCTCATAATGTATGTGCATCGAGTAAGGAGTAGATATACTGTCTAGACAGTAACTTGGGCAGGTTTGGTTTCTCTTTGTGTAAAATACAAGACAAGACTAGCTGTGGTTTCATGTTTTCTGTCTTGTGCAGATATGCTTAAGCCGTGCTGGCTAAAACAGCAGGGGTTGGTAAGTCCACATGGTAAATGATGTGACAGTTGACTGAGCCATGTCTTAAACTTTGAAACTCATAAAGAGCCCTAAAGTGACCCCTGAAAATCCCTGAGTTTGCCTGGACCAACCAGTCCATCAATCATCATGCACTTTTTGAGGGCTGAGATCAAAAGTGAGGCTCTCCCTGCCCTCCCAAGTAAACGAGAGACCCCCACAGACCTACAAGGAGAGCAGACCATCCAAGAAGGTGCGTGATGAGTGCCAGAGAGTGGCACAGCTAATACTCCGATGGTACTGTAGAGCACAGGGAATTTAGAACGACCTTCCCCACAACAACCTCTGTGTTCTGAGCTGAACCTGAGCTGAGTTTTAGACCTTGAGGTTGGTTATTAATAGCCTTGTCTTTGTCCTCTGGTAGAAAGACAACCAAGTTCCTCCAGGGCTTCCCCAATGGCACCTGGCACTATGTTTGGATCATAGTAGGTGCTCAATAAATGAGCAAGTAAATCCACATATAAGACTATCAGTCGCCTGATCTCTTAGACCAGGCACGCATATGGGATGGATAGTGGGCACCTGCTCAGGGCAATTCTTATGTTACTATTATTGCTGCCTTTGATATTTCTTTGTAGACATATATGACACAAACATCTGTGTATTAATGCTCTTTGACAGCTGACTTTTGGAGGCGGGGTGGGGATGTGGAGGGAAGGAAGAAGCCTCTTTGTTTAAACGAAGCTCAAAGGATTATAGAGAGAGACAGAGCTGAGTCCTGATCCAACTACCGACAGATGTTCTGCAATCGCTCCTGGCTGCCGGAGACATGGAGAGGTGAAGTTCCCAGGTGGTTGCTGACCTGCCTGAATGTGACAAGGAGGGCCATTCGTTAGAGCCCTCAAACCATTGCCAGAGGCCAGTTTCAGAGTTCCAGCTGGGGTCTGCCTCTCTGGGCACACCACCTGGGCCATGAGGCCTAGAAGATTACCTTGATGGCCACATCAATTTGGCAGAAATAAAAAGGCACCGAGATATCAGGCAAGCTGCTATTAGTGGCTGTGTTTGTGATCTTCTGGCACATGCAGCCCAGGCTAGCTGGCTTTCCAGTTTGCCCTGGCACTCAGGCCTGGCATTTCAGAAAGTTCTGGCAGCACAACCTGGGAAATAGTACCTTTAAAAAAATGTGGACAAAGCTAATGTCGCATTGGCAAAGCTCACCTGGGGCCACTTCCATCTGTCGTTCCCTCTCTTTATTGCCGTCCATTTTCACTTTCTCTTTAGTGGTCAGAGCCGTCGTTGTCCTTTCCATGCCCTCATTGGAGAGAGGCCTGTGGATGGTCTTCCACTGTCCAGTGGTTTATGATTCCCTCCTCCTTACAGTTTGACAGCTGGGCAAGACAGCTGAAGGAGTGGCCATAAAGGTTGTTGGCTAAGACTAGGGTAGAGGGGAAATGATTTAGACATGTAGGTACATACCTAACTCCCTGCTACAGATGGGTACGGGGCCCCGTGCACAGCTTGAGATGGACATAAGGGGGCAGCAGGAGGGGTCTCAGGTCTCCTTCTGTAGCCCAAAGCAGACCAAATACGGACAGTTGTGGGCTATAGGGTCTTTCTTGCTACCCTTTGGGCATCAGCTAGGCTTCCCTAATTGCAAGCAACAGAAACCATGTATGTTACATTTAAAAAAAAAGAATTTGCTGAAAAGATAGATGGTGGCTCATGAAATCAAAAGAAAGGCTGAATAGCTTAGTTTTAGAAAAGGCAGGGCAGGAAGAAGGGAAGGTCTTGGGATTAAGGTAATAGGGCATAAGCACATAGGAATCCCTTCAGAACATTTTTTGTCTCAGTATCAAGCTGTTCGCCAGCCCTGCTGGTCTAGTGGTTAAGATTCAGCACTCTCACTGCCTCGACCTGGGTTCCTTTCCCAGTCGGGGAACGCACCAGCTGTCTGTCATCTGTCGGTTGTCATACATTGGTGTCTGTGTGTTGCTGTGATGCTGAAAGCTTTGCAGCTGGTACTTCAAATACCAGCAGGGTCACCCATGGTGGACAGGGTTCAGTGGAGCTGAAGACTGAGACAGACCAGGAAGAAGGACCTGGCCACCTACTGCTGAAAACACTGGCCACGAAAACCCTATGAATAGCAGCAGAGCACTGTCTGATACAGCTCCAAGAGAGGATGGCACAAAAAGAGCGTGGGGGGGGACAGCTGTGCTGTACACAATGTCCCTAGGAGTCAGAATCCACTCCGCCGCACTAACTACAAAAATCAAGTCCATCAAGATTCCTGGTGAATCTGATTGGCTATGCCTAGATCAAATGACCCAAACAAAGCCAATCAGATTGGCTTAATTTGACTGACAGACCCACCAAGACTTCACAGAATGCAGAGGAGAGGTTGTTCCCAAAAAGAAATCAGGGCTTTACCAGGGGTAAGTTGGACAATAACTGGGTGGCGAAAAGCGACAGGTGTCCATCAGCTCAAACTCACAGAATCCCTTTCTCTTCCCTCCTGTGTTTGCTCTAACTTGCCAACAACAATTTCACTGTGAGAAAAATGGCGGGAGAGCTAAAGGAGTCAAAGAGCAGAGGGGCGCCAGTTACTGTTGGATAGACCTTGACAGGGGAGTCCTGGATCTGTTTCTACTTCCTTGAAAACCAGAGACAGAAACCTGGGAGTCCCCCAGATGCCTCCATTCCCTTTCTCTTTCCCCCAAATCAAATTGGGCGACAATTTCTTTCACTTTATCCCCCGAATATTTCTCATTTCTACACAACGCTTCAGGCCTCCAGCTTTTCACCTGCCCAGGGCCAGAAACCCCCAACCAGTCTCCTTGCCTCCAGGCTGCTCCCTCCAATTCCCTCCCACACTGCAGCTGGAGGGGTCTCTCGGAAACCCAAATCTGATCACGTCTCTCCCTCTCAGGGGCCTCCTGTGCATTTGGGAAAGCCTTAGCTCACACATAGGGCCCCTTGTGGTTTGTCTCTGGCTTACTTCTCCAGCCTTCTCGCAAGATTCTCCTTTCTTCACGACTTCACATGAAGTTTCTTGAAGGACTTCTATGGCCTACTAACTGTTTGCATTGAAGAGGTGGGTAAAAGAGCTATCCTCTCCCGCTGCCTGGACTTGAGGGTGCTGTGGACTCAATGGCTTCCCTCAAAATTCCAATGTTGAAGCCCTAAGCCCCCATGTGACTGTATTTGGAGAAAGAGCCTAAAAGGAGATAATAAAGGTTAAATGAGATCATAAGGGTAGGACCCTAATGCAATAGGATTGGTGTCCTTATAAGATGAGGAAGAGAGACCAGAACTCTCTCTGTGAGGACACAGTGAAAAGGTGGCCGTCTGCAAGCCGGGAATAGAGCCCTCCCCAGAAAGCCACTCTGCCAGACTTCCAGCCTCCAGAACTATGAGGAATAAATTTCCATTGCTAAAGCCACCCCATCTCTGGTATTTTGTTCTGGCAGCCTGAGCTGACTGAGACAGGGGCACACCATGAAACAGTCTGCATGAACCTTGACATTTCTTTGAAGACTTTTGTTTTGGAATAAGCTTTGATATGTTTGCACTCTGCCTCGGAATAGCCTTATTTGCTTTGATATAAATATATTGTTTTAAATCACACACACAGTGAATCAGGCCAAGTGATCTGCTGCCTTCCCGTATCCCCAGCCCACTGCACCTCACCATACCTCACCGAGGTGGGTTAGAACCCAGTTTCAAAGCCCACCTCAGCTGTCTCCCCGTCAAGGCTTTTGCACACTTCACTCTCTGCAGGAAATCATCTCCCTGACTCCCTTTGGTCCACTTGGTAAGCTCTTTAAAGCAAAAACTCAGTTGTTGCTTTTTCTTCCAAGATGCTCCTGACCTCACCTCTGCCTGGAGCAGCTATCCTCATTTTCGCACTCACTCTGGTTTGTAGATGAACAGCCCTCTGTTACTCACACGCATGTTTCTATGTTTGACCCTAATGAATTGCGTGCTCCTTGAGGGCAGGCGCAGGGTCTGATTAATCAGTAAAACCCCAGGGCCTAGCAGAAGACCAAGCCCAAAGTTTGTGCTCAGTAATTGTTGAAGAATGAGTGAGTGAATGAGATGGTTGCCCTGGCACAGTCAGACAATCTGCTCAAACCACACGGGTTGTGCTTAGTCTCTCCTTCACAGCAGAATTCACGGCCACCACCATTTCCCACTGTCTGCAGCCATTCCTACTACACTCTGCCAAAAGGGAAGAAAAGTAAGCAGTTCACAGACATCGTTCCCACTTGCTCAGCAACGTGAACTCTTCCTCTAAACTGGTTCACTTGTCTTCCAGACATGGCAGCCAACACAGCTCCTGCTCTGGGACCAAATCAAAGAAGAGAAGAATTTAAGAAATAAAAAAAAAATATTCCTAGATGGCAAGACCCACAGTGCTCTGGGACCACATCTAATTAACTTACAATCTCTGATGTCAACAGCTTCCAAGGCTGGCGTGGTGCATTCACAAACACATTCCAAAAGAGTCAACATGATCTGGTGTTGACACAGGCCCATAACTGTCAGAGGCAGTAGTTTTCAATTTATGGGTGCCGTAAAGCTTTGGCAATATGATTGCTACAATGTGTGGTGTGGTTTTGACAATAAGCAGAGGTCGGGGGTGGGGAAATATTGGCTCCACATTTGGCCACGGACTTGGGCTCATGAGGGCAAACCTGTAGTGATTCCTGCTATTGTAAAGCAACTGCAATAGTAGCTCCAAACAATGAACACGAGAATGTTATGTGGTTCTTTACTAGCAAACTCTAGACTGTACATCAGACCAAAGTATGGTATTTATTCAACAAACATTGATTACCACTTACCATGTACCAGGCACATAGTGCAAAATCAGCACAGTGGGAGCACAAGACATAGGGGGTAAGTTTATCTCCAGAGGACTTAACAAATGTCAGGTCTCCTTGCTTCCAATAACCCTCTTAGAAGAACAATGGAAGGGAAAAAAAATAATAAAGGAGCGGGATGGTGAACACAGCTGTCTTCAGTCTTCGATCCTACCACCTCAAGATGTGAGTGTCCGTAGATGCCAGTGTGTGGAATTGGTGCATATGGGCTGCGATAGGAAGAGTGATTTTTTCATTATCCAAGACCCCAAAGATAATACTGGGCCTGGTTATTGACCAAAATAAAACAGGCCAAAAATATTCTTCAGTTATTATCATTTATAGACCAAAGCCAACATTTGGAGATACTCAGGGTCTGGGATTCGAAAGCCTGGGCAATAGTGTCTGTGGGTTTTTTGTGTGTATATGCACGTGCCTGTGTGTGCATATGCCTACATGGTGGTCTGAATGTCTTCAGATAAATCCCTTACAATTCTTAAAAACAGAGGCAGCCAGTTTATCAAAAGCCACGCAACGAGCAAATATTTACTAAGCACCTACAGGGTATACCTCAAGCACGCTGCTGAGGCAGAGGGGCTAAGGGGCAAACTGTGTGTCTCTCAGAAGTTCATGTGCATCTGCTTAAGAATGGAGAGGAGAGAACCTGTTTAGATTCACATTCACACACTCATTTTCAGGCAAGTCCAACTAGGAAAGGCTTTTATCTTTGACAACAAAAAAGAAAAAGAAGGACACCACCACCCATTAGACTAACTAAAATCCAAAACGCTGACAACACCAAGTGCTGTTGAGGATGTGGGGCAGCAGGAACTCTCATTCACTGCTGGTGGGAATGCAAAAATGGTACAGCCGCCTTGGAAGACAGTTTGACAGTTTCTTACAAAACTAGACATACTCTTACCATACATTCCAGCAATCACGCTCCTTGGTAATTACCCAAGGAGTAGAAAACTTATGGCCACATAAAAATCTGCACATGGATGTTTATAGCAGCTTTATTCATATATTGCCAAAACTTGGAAGTAATCAAGATACCCTTCAATAGGTGAGTGGATAAATGAACTGTGGTACACATAGACAATAGAATATTATTACGTGCTAAAATGAAATGAGCTATCAGACATGAAAAGACATGGAAGAACCTTAAATTCATATTACTAAGTGAAAGAAGCCAATCTTAAAAGGCCATGTATTGTATGATTTCAATTATATGACATTCTGGAAAAGGCAAAACTATAGACACAGTAAAAAGATCAGTGGTTGCCAGTGTTTAGGGGGAAGGAGGGATGAATACATGGAGCACAAGGGATTTTTAGGGCTGTGAAACTATTCTGTACAATACAACAATGGTGGATACACGTCATTATACATTTGTCAAAACCCACAGAAAACAAAACACCAAGAGTGAATTCTAACGTAAACTATGGGTTTGGTCGATAATGATATGTCCATGTTGGTTTACCAACTGTAACAAATGGACCACTCTGGTGGGAAATGTTAATGGTTGGGGAGCCTGGTGACAGGGGAGGGAGTATTTGAGAATCTCTATACTTTACACTCAATTTTTGTAAACCTAAAGCTGCTCTAAAAATAAAGTATAAATAAATTAATTAATTCATTAAATAAAATAAATAAATGAGAGAAAATTGCATTCCAAGTCATGGATACTTGTAGAAATAAATGGGTAACTGATGGGTAAGTTTCTCAGCTAGGGCCCTGAGTAGATTTCTTGGGTTTTATTTGACATGGAAATATTTCACATTTTTGTGCTGACATTATTCCATAATGCTGTTCATTATTTCAGAACTGGGATAGTTTCCAAACATGGGACTTTCTAGATGGTTCCAATGAGCCTGTATCCAGTTCCAGGAATTGTGCCATTGCTTCCAACCCAGGAGCCAGATGAAGTCAGCACACAGGAGCTGGTGCAGACAGGAGCTCTCAGTGCTCTGTGGCCAGGAAGAATTGTGTTGAAGAGGGAGATTGCTTGATCAGGCATAGTAGTAATGTGGCTGTGACATATTAAGTGAAAAAAAATGCTTTGCAGAAGAGTATAAATGGGATGGTCCCAATTCTGTTAAATAGTCTATTTGATCTTAGACAAAAGACCAGAAAGACTACCAATTGTTAACAGCGTTTGTCTCAGGCTAATGTATGACTTTATGTTCTGCTTTGTGCATCTGTATGCTCCAACTTTTCTACAATAGATATGTATTATTTTTTAATCCAAGGCAAAAGAGAGAAAATATTAAAGAGAATGACCATCCGTCAACAGAGTTGCCATTGAGGATTCAGGTTTATCAAGGTCAAAAAGGCGCGCAGGAAAACTCTCCCCCACCTGACCCACAGCGAGCTTCTGAAGAAGGCCCGGGGAACACTTGGGTTAAAGTGAAAACCATGCACATGAGAACATAAACCCATATGCATTGTTTTTAAGTCAACTACTTGGGCCCCAGCAGTAAGGATCTGCCCAGTTCGTGTTGCTGCCCAGGAGAGGAGCAAAAGAGCACAAAGTATTTGAACACGGCAGGTTTTCCCATCAACGCCCAACCTCTCCATGCATGGAAGGAAAAGGCTCTCTCCAAAGCTGTATAGGGCAAGAATGGTAGTGTCTGTAGCCCCAAAACAGATACAAATAAGACAACTGGAGTTATGGACACACAGGTTTAAATCTTAATACGTTGAGGGCCGGGAGGTAGGGGAAGAAGACAGAAATTAAATAAACCTGAACCACAGCTAGGGATCAAAACCTAACACCTTCCACTCGATGTGATGGCTCTTCCAGGAGCCTGTTAACACCTCATAACTTAACTGACACCCACAAAGGAAACCATTTCACAGGGCAATACACAACAATCCACACACCCAAAAGTGAGCACAGCTTCTGGAGCAGAACAGAACAGTTCTTCCCAGAAAGCCTCAGCAGTGGAGAAGTAAGAGAAAACAGGGAAATTTCTTAAATGTCCCTCAAAATTCCTGGGTGTGGTGTGTCCATTCAGATCCTCAGTTTCCTGGGAATGCACATTTTTAGATTTCAGCGAAGGGCTCCTGTGTGACATGTGAGCTAGTGGATTTTCAGATTCCTTCTGGGGGGCTGGATGGGAACTTGAGGATGGGCTGAGAGTTCCTACTGAGAGCTGCTGGATCCACTGAGGTGCTGCCACCCTGGGTCCTTCTGACATGGTGAGAAGCATCCTGAGTCAGGGTCACTACTAAGGGTGGTAGGTTAGGGCCTCCGTTGAAGGTTAGGTTTATGAGGTCAAACAGGTATCATTCCTATCCTGGGCCTTTTCTTTCTTTCTTTCTTTTTTTTTGGGTAATAACTAGAGCTTAAAAATTCTCAGAAGTCATATGAATTGGCTGATTTTTCAACAGAGGTTAGAGAAGTAGGGGTAGGGTGGAGTGTGTGTTTAATAACAGCCTTTGTAGATTTGTTTGATGTATGAATAACATTGATATTCACATCTCATTTATGCTTTACAACAAAGCTATATGGTAAATAATATTGTCACTCCCGTTTTACATGAAGAAACTGACTTGCCCAAGATGGTAAGCTAGTAAGTGACAGAGCTGGGATTTGAACCCAGATCTTCTCACTCAGCACTCTGTCCAAGCTACCTACCCTAGGGCAGCTGGCAGAGTACTAAGATCCTATAGCTACAAAGGAACATCTACCCAGGACCCAAGAATGGGTGCCTGGACAGTCTGAGAGTCTTTTCAGGACAAGGATCATGTCCTGTTTACCTTTGTCTCAGGGGCTTGTGTGTGGAAGACTCTCACCACACATGGTAAATGAAGGAGGAAGCAGGGTCAGGAGGACTTGAGGTACGGGGTAGGACCCAGACTGATGGCTCTGGGCGAATCAACGTCATTTCCATGATGGGCTCCACCAGAAAGGAAGGCAATGAAATTTCTTAGAGCACCTCCCAGAGCAGGTGCACATAATGACTGCAGCTGGGGCGTACGTGAACCTCCCTCCCTGTGCGTTGGGGATTTTCAGAAGCAACCATGGGCCACTTCTAAGGCCAGGTAGAGAGTGAGGAGGGAGACTTGAGCCATTGAAAATTGAAGCAGGTGATTTTAAATTACTTTTGTTTTTAAAGATAAACAAAAACATGTCTGTTTTTGAACTTAGCAATCTATAGTGGGCATCTTTCTAAATCAGTAAATATTTAGATGTATATCACCATGGTGAATAGCTGTATTATTCTCCACAATATACAAGAATACAATAATTTATTTAATGACATCCTATTGATGGTCATTTATATAGCTTCTCTTTTTTTGCTATTGTAACCATGCTCCTGTGAACACCCTTGCAAAGACAATTTCTGAACTGAAGAAATAATACTGGATGGTCAGAAGAGAAGAGGTGACTTTCAGCTTGGGGAGGAGGATCGGGGAAGGCTTCTGGCACGTAGGAGATTTGAGCTGGGCTTGATGATGAGGTAGAGAATGTGAGGTGAGGATGGGGAGAAAGCAATCCAAGTAGGCAAAGGTACAGAGGTGGGAAAGCCTGGGATGAGTGTGGGGAAAGAGAACATCGTGGAATGAGATTAGAGCACAGAGGGGCTGGAAGTAAGATTCATAAGTAGGTTTGGTCAGGACTGAGGAGGGTTTGACTGCCAGCAAAGGGGTGGTTTCGTGTTGACGCTTTCATCTTAGAGATCGCCCCTCTAGGCGTCAGTCCTCAGTGGGTAACTCAAAGTTTATTCTCCTGTTAACACTCGTAAAGGAAAAAGAATGCCCCGGATTCCAGATTTGGAGATCCGAAAAGAAATTTCACAGACTCAGAAGTTCAGTGAGATATACATGAAAGAAACTGGCATGGACTCATCACACAGTAACTAGTCAATGCAAGCTAACTACTGGTATGGTCAATCATAACAAGAGGTTGTTTTTAAATTCTTGGATTCTGCAGTAAGAAACTTAACTTTTTAACATTGACTTTGCTCTGCCCGCATTTGTGTTCTTAGTTTCCAATAAAGTTGCAGGGGAGAAGGCAATTCTTGCTTCAAGGAGAGAAAAGGAGAAACCCCACACATCCAGGTGACTACTGGAATTCGTTTTTAGATTGCTTTATCTCTTTAGTATTCAAAACCTCACCATCTGATCATCAAATTCCCTCCAGTCTAAACTGGTCTATGATTTTTTTCTTTTTTCTGTGTTTGGAGTTTATATTAGAAATTAAGGTTTACTGCATTTGCAGACCATTTTTAGCCTTTTTCTGAAAAAAGTGGAGGCAATAGAGACCCACTTGTCCAATGTGTCATTTTAAACACGGTGGGCAAGCGGAGGGTGGCAGCTTTATTTATCAGCACACGCTCGCTGGAGTGCTCGTAAATGGAATTGCTCGCTCTGCCAAGCACACAGGGAATGAGCACAGCAGCGAGGCCGGGTTTTCACAGCAGCTCTGTGATCTTGAATTATGAAAGGACTGAGACAAGGTTTGCGAGAAGCGAGCCTCTGTTGTTTTTCTTCCTTATTTTGTGAAGATTTGAGGGTGACGAAAAGCCTAGAATAAAGATGATTTAAAAAAGTCGACCAGATGATGCTTTTTGGAAAATGGATTAGGAGATTTCTGATTGATTCCCGTTGGTTATTTGTTAAATCAGAAATCAGGATGCAAATAGTGACTTCTCTCTCTGGAGTAAGGAATTGATCAGTGTTAGACCACAAGTCCTATGGTGGTCCTGAAGCACTTGTTTTCACCGCCAACCTTAAGGGCAACACAGAATCCCATTTCCATGAATTTGAGAGTTGAAGTCCATGTCTGCTTAACAGTGGTATTGGTAAACGAATTGTATTGCTGGAGCTGCTTATCTTTTCCCTTTGCTGCCAAACCCAACTGATGTGCAAACTGATAACATTTTGGATATCTTCTTTGTTAAAGAAGCTACAGATACTACTAGTATCTTTCTTACGCCAATCCCTTACTTCTGCCTGCCTAACCTTTAGACCACGCCCCCAGGTCCCTTTCTGCTCATCCCATCATCCTCATATGCGACTGAAAGACATGTGCCTGACAGAAACCGTCTTCTTGGGAATCTTATTCAAAGGCCTTAGTGTAATGTGACGCTCTCCCTGTAGATCCAATGTCAGCTTACCTCTCCATCCTCATTGGCAGACACCAAGCTCCTTGCATAAGTCATGCTCTCTTTTATTTATGGGCCTTTGCAAAGGCTCGTCCCTTGGAAATAACCCATCTGTCTCAGTCAGCAAGGGCTGCATAACAAAATACTATAGACTGGGTAGCTTAAACAACAGAAATTTATTTATCACAGTGCTGGAGGCTGGAAGTGAAGATAAGGGTGCCAGCAGAGTCAGGTTTTAGTGAGGACTCTCTTCTTGGTTTGCAGATGGCTGCCTTCTTGCTGCGTCCTCACAGGGTGGAGAGAGAGAAATCTCTCTCTTCCTTTGCTTATAAGGAAACTAATTCTGTTATGAGGGCCCCATCCTCGTGACTTCATCCAAATCTAATTACCTCCCAAAGGTCCCATCTCCAAATACCATCACATTGGGCGTTAGGGCTTCAACTTATGGATTTTGGAGGAACACAAACATTCAGTTCATAACACCATCCCACCATCGAATAGGCTTTGCTGCAGAACTTGTCTTAAATGCTACCTCTGCTGGGAGTGTTTCCTGAAATGCCCAAGGCTATGCTATCTCACAGCATCTCATGTTTATCACGGTACTTATCACACTGTATTGCAACTGTTGGTATATCTACATCTTCTTTTACCAGGTTGAACTCCTTGAGGGCAGGAACTGTGTGTTATTCTCTGATGGATCCCTACTACCCCAAGTAATATCATGCATTTGTTAAGCGTTTAAATGCCTGTTTCCTGACTGCATTAATCAGGGTAATGCTAGTTGTTTCAACAACAACAAAAAATTTAAGACATAGAAGTTTATTTCTGATACATGTAACAGTCCAGTGCAGTTGTGCAGCAGGCAGCCTTCCATGGGGTGATTCAGGGACTCAGGTTCCTCCCATCTCATGGTTCCACCATCCCCTAGGGCTTTAGAGTCCTATTCCAGTCAGCAGATGGGAAAGAAAGGATGGACACAACACAACTACTGCCTAATCACTTCTACCTGGAAGTGATATGCTTCTCTTCCAATCACATCCCGTTGGTAAGAAGTGGCCCCAGCTAGATACAAGGGGTAAGAGGGCAGGGGGAGCGGGCTGAGAAATATAATCCCTAATGGGAAGCTGCTTCCAAACAACCACTCCTTACTACGAAATGAATGAATGAATGAAATCAAAGAGAGAGTACAGTGGAAAGAACACAGGAACATTGAGACCAAGAGGGAAACCATATTAAATCATCCAACACCATGACTTCATAGGAGAAGCAACAGGTCCAGAGGACTGGCCCAAAATCACACAACTATTTCATGGAAGAACTGGAGTTTGAATTCAGGTGACCTTGGTTCTTACCCTAGATTATTGAATGGAAAAGTCACTACCCTGAGTCTCTGAACCTCAGTTTTGTCATCTGCAAAATAAGAGTTTTGTGTCAAATGTTCCGTGAGATCCAGCCCAGCAAAGGGGCCACAACCAAGATCTTGGAGGTTTGTTCTGAGAATGGTACAGTTCAGGTCCCTGGGAGCACACCTGACAATCAATTGAGAAGTGAAAATTTGATCCATCGATTAGTTGTTTTATTTGCACATCCTCTGATCAGAAATCATCCTGCAATGAAATGAACTACACCGTGAAGGTGTTTCGAATCAGGCAGACAGAATGCTGTCCACATAACTGTACTCACTCAGAACTGGCTTGGGTTCGCACCCGAGGTCAGCGAGCATGGCCTGAACACCTGTGTCATTCCTCAGGCCGAGCTGAGACCATCACACAGTGAGAATGACAGTGAGACTGATTCTCAGTTATTTGAGATGAGAATTTGACATCTGACGGTATTCTGATTGGTGATATCAACCCTGTTCTTCCTTTTCAACAGTTCTAACCATGAGTTTCATGCTATTCAGATGTGCTCTAAATCTCAAATTTTAAAACAAATAGGTAGAAAAAATAAAAAAGGACTGAATAGCATGCTGGCTTCACTAGAACTCTATTTTAGGAAATAAAATAAACTTGAATGTTATAAGTTTTCAAAATGAACTTCAAACAGAGATAAACAAACTTAGTCGTTTTTCAGAAGTTACTGAGAAACCTCAAATGTTTTTTGGCCCCAAGACTTTCTTTTACCTCTAATGACTTTATAGACTCTCAAACAGCTCAATGACTTAGACGTAAATCTGCAAAGCGCACTTCAGGAAAAACGCATCCTAGGACCCTTAGACGTTTTTCTTTTCTTTTTCTTTTTTCCAGTTTTATTGAAATATAATTGACATATGACATTGTATAAGTTTAAGGTGTACAACACAATGGTTTGATTTATGTATATATTGTGAAATGACTGACCTCATATAATTACAAATTTTTTTCCTTGTGATGAGAACTTTTAAGATCCACTCTCTTAGCAACTTTCAAACACAACTTTCAAAGTTTCAAAAACTTTCAAGTACAGTACTGTTAACTATAGCCATCACGTTGTATGTTACATCCTCAGAACTTATTTATCTTATAACTAGGAGCTTGTACCTTTTGACCACCTTCACCCAATTACCCCCCATTCACCTCCCACGTAAGTTTTTATTTTCTATTAGACACTGCATTTCCTCAGGAGAAAATGAATATTTTGAAAGCTGTGTATTTCCATGCAATGACTCAATAAAAACATGATAATATCTCTTTTACACCTCCCAAACTCAAAGTCCTTTTGCTGTGACATGCTGTTCTGACTTATGTGCCTTAACTCCTTGTTCTATTTCCCTTTTTTCCCCTCTGTATCCTTGAGGAAGAATGTCTACTTTCTCTGGGTGGCAGAAAGGTGGCTTAGAAATGCCACTGCTTTGGAAGTTACTGGCAAAGCACTCTCAAGCGTCAACTTGGCAAGGGAGGTCTCCCCACCCTCCCCCAGCCCTACCACTGCCATTTCACACAATTTACCTTCCAGCCCAAATCTGGAGCACCAGTCTATAAAGAAAAAAGGGAAAAAGCAAGCTGTCTAAAGGGTCTTAATTCTTCTTCATAGAATAAGGCAACATGTTACTGTGGCTTTTGACCTCCAGGGGTTGGATTAGATGATCTTCCACATGGTTTATTGTGAAAGGTTTTATTGTGCGTTCACCTCACAGATCCCCCAACAATTTAACTGCCATAAAAATAGCTAACATATGTGGCAGGTTTTAAAAATGTCCATCCACCAAATGGATTTGCCTCTCGCGCGGCCACCAGAGCCAGCAGTTTTTCCTCCCCACACCTCACGAAGGTTCGACGCGACAGGGTTAGCGTCGCCCTGATGAGCTGTAATGAGTGTGGCTCCCAGGAGACGAGATGGACTCTCTGTTTCTATGACCTCAGAGACACGTCTTGGTTGCCATTTTTCTTTCTTTATACTGGTGGGAGTTTTATTGGTTTGCTTGCTTTTATTCTTCGGGAGGTGGGTTTTTAAAGACATTTCTCTGTGGGTCATAAAAAGTTTGTAGTCCCAGATTCCATGAAGGTGGAATGCACGAACGTGGCCATGGCCACTGTCCAAGTGAGCTAGTCCGATCCTCATACTCCCCCAAGTGTTCTCACCTGTAAGACACCAACATTGCTAACCTATTTGTTAAAAACAGAGGGAGAGAACTCTATCAGGATCTGCTAGAAACAATGCAATCATTTCCCTGACAGGAAGCCATTGTCTTTACATCCCATTACCTAGTAACAACAACTAAACTAAACGAAATTAAACAACTCATACACCAATGCACTTCTCTTTACACAACAGTTGCTACTTCTCAAAGTGAGGCTGCCTATTCAGAAATCTTTCAAGATCTAGGTAATTAATGCCTCCTCCATAGACCTAACAACCAGGTGTGATTTCTCCTTTGACCTCTCTTTTGTCACTTGTCATAGTGTCCCCTAGCTATTTCTGGGGGACCCAAAAGGTAGCCTCATAGGGGTCTGAGAACCAGCCTGTTAACAGCAGTCCCCATTCTTCTTCAGTAGTGGTGGTGCCCCCTCCAGCTTCCTACAACCTAGCCTGAAGATGATACTGCTCGTCAGAAGAACGCCATTATCTGTCTCTGGGTGGCAGCAGGACTTCTCATGTTCCAGGTACCAGAAGGAAGCTGGGAAAGGTGGAGGAAGGTCTCCTTCTGTCCCCTCAGAGTCTTGCCTTGTCACCTGGCTCAGGAATCTCCATCCAGGCCCAGTGAAGTCTCTCTTGGGCAGCTCTATCAGCTTATAATCTTCACCCATCTTTCTACATTGGCTCAAAATTAATCCAAGGACCACAGAGGATCCCTCCATTCTTTAGCCTCCTGGTTCAACCAGCATTTTTGATCCCCTTTGTTAACAGCCGGGAGGAGGGAAATATTGTTTTAGGAGCTAGTAGCAGAATTCACCAAGTGGAGACTTGTCTTTTGTTTACCAAAACATTTTGATAAGCCACTTTGGCTGTAGCAAGATGGTCCTTAGGATATGGGCTAGATGAGACAAGAAGGTTTATAAAGCGAAAAGAATTTTTGAGTTTCTAGGAGCAGTGCTAGAGAAAGAGGGGGCCTGGGAAAAGGATAAGCTAGGAAGGATGAGAAGAGGTGATGGGAAGGGATGGCCCAGCAAAAGAGTGGGGCATCTGTGGCTCAGGCAGAAGAGAAAATGAGTGAGAAATTCCCAGTGCAGGATATGACAGATAGACCTTTTAGAATAAGAACAGCTAATCTTTTCAGTATAAAGTTGTTTATTCTGCCATGGATATCAGTTATATTAAAAGGAGCTGAATTAAACTCATTTGACAACACAAGCTGTAGGTTTAAAAATAATGAAGATTATTAATTAATGAAGATCATTTTAATCAGTACAATATATCAAAATATGTTACATATATAGGCACCCAAATGAGCTGAAGCTCTTTTTTACACACAGCTATATAGTGTACCTGGGATAAGAGATATGCTTTTCCTGCTTCTCTTTAACATGATTATTCTCACATACGCCTCCCTCCCTAATGTTACTCCTGCTTAGGACCTGGTGAGAATGGTATTTGGAAGAGAGTAAGGAAAACAAATGTCTTCCATATTTGGATAGCTATTAAGACCTAAGGAGGGGATATGCAATGAGAAGTAATATGTAAGAGAAATCAAGAATTCAGTGGTAGTGAAAAATCTGAGTATAAAATATGGGGTGTGGTAGGGTTGCCAGATAAGATACAGAATGTACAGTTAAATTTGAATTTCAGATAAACAAATGACTTTTTAATATATGTCCCAAATATACCTTTCCTTATACTAGACATCCTGTCGTTTTATTTGCAAAAGCTGCCAAACCTACAGCGGGAAAATGCTGGAATATGTTAGCACTAAAAAAACATTTGAAATGTCATAGAAGATATGACTTGGGTACAGTGAACATCTGGGTTAAACAACATTGTACATTTTCAGAGGTACTGTATTTAGAATCAGGCTCAAAGCCCTTCATAAACTTACATCAGTTACATGGTTTTTCAGACTATGAAACACATACTCCATATATACTCTTCCAACATCAACACTAGCTATGAGAACTTCAAGGACGTCCTAAGACCATTGTCTTACTGACTGTCTAAAACAAAACTAGGTCTTCTATCTTTAAAGGGAATTGCTAGTTAGACCCTTAAACTTATAGAGACACTAATTACTAGAGAGGCAAGTGAATAGCTTCCCTCCCTGCCCACACCCCCATACCCGTAGGGTCAACAGAAAGAAATGCAGCCTGGGGACCCCCATCTAACAAAGACTGCAATTCTCAACTAGGCCACTTAGTCAACAAATAATCGAGCTGGGGCTCCTTCCCAACTCTCCTACTACCTGGTTTTATCAGGCAACACCAATCATGCTCTTAAAATGTTCAAGTGTTGTTTTTCAAAAGATCTAAGCCATCCACAGAGGCAAAGTAAAATAATAGGAAATACTTTTCAATTAAAAAAAAAGGTTATTACAAATGTGCTTAATAAAATACACAGTAAATGTACTTAATAAAGTCATGGCTTAGAGTGAAATGTGGGGAACCTGTTTCATTTTTATTAAAGGTGGATTTATTGCTTTGGTTTATTGGTTTATGTTCTCAGAACTTAATTTAGTCTCTAGATGATTTGCCCAAAGGAAAGCAGATGGGTCAGATGTGTGTTGCATTATACCAGCCAAGGGGTTGTGATATAGGTACTAACCAACCTGGGCCTGCGCCAGCACCCCTCAAACAAACACAGGGAGAAGCAAGGTATTGGTAGGGTTGCAAACCACTGCTCTAGCCAGACACAGGATTGTTCTTACTCTAAACCTGAATCTTGATGTCGCGTTTTATCACCCTTAAGGCACTGCACATATTGTCTGGGTTGTGATTTTTTTATTTGTATTGATTTATTTGTATTCGCATTGATTTTTTATTTTTGTATTCGTGATATCTTCCCTGGACTCTAAGTTTCTTGAAGGTTTGGGATCCTCCACAATGCACAGTGCTTGAGCAGAGTAAGTACTCACTAATCTGTTGAATGAACAAAATACACTATTTAACTTGGTGCTTAAATTTCCTGGAGAAGCAGCTTTAATGAAGACACTAATTTATGCCAGATAATTGCCCCTGCACATTATGCAGTTTATTAGGCACTCAGGAATACAACATCTGAAGGATCAGGAGAACATCTACTCCTGAATGGCAGATGTTTAACTCAGTAATTTTGGTCAACACTTGTTTAAGCCTAAAATATTCTAATAAGATTCCCAAAGAATCTCAACGGTTCCATTTATGTAATAATAATAGTTAAAATGTATTAGGTACCAACTATGAGCCAGATCCTTTGTATTATCTTAAACAAAGAAATTATTTTGGTTCCTGTTTTACCCATAAGGGAACTGCAATTCAGCGAGGTTAAGAACCTTTTCCATGGCTACAAGTGTTGGTGATGGCAGAACAGGAATTTGACTTCAGGTGGTTTTATACTGAACTAGCCTGTCTCTTTCAATATGTTATGCCTCCTGGGCACATTTTCATGTCTTGATCAATTTTTTATTTCTTTCTTTGTCTTTTGTCTTTATAGGTACTTTACAGATAGAAGGTCTGCAGGGCTTCATTTGCCAAGGCTGGAGAAGGACAAAACCATGGATGAGGTTAAAAGGCACAGAAAAGGCAAGGAAGCCCTCCATGGATAGCGATCCAGAGGCAAGAAAAGCACTTGACGCGCTTGTAACACAAAATAATGTTATTAAATTCTTCACCAGGAGAAAGTGACTAAGTCAACTGAAGTTTCTACCTCACCCTCAACTTCTAACACCATGTATGGCAACCATCCTTTCAAAACCATTTGAGGTCTCAGTCCCAAACATTCCCATCCATTCAGGCAGCAAGAGTCACTCAGGTGAATGACAACACCCTCTATACCCTAAGACAGAAACTCTGACTTAGGCGGAGAAGCCACTGGGAGTCCTATTTTGAACAAGGATCTCACGATCTCCTGGGAGATATGGTGAAGTGCATTTAAAGGCTTAATGAGGTCCCAGAGTGAAACCCTGAACAAAGACAAGAGATAAAGCACTTTGAAATCTTTGGAAGGGTCCCAGGAAGACACGAGGGGACGCAATTTAGGAGATGTCGCAGATCCAGGAGAGAGACGGTGGTGGGAGAAACCAGAGCAGTGGTCGTAGAAACTGGAGAGAAGAACATGGAGTTGAGATATGTGAGAGGCAGAATTGTCAGAACTTGATTCACTGGATGTGCAGTGTGGGGCCGGAGGCTTGAAGGACAGGCTTGGTTTCCGAGTTGGTCTTTTAGCCCACCAGCACAGGTCCTGGGAGTGTGTTCCACGACTCTCCACAGAGAGAACTTTAAAAATGAGGAAAAACTAGCTCTCTGATGGAAAAGCAGTTTGGAGGCTTTGCAAGCCAGAAAATGACATCTTTCTTTTAGGAATATCATCTTCTGCCCATGGACTTCAAAGACGTTTCCCATCCAATTTATCATTTTCATGGCTGTACTGCAGAAATGTGAAGAAGCATAGACAGGATGCATCTGACTACGAAAGGTACGAGTCTTGGAAGAAACAATTGATACCACGAATCATTTTTTGCCTCTTGGAAATGAGAGCAGTGAAAAATGCTCAAATGAAGTGATTTGAGTTAACAGCCCCATCAGCACCTTCCACAGCACACTCCAACTGCGGGGAATGAATTTTTCAATGGCAGTACTCGCACTTGTGTCTTCTCTGCTAACTCCTTGTTATAACCCATAATGTTATTGTGTTCTGCCTAATAAATTAGTTTGGATAATAACACCGTAAACCTAGAAATAGAAACTACTTGATCAAAAACCAGATATATCAAGAAGAAAATATATTACCATATAAAATATTCACAGAGCTGGAACTACCAGAGAAAAAAGATGAAGCTCTCAATGAGGTTAAACTTCTCACCATCTGAGCATAAATGTTCCCAAGTGTTGATTCAGCATACGATCTTTTCCAAAACGCTTCAAAGACTGAACAGATGCTCTTAAAGGTCAGTGAACTACATTACAAATTTCACGCTAATTTATTCTTTTCTTCTCTGTTTAGAGGGTGGTGGAGAGAGGCGAGAGGAGGTGGACGGAGGGTCAGTTCTATCACCATCAATGGATGCACAGGGACAAAAATCAAGCTGGACTCTTGAGGAAGTAAGGAAACTGAGCCTCTCAGGCTGGCACCCTGCAGACAACGGCCTGGAATGAATGGGAGACAGAAATAACACCTTGGGACATGGTTTTGCAGAAGCTCTTCCTTTGTCAAGGAAGATGTTTAACCACAGCTGTGCTTGAAATCCTCATAAACATACAATGTTTACCCAAAAGAGGTGGTTATTTTTACAAGAAAAATAAGAAACAATCATTTCCAACTAGTTTTAAAAGAGAATGCCTAATAGAATATACATGGGATTTGGTCATCTCACATGCTGGTGGCAGAAACATAAGCATGTTAAGAACCGAGCATCATGCTTTTAGCTCCTATACATTTTGCCTGAATGGAATTCTTCTGTGCAGTAAACATGCCTCCCGTTACACAGCAAAATCTACCTTGAGTCCAATACCATTTTCTCAAAGCCTCATTCCTTTCAATAAGGCACTAAATCATTTTATTGCAACCACCAAATGCTTTCTTTTTGCTAGGAATGGTATGATACACTTACTTTTTGATATATGCTCCAGCTTTTCAAGATTCTGTTGGAAACAAAATGATCCTTTATGACATTTTACAATATTCCACCTCATTTACTGCTTTCCAGAACTTCTATCATTAATTAAAGGGCCTTCTTTCACCATCTCCTCCCCTGCCCCTCAAAAAAAACTAATCTATTCCCCAACTGCCTATCAGAGACTGAATAAAAGTCAGTCTATCACAGCAGCAGTGATGGTCATGCCAATTTCACAGTGTGATTTGTGCACTCATTTCATTTTGAAAATGACCCTGCCCTCCATCTGTCTAAGCCGAATGTCCTGCTTTTTTCCAGCCAGGCCTCGGGAGCAGCAGCACATGAAATAAGGAGGAAGACACAGAATGGCCTCCCTCCTGGCCCCTTCCGCTGCCACTCACGGATAGTACCAACACAAAGAGGGGAACCTCAGCTGATGCCTGAGGGGGTCAGAGAAATGTGGGCGAGAGCAGATAGTCCTGTTTTTCACACACTTCCAAGAAGCCATCGGAAGGCAAATGCTTTCATGATGCAGTTTCAACTGTGAAAAACAGACTGACAGACTAAAGATGTAAAAAGCAATTTCTCATTTCCATGTTCTGTCATCTCACCTTGATTTAACAGCAACTTACCCGAGGTAATATGTCAATACAAGATTTAACATACATAAGGCTTCTAAAATATTGAGCCTTTTGGATAATTATTTTTTCTAAGAGATAAATGTCAATCAGCCAGGTATAAAGGAGAAGAGACCCTATTCCCTGATTATTGAGCAGCATTAGCCAGTAGCCCTCAAACCATGTACCTCCCTGGGTGGAAGACCAGACAGGGCTGCAGCTAGAGACAGGGTTGGAAGAAGCCTCTGAGTAGGGTAATAGTGGTCCTCAGCAACTGCTTTCCTGGGGATCTTAGGTGGGCCAGGGCCCCACCCAACCCCTTTGAAATGGGTGTAGTTTGTTCCTTTCTTGGTATTCACGCAGTGGAAGATTCCTTGTCAGTCCCGTCCAGAAGAACACAGCACTGGCAAACTTCTAGGCAACAGAAAAGAATGCATGAGTACATGATGTCAGCCGCTTGACAGTATAGCATTCAGATGCCTTATTGAAGCATTTTTTAGCTATAACAGGTGACTAGGAACTGCACCACCTCTCACTAATCATTTCCTAACATCTTCTCACAGCTGCAACTCAGGCCAGGAAGTCCAAATTCTACTGTCCAAATCAAGTTGGTTATTTGTTTTAAGGGGACAATAACAACCAAAAAAAGCAAAACACTAGCATCCCCTCAAAATTGGGCCCTTATGTGATACACAGACTGAATTAATTCGTCAGTCACTATTTCTTAATGACCTTAGTTTTTGGATATCAGGGTTCAGCTTCTTCTTTTTCTCCATCTGTAACATGCAGAATACAGAGTGATTATTAAGATTAGAGGTAATATATGCTAAGAGTCTAACAGAGTGCCATGCAATATGGTTGATGTTGGTTCCAAAATTTATATATAGAAAAGATTTACGGGGAGCAATACTATTGAGGAGGCAGAGAAAGGATTTGTATTCAAGTCTTTCTAGCAAATTATATAGCAAAGATATGCTTTTACTTAGACCACATTTACCTTGCGTGGTAGCGAGGCCAACAGAAGTCATGGAAGACTATGAAAGACAATCTCCCCACCTCAGGCCACCAGCAGAGGCACTGCATATGATAGATAATCATAAATCACAGCTAATTTATCTTGAAAACTGTACTTGTTTTCAAGATAAAACTGTACACTACTTCACTGGGATAAACCAGTTTTGTCTGTGGCTATCTTAGCGACTTCTCTAATTCTTGACTGAAAAATTGTATTCATCTCCCACAAATTCTACAGTCTCCAGGTCAGTCTAAACTATGGGTTTGTGTTTTATTAGTGACCCAATATAATTTTATAGAATAATTAAGACCCTGGTTTTTCACTGTCCCATGATGGGCACTATTAAATTCAAAAGAATTTATACCAATATAGCCCTAAGGTAGTAACACCTACCTTATCTAGAGTATCTATTCCAAATACATGATAAAGGAACAAAAGAAAATTCAGAATGGTTTCTTGTACAGTCCACCAAATCTCCATAGAAATCTTGAAACTAATAATCTCAGGGAGGGAAAAATTAAAGTGTAGGCAACTTTTCTTTTTATTTTCATGAAAGAAAATCCACTTTTATCGGCTCAGTAATAGTTAAAAAACATCATTAAACCGACAAGTACAGGCTGGGTATCTCTGTCTCTCTCTCACACACATCACAGACTGACTAAGTAGATTTAGAAAAGTAACACTGCATAGAAAAAGGAGCACTTTTGGTCATCCTACACTCCACCCGCCCCCCATCCCACCCTGGAAAACACGAGGTCATGGATTTCCACACTGTAGTGAAATTTGGAGGATTAAAGCAGTGTGTAGGGCCAAGTTTAAATACTAATATGTGCTCAGTAATACTTGTTATGGAAAAGGAGGCAAGGGAGAGGCTTGGAACTAAAGATAATCTTCTCCCAGAAGCAGATAAAATCCACAGCAGTCTCTCCCGTTGTCAGTCTCTGGAAACAACAAAATAAAGACTCCTGGTGGCTGCACTATACTGATTTTAGCAAGTATGCCCACAGGCCGGCCCGGAAACAGAACCTACTCCAATTTGAGGAGAATACCAAGTTGACATTCCGCCTTTTCCATTCCCGTTTCTTTCACTAAAACAACGTGGAACGGCACTATCTCTATGCATCACACAGTGCATAAGGCTAAAAAAACGCTAGCAACTTCAAACCGAGGAGGGCAACCTCCTCCCACACGCCAGAGAACAACCTAGCAAAACACGGAGCCAAGGAAACCCCACCTCCCGTTAGCCGCCGCGGGTCGGACCCTCGGAGACTACGCCCCCCAGCATGCAGCGAGGCCGCGTCCCGAGCGGCGTCGCGATGGGACCGGCGCATGCTGGGAAGTAGAGTTTCCGTCTCCAAACTACAAAGAGGTGTTTCCTCTCCACTCTCTGACAAACGCCGCTCACACTCTAAGTCTGCGGGGACCAGACCACATATAGAGACACTCACATTAGTGACTCCTTTCCAATTCTAGCCTGGTCTTTCCGCTGCGAAGTAACTTTTGAGAGCACGCAAAGAAAAAAAAAAAACCCAAAACATTCGTTGCATTCATCCGTTTCCGGTGGGCGTGTTGCCTTGGTAACTGGGACGCACAACCGTCGTGGCAGATATGGCGGGGCTGGCCAGTGCGCAGATCTCCGATGGCGAGTTCACCGCCGTCGTGTACCGGCTCATCCGGGATTCCCGCTACGCCGAGGCGGTGCAGCTGCTGGGCGGGGAGCTCCAGCGGAGCCCGAGGAGCCGCGCCGGCCTGTCGCTGCTCGGCTACTGCTACTACCGCCTGCAGGAGTTCGCGCTGGCGGCCGAGTGCTATGAGCAGCTGGGCCAGCTGCACCCGGAGCTGGAGCAGTACCGCCTGTACCAGGCGCAGGCCCTGTACAAGGCCTGCCTCTATCCAGAGGCCACCCGGGTCGCCTTCCTCCTGCTGGACAACCCCGCCTACCACAGCCGGGTCCTCCGTCTACAAGCCGCCATCAAGTACAGCGAGGGCGACCTGCCCGGGGCCAGGAGCCTGGTGGAGCAGCTCCTGAGCGGGGAGGGCGAAGACAGTGGGGGCGAGAACGAGCCCGATGGCCAGGTCAACCTGGGTTGTTTGCTCTACAAAGAGGGACAGTATGAAGCCGCGTGTTCCAAGTTCTCCGCGGCCCTGCAGGCTTCGGGCTACCGGCCTGACCTTTCCTACAACCTGGCTTTGGCCTATTACAGCAGCCGGCACTATGCCCCAGCGCTGAAGCATATCGCAGACATTATTGAGCGCGGCATCCGCCAGCACCCAGAGCTAGGGGTGGGCATGGCCACTGAGGGCATTGATGTTCGCAGTGTTGGCAACACCTTAGTCCTTCACCAGACAGCTCTGGTGGAAGCCTTCAACCTCAAGGCAGCCATAGAATACCAACTGAGAAACTATGAGGCGGCCCAGGAAGCCCTCACTGACATGCCACCTAGGGCAGAGGAAGAGTTAGACCCTGTGACCCTGCACAACCAGGCGCTAATGAACATGGACTCCAGACCTACAGAAGGGTTTGAAAAGCTACAGTTTTTGCTCCAACAGAACCCCTTTCCCCCAGAGACCTTTGGCAACCTGTTGCTGCTCTACTGTAAGTATGAGTATTTTGACCTGGCGGCAGATGTCCTGGCAGAGAATGCCCATTTGACTTACAAGTTCCTCACACCCTATCTCTACGACTTCTTGGATGCCATGATCACTTGCCAGACGGCTCCTGAAGAGGCTTTCATTAAGCTGGATGGGCTAGCAGGGTTGCTGACTGAGCAGCTCCGGAAACTCACCATACAAGTACAGGAAGCAAGACACAGTAGAGATGATGAAGCTGTCAAAAAGGCAGTGAATGAGTATGATGACACCCTTGAGAAGTATATTCCCGTGTTGATGGCCCAGGCAAAAATCTACTGGAACCTTGAAAACTATCCCATGGTAGAAAAGATCTTCCGAAAATCTGTGGAATTCTGTAATGACCATGATGTGTGGAAGCTGAATGTGGCTCATGTTCTGTTCATGCAGGAAAACAAATACAAAGAAGCCATAGGTTTCTATGAGCCCATAGTCAAGAAGCATTATGACAACATCCTGAACGTCAGTGCCATCGTATTGGCTAACCTCTGTGTTTCCTATATTATGACAAGTCAGAATGAAGAAGCCGAGGAGCTGATGAGGAAGATTGAAAAGGAGGAAGAGCAGCTCTCCTATGACGACCCAGATAAGAAACTCTACCATCTGTGCATTGTGAATTTGGTGATTGGGACACTTTATTGTGCCAAAGGAAATTATGACTTTGGTATTTCTCGGGTTATCAAAAGCTTGGAACCTTATAATAAAAAGCTGGGAACTGATACCTGGTATTATGCCAAAAGATGCTTCCTGTCCTTATTAGAAAACATGTCAAAACACACGATCATGCTTCGTGACAGTGTTATTCAAGAATGTGTCCAGTTTCTAGAACACTGTGAACTTTTTGGCAGGAACATACCCGCAGTTATTGAACAACCCCTAGAAGAAGAAAGAATGCATATTGGAAAGAATACAGTCACGTATGAATCCAGACAGTTAAAAGCTTTGATTTATGAGATTATAGGATGGAATATGTAGTAATGTCTGATAATGGCGTTTATTGTAATGGCCTTATATTTTCTACTCTGTTTTATCTTTATTTAGCCATTGGCATCTTTACATTTGTTACATGTTGAGCTTTGTACACTTTAAAATTATAATAACTGTTTTTAAAAATTTTCACAAATTATAAGAACTTTGACACCTAGATTTATGAAAAATTCAAAACTGAATGAGGACACTGTGTCTATTAGAATTTGTAGTGCCTATGTTCCCTCTGTTTTGTTGTCATTTGTGCTGTGTTGTATTTTGAGAGTCCTCTGAACAAACATTACATTAGCCAAGGACTTGGCACTATCAAGACTAGAACTCAGAAGTTAATGTATAGGATTTCTAGGCTTTTAATGATAATTTCAGGGATTGTGTGCTCTGGTGTCATAATTTAGACTCATAACTATATTAATTTGTAATGCGTACATTTTACATAGAGCTTACGATGTTTTGGCAGGGTTTTTCAATATACATATAATGCTTTATGTAACCGAAATTCCTTAGGTTATAAATGTTTGGTGTTTTTGAGGGTTTTTTTAATCTGCAAGATTTAGTGGGAAATTGTGCTTTTAACAAAATTACGGTACTATGGTGTAAAAACAATAAACTGTCAAAGAAGCAATTTTACATGGTTTTCCTTTGTTCTATTTGTTAATAATTTGAACAAGATATATTGTTACTGTTTTTCAAAACTCTGCTCTCATTAATCTCTAACAGTGACTAATAGCAGAGGTACCCTAAGAGCTCAGTTCTTAATTCCTACCTTTGTGTTTGCAACCTAGGAAATAGTGCTGGAGTTGTTTCCGTGTTGTTGCTCTTCAGGTAAGGAAAAATCTACACTATTCCCCACCAAACTTTTCTCCTACCTCCATCACAGATGAAAAAGTCAATTCTGAAACCTTATTTGGTAGATTCATAAAGCTAGTTTAATGCCCACAACCCTCCCAATGAAAACCCTGCTCATTCTGCTTGGACATTTCATTTTCTGAACCATACACGAGCTTTACTATTTGTTTCCCCACTCCTTTTCTCCCCATAAATCTACCTGTCAACCCCACTTGACCTGGCTTAGAAAAAAACAACAGTATGAAGTTGAATTATATGAAATTGCTGATTTTGAAAGTTTTTGACCTACAAAACTAGCAATTTCTTAGGAATGGTTCAACCTAATAGCTTTCTACTGAAAGACAGTGAACCCCTGCCATAATGAGATGATTGCTTTTCCTTCAAAGAGAAATCACTTAGCCATGTAGGTACCAAGATGAAGTATGATCAGCATAAATCCCCTATAGCATGACCTCCTCAGTGCTCAAATTCTGTTAGCTCTATCAGAAAATGTGGTTTATTATGAAGTCCAATGGTTTTGAATGCATAGTATTTTTAATCTTAATTATGTAAGCTGATACCATTTCCCATTGACGTTTGATCCATACTTGGAGGACGCTCAATGTTTAATGACCTCTTCAGTACATCCCATAGCACAATTCTATCTCTGGGAAATGTCCTTTGTTTAACAACTTTTGTACTAAAAGTGTTGCTGCTGCTTTGTGCAATAGCTCTGTGCCCCTCTCAATCTTCATAGCCCCTTAATATTTAGAAAGTAAGTGAACTAAAATCTTATTTTCAACAGCCATGTTAAAATTCTGATTTTTTTTTTTTTTTGCACATTTCCTTGGAACTACTTTTTTCTTAAAAAGTAAAAAAGCCAAGCCTAACGTGTAAGTAACGTTAACCACCCCAAAGCCAATGTTTTCCAGATTCCCTTTTGCAAATAGCCCAGGCTTTAACCAGGCACACTTTATTTATCCAGGTGCCGTGTGTTTGTGGTTTGCACATATGTGTAATTTAGCTTTTCAGAACATAAAAAGCTTTTCAGAACAGTTTTTAACCCCTTGCCGCTGGGCAGTTGGGATTTCCTGGTTAGTAATGCATCAGGAAGTCCTGGCTGCTCCTACCACTGAGGGGAGGAATAAAGGTCAATCGTGGCATTTGTCCCCTTCCTTACTTTGGCTCTCCAGAGAGGCACCTGCCTGAATTGATAGATTGCTGCCCGGCGACAGCAGACTCATGAACCATGCCTACAGAGTTGGCCAGCCCTCAGAGAACTGGAGGAGACCAGGAAGGACGAGAGCATCCCTAACTCCCCAGCATTTATTCTCCTTTATTTTTAGGGTATACTTCTCTTAAAACTCACCGTCAAAGTACTTAGCTCTGCTTATTGATACTAACAGGCAAATGACTTTACAATGGCTCCATATTTTGCCATTTAAATGAAGGCTTTCATCCCTAAAGCTCTGATGAAAAACTTTGTTCTATGCTCCTAGAACATTACATACTCAGTGGTAAAAGCACTTTTCTTGACAAAACAGATTTCCCTGTGTTTCTAAAGCTTTTACTCCTTTAAGATCACTTCACAATATCTGTATAGTGGACTTTAAAGGGATCAAATATTAGAGCCAGTATTTCATAACGGCAGTCGACCCCCCATCTCCACACATGTTCAGAACATAAGCATGTGTTTGTACAGTTATTTCCATTTTTTCAAACATGAACAAGAACTTGATCTTTCTGTGTAGAAAACCAAGCAGACTCCTTTGATCAGTGACATGACGTGCCTGCCAAAGGACTCATATTCGTCACGTCAGCCCCTCTTTGAATTTGGCCTCAGCTGTGGCACGGATGTTCGCACTAATGCCATCTGTGAAGGTCAGGTGTACAGTGGCTAACTCTGACCCATTCATGAGAAATAGACTACTGGGAATTCAGAAAACTGTGTGGGGATGGAAGCGAATCATCAGACAATGAGAAAACTGTGCATAGGAAATGATGCTCCCTCCCAGAGGGGTGATATAAGAACATATAGGTACGGCCTCTCAGACCTCAGAGGAGCACCTCAGATGAAACCCATACAGAATTGTCAGTAATAGATTTTGCCCGAGGTTAGAACAATTTGTTTGTTTGTAGAGAGCTATGGGGTAGATGGCCAAATAAATAAGCTTACTCGGAAATGAGAGATAAGAAAGGGTAAGTAGTTTGGAGGGAAAGCTTTAAGGGAGTAACTTTCTGACCCCTTTGCCCTACAATCCTTGCTTAGGCTCATTTCCACACTGGCACATGGAGGGTTAGCAGTGCTGGAAGTCTATCCAGGGCATGGCTATCTAAACTACCCAGATTTAAAAGGATAACAGCACCAAAAAAAACCCCTTTCATTTCAGGTGAACATCAGCATTTTTTAATACAATTTTTTGTCTTATGTTCCTTAGTCTGTCTTTTTCTTAAGGACTCTGGGTCATCTGGAAACATCTGCAAGGTGGTGCTTTTCTGAGGGTGTTGTCTGCCACACTGAGTAGCTTCCTAGTAATGGTGTGACTTGCAGCTCACTATCCACCATCCACAAACTGCTGCTTATCCCTGTTGACCTACCAGTGGGACTGAAGTGACATTTGGGTTTTTTGTATCCACTTATCAGGCTATTCCCTTAGTATTAGCCAAACAGCACATTTTGTGATGAGCCGGTAACCACTGGTTCTTGGTCATCCTATCACAGAATCACCATGACTGTAACCACCAGATCCCAAACTCATAGTTTCATTCTAGCTATAAGGTAAAAGCAACTTTTTGAGTAGCCTAATGTAGCCCAAATCCTTCAGTAGCAACCTCCATTCTTAAATTAGCAGTTTTAAGGAATTGTGACTTTCCAAAGAACCCAGATTGGCTCTTGATTATAATAAAATGTTTCTTTAGTCTTAAACAGCACTTTAATTGCAAGTCTCTCTTTGGGAAGATGTATAACTTACAGTAACAGGTTATTCTTATATTTTTAAGTGCAGCTCAAAGGAATACAATATTAAAGTTATAAAAATGCAAATTTATTAAGTCCATCAAATACAGTACTTCCTTTTATGAGTTTCATATTAAACCTATAAAGGCATCAATGCAGGACCAGTGGATTAAACATTTACAGAGCAAGACAGCGTCTGAGACAAAAGGCTTTCTGGTAATTCTATGGTGTGGAGTCATGAAGACAGCGGCTTCCACTCCGTAGTTAGGAGGAAAATCCATATGACAAATAATCCACTTTAAAAGGCAGAAATTCTGAAGACATCAGATTGACTACCCAGCACAAGCAGCCTAGAGCAGGAAGCAGCCAACACAGAGGCACGGGATGTAGTCAGACCTGGTGCCATATTCCAGCAATGCCACTTCCCAGCCACTAACAGTGGTGTTACTCAACCTCGCTAAATCTGTTATTTCATCAGGAAAAAGGGGATGACACCACTCACTTCACAGGGTTGCTGTGATAACAACCATTATCTCTTGTCTAGGGTTAAGTGCCCAGCACAGTGTCTGGCTAATCAGGAGTGAATTAAAAAGTAAATTATTAGTGCAATAATCAGTTCCAGGGTAGTGTTCAGCAAAACCACAGACTCAGTCCGAATCACTGAGACCGAATTAGAAGAAAGCTCAGAATTTTCATTTTACAAAAGAAGAAATTAAGCCCAAATAGGGAAAGTGACCTGTAGTTGGTAGAGAAAAACGGAGCATACACAAAATTTCCAGACTAGAACTCTTTCCACTGTGTTCTTAGACTTTAGAGCTCCATCTTCTCCTAAGTTATTTCACAGCTTTACAGTGACAAATGTCAGTAATTTTTTAAAGAGTATCTTCTCAGCTCTAACTGGGCACAATGAAGTACAAAGGATGTGACAGAACTATGCAAGAATGGATTTCAGAGGTTGTCTGTCAGCCAACACTAGGCCCAACCAACAGATCCCATCAGAAACTGGGTTTATGAGCATACTGAAAAGACACGCCCCTGAGGGCAAACAGAGGCAAAAGTCAACATGATGGCAGTGAGACCTCATTTGTTTTTCTGAGGGGAGCACAGGAAATTGGAGCAGCAAGCTTTACCAAAGGATTTCAGTCTAGCAGCTGACAATGTTAAATTAAGTAAACCTAATTGCATGTTTACTGTTTGTCTGGTATAAATGTTGATTCATTGAAAAAAAGCATATTTGTGGACAAAAAGTGAAAATATGAGGTGGACAATAGCATTTCAAGTCGAAGTGTAGCTGCCTGAATCCTGAATGCTCTTTCATGGACGTGTTATTGGGCAGGCCCTTGTATACCACAGATATCTGCCATTACCTGCCTGAGAATCCGGACAGCATAGGTCTCAATTCTCCTGATGACCCAAAGCTTGGATGGGAGAAAAAATATTCTGGGTAAGAGTCAAGGATTCTAAAATTTTGAAAATCTGGAACTAAATCCAGTAAGATACAAATTCTAGTAAGGATAAATATAAGTAATGGGGCTTAAAAAATCAGCCTCCAGGGGCCAGCCCCATGGCTGAGTGGTTAAGTTCCATGCTCCGCTTTGGCAGCCCAGGGTTTCGCCAGTTCAGATCCTGGGTGCAGACATGGCACTGCTCATCAGGCCATGTTGAGGCGGTGTCCCACATGCCACAACTAGAAGGATCCACAACTAAAGTATACAGCTATGTACCGGGGGCATTGGGGGAGAAAAAGCAAAAAAAAAAAAAAAAGAAAAGAAAAGAAAAGAAGATTGGCACCTGAGCTAACAACTGTTGCCAATCTTTAAAAAAAAAAAAAATCAGCCTCCAGGGAGATGTGGCCAAAATGGCACATGCAGAAAAGACAAGCTTTGTTAAATTCAAGTTCCGCATGAGGTGATGGTGAAAGATCCAGCAAAAATGCATTTATCAGTGACTAGAATAAGGAAATCATTGGTACTACTCTAGAACATTCAGGCCTAGATAACTCACTTTAAGTACATCAAATGGGCACCTATGGAGCTATGATGCTGAAGGGTCTAGAACTGACAGGAGCAAAAGTTGAAGATCTGGGGGAACATGAGCTGTCTTTAAATACCTGAAGGGCTGCCCTTTAATAAAGCAATCGGACAATTCTTCATGACTACAGAAGACAGAAGTTACATTAATGTATAGAAGAGGGAGACAGATTTCAGTCTAATAAGCAAAAACCTCTTAATATTTCAAGATTTCAGAAATTGGAAAAAGCTTCTTAGAAAGGCAATAAATTCCTATTTGGTCACAGCAAATGTTCAGGAGGACTGGTCATTTGTTTGTGGCTCGGGGGAGGGGGAGGTTAGATAGCAGTTATGTTTGGGAAGAAATAAGATGAGATCATTTCTAAGTTTCATTCAGTCTGAGCTTATATAAGCCAGGGAGAAAATTGCTTTCTTTAACTAAATAACGTAAGAGCTGAAATCAGCGTGGCAAGTGATTATTGAAAGGCATCATGTAAGACTGGGTTCAACAGGCTGATCCTCAGTTGTGTCAGAGCCCAGACAGTTATGACCTTCCCTCCTGTATGGGAGCCACAGGCAAAGACAAAATCAGTATCTGTGCACATGTCCCTCACTACTAGAGAGGCTCCTCATGGGTACAGACTCTACCCTATTCGTTCTCTGAGTATAGCATGATGTCAACAAAGGTTAAATGAACCAACATGAAATAAGCAACAATTTCTGTAACAATGAGTGGTTTTGGTATTGTTTTATTTTTTCCCAGCACATCTTAAAAATCACACATGGGCATTTGCTTATAGAACAGTATAGTCTAGCAAAAGCAATAAAAGAAGAATCCCAACATACACTGAAAGCACAGGATACAGACTATGCGTTGAGCCCTTGTGGAAAACAGTATGGCTCAGTCGGAATTGACAAAGCTGTGCTGGAATCTGAGGAATTTTCCTTCCCACTAGATAGCCACTTTTAGACTATAAATGTAAAGAGAAGAACTGTTTGTATGCATTAGTTACAGCAGTATAATGGCTTACATACAAGTGCTTACCCACATGTAGTTTCCAAAAGATTACTACAGTACTGGCAGGAATATGTACTGCCTTGGAGGAAGACTCAGGATAAGATATTATTCAAGTCAAGTTGTATCAGAGCCAAAGTATTTCACAGGCTTAGCAAAAAAGGACAAAAATTAAGAAATATAACCTACACATATTTCTCATAGGATTTACCATTGTCCAGGAACAGAAATATTCATTATTCTGAAGGCACCGTCACACAAAAAGACTGACATACACTTAAGGAATAGAACCCCCCACCCTACCCTCAGGCTCTGCTCAGGGAGCTGTGTGAGCAAAAGTCCAAAAGCATGTAGTGGTGTCTCAGGGACTGAGTATGCCACATCCACCAAGCCACATCTTAGGGCTACTAAATTGGGACAGTAGGAATGAAAATGTAGGAATGAAGTACATATAAATCCCATCAACTGAACAGAAGTATGTGAGAATACAGGTCCACCACACAATTAGATAAATACACTAGACTAGGGGATCCAAACCAACACCGTGGAAAGGATTTTCAGTGTTTTTATGTACAACTACTTAATTCCTGACATGTTCTTGAAGAGGAATAGCCTTGAACTGCTAAACAATCTGTCTTCAAAGACTTACCCTCTCCCGCTCATTTTAAATAATGGCTATTTTATGGGAAAAAAAAACCAACGACAACAAGGCACTGTGAGCTTTTGGAGATATTCTTTAAGTAGCTCAAAAAAATTATTATTTATAGAATCTGTATACCAGTACAAGCATTTCATGTGGTCCTTTTGGATATGTGAACAAGAGCAAGGGTTAAACGACCTCTTTCAGACGGTGCTCATGTTGTTCATGAAAAACACTGCCAACAATAAGATGCCTTGAAAACATGCATGTATGCTGCTTAGAAATCCACACTAAAATTTTTTTTCCCTTCCTTCTCTGTCTCGTCTCAGATTTGGAAGTTCAGAATCTCTGAAAAATGTTCTTAATGATACTTAATGTATTATTTTTCTTCCTTGTGGAAAAAAACAAAATAATCTCCTTTGGGAACCAAATCACAGAAGTAAAGTTATCAATTCTGTGATGGTTCTTTGGCTTGAGTGTTCTATTTTTCAGTGGCCCCTACTCATGTTTGTTAAGGAACTGTGGTTGCAAGAGCACAAGAGTGCTCATTCTTTGAGGGTCTTCCAAGGGTCAAACAGGAATGCTTCAGGTTCACAGGAGACTAAACACCTCCCAGGAATATAACATTGATTTAAAAAATAGAGAGTGATAAAACCTAGCTAAGAATATACTCAGCTATAAATCTAAAGGGATTTAGTTATATTTAGGTTGCACTTGACTATGCTTCATTAGTAAAATTATAAAAATTACTTTTGCTTTCAAATCAGTGGAAATATGAAGATGAAAAACTAAAGCTGAAAGAAAAACCCATATGCAAACAGAAGAACAAACAGCTTCACGCTTCCTTTGAAGAAAGAAAAAATCCTTAGACCCAGGTCCATTTTATCAATAACACAAGTTTCTATCGTCTGTTGACACTAGAAGTAGTTCTTACAGTTAAATTCATACTAAAGACTAACAGTGCTTGGCTTAGGGAGCAGAAAGCTGAGTAACTTACATCCTTCATATCAATAGTTTAAAAATAATCTTTTATACTTTCTCGATTTCAGCATCAATGTATATGTTGTTGCCTTTTCAGGAAACTGAAATTCCTAAAAATCAAATAAATTTACTGACATGTGACTCATTTAGGAACAAGAAGCCCTGAACAAAGCCAACCTTCCCTAACTCATAAAAGCCAAAGGTGATTCTGGATTCTTCGATCCTAAACTGGCATTTGTTATTTTCTGCTTTTCTCCAACCATGAGCTAAGCCCCAATTAAAATCAAAGTTGCTAAAGATTAAGTGGTAAACAAAAGCTATTACAGCTGCCCTTAACTCCTGTCTCACTGGCTCTTAAAATGGAGATATGTTTTCCACAACACTCCATTTGAGTTGCCTCAAGCACCAGCCCATGTGGTTTGTGTATCAAACCATAATAAATATGTCTGTGTTCCACATTTGTATAGAATAGATGCTCAACCAAACCCAGCCCCGTGAGAACAGCCGATGCTTCAGCTTGGGACTACAGGGCTTCTCCAATCAGCTACGGTTAAGAAACTGTAGCTATGAAAGAATATGACAAAGGAAAATCTCTGGAGCTAACATGCAGAAAGGTATTTTCAAAAATGTAAACTAGGACTTAGCGGTTACTAAGAGAATATTCTGAAAAAGAGGGTTCCTTGCAACCATCCATATCTGGTATAGCATACATACTGATGGAAGCTCATCCTTTATTGCGCTTTTGTTTTCTAAAATACATAACACAGCTATGCACACTAGGAGACTTTCAGCTTCAAAAATAATTTTTAAGTAACAGTACTGTGATATGTAAGCATTTAGGAAGAATACTACCAATTCTTCAGAAGAGGGAAGAATTTAAGCCTCTTTCTTTGTAGTAAAATGCTGGGCACACTGAACACATGGCTTCTACAATTCTTACTAAACTATAAAAGCTCAAGTGACTCAGCATTAGACTAAATTCACTTGCGCACTGTAAATTGCACCAACATTAAGGCAACAGTTTCTCTAAGGGTCAACAAAGCCTGTTCATATGGAGTCTTTAGGTACTCAATGCCATCCGCACAGGCAGCAAGTTCCCATTCCCACTAAAACCCCAGCCCAAATGTGACACCATCAAATAAAACAGAAGTATGACTAATTTAAGAAAGATCAGTTGGTGTTATGCAGTACTGAAAACCAAATAGGCTACGACCTTTTAAAATTTTAAATAAACTGATTCAAAATGAGTTAAGAAGCCTCACATAAACAATGTTCTCTGGACTTTAAGTTTTATGAAGCCATTTCCAGTTACTTCAGAAATATGAGGCCAGGTTTAAGTGCTTCTGTGCATATTCAAGAGCTCAGCTCTCTAGAGACACTAAGGAAACACTGAGGCCCCTCTCCGAAGTGGGTGTGCGAAGGTGGGGAAGAGCCTTCGGATTTACTAAGTCAGAGTGGAAACGGCACTGATGAGTGGTCATGTGTCAAAACCATCCCTGGAGAACTGATTCCAACTACAAAATGTAGCCATTACTATGAAACCAAGGTCGGGGGCCTGCGTACGTGGGGGGAGAAACAATGACATAAATCACTGATTTCCATAAGGTTCATGTAGAAGAGTGAACACAATAATTTCAGGTGTTACATTTATAGTTTCCTAATATCAAATACAGATTTCTGAGACTGCTGAAATCTGAACTCCCTGGGAAAGAATGTTGGAACAATCACATGCAAAGGAAGGGATCTGCTTATGAATCTGTAAGTTTTATTAAAAAGAATTTTACTCAGAAACACGTATACACTCCAGTGAGATATTAGTACTGTATTAAGCTTTACATTTTGATCACCAATTAGAGAAATTACCTTCATGAACAGATGCATTTTATAAAGCTGATATTTTTATAATTCTAGAGGCAACTGTAATTTCCTTATCAAGTATATCCAACTATTTCAAATACTAAGGGCTTTAAGCAAAGATCTGCTGGAAATTTTATAATTAAAAATAAATCACTAACGAAGAGAGGCAAGTTCTAATAAATAAATATTTAGTTTTTGTTGTTAAACTAATATTTAATTTTGATTTGCTTACAGATTTAAGTTTCTTAGTTTGAGGCCAATTTTACTAGTTATAAATTATTTACCATTTTGAAATCTTAAAAATACCATTTTGTCAATTTTAAATTTTCATTTTCCTGGTTAAGGCTACTTCAGATATAAAAGGTATCAAACTGCCCAAAAATACTTTGGAGCTGTTGCTACATAGACAGACAGTGTGTCCTTTTAAAGGATCGTCTGCATTTTGACTTAGATTATCTGATCAAATATTAAATTTTAAAAAATTATCAAAAGTTAGATATTGCAGTAAGAAAAGAACACATCTCAAACTGTGAATCATGAACCTTGACAGACAGTGATTCAAAGTAATCATTTCACTTATTTTAATATCCAGGTTTGAATGTATAAATGTTTGCTAAATGTGATTAATGTTCCTATTTTTTAAGAAATACGGTATTTCAAACTTTTGACATGGTATGTGTATTAATACATTTAAAAATTTATGTTAAACCAGTAATTCAAAAAAGGCATTAAACCATTAGTAAAAACTAAATTGAAATTTTACTTTTATATGAAAATTTATCGTGTTGTTTGGGTTAATTTAAAAAAAAAGATTTTTGTCATTGAAACTGTTGAGGCTTTCAAATTCAATAGCTGAATGATGACTGTGTTTCTTTAGCCAAACAATTCTTTGAACTGGACACATTTAAGTGTAAGGAGTCTTCCTTCTTCTGCTCCTGCTGCAGCTTCTTCTGTTTCTCAGCAATCAGAATGCGAAATCAGAAACATTAGGACTCTCAAGTTGATTAAAGGCATTCATTTCATGGTAAACCTGTTCTTCACACACAATGAATGGTAAGTCAGCTTTTCTTCTAAAAACATATTATGAATGAACAAGGATATAACAACAGGTTATCTCAGTGATACAAATACAACTCATAACTCAGTAGAAACAGAAACAGGGAGAACAAAAATGTGTCCTCTAACAGAATAATTTATATACTGATGATTTAAGGTTTTATAACGGTATACTAATTTCAAAGAAAAATGCAGGCCAAGCACCTTACAGAACTGAAAGCATCCAAATAACAGGTTGCCTATATTCTTTCATGAGTATCCTCCCTCGATGGCCTACTCACACTAGAATGTACTCTTAAAAAAACATACATGTGTATCCCTCCTCAGTGGAATCCTTCCCTTGATGTCTGCTCCCCAGAAACCTTCCTTTAAAAAGAGACTAGATAAGCAGTAGATGACACCAAATCTGCCTTTGTTCCCAAGAGGAAGCATCAAAACAAAACAGCTGGCAGCATCTTCCTCTGAAATAACAACTGGCAGCCTTGTGCTGCCTGACTAAAATTTGAAATGACAACCAGTTGGCAGTAAACTGATGCACCTACAATGAAAGAAATTTAGGAATACCATCTGTCAATCCAAAGATGTAGAAACAAAACAAACTACAGAGTAAAACAAACATTTTAAACCAACAAACAAATGTAGCCGAAATATAGTCCATGATATATTTGATTACTGGTATAACCATAGTTGAAGACTTTAAAAAAAAAAGTGACCTTTTTCATAACAACAGTAATGGATTTATAAAAGGTTTCTGCTTCCAAAGATGTTATTGGGGTCCACATATTCCTTGACAGACTTCAGCATCCCAAAGCCAACATCAGAGATACTTTCCTTTAGCCATTGCTTCCGTAACTTGCCCACTGGAAAAACAAAATAAAAAATGCTTCAATATACACTATGATGCTGGGAACCAATCAATCTTGTGACCATGAATGAACAAACACTGTGTGATAAATGCTTTTATTCAAAAATGAGAAATGTTTTGCTTTATTTGATTTATTGAGCCCACCAGACTACAAAGCTCATTAAGCCCAGTGTCTTCCCAGGGGAAGCCTGCGCTCCACAGTGTCTCCTTTCTCTGTAAACTATGAAATGGAGATGAAGGAAGGTTGCACTGAGATTAGCCTATTTTACAAATAACAAAATGAGAAAAACATGCATTTCAAAAGAACCCACCTCCTGTCTTAACTACCAAAACACACCAAAGTTTCAGAGAAAATGAAGTTAACCAAAGAAAAATATCATACCCAGGTGAATTTGTTGGGTATATTAAAAAACGACAGGCTATACAGCCGTAAAATATTTTAAGGAGAACAAAGCTTCAAAAAATTAAGAAAATCTGAACCTTGGGCTTAAGAAAAAAATCTGGTTATGAAGCTTTCCATCTGCATTTTCTTTTCAGATTACTTTTAAATAAATTTGCATGTTCCCCAAAAATGGTTACTTTCTTCTCATTGTTTTCACAGAATTAGAGATTTTTCTAGGCACTAAATAAATCAAATACCTAATCCATTTTAAACTTGATCTTCTGCCTTTATACACTGTATAATGTTCCCCCTTCTTTGTTTCTAGGTCTTGCTAATTCTTTCTAAGAATAATGAAGTAAAATAATGGTTAGCAGCATAAATTGTATTTTGAAGGCACTCAATGAAAAACATAACCTTTTCTAAGAAGAACTTTTGTAAGAAAGGACATGTACTTAATCTGTACAAGAATCATGGAATGTCAACTTGCTTTTGCATTAAAAGCAAAGCAATGTGCTGACTTATTTGTGGCAAGATGGATAAATCTTTTAATTCAGAGGTAGCATTATTTGCGGTTAGTACTTTTCAAATGTATTATTGTAATAATTGAATTCAAATGGTCATTTTCCACAAATGTTCATTAATGATCCAAAGTCATCAACAGTGATTTAATTGGCCAACCAAAATGTGAAGGCTTCTTTCATTAAAGCATTCAGCCTGTCATTCTAAAATGCACTGCCATCTATCAGGCTGCATTGATAACACCGTAGCATCTGCCTTTCAGAGACCTTAAATACCATTTCAAGCTCATCTCAAATCATCTTTTGTGTCCAGTTCTCCAGGAAACCATCAAATTGTCATTAAAATAATAAATACCATGATATCCTCAGAAAGAAAAATATTCCTGCTTGGTTTCCAGGAATAAAAAAGCATTGTTGGTGTTAAGATGGGGAAAAATAAGGTACAGCAAGGAAAAAAAAATCCTAAATTCAAAAAGAAAAATTTAGTTTAAAAGACCTCTAAAACTAGACACCAAACAGTACAAATTCCTATTCATGCAATCTCCACCACCTAAAAGATGTTCTACCAGGTCCTCCTCCTATCTCCCTGAGACAACACATCACAATGCTTCAGCCTCAGTTTTCTCATCTGCAAAGGGATTAGCATCCATAAACTCTTTTCACTTCAAATATCCTATGATTTTAAGCACTTAAAAAAAGTTACAGGGGCCGGCCCCATGGCCGAGTGGTTAAGTTCACGCATTCTGCTTTGGCAGCCCAGGGTTTCACTGGTTCGGATCCTGGGCGCAGACATGGCACCACTTGCCAAGCCATGCTTAGGCAGCATCCCACATGCCACAACTAGAAGGACCCACAACTAAAAATATAAACGACTATGTACCAGGGGGCTTTGGGGAGAAAAACAAAAAATAAAATCTTTAAAAAAAAAAAGTTATAAATTAGTTATTTCCAGATTTGCTCCAAAGGATTAAAAAACCCAAAAAACGCAACTACTCTTGAGTAGTAGAAGTGGCATGATTATAAGCTACCCATACTGAGGCAGCTCAAAAGAGAAGGGTGAAGAACAGTCAATGCCAGTCTCCTATGTTATCTGTAATATAGTTTCACTGAATGTGTCCTGTGGTTATGGATGTAATTGTCCTGAAAAGACTGCAAACAACTGCTCCAACAAGATGGAGCACATTAGAACCTCAGCAGGATGCCCAACAGCTAGCTTGTCTGCCTGGTTTTACACCTCTGGTAATAATGCAATTCCACAAGGAACTGAACCATCGTCTGAGAAGCCACCCAACAGCCACTGCATATTTAATGAAGTCGCTCACCAAGCGCTGGAAAACAGAAGGTGCTTGGAGTGCATCATTAGTTCTGTCAGAGGGATAATTTACACATCTATCTTGTCAAATTTTCTATGGTTTATACTTTTACAATAATCAATCTAACATACATTTGATTAGTGAACTAGAAAGTAAAAAAAAAAAAAGGCAATATAGGCAGCATAGCTGTGGCCCCTCATAAACATATTTGATGAAAGAATTTAACCCCTTGATGGCAGAGGTCTGTGGGCTGCTTCTGTCAGTGATAACAGAATTTGAACTGAGGTCAGAAATCATGGTTTATGCAACTAAAAAGACTAGGAATTTTTTTGGTTTTCTCAATTTAAATCAATTACATTGTAGCATAAGTGCACAAAGAGAAAACAGCTTAAGTAAAAAAGCTCAAGGAGCCTTTATATTAAGAAAAGTATTGGAAATAGTTTTCATAAAATTCTAGAGATCCTTCTCTGGCTGTCTTGGATGAATCAATAAATCTAAAAAACAACAATGAAACACCAAAGGCCCTAATCCCAAAGAGGGATCACTCTTCAAAATAGAAGATTTTTATTCTAGAGCTCAACAACAGTAATAATAATATCATTTGTACAATCTTTATTTGCGTTGGTAGGCATTCAGAAATCAGCTAACTACACTGATCTGGACACATGTAAAACACATGGACGCACAACTATATAGTAGTTGCTAAAACATTCGTGGAGCTCCTTTTCAGAAATGAAGAAATAGTACTCTGTCCTTTATGTAGCATGCCATATTGGAGGAGGGGAAAATGGATGAATAAAAACAGCAAATAACAGGTGGTCTAAGACTATTTCAACATTCCTTATATGTACAGTTATCCATGAAAAGGCACGTGTACATTCATACCACATGAAACATACTGCTCTTTCCAGACCTGGGTTATCTGATGTGGGGCATTCATGACTACTAACTCAACAACATCCCTTTGACTTCTGATTCTCTAGAATCATAAACTTAGCCTGCGAGTCAACACTAGAGCTACAAAAAGCCAAGTCCATCATCTTCAAAAACAAGATAGGGACGCTGTATTCCACTGCTCACAATTATTCTATATACATAATGCCCAAAGTACTTAAGCCAGGTATTTTAGAGGCTTGGATGTATTTTTAAAGATACTAAAAACATAGGCTAGTCAAGTACTAAACATTATAGAAAACTAATGGGGGAAATTCTTTTTCTGCTTAAATTAAAAGTGGAATTCACAATTTAATTTCTAATAATGTATATACAGACTATCCTGGATAAAACAAGTATTTTGTGTTCTTCCACAATATACAGCACATCTTTTAAAATTTACTTTTGGAACAGAGAAAATGGGAGATTTTGGGATAAGTCTCTGAAATCACAGGCTCAACAGTTTCCTTTGGACGCTAATAGCTCAAGAAAGAATGCATTTTGTGGTATGATCAACAGCATAAAAGAATGAATAGATACGTATGCAAGGGGGAGGGGTAATGGAAGTGTTGTGCGTTGAAATATGGACATGGTGGCTAGCCTGGCCACCAAAAATTATCTGGAACTACTCTTTGTGGTGTAAAGGACTGAAGACCTAGCAGAGACTAGCAAACAGTCCCCATCGTAAAAGGGATAAATCTAGGGTGTACTAGTCAGAGTTCGTTTTAGCTAAATAAATTAAAAACTTGTTGAATTATGAATTTGATTATAAGTTTATAATAAATCTTTTAAATCTTATTTAAAAACAAATTATGAAATGGACTGTACATTAAAAAGATTACTAATGCTACAGCTCAGAAGTAGAATTTAGACAAAGCTAAAAACACCTAACCATTATCATAACAACTATATTTTGAAAGTTCTAGTTTGAGCATCCTGGATACCTTTTTAGCACTATTCCATAGGTCAGATTTAAAAAAGAAAATCTAGACTTAGCTGCTTGTATGAGTGATCTGAGCATCGACTTTGTATTTCAAGATTTAATTAATCCAGCTATACTACTGGTAGGTTATATAAGGAATTGGTGCGAGAGGGACAGCCAAGCTCTTGCCAGATGAGGTTCTGGCCCCATGAAACTTGTTAGGTACTGATGAGGACAGAGAAGCACAATGGACAATTTCTACTCTGTGAGGTACCTGGGTGATCTGACTATGATGATGTTTTTCTGAGAGGGGGTTATTTCAACCTGAAAAGATTTAGCTGTCCATTTGTTCGTGATATAAAGCACACTTTTGTGTGCATGTTTGGTTTTGGCAGCGATACATGCTGAATGTTAGTTAACAGATCTCCAACTGAGGGATGCTAACATCCAGACTTTATAGGCATATGAGATAGGACTATGACTTTCCAAGAGTCTAATTTAATGCTTAGTGAATATGTAAAGTCATGTTTGATTTCTTTATGCAGTGAACAGGTCACATAACATGAGATAGAAAAGGGCAGAAAAGAATGGAAAACATCATATGCTCCTTGAATACTAGGGCCATGTTTTATTCATTTTTGTAGTCCTGCTGCATAATGTAGTTGTATATGCCACACAGTAAGAATTCAATGAACGTTAGTTAAAAGAAAAAATAGGGGCTGGCTCCGTGGCCGAGTGGTTAAGTTTGCACGCTCCGCTGCGGCGGCCCAGGGTTCGGATCCTGGGTGCGGACATGGCACTGCTCGTCAGGCCACGTTGAGGCGGCGTCCCACATCCCACAACTAGAAGGACCTGCAACTAAGATAGACAACTGTGTACAGGGGGGTTTGGGGTGATAAAGCAGAAAAAGCAAAAAGAAAAAAGAAATACTGAACGACAGTTATCTATAAGCCATTTTTGTTAAGGGGTAGGGATTGAAATGTCTGGGTTTCCTTAATTTCCTTTGGTTCTATCTGCCTTGCATTCCCTATATTCTGAAATTATTTCTTGGATATACTCAGAGGTACTCTCAGTAGCTAAGACAGGAGAAAGTATATCATGGAACCTAAAACTCTCATTTTCTTCAAATCTCTAGGACTCTTTGAACTATATCAGTGGTTCTCAACGGAGGCAATTTTGACCCCCGGGGGACATTTAGCAATGTCTGCAGACATTTTTAGTTGTCATAACTGGGGTGATGTTACCAGCATCTGGTGGGTAGAGGCCAGGGATGCTGCTAAACATACTATAATGCACAAGACAGGCCCCACAACAAAGAATTATCCAGCCAAAAATGTCAACAGTGCCAAGACAAGAAATCCTGGACTAGATGCTTCTACAGGTCTATCTCCTAGGAGCCCAAATAATTTCCATAAAGGCAACATACCTTCACTGTTACATGCACCTGGATTAGTAGTAAATGGCTTATTGCCATTACAAGGTGACCTTGTTCTAAATTTGAGGCTACTGATCAAATTGAAAGTCTGGCAAAAGTGTACAGTGGACAGAAGTTACACTCCAAGAAAACCAACCATTAATAACAAGTGCTACTTTATTTTAAAAGTTAACTCCTAAAGACTTGAATCTAATGTCTACTGAAAAAAACTTTTGAGTCATTTTTTTTTGGCCATTTTTCCGGTCAATGTGTGAAAATATATATGAAATAAAGATTCACAGCACTGTCCAGTAGCACTTTCTGTGATGACAGAAATTTCTATACTCCACTGTTTAACATAGAAGCTCCTAGCCACATGTGGATATTAAGCTCTTGAAAGGTGGCTACTGCAAGTGAGGAAATGAATTTTTAATTTTAGTTAATTTAAACTTAAATAGCTGCATGTAGCCTAGTGATTTCTATGTTAGACAACACAGAACAACATTAAAAATAAATTTTACCTAAAGTCACTTTTAACAGACGTTACACTTGAAAATATCTATTAGGATGAATTGTTTGCTAATCACATAAAACTAACTATAAAAAGTTAGTTACTCTATAACAATATAATATAATAATGTAGTACAGGCATTCTCAGAGAGGCAAACATCTAGTACTCAGAAAAGTCTTGGATGAAAAAGTTCTCTTTAGAGGTCCAGAGAGGTAGTACAGTCGGCCCTCTGTATCCATGGGTTCCGCATCCAACAATACCATGCAGGGCAGACTAAGAGACCTGAGCATCCGTGGATTCTGGTATCTGAGGGGGCCTCTTGGAACCAATCCCCCACAGATACTAAAGGATGACTGTATTACGCAAACCACCTATTCTCTCCTAGTGACACACGTGAGGCTGGAAGCCACAATGGGTATATGTAACCCAAGGTAAGAGATGGCAAACACAATGTTGTCCCTTCTCTTTTGTCTTGAACAGGGAATCTGTAATTTCACGGGTGGGAAGGCACAGGGATCAAGACGTTCTTACAACAGACTTTTTGTCAGCTCTCAAATCTGTTTATCCTATGATGCAGCTGAAATAGTTAAATTTTCAGCTAAATTATGGGTTAAATTGGCTTTTACAATCTGGTCTTGGAATCCAACTACTTAGAACATTGCTTCAATGGAAACCACTTATAAATTATGTGAGAAAAAGCCAGTCACAAGAAACCAAGGGGGAAAAATTAATTTAAAGGGCCAAACAAACTTTGTGCTATCTTATTGATAGTCTGATAAAGATCCAATATTGGAAAGGCTATACTCATCTGGTAGTATCAAAAGACCAAAATCACAACCAGGATATTGACACTGACATAATCAAGATACAGAACAGTACCATCATCACAAGGATCCCACCGTTGCCTGTGTATAGTCACCTCCACCCCACACTCGACTTCTGGAAACCACTAATCCGTTCTAGTTCTATAATTTTGTCATTGCAAAAGTGTTATAGCAATAGAACCAACAGTAGGTAATCTTTCGGGATTGGCTTTTTCTTCACTCAGCATAACTCCCTGGAGAAACATCCAAGTTGCTGCATGCACTAACAGTTCATTTCTTCTTATTGCTAAGCAGTACTCCACAGGATAGATGTACCACAGTTTGTGTAGCCAGCCATTTGCTAGCTGAAGGACATCTGGGTTGTTTCCAGTTTTGGGCTATTATGAGTAATAGGTTTTCAATTCTCTGGTATAAATGCCCGAGTGTAATTGTTGGGTTGAATGGTAGCTGTATGTTTGCTTTTATAAGAAACTGCCAAACTGTTCACAGAATAGCTACACCACTTTATGTCACCAGCAGCAATGTATAATTGATCTAGTTTCTCCGCATCCTCACCAGCATTTGATTTTGTCACTATTTTTTAATTTTAGCTTTCTGATAGGTGCATAATGATTTCTCTTGTGGTTTTAATTTACATTCCCTAATGGCTAATGATGCTGAACATCTTTCATGTGATTATTTGCCATCTGTATATCCTCTTCAGTGAAATGATTTTCATATCTTTTGCCCATTTTCTAATTGGATTGTTTGCATTTTACTATTGAGTTTTGAGAGTTCTTTATATCTTATAGACATAGGTCTTTTTTTGGATATGTGGTTTGCACATATTTTCTCCCACTCTGTAGCCTACCTTTTCATGTTCTTTAGAGTCCTTCACAGAGCAAACATTTTTAATTTTGATGAGATCCAGTTTGTCAATTTTTCCTTTAATGGACTGTACTTTTGGTGACCAGTTTAAGAACTCTTCACCTATCTCTAGAGCCTGAAGATTTTCTCCTGTTTTTTTTTAAAGTTTTATTATTTTATGTTTTACATTTAAATCTATTATCTATTTTGAGTTAATTTGGTAGAAAGTGTGAGGTTTAAAAAACAACGTTCTCTTTTTTTTTTTTTTTTTTGCCTGTGGGTATCCAGTTGCTCCAGTACCATTTGTTAAAAAAGCTAGATGCTTCCTCCATTGGATTTGTCAAAATCAGCTGGACACACTTGTGTGAGTCTATATCTGGATTCTCTATTCTGTTCTATTGATAAACGTGTCTCTCCTCCAATATCACATAGTCTTGATTACTGTAGCTGTACCAATATTGTAAGTTTTAAAATCAGGTAGACTGATTCCTATGACTTTATTTTCTTTATTCAAAACTGTTAGCTATCTAGCTCCTTTGCTTACAAAACAAATTTTGAATAATCTTTTCTATATCTACTAAAAATCTTGCCAAAATCTTGAAAGGAATTGCATTAAACAAATAGATCAATCTGGGGAGGACTGACATCTTTACCATGTTCAGTTTTCTACCAATCCATGAACAGAGTCTCTCCATTTATTTAGGCCTTCTCTGATTTTTTTCATCAACCTTCTATAGTTTTCAGAATACAGATCCTGTATATATTGTTAGATTTATGCCTAAGTACATATATATTTTGTTAGATTTACGCCTATTTCATTTTCTTTGGAGCAACTGTAAATGGTATTGTGTTTTAAATTTCAGTTACTATATGTTTGTTATTAACATACAGAAATCCAAATGATTTTTGCGTGTGCTCTTGTATTCTACAATCTTGATGATCTTGTATCTGTAGATTCTTTGGGATTTTTCTAAAAAGACAATAATGTCATCTATAAATAGTGACAGCTTTATTTCTTCCTTTCCAATTTGTATGTCTTTTATTTCATACTACAGGTTTTTAATAAACAGCCTCAACACTGATCTTTTGGTCATTCTTTTAAGTAGTCTCTTTTTACTTTTAAAGTTTCTGACACTCTTGGATTCTGTTAAGACCACAAAAAAAGCTAAGAGCAGCTGCCCCATAGTTATTCTCTGAACATAGGAAATAATCTTGGTTCAGTTAAGACACCAATATTTAAAGTAAGACTGGTTATATTTAATCAGGTTTTTTACTTCCCAATAAGGACTTAGTTATAATTTTACCAAATGAACAACTTAAAAACTTAAGTCATAAATTAAAATTAAATACATGGCTGATATAAACTCTGCTGTTTAAACTGACCAGCTCCTCAGTTACAAAAACAAGCACTATGAAGATTAAGTTAAGCAGGCTTTATAATTTCCTATAGCCTCCAGTTCCAGACTACATCTGTTTTCTCTGATATACAAAACCAGAGGTAAAATAGCTCCATTTATCACAGCATGATTGTAGGCAGACAAACCAGTCTGTCTGTTTCCAGATAATGAAAGCAACTGTTATTAATCACAATTACAGGCCAAACTCTCTAAGAGAAATTGCATCAATATTTCCCCAACCTCTAGCCCTTCTACTCTTGAGCTCAAAAATGGTACTGAGAGTGTCACGACACTGCCTGATGGTCAGTAAATAAAGAGGTCAACTTGAGTTTTAAGTTCAGGATGCAAATTAAGAAAAATCTTTTCTACACGTTAAAAAGAAGTCATCTGGGCCAGCCCAGTGGCGCAAGGTTAAGTTGGCACGTTCCAATTCTTGGCGGCCCGGGGTTCACCGGTTCGGATCCTGGGTGTGGACATGGCACTGCTTGGCATGCCATGCTGTGGTAGGCATCCCACATATAAAGTAGAGGAAGACTGGCACAGATGTTAGCTCAGGGCCAGGCTTCCTCAGCAAAAAGAGGAGGACTAGCAGTAGTTAGCTCATGGCTAATCTTCCTCAAAAAAAAAAAAAAAAAGAGAAGAATAAATAAATAAATAAAAAGAAGTCATCTCTCAAAAGCTCTATTATTGATTAAGTTTAGCAGGACAATTAAACCCATTCTATTTAAAATTTATATGAAAACGCTTCTGCTTTATGAAACTATACTGAATAGCAAAGGATATTTGAAATTCACAAATCAGATGATTAACTTTAAGCAGAAAAGCATTTACGAAAATACACATTTTTCTATAACAAATTTTGTAGCCAACGATGTGAAGGAAATTTATTTCTCTTTCATACAGACTGTAATACAACTGCCTATAAAGTGAGACCAACTGCAGGTTATGATGAAAATACATTAAGACAACTGTTCAATCATATTCCTTGAACATATGGATCTTTTTCAAATAAACTGTAATCCTTTCTTCAATAGTTAGGGCAAGAGTTTAAGAATACAAACCAGAGTTTCACCTGGTGCTGTCTATTGCTTTTATTTTTTAAAAAAGTGACTGTTTTGGAGGCACCTACCATATGCAAGGCACTTTAGATGCTTTACATACATTATCAAATTTAAGTCTTGCAATAATCTCTGAGGGAGGTACTGTTATTCCCGTTTTGCAGATGAGAACACTGTAGCTCAGAGAAGTTATTTCCCTTAGTCACACAGCTGGTTAAGTAAAGAGCCAGAAGTCAAATACAGATTTGATTCCAAAGCCCATGTTCTTTCCCCACTGTTTAAAGGCTGTCAAACTCTTAAGTGTTTTAAGACAAAGTCTGAATGAATCTTACACACACAACACGCATCTGTGGAAGAATACTAAAATGGCTGGTGTTATGTGGTTGTAGAGAAATACACATTATTTTACCTACTTTTCCACTAAATAACTGACTTGGCTAATGCATTTTCCCAGAAATATTATGGAATAAACTGAGCCTTTCCATGATTAAACATGACTCTACATTCAAACCAGGCCTGATTACTAAAGGTTTGAAGTCAATCAGCAATGAGACTAACACTACTCTAACAGGAAAGATTCAGAGCTGTTTGAGAATTTTCAAAAAGGCCCCAAATTCTGTGAGCACTTGGGCACTTATCCACTCCCTTAACATGCGTATTGAGCATTTACTGTGTAGAACAGCCAGTCACTGTGCTAGGGACTGTGGAACACGGTGACGAACACGATAAAGTCAGCAACCTCACTGAACTTATTCAAATAAGGAACACAGAACTACACAAGAGAACAGGGAAGGCACCTCTAAGAAGGTGCCATTATATTAGAGATCTAAACGATGGGGAAGGGAACAATGCAAATCACGGGGGGGAAAACAAGAGAAAGAACATCAGAAAAAGAGGAAACAAATAGCAAAGGCTTTGAAAGGGAAAGATATGTCTGAGGAATAGTAAGAAGGCCAACAGTGCTAGAAGGAAAAAGCAGTAAGAGATGAGGACAGAGAGAGACATACCATGCCTATCCTTGAAGGTCCTGATAAGGACTTTGGATTTTATTCTGAATATGAGGACAAAACACTGAGTATTAAAAAGATTACTCTGGCAGCAAGACAAATGACAGTAGGGGAGCAAGAGCAGGAGCAAAGAGACCAGTCAGGAGGTTACTGCAGTGGTCCCAGAAGGAAAAAATAGTGACCTATACTAGACTGTCATGGTGGGGATGCCATCTGGTATTGGGAGTCATCAGCACATAAGGTTTTAAGTCCTGGGACTGAGGTAATCAGTCAGGGAGCGAGTGAACACAGAGAATGAGCTGGCTCTGGGCTGAGCCCTGGAGCACTCCAACATTGAGCAGTTTGAAAGAGGACAAGCTGGCCAAAGGAAAGCATCTTCATTTTACCAGCACATATGAAACATATTTTGCATTCAGGCTTCCCTAGTTTCTTTTTCTAAGCAATAAAAGAAACTAGATAGTTTAGAGTATGTTTCCATGCAGTGATATTTTTGACCACACAGAATATAAAAATATGATAGAAATAAAAGAATTCTATTTAAATAAAGCAGAACCTCTCCATGAATTAATATGTAACCAAACTTTGCCACATTCAAATTCAAGCTAATAATTTCTAAAAATACACTATTTCATGAAACCTGGAATCTTCAACAAACAAAAGTCTATAAGCCTAGAACCTAAAAATGCACATAAATTATACAAGGAGTTTTACTGTAACATGACCTGACTTGCATTTGTTTTTATTACCTGATACTGCTAATATGTTAGAAACCTACAATAGAAAGAAAGTCAAACTGACTTATGTGCAAGAATTGAGAAAACAATGAAATATCTCTGATGAGGAAATTAAAATGTTGATTCATTTCTGTTTTTTGTTTTTTTGAGGAAGATCAGCACTGAGCTAACTACTGCCAATCTTCCTCTTTTTGCTGAGGAAGCCTGGCCCTGAGCTAACATCCATGCCCATCTTCCTCTATTTTATATGTGGGATGCCTACCACAGCATGGGCTGACAAGTGGTGCCATGTCTGCACCCAGGATCGAACCAGCGAACCCCGGGCCACTGAGAAGCGGAACGTGCGAACTTAACCGCTGTGCCACCAGGCTGACCCCGATTCATTTCTGTTTTAACATCTAAAGCAGGACAGGTAATTAACTTAATGTCAAAATTAAAGAAGTAGAGATTTTATATTTTAAAAGAAAAACAGTAATGTTTAGTCTTTCATATCCTTTTTTTATTATATGTCTCTTTCCAAAAGCTGTCAATTTCAATCTTTTTAGCTTTTTGCTGATTTTCCCTATTTTAGGCTCTTAAGTAAGATAACAAGAACACTGAAGCAGGAGGACTCGAGTTCAAATTCAAATTCTGGCACTAACAATTATTGTTGATACCTTTGGGCAAGTTACTGTACACTCAGAACCTTAATATATCTTCATTGGAAAGACAAGAATACTACCTACTCCACAGCATTTTGAGCAGAATTAAAGGAGATTAAGTTATGCAGAGCACCTAGTAAACATTTATAGCTTTATAAATGTTAATTCCTTCCCTATCCCATCTCCCTTCTCTTCACTGTTTCAACATTTATAGCATTTTACATGTTTATTAAAGTCACCTTTTGAGTGTTTTTCAAAGAAAAAGGGAGACTTTTGCCTTGGTGAAAGTGATAATGATATCATAATCCTACCAGTTTTGATCAGTGGCCTGTTGAAATGCTACCATATTATTTTACTGGATTCTAAGGTCCTTCAGGGAAAGGACTACCATTCTTTGAAACTCTATTGCCTTGTGGACCAGTAACATTTATAACATGGAAAACATACAACAACGTGAAAAAGCATTAAGTGTACTTCGTATCAAAAATACCACAGAAGCACCTAAATATATAAAGAGATTATTAACAGACATGAAAGGAGAAACAGACAGTAACACAATAATAGTAGGAGACCTTAACACTCCACTTACACCAATGGATAGATCATCCAAACAGAAGATCCATAAGGGAACACTGGCCTTAAATGACAGCTTAGACAAGATGGACTCAGTAGATATATACAGAACATTCCATCCAAAAATAGCAGAATACACATTCTTTTCAAATGCACATGGAACATTCCCCAGGATAGACCACATATTAGGCCACAAAATAAGTCTCAATAAATTTAAGAAGACTGAAACAATACCAAGCATGTTTTCTGAGCTAAAAGATATGAAACTAAAAACGAACTACAGGAAGAAAATCAGAAAAACCATAAATATGTGGAGATTAAACAAAATGCTACTGAACAATGATTAAGTCAATGGAAAAATAAAAAAATACCTGGAGACAAATAAAAATGAAAATACGCCAAAATTTATTGGAATATGGCAAAAGCGGTTCTAAGAGGCAAGTTTACAGCAATACAGGCCTACCTCAACAAACAAGAAAAACCTCAAATAAACAATCTAACAGTGCACCTAAAGGAACTGGAAAAAGAAGAACAAACAAAGCTCAAAATCAGTAGAAGGAAAGAAATAATAAAAATCACAGCAGAAATAAATGAAAGAATAAAAAAAAATAGAAACAAATCAATGAAACCAAGAGCCAGTTATTTGAAAAGATAAACAAAACTGACAGACCTTTAGCTGGGCCCACCAAGAAAAAGACAGAAGGCTCAAATAAATAAAACCGGAAATGAAAAAGGAGAAATTACAACAGATGCCTCAGAAATACAGAAGATTATAAGAGAATCCTATGAAACCAATACGCCAACAAATTGGATAATCCAGAAGAAATGGATAAATTCTTAGAATCATACAACCTTCCAAAACTGAATCAAAAATAAATAGAGAATTTGAATAAATCAATCATGAATAAGGAGACAAAACAGTAATCAAAAACCTCCCAAAAAATAAGAGTCCAGGACCAGATGGCTTTCCTGGTGAATTCTACCAAACATTCAAAGAAGACTTAGTACCTATCCTTCTCAAACTCTTCCAAAAAATTGAAGAGGAAGGGAAGCTTCCTAACTCATTCTACAAAGCCAACATTACCCTGATACAAAACCAGAAGAGGACAACACACACACACACACACACACAAAATAGGCCAATATCACTGGTCAACACCGATGCAAAAATCCTCAACAAAATACTAGCAAATCGAATATAACAATACACTAAAAAGATCATATACCATGATCAAGTAGGATTTCTTCCAGGGATCCAGGGATAGTTCAACATCCACAAATCAATCAGCATGATATACCACTTAACAAAATTAAGAAAAACCACATGATCATCTCAATAGATGCAGAGAAAGCATTTGACAAGATACAGCATCCATTTATGATAAAAACTCTCACTAAAATGGGTATAGAAGGAAAGTACGTCAACATAATAAAGGCCATATATGTCAAACCCACAGCTAATATCATTCTCAATGGAGAAAAACTGAAAGCTATCCCTCTTAAGAACAGGAACCAGACAAGGATGCCCACTTTCACACTCTTATTTAACATATGATTGGAAGTCCTAGCCAGAGCAATCAGGAAAGAAAAAGAAACAAAAGGAATTCAAGGGGCCAGCCCAGTGGCGCAGTGGTTAAGTGCGCACATTCCACTGCAGCAGCCCAGAGTTAGCCAGTTCGGATCCCGTGGGTGGACATGGCACTGCATGGCAAGCCATGCTGTGGTATGTGTCCCATATATAAAGTAGAGGAAGATGGGCACAGATGTTAGCTCAGGGCCAGTCTTCATCAGCAAAAAGAGGAGGATTGGCAGATGTTAACTCAGGGCTAATCTCCCTTGGGGAAAAAAAAAGGGATCCAAACTGGAAAGGAAGAATTGAAATTGTCACTATTTGCCGATGATATGATTTTATATATAGAAAACTCTAAAGAATCCACAAAAAAACTTTTAGAAATAATAAATGAATATGGTAAAGTTGCAGGATACAAAACCAACGTACAAAAATCAGTTGTTTCTATACACTAACAATGAAATAGCAGAAAGAGAAATTAATAAAATCCCATTTACAATTACAACAACAAAAAAATAAAATACTTAGGAAGAAACTTAGTCAAAGAGGTGAAAGACCTATGCACTGAAAACTATAAAACATTGTTGAAAGAAACTGAAGACACAAAGAAATGGAAAGATATCCCATGCTCTTGAATTGGAAGAATTAACATAGTTAAAATGTCCATACTTCCTAAAGCAATCTACAGATTCAACGCAATCCCCATCAAAATTCCAATGACACTTTTCATAGAAATAGAACAAAGAATCCTAAAATTTATATGGAAAAACAAAAGACCCAAATAGCCAAACGAATCTTGAGAAAAAAGAACAAAGCTGGAGGTATCACACTCTCTGATTTCAAAATATACCACAAAGCAATAGTAATGAAAACAGCACAGTACTGGCACAAAAACAGAGACACAGATCAATGGAACAGAATTGAGAGGCCAGAAATAAACCCAATACGTCTATGGACAGAAAATTTTTGACAAGGGAGCCAAGAACATATAATAGAGAAAAGAAAGTCTCTTCAACAAATGGTGTTGGAAACACTGGACAACCACATGCAAGAGAATGAAAATAGACCACTATCTTACACTATACACAAAAATGAACTCAAAATGGATTAAAGACTTGAACGTAAGCCCTGAAACCATGAAACTTCTAGAAGAAAGCCTAGGCAGTATGTTCTTCAAACTTTGCTTAGCAGCATATTTTCAAGTACCATGTCTGACCAGGCAAGGGAAATAAGAGAAAAAATAAACAAATGGGACTACATCAAACTAAAAAGCTTCTGCACAGCAAAAGAAACCATCAACAAAACAAAAAGACAACCTAACAATTGGGAGAATATATTTACAAACAGTATATCTGATAAGGGGTTAATATCTCCAATCTTAGAGGAAAAAGTGCACTGTTGGCTGTTGACATGTACCAAAAGGTGAAACTGTGGGCTATAGAAAGAAAATTTTATTTTTCTTCAAACAAGTAATTGTGGCAAAAGTACTATGCCTCCTCCCTCCATACAATCGATTTAGAATGAAGAACATATCATTACTTCATGATAGTATGTTTTTACAAGTTCCTCACATACTAATAAAGTGGCATCCTGAAATAGAATATATAAAAAAGATTTTAAATAATGTACATGGCTTTCTGAACATTTTAAGGGAAGGTGCTAAAAAATCTAAGTATCTTTATGAAATACCCCATGGTTAAATTTGCAAAATTAGGTTTAGACTTTCAGATTCATCAGAAACTTTTAATTCCACTCGAGAGGTTTCTAATACCCACTTTCCTCCTTTTTTTCATTTTTGTCATTCTAACATTCCTTAGATAATCTCCATCAAAAGATAATAAACAGGAGGAGGAGGGAAAGAATAAATTCATTCACTTCAATGCTTATCAGTCACTAAGTGAGAAATTTATTTGTAGGGGTTGAGAAAAAAGTAAGGTGATAGCAAAACATTAAATTGGTACAAAGATGCTGGGAATTGTCTTTCAATTTCATTCATCCACATTAGCAATCTTCTCTAGGTCTGGCTATTATGTTTTCTGGACACAGATCCTCTATAGCCCAAAATCTTTTTTCGCGAAAATTCTTTCATTCATCCTACATGCATGTACAGAGGGCTAACTGGGCCCATGCACTGTTCTAGGTACTAGTACACAGCAAAAAACAAAACTGAAGTACCTGTCCTCATAGCTAATTTTAAGAAGTATAAAGATATAGCATGCTGGATAATGCTAAATGCTATGATGGAAAAATCAAACAGGGAAAGAGGGATATGAAGAATCCAGGGCAGAGGAGGAGTTGAATTCTTAAATTCAGTGGTCATTTATCCTCACGCTCCTCCCTAAAAAAAATTAAAATTTAAAAATCTACACATAGGTATTTTTGTAAGCACCAAATTATATTGCAGGACGTATTAAGAACAAATTTCTATTACAGAAAATAGTTGGATAACCTTAAAAATTATAATTTTAATGGAAGAATGGCCATTGTTTAACTTTTTAAAAATTGCCTCATATCACTTTTATAAGCCTGCTAGTAACATAGGTAGATATATCTTTTATTTGTGATGCGATCAATCCTATGATAAAACTTAATACATACCACAATGTTCACCAAGTAATCAGAAAATACCATTAAAATCTTGAAAAGATTTTTTTCATATCTTGTCTTGACTAATTTGATGAATTTTGGATGGGCAGAACAAACAGCTCTTCAATATATGGTACAACTGATGTCCAGCTACATTCAATAGTGACTGAAAAACATTTAATGTAGGGTTTTTTCCCCTTTGAAAACTTTTGCTGTAATGGGGACATATCTCTCAGGCAAGCTGAGCTATTCTTGGGTAACATGAAATTCCCTGAGAACTCAGAAGGCTGCTTCCTTATCGAGGCAAGCTTGCCAAGTCAAGCTTCTGTTGGTTACTACCACAACCTAGACTACCTCAGTGACGGACATAAAAACTTTCAAGAAATCTGAAGTGCTCTCAAATTACTCAGTTTATGACTCTTCCCAGCATTTTATAAAACCAAATATTTTTAACAGTAGGAATATTAGAAATTCTATCCCCAAAAAATACCTCCATGGTGATGCGACAGGCTCCCTCCATTAGCGAGGATTTCTTCTCTAGCAGCTGCCTGTATTTGGAGAAAATACGACAAACAGTTGCTACTTAGATTTCACTTTGAAGTGAAAGAGTAAGACCCAGCTCCCAAAGGAGGCACATACTTCCTGGGTTAAATAATAAACTAGAAGCCTAATTTTCCTTTTCCCCTAGGTTAACTACATTCAAAAAGCAATTAAAATATACAGCCTAGCTTTATTAGTTTTTTTCTAGTGAGTAGTCACAATGTCTACTACAACAGTCACTTTGAGATTCTAGAAAAGAAAAAGAAGGCAAAACGATCAATTCAGCAGCACTAAATTGTTAATAATAAAAAAAATTTCATGAAGACAGAGTCTAGTCCTATTCAGCAGTAAACATCTCACTATATCAACAAACACTAGTAACCGACATTTATTGACTGCTTGTTCTACGTCCAGAAAAGTACTAAGCAATTTACCCACAGTAACTTATTCTCACTATAGCCTTATGGAATAATTATAATTACTCCTATTTCACAGATAAAGAAAACGAGGCTTAGATGCTTAAATTACTCACTTAATATCATACAGTGGGCATCGGACTCAAGATTACTTACAAAGCTATCAGGGATCAACCATAAAAGCTGTTATGGAGAACATTTCTTAGGTCAATGTCTTGGGACAAATTACTTGTCAGGCCTATGGATATCTAAGTGTGGGGAAAAAACCCTCGTTTTATCCTCCTAACATGTTAGGCCCTGACTAGGCTCCCTATAGAGCACAAAGGTTAGAAAGATTAACACTTAAAGCAAAATACAGAATGACTGACGTGCAGGGTGAAAAAAGGGTAACAGAAACTGGAATTACATACAATTTCTGAGTATACAATAGCCATGAGGTGAAATATTTACAGTACCTTTAACCTCTCAGAATTACTCGGGTATGGATAAGCCATCAGGCGTTCGGGCCCAGATGGGACTGATGGACCACATCTCATTGCAAAGTAATTTATAAGAATCCTCATCACTTAGGATTTAGGGTTTTTCAAATGAATCATAAATATGGAAGCCCTGCTCTAAGAGATTATATCTTCTAACAAATTATTTTAAATAAAGCAATAGCTACCTGAAATCAGGAGCACTTGGAGAATGGCAGTTTAGACTGGGAAAGAAGGAATAATTTCACTCTTGTAGTACTACAGGGACGGGGCCTCTGGGTAGCCAGAGGGCAATACTGAAACACTGAAAGGCTAAGGTGATGGGAAAGTAACCGAACTTGTGTAGGTGATAGACATGCTCATCATTTTGATTGGAGTGATGATTTCAGAAGTGTACACATTAAGTCAAAACTTTAAATAAGTGCTGTTTACTGTATTTCAGTTATACTTCAAAAAAGCTGTAACAACAACAACAACAAAAGGTTGGGGGAGGCATAGGAGGGAGCCAACCAAACCCTATCTGTGGTTTAGGTCTAAAAGTGTGCCACTGAAAATCACCCTGTGGGACTATCTTCGGCAGGCATGCAATACCGTTAAAACCCTAGGGCACCCGAGGTTTTAACAAAGCTCAAGTCTCTTCTTGGTTCCTCCACAGTCTAGTCTGTTTCTTCAACTCTAGGTACACTTGCAATGAAAAATACTGACCATCAAACAGAAGGCTTTATAAAAATTAGAAGCTTAAGGCCATTTAAGAAATGTAATAGAAACTGCTAGCAAATGAACCTCAATAGACTACATACAGTTTTAGCAAACAAAAATTTATAAACCTAGAATAAGGACATTACAGCAACATAGACCAGGAGCATTAGGGCTGCTGACCTCAACAGCAGCCACCACCTGAGATGGATGGGCTGCCAAAGTGGTATCAAGGATTCCTACAGTTTGTATTTAGTTTTATCAGGTATTACATACTGTAAGTAACAATCAAAGAAGCACAGGCTACAGAACATTAATTTTAGACTATTAATTCTAAAATATGTAGAGAATATTAATTTTAAGCTCACAATTCAGTATACAATCCAGTGCAGCAAATATGCTTTTTATTTCTATGGGCTATCAACCAGGTAAGCCACGAGTGATTAAAGAGACTCAAACTAAACATTCATAAATCGATAGTAAAGTTTATTTAAACTAATACAAGTATCAAAGAGCTATATTCATGGATGTAAAATTACCTCGGTCTGTTCAAACACAGTCAGTGGGTCACTTATTCCCCTGTAGTTAAAGGCAAAGTAGAAATAGACACATGCACCTGCATCATATGTCTGCGTCACCCTAAAAAACAAACAGACAAAATCCCCGCAAGGCTTTAAGTTAAGTGAAATCAGATATAACATCTAGAAACTTAAAGGCAAGATCATCGGAATGATTTGCTTAAGCCACTCTCTCATTCTCTACCCAGACTCCTACTCCATGGAAGCAACACAGATTGGCTGGATGAAGGATCTATAGGAACTAATTGCACTATTTCTTACAATTTTGCTAAGTCTGGATTATCATCCAAAAAAAGTTTAAATTTAAAAAAAAAACAAAAAAAAGTTAAATTTAAAAACAATGTAAATGTTTCTCCAATTGCCCTGAAATAAACAAAACCCCACCATTCACACTTTCATTCTCAGAAAGAATTTTTTTTTTCATGAAGTATCTTGCAGTTAAAGACAGTCCCAAAACAGACTAAGTGGAACTTGGTGATCCATTGTATCTTCTACAGTTTCTCAAAGTTAACAGAAATAAGTATGAGAACTTAAAACTAGGAAACAAGAGAAACGTTCAAATACCAAAAATGATTAGACTGGGTAAACTACAGCATTCTCCACCAAGTTCACATGAAAAATTAATATGACTTTGAAAACAAATTGAATGATCATATCAAATGCAGTGACGTGACCTTAAAATAGTGTCTCTGAAGGTTTTATACTCTGGGTCCCCTAAGTGTGCATGTTGTGTGTGATTACATAAGATATCAAGAATGTTAGATTATGAAATCATAATCTGATATATATTTGGGCTTTCAAAATGCAATTAGATGAAGCATTTAAAAGGGAGCTAAGGTAATCATAGTCAAATCTCTGAATGCAATTTACAGAGGTTCCCACAAAGAATTTAATTTAACAGAAGGAGCAAATACAGAAAAAATACTCTTTTTACTACACAATACAAATAGAATCTAATCTAAAATTTTAATGGCCTTTTAGGCCAAATGTTAGGTGGCTGAGAACAGAAGAAATGAACTGTTTAACAATGCTACTGTCAATTTGCCAGCTGTGTTTTTCTTCTAGTGTTAATCACACCCATAAAAAAGATCGCTTGAATGTTTACATTTTAAGTACCAGATTTACAAAGTTTAAGAAAAATGGAGAACCATTTTGACTATGAGGACATTATCACTAGGAATAACAAACTTAAAATAAATTTAAAGGATACATGAATGAAATGAGTTTATAGAAATTAGTAAAATATACATTACTCATATGAGAATCATTAATATCAATAAACAGAAAATGTAACTAAATATTAATAGAGCAGTGCCATCTTCCAATAAATCCAGGATCTATATTATACAGTTCCGTTTTTGTAGATAAGTAGGCTTCTAAAGTTACAACACAACTTGACTGATCAGTATCGCCGGCCTGGTGGCGCAGTGGTTAAATTCACACGTTCCGCTTCTTGGCGGCCTGGGGTTCGCCGGTTCGGATCCCGGGTGGGGACATGGCATTGCTTGGCAAGCCATGCTGTGGTAGGCATCCCACATACAAAAAGTAGAGGAAGATGGGCACGGATGTTAGCTCAGGGCCAGGCTTCCTCAGAAAACAGAGGAGGACTGACAGTAGTTAGCTCAGGGCCAATCTTCCTCAAAAAAAAAAAAAAGACAAAGTAGAAATAATGAAAACATCTTTTGGAAAACTTCAATTTGGGTCCATTTCAGAAAGTGACTCAGATATAACACCTTTTAATAGATCAGTTCTATCATTTAAGCACTTAAACACCAACCTCTTACAAAATCATGGGGACAAGTGACAGTGTGGCTGCCAAAGTCATTATATTATTCTTCAATTTCTAAAAATCTTTTGAGCTCTACACTTTCAGAGTACTTTACTTGTATTAGAATCACTGGCTAAGAATTCCTTCCCATAAAATTTCTTCACAAAGTTTAGGGTTAAAATTTCTATTCCAATATACAAAGTGCCTTTTAATGGATAGAAATGAAATACAGTTATGCGCTGCTTAATGATGGGGACACGTTCTGAGAAATGCATCATTAGGCGATTTCATCATTGTGTGAACATCATAGAGTGTACTTACAGAAACCTAGATGGTATAGCTTATTACATACCTAGGCCGGATGGCAAGAATCTTATGGGATCACCATCATATATGTGGTGCATCACTGACCAAAATGTTACGCGGCACATGATTGTAAATGAACTCAATAAATGCACCCTACAACTGAATTATTTTCCTTGGGATCTTTGATTTCAATGAGATATATAATTATTTAAAATTAATTTTGGAATAGCTTTTTTAAAAACTAGTTTAAAGAATACATCCCACACATTCAACATATACATTCAACACAGAATAATTCCCTTGGCCACATTAAGCAGTTCAAATCAAACTAAACTAAAATCAAACTCTAGTTAAATGTTAGGTTAATCAAATATAAGCTGTAAGAACTATATTTAAAACTCCTATTTATCAAAACCATTCAAATAACTAGACTTTGCACATTCTAAACTTTGGTTTTCTAAGATGATCACAGAAGCTGAGCATACAAGCTTTTATCAGAAAATCATTCTCAAAAAAACAGGTACTTAACAAATGACATGGCCAGTTTAGTCTATGTATACCAATTCTATCTCTGCTACAACACGTAATGAAGATCCTTAGGCCTACCTTCTGAAGAACTAAGACTTAAGTGTTACTACAGAAGGTGTTCTAAGGCAGAATATCCCAATCACTCTCACTAAGTAGTGGTTTATCACAATGACACTTTTATAATGGAAGAGAGAAGTCTCGAGAGATGCTGACTAGGGAGGTGAGCAGAAGGAAGGAGTGACAAAATCTGCTAAGTTACTACTTGACAAAATAAAGGAATAAGAACTCTCGGCTACAAAAGAACAGATTCAATTATTTAAAGTGTTTCAAACTTCACTGGTAATAAATGATTTATGGATTATTAGGGCTGATTTTTTGTCAGTATTTTACTAAGAGGCCTGACAGACTAGACCGTCAGAAGAAGAACCAAGTATCAGTCAGGGTTGATAACGTAAATAAATTTTTTTTCTTAGATTTTAAGATAAAAGGTTCATTTTTAAAGATACCTCCAAATTAAAAAAAAAAAAAAGAACATGTACATTCTTACATCTTTATTTGGAAAGGTTCTAAGACCAGTCACTAAGCCACCAGTAGCTTTACCAAGATTTTTACTGTACAGAACAAGGCCCCTATTTTCCCTTCCTTCAGATATATCAAATGCCCAGCCAATAATCTCTAAAAATCCACATTTTTGGGTTTTACATTCTCTGATTCTACCCCGAATATACTTGTTCTAAAACAAGTTAATACATAGACTTGACTTGGTACTTCCTGAAATGCTCTTCAAACCCTGACTCTCTCTTCCACAAAGAAGCAGAAGAAATAATTTCAAGGAGATCTTTCTGATTAACATGAACAGTTAATGTGTAAGAAAGATGATTTCCTCACATCTCATGGTAGAATTTTACTTTCTTACCCAGCAGAGGCACGATTTAGCAAATTCTAAAAGATACCTGTCCCAATGGGGGCAATAAGTAGAACTAAGAAACACAATATGGTAGTAGGGAAGTACAAAATGAGAGAGTGTAAAGATAGAGAAAAGAAGAAAAAAATCATAGGAAATAGCAGTTGAAAGAGTATAGAAGTATTTCTAGTCTTGCAAAGCAAAGGAAATTACCGTGCTATGTCAAAATACCAAGAGGGTTTAACAATTGGATGACTTCATAAGGATTTGGCATTGAGGAAGAAAAAAAAATACCCAGATTTTCCTTACTAATACTAGTATGGATTGTCTACCATAACCTTAACGTAATTATATCACAATAATAGATGGCATTTATATAGCCCTTCTAGGCTTTCTCGTTTCATTCTTATAACAGTCCCATCAAGTAGATGGTATTACCACTAATCTACTAATGATCTACTAATCTACTAATGATAAATTTAGAGCTCAAAGAGCTTAAATTACTAACAAACAGCAGAACACTGCCTTAACCCTTAGACACACGTAATGTTACAAAACAAAGAAACTACCAATAAAGACATTACACTATTTCCAAAATTTCCCATATTTATTCATGCTTATATTGCAAGTTTTTACGTTTCTATAATAAATATTGGCATTATGTCCTTGAAAACCACACACCCAAGCACACCCCACACACGAAAAAAAAAGAGAAGCAATTACATAATGCAGAACAGAATGTTCAATAACCTTTAAAGTGCTGGATTGCTACTGTATCATTTACTTTACGGCCCCTGTTCTCATGATCTGTCCTAATTTCCCTTTATTCTCCCTTCCAGTTAATCCTGTAACTTTTTAGAGAAGTCAAATGCTTGATTCAATCCTGATACATTTAATCTTTTGGTGGTTACACAGAAAATTAGTGTCAAAAGATTGAATACAAAGTGCCTTTTCTCAAGAATACCTCCTTTTGGGCTATGGCTATTTTACAAAGAGGACAAGGTCATCAGTTAACCATGATCCAATATGGAAGACACTAGCTACATGTGGTGTTTTAAATTTAAATTATTTGAAATCACATAAAATTTAAAATTCAGTTCCACAGTCACACTAGCCACATTTCAACAGCTCAACAGCCACATGTAGTTTGTGGCTACCATACCGAACAGGGCAGAAAGAGAACATTTCTATTATCGCAGAAAGATCTATTGGAAAGCAACAAGTTACTCTTCATTTGGATCTTTCGTTCCACTCACTCCTTTATTCCACACCCATTCATTTAATCCACAACTAAAAAATGGTTAAACTGCTTTTTCTCTGTTGAAGAAAGAGCTATGCTGACTGTGTATATAATTTATAGTTTCTTGACTATGTATGTAATTTATAGTTTCAGTGAATGAAGGAGTCCTTCTCTTATTCCAGGAGCTCAGACATCTGGCTCTTCACTGCCATGCTGTCCAGATAGGGTAGAAGGCTCACTCAAGAAAGGGTGTTCTACTCCTAAAGGGCTCAGGACTACTGTAAAATCGTAATGGCACAATCCTAACGAGGTGGTAAGTGAAGTTGAGAAAGGCTTGCTAAGTGGAATAGACTGAAGCTTTTCCTCAGCTGGCAAATTACACTACTCCATTAATTAAAAACTAGTTTTTTCCAGAATAAGAAATATAAATATAAGTATAAAAAACACTCACCTGCATGTAGAAAGAGGAGCAAACTGAACACCCTTCTCTTTGCATTCTCTTGTTATTCTTTCTTTTACATTTCTACAGAGATCTACAACCCTAGAAAACATAATTGAATACAAAATTAAGTTTTCAAGTAAGTTACAAAAATTCTAATAAATGCTGGTTTATCTGGCATCCTTCAAGTCAGAAATTCTCTTAACTAAAACTTTCATACTTATTCCTCCAAGAATGAACAAGCTTTGATCATTCAAACTGAGTCTTCTATTCAAGAGAATACTCAAATCTCCTGAAGGTAGTTTTCTATACTGAGGAAAACCCAATTTCAAAATAAATTTAATTGTAAGATTTTAAAAGCTTTGAAAAAAAATCAATCTATATCCATGGCTAAGAAGTATTCCTTAATTTAAAAATAATTTAATTAATAATCATGTTATACAAATGTTCAATAGCCTATTCTCAAGCACTGAGCTAAAATCCAGTTCAACAGAGACTTACGAGGCATGAACTATGTGTAAAGTTATGCTAGACTGTTTGATATTAAAAGTCAATGAAAACAGACCAGTGAGGGACAGTTCTTAAAGGGGATGAGGGATTGATAATATTTAATAATATTGATCTATTTTTTAATGTGAGCTGTAATGTAATATTATAACCACATATTTTGTTTCATTGGGAAAATAAAACTCTTAAGGTATATATAAGCCATTTTATTCTCCAATAAACATCCTGGCTGCATACTGACACTGATTCTGGGCTTCAAACTTTAGTCTGTTTAAAATCTGGAGAACTTTTCTTTGAAAAGATAAAAGAATCTCAGAAGGCTGGCCTATTTCTAGTCTTAAGACTTATTTGACTATGTGAGAACCAATTTGATAAAAATAACATTTAAATGGATTATGCTTTATAAAACACATTGAAGTTATCTTTATTTCCAATAAGAATAAAGAACATATGATTAAACTATAAATATGAAAAAGGTTTTAGTGTTTTATTAGCATGTCAAATTTTATTTTTATATTTATATTTTTATAAATAAAATCTGGAAGATTTATAAATTCTAATTTTACTAAATTCTGCTTTATTCTATCAGAGATACGGGCAAATACAATTTATCAATGTTATCTATGCCTCATTTATGGAATGATAAGGATGCATGTTTTTAAAACATCTCTTGCAAAGCACTTAGACTACTGAAATTTAATGTGTCTTTAATTTGAAAAACCAACTTATAAAACAAATACTTTAAATATAAATATAGGGCCAGCCCCATGGCCTAGCGGTTAAGTTTGGCACGCTCCACTTTGGTCACCCAGGTTTGGCTCCTGGGCACAGATGTACACCACTCATTGGCGGCCATGCTGTGGTGACAACCCACATACAAAATAGAGGAAGACTGGCACAGACGTTGGCAAATCTTCCTCAAGTGAAAAGAGGAAGATTGGCAACAGATGTTAGCTCAGGGCAAATCTTCCTCAGCAAAAAATAAATAAATAAATAAAAATAAAACCTACTAAGCTTTAATAGCTATGGGGGTTAAGAATATTACAAACTTATAAAAGTAACAAGTTCTTTATCATGACTCCAGAAAATGGAATTTAAGTGCTACATAATAATACATAATAGTAATAATGAGGAAGAAAGGGGACAAAGAATAGCACTGGACGGTTATAACCCTCAATGGGATACTTTCTAGAAATGATTTGTAGAGAGGGAATTCTAAAAGTATTCTCCCACAGAACTTGTGCAAAGGTCAATACAATCCTTTTGGACCAATCATTATATAAGAGATAAACATAACTGTGTATTCTTTTAAATTCTTACCTGACCTATTAGCAAATTTAACACTGTTGACCACTTCCTCCTTGAAAAAAACTTCCCTGGGCTTCTCTCACATCACTAGTTTTCCTCTAAATCCTCTAGATATGATTCCTCAATCAATTTTGCTACTTCTTGTTTGTATGACTATCCTTTAAATCCTGGGGTTCTCTGGGCTTCTTTCTTTGGCTCTCTTTTTTTTCCTTCATCCTTACTGTCTCTATACCCACTCCTTTGGTTTTAATCACAAGTCTCATGCTGGTGTCTCCAAAATCTTTAAATTTCCAACTCAGACCTTTTAGACAGCCATTTTCATAGGCTGCATTCTTACACTATTCCAGAGTTCACGCACAGGACTCTAGGCAGACTATTCATTGAGCACCTAACAGGTGTAGTCACTGTTCTAGGGCCACTGAGGAATACACAAAAACTAGTAAGGTGACGAATCCCTCAAGACACTTAGGCATGAAAAGCCCAAGCAACCTAATAATGTATGAGAGTTGAAGACCCTCATCCCATGGGTTGCTGCTAAACATGGTCCCTACCCAGCCAAAGGTGTGAAACAAAATGGGTTGCTAAATGGGTAGGAATGTAGCTGCTTTCCCTTAACGTTTTTTTATTAAAACTTCAGCTAAGGAAGTTGTTTTAAATGGAAACAAACCAAATATGTAACCCTGTTTAAAAGAGATATTGTCAGTGAGTCAATTAAACAAATATATAAGTATATACAAGGAAAGAAGAAAGAGAAATGAAAACATAGTGCATGATTAGCTTCCACAGTTAGAAGAATAAAAAGACAAAATGGCAATCATCAGTTTGTAGTAACTGATGACAAGGAAATTCATAAGACTGAAGAAGTAACACTACACTAGCCCACTTTCTCCAGCAAGGAAAGGGGTTAAAGACTCAAGTGGTCTCTGAGACAACTATCAACAGTGGCCAAACTACATCTCCTGTTCAAAAGCGTCAGATGGTGACGAGTGGATAATTCTTTTTATTTACAAGATTTATTCCCCTTAAAATTGAACTTAACTAAATTTAGCATCAAAAATTGTGAATAACAGATTGACACTATAATTTAGTTATTATCTTACAACACAAAGAATATCAGCATCGATGTACCAAAAGTCATAAACTACAGAAGATGAAGACTGAATGGAGAAAAGTAAAAAGTTTTCTGAAGGAGGAACAGAAGATGCTAGGGTAGAACAAAAATGTTAAGATATGTAATATCTAAAAGGTGGATTCATGCGGATTTGTTATATCCTATATACCTTATGGTAGATTTAAAATAATTTGTACATTTTATAAAGAAAAAGTAAAATGTAAGGTATACTAGAATAAAATGTACTAACAATCTCAAGAATTATTACTGAATGAGTTAACTCACAAGTCCATTTTTAATAAAACAACTTCATATTTCCTAATCAGTTATTATTAATTCCCTAACCAATATTTGTATGTGTAATTTAAAAATAGAAACTGTACAAAATTTCTTAAATTGGATTTCTTTCAGAAATCACTTAAATGCAGGTTAAGACCTTGCTTAATAATACATATACAAATATCAAAAGCTAAATGATGTATTACAAAAGAAGATCAACAGGTTTTACAATTTGGGAGGACTTTTTAGACAACATTTAAGCATACTAATCACATAAGAATTTAAATCAAAGCTAAGTAAAACCAATAGTGACATTTAATGTTCAATAAGATTCATTAAAATGTAAACTTCAATAATACCTTCCTTCTACGTGACATGGACAAATTTGCCTAAAACTGAAAAAATGGTTTGCAAAAATGACATTCTAATGAATTTAAATATTAAGATAGTAATTTAAATAAAAGTGATTCCCTGTTTCAATGTTTTTTAATAAAATTTTAAAAGTTTACATAATCACACACAAAGATATATTACTTCAGCAACTCATATAGCATATTTTAATAATATCAAGCATTTTATTTCATTTTACCTGTCCCAAGGAGCGGAAGTCTCAAAAGATTCTCCTAATACATAGTATTCCAAACCCAGGTCCTGTTAAGACACATACACAAAAATCAAGAAATTCTAACAGATGCAGAAGAATCAATGATACACTAGTATTTCATCTAATTGTTAGCATTACATGTTTCTAATTTAACCACCATGGCTCTTTACTATCCACCTGATAGGAGCACTGGAAAGTGGCCCCAAGAGTGAGCTATAACCTCCGGAGGACAGGATCTTTGTCTGTCTTCTTCTCCTCTGTACCTTTGGCACCAGGCAGAGTGCCAGACATGGTAGGAACTCAAATCTTTCTCCAATGAATGGCGTCTCTAGCCAGTAACTATGTACATGTAGAGAATATTAGCAGAACAGATTTTCAGTGGTCTAAGCAGTAAATTAACCAATACCAAAAAGCGGTCATCAGGATCAAAGGAACAGGGAGGGGAGAATCGGGGGGAGGAGGGGAGAGGAAGTAGGACTAGAGGAAGGAGACGATAGCTCCCTTTCTTAAAATCAATTTCTAGTTAAAAACAAATTAGAAAACATACGGCCTCTCTTTGTTGTGACTGAATAGATAGAACATCTGGAAGCACCTCTGCTAGGAAAATATATTTTATAGTACAGAAGATATAATGCTCATATGATAAGTAACTTACAATACTACTTTCTTTACCCTGAGTACAAGTGTTTTAATATTGAAACTGGAAAGAGCAATTTACAAGCCACCACAGAATTGCAAAGATATGAAAGAAGATTTTATAAGGTAGCAAAATTAATACATATTAAGTTTTCACTTCTAGTAAAATGAATCACTTTAACTTTTCCTGGTTGGCAGGAAAAATCCCCCAAGTTATGGATCTGAAATGTGTGTTTTCTCTCTTACGCATTTATTTATTCAGTAAACATATATTTGGTGACAATAGTAAGCACCGGGAAAATAAAAAATAAGATAAAACACGTAACCTCTCCCCCCAAAAAAATCTCTAACTTGCTTTTGATTCAGCTTTAACATTAACTGGAACATTAATAATAAGAAACTTACTCCAAACTGTGTCTGTGCTGTACTTGTTACAGTTAATTTCATTTTCTAGAATTCTGAATTTAGTATTATGGGAAAATGGCCAATATCCTTAGAGAAAATGCCTAACAAACAAAATTTTATGTATACCCAAAACGTTTACTATTGGAGAACTTGGGGTAGTGACAGTCTATGGAGGTAAAAGTTATTTATAAGACCTCAAATCATTTATTACCTTTCATGATCTATAAATCTGTTAATCACAATTCCCAGCACAGTGCACATGCAATAAATGTACTTTTCCTCATAAGCATGGGAGGAGATGACAGGAAGACCTACATGCTTCAAATTTACTGCAATCTAAAATTTAGATCTTACCTAGAATTAAATTATTTTTAAAATGAGAACACAATTCAAGCTTTCTTAGAGAAGTACAAAAAACCCTTATATAAGTTTATATAAGTATTTCCTTCAGAACAATTTCCAAGTAAAAAATTATCTGGGGAAGCCAAATTCTCAACAGGATATTTGAGAAATGACGTTTTAATATAAGACCCTTTAAATTACATAACAAGCTATATTTTTAAAAAGTAACTCTAGCAATAGCAGAAAACAATTAAGAAACTTGAGTTCGTTACAGCCAAAGTAGAAAAATAAAACAAAATAAATGAACAAATGAATAAACTTTCAAAAGAATACTCCATATCAACAAGCATAGCAAATTCTTGAGGTTAACACGACTAAGAAAGTTTCTCACAAATAGAAAATCTAGAATTAAAAAACTTTTAGAGCTCAAATATACACAAACTATTTCTTTAATTCTATATAGTAATCATCATCAGTGAACTAGTAAGTACTTGGAATAAAGTTAAACAACAACTTTTAAAGACAGTGAAAGAAAGATTTACATATCTGTAATACAGATTATGGATCAAGTGAGGAATGTTACTAAATAAGACAGCTTGATTCCAACCAAGCAATGTTAGGAACGGCACATTCAGCTTCCAGACAGGGAAAGGTTCCATTCTTTTAAAGAGCAGAAGGACCTATTAAATAATCTTTAAATTTCTCAAAACCATATACGGAAGGGTTAATTGGGCTTCTAAAGATTTACAGCTAATTCTGGGTTCATGTAAAAGGATGGGCTAAATTATAGTAGGTTAAAATTTAAGAATATAATAATTTTATTCACTCAAATTAAGAAAAAGTATTGTTTGCAACACAAATTGACAAGGGAAATAAGAGATAACTTACCCGAAGGTATGCAATGACATAGGTCAGCAAATAACCTCTCTGTCCATTGTCTTCTCCAGCTGCTAATCCACTGTAATTACAGAACAAACAATATATTTCAAATGAACTAATAAAAATATACAAAACTGACAAAACTGATATGACATCTCAAGATAACTGCTTAATAGATTAACATATATTACATTGCATCTCATTTTTATTTTAATCTCATTTATCATAAATATATCAAAGAGCTATCAAAAGAATTAGCTTCGATAAGAAAAATCTGAAAACAATGTTAACATTTCAGTTTGGTGATTAATTTCAAACTTTGATCCACCAAAACTAATAAAACTGACTCATATGAACTCAATCATATTGTCAACAGAAAATCAGCCATGAGAAACAAGCTTAAGTAATCTTCATAAACATAGCAAGTTAACTTAAAATACACTTATTTTATTTATACTATATTCTACTCATAAATTCATGTATTGTTATAGTCTTATTCATACATAAAGATCTACAATGATTGACTAGGATCTTCCAAATACCAAGAAGTTTCTTGAATACTTGAGCACACAGTGTTTGGAGTATTAGATATGGTGTTTATTTTATGGAACTTATGACTTAAATGAGAGACAAAATATACTTAAACAGAAATATTAAAGTTTATGAAGCAACATATAGACAAGTACAAGACCAAGAGGTACGGTCTTATTACCACAAACACATGAGCTATCCATTTCAATTTGAAAGCAGTTTTATCCATAGAAACTGAGATCTAGTCACAATTAATCCCATATAACATAATCCAGTCCAAATGCTCTGCTTTGTGAGAGTCATTCCTATTTTAAAAGACTATGAATGATTACTGATTTCTACTACTTCAGTGAAGAGTTTTTAATTTTGCTTTTTTCCATCATCAGGCAGAAATTAAATTTTAACTTTTTGTTTTGTTTCATTTTTTGAGGAAGATTAGCCCTGAGCTAACATCACATCTGCCGCCAATCCTCCTCTTTCTGCTGAGGAAGACTGCCCCTGAGCTAACATCCATGCCCACCTTCCTGTATTTTATATGTGGGACGCCTGCCACAGCATGGCTTGCCAAGTGGTGTGTAGGTCTGCACCCAGGATCCAAACTGGCAAACCCTGGGCCACTGAAGCAGAATGTGTGAACTTAATCCCTGCACCACTGGGCTGGCCCCAAATCTAGCCCCAAATTTTAACTATTTTCAGTTAACAAAATAAAACCCCAACCTCACAAAGCACCCACTAAAAGAATCCCTCAATAAAGCCACATAAAAAGAAAAATATCTTTTCCCACGACTTTCTTGGATCACAAATTGATGATTAACTTTTATGTCTCTCTTCTCAATACCCTTACTGCACCTCCTTGGCTTCAGAACACTAAACCCTTAACCACGGTGTCGCCCAAGACTCAGGTCTTGAGCCTCTGTGATTTGAGCCTCTTCTGGAAGAATAATTTCTCTTATGGCTTCAGTTAACACCGTATACTTAAATCCTTTCTTCCTGGCAAGTTTTCCTTGGATTTGGCAGTAAGTAAATAATGCAATGTAGATGCACCCTTGTTCTATACAAATACTGTAAGGCAATTTTAGTCTAGAATATATGAGCTATATCAGATTTCCTGACTTAGTTATAGCTGGATCTATATGAATTAGTGTCATCCAGGAGTGACAGACTTGACAGGAGGAGCTCTAGTCTAGAACTACTTGCGGGTGGGGCATAATGAAATGAAAGGGGTCATCTGTATTACTACAATGTTAATGAGTGGAAAGACAGAACTTAGGTCAAGCAGCTGAGAGTGAAAAGTAAGAAGAAACAGAAGACAATTCTGGATTGGATGTGTACGGATCTGAGGTTGGGGTAGGAAGTCAAACGAGGTTCCAAAACAAAAAGAAAACTATTTAGAAAACTGCTGTGGCAAGTGTTTGGAGGAAAATAGCAAGGCCCATACTTCAGGTAGACATGAAACAGAGTCAGACACTGAGTACAAGAGAGAAAAAACATTAGTGATCCAGGAAATAGAAGGAGTTCATCCTGGGCCTATTAGTAGAAGGAAAGGAAAGGAGAGGGAAGACTAGGAAAAGGTGCAAGAGACCTACGCTGGGCATCTTTGAGAAGGCGTACCCTAAGTATGCATTTGGTGAGAAATTACGGGTATGAACATGTAGTAGACCTGTCTCTCTTAGATGAGGATGCGAAGAAGTCCTACTTTATAGCCCCAATCAAGCTATCTTTCTTTAGACCCTCTTCTAATACCTGGCGGGGGCGGGGTGGGGGGAGTGGAGATCTGTTCCACCTTGGAATCCTGTGTGACAAACCACACGAAACATGCATTTTCTTATCTAAAGCAGGAAGAAATCAAATGTCCTTCGTAAATTCATAAATCCAAAAGGAGATGAAAAGTCATTCTGAGTTTGCTTTTCTGAACCATACTTTCCCTGCAAATTTAGTTTTTCAGAACTTTTCTTTTTTTAGCTTTCAGATTTGTCTTCTAGCCAGAATCACCTTAAAAATATAATACATAAAATAGTAGGGCTTAGAAATTAGAAGCTTCTAACTTGCCACTTTTGCAGCCACTCCAAAAAACTATACTTAGAGTCAAAGTGCTTTATGTTAAAGTAGCAATATCCATCCCCTACTTCCTGCTCCCACCACAAATTTCAAACATCAATAACAAGGTTCTTAAACAAATTTAAAGCTGTTTCATGAAGGACTGGGAAGACAAATGAAAGAGGGATGAGAGACAATCTTTTTATATAAAAGGGCCATCTGTTGAACCTAATCACTCTCCTGTTGAATTACATTAAACTACTTAAGCACACACTTTGAAAATAACAATAACATATTACCTTAACTTCTATGGTAAATGTCAATACATCCGTCATGATTGCTGACAGCTAATGTTTATTCTGCTTAGCTCTTAGAGAAGTTAAAGGACATTACCAGCAAACACAGATAAACAACCAAAGTATGATTACCCAACATCTGGCTATCACATTCTGTTGGATCATATGTGTTCAAAAGTATTTAACTGTGTTAGGGCAGGGGTGGAAGGCAAGGAGGACAAATGGCTAAGATAACACACAAAAATATACTAAACTGTTGGAGTAATTCATTAAAAACAATCAATTCAAAGCTAATGAGGTGGTGGGAACAGAGGATAAAACAAAAGAACAGAAATTAATAATGCCCTAATCCAAAATAAAATACACGAGCTAACTCACTTACGAAAACTTTAGCAAAAAGAAATTTAGTATTGCTTTCCTCCATTTAGTTACACAGAAGGAGAAATGATTGAGAAGCAATGGCTGGCAGAGTGGCATCTTAAATAAGAAAAACATCCCTGCATCGTTCCATGATTAGAACAAAGAACTAGTGTCTAGAGAACTGGGGGAAAACCAGGTCTTCTGCTAGAAAACCACACACAGATATTTCCAACTATCAAAAAATCAAAATCTGCCTAATGACAGCCTGGGTTGTTCAACACTGAAGATTTCTGCATCTAAATGAAGTGAGGCAGGATGAAAGCACATTAAGAAACTAATTATAACATAACTAAGAAGTAGCAAATAACAACAGCAAAAGAAAAGAGACTCCCAATCAGGGTCTAAGTTTCTAATACTTCACCCTTGCTTTAAATAAACATCTCATTTACTATAACCTATTTTTAATGGATGAATTTGACACAAGTTTTCGTCAGTATAAGCAAATTGCTGAAATTAAATCAACAGTTCTGGGGCATAAGTATGTAAAGAGACCTGGATTCATCTTGTGTTAAGATTCATTCTTACTTTGAAGTTGTAAATTGGCTGGTGTTACAAGAGAAAAACAAAACTGGCATTACATGAAAAGACAATTCATGACAGCTGGTGGCTCATATTAAATAAATCTGACAAAATGGATCTGATAAAGACCTAAAGATTAAAATACACTATTTTAAGGGCAGCATAATAATTAGGCACAAATGAAGTAGAATAAAAGATGTCAGGGAAAAATAAACTATTCAGTTTCATTAATTCTTTCAACAAATAATTAATCAAGCAACTAGTACATACCAGGCATCAAACGTGATGCTCAAGAAGGGACAGGTCATATCCTACAAAAATTATGTGTGAGGTAGGACAGAAAGGTATTTTTGTCATCATCCTACCCAAGTCTAACAGGAAATGTGGCACGTTACTAACTAGCCATGATTTGTTGGCTACTCTGAATTATAATTATAATTACAGATCCTACAAAGTGGAATTTCTGTGTGTGTGTGTGTGTGTGTGTGTGTGTGTGTGTGTGTTTCTGGGCGGGGGGGGGGGGGGAATGAGGTCAAACTAAGTAAATTTAACCTAATATACAGTGCTTTAAGTATTAAAGCATTCATTTCCCTACAAGTACTTCTGGAAAGTTTTTAAATCCCAATTAAATATTTAAATTTATAAAGAAACTTTTTTTTAAAGTTTGTGTCTAATATTTAAGGCTAGATAGATATAAAAGATGTCATTTAGATATTAAAGGTTTTAAGTTAAATCTCCTTAACTATTTGTTTCTTACTAGTACCATAGGTTTTAAGAAAAAAAGCTTTTAAATCAATTATATATATATAAGTTAGAAACTAAGTTAGAAACTAAAATTAGAAACTACATAAACACAGAAGTTAGAAACTAAAAAACAGGTATGCGTACATTTCAAATTAAAAAAAAATTCACAGATAACCTGAAATTCAAGCCATCTGATCATCAAATAAAGCCTTATAGCACAACTACTCAACTACTTTAGTCAAAACAGCAATAATTCCCAAAAAGGTACTGTGGAGGAGAAAAAGTAAAAGATTAATGAATTTCATTTTTTACTAAAGAAATAAAAAAATTCCACTTGCCAATTTCAGGATAGGGTAAAAACCAAACTGAGAGATTAATTTCTAACACTCAAAAAAAGTACAAAAGTAATCTAAAAATTAAGCCCGAGATTAGATCTTTTTCTGAGAATATTGCAATTTAACATTAAGTTTAGAAAATCCTAAAAATAAAGGGCTGAACATTACATGTGAGAAAAATACATAAAAGTGAGGCATTCTAAGACACCTTGCCCCAAATTAGGTGTTAATTTGTTCTTGTGAAGAACAGCAAAAAAGAAAAAAAAGGAACAGAAGTGAATATTTACAAAGAACGCAGATTAAGCATAATGCATATGATATATTTTAAGCTCTGAAATAAAAAAAAAGACTAGTATTCAGAATACTATAAGTTTATGTACGTTAAAAGGAAAGGAAAAAACATAGTCCTGATAAATGGCATTTTCACTATAGTTCTCATCAATCAATCTTCTAATCCATCAAGCAGACAGACAGAAAACCACCCAATCATTATTCAGTTGGTTATAGACGTGAAATGTTTTCTGTTTCTTTATATCAGCACAGAACAATAAGTGACAGGGGGTGGAGTAGAGATAATTTATCAAATACTTTTGATTAAATACAATTTCCTTTTAAAAACATACTAATAGCATGTTTTATACATATGCTTTAACATTAAATAGTAACATGACTACGAACTTTTTCCTATTTCATGCTAGCACAACAAACAGCAAATATTATAAAATTAGCATTAACGGAAAAACACAAAATATTTAATATATCATATACAGTCATGCTTCACTTAACAATGGGGATACATTCTGAGAAATGCTTCATGAGGTGATTTCATCATTGTGCCAACATTATAGCGTGTACTTACACAGAACTAGATGGTATAGCCACTACCCACCTAGGTTATGTGGCACTAATCTTTTGGGACCACTGTTGTATATGTGGTCTGTCTGTTGTTAACTGAAATGTTCTGCGGTTCATGGCTGTACTATGATTAGACAAGCAAGAGCAACATACCAGTCCAACTTCCTACAATTTTGGAAGTAAACCAAAACAACATTTTAAGTTGACTATCACATATTACCACATATTTAATATAAAAAAGGGTACATTAACAACTGCTTGGAGATATCAGAACTTTAGCTTAATTTTCTCTTGGCATTATGAACTTAAAGCCATACCCAAATTTTGCAGCAATGTCATACACTTGTTTTTCATGTTGAAGAACTTTCTCACGGTCCCCCTCAAACAGTAATGTAGCGACACTTAGCTGATTTGGATCAAATCCTTTAAACTACAAAAAAAATTATTATTACAGATAGTCTTATCCTACAAAATAGTAAATCAAAATACATTTTACTCTTTTTCACTTTTGATCTGGGCTCAAACACACCAACTCTTTAAAAATTGAGCTAAAAGAATGCTTAATGCACCTATTCAGATCATTACAATATTATAAAACTATGGAAAAACATTTCAAAATATGCCACAGTGTCAATTGTAATGACGTATTGGTATGTAAATAAAATAACTTTTAAGTTATAACTCTAGTAAAGAATCAAATAAAACTACCAAAATGCTAGAATATAATACAGAAGTAGAATGTAGGAGGAAAAAAAGAACAACAACTTCTTTTTAAACAGTATTTTCAAAGGAGATTTTCTGTACAAAAATAAAATATAAAACATCTAAGAACAATCTTAAAAGGAAATATATAACTTTATTAGAAAATCATGTCTAAAAAAAATGAGACATACGTTCCTGAAGGCACAAACTAAGTATTATAAACCTGTTAATTCTTGCCAAAAATTAATATACTAGTTTATTCCAATTCTAATAAAAACTTGGATGAACTTTCTAAAATGGTGAAGAGTTTCTAAATTTTTCCAGGATAAACAGGTAGGTGATGGTGATAACAAGGAAAATTCTGAAAAACAGGAGGGAGAACTAGAGCTACAGCAATTAAACCCATTTAATTTTCAAGAACAAAGGCTCATTAAACAGAATTTGATATTTTAAAATGGAGTCTATTTCTTGGATTAGTATATAAGAAGATGTCTTAGACACGGCAAATCAATGTGAGAGAAGCAAGGCTTCTTTAGTTAACGGTGCTGTCACAACAGGTTAGCAATTGGGAGAGCCGGAGGTGAAGCTTAATTGAGGTCTTTCTCTCACATCATAAAATTGACACAAATTCAAATAGTAATAAAGATAAAAAATATATATTTTAATTCCAATTTAACAAAAAAGCAAGAGAGAGAAGAAAATGATCCTAATCATAGTTCTGGAGGAAGGAAGGTTTTTCTGAGCTTAGAAGTAATTAAATCATCACAGGAAAAGATATAAAAATTTGAAACTTTTGCACCAAAAAGAGAAATTCTTATTAAAAAGGGAGTCACCTCACTGGAAAAATTATTTACATTTATAACAAAGGCATCTAATAACCTCATTATTCAAAGGGCACACACTAAAGCACCAAAGAAAAAATATGAAACTGTCATCCCTGGCAAAATAACCATATTCAACTAATTCACTCAAAAATTACATCTAGGAAATACAGGGACATGGTCAGTCTCATTGGAGTTTCAAGAAACATCAACTAAAATAAGGTACTATTTTTCTCCCTGGATTCAGTAAATTTAAAACAATAATCCCACAGGCAATAGCAAGAATTCAACCAAAAAATGACACAGGAGTGTTGCTGGCAGTAGTGTAAGCTAGTATAACCCCTTAGGAAAGGAACTCGGCAATCAAAAGTGAAAAAAAGAAAAATCCATGCTCTTATTTCAGTTCCCGATATCTATTATAAAGGAAAAATTTCAAACTATATAAAACGTTATATGCACAAAATTGTTCAATGCAGCGTTATTTTTAGGAACTTCAAACCTGGAAAAGAATTTAAAATTTCTGAAATTTAACGTATGATTGATTTACTTAACACAACATTTATTCCAATGCAAAAATAATCATGAAATGCACACAGCAAAATGGAAAAACACACTTATAATAGGTGTGAGGGGAAAAGGAAACAAAATTAATATCCTAAGCATCTAAAATTTTAACATTTTATAAAAATTCTTACCTTTGTAATATAAAACTTTTTTAATCCATCCAAAAATGATGTAAAAATAGAGGAAACCTGAGGTTTAAGAGCATGACCTAAGAAGAAAAAGAGTTCATATTTTAAATTAGTAAGAAAGTCTACGTTTTTCAGAAGATCAAGAGGCTACTTTAACTTAGTATCCTGAATGCAAGCGAACATTCTCATGACTTCAATTTCTAAAATCTCCCTGTTATATTTATAACATATTGATACTAAGATCTACATCTTTTATCTTTATCTTCTTTAAAAGCCACAAACAATTTTTTGTTTACAAAATTCCTTCTTGGTTTTTTTTTTTTTTAACTCAAATTACTATATGTAATTAATACTACACGTAGTTTAGGTTATCTTTCAATTGTATAGTAAAAACACTTCATTAATTTTTATTTCATTAAGAACACCCAGCGATGGCTGGTTTTACTTTTATTTTTTAATTATGCAGAAACCATTCAGAACTATAACCAAATATGAAGTCAATACCACATTTAAGGTTGTTTCTTAATTAATTCTTAATTCATCCAGAATTCTTGGCATAAAACTAGTAATTGCTTCCTTAATCACACCCGGAGAGTTAAAACTGCCAAAATAACATAAAGGGTGTCTCAGAGTCTGTTAAATTAACATCTTTGCCTGAGGATTGAGCTTAATTGAGTGAAAGTCTTTTACTGTTTTCTCATTGTTTTCTGAATAGCAACTTCTTACCTCCCATCACTGCTACATTTAAGTCATGCATCTGGCCTTAGTGCTCTGAGCCCAATTCAGAAAAATGTGGTATACCATTTACATAGAATTTTCATAAAGAATTTTAAAGTCTAATAAATCTACAGTTATCTCCAAATAAAAATTTTATTTTTAAAAAAGGCTTTAAGGTTTTGAGATTTTCTTTGTTTTTAAAGTGTAGGTCTCTTCTTTAAAATAGGTACAAACAACAAACTAGTTTTTTGGAAAAAAATTTCTTGGGGGAGAAAAACATTACTGGCAGGTTCCTTTCCTCATTCATCTATTTTTTTTTAAAGTGAGAATCTGAATCTGTAGTCTTTATTATACCTTTTCTGATTCTCACAGGAAAGTGTATTAAATAAAAAAACAAGTGACAGTAAGTCTTGACCAGAGGCCAAGAGTTAGATATCCATACTATAGCTAAACTGCGCAAAAAACAAAACAAAACTCAAGGACAGATTTTGAGCTCCTGGATCACAAGTAAGATGCTTGTTTGGGGAATTTTTTTTCTTTTACTGTAACCTATCAGAGATGCTTCTCTAGCATAACCAGTGCTTTAAAAGACACCATTTCTAGCATATATAAAGTCAGAAATAACATATCATCAAAATATTCATTTTCTGTCCCAAATGGAACTCATCCTACTTTAATGACAATTGGAAATAAATATATAAACATAAATGTATGTGTGCGTTGTGTTCTTGCAAGAAACTGAAATTATCTGTTCCTCATACAGATCTTCTGATCCACATATCTTTACACAATGTATGAGGACTTCTGATCCACGTATCTTTATACAATGTATGATGTGGAATAATCCTTAAGGGTATATGCTCATCTTAAGACACTGAAATTTATATGCACAATTTCCATTAACACTATGGGAGTTAGTCACACATATCCCTAATACTGAGTTGACGTGATAGCTTTGAAGTATAGTAATTGTAAAAGCCTTACTAACTTTTAAGTGGGTCAAGCATCGGTATTAACTAAGAGGATATTACTATTTTTTACTTATTCTTAAATTAATGCTGCCTATCAAATTGATTACATTCTAAATATATTTCAGCTATTGTGTTTTATTGTTTTACAGTAATCAAAGGAAATATTTTTAAAATTTATTAGCTTGACAGTTTGATTAGTGAATTTTGTGTTGTTACAGTGTTAACTGAATAATTTAAAAGGATTTAATAAATACCTGCATTTCAAAGAAGTGATCTGAGACAGTGGAATAAGTCCTGAGCTTTGAAGGCAGACAAATTTGGTTCAATCCCAGCTCTATCATGTGTGACTTGTGGACTTTCGCTGAAATATTTAGCCTTTGAGTTGTCTGTAAACTGGGAATACCACCTTGAGGAATGGTTGTGAGAAGGTATTTGGTAAACTGTGCTATTGACAACATGCTAGCACCACGCTGTGTGCTAGCCAAGATTTCTTCACCCTCTTTTGCTAATTTGATGATTAAATCAATCAACATCTAAGTGCCTGTTATGTGACATGTACAGGAGATATAAAAATAAATAAGAAATATGCTCTAAATTTGACAAACTAGTTTACAAAGGAAATCTATAGAACATTTCATTATACTCAGTGATGTACATCATTTCAACATACCAAAAATATATCATTTCAACATAATGTACTAAGGGTTGTATCAGAGGTAGGGGTGACATTAAACATATTAACAATTAATAATAGGGCTTGTGCTTGTTAACAATCACTATGGGACAAACACTGACCAATCGGTCAAATGGCTGGGTCAAGGTCCTGGACACCCCTTGCTGTGCTAAGTGTTACTCCTAAGTTTCTTTTTTAACTTTTTTTTTTTTTTTGAGGAAGATTAGCCCTGAGCTAATATCACATCTGCCGCCAATCCTCCTCTTTCTGTTGAGGAAGACAGTCCCTGAGCTAACATCCATGCCCATCTTCCTCTACTTTATATGTGGGACACCTGCCACAGCATGGTTTGCCAAGTGGTGCCATGTCCACACCCGGGATTCAAACCGGTGAACCCCAGGCCAACGAAGTGGAACGTGCGCACTTAACCACCGCTGTGCCACCAGGCTGGCCCCACTCTTTAGTTTCTTGATCATACAGCCATGGCAGGATATATAGATGGAAAGGCTTCAATGGGTACTGAGAAATCAAAAAAGCTATAGACAACCAAGATACATGATCAGATCTCTGTTTCCAAAGATCAGTCTGCTGGCCAAGTAAAGGGCAGAGGGAGAGGAAACACAGTCAAGACTAGAGAGGGTAGATCCCACCGCAGAGCATGTTCCTAAGGTACTTAGGTGCAAGTACCTAAGCACAGTACTCAGAACGTGGAACAGGGATGACACATAGCCAGAAGGATCTTTTCTTTAAAGCTTCATTTTAAATTGTTATAGATTCAAATTATAAATAAAATCTGGCCAAATCATAGTTAATTTTACGAGGGTGTCTATGTCTAACATAATTTACTACAATAACAGCACATAAATGGATAACACAGCCTTTTAAATCAGATACATGGCTCTCTTCCGACCTATTTCTCTGCAGGCCAAACACACAGGAGGCTTGATTTTCATTTAACTAGTTCATTATTTATAGGACACATTTATCTTAAACTTTTATCAGTAGTATAGTATTTTGAAAGTAATTAACTTAAAGAAATAAAAGCTGTGACTGACTTAGAAGACTCTACTTTTAAAACTACTCTTGATACGTTATGAACCTGATTTCCTTAGTTAAGTTTCTTTATAACTATAATAATCATTTTTCCCTAAATTAAAATCTAATCTACTCTTAGAACAAACAAAAGCCTGCCTATGTTACCCTTTAGTATTTATTACTGAGCAATCGCTCCCATAATTTCAGGGACTGTTTTGAGGGTACTTAAATTCCATAAACTTAAATTCCAAACTAAATTTCAGCAGATGGAAAAAATATAAAAGCAATAAAACTAGAATTGAAAAGATGATAAACTGTGTCAGAAAGTTTAATACTCTAAAGCAAAATAGGGAGAAAAAGAAGCAAGGTTAACTGTTACTGAATTCTCCACCTCAGTATTCCAAGGGCACCTTAAATACAACCTGTTGTAATGCCTTTTCCCCAAATCAACATCTCTTCTTCTGGACTGTCATTCAATCCACCCAATCAATCAAATTAGAAACCGGGGAGTTACCCTCAGCTCTTCCCTTTACGTAACCTTCCACATCCAGTTGGCAAACTGATCTTTGAAAAATCTGTCCCTTACAAATCCTATCTCCACTGCTGCTGCCTGGATCAAGGCCCCCAAAGTTTGCCTCTTAAACCGTTTCAACTCCTCCTCCACGCCTGCACCATTCTAATTCACCCTGCATACTGCTAACAGAACAAGCTTTGTAAGATGTAAAGCTGATTTATTTTATTCTCTCTACAAAGAAATCCCTCTGCTGACAACATAAAATCCAAACCCATCCTGCCAAGCCCGAATCCACCCATGCAGCTTCATCTCCTAACAACTCTCACCCCACCCGCTATCTGAGTCACACACAACTATGAGAAGTACCCTAAAACACGCCAGTGAGGTTTTAAAACTTATTTTTTTGTTAAGTGAACAAATTTCACAAGAGAGAACAGACTGCCTCAGGCGAACTTCTATTCACCCTTTAAGAGTTAGCTCAAGCATCACCCTCCTTTAAGAAGCTTTACCTGACCCAACCCCAACATCAAGTAAAATGCAGCAGGATCAACCATGCCTTTGTTTGCAGCCCAGGGTGGCCAGCGCATCACCAACCTCCTGCACTCATGTAACTATCTGTCCTCGTTAGACTGAGAGCTTCCTGAAGGACAGGAACTATGACGTTCATCTTTCTAACTCCGCACCCAGTACTCTTCCAGACACACAACTAGGGTTTCATAAATTTCTGTGACTTAATGAGCAGATTTAAAAATTACTGCTCCTTACTTACCAAACTGAAACTGCTGGTTGTCCATGAGGCGTATAGACGCAGGCGCACATCTCTGTTTTAAAAAGAAAACAATGTGATACAATTTAATATGGTAAAGAAAATAGGTGAGTAGAACATGAATGTCCTCTTTCTGTATTTGAGATCGAGCTTAGTTCCTAACGATATATATAGGAAAAAAATATTAACTTTTTATATAATGATATGAAGACAATCAAAACATCAGTGGCTTCTTTAAAGCATCTGGAGAGGAAAAATCTACATACCTAATACAAACATTATATGATGCCAGATCTTTAATTTATCTGTAACAAGATCTGCTTAATGCCTAGCAAAGACCTAGAGAATTAACTAAAAGAACTAGTAGGCCTCAAAGTAGATTGTTTTAGAACAAAGTAGAAATTTTAAAGACTAAAATCAATGCCTGGAGCATTATGCCATTTATGAACTATAATGTGTCATCAGGTCCTTATATAGTTTTGAAATGAGGAAGATGATGGTGGAATTTTTGTGAGCTTTCAAAACTTATCTGTAATGTCTTCATAGACAAGTCTAGAAATTATTCTTTCTTTTTATCCCTTCTCATAATCCATTTTAAATAGAAAAACTATCAGACGATGTCCAGAATTCTAAGATCTTTCAAGGTGACTTGTATGAAAATAGCAACAAAACTTTGAATCATAAGATGATGCACCTAAACCATCTAAAACTGCACCAGTTATATTTATCTAAGCACATGCTCAAAGCTGCAAGGAAAGGAAAACAAGGAAATCATATACACATATTAGTTTTGTGATGCTAAAAACTACAATACAAACAATAGCAAGATTTAAGTTAGCTATAATTTTTCCATAGAATTAAAGTGCACTGCACCCTAAATGGAATTTTTAGTTTCTACGCAAATCTTTTTTTTTTTTTCCTTGAGGAAGATCAGCCTTGAGCTAACATCTGTGCCCATCTTCCTCTGCTCTATATGTGGGATGCCTGCCACAGCATAGCTTGATGAACGGTGCCATGTCCGCACCCGGGATCCAAACAGGCAGACCCCAGGCCACCAAAGTGGAACGTGGGGACTTAACCGCTGCGCCACCGGACCAGCTCCTCTAGGCAAATTTTTAACATGGTTAAACATCTACCAAGAGAGTGCTTTTAGGCCACGAAATTTTGACTAATGTCATAAACTTTTTAAACATTTAGCTGAGTAACAACATTTATCAATAAAACTTGAATCAACACAATGCTGAGATTTATGACAGTCACTCAGAAGAACAAAACTTAACACATATCTTAACTGCGCATTACATTTTTGCTATTATTTGCTTTTAATTGAACAAATATTTAATTTTATAAAACCACTCACAATATACATTTTATTTCACCCAACAAAATGACTAGTTAGATTCTTATTTTGAACACTATACAATTTATTTATTCACCTTTGATACTAAAGGTGACATAATTCAATCTATATATAAAAAAATCACTGCCAAATCTAAAGAAACACTATTAGGTAATTTTATATACACAGAGTAACAATAACCTATTGCCTTACATTTTATAGAATCCTATGGCTTCCAAGCTGCTTTCATAGGTCTTTATTTAATATAAGAAACAACCCTGTCAGAGTAGCAGAACTGGTATTATCCCCATTTTATAGCTGAGGATACACAACCAGAGAGGTTGAAAGACTTGAGAGAGGTCAGGTGACTGTATAAACAGTAAAGACAGAACTAGGACCAAGACACCCTGACTGCTAGATGAGCACATTTCAAATACACCACACAGCATCCAAAAACATCACTCAAAACACACAAACACACACAGACAAGAGCTTTAAAGTCATATTTGAAACAAAAAAAGAAAATTACCTTATTTGCTATTTTGTGATCTTATTAAAAGAATAATAGTTACAAAATAAAGTTTAAAAATCTACAACCTAAGTAACTTCAAATCTTGGTATAAAGGTATCTTTGTCGTTGGGTTAATATTTCTAAAAATGTTACCAGTTTCCAAAATACTAAAGTAAAATCAATTTTCCTGAGATGCTTTAATAAAACAGGCACATCAACTAATAAAACATATGAAGCCTGATTAGACCAAGTTTCTTTTCTTTATATAATAAATAGAATATCACATAACATACATAGCTTTGTATTTTGGCTTCAGTACATCCGTAAAATATGAGACAGAATTAAGAGCCATTCTGTCATTATTGGGGGAAAAAAAAAGAATTTTAATTCCTACCAACAACTTGTAAATTCCATCTCCTATTATCACCCAGATTCTACTTTACCAGTATCTATAGCAGCTGCTATTAATGAAAACAAGCAGCATGGGTATATATCAGAAAATGTGGAAAATGTATATTACATTTAGTATAGTAAATTTCTAGCGGAGTTCAGTCTCTAAAACAACTAAAGCACAATATGCAGGCCTTGAGAAAATCTTGGTTTGAAAACACACAAAATACATTTTGGGGACAATTGGACTCATCTGATTATAGAATGAATATTAGACGGCATTAAGAAATTACTGCTGATTGTCTTAGACATGATAATGGTATTATGGTCATAAAGAAGAATACCCTTATTTTTAGGAGATGTATGCTGAAACATTTAGAAGTCAAGTGTCATACTGTCTGCAACTTAATTTCCAATGGTCCAGAAAACATAGATACAAACAAATAAAACAGAGCAAAAAGTTAACAATTGTTGAATATACAAGATGGATATTCATGTGATCACTGTACTCTTCATTCAAGTTTTGCTTAACACTGTCAAATTAAAAAGTTGGAAAAATAAGTAGGAAAGCTTCGGGGCACTCACACATAGAGCAACTGATAGTGAACTCTACTGAACATGAGTTTAAGTTGACAGCTGAGTCACATAAACTAGTCAGTCATCTACTATTCCTATTCATACTGACGCAGGGCAGATGGTTACAGACACAGACTATCAGAAAAGAATAAGAAGCTAAAGAAAGCCTTTTGTATCTAGATAATAAATGCTACATTAGTTTTCAACACTGACTTATTACCAAAAGCAAACCAACAGCTTTACTGAGTCTCACGTTTTAACAATGCCATTTTAAAAGTCAGGAAATAGACTTTTTCAGTTACTGTCACAAACACGTTCTCATAGGCAAAGCACTCAAATTAAAAACAGCATATAGATTGCTTTACGATCCTCTAACAATTGATAATTTGTAAATCAAAGCGCATCATTCTAAAAATACAAAGCGGGCAAAGTCTTCTCGAATTTTAAACTCAAAGGTGCCACTACAGCTAATTAAACAGAAGTTCCTGTAATCAAAAGACTAAAATATGTTACTATTCTTAAAAAACGACATTCAATCTGTTACTATACCTGTAGTTAAGGCTACGTTATGTTTCAATTAAACAACCTCAAACTTTTTCCTTTAGAAGTTAGAGACATCACAAATTCTGAGAATTTGAGCTCTAAATTCACTCCCAGGCTCTTCAATTACATTACTCTGAGAATATTACATAGATGAGGAAAGGGAAAAAGGGTCCTTGAGTTAAAGTGACCCCTGGTGGTAGGTGATCAGAACTAACCTGAGAGGAAATATTTTTACTAAGTAATTTTAATGGTGGGTCAATGATATATTCGGGGAACTTGAAGAACATTCAAACAAAAATTGCATACTCAAACTGGAGTTAATGAAATAACTCACTTCTTTCCTACTACGATAAATGTGCCCTCACTAGAATCTCTCATGTCACCTGACTTGTACCTAAAGTGTACTTTGTAACATCACTAAAGAGAAGAAATTGCCAATAATTTGACTTCGTCTTATAACTGTGCTTTGAGGTCATTGTAGTTATTTATTTATTCTTTTCTCAGATAAAACAAATATACTGATATTTCATTATTAGTCCATATTGAATTTTCTCATATCTTTTCAGACTATTTAGTAAAATATAATCAGGAATTACTTGAACATATAACTTGAAAAATAAAAAACAACCACTCTGATTAGTCTTATTTACTTAGTAGAATTCTCTTCATTAACTTAAAAAGCAACAGATTTCTCAATCTAACCATTTTCTCCAAAAAATAGCCCCTATAAGAAACAAATCAGGGGCCAGGCCAGTGGTGCAGCAGTTAAGTGCGCACGTTCTATTTTGGAGGCCTGGGGTTCACCAGTTCGGATCCCAGGTGCAGACATGGCACTGCTTGGCAAGCCACGCTGTGGAAGGCATCCCACATATAAAGAAGAGGAAGATGGGCACGGATGTTAGCTCAGGGCCAGTCTTTCTCAGCAAAAGAGAGGAGGATTGGCAGATATTAGCTCAGGGCTAATCTTCAAAAAAAAAAAAAAAAGGAAAGAAACACATCAAAAGATTTCTGCAAAATTTGGGTTTTTTTGTTTTTTTTTTTAAAGATTTTATGTTTTTCCTTTTTCTCCCAAGCCCCCCGGTACATAGTTGTATATTCTTTGTTGTGGGTCCTTCTAGTTGTGGCATGTGGGACACTGCCTCAGCGTGGTTTGATGAACAGTGCCATGTCCACACCCAGGATGCGAACCAACGAACACTGGGCCACCTGCAGCGGAGCGCGTGAACTTAACCACTCAGCCACGGGGCCAGCCCCTGCAAAATTTGTTTTTATGAAACTAAGTCATATCTCTTATTTGTCACAGAGAAAACCAGAACTCGCACTTCAGATGAGACACATTCTTTGAGAATATCTCTCTTAGTTTATTAGTTACTGGCAGAAGAAATTCAATATTAACATATTTTAAATGCCTGCAGGATTTCTACTATTCTAACTTCATAAAGATAAACTATAAAATATAAACACTGAATGGGAGTCCTATATTTTTGGTACCTTGGTTAACGAATAAATCATCTTTGAATTGAAAAGGTTTGTTTCTTCAAGGAGTAAATCAAACTTTCTGTATAGACTCTAGAACAGCCCAAATTCCTGAGCCTTACAGACTATTCTGGGGATAGCCTACTAATCTCATACTGTATCAGAAGCCAATGCTCCAGTAACAAACCCCTTGTACATAGCTATACAAAAATGTAAACACAGAAAATTTATTATGATATGCAAAATCCTTAGTGATTATTAGGATACAGGAACCACTTCTATTTAACTTACATAATACCCACTGCACTATGTTGGAGATAAAGGTAAGAGTATACTACCTCACATAAAAGACACACAATAAAATAAATTGATATAAAAGTTCAAAAAAGGATTTGTGAAAGAAGAGAATTCGGCTAAATGCAAATTTCTAGATATAAAAACTTAAAATACAGATAGAATTAATTCTTCCACTAACTAATAAATCAGAATTGATAGCACAGATGAAATCAAACAATATTTAAGGCTATTGGTATAACTAGCTAATCCTATTGGAAATGACATACTGGCCTAGAGCTAGGAGTCCACATTGTAAGCAAGAATTTTTTTACCAAGAGAATTATCTCTTGGTTTTAAAGAATGAAATAAAGGAGTACATATTTCCCTCCACTTATATTAAGAAAAGGGACAAAAGTTAATGCCAAACAGTCTCCTAGTCATAATTTTATATTTTCAGTTTAGTAAAGGTATAATGACTTGTTTTGAGTAGCTCCTGGTCAAGAGGATATCGTGTAACTGTCCTCTACTTAAATACATTTTGTTGAATCGTACCGTAAATAATCCAATTAACCAAACATTTGGCTAGGTCATTCTCTCTGCTTTCAGAGGGAAAAAAGTATGACACAAAAAAATGATTAAAAATAACGATTCCATTCTCTATATGTAACAAATTATTTCCAAGAATTATTGCTGAATATAAAGAAGCGTTAAACGTTTTGTAATATAAGTGCTAAACCTAACTCCTTTCAATTTTTTGAACCCCTCCAGGATAAATCAAGTTGAAAACAGAACAATTCACAATTGAGATATAACATTCTGATGTGTCAGACATGAACTATGTATTTCTTCCCAAATTATGATCTAAACTCACCAGAAAAAAACACCCTATCAGTTTAAAATTGTTTAAATAAAAGTCATGGTAGGTAGAAAGGGCCACCCTTTGTCAAAAGGTAGTGAGAGAAAAAGCTGCCTTTTAACCTATAATTCTAAAAACTGAGTTGTGATGCTGAGAGGTTTCAGAGGAATGGGTACTAATCCACGTCACACATACATACAGTCAGCATTTCCTTCTAACGGAACAAATGGTCCTCTCTCAATACCACAGGGTATTACCCCTAAGGTTTTATTGGGGAGGAAAAAAAACCCAAACTTCAAAAATTGCTTTCGAGCTTGTTTCAACACTCAGTTTTTTCCCTTTAAACCTCGTAAAGACATCACTGTCATTTTTGAACAAACAATAAGAGAATAATATTATATCTGACACTGATATTCTGATTAAAAAACACAATTTCCCCCCTCTTGAGAGGCTACAGGAGAAAATCCACTTCCTGAGAAAGTCTCAAAAGTCACTTACCCATCTACTGAGTAAAGTTGGAGATTATAGTGAACCGCCACTTATGAGAGAGAATCACATTAATCTTCCACTAAATCTTCCTTTCTAGCTCCTCATAAGGCACTGAAGAATTGAAAGAGGATAATTCCTTACACGGACAAAGATCAGATGAGAGACCTTAGTAGAATCCTTCTGCTGCCAGTATAAAGTTGCTTAATTTATTTCCTTCAGTAAGAACAGTGATGAAAATACACACAGAGCCCGCTTTGCTATTTGTGAACAATCACGTATGCTCCTTTCCAAAATATATTCATCCAAAATACAGTTTCCCATTTCAAAAGCAACTTGCATCTGAAAATATTGCAAAAATGAAAGTGCTATGAAATGACAGGGAGGAATTACAAGCAGCCAACTCATTATTCAATCAAGAATTTGGCACAACCATAAACCATGTACCATCTATTTTAATGGATCTTAATTCTCCTGCTATCAGCTGAAATTCCAAATTGCAAATTGAACAATGACTAATGCCAAAATCTGATAATTTTCTCAATTATTCTGTCTGAGAATACTGTTACAAAGTAGGGCAGCACAATCAGTACCATTCTTGACATATGAAACTTGTACATTCTAGAAACTAATATATAAATGCCCCTAAACCATAATACTAGCATTTACCCATTTCCAGGGAAGATAACATTAATGCTTCTCCACATGTGCATTATCACAGGAGTAAAATGGGTAGGTTCCCCAAACAGTGGAATATCTCCAAATCCCAGCAACTACTCTCAGCAATTGTTTCATTTATAAGAGCAATATTTAAGAATAAAATATTATCTAGGCTTTTAAATCAGTTTCAAGTGAGGCAAGCATTCCTAGTCACAAGGTATTTATGTCTCTAAAAATTGTCTAAGTACACAGAACCAAATTATTAAAACTATTGATTAAAAAGGAGCTTTCTTTCTGATCGGTTTTTTAACCACAGGGTGGCACTTTCTATCAATCATCACCTTTATTTATTTCAAGATATATGTCCAACATAGTTTTCTGTAGTGAATTTAGATTATGGTCTTTGTATGAATACCCAACAAATTTTTTAAACAAACAAAAGGAGAACTTTTACTGACTTACGCAAGACGAAGGAAAATTTCACCCCCTGCTTTTCATTAGCAACAAGTAGCTCTTCTCTGTTACTTTCTACCAGGAGCATATTAAATTGTAACAAAAACTGCACCTGGTTATACCAACTATTTATGTTTAAATTAAACATTTCCGTTTTAATGAAATTAAAAACTTAGGATTTTGAAACATTTGTACATCATTTCTCATTGAAACCGAAGATATATTTACATGTGAGTATTTGCAATGCGGAAAGCAAATGCAGCACTTAGGAGAGCATAAAATATGCCCACCTCCACTCCAAAGATCCTACAACAGCGCTTTTTACTGACTCTGTGTCCTACAGAGTGGAGATCCTGTGAAGAAGCAGAGCTGGCCTACATAGACTGAATGTGACCTTGTGAAGATCTGTCGAAAGTATGTACAAATCAGACTAGTTTCATAAGTTCTATAACTATTTTTAAAAATCTAACTTGGCATTCATGTTTATTTTGCCATAAAAAAATGGAGGCAATAATTGCCAGTTAAAAAGATGTCATTCAAAACTTGAACAAGAAAGGTAATATGAACTACATCTTTAATAATAAAGCTTTTTTGGGGGACAGAGAGTCAAGCTTGACAAGGATGACAAGTAAATATAAATAAAAGTACTTAACACAAAAAATAAATTACAACACAAAGTCGAAAAACCCCAGAAAAAAAAAATCACTCATTAAGGAAGATTTGAAATTAACAAGGAAATATAATCTATTTATGGAAAATGTTTAGTCTCGTTTTCATTTTCAGTTGTGAACTTATGGTTGTTTTCTTTAAAAAGAAAAAAACCCCTAGTTTTCCATTCTCCTAGGTATTAACTCAAAGGCAAAACCATAAGGCTCTGCAAACAGTTCTTTTATTTCTTAATACCTGGTATCTTAAATTTGAAATGACTTTCCTGGCCTTTAAGTGATGAAAAGTTTTAGCAACAATTATCAGAACACACTTGAACTTTACTGCTCAGGGCTCAGATACGTACTCCTAAAACTTATTTCCACTCCTCCTTTACTGAATAATCTTGCTTTTTAATATTACTGCCATCTCATTATTTTAGCAAACACAGCATAATACTTACTATACATACAGTCTAGCTCCCTAACCATAACATAATATCCCCAAAGCTCTAGTGAATTAGGAGCTCTTATGTAAGAATTTCAACAATTAACATTCACTTCTGCTTTAACACCACCCAAGTAACCTGCCACAGGTTCAAGATTGTTTATTCCAACACTATACTTCTTTTTAAACTCTCCTCCCAACCAGGAGTAAGACAATCAAGATTAAGGGGCCTATGGCTAAGTCCTGATGGGGGAAGTGATCTAACTGATAAGTAACTAAAGCTAATTGGAAATTATAAAAATTATCCTTGTTGGGGGCCAGCCCCGTGGCCGAGTGGTTAAGTTTGCAGGCTCCGCTGCAGTGGACCAGGGTTTCGCCAGTTCGGATCCTGGAAGCAGACATGGCACTGCTTGTCAGGCCACATTGAGGTGGCATCCCACACAGCACACCTAGAAGGACCTACAACTAGAATATATAACTATGTACGGGGGGGCAGTTGGGGAGATAAACCAGAAAACAAAAAAGATTGGTAACAGTTGTTAGCTCAGGTGCCAATCTTTAAAAGAAAAGAAAAAAAATTATCCTTGTCAACTGTTAGATTAGGTGATCACTAGCTGGACTTCCTAAAAGAGGGAAACTGTTAGAAAGAATGAGTGCCTCAGGAAGCAAAACTGAGTATATGGAATAAAACGCACTGAAAATGGTAAACATGTGGGTAAATACAACTTTTTTTGTTCATTTTCAATTTCTTTAAAACATGAATACATAATGGTTCTCTGGGGTGCTGGGAAGATGAGACTCTTCACCACTTTCCATTTCAGTACCTTAGAAAGCCCACAGGAATATGCAGTACTCGTCAGATCCCATTCCTTTGCCTCATCCGATCCTCCCTCCACTCTGCCCTGCATGCCCAGAAGCAGACCTGTGCAGGTCACATTAGAAAGCACCCTTGCCCTCAAGATTATAGCTAGGTATAGCTGACGGGAAGTATTAAAGAACTCTCAGAGTTTGGGGAAAGCAAGAAGAAAGAGGCTGGTGTCTACTCCCTTGACTTCCTCCCTGGGAAATGACGAAATAAGAATTTTCACAAACCATTCTAAGTCAAACAATGAACCAAATGCCTAAAAAAATGTAAGAATTTCCACACTGATACACAGAACTAAACACAGAAATAAAATTACTGGGCATTATCTAGTCTTTTAAAAACTTTTGATAATATATCCTTTTTTTTTTTTAAGAAAGGAGGAGAAAATGGGAATTCTTTTTAGGTCATAGCTAAATATATTATGTCATATTATGCTATACTATATTACTTAATTTAAGCTATAGCTTAGATAATATTATAAATAGGGCACAGTAGCAGCACATTCTAAGAATTGATAAAAATTGATTATCTATATTTAATTTCTAAATTTTGGGGCCACTATTTTAATTTCAATAAGTGTCTTAATTTAAGAAAAATTAAATATTACTTCAATTAATCACAAAATATCTTATCCAAAAATAACTTAAGAAAACGTAACATTCAATAAAAGACAAAATCATTCAAAGCCATCAACTCAAATACATAACTTACCTTGGCTTAAAACTGTACAGCACTCTTTAAACCAAGAAATAGGCATATAATTACTGAAAGAAACAGCAACTGCACTTAAAGGGACGATCTTACATTACCACTTCATATAGAAGTGGGCAGAAACCACAAATATAACTAAATACAAAGATGATATGTGACACATCAAAATCAAGTATGCAGTAGGATTTTAAAAATATAAATATATATGGGTGGTTATCTTTTTTACCTGCTTTGCAATTTCTCTTAAACAGGCTACTCCTTGTTCAAAATTAGGGAAAGCTACCGAGCCATACTTTTGGTATTCAGGGATTGGTCTGATTTTTATTGTAGCTTCTGTTACCACACCAAGAGTTCCTGAAAAAGAAGGGAGAATAATGCAATATATCACATGCCAATTTTCTAAATCATATTTAAATCTATTTCATCTAATTATTCTATTATTCACATTTAAATCTATCTAGTCTGTTCTATGTGTCGAATAACAGCTACTCAAGTCTTTTTAGAAAACCAACTAAGTAAATTGCACAATTTCTAAAAAACAATTTTTGGAATACATTTTTCTCAGTTATGTATAAATATTTTAAAACATTTTTAAGGTAAACTTTCTCCAAGAAGGTTACTTTTAAATAATTTTAAAAGTATCACAACTTATTAAAAGAAAAAATATCTAAAAAAGAACAGACTTTTACATCTCATATGCATTCATACAAAAGTATATTTTGATATTTGTGCCTATTTTTACTGTGAGAACAATTTATTGGGGCAAAAAGAACTCAACCTTCTATGAGAACTTAAGATGACAGAAGAAATTAGAGGGACTACTACATCTTGCCTTTTTTCCACAATCCATACAAAGAAAAGACAAAGGCAATACTGAGATGTCCGTGTAAGAAACAAAAAAGCCAGATATTTCAGAGACAAAACAATCATTATAAATATCTAGCACAAGAGGAGCACCAACGAAACAAATGTTCTCTTCTTTATTACATGGAGGAGTGGGGGACAAATCAGAGAGGAAAAACGCAAGTTAAATATAACTACATGATCTAAATATCTATGCTAAAATATTTGAAGGGACATGATTAGAAACAATTATATTCACAAAGCCAAGCTTTTCAAACCAGTGGTTTCTGAGGGACAAATGGTAGAAATTATCTTTAATGCTATTAGCAAGTTTTCTGATAATCAGGAAAAAAAGAACAAAGACAGAAATCTTTGAGATTGTAGAACTAATTACACACTAGAAATAAAAAGTATCACAAAAATCAAAGCTTCCAATAAATTTATAATATCCCTAAAATAAAACGTTAATATGTAATACAAGATTAAAAACTACTATGAGTCCATAAAAAGTAAATTACATTACATTTGGTCACAATATGTTCATCACATATATAAATGATTTCTTACTGAGATATGAAGTATCTATTATGACTTGTAAAATCACAAAGGCTTTACAGGTTTGGCCTCATTAATATTTGAATAAAAAACAGATACATCTTGTACATTTTAAATGATAAAGTGACTAGACTTCCTCTTTTATCTTAGCATCTTTACTAAGATGTAATTCACACCCATAAAATTCACCCATTTGAGGGGCCAGCCCCATGCCGAGTGATTAAGTTCTCGTGCTCTGCTTCCCCGCGGCCCAGGGTTTCGCCGGTTCGGATCCCGGTCCCGGACATGGCACCGCTCATCAAGCGATGCTGAGGCGGCATCCCACATGCCACAACTAGAAGGATCCACAACTAAAAATATACAACTATGTACCGGGGGCTTTGGGGAGAAAAAGGAAAAATAAAATCTTAAAAAAAAAAAGATATTAAAAAAAAATCCACCCATTTGAAGTGTAAAATTCAATAGTTTTTAGTATATTCACAGACACATGTAACTATCACTATATAATCTAAGTTTAAAACATGTTTATCACCCCCAAAAAGTAACCCTGTATTCATGAAACAGTCATCCTCCATTCCCCCACACCTACCTCAGCCCTATGCAACCACTTATCTATTTCTGTCTCTATAAATTTGCCTATTCCGGACATTTCATACAAATAGAATCTTACAATATGTGCTCTTTTGTGACTGGTTTCCTTCATTTAGATAATGTTTTCAAGGTTCATCCAAGTTGTAGCACGTATTAAGTACTTCATTCCTTTTTAATTGCCAGATATTATTCCACTGTATGGTATAATTCATTTTGTTTATCCATTCATCAGTAGACGGACATTGGGGTTTCTTGTTTTTTTTTTTCTACTAGATTACCAGTTTATTATTAATGGATACAACTCGGGAACAGCCAGATGGAAGAGATGCATAGGGCAAAGTAAGAGGGAAGAGGTGCAGAGTTTCCACGCCCTCTCCAGATACACTATCCTCCCGTCACCTCCATGTGTTCACCTACCCAGAAGCTCTCTAAAACCTGTATTTTAGGGACTTTTAGGGAGGCTTCATTACACAGGCATGACTGATTAACCCATTGGTCATTGGTGACTAATTCAACATCCAGCTCCTCTCCCCTCCCCAGAGCCGAGGGAGTGGGGCTGAAAGTTCCATAGGTTTCCACTTTTTGGTTACTATGAATAATGATTCTATGAATATACATAAGTACAAGTTTTTGTGTGGACATATGTTTTCCTTTCTCTTGGATATATACATGAAGGCTTTCTTAATTTCAGAAAAAACTTTAATTCTATTCCATATAACACTCTGCCCTCAGTTACCTTTTCCTGAGGCTAAGTTCCAGGTGAGTGTATCCAAGTGTGTGTGTGGAGGGGGCTGGGAGGCTCACTTCTTGCACCCAGCCTTAACTGGTGGGATAGAGGCTCTACTTTGAGTGGTGTGCTAATACTGTGTTCCCAATCACCCTCGCCCTGGCTCATAAAGGGCTGGTACCACGCAGGAGAAGCAAACCGAGAAGACCTACTTTCCCTCTTCCTTCCCCTCAGCACTTAGCTCCTAAAGCAGGGGTGTCTTCAGAGAAAAGCATGCCATTGTCCCCACCCCCACCCTCCAGAGCCATGGCTCAGAGACTGCCTGAGAGAAGAAACAAGCCATAAGACAGCTCCTAATCTCTTTCCAAAAGAAATTACTTTACTTTCAACAGAGCACAGAGAAGTTCAAGCCTAAGAAGACTCATGAAAACAGTGGAGGATGTGGTAAAAGGCAACTGGAAGGACACAGGTAAATTTACTGGCGATACAAGCAAAACTGTAGGTCAGCTAGTTTTCCTGGTTAGAAACAGAGGAGATGCTAGAATCTGAGCTAGAGCAATCAGGCAAGAAAAAGAAATAAAAGGCATAAGAATTAAAAAGCAAGAAGTAAAACTGTCTCTATTTGCAGATGTCATGACTTCATACAGTGAGGATCCTAAAGACTCAACCAAAAAACTGTTAGAACTAACCAACAAATTCAGTAAAGATGCAGGATACAAAGTTAACATACAAAATAGTAACATTCCTATACACGAACAATGAATTTTCTGAAAAAGAAATAAAGAAATCTATCCCATTTACAATAGCATCAAAAACAATAAAATACTTTGGAATAAATCTAACAAGGAGGTGAAAGATCTCTACTGTGAAAACTACGAGACACTGATGAAAGAAATTGAAGACGATACAAATAAATAGAAAGGTATTCTGTGTTCATGGATTGGAAGAATTTATATTGTTAAAATGTCAACATCACCAAAAGACATCTATAAATCAACACAACCCCTACTAAGATTCCAATGGCATTTTTTACAGAAATAGAAAAACACTCCTCAAATTCATATAAAACCACGAAAGATCCCATGTAGCCAAAGAAATCTTGAGAAAGAACAACAAAACAGGAAGCATCACACTTCCTGACTTCAAGCAATACTAAAAATCTATAGTAATTAAAACAGTATGATACTGGCATTAAAACAGACAAAAAGACCAGTGGAACAGAATCGAGAGCCCAGATATAAACCCAAGTATATGCAGTTAAGTAATACTTGACAAAGGAATCAAGAATACTTAACGGAGAAAAGACAGTCTCTTCGAAAAATGGTGCTGGGAAAACTGGATATTCACATATAAAAAAATGAAACTTGACTCCTATCTTACACCACTCACAAAAATTAAGTCAAAAAGACAAATGTAAGACCTAAATCCACGAAACTCCTAGAAGACATACGAAAAAAGCTCCCTGACATGGGTTCTGGTAATGATGTTTTTAGAAATCACACTTAAAGCGCAAGCAACAAAATAAAAACCAAGTAGGACTATATCAAACTAAACAGCTCCTAGGGGCCGGCCCAGTGGCGCAGCAGTTAAGTGCACACATTCTGCTTCAGCAGCCCAGGGTTCACCAGTTTGGACCCCAGGTACGGACATGGCACCTCTTGGCAAGCCATGCTGTGGCAGGCAGCCCACATATAAAGTGGAGGAAGATGGGCACGGATGTGAGCTCAGGGCCAGTCTTTCTCAGCAAAAAGAGGAGGATTGGCAGCAGATGTTAGCTCAGGGCTAATCTTCCTTAAAAAAAAAAAAAGCTTCTGTACAGCAAAAGAAACCATAAACAAAATGAAAAGACAACCTATGGAATGGGAAAAAATATTTGCAAACCATATATCTAATAAGGGGTTAATATCCAAAATAAATAAAGAACTCATAAAACTCAATATCAAAAAACAAATAATCTAAAAAATGGGCAAAGGACCTGAATAGACATTTTTCCAAAGAAGACATACGAATAGCCAATAAGTACATGAAAAGATGCTCAACATCACTAGTCATTAGGAAAATGCAAATTAAAATCACAATGAGATATCATTTCATGCCTATTAGAATGGCCATCAAAAAAGACAAGAGATAACAAGTGTTGGTGCGGATATGGAGAAAAGGGAACCCTTGCGCACTGTTGGTGGGATTGTAAATTGGTACAGCCATTCTGGAAAACAGTATGGAGGATGCTCAAAAAATTTAAAATAGAACCATCATATGATCCAGCAATTCCACTTCTGGGAATATATTCAAGGGAAATGAAAACACTAACTTGAAAAGATATCTGCATTGTCATGTTCACAGTAGCATTATTTACAATAGCCAAGACATGGAAACAATCTAAGCATCCACTGACGGACAAACAGATTAAAAAGTTATATTTATATACAATCTCTCAGTATTAAGATAAGTAAGTACTAGGGATGTAATATACAACATGATGACTACAGTTAGCACTGCTGTACAATACATAGAGAAGTTGTTAAGTGAGTAGATCCTAAGAGTTCTCATTACAAGGAGAATTTTTTTCTCTTTTCTTTTTTATTTATCTGTATGAGATGATGGATGTTAACTAAACCTGTTGTGGTAATCATTTCACAATATATGTAAATCAAACCATCAGGCTGTACACCTTAAACTTATACAGTGATGTACATCAATTATTTCCCAATAAAACTGGGGAAAAGAAGAAAGAAATAGTGCGGAGGACCCCTCCTAGGTACAGAAAAAAATCTCAAACACCAACCTTAGAAACTCTCTCTTCTAAGGAATACACTTTAAATGGGTGAATTTTATGGTATGTGAATTATATTTCAATAAAGCTACTAAAAAAGAGAAATAACCAGTATAAGTTATCTAATTCTCAGAATGAATTACAAAGAAAACTTCAGTTATCTTCTTAAACAAGGAGCCACCAGCCATACGTTTCATAAAGAGTGAAATTTTAGAAATAGATATCTTAGACTATAGAAGGAGTCTAAAAGAACTTCTAAACCTTTGCCAGAAAAGAGGCAAAAGGCTGACAGGTAAACTATTAGTATTATGCTGTCTCCTCATCTGCCAGCACAGAATTATCTATCACACCTATTCGTTCTTACCAAGACAAGTAGTATCGCTTTAATTTTTAAAGTTGCTCACTTGCTTACCACTATACTGACACCATCATTAAGCTTATTTGTAATTCTTTCTACTCTTTCCAACATTTTTAGAAGTTCCTGATAGTCTTAGAATTAACACCTCATCTTAAAAGGCGTTTCTACAAATAAATTGAAATTTGTCAGGACGCATAAGCTCCTAAAGACATGAACGATCTTTTCCACTTACTCTCATCTGCCCACAGATAACCAAAAACTTTAATAAATACTTGCTCCAACTCAAAAGTCACCAGATTGAAATGCATTAAGGAAAAGAAGGTCAGTATAAGCCTTGATTTTAGACAGAAAATTTTTCTATTTAAAACTAAACTCCAAGTTCCCAGCTTTTTGTATCTCCTTACATCTGAGAAATGATGCCATTTGAAAACATTCTTTTAATTACAACATATAATATAATCTAAATATAATCCAACCAATGCCAATCACACAGGGTCTGGTTAAACACAAGAGTACAGTCAAGGATTAGAATATCTGGTAGTGGTCAAAAAGAAGGAAGTGACTCAACATGATGACATGAAGCAAGCTTTATAAAATTAAGTGTAAAGCAAAGAGTAATAAACTCCCACTTGTGTTTTTAAAAACACATACATATCTGCTTATATATAACAATAGCGTTTCCCCTGGGCAAGGGACATGCCTGGAAGAATGGGGCAGGTGGCAGATTTTTCCCAAGACATCCTTTGGCACCTTTTGAATTTTGTACGTCTGTACATATTTTAATTTTGTCCATGTAATTACTTCTTCAAAAAGTTGATTTTAAAATATATAATACCTTTACATTAGCAAATTTTCTTTAAAATTCTAATTCTACATCAGAATTCTAAGGTCCTGGTAAGAAGTGATCATGCCTTAAATTTCTATATACCCATATTGCCTCACATGTATAGTAGGCACCCTAAAGTAGTAACACCCACCATAACACTATAAGTGAGGTTAAGAAAACTAGAAATTAGTAAAAGGAGACCTTGCATTATTGCATGGTTAATAAAATGACCAGAGCGAGTCTGTGCAACTCTCCAGCTATGAGTTCTGCAGGGCTGTCCCATCCATCCAGGTCGCAAACGCAGTTTGACTGAGGGCAGCTTCCACTCAGACTTAGATTCAAATTCAGATTACTTATCATCGCTTGATTATATGCACATTGTACCAATATTTCATATCCACTTTATATAACTGTGTAAAAATAACTCCATGGCAATGTGACATCATAGAGACTTATATGTCATTCACTTTTCTTTCTGTTTTAACAAAAATTTTGCAATAAATTTAAGAATGTTCCCTTTTATAATTTTCAAATCTAATGTTTGTCCTCAAGAAAACTGAAAGCTTCAACTGCTATTTAACATGAAATGCAAGTATTTTCTTAAAGTAAATAAAATCTTTCATGATTTGAAAATATACTTTCAGGCGACTTCAGAACTGAGAAACATGGCAGTCATTTGATTCTGAATCTTCCCTCTCCATCTACTCTTCCCCCAAAACATAAAAATCAACAAAGGAAAACAAATAAAACCACACAAGACCTACACTTTCAGTAATTACTGAAGTATAACTAGGAGACAAAAAACACTACGACCTTCAAATTACCTGTAAGTAGAGATAAAAAGAAAAAATTTCAACAGATCTTCTACAGCCTTCTAGCTGCTGCAAGCTGGTAAGGGCAGAAAGTGAGTAAGGAGTGGCTTAAAAGACTCCATTCCAAAGAGTAGAGGGTAGCAGAGGACTTGGAGGAAGTACAGACAAAATCAACCCCAGAAAGTAAAAGCGCAACAATAATGCCAAAATTCTGTACAGGGTCTGGTAATCCACAGCCCTGGGTACGAGGAGGGGTTTCAGATGGGAGGAACCAAAACTGACAGCCTTGGAGAAGCAAGGGGAGTATCTTCAAGGGAACATCATATTTAGAGAGATGTGGTACTCCTTGTAGACAAGGCAGAGAAGGGAAAGAATAAAAGAAGAGGAAAATTAAAGATCCTATAGAAATGAAAGAGAAACAAGACATGCCATGTCTTCTCCCACCAAAGACACCACCACCCATAAAACAAATAGCACAAAAGAGTGTAGAAGTGACAGAAAAGAACACTCTCAAACTAGGAACTCTTTCCAAGTAATAAATAGGAACAGAAAAATGCAGACCAAGTCCATAAAAACTACTGCAAAAAGTCAGAAAATGTAAATAAAACTTTTCTTCTGATGAAAAGTCTCCCCCACAAAACCAACCATGATCTTGAAGAAAAGTGTAACACAACATTTCAAACTGAATTAAATACTGCCAAACAAACATCTTGGGTTATAAAAAAATATTTGAATCAGAAATACAAACACTAAAAACATAAATGGACAAAGAACAAGAACAAATGAAATAAGAGATGATCAAACTCAGACAAGAACTAGAACAACAAAACACATTAAAAAATGAAGGCTAGGGGCTGGCCCCGTGGCCGAGTGGTTAAGTTTGCATGCTCCGCTGCAGGCGGCCCAGTGTTTCGTTGGTTCGAATCCTGGGCGCGGACATGGCACTGCTCATCAGACCATGCTGAGGTGGCATCCCACATGCCACACCTAGAAGGACCCACAATGAAGACTATATAACTATGTACCGGGGGGGTTTGGGGAGAAAAAGGAAAAAAATACAATCTTTAAAAAAAAAAAACATGAAGGCTAAGTTATAAGGTAGCCAAAGGAGAATAGAGAACAGAATCAAGGGGGCCAGCCCTGTGGCCTAGCGGTTAAGTGTGGTGCACTCTGCTTCAACAGCCTGCGTTCAGTTCTCAGGCCCAACCTACAGCACTCATTGGCAGCCATGCTGTGGTGGTGACCCACATACACAATAGAGGAAGATTGGCACAGATGTTAGCGCAGTGTACATCTTCCTCAAGCAAAAAGAGGAAGGTTGGCAACAGATGTTAGCTTGGGCAAATCTTCCTCAGCAAAAAAAAAAAAAAAAGAGAGAGAGAGAATAGATTCAAATGAAAGCTTAATAAAAGCCAGTGAAGAAAAGCAGGAAAATAATCAAGAGAATGAAAATGAAATAAAGACAGAAGTTGAGAAAAAAAGATCACAGAAATAGTGGTTAAGATGGAGAACAAGCAAAGGGAGCCAGACCTATGTATAATTGGTGTCCCTGAAGAAGAAAAATTAAAACAATTAATTTAAAAAACCCTAATATTTAACACTACAATCTAAAAAAACTTTCCAGAACTAAAAGATCTGAATATATAGACAGAAAGGGTCCACTGGGTACCAGAGCAAAGTGACCCAGGACAATCAAGTCTGAGTAGTAAAAGTAGTAAACTTGAACAATAAAGAAAAAAATACCGGAGCCAGCCCGGTGGCGCAGCGATTAAGTTCCACTTCTGTGCGGCCTGGGGTTCACAGGTTCGGATCCCAGGTACAGACATGGCACTGCTTGGCACGCCATGCTGTGGTAGGCATCCCACATGTAAAGTAGAGGAAGATGGGCACGGATGTTAACTCGGCCAGGCTTCCTCAGCAAAAAGAGGAGGACTGGCAGTAGTTAGCTCAGGGCTAATCTTCCTCAAAAAAGAAAGAAAGAAAGAAAAAAAAAAAAATCCCCAGGGCCTGCAGGCAAAAAGAGAAAACAAGCTACAAAGGCAAGAGAACTGGCATCAGATTTCTTTAGAACAACATAGAAAACCAAAGCAACAGCAGAGCAGCATTTGCAAGAAACAGGAAAGAAAGAGTGACCCAAAGATATTATAGCCACTCAAGCTGTCCTACAAGTATCAAGGCTATAGAAAAACAGTTTAGAACATTCCAGAACTCATGGGATATACAAACCTGCCTTTCCTGAGGAATCCACCAAAGAGTAAGATTTATATAACCAAAAAATGACTAATAAAACTACACAAGAGGACTGATAATAAGCATTCCATGTATTTCTTTCTAGAGTGATGGCTAAAACAAGTGTGGGTCATGGGTTAAAAAAAATGTACTTTTAACTGTTTTTCAAATAAATGAGGAAATCATTATAAGCTACTACATAGTAAATTCCACACACAGAAAAAGAATGCAAAGCATTTCAAATGCTTTGACTATTTATTGAAATTTTCATTACATTGATCATGTTATAGCATCTAAAATGAGAGGAAGCTGATTGCAGAAAAAAATCATTATGAAAACTTCATAACAAGACAAAAGCATTAAACTTAACATGGTTAGTCACACATGGAACATAGTAGGGTAGTGGAAAATAGATTTTTTAATGGTAATACTTTCAAATTTAACTTTCGCAAAAGAAAATATTTTTAAAGCTAGAGGAAAAGTTTATAATTCACATTTAAGGCATGAGGTTATTATTTAGATAGTTCAAAATAGCAGATAAAAATACATTTTACAAAAAAACATGATTTCACATAAATTTACTTTCTCAGTAAATGTTGTCTCCTGACCTATATTCAGACGACTCTATATACATACAATACAGAAATGGGGATTAGGGACCATAAATACACTTGTAAAGATCATTGATGCCAAAATAATAAACAGCCACAACAAGAGTAACACATTTAACATTTGTTGATTACTTACTACATGCTTATAGACTGCTCAGCACAATCTCATTTAATCCTCACAAAAAACTTACGAAGATGGATAATTTATATTATCCCCATTTTATAGCTGAGGACATTGGACATAGAGAAACACCTAATTTACTGAAAGTCACAGAAATATAAGTGGTGGAACCAAGACTGAAATCCAGATCTGACAGATTTCATGGTTCATGCTCTTAAATCAGTATGGCATTCTACATGCATATTTACAATAAAATCTCATTTAAATACAGTAATTAATTTACCCTAGAATATGTTTCTCATAAATCATATTTCTTTGCTTACTTTACTATAATGAGTTTGCCTTCCTTAAATTTATACAATAATTTACTACTGAGGAAAGTAGTCCAGTCTTTCAGATAAAGTTCAAACTATTTTAAAAGGCATAAAAGACCAAATTATCCCTCCAGCCACCCTGTGACCCTTACCACTCTGCCCCTGGATCTGCTGCCCACTCCACCCTACACGTAAATCTTCTGTTCTAGTTGTACTGAAAGACTGGCAGCTTCACGAAGCACACACGGTTCTTTCTCACTTCTGAGCATGCCCACATGCAGTTCTCTCTGCAGGGCAACTCCCTCCCCACCTTATTCTCTCAACTCTGTCTGGAACTATTTTCTCCTTACCAACCTTCAGGGGCCACTTTAGGCACAGTGTCTCTGGGGAAGTCTTCTTAAGCACCCACCAACGTGCCCCTTGTCCATATTTTTCCTGTGTTTATTTCTATCACAGAATTTACCATACTGTATTATAATTGTCTATTATTACCTGTGTCCTTGAGTGTGCCAGCATAGTACCTAGCAACTAGAATTTTTTAAATGTTAATAGATGGGAGGAAAAAAATGCTTAATGTGGTTACTTCAAAAGATAATTTATATTTATAGAGCTGACTCCAACTATGTATACAACAATAGTATAATTATCAATTTTAATACCTATTTGTTATTCATTTGACATTTGATGGCAAAAAGGAATATTCTTTTAGTTAACTTTTAGATGACGCATTAGTACAAAAAGTTTCATAATACTATTAGAGAACTATATTATTTAAAGGAATTTACCATATATTTTTCTTATTAAAAATATAGTTCTGTGGTTCCACAGAAGAGTATACTGATGAGAGAGTAAACTGGTGAGATATCTTGACAAAAGTCTGTCATTGATCATCATGAAAAAGAGCTAAGCTATCTCGCTGGTCATCAACTCAGTAGTTGACTTCTAGCCATGTCACTAAGAGACATAGTTTGTTACTTTCTTCCCTCCTTGATGTTACTGTCAAAGGTTAGAATTTATGCCCTAACATCCTAGTTTATGATAATTGCTGTATCAATGAATATAACTAAATGTTATCCACGAACACAGCTAAATGTTTCCAAAATCTCTCTCTTTTTTCAGCGTACACCACCTTCTCAAGTGAGTAATGAGTTCCTCTGCTAATTTAAAACCACTTGTTTTATCTTATTTCTCTAAATTTAAGGGGTACCCCTCTCTACTATTCTACCTGAAAAATAAGCCCATGTTCACCTTATCCATACATTTCACAGTGCCTACATAATAATTAGTTCACAAACAGAAAGAAGATTAGTTTTTTTCTGATTGGTACAGGAATTAAATGTTTTGGATAAAATGAAGAACTACATTCTAATCTACCCAGCATTAAGTATCCAAGCAAAGGATACTACTTAATTAATGAAAAAATAAAAGACCAAGGTAAGTTTTAAAAGATATGTGAATCAACAGAATTTTAAATTCCACTTATTCAAAACATCAAATAGCAACAACAAAATATATAATTATAGAAAGACAATAAAACAATACTCCATCAGTCCTTTCCTCCTGATTATCCAGACAAGATTAAAGAATACTATAATATAATGTTAAAGCAAACCATTTTAAACCATAATAACTTCTCTTCCTAAAATTACTGATTAAAAACTCTAAAAGAAAAAAATAAAACCAAAAAGACTAAGCTGTTTTTAAAACTATAAAAAAGCAAAATGTAAGAGGAAGTTTAATAAGATGTTCTCAATATAAAAACTTTATGAAGTACTAAATTAAAGTAATAAAACTTTTTTAAAAATCACCATTCTTTAAATATATAAAACATGTCTTTCTTTCAAAGATCTGATATCACAATATCACAGATTTTCACAAAGCTGAGTCACTAACCTGTATGTTTTCATAATAAATTTGTAGTAATAGTTACCTTCAGATCCCATGATGAAGTGATGGATATCAGGGCCTGTTGACATACGAGGTCCTTGACAGCTTTTTTCTATTATACCTCTAGGTGTTACCATTTTTATATGAACCACCTGTTTAATACAAAGCACGATGTAAATTCTAGACATTTGTCAGTGAATGGTGTGGGGGGTGTGTGTGTGTGTGTGTACATACATCCATATATATTTATGTAAAATACTACTTTTTAAATATTGGGTTAAGTGATAGATGGTAGGGTGCCCTTCAGAATTCTAATATCTTTTAGTAATTCTTAGACTAAAAATAAATTTTATTTAACTTTAAAAGAGGGAAAAATCAATCTAAGATAGTTATTAGTTTAGGTATATTCATCATCTTAAGAACTGAAAAACACACTTCTTTAAACTAAATTTAGTCTAGGGTTATCCATGTGGCAAAGAACTAAAAAGAAGAGAAAAAATAGCAATGATCATACTTTAATAGGCTCATTCTTTCACTTATTTAACAATATTTATGAAGTACCACTATTCATGTCAAGCATTGTTCTAGATGCTTAGAATTCTAAGAAAAAATTTATTCCTGCCTTATCTCCACCTTCAACTTGTTTACTTTGCCCACTAAGTAGAAAAGAGTGAAAAGAATGAAGTACTGATTACGTTCAGGTGAAAACTGGAATGAAGAGGGAGATGCATTGACTGAGAAAAAGAGAGGGAGAGAAATTATGTGTGACATGTCCAACAGGTGAGAAAGTAAGTATACCGGAAGAGGGCATCACTCAAAAATAGTTTCTGAGATGAGCATCAGAAATGGTTAGGTAAAAATCCAATACATTTTTAGAATGATTTTTTGACAGAAATAAAAAAAGTCTATTTATTGTTGAAGGAATGAGCAGAGGACATCAATAAGCAATTCACAAAATAAGAAATAAAAATTGCCAGTGAGGTCATTTTAAAAGTTCAGATTCACTAGCAATTTAAGAAATAAAAAATTAAAAAACATAACATAAATTAAAAGTCTAGTAAAATAAAGATTCTCATAGTGCTAGTAGGACTGTCAATTGGCACAAAATTTCTACAGGGAAATTTGGGTGTAAGCATCCAAAGACTTAAAAACATATAAACATCTTGATCCAATAATTCAAGCTCTAGGAACATACCCATGAAAATGATTAAAGATGTATGCTAAAGAAATTACTAAAGAAGATATTTTTCCCTTTGTTTTCTATAATTTTGAAATTAATAATAATTTAAATGCTCCTTAATAGAGTTACTTTAATAAACCATGAGTTATCAATAAAAGAGAATTAGGTGGACTCTAAAAATGATTGTGCAGGGGCCGGTCCCGTGGTCACTCTGCTTCAGCGGCCCAGGGCTTGCCAGTTCAGATCCTGGGCGTGGACACAGCACCGCTCATCAAGCCACGCTGAGGCGGCATCCCACATGCCACAACTAGAAGGACCCACAACTAAAAATATACAACTGTGTACCGGGGGGCTTCGAGGAGAAAAAGGAAAAATAAAATCTTTAAAAATGATTGTGCAAACCTATGTTCATTTACATATTCATATGTTGATAATATATTTAAGAAGCAAATTAAACACAGTATGATCCTTTTTCATCTTAAAAATTAGATACAGACGTGTTGGTGAACATGCCTAGAAAAAAGTTTTGGAAGAATAAATACAAAGATATTAAAAGTGTCAGTAATTATTATATGTATTTAATATACATAACATATCTGAAGTTCCTTTGCATAGTGCTTCATAACTGAAAAGTCTACCAAGGCACCTTTCATAGAAGCAATGGATTATTGCTAATGTCCAAAAGCTTCAGCTCTATAGTATCAGCATAAGAAATCATAATCATTTAATCAGAAATGCTCAGGAAATCCTTTAGTGAAGATATTAAAAAACAAATTTGAATTGGACTATAATTAGAATTCCTTACTTGAAAACAAGTAGAGATCAGAATTTAAGATGAAAAGTTTATCCCACTGTACATAGAAAGCACTGAGACTTCTCAATTTTCAGATTATAATCTTAAAAATTTATACTAACGAACTATCTTCAGCTTTTTCCAAACAGTTAAATGGGTATTAGTATCATCACTTATTGTACTTCAAAGAAGTATGTGCCAATATTAATTAGAGAAACATTTAACACACTCAAAAAGTTTAATTTTTTTCATGAGTTCCATCTGTAGCCACATAAAGAAATCTAATAAAGTTTTCATAAAAGCAATTAAAGTAAATTAAGACAGTTTCAGTGGAAATTATATAGTACAAAAAAATTTAAGTTAAAAATAAAATGTCTACGGTAATTACTAATGCAAATAAGTACATTAGGATGTATGCTTATAATTTGTGGCCTTTAAATATCTCCAAAAAAGGATTCAAATAAATTACATGCTTTAGCAGTACTAAATGTACCAATATATCAAATATTTGCTTAACTCTGATAAGGCTCTTAACAATCCAACAGCAAAAGGATCAAATTCTCTCCTCTGAAACTGAATTTGTTTTTTTTTTCCCCAAAGATTTTATTTTTCCTTTTTCTCCCAAAGCCCCCCAGTAGAAAGTTGTGTCTTTTTAGTTGTGGGTCCTTCTAGTTATGGCACGTGGGACGCTGCCTCAGCATAGCTTGATGAGCAGTGCCATGTCCACGCCCAGGATTCAAACCGGTGAAACCCTGGGCCACCAAAAAGCAGAGCACGCAAACTTAACCACTCGGCCACGGGGCTGGCCCCATGAATTTGTATTTTAATGCAAAAAAAGTGTGATTTCTAAAATATCCTCAATAAAAAAAATAAACAGGATAATGTAAACATTTTTAAAGTGTTTATAATACAGACACTTAAAGTCTTAAATTGCTGGGTGTTACCTATAAAGGACCAGACTATTTCATTAAAGATTTGATATTTCTAGCAGCAAAGATATTGATGAAAATGTTGAAACTTCACATTTGAAACACAAAGCTCTAGGAATAATGTTAGGAACATCATTTTAATAGTCTCATAAATTAAACTTCTTTTAAATTGTTACCAAAATATTGATGATAAGGGAACTAACATTTATGAAGCACCTACTACACACAAGGGACTCTGCTAAGAGTTTTCATTTTATGTCCTTTACTTCGTATAATAATTCTATACATCAATTATCATTATTCTATTTTACAGAGTAGGAAACTGAAGCTTAGAAAGTGAACTAATTTGCACAAGATCATACAACCAATCAATGGAAAAGCTACAAATGATACCTAATTCCTAACCAGGATGTTCATAGTTACACTATTATTACACTAACTCCCAGAGCACTGGCACCAGATCAGATAAAACAAAATGGTGTGCACATAAAATATCACAGGTCATAGTGCCACTTACTAGAACATTGTCAATTGGGCTTTTTAATTCTATACAGAGAAAGTTTTTTTCAGAAAAATAAATATAAAATCTTCTAAGGCAAAAGAATGGCAATGAGGGGCTGGCCCCGTGGCCGAGTGGTTAAGTTCGCGCGCTCCGCTGCTGGCGGCCCAGTGTTTCGTTAGTTCGAATCCTGGGCGCGGACATGGCACTGCTCATCAGACCACGCTGAGGCAGCGTCCCACATGCCACAACTAGAAGAACCCACAACGAAGAATACACAACTATGTACCGGGGGGCGTTGGGGAGAAAAAGGAAAAAATAAAATCTTTAAAAAAAAAAAAAAAAAAAAAAAAGAATGGCAATGAGAAAATCACCTAAATAAATGGACTAAAATCTTGAAAGAGTTGAAGACCAAGGTGCCACGAGGCATATAAAATAATATGTATATATTCTATAAGTTAGATACTATGAAATATCTACCAAGCTTAAAAATCAGTCACTTGAAAAGGAGCATCCTTAAGTAATGACCACAGCTGTCCTTTAACTGCTTCTATTATACATAGCCAACACGACTATAATCAAAAAGAGGTATACTTTTGGGGGACTCTACCATCCAACTCAATTTTTAAAGGCTTTAATCACTTTATAATAATCTTAATATACTAATGAATTATTATATAATAACTAGAAAAAAATTTACCAGGTCCTCAATATTGCCATAGATATTCTTCTTCATGCCTGATGCCCGAGTAGATACCCATCCTCCCACAGTGCTGAATTCCAGGGAATCCGGTTCATGACCTGTACAATAACCACTTTCTTTAAGCTGAAAAACAAAAATGTGGTATTTTACTAGTGAAAATGGTCCCATTTCACACAGCATTCAACACATTAACTCTTCCCACTTCAAAATTTCCATATGTCACTGGAATTTGGACTATTAAAAGCCACATAGAAAAAGAAATACTTTTATCCAAAAATATTTTTAAGCTTTTGCCTAGTGGAAAATCTTGTAAAACTGAAAAGTATGGGCCAAAAGACAGTTTATTTTCCAGAGGTTCACTAGCCAACCTTACTCCTTACATCCTTTTATTTTAAAAGCGAACTACCCTCCCTACTTTTTTTTCCCCACAAATAGACAATTTAAATACTTATGGAGATCAGATTATGCTTAAATAACTGCCAACTTCACCTAAACACTTTCAATAAATAAAGCACTTAATCTCTTGTTCTCTCTACCCTAATATAATATGCAGCAGGCCTGGAGAAAATCCAAGCAAATTGCCTGTACTTAATTCTCTCAAGGAGTCATGTGTTTTAATGTACAGCCATCTGGCTAGGTTTCCTGCATGCAATACCGTCATTTATTTGTTACACAGATCATGCATTCCTGTACATTAAATAGTCACTTGTTTCTCATTTTTCTATATTAGCTTGGCTTTACCATCTGCACAGCACCTGAGGTTGAATGGATGCCCTTTACTACAACAACACCAAAGCCATCCCACTGAAATCATTTTAAAGATTCAGCCATCTCATGTCAAACGGTACACACACAACCATCTGCATACCCACTGTCTACAGCACTCAAGCCCATCAATCTGTGTTGACCATCTTGATAGTCATCCAGTTAAGCAATTGCTTCTATTTTTCAAGTAAGCCAGACAAAGATGTAGAATATGTAGCTATGTTTGTATGCACGTATCTAAGTATGGTGTAAAAGCTGTAATCCAAAATTTGAGAGCCTATTAGGTTAAACATAATTTGTTAGCTTTCACATACAAGCAATGCAAACTATTTCTCTTTTCTAATTTTGTTGCTAGGAAAACAAGATTTAAAAATACATCAATTGTTACATAATATGTTTTTTTCTAAATATTCAATACATTTATTTAATTTTAAAAGGTTAATAGCCACCTCAAAATAAGTAGCTTACACACATGACTGAACAGGTTAAAATGAAGATTATCAGAACACTATTTTATATTTCTTCCTTAACTCCCAAACAATCTATATTCATATTATTTACTCTCAAAAGGCTACTGTTACTTAATTATTCTAAAATTAGGAGAAGAAAAAGAAAAGCTATTCATGGAGAACTTAAATGTGCTAGGCACTGAACAGGGAGTTTTCAGATATTCTCATGACGAAATCTCCACATTACCTATATAGAATCAAACCATTAAATACACGTTTAAACTATTTCTATAAGTATATCCAATATGAGATATACAATTAATTTGCCTCTTATGTCTGCTAGGTTACTTCATTACCTTCTCCAATTACTAGTAGCTCCTATGAGCCTAAAATTATGTAAAGCAATGAAAATAAGGACACACACACAAAAAAAAAACAGTCCCTATGCTCAGGGAGCTCTACCTAGCAAACCAATATAAATCTACCTCTTTGTGAAAATCTGACTCACTTCCTACTAGGTAAGTGAGGTAAATGTAATGGTTTCTTTTTTTTTTTGAGGAATATCAGCCCTGAGGTAACATCTGCTGACAATCCTCCTCTTTTTGCTGAGGAAGACTGGCCCTGAGCTAACATCCGTCCCATCTTCCTCTACTTTATATGTGGGACGCCTACCACAACATGGCTTGACAAGCGGTGCTATGTACGCACCCAGGATCCAAACCAGCAAACCCTGGGCCACTGAAGTGGAACGTGCGCACTTAACCGCTGCACCACCAGGCCAGCCCCAATGTAATGGTTAAGAAGGTGAGCTTGAGACTTGTCATTTACCCTTGCTAGAAAATGTGCATACTATAGTATGCTAATTCAGTAAGAAATGACTCTTGGCATACAGTATGTACTTAATAAATGGTATCTATGATCATATAAATTCAGCAGCTTCCCCTTTTAAAATTCTATGTGTTTGTTAACACCATTAACTGCTAAGAAAAATCTATTGAGAAAGGTCTATAGATTTACTCCATACTTAACCAAATATTTTTTTTAATAAAATAAAACAGTCTCTCTACTCCATCTATACGCCATGAAGCTCGATGGCAATAAGAACTTTATCTTACTTCTGTGTCCTCATTCAATATGGAAACAACAAATATTTACTGACTACTATGTACTATGCTTCGGATACATCACTAAACAAAACAAATCCTAAATTGTTGAGCTTGTATTATAGAGTCAGAGAAGAGAAATGAAATTAACAAGAAACATAGTTAAATTAATACAGAACAATTAGAAGAGAAATGTAATGGAAAAAATACAAAGTAGAGCAGGGATGTCCAACTCTACCCAAGTTGAAGTAAAAGGGACTAAATTTACTCTCCCACCTGAAAAGGACAAAAAACAGAAAAATCTTAGCAAGCTAAAGTTTTCCAAACACTGGACATGAGGTAACAAAGAACAGTGACCCCTAAGAGAAAGCAAACAAAGGACGTGAGTGCTACGACTGCCCCTAGCTTACTGCTCCAGGCTGCAGCGCAGGGAAGAGAATCCAGGCGGAACTCGGCAAATACTGTGAGTTGAGGAGACGGGGTTAGAGGTGTGGGAAACCAAGGTCTAGAACTCACAAGAGAAAGCACTGAAGGGGAGACAGTAGCACAGAGAGAGCCCGGAGAACGGTAAAGGTCCCCCTCCAGTAGTCGGCAGAGTACTGAAAAGCACATACAAGTAAGGAAACTACCCAGGACCAGAGGAAAAAGTGCTCCAAAGAGATCGGAGAACAGCGCCTCACAGCACTCACAGAGGGCCAGAAATAGTACCTGATCCCACCAGCCCGGCTGTGGAAACTCTTCCTTCACAGAGCATGAGGTAGAAAACCCAGGAAGGTCACTGCTCAGTAATGGGAAATGATTAGCCTCAGACTGAGCACTGCTCCAAACCCACGAGAACTAAAGGATCAAATTGTTTCCAAATAACTGCATCCCAGAAAAAAGCTCAAGAATATTGACAGAATTGAAAAACACCAAGACCCAACAAGATAATATTGACAACAGTTGGCGTCTAATAAAAAATTACCAACCATACAAAGAAGGAGGAAAATACAACACATACTGAGTAAAATAATCATTATGAGGTGAATAAATAAAACTAACCTGGAACTAACACAGATGTTAGAATTAGCTGACCAGGGTGCTAAAACAGTTACTGTAACTGTATTCCATATGTTCAAAAAGTTAAGTAGAGACCTAGAAGATATAAAAGGACTCAAACATATAGAAATGAAAAAGACAACGTCCGAGATAAAATATGCTTGATGGGATTAAGAGCAGAATACACATAGGAAAATAAAAGATTAGTAAACTGCAAGACATAGCAACAAAAACTAAAAGAAAAAAGTGAAGTGAAAAGAGCAAAGTGAGCTGTAAAACTTCAAGTAGTCTAATACGGAAGTAAAGAGAGTCCCTAAGGGTCAGGTAGGGGAAGGGGGCAGATATTTGAAGGAGTAACGGCCAAAATTTTCCAAATTTGATGAAAACTATAAACCCACAAACCAAAGAAGCTCAACAAATCCCCAACATAAGAAACAACACCAAGGTCCATAATAATCAAATTGCTCAACCAGTGATAAGAAGAAAATTATGTACACAGGAATAAAGATAAGGGTAACAACACATTTCTCCTCAGAAACAATGAAATGAGAGGACACTGGAGCAATATCTTTATATCACTGAATAAAACAAAATGACACTGTCAATATATAATTCTATACTCAGTTAAAACATCTTTAAAAAACAAAAATGTAACCTCAAATTAATAAGCAATTCTAGCAAGGTTACAGGACACATGGTTAATATACGAAGGTCAATTGCTTTTCCATATACCAACAATGATAAAGTGGAATTTGAAATGAAAAACATAATATATTAGCACCCCAAAAAATTAAACACTTAGGTATAAACCCTAACAAAGATTACACAAAAGATCTATATGAGGAAAACTACAAAACTCTGATGAATGAAATCAAAGAAGAACTAAATAAATAGCAAGATAGTGTATGTTTGTGGAAGACTGAATATTGTCAAGATGTCAGTTCTTCCCAAACTGAGCTATAGATTTAATGCAATCCCAATCAAAATCCCAGCAAGTTATTTTATGGACAGAGACAAACTGATTCTAAAGTTTATAAGGAGAGGCAAAGACCGAGGATAGCCAAACACAATACTGAGCCAGGAATTGGACGGACGCTACCCAACTTCAAGACTTACTACAAAGCTAAAATAATCAAACAGTGTGGTACTGGAGAAAGAATAGACAAATAGATCAATGGAACAGAAGAGAAAGCCCAGAAATAGATCCCCATAAATATACTCAACTATCTTAGACAAAGGAGCAAAGGCAATACAATGGAGCAAGGATAGTTTCTTCAACAGATGGCGCTGGAACAATTGGACATCCACATGCAAAAAAAAAAGAATCCAGACACACACCTTACACCCATCACAGAAATTAACTCAAAATGGATCATAGACCTAAACGTAAAACACAAACTATAAAACTCCTAAAACATAACATAGGAGAAAACCTAGATGACCTTGAGTATACTGATGCCTTTTTAGATGCAATACCAAAGACACGATCTGTGAAAGAAATAATTGATAAATTGAACTACATTAAAATTAAAAACTTCTGCTATGTGAAAGATAATATGAAGAGAATTAGAAGACAAACCACAGGCCGGGAGAAAATATCTGCAAAACACACATCTGATAAAGGACTATTACCCAAAATACATAAAGAACTCTTAAAACCCAACAATATAAAACAAACAACCCAATTAAAAAATAGGCCAAGACCTTAACAGACACTTCACCAAAGATAGCAAATAATCATGAAAAGATGATCTACATTATATATCATAAGGGAAATGTGACTTAAAAGAAGATACCATTACACGCCTATTAGAATGGCCAAACGCCACATCACTGATAACACCAAATGCTGGTGAGGAGGTAGAGCAACAGGAACTCTCATACAATGTTGGTGGGAATGCAAAATGGTACAGCCAGTTTGGAAGACAGTTTGGCGGTTTCTTATGAAACTAAACACACTCTTACCATATAATCCAGCAATCGTGCACCTTGGTATTTACTCAAAGGAGTTGAAAACTTATGTCCACATAAAAACCTGCACACACATGTTTATAGCAGCCTTACTGCCAAACCCTGGAAGTAATCAAGATGTCCTTCAATAGGTAAATGGATAGATAAACTATGGTACATCCAAACAATGGAAAATTATTCAGAGAAATGAGCTATCAAGCCATGAAATGAAATCAAGTCCCCTTAAATGCATATTACTAAATGAAAGAAGCCAATCTGAAAAGGCTACATAACCTATGATTCCAACTATATCAAATTCTAGAAAAGGCAAAACTATGGAGACAATAAAAAGATCAGTGGTTGCCAGGGGTGGGGAGAAGAGAGATGAACAGGCAGGGCACAGAGGACTTTCAGAGGAGCAAAATTACTCTGTATGATATTACAATGATGGATATATGCCATTATACATTTGTCCAAACCCATAGAATGTACAACACCAAGACTGAACCCTAAGATAAACTATGGACTTTGAGTAATTATGATGTGTCAATGCAGGTTTATTTTTGGTAAAAAAAAAAATCTACCATTCTGGTGAGTGATGTTGATAAGGCGACAGGGAAGCTATGCATGTGTGGGGGCAAGGGGCATCTGGGACATCTCTGTACTCCCTCTTAATTTTGTTGTAAACCTAAAACTGCTCTAAAAAAATAAAGTATTAAAAAAAAAACAGATGAAGTAAAGACATTTTCAAACAAACAAAAGCAGAAAGAATTCATCAACAGCAGACCCACACTAAAGATATGTTAAAAGAAGTCCTTTAAGCAGAAGGAAAATAACATCAGATGGAATTAATGGCACCAGAGCAGGTAACTACATGGGCAAATAGGTAAGATGTTTTCTTATTGTTTAAATGTTTTTAAAAGATAACTGACTGTCTCAACAGAAATAATAACAATATTCTGTAGGCTTTACAACATACATAAAAGTAGAATGTATGACAATAATAGCACAAAGGAGACAAGAGGAGAGGGAAACATAATACTGTAAGGTTCTTATACTAAACTCTGAAGTGTTATATTATCACTTGAAGTTAGACTATTTTAAGTTAAATATGTATACTATAAACCCTAAAACAACCCTTAAAATAACAAAACAATGGGCTGGCCCCGTGGCCGAGTGGTTAAGTTCATGCGCTCTACTTCAGAAGCCCAGGGTTTCACCAGTTCAGATCCTGGGCACGGACATGGCACCACTCATCAAACCATGCTGAGGCAGCATCCCACATGCCACAACTAGAAGGACCCACAACTAAAAATATACAGCTATGTACTGGGGATTTTGGGGGAGAAAAAGGAAAAATAAAATCTTTTAAAAAATTATAGCTAATAAAGAAACAAAGGAGATTAAACGGTATCATAAAAAATATTCAATCCAAAAAAAGGCAATAAATGTGGAAAAGGACAAAAACAGATGGGAAATATAGAAAACAAACAGCAAGATGACAGTCTTAAACTGAACCACATCAATAAACCACACTGAAGGCAAAAGGTCTAAATACGCCAATAAAGGTAGAGATTGTCAGTTTAGACAAAAAGGAAAAGACCAAATTTTATGCTGTCTACAAGAAAAGCACTTTAAATATAAAGACATAAATTGGTTGAAAGTAAAAAAAGGAAAAAAGGAAAAAAATATATCATGCTAACAATAGTCAAAAGAAAACTGGAATGGCTATTTTACTATCAGATGAAGTAGATTTCAGAGCAAAAATATTATCAGGAAGAAAGAAGGTCATTTCATAATGACAAAATGGCTCATTAATCAAGAAAATATAACAATCCTAAGCATTCCCCTAATAACAGAGCTTTAAAACATATGAAGTAAAAACTGATAGAACTGCAAGAAAAAGTAGACAGATCTACAATGTTAGTTGGATGTTTTAATTCCCCCCTTGATAATTGATAGAACAAGTAAACAGAAAATAGAAAAAACATAGAAGGTCTGAACAACGCTATAAATTAATTTTGACTTAACAGACATTTATAGACTACTCCAACCAACAGTAGAAGACACATTCTTCTCAAGTGTACACGGAATGCTTACAAGATAGACCCTATCGTGGGCCATAAAACAAGTATCAATTAATTTGAAAGGATTCAAGTCATATAAAGTATGTTTTCTGAATGGAATTAACATAGAAATCAATAACAGAAAGATGTCTGGGAAAATCCCCCAATCATTAGAAACTAAATAACTTGTAAGGACCCATGGGTCAAAGAAAAAAATCAACAGGAAAGCAGAAAATATCTTGAAATGAATGAAAATAAACAGACATATCAAATTTGTGGGATACCACTAAAGCAGTAGTTGGGGAAAATTTATAGTACTGAAAACCTATATTAGAAAAGAAGAAAAGGCCTGACATAAATTACCTCAACTTGCACCTTAAGACAAAAAAACCTTTTGACGAAATCCAAAATCCATTCCTAATAAAAACTCTCTGCCAACCAAGATAGAAGAAACTTTCTCAACTTGATAAGGGGCATCTACAAAGAAAAAAAAAACTATAGATAACATCATACTTAATATTTAACATCTTAAAGGACTGAGTGCATCTCTCTTAAATCAGAAACAAGACAAGGATGTCCACTTTCTCCTCTTTTCAACACTGTATTAGAGGTTCTAATCAGGTGAGAAAAAGAAATAAAGGCACACATATTGGAAAGGAAGAAGTAAAACTGTCTTTATTCACAAAGGACATGATCCTACATGTAGAAATTCTAATGGGAACTACAAGAAAACTTTTAGAATTAATTAGTGAATTTAGCAAGCTTACTAGATTAAGATCTATATACAAAAATCAATAAAGAATACTCAGAAATTGAAAAAACTTTTAAATACCATTTACTATAGCACCAAAAATACATAATACTTAGGGATAAATCTGATAAAAATATGAAATATTTGTACACTAAAACTATTAAGACACTGCTAAGAGAAATTACAGACCTAAAAATACGAGAGATATACAATGTTCGTGGGTCAGAAGAATCAATATTGTTAAGATGTCAGTTCTCCCCAAATTGATGTAGAGAGTTGATGCAATCCCAATCAAAATCCCAAGAAATTTTTTTTTTACATAAATTGAGAAGATGACTATAAACTTCATATGGAAATGCAAAGAACCTGGAATAGCAAAAAAACTTTGAAAAAGATTTATGACAAAGCTACAATAATCCAAACAGTGTGGTACTGGCATAAAGATATACAATAGATAAACGGAACAAAATAGAGTCCAGAACTAGATGCACACATATATGGGCAACACTTTTTTTATGATTGTGAAAAGTCAATTCAGTGAAGAAAAGACAGTCTTTTCAACAAATGGTGCTGGATATCCATATGCAAAAAAAATGAACTTCAATCCATTCCTCACACCATACACAACAATTAACTCAAAAATTTTCAAAACTCAGAGACTTGAATGTAAACTAAAAGCGAAACAAATGCGAGAAATTTTTTGTAACCTCAAGTTAAGCAAATATTTCTACATACGACAGCAGAACCAACATATATAAAGTAAAAAATTAAGTACATTGAACTTCATCAAAATTAAAAACATCTACTCTTCAAGACTCTGTTAAGAGAATGAAAAGACAAGCCATGGACCGAGAAAAAACATTTGCAAAGCATATATCTGAAAAAGAACTTATATCTAGAACATATAAAGAATTCTCAAAACTCAAAAAGAAAACAAACAACCCAATTTAAAAATTGGACCAACAATGAACAGTGAACAGACACTTCACTAAAGGAGATATATGGATGGCAAAGAGCACTTGAAAAGATGTTCAGCATCACTAGTCATCAGAGAAATGCACATTAAAACCATAATGAGATACCATAACACACCTACTAGAATGACTAAAATTTAGAAGGCTAATAATAACAAGTATTGACAAAGACAGAGAGAAACTAGAACTCTTATATAGCGCTAGTGGGAATATAAAATGATGCAATCACTCTGGGAAAATGTTTGGTAGTTTTCCAAAAAGGTAATTAAATATCTACCACATGATTTAGCCATTTCATTTCCAGATATTTACCCAAGAGAAATGAAAGTACATGTCCACGCAAAGACTTGCACATGAATGTTCACAGCAGCTTTATCTGTAATAACCCCAAACTGGAAATAATCGAAGTGTTCAACAAGTAAAGGATAAACAGTGGTATAGCTATACAATGGAACATTGCTGAGCAATAAAAAGAAATAAACTATTGATACATGCAACAACATGCATGAATTTCAAAACAATTATGCCTAGTGAAAGAAGTCATACTCTCATTCCTCCAAAAAAAGAGTACATGATTTGATTTTAATAAAACTGTAGGACATTTAAACAAATCTACAGTGACAGAAAGTAGATCAGTGATTGCCAGGGGCAGAGTAAGGTTAGTGTGAAGAGGACTGATTATAAACAGGCAAGAGGAAACCTTTGGGGTTGGTACATGTGTTTATTATCTTGATTGTGGTGACAGTTTCATGACTGTATTCATATGTCAAAATTTATCAAGTTGTATATTTGAAATGAGTGTAATTTATTGTATAATAATTATACCTCAATGGAAATTATTATAAAACAAAACAAAAATGAATGACTTCAAGGATTTTAGCCCAAGTTGCCCAAAGAACTGAATTTCCTAAACTGAGAATAAGAAGGCTACAGAATAAGCAAATTGTGGAGGGAAAACGAAAATTCAATTTTTAAAATGTTGAGTTTGAAATGCCTATTAGATATGAAGTGGAGGCATCAACTAGGCAACTGGATATACAAGTCTAGCGTTCAGGAAAGATGTCTGAGATGGTATAAATTCGGGAGTTCTGGCATATAGAAGGAATATTTAAAGTCAGCTGTGCTTGAATGAAGTAGGTAGCACTCAATAAAAATTAGTGGAATGAATAAAAATTCTAGGTACTTTACATTATTATTTCATCCTAACAAAAACCTTACAAAGTAGCAATTACTCTCTCTATTGTATAGACAAGGAAACTGAGGCTTAGGGGAACGAATCCCTAAGGGGAAAAACATGTTACATGTCCTCAGACTATCGGCTAATAAAATAAAGCAGCTATAGATTTAATAAATCTAGAAACAAATTCCCAAAGTCCATAATTGACATGTTAGTGACCTCCCTTAAATTTTACACATATTAAAAATCAATGTAATCTACAAGTTAAAGATATTAAAGTCTGTGCTACCCAACTACTATATTGGTGTCATTTTAAAATTTCTAGAAGGAAAAAACAGGACACTTTTAGCTGTTACCTCAGCTGAAGAAACTGAAGGATACAGAAGTTTAATGAGGAAGAACCTGAACTGGGATCCAAACAGCTGTAGAAACTATTTTATAGTCTACTAGATGCAAAAAAGAAAGCTTTATATTGGCACTTAGGGGAATGAACTGGTAGGTAAAATATCAGAAGTTCCTAGTCTAGGAAAATGTCATTTAAATTTCAAGGAAATATGTTCCTTGAATTTTAATTCTAACCTTTCAAAAAAAAAAAAAACTTGGAAAGGTTAAAATACTACATCAAATGCTATAATAAAGGATATAAAACTAGAGACATGAAAGGCCATTCTTTGCTATAAAAAAAATTGCTGTGTTGATAATACCTCATTCAGGCATAATGGAAGACTAATACAAAACTTTTTACAGGTTTTTTCATTAAATACTATTATTCTGCCCAATGAAGTCATTATAAACTATAATAATTAACAAACCTAATTATCTTGACTTATGTAAAACCTTGACTTACTGGATCTTTAACACTGCCTCAACAAATATGTTCAATTTTATTCCGGTTCTCTCTTAGTGCATAAAATCAAAAATAAAGATAATAGTTCAACAATTTTTTCAAAGACTTCCATCCAGAATTGGTCACTGGCATACCAACTTCATTTAACTCTTTACTAAGAAATAAGGAAAAAGACAATAAGAGAAGATCAATGAGTGTGTCTCATCCTTCTCTTTGTTCTGTTAAAAGGCAGGGGAGAGGAGTCTCTGTAAACCAAGTTGAACAAAGTGGTCAGTACATCACTAACAAATTAAAATTTCGAAATTTTCTTCACAAAAGCTGAGTTACAGTCATCTTGACCATGTTTGAGGAGGTTGAAGGAATCAACACATTTTTAATATTTTTTTTTTTTTAAAGATTTTATTTTTTCCTTTTTCTCCCCAAAGCCCCCTGGTACATAGTTGTATATTCTTTGTTGTGGGTCCTTCTAGTTGTGGCATGTGGGACGCTGCCTCAGCGTGGTTTGATGAGCAGTGTCATGTCCGCGCCCAGGATTCGAACCAACGAAACACTGGGCCGCCTGCAGTGGAGCGCACGAACTTAACCGCTCGGCCACGGGGCCAGCCCCAGGAATCAACACATTTTAATAATTACCTGCTTAGAATCCATGAAAGGAAGCTGAAGTTTCCTAAGACTTCATTAGATTCCAAAAAAAAGTGATATAAGGACTCCAAGGACTAACTCATGAGATGAGCAGGTTTCAATGAAATTACGCATTGAAAAGTTCAATGAATAGCAAATATCAACATCTACCCAGATGGTCCAACTTATGATCAACTTCTGAGAATTCTATGTCCAATTTGTCCCATTTTGCTCCATTCTTACTACTTTATTTCAGATCACTAGCTCTTGCCTGAATTATTGCAGCAGCCTCTTAACACATCCTTACGTGCCCCATCCCCCTCCACACACTAGCTAGCCAGAACTAAGTACAAAGGTAAAGTGCAAACTTTTAAAAGGGGCTTTATAAAGCCCTTTACGATCTGACCTCTTCGTATTTCCTGGCTTCATCCTTTACCACTGCTATACATATATACCCACCCAATATACAAACACCAAGAATGTGTGTCCTCTCATATATACACACTAGACCTCAGCCATACTCAGCTATCTGCAGGCCCCCAAAAGCAACAGCTGCCCTTAAAGCCTCATGCTGCTTCCTCTGACTGGACTCTTCTCCCCACCCCCTACCTCTTTTGCTAATTCTCACTCTTCCTGAGATCTCGTTTTAAATGCCACGCCCTCTGATACCTTCTTTGTTCAAATCCTTCCGCCCAACCCCATTTGATGAGCCTAACACCCTGCAGCTAGCCTTCACCTAGCAATTCTCACCCTGAGTCATAACTGTCTATATACCTAACTTTCTGTGGTAATATAACATAATCTTTCCAAGGGTAGGGGATGCTGTCTTATTCACTACTGTGTCCTCCAGTATCTAATTCAGTGCCTGACCCACAATAGAAATTGAACAAACTCATTCAGTGAATGTACTATGAAAGGTACTTCATTCATAGAGGGGTCTTGAAACATCGCAGTTTTGGAACTCCTAATTAAAGAAATAACATACCTGTCTCTCCAACTCTTGTCCTGTTATGCCAGCTTCTACGTGAACTGTCAGATTATTCTCATCAACCCAGAGGATTCGATTCTGTTGCAAAGGAAGAAAGAAGTCTCATCTCCATGAATTACTGACATTTTCTGAGGAAATATAACTTCCTAACTCAAAACAGCAAGTGACAAGACAGTAATCAAGCAAGTAGGGTTACCTACACTAGAAAGCTCCACTTATCTTTGACTGTACAACATGACAGACATAGTAATATAGGCAGTATATCACGCAGGAGTTGGTTTAAAACATAGACTGCCTTTATTCAGATATTAATTGGAATTAAACTCTACTTCTTACCTTAGTCAAATTATTTAACTGTCTAAGCTTAGTGTTTCCTCATTTGTAAAGTGAGGATAGTAATACCTATTCACAGGGTTGATGTAAGGATTAAATGAGATACTGTACATAAAAAGCTTAGCATATACAGTTCCCGGCATTCTGCAAATAGTATCTACTCTATTAATAGTTAGCAATCACATCTTATTTAAGAATATCAGAAGATGGCCACCATGAGAGTAGAAAAAGACACTGCAAAGACACTTGAATATAGCACAGTTATACATCTATGGGGATACATTCTGCGAAACGCATCTTTAGGCAATGTCTGAATCCCCATTTAAACAAATGAACTGTAAAATAAAGACCATTTTGAGATAACTGGAAAAGTTGAATGTAAACTAAATATTAAGTGATACAAAGAAATACTTTTAATCTTGCCAGGAGTGATAATAATAGAGTGAGAAAATGTCCTTTTTAAAAGATACACAGAAATATTTAGGTGTAAAGTAGCATAATATCATGATTTGCTTCATAATAGTAGAGAAAAAAAGAAAGATAAGCCAATATGACAAAATGTTAATAATTATTTAATCTAGAGAATGAATATACGTTTCTTTCTGCTTTCATGTTTGAAAACTTCAAATTAACTAAATAAATAAATAATAAACTTTTAAAATGTCTTTATAATGGAAGAATATGTAACCAGGAAAAATGTTGACTACACAAAGATTAAGTTCATACCCAAATTAAAACTTTAACATGGCACAATATCCAACTCTTGGACCACAATGAGCCAAAACTTCAAAAAGTAATCCTATCACTAAAATTAGTTAACTCCTCTATTCTTCCACAAGCAAAACTACAACACCATTAGTAAAAATAGGGAGGACAAGTAAGTGTTGGTGATTCAAATTAACTTCAACTGATATTATTGATTTTCTTTTCTAATAATACAAATCAGGTCTTCTTTTGTATCACTATTCTAAGCTATGCTTCTCAAATTATCAATTTTCACATGCCAATTTGGTAGAATCCATCAAGATATGTGCCTAAGAGTACAAGTGAACTTAGCTTTTGGAGGTCTGAAGACAAGAGCAAAATACAATGATGAAACAAATTTAAAACAAAGTGGAGAATATACCTTTTTAATGATAACTGAGCCATAAAGATATTTGTGTGTGTGTGTAAGGAAGCCCTGAGGTAACATCTACTGCCAATCCTCCTCTTTTTGCTGAGGAAGAGTGGCCCTGAGCTAACATCTGTGCCAACCTTCCTCTATTTTGTATGTGGGATGCTGTCACAGCCTAGCTTGATGAACGATGTGTAGGTCCACGCCTGGGATCTGAACCAGCGAACCCCAGGCCACCAAAGTGGAGGGCACAAACTTAACCACTATATCACTGGGCCAGTCCCTAAAAGTAATTTTTTAAATCAAACGTTATCTCCAAATACATCTTAAATTATCATGTACCATTTGTGAAGTATCCAAAGAAATAATTGTTCTTGTCTCATCTGCAGGACACATCAGGGCATACGAAACACTTGTTCCTCCTGCCAAAATAGGAAAAAACGTTATGTTTAAATATTTTATTTCTAGCTACATTTCTAGGGCAAATCCCTAATATAAAGCATACAGACAGGCCTGCTAGAAAAGTAATACCGATTTCTACTTTGCAAAATGTACTTTGCAAATGCTAACACACTAAAAGCAAACTCACCTTTATTTTATGCTGCTTGCCAAAATGAAGAAATATTATGGAGCTGAAAGCAATGGGGTATGGCTTCATCCCCTGGGCACACTCAAGTGAAGCCCCTAGCAATTTGTGGAACTCCAAAAACATGAATTAGAAAAGTTCTAAGCTAATGATTACTGTGGAGAGAGAGCTTAAAAGACAAAAAACCCATCCTATACAACTAGAGACATCATTACCTCCTTTCTACAAAAATTATGACATTCATTTATCACTTAAAATAATATCTTATATTCCCACACAAAAGAATATAAATGTGCTAAAATTGCCCAGATTATATGCTATTAAAAAATTAATTTATATGTTCTTCAGTAAAAAAGTGATTTTAATATAGAATAAATAATACACAGAAGTACTTAAACAATGTAGTACTTCTGTTTTCCATTAACATTTGTTATCAAAGGAAAAATGCTCTCCTGATACCAATACAGAACAATATGGTGTTCTTAGTTCTTAACCAGATCTGTATCACCATTTATCAGAATAAATTCTTAATTGGTATTTCCATGTGTTTTGGACAGAAAACATGTGGAACTCATCTTGATACAAGGTAAGAATTATACAGAATGTTGATCTACAAGGTTCACCTCAATTTTACAAGGTAAGACCATAAATTGCCAGTTATGAACACGCCTGTGATCAGTTAACCACTATTTGCTGTCACAGCCATTTGAAATCAGAAAAATATTTCATTAAAAGCCATACTGTAGTGCCTTTTTTGCATAAATTCAACAAAGTATCAGCTGAAGAAGGAGTGGAACTTCTGATTTGTTGGGGTCCTATTTCCATTCCATCAATGCCAATTCAATCAGCGAAGGCAATTTCCTTTGGCGTGCATAAGTTGTTAAAACAATGTGGTTAATCAAAGATCAAGAGATCAAATTTGTCTTAAAATGCAAACAATATCAACTTTCGGTATTAAAAGATATTATGATTTAATCATCATTGTCCTGATTTATCTTCTACACTGTGTAGCATTCCTTCTCAAAGGTTTATGTTGGGTATATTTTAGGCTTTGAAAAATAATATTCTCTCCAAAACGATACAGCCTAGAAAGTCATTACTAAATCAGGTACATTTTCTTAGTTAGGCATTAAGTCACAGCTTTAACTAGGATCCATAGGGAAAGAAGCCATGTACTAAGGGTAGGTACATCATGTCTCAAATAGTTTAGGTAGATCTACTCAGAACAGAAATAATCAGCATAAACCAATTTTCAGAATAACCATATCATAATTTCAAGAATGTTTTTTTTAGTGGGATGGCACAGATATTTACAATACAAACATTTTAAATAAAAAGAACAAATTTACATTATAGTAAAATTCAAAAGGCACAATACCTACCACCAATTGGTATGATACAAAGGTTATATTTGCACGCTAGATTCACAATCTTAACTACATCATCATGACACGCTGTTGAAAAAAGAGAAAATTAATCAAAAAGACACACATAAAATCTGTGTCATGCTGCAAAATAAGGGTCTATAAAGTTCTTTAGTGTCTAAACTGTCTTCATTTACTCACTCACTAACACGTTAAATAGCTATATTAAAACAAACTTTATTACTTACCTGTTTAACTTGTCATTTTGAAATAATTTCATACTTACAAAAAAGTTGCAAAAATGGTACAAAGAATCTCCTTCACCCAGCCACTGGAAATATTAACATCTTACATAATTATAATTTAATTGTCAAATCAACTGACACTAATACCATACTATTGTTACAATACTTTTAACTAATCTACAGACCTTACTCAAACTTTGCCAATTGTTCCACTAACATTCTGTTTTCTGGACCAGGATCACACACTCCATTTAGTTGTCATGTCTCCTTAGTCTTCTTTAATCTAAGACAGTTCCTCAGTCTATCTTTGACTTTCATGACCTTGACACTTTTGAAGAGCATTGGTCATTACTTCACAGAATGTCCCTCAATTTGGGTTTGTATGTTTCCAAATAATTAAATTCAGGTTATACATTTCAGCAGGAATTCCACAGAAGTGACACTGTGCCTTTCTTAGTGTGTGATATCTGGAGGCTCATGATGCAGACAAGTCTCCTTCTGGTAATGTTAACTTTCATCATTTGCTTATATAGTATCTGCTGGTTTCTCCATGACAGGAATACTATAATTAACAGTATCTTGTCAGGAGATACGTAGACTATGTAAACATCATGTATCTCATCATACTTTCCACTATTAATTTTTGCACCCCTTCATGATCCTTTACTCTGTTTTTTAAACAAATTTTAAAATATTATACAAAATATACTGCATATGAATTCCCTTCTATTGTACACAACTGAAGGGTACTCTCTCTCAGTGTAAAAGTTATACATAAGTAACAAAAATCTGACTGCAGGGCCAGCCCCTGTGGCCTAACGGTTAAGTTTAGCAAGCTCCACTTCAGTGGCCCAGGTTCGTTTCCTGAGCGTGGACCTACACCACTCCTAAGTGGCCATGCTGTGCTGGCTCACATACAAAATAGAGGAAGATTGGCCACAGATAGCTGAGGACAAATCTTCCTTAACAAAAGAGAGGAAGATTGGCAATGGATGTTAGCTCAGGACAAATCTTCATCAGCAAAAAAAATCTGACTGCAGAAGACTTTAAACACATAGCAAGAGATGCTAAGACTCAATTTGACTAGCAATAGGGCATTAAGGAGCGGAACAATATGGCAAACAGAGTATTTTAGAAAAATCAACCTTCTGACAAAACAGGGAATGGCATGAAGGAGAAAGAGATGAGGCAAGGAAACCATGCAAAAATCGAGTATAAAAACAAGACCCTGAAAGGGAAATAAAGATGCAAAGGAAAATATATGAGAACATCCATTTATGAAAGTAAAAATACTGTTCTATAAAAGTTATAATTATCATTCCCCAGGTTTGCTTAAAACTAGGAATATATGTCATTTGTATCATTCCAATTTTTAATGAAAATCTACTTTCAAGCTTTCAGATTAAGCTTATAAAGCTTTACTGTTTGTGGTAAAAATTTTTACTAAATGGAATACTAGCTCATTAGCAATTAATAAAATATATGAAGATGTTTGCTAAAAACCTTTAACAAGGAGAGGAGGCAGAGCGAAATGGCGGGGTGACCTGACCCAGGACTCTCGCCCCTCCAAAATACAACCAAAGAAACGGAAAAACTGAATTTCAACCAATGACCCCTAATGCCAAGACCGTCAAAGACCTACAGAATAAGAAGACAGAGAATGGAGAGGCTGTAGCTGCCCTCAGAGGAGATAGAACAGGGTAAGAGAGAACTTCGCTCCCTCCCCTAGAGACTGGGATTGATGCCGCAAGTGAGGGAAGGAGCGGTGAGGGGCTGTGTGACCAGCGGATTGTCCAGGACTCCCGCCGCCGGTGCAGTGGAAACCCGGTGATGAGGGAACGCTTCCGTGTGCAGGGACCCCATCACGCCAGGGCCCCAGGAGACCAGAGAACGAGAGCTAATCCAAATCCAGATTTGTAGGCAAGAGAAAGTGCCCTCCCCCACAACCCGTGCTGGGTGCCGCCATCTTGCCTGAAGGTGGAGGGCTCAGAACGTGTGGCTCTCAACCCCCATCTAGTGGCGACAGGCTGTAACCGCAACCAAATACAACCATCATGTGCAAAAACCACTCCTCTACCATCCAGCAATTTATAAAAGCTCCAGACCAGAAGGAAAACAATAAAAACACAGAATTAAGTCCTGAGGACTTGGAAATAGGTAAACTAAGTGAAAATGAGTTCAGAGTAGCTATCATCAAAAAACTCAATGAGGTAGAGAGAAAGAGAAACAAGCCAATGAGTTCTGGAGTTACTTCACAAAAGAGATTGAAAATATAAAGAAGAATCAAACAGAATTACTAGAGATGAAAAATACAATGGACCAGATAAAACAGAATACGGATTCCCTGAATGCCTGTGTAGACACCATAGAGGAGAAAATCAGCATAATCAAAGATAGACTGGCTGGATGGCTCCAGACAGAGGAAGAAAGAGAACTAAGAATTAAAAAGAATGAGGAAAATATCAGAGAGATAGCGGATTCAATGAGGAGAAAGAATTTAAGGATCATAGGAATTCCTGAGAACATGGAAAAGGAAAATGGAGCAGAAAGTGTGCTTAATGAAATTATAAAAGAGAACTTCCCAAATCTAGGGATTGAGGGAGAAATGTGTGCAGAGGAAACTTTCAGATCTCCTATATTTGTCAATGTAAAAAGACCTACTGCGAGGCATATAGTAGTAAAAATGGCAAAAGTGAAAGACAAAGAAAGAATACTCAGGGCAGCAAGACAGAAGAAAATAACCTACAAAAGAACTCCTATCAGACTTTCAGCGGATTTCTCTGCAGAAACCTTACAAGCTAGGAGAGAATGGAGTGACATATTCAAAACTCTAAAAGATACAAATCTTCAGCCAAGAATACTCTATCCAGCAAAAATATCCTTCAGATATGAGGGAGAAATTAAATCTTTTCCAGACAAACCAAAGTTAAGGGAATTTGTAACCAAAAGTCCTCCACTACAAGAAATCCTCAAGAAGGCTCTCATACCTGATAAAAGAAAAAAGGGAGAAAGGGGTCACAAACCACAGAGTAGGGAGACAGAGAGATAGAACCAGAATAGGATAGCAAATATTCAACTATAGCATTAGGATAAAGGTAAGGAAACTACCAAAGCAAAGACGATCTTATCACTCTAACTACAAACTCATAACACGAGTTGGAATAAGAAATCAAAATAATAATTTAGGAGGGGAAGAGCAAAGGGACTAAATCAGTCTAGGCCAAGTAAGTAAGAGACCACCAGAGAACAGACTATATTATACATGAGATTCTAAATACAAACTTCAGGGTAGCCACTATACTAAAAAACAGAACAGAGCCACAAAACATAAATAAGGAAAAATCTAAGAAACCCAGCATAAGAAATTGCAGTAGTCAATGGGTAGGCTAAAACACACAGGACAAGAAACAAAGGTAACGCAGGAAAACCAGATAACGAACAACAGATTGACAGCATTAAGTCCACATGCATCAATAATCACCCTCAATGTAAATGGATTGAACTCTCCAATAAAAAGACACAGAGTGGCAAAATGGATTAAAGAACAAGATCCAACAATTTGCTGCCTCCAGGAAACACACCTCAGCCCCAAGGACAAACAAAGGCTCAGAGTGAAGGGGTGGAGGACAATACTTCAAGCTAACAGCAAGCAAAAGAAAGCAGGTGTTGCAATTATTATATCAGACAAAACAGATTTAAAAATAAGGCAGGTAAAGAGAGACACAGAGGGACAATATATAAGATCAAAGGGACACTTCATCAAGAAGAAATAACGCTTATAAATATCTATGCACCCAACATAGGAGCACCAACGTTCATAAACCAACTATTAACAGACCTAAAGGAAGATGTTAAAAACAACAGAATAATAGTAGGGGACCTAAACACCCCACTCACATCAATGGACAAATCATCCAGACAGAAAATCAACAGGGAAATAGTGGAGCTAAACGAAAAACTAAAACAATTGGACTTAATAGACATATATAGATCACTTCATCCTAAAACAGCAGAATACACATTCTTCTCAAGTGCACATGGAACATTCTCAAGGATAGACCATATGTTGGGAAACAAGGCAAGCCTCCACAAATTTAAAAAAATTGAAATAATAACAAGCATCTTCTCCAATCATAATCCTATAAAGCTACAAATTAATTACAAGAAAAAAGCTGAGAAAGGCACAAGGATGTGGAGACTAAACAATACACTACTGAACAAGCAATGGATCACTGAAGAAATTAAAGAAGAAATCAAAAAATACCTGGAAATAAATGAAAATGGTAACATGCCATACCAACTCATATGGGATTCAGCAAAAGCTGTATTAAGAGGAAAGTTCATCGCAATACAGGCACATCTTAACAAACAAGAAAAATCCCAAATAAGCGATCTTAAACTACACCTAACTGAATTAGAGAAAGAAGAACAAATAAAGCCCAAAGTCAGCAGAAGGCGAGAAATAATAAAAATCAGAGCAGAAAGAAATGCTATTGAAACGAAAAAGGCAGTAGAAAGGATCACTGAAACCAAGAGCTGGTTCTTTGAGAAGATAAATAAAATTGACAAACCCCTAGCCAGACTTACAAAGAAAAAAAGGGAGAAAGCTCAAATAAACAAAATCAGAAATGAAAGAGGAGAAATAACAACAGACTCTGCAGAAATACAACGGATTATAAGAGACTACTATGAAAAACTATACGCCAACAAAATGGATAGCCTAGAGGAAATGGATAAATTCTTGGACTCCTACAATCTCCCAAAGCTCACTCAAGAAGAAGTGGACAATTTGAACAGACCAATCACAAGGAAAGAGATTGAAACAGCAATCAAAAACATCCCAAAGAATAAAACTCCAGGACCAGATGGCTTTCCTGGGGAATTCCACCAAACTTTCAGAGAGGATTTAATACCTATCCTTTTCAAGCTATTCCAAAAAATTAGGGAGCATGGAACACTTCCTAACACATTCTATGAGGCCAACATCACGCTGATACCAAAGCCTGACAAGGACACCACGAAAAAAGAGAACTACAGGCCAATATCACTGATGAACATAGATGCAAAAATTCTAAACAAAATTTTGGCCACCAGAATTCAGCACTTCATCAAAAGGATCATACATCATGATCAGGTGGGATTCATACCAGGGACACAGGGAGGGTTCAACATCCGCAAATCAATCAACATGATACACCACATCAACAAACTGAGGAATAAAAACCACATGATCATCTCAATAGATGTAGAGAAAGCATTTGACAAGATCCAACAGCCATTTATGATAAGAACTCTGAACAAAATGGGCAAAGAAGGGAATTACCTCAACATATTAAAGGCCATATATGACAAACCCACAGCCAACATCATACTCAATGGGCAAAAACTGAGTGCCATCCCCCTGAAAACAGGAATGAGACAAGGATGCCTTCTAGCACCACTCTTATTTAACATAGTACTGGAGGTCCTGGCCAGAGCAATCAGGCAAGAAAAAGGAATAAAAGGAATCCAAATAGGGAAGGAAGAAGTGAAACTCTCGCTGTTTGCACACAACATGATCTTATATATAGAAAACCCCAAAGAATCCATTGGAAAACTCTTAGAAGTAATCAACAACTACAGTAAAGTTGCAGGGTACAAAGTCAATTTGCATAAATCAGTAGCATTTCTATATTCTAACAACGAGCTAACAGAAAAAGAACTCAATAACACAATACCATTCACAATCGCAACAAAAAGAATAAAATACCTCGGGGTAAATTTAACTAAGGAAGTGAAGGACCTATATAATGAAAATTACAAGGCCTTTCTGAGAGAATTAGATGATGACATAAGGAGATGGAAAGACATTTCATGTACATGGATTGGAAGAATAAACATAGTTAAAATGTCCGTTCTACCTAAAGCAATCTACAGATTCAACGCTATCCCAATCAGAATCCCAATGACATTCTTTACAGAATTAGAACAAAGAATCCTAAAATTCATATGGGACAACAAAAGACCCCGAACTGCTAAAGCAATCCTGAGAAAAAACAACAAAACGGGAGGCATCACAATCCCTGACTTCAAAACATACTACAAAGCTACAGTAATCAAAACAGCATGGTACTGGTACAAAAACAGGTGCACAGATCAATGGAACAGAATTGAAAGCCCAGAAATAAAACCACGCATCTATGGACAGCTTATCTTCGACAAAGGAGCTGAGGGCATACAATGGAGAAAAGAAAGTCTTTTCAACAAGTGGTGCTGGGAAAACTGAAAAGCCATATGTAAAAGAATGAAAATTGACCATTCTTTCGCACCATTCACCAAAATAAACTCAAAATGGATCAAAGACCTAAAGGTGAGACCTGAAACCATAAGGCTTCTAGAAGAAAACGTAGGCAGTACACTCTTTGACATCAGTATTAAAAGGATCTTTTCGGACACCATGTCTTCTCAGAGAAGGGAAACAATAGAAAGAATAAACAAATGGGACTTCATCAGACTAAAGCGCTTCTTCAAGGCAAATGAAAACAGGATTGAAACAAAAAACAACCCACTAAGTGGGACAAAATATTTGCAAGTCATATATCTGACAAAGGCTTAATATCGATAATATATAAAGAACTCACACAACTCAACAACAAAAAATCAAACAACCCAATCAAAAAATGGGCTGGAGACATGAACAGACATTTCTCCAATGAAGACATACGGATGGCCAATAGGCACATGAAAAGATGCTCATCATCGCTGATCATCAGGGAAATGCAAATCAAAACTACACTAAGATATCACCTTACACCCATTAGAATGACAAAAATATCTAAAACTAATAGTAACAGATGTTGGAGAGGTTGTGGAGAAAAAGGAACCCTCATACACTGTTGGTGGGAATGCAAACTGGTGCAGCCACTATGGAAAACAGTATGGAGATTCCTCAAAAAGCTAAAAATAGAACTACCATACGACCCAGCTATTCCACTACTGGGTATCTATCCAAAGAGCTTGAAGTCAGCAATTCCAAAAGTCCTATGCACCCCAATGTTTACTGAAACATTATTTACAATAGCCAAGACATGGAAGCAACCTAAGTGCCCATCAACAGATGATTGGATAAAGAAGATGTGGTGTATATATATATATAATGGAATACTACTTAGCTGTAAAACAGAACAAAATCATTCCATTTGCAATAACATGGATAGACCTTGAGGGAATTATGTTAAGTGAAATAAGCCAGTTAGAGAAGGATAATCTGTGTATGACTCCACTCATATGAGGAATTTAAAAATATGGACAAAGAGAACAGATTAGTGGCTACCAGGGGAAAGGTAGGGTGGGGGGTGGGCACAAAGGGTGAAAGTGGTGCACCTACAACACGACTGACAAACATTAATGTACAACTGAAATTTCATAAGATTGTAACCTATCATTAAGTGAATTAAAAAAAAAACCTTTAACAAGGCAAAATTATTTCTAGAATTATCACCTAATCAGAAGCTTTCCTTGACCATGTTATCTAACATAACAATCCCTCATCCCACAACCCACCCTATTTTGCTCTTTCTTACTACGACTTAATTTTCTTTATAGCATTTATCATCACTCAATATATTATATATTATTTATTTATTGTTCTGTCTCCTTCCCTAACTAAATTTTACAACACTGAGAATAGAGATTTTTGTTTTGTTTTCTGCTTATCCTCAACAGCTAGAACAGTACCTAGCACCTATGTTCATAGGCCTAAAGTTTTAGTATTTAGACTGCTGAAAATAGTGCATAAATACTAAATTTAATAAGTGAAGTAGTTTTTAAAATATGTTATCGCTAAAGGAGACTTTATTTTTACAAGCATACCTTACCATGGAGAATACATATTGTATGAGTGACTAATTACTTGTTCAAACTAAGTGAAAAATAGAGATATCCACACTGTGTAAAGGTCACAATGGTGACAAATCCTGCTTTAAGGATGACTCCAAATCAGGCAGTTACATATATTACAAGTTCTTACTCTTAGACAAGCCCTAGACACCCTATTAAAGCAACAGGTAGAATTGAGATTCAGATTATGGCCAGACTTAAAGATAGCCACAATGACAAATTTCCTAGGTATGTGTATATATGTGTATTATATATGTAGTATATAGAGAGCGATTCAAACTGCAAGATGAGACATCCACCTCCACTCTATGGAAATATCACATTGTCTCAAATTGCCAGATTGCCTCAAAACTTACCATCATGCAAAGAAAAACCTGAACTTTATCACCAACAGGAAATTTGCATTAGAGTTAAAAAAAAAAGGCCTCAGTGAACTGATAACATGTTGGGAAACAAATTATTTCCAAGAAGCCCTTGCATAGAAGATTCAACAGAATAAAATTATAAAGTTGATTTGGGAACCAATACACTATTCATATAGATTCTTGAGGCATGGAACAAGATAGCAAAGGGGATATTTTGGAAAAATTAACCTCTCAAGAGTGTACAGGAGGCTTGGAGGGACAAGAAATTTGAGGCATGAGAACCTTTAAGGCTACTGGAAAATTCCAGTTGCGCACTGATAAGGGCCTGAAATGGAAATTGGGATGGGGAAAAAAAATGGAAAGGCAAAGTTGTCAGGGAACTAACTAAATGGGAAGGATTTTATAGAGCAAAGAAACTTTTCTGCAACAACTAACTAATTCCATGTTTCCTAAATCTAGATTTATTTTTAAATTTGGATTTCTCAAAGTAAGACATACATTCCTACTATGGTAATCTCTTAGTATTTTAATATTCAGATACACCAAGAAAATACCTAGAAGGCACATTTAAAAGTTCTATTCAAGACATATTAAAGAATAGTCTATTAAGTTTCCTATGGGAAATGAAAATTGGTAAATTTCACTCTCATTTTTTCCAGCAAAAAATGGAATGAACCTTCCTCAAATCTTGGTAGAGAAGTAGCCTAAAGCTACTAAAAAACAGGCAGGAAAAACAAAAGTATTTCTTCTACTCTGAGGATACCTTTTTCTTTTTTTCAGAAACGGCTAAATTTCTACACTGAACTAACAGAGGCAAAAGACTTATTTCATAACTATTCCAATACACAGAAGAATACGCATCACAAGTATCAGGAAAGTAATTTCATGTCAGCAACATATGCTCTTGGATTTTCCTCCTATGTACGTCACCTCCCTCCTACCCCATAATAAAGCATGATTTTTCCCTCAGATACTTCCTGGAAAGCAGAAGGATCACATCTAAGAACTGAAAGTCAATGAATGAGCCAATTTTTTGAAAAATAAAATACTCTATATACCCTTTTATAGAGTCTAAAGAGAAAAAAGGATCAGAAGATCAATGGAACTTTTTAAAAAGGTAATTACGGACAGTGAGGAACGATACATCTGTTCTGCTTTAATTTTCTGCTATAAGAGATGGGTATAAAAACCACATATATAAATATACTGCCTAACCATCAGCAAGATCAAAATAACAACAGAAAGCCCATCCATCCTCTATCTCAAGCCAAATCTCTGAATAAAATTAATTTCTAAAAATTGAGTTATTTATAGCAAAGAAAATATGTATATCAAACAACTTGTTTTGCAATCTGAACATTATGTGTTTTAGCCCACAGCTGATATCAATAAAGTACTATCATTAGTTTTCAGTAATCAACTATGTTAATTAAAACATTCTATACATCTGAATATATCAGTGATTAATACTAATTTCATTAACCTTTCAAATTAACCAAAATACACTTTTCTACTGACCTCCCAATAAGATATTTACATTTAAAATGAAGACTTAATCAATCATTAAAACCAACAGTTCAGGATGATCAGATCAAGCCAGAATTAGATGACTTTTAGTAAACTCTAAAAATATAGCCACCTATATATTTTACAACTCATATGTTAAAACATACATATTTCCAATACTAAATTTACTTAAGATTTAACAATTCTAAATTAATGATACAAAGAAAAAAGGAACTTACTTGGCCATAAAACTATATCAGGAATACGCTGAAACATTCCTTCCCTGAGCAAAAATATCTCATGAAGACAATGGCCTGTTTTGTGGTTTAAAAAAGAATATGCAAAAACATCTTAAATTATAGGAAATTTAAAAATTAAAAATAAACTATGCTTATATAAAGTTGCTTACCATGAGCTCTAAATACTCGATCATCTGCTTCTTGTGAATATGAAATATTCGTTTCTTTAAGGTCATGAAGAAAATCTTCATTTACAATAGAAGGAGGTGTATCACTAGGATTTAAGGATGCCTGGAAAATAAAATTGGTTTCTTTGACTTATTTCTAGAAAATAAATTTTGAATACCTCTGTTATGGAGAGTGACTATAAAATGTAAATATGTTTTACATCTAAACTAAGACAGAAGCATAAGAAAACACCAAATAATACATATGAAAACCAACACTGTGACAGCAACAAATTACAGATGGTCTGTTTAATCACATTCTGTAACAAAAATTACAGAGGGCTTATATTTCCTCTTTTGCGTCTCTGGTCCACCTTTTCATTATTTCTAAAGATTGCAATCAAGATGAAGGAAGAGGGGCTGGCCCAGCAGCCGAGTGGTTACGTTCACGAGCTCTGCTGCGGCGGCCCAGGGTTTCGCCAGTTCAAATCCTGGGCGCAGACATGGCACTGCTTGTTAGGCCATGTTGAGGCAACATCCCACATGTCACAACTAGAAGGACCTGCAACTAAGATATACAACTATGTACCAGGGGGATTTGGGGAGATAAAGCAGAAAAAAAATTAATTAATTAATTAAAAAAAAAAGAACAAGGAAGACAGCAAAGTCTCAGATCTTCAATTTTAGATTAAGGAGACTGAGGGAAAGCTGGTTGACTTTCACATTATCGACATTTTCACCTGTAGATAAAATTCGTCATTTCCTATACTTCAATTACCATTTTAAAATGCTCACAGGCTGGCCCGTGGCTGAGTGGTTAAGCTCGAACGCTCTGCTTCAGCAGCCTGGGGTTCACTAGTTCAGATCCTGGGCATGGACCTACGCACCGCTCACAAAGCCAAGCTGTGGCAGCATCCCACACAGAGGAGCTAGAATGATCTATGACTAGGATATACAACTATGTATTGCGGGGCTTTGGGAAAGAAAAAAAAGAGGAATATTGGCAACAGATGTTAGCTCAGGGCCAATCTTCCTCACTACCAAATCAACAAACAAATAAATAAAGTGATCAGCAAAAAGTCTCACAAGAAGTAATAAACACATTTTATAGGACTGCTTTAGACCTCACAATATAATTATAAACTTGATACTTAATTTCAACTAACAGGTAATCTGAAAAATAAATCTTCAACTTTAAAGCTATATGACACTGGACATGTCACTCAACTTCTGTGAGCCTTGGCTTCTTCATCCATTAAATAAGATAACACCACTAAATTTTTACACCCACCATAAGACAGGAAAGTTAAATTTAGTAACCTTTGTGAAATGCACTTAATATCATGCTTAGCACATAGGAAGAGGTCTATAAACGGCTGGCCAAATCAAATCTGCTATGGGAAAAAAAAAAAGGCCATGAGATAGTATTTAGAAAAAAGGAAATGTAAGAATATGTAAAGAAAAATATGATATTTACATAGTCTCTTGGTATCTTATTAAGGTTCTGTACTTAATATTCCATTATATAATAAATATTTATTGAGTACATGCTATAAGCTAGATGTCATGCTAGGCCCTGGGGATACAGCAGTAAGTTAAACAGAAAAAAACTCCTAACCTCATGGAATTTAGCCCACATTGAAAAGAAATGATCAAAAGAACCCCAATGAAACATAGAGATTACTATTAAGTTAATGAAAATTGAAAAGGCCTCAAAAATAGAAAAAAGAAGTACATGTAAAACTGGTGAAATTTCTGAATATGGTAAGTAGATTGCATCAATGTCAAAAACAAGTACTTACAAATAGTTGGAGAGAGAATTAAGGAAGTGAAAAGAGAGATCTTTTAAGAAAGTTAAAAAGAATTTGGCTTAGGAGGGGCAGGAGTTAATTGTTTAGCCTAATTTAATTACCAGAAAAAAATATAACAGTGGATTTATAAATAAACCAAATAAGTATTCAATGAATATCTACAGAACTTAACTTGTTGGATAAAGTGGAGAATATAGTGTTAGCTATAATCCTTGCACTTAGGTAACTTATATACAGTTAGAGGGACATGCAGAATACCATGCTATAGCAAATAATGATAACAAATAATAAAAATCATAATAATATTTAAAGATGCAAACTATTTCATTAGTTTGATATGCACACAGTTTAAAGTTTTCTAACTCCACTTTCAGAAAAGTGAAACAACACCCTAACAAGGCCAATATAACTAGAAACTTCTTAACAAAAAAAACATGACAAAATGCATCCCAGCAACTATACCAAATTACAAAGACAGGTCTAATTAATTTGGGATTAAACACACACACACAGAGTTAAGAATATTAGTAATCATTCTTATTTGCTTACTTTAGAGGTAGATTTATGCTCCACACGTACTCCAAGGGTATTTTGGATCCATTCTTTAAAAGTTGGTAAACTCATGCCACTAAGAGGGTACCTAAAGCACAAAGAAGGTAAAACATTAGAGTAAGATATCTTCATTTAAACTTAAATCTTAGATTATGCTTCTAGTAATGGTCAAGTAGTTCCTATCAAACCAATCCTCCCACATATAACTATAAACTCTGGACAAAACACAAACAAACAAAACCCAAGTATCTGAAGGCAGTATAGGCAGACCAAAAGCAGGCAAAAACAAGGGTAAGGCAGTGTGCCACACTTGGAAAAGGAAACAGCACTACATGAGTTTTCAGTTTTGTTTTTTTAAACAGGTTTTGGCCTGAAGTAAAGCCCCAGTTGGTACCACAAAAGAAACAAAAAAGCAGAAAATCTGTCTTCCTGGCTTGAAGAACCAGAGGACAGTGTTTGCAGCGAACAGCACACGTGGAACGAGTACATGGAAATCAAGAAAAGGAGAGAGTCAGAGAAGGTCTGTATAAACAGTCCAAATGTCTGGCTGATCTTGAATTACACGTGTATGAAGCAGACTCTAAGCAGCCCAGCTAAGCTCAAAACAACTGAGCAGATAACTCAGCTGCTCACCAGCACAGAGGGAGAGAAGCGGGAGTTAGGTCAGTCAAGGTAACTGATGTTAAGGGGGAAAAAAATCTCTTCAGAAGAATATAAGAGAGTCTAGAGTCTCTACAACATATCATTAACAATGTCCAAGATACACTCCAGAATTACTAGACATGAACAAACAACAAAGTGTGATCCATAATCAAGGGGAAGGGCAATTAATAGGGACTGACCCCAAGATGATCCAAGATACTAGAAATAGCATGCAAGGATTTTAAAGCAGCTAAAACTATGTGAGAGAACAAAAGGGAAAAATATGTTCCCAGGAAATAACAGAAAAGTAATCTCAGCAGAGAAATAGAAATTATAAAAAGAACAAAACAAAAATTCTACAATTAAAACTCCGAAATAAAAATTGATTGGAGGAAGTTAAGAGCAGATTGGAGGTGTCAGTGAATTTATAGACAGAGCAATAAAACATAGAATCTGAAGAAGAGAGAAAAGAGATTGAAAAAATAAATACAGTTTCAGGGACTTATGGAATAACAGCAAGACTAACATACATATAAATGGAGTCCCAAAAAGGAGAGAAAAAAGGGAAAGGGAATAAAAAAAGTATTTGAAGAAACAATGGCTGAAAATTTCCAAATTTGATGAAAAGCATAAATTTACAAATTCAAGAAGTTTAGAGAACTCTAAGAAAATAAACACAAAGAAGGCACATCACAGTCAAACTGCAATTAAAAAGAAAGAGAAAAAGAAATGGGGAGAGGAAATCTTAAAAGCATCTAGAGAAAAATGACACATTACATACAATGTAACAACAATAAAAATTATGACTGACTTCTCACCAGAAACAATGAAGTCCAGGAAACAACTGAACAACTTGTTTTTGTCTTTTTTTCAAGATTGGCACCTGAGCTAACATCTGTTGCCAGTCGTCATTTTTTTGTCTCCTTCTTCTTCTTCTCCTCCCCAAAGCTCCCCCCAAGCACATGGCTCTATATTCTAGTTGTAGGTCCATCTGGTTGTGTTGTGGGGGATGCTGCCTCAGCATGGCCTGATGAGTGGTGCTAGGTCCGCACCCAGGATCCAAACCAGCGAAACCCTGGGCCACAGAAGTGGAGTGCATGAACTTAACCACTCCGCCATGGGGCTGGCCCCTGAACAATATTTTTAAAGTGCTTGAAAGGAAAAGAAAGTCAACTCAGAATTCTCTATCTGGTGAAAATATCCTTCAAAAATGAAAATGAAATAAACACATTGTCAGATGAAAACTAAGAGAACTTGGTGCCTGTAGATCTACACCACAAGAAATGCTAAAGGAATTTCTATTGGCTGAAGGGAAATACAATACTAAACATAAACTGAAATCGTCAAGATAGAATAAATAATACCAGGGCCGGCCCCATGGCCAAGTGGTTAAGTTCGCGCGCTGTGCTTCAGCAGCCCAGGGTTTCACTGGTTCGAATCCTGGGCGAGGACATGACGCTGCTTGTCAAGCCATGCTGAGACAGCATCCCACATGCCACAACTAGAAGGACCCACAACTAAAAATACATAACTATGTACCAGGGGGCTGTGGGAGAAAAAGGAAAAATAAAATCTTTAAAAAAAAAAATTTTTTTTAAAAGAATAAATAATACCAGAAAGAATAAATATGTGGATAAACATAAACGATTATTTTTTCTTAATTTCTTTAAAATATATATGACTGTTTTAAAAAAGTATAACATTGCATCATGGACTGTTTTAAAAAAGTATAACATTGCATCATGGAGTGTACGATGTAACAACTCTAAAAAGAACAAGGACTAGTAAATAAAACCACAGATTTACAAGGTTCTTAGATTTTACATGAAGTGGTACAATAAATTTAAAACTAAAAAGAGCAAAATAGAGCAGATATAGTGTGAAAAAAACTAGATTTGCTACTCAGATTTTGTTTCCTACATCTTCTATCCAAATCCCTATTAAATAGTTTATATGAAACATTATTTCATATAACAAGAAATCCTAAATTTTATATATATGAGAAAATTGATGCAGAAAACTCAAGTGCTTGGAGACTCAACTTTTCAGTTTTGAAAATACTTCTCAGAGGTGGCAAAATATTAAATAGCAATGAGTGCCAGAAATAAGGAGATAAAGTAAGTACCCTACCCTAGATTAGTGTAAAGAAGGCTGATATGCAAACAATAATAATCCAATGTGTTATACTAGCAGTAATATACTAGCACTCTGAAAAGACCAAAACAAATTTTAAAATGCATATTTTAAAACAGTACTTTAAAATTTTTTATTTAAATAAATACCTTGCATTATAATGTGCTAGACATTCTTCCAAGTGTTTTATGCATATTAACTTAAAATAATGTTATGAAGTTGGTACCATTCTCCTCATTTTATAGATGAAGAAGCTAAGCACAGAGAAGTTAAATAACTTAAGAAGTTAAGTAACTTACTCAAGGTCACAGAACTAGTAATTTACAAAACCAGGATATGAACCAGGTAATAAATAAAGCTTCAGTCTGTGCTCTTAACCACTATATGATGCCGCTTAGTCTGATTCTTCCCCTACCACCATTCCAAATGAGATTATTCTTCTAAAATTCTTTATGAATGATATTTATAAAATCACAGTAGTGGGGCTGGCCCGGTGGCACAGTGGTTAAGTTCAGACGTTCCACTTCGGCAGCCCAGGGTTCACTAGTTCGGATCCAAGGTGGGGACATGGCACCACTTGGCAAGCCATGCTGTGGCAGGCGTCCCACGTATAAAGTAGAGGAAGATGGGCACGGATCTTAGCTCAGGGCCAGTCTCCCTCAGCAAAAAGAGGAGGATTGGCAGCAGATGTTAGCTCAGGGCTAAACTTCCTCAAAAAAAAAAAAATCACAGTAGCTATATTTAGTCATTTTTTTCACTATAATGTTCTTGCAACTTCTCTATTCCCCCCCCTAAAAAAAGATGATGGGACAGCCAAATAAAACCACTACGTTACATTATAGCTATTTTATTTTTGTTTGATTTTATAAATATTTTATTACAAAAAATTAATGTATATATACAAAGAAGTGTATAGCTGAATGAAATTTTACAACTAAACCTCTCAAGTAATCAGCATCCAGATCCAGAAATAGAACATTACCAGCACGCCAAAAATAACACTCCCTAGGCCCCTTTCCAAGCACTACCTCCTTTCCCCACACCAAAGGAACCACTGTCCTGACTGTTAACATCACAGGATAATTGTGACTGTTTCTGAACCTTAAATAAATGAAATCATACAAAATTTACTCTTTTGTGTCTGCCTTCTTTTGCTCAATATTATGTTTGTGAGATTCATCTGCGTTGTTACATGCAGTTGCTGTTCATTCATTCCACAGCTTAGTTCCATTGTCCAAGTACACAAAATTTCTTTATCCACTATATTGTTGGCAGACAATGGAGTTGTTTACAGTTTTAGGTGCATGCAGGGACATTCCTTAACTTGTTTCCTGAAGAACATATCACATGTTTCTGATGGGTATATAACCAGGTATAATTCCTAGGCCATAGGCTAGGCATTTGTTCAGCTTTAGTAGACGCTATTAGATAGTTTTCAAACATGTTTACTGCGAGCGATTGTTCCACATCCTCCCCACACTTGTTGTTGTAGTTTTTTTTTTTTTTTAAAGATTGTCCCTGAGCTAACATCTAGTTGCCAATCTTTTTCTTCTTCTTCTTCTTCTCCCCAAAGCCGCCCAGTACATAGTTGTACATTCCAGTTGTAGGTCCTTCTAGTTCTGCTATGTGGGACACCACCTCAGCATGGCCTGACAAGCAGTGCTAAGTCCGCGCCCAGGATCTGAACTGGCGAAACCCTGGGCCACCAAAGCGAAGTGGGCGAACTAACCCCTTGGCCATGGGGCCAGCCCCTGTAGTTCTTTTTACTGTGAGACATTCTACTGTTAATCTCTTTCACTGATTTCCTATGTGATTGAGCTTCTATTTATATATCTACTGGATTATTACTGTTTTCTTATTGATGTATAAAACTTCTTCATATATTCTGGAATCAAGGATGTATATACTAAATATTTTCTCTTACTCTGTAATTCGTCTTTTCACTCTGTTAAAGTCTCTTGATGAAAGAAAGTTCTATATGTTAATATTGCCTAATTGATTTTTCCTTTATAGTTAATGCTTTTTGTTCTCTGCTTTTTTGCCTACCTCAAATTCAGAAAGAAATTCTCTATGTTCTTCTAGCAGTTTTACAGTTTTAACTTATATATTTAGGTCTCTAATCTACCTGGACTTGATCTCTGTATTTGTTATGAAGCAAGGTCAAATTTAATTTTTTTCCGAGACAGTAGTTTAAGTCCTCCTATAGTTATTTTCACTTCTTTTGTTTTGTAAGTATATGTGTTTAAAAGGAGAAAAGAAGAGATACTCCAGCAGTCGCTATTTATTCTAGATCAAAGAACAATTAAACTAATACTGAAAACAAATCAGAATAGACTATAAATTGTTCTTAACATCTATGTTGTGCAAGCTATTTAAAATGTACAAAGTGTAATGCTTTTGTTCAAGATTATTTTCCACTCATTTCATCAAAGCGTGAATAACTGCAAAAGTTTTTAGCGACTAGCCTCCAAAGATTACTTTGATTTCACAGAGATGGCCAAAAAAAAGCCAGTGTGGGGGCCAGCCTGCTGGCTAGTGGTTAAATTTGCATGTTCCGTTTCAGCGGGCCAGGGTTTTCCAGTTCAGATCCCGGGGGCAGACCTACACATCACTCATTAAGCCATGTTGTAGCAGCATCCCACATACAAAATAGAGGAAGACTGGCAACAGATGTTAGCTCAGAGCCAATCTTCCTCACCAAAAAAAAAAGCCAGTGGGTAAAGTCTGCACCAAAATTAAATTTAAATTCGTAATATGCAGAATTCATTATTAAAAGAGCGGATGTTGGGCCCTACCCAAAGGAATTTTTTTATTGGAAGTGACAAAAAGCACTCATTTTGTCATGTAATTTTAACAGTCACCCAGAATGGGCTGAGTGGATGTTACTCCTTATGTTAACTTCATATTAGACAACAAAAATACTATCTAAAATTCTCCAACCAATCTTTACATAAAAGTCAGCAAAAGAAAACTAACAGTAGAAAGGCCAAAAAAGAACAAATGTTTTAATCAAACAAGTTCCTTTTTTATATTTAAAATATCACAAGTGCTAAAATCAAACTGAAATGGTACATTTAAGGTATTACATAAAATTATCCTTTTCATAAATCTAAAGAAATTGAAATGAAAGAAATTATGGCCCTCATAGCTAAAACAACTAAAGACAGTCATTCAGCATATAAAATTTCTTCATTTTACCTGAGGTAAAAGTATAGATTCTGAGAAGTTGGTTATAATACACATGCTACTATGCGTTAGTAATGTCCTACAAAAAGACCAATTTGGAACTATTAGGTTTTAATGCTGGGCTCTTATATTTTAACTGCAAATTACTTTAGGTCTCTGTAAAATATAATAGACTCGTGATATTCATGACAGAATCAAATTTAGAACTTTGTGGATCCCTGAGTTGACAAATAACATTACCTATAAAATAAAAAGGTGACCATCTTCAAGATACTTGAACCAACAGATGCAGAGTCCATGTTACTCTCATGTATAAAATTTAAAACTACATTCTGCCACTAAGATAAAGCCAGTACATCTCACATCTGAATGCACATATTTCAGACTAGGAAGAAATGTCTTGCTTGGCAGAACCTTGGATTGAAAACTTTGCTCCATTATCTACAGTTCCAGCACCAAACACACAGTTCAAAAAGAGTTCCATGTCAGAATGTAAGCTTTTCAGCTCTACTTTTTCTTTCATCCAATGCCCTGGGATTTGAAAAACAAGGAAGCCTGATTTAAAAATCATAAAGCCTAGCATACGGCCAAGGGCTCCAAAAATCTCATAAAATATCATGAAGTAAAAGTGATACCTTTGAAGTCAAAGAAGTAAATGAACAGAAAAGAAACATTATAAGAAAAGTTAAAGGAATTAGAGATATTTAACTTCAGAAACAGCTACGGAATGACTTGATTATTACAGTAAAATGATTTGGATTTACATCCAAAACTATAAACAAGCATTTATTTAACATTCATAAGACTGTACTAAGCACTGCAGGACATACAGAATTGGTATGACAATATGACTTTTGTTCTTAAGAAAACTTACAACTCTAGTTAGTCAAAGCTGCAAAGACATTTAATTTGTAGGGTGAACATATGAGCAGGAAACATGCAACTTTTACCAGAAATGTGATAAGAGGAAAGCCAAGAACCTATAACAATTGTTGAAACAGGGTGACAACTGAATGGATCTTTACCATGACTGAAGAATTTGTTCGAGAACTTTAAGAAACGGTCTTTGTTGTAAAATACCACCTTTCCTTAGGACTGAAGTAGATTATATGGTGGAAGGTATAGTACCAGAACAAGCTTTCAAGACCAATGAAATCACTCTATATGGAAAGAAAACTCTGTGGACATACATACCCAAGAAGGAAGTGCAGGTCAGGATCTACAGTGACTAAAGATAAAGTGACTCACTCTGGGGCAGTGCACAGAGGCAGCAAAATATTAGTAGAAGCAACCATCTATCCTCAGAGTGAGTTCCACAGTTGCGATAAAACTTTAATGAAAAATTATGCCACTGAAAACATAAAGTACAACAAACCCAAACAAATTCTCTCCATTTAAACATTAACTTGTGCTTTGTAAGCACCAATTAATGTGTAATACCTTTAAAGTCAAAGAACAATGACATTTTTCAAAAATTTTAGTTTACAGAAATCTATAGCACTAGCTCTGAAATACCTGCCTTCTCTGTTTAAACCCAGGAGGACTCAATTCATCTATATCTAGAAAGAATAAGAATGGCAAGATTATAAACCTAGGGATTTATAAACTGACAAATTACATATCTGTTCAAAAGACAGAGTATGTTCAGGACAAAACTTCTGATTTTCCCCTAAGATCTGTAATAGCATATAATAATTGCTTCTAATTTAATGGCTAAGTTTAAAATGTCAAAGTTACCCTCTCAAAAATATATATAATCAACATTTGCTTATAAAAATTTCCCACCTTGTCAATGTTCTTTGCATGAGAATTAAGGGAACCTCCATGAATTTTCATTGAAAGTTACTCTGAGTTTCTGATACCTAAAGATTTCCCTTTCTTTCTTTCCAGCTCTGTTATATTTCTTTCTTGTGGTATTTTATCTACATTTTCTATGTGGTTAGAGAGCAAAGGGTTTGTATTTGTTCAGTCCTCTACAACGCAAGAATAGAAAATCTTTACAAAGAATTTCAAAAACTGCCCTTACAATCTAATATTATTAACGCAAAAGGGTGAATTAATACTGTTCAGCCAAATTAGTATTTTCTTGTACTCATCCTTTGTAGTCACAAATTCCATTTTCTCTTTTAGGAATATCACAACTTTCTTATGCTTCTGCCCACCGTCTTTCACTGGAACAACAGGAATTTTTGTCACAGGATAACTTTTTACAATGAGTAACTACTGTGCTGCTGTATATAGTGTAGAAATGTAAAGTCCTCCCAGAGTTTGGAGAGAGAACAAGATCAATACAACGGATGAGTATGGTAACCTTTAGAAGTACCTCAAGCACAGTATAATAGAAACAGCCCAAGAATGAAGCTTAAAAACACTTAAGTTTTTAACCCCAATTTCCCACTGAGCAGGTACCTCGAGGAAGCTATTTAACCTCTCTCATTCTCAATCTCCTGATTATTTTTAAGAAAATATTACTACCCAGCTAGGGGTTATTTTAAGATAACTCAGTAGGCACTCAATAACTATTATTACCTTAAGTAATATTTGTAAATGTTTTCTGATAAAAATCAGAGAAACCTACTAACTCAACTGTTGTCCCTAGGAAACTAGACTAGATATAGAGAAAACTATGATCGAATTCAATCCTATTTATTATCTTGTCTGTGATAAGGTAATGGTGCTTCTGGAAGTACCAAAATGGGAACTGAATATTATTTAGTCATTTGGTTTTAGTTCTTAAGTAGTTTATTAGCACATATTTAATGCTAGTGCATCTAAGTTACATTTCTGTGTTTAGAGAATTGCCCTCTGGATGAGTCTCCATGGGAAGCAAAGGCTACCTTCCACTAAATCAAATGTGCCCAACATCCACTTTCTTGGTTTTCCTTGCAGGCTCTGCCAGTCAGATGTGCCCCCATTCTCTTCCCACTTTCCCCACTGGGCTTAGACTCTAGAGGCAACGATGCAAAAAAATGAGGCCTTTAAGGAATCCATTCCGTTAAGAGTGGCAGCAGCAGCAATCTTCCAATGTCTAACACCAGCAGATAAATTCTCTGGTTCTATTACAATCTCGATAAAAACCTCTCTCAAGACCACTGAATCCCCTTTGCTCTGAATTTATGCTCTCCAAACCACACCTGAATTATAAATTTTGTTTTCTACATATCTTAATATCAGGAAGGGCATTAACAAGTGTACTATACACTGAAAAAGGAATAATCTAACCATAAATGAATACACAGGGGTTCTAATTTCTTTAAGTGAGTATCTTATGAGTGTGGCATGTGGAGGACCCCTATAACCTGATCCTCTCCGGGAAAACCAACACATCAGTGCCAGAACACCCAAGAACCAGATTCTGAACCCATGAGACCACTAAGGTATAATCAGTTGTGATAAATTCTGTGACTAATCATTCATTCCACACACATACATTTCTAACATAAACCACTACCCAGCCTATAGTACTCTAGAGAAGACAGCAGGTGTCTCATACTTTCAATGGCACTGTGCTAAAGTACAAGCGACTATTTGCCCTCTCCCATAAAAGAAAGATGCTGTAGAGAGAAACGAAGATAGTATCTGAGAGGAGAGGAAGTTGGTTTCTAAGTTCAGAAGATGCACTTTTTCCCCTGGAAGATTTTGTAAAGCCAATCTCTACATAGATAAGTTTCTACGGTATTAAACATTATTCTATTTGAAACATAAAACACTTAACATTTAGAACACTGGTAAATTTAATTTTCTCCAGAATTTCCTTCTACTTGAATTTCATGATTTCTCAACTAAGCCTCCACCAACATGCTGTCTAGCCACACTTAAGGATGGGAATGAGAAGGCAGATAATATTTATTTTTCCTATTAAAAAGCAAACATCAAATGCACATCTTCACATCTTCATTAAAATTAGTTCCTAATTACGACTCCTGAGGTTTTGTTTCAGGTAGAGCATACATTAATCAGAAAAATGGAATGATTATGTTGCAAAGAACAAGAATTTCTCTAAAAGAATAAGACTTTTCTTGCTGCTATTTCAATATATTGACATACCATAAAGTTTAAAAGATATTAACCTAAGCATATTAAAGCCCAATAGATATTAAGTCAAAGTGCAATACTGGAACATAATCATAATATATCTGATCCAATTTTTTACCTAGTCTCAATTTTTAATTTAGTTTTTGGAGCCAGCATTCAAATATTACATAGCGTACTCACTGTCCATTCAAAAGTCATATCAAAATTCAATAGACAAACACCAGCTTTGGCAGGGTCAGTGTTGCTTAAACTCAACTAAGAACTCATTTTACAATTCTGTCCGCATCTGGAACAGCAACAATACAAACTATCTTTAGAATTCTCATCAACACATTACCAAAAACATTTCAGGAATGTGAAAGCTATCACAAATGACTGATCTTTCTTCATCACATCTTCCTTAATATATCTCAGAAAACTCATTTTAAAAATACTATTTATAGTCACACAGACCTAAAATTGTTCACCTTCCATAATAACCCACGCCAAATGTAAATTCTCAGTCTTAAAAATGGAGTTACTTTGAATGAGAGAGTGGCATGGGGATTGGGTGGTGGGGTGACTATAGACCTTTTAGGATCCTGCTTCAAACAAATTACCTATAAAACACCATTTTTGAAACAAATGGGAAAATGTGAATGTGGACTGCATAATCAGACACTATAAAATTTCTGTAATTTTAGGGAGTATGATAATGGTATCATATGATTTGTTACATTAAGTCTTTAGTTTTTAAAGGATACATATGTAAATTTTAGAAGTGACACAACGATGTCAGAATCTAAAATACTACAGAAAAAAAGCAATTATGGTAAAATGCTGATAACAAATAGAAGGAGGAGTCATTATATTATCCTCTCTATTTTTATGTGTATCTATTATTTAACATGTTACGTTTGTTACTTATGTTTAAGATATTTCATAGAAAGAAAGAGAAAAAAAGGAATGAAAGAAAAAAATAAACCAGAGTTACCTTTTCCCACTCAACTCAATCTGGCCTTTCTTATTGAAGAAGAACTTGGAATCATTATATCCCCATCCATTCCATTTCATAATTTCTTGCCTAATAAGAAGAAAAAAATAAATAAATAAGACCTATGTTAAACATCTCAAAACTGAACAGTGTATCATTTACTAACATTCACAATCATTTAAAAGACCTTATCCCACTAATATCATATTAGTTTAAACAAAATAAATACATATCAAAATGTCTGTATCAATATTTCTAAAGCAGCACCTGCTTCACAAAGGGCTACAACCACTAAATTTAATGCATTCAAAGGAAAAAGGAAGAAGAACAAAGGAGAAAAACATGCTTAAAGTATGAATGTTTTATTTTGTACATGTTATTGAGTTTACATTGTAAGATGGCCTTAAAAACTATGCAATTAAAATAAATTCACTTGAATAGGAAACAAATTTTTGTATATATCAGAAAAAAATCACAATTATTAATCTTCTGCTATGATGAAAAAGACCAATTTATAAAAGAGGTTCACTAGTAATGACTCTAGTAATAGCAGATACTTTTAATATAGTAGATTAAAAATCTGAGTACTCAGTTAACAAACATTCTAAATCCTTTAACTTCCATGTAACTACTAATCTCTACCTTGACCTACATATTAACATTAGCATAATAATGACTACAACAGTTTTCAGTATTCCAAAACAATATGCTATTTTTAATTTCCAAAACACCAGTATTTCATAGTCCTAAAAGTCATTTTCATCAAAATCAATGACTCACTCAAACAATTTTGCACATTACGCAAGAACAGATAGGTTTGGGTCCATGCAGAACACAATAAGCAAACACATCTAAGTGTCGTGTCAGCATTTATTACGTGTTTTAGCGTGGTGTCCTAAAATATCTGTGATATTCTATCTAAATAAAGTGATGGTGAATCTTCTTAGTGAAAATTCAATTATTCAGTTTATGACGAATACACTTAAAAGAAAAAAAGGTTATTTACTGTATTAAAATTTGAAAATACATCACAAGAAAAAAATTTGTAACTATGTGTGGTGATCGATGTTAACCAGACTTATTGTGGTGATCATTTCACAATATATACAAATAGCAAATCATTATGTTGTACATCAAACTAATATAATGTTACATGTCAATTATATCTAAATTTTTTTATTTCAAAATAAACAAAGATATACTGAGAAAGCATTCTAGTGCTCCATAATTCTCAAAGAAGAAGAAAATGACAATTGACAAGCAACTTTTTTCATTACAATCATAACTCTTCATCCAGTTCTAAGGCTTTTTCAAATAAGTAGAATACTAATACAATACAACTGAACCAAATACAGGTCATTAATTGTGTACTGAACTCTCCATCTATACACAAAATTAAGAAAAAGAAACTAGGAATACTCTCTTTAAAATTAGTTTGCTATCAATAAAAACTGCTCAAAAAATATCTCAAGAGTATCAATCCAGAGACTGGATTTGTAGATGAGCCTGTTATAAACTATTATCCAATATTTTCTTCTGATTTCACATTCCTACCTCACTGCAGAGGGAGGTTTTGGAAGAAAGCTTTTGGAAAAATCTCTATAGAAAAACGTCATGAATAATGTCACCATTGACACATTTGTTTTCTTAAGATTACACTTTCTAAAAAAGATTAGGTAATGATACACTTTGCTTTTTTCATGATTATATTCTCTTCTCTTTTATGAAGTATAATTTACTTAATATTTTATTTTTATTATATTTCTATAATAATTTACATTAGAAGGATAATATGTACATTTTAATTAACATCTTTACTTAATGTTTTATAATATGTACATAAATTTTTGTATGTGAAATGCATTTTATTAGATAGTGAATTTAAACATTTGTCATGAAGTCTGTACTCTATAAAATAGTCGTTTGATGTTACACAAAACAAATGTAAAAAACAGTATCTTGGTATTACTACCACTAGGTACTAGGAGATTATTTCAGTACACATGTTGAACTTGGCATTTTTACACAGCTTAACAATGAGAATCATTTTCCTTAAAATTATGCCTAGAATTTTGAAAAATTATTCCCAGGTGGCCTCAAAGTAAAAAGCTAAATCTCATTATATGTATTTACTTTTAGCACTTTGTGAGAAAAATGAGTCAAGGTAAGCAGAAAATATCTACCACTGTATACTAAAAAATGGTGAGATTTACAAATTAAAGAATCTTTGGCCTTAAATTCTCAGTTGAGTAATATCCCAAAAACTTCCAGGTTTTCAAGTGCAGACTAAGGTAACTTTTTCTCTTTTCATCTCAATCATAAAGTTCTGCCTATGATATGGGCCTTACCATATTTACACCAGCTTTTGGAGCCTTGACAGAAGTTGAAATGTAGGCATTTGGACTGCATTTGTGTCCCCACAAAAGTATCATGTTGCTTAAATAGCATATAATTAAAATCTAGGTTACTCCAAAACCAATCTTCAAGTACTCCTTCAAGCCTTAACAAAAAATGTAGGCAGGGGCCACCCCATTGCCAAATGGTTAAGTTCGCGCGTTCCACTTCGGTGGACATGGCTCCGCTCATCAGGCCATGCTGAGGCAGCATCCCACATGCCACAACTAGAGGGACCCACAGCTGGAATATACAACTATGTACCAGGGGGATTTGGGGAGGAAAAGAAAAAAAAAAAAGGATTGGCAACAGTTGTTAGCTCAGGTATCAATCTTTAAAAAAAAGTAGGCAAATTTCCTAGGCTTCTGATTTTAAACTCTTATACACGTGTATCCTCTAAAATTACTAATATATTCTATGAGAGTAAACACAACTATGTGATTACATTAAACTTTAAAATAACTTCTTGTATAGAAAATAAGAGTAATGAGTACACTGAAGAGTAAGAGCACACTGTAGGGCCTTATAGCACTAAAAACTGGAGCAAAACTTTACACAGTCCTAGAACTCTAAAGCTAAAAAGGTCCTTAGACGGCACCGAGTTCAACTGCTCATTTTTCAGATGAAGAAACTTGTGCCCAGAGAAGCAGTAATGATTACATCACTAAGCTAGTTGTGAGCATCAGAAGGCAAACTCCCAGTCTCAGGATTCTTCCTGTTGAGAGAGGTAATAGCTGAAACCCACTAAGTCACGCCCTTAGGTAATCAAAATGATTTAAAGAAATCCTTTTTTTCATCACACAAACATTTTTCAAAGCACTATTACATGTTATTATTATAGTTATTCTTCTGCACTTGACCTACAAGGAAACATTTAAAAATCAAGAAATACGGTTGTGTCGGTAAGCCCAATGCCCTGTACTTCCTCTATCTATAGTATAACGAATTCTGCCCTTCAGAATAATGATCCCAAAGTACTGCAAGCACTGAAATGAAGATCAAAGAATCACCAAATTTCCATAAGATTCAAATAAAAGAATTCAATTGTCAACTAACCCCAGAGATCAATTAAGCAGACTGATCTCTCAGACCTTCCAATTCTTAGAGCTACTACACCAGATTTAATGTTTTCAAAATACGAGACACCTCCTCCCAGCAAGAAAAAAGAAAAGTTGATTTGATTTTACCACATGAAAAAGTAAAACAAATTTACACATCTGACCACAGCATCAAACAGTAAAAAAACACGCTGTATTAGCTGGTCCTAACAAAAGAAAATGGAGACATAAAATAGCATCACATATACACAAGGTGGCAGCATTCTCCCATGACATGCACAGTCTTTATTTTGCATTTCCCAGTGCTGTAGTTTGCACAATTTTTAACTGAAATATTTAGATTTAGCATTATTTTTATGAAAACCATACAGAGTACCTTTCTTTATTCTTAAAATGGGAAATTTTCACTTTTAAGTCTCTGTACATACATAGATTAATAGTCAGATTACTATTCCTCTAACACTAATAAATTGCAAGCATCCTGATATAAATGCATGGTTTCTACCATTATTATTTCTAATACTGACATTTTCCATTAGAAAATCAGGAAAAAGAAAATATGCTTTAACCTACTTTTATCTGGGGTTAGCAATAATTCAGCTAGCTGATAACTAAAAAAAAAAAATTTTTCAAACATAGTTCCAATAATTGAAATTCTAAATAAAAGATACTTCACTAATCAGTTCAGATGAAAACCAAATTTTTATCTCTTTTTCAATTTAAACAATGAGAAAAAGATCATATGATCTCAGAGCTTTTGAAAAACAAAAAGTAAAGAATGAAACTTAAGCTCCAATGCTGGATTTCTAACTAACCAACCTCAGTATCAGCTAAATTCAAATTAATTCCGTATGTAGTACAATATGTAGAAGTTAAAAATAAAAGCCCTTTCAAGGATTTTTTTGTGCTAATTAAAATCTTTATTATCCAGTTGTATGCTTAATTATTTCAAGACCCAGATAACCTAAAGGAAATCATGAAAGTAAAAATAAAAGTGATGAGAGAGATACCAAGATATGATCAATAAAACAGATATATCTCTGAAAAGATATACTTCAAAAAGTCCTATAAATGAAATAATATTCCTACCGGCTTCTTTTATTTAAAAGAAAATATTGAAGCTGCATGCCCACTAAAAATATAAAGGCCCAGGGGCCGGTTCCATGACCAAGTGGTTAAGTTTGCGCGCTCCACTGCGGCGGCCCAGGGTTCGGATCCTGGGCAAGGACGTGGCACCACTCATCAGGCCACATTGAGGCAGCATCCCACATCCCACAACTAGAAGGACCTGCAACTAAGATATATAACTGCGTACGGGGGGTTTGGGGAGACAAAGCAGAAAAAAAAAAGACTGGGAACAGTTGTTAGCTCAGGTGCCAATCTTAAAAAATATATATACATATATATAAAGGCCCAATGAGGGAAGAAAACTATAGAATACTACTTAATTCTAAATTTAATTTAAAAGATATATGCTTTAAAATAAATTTAAAACCATGTTCACCTTGAGTCTACAAGTCCTACAAAATTATTTCTAAAAACTCAATAGCAAATTTCCTATAAAACTATTTATAATGCTTACTGCCTCAATCTAACAGTGCAACTAATTGCCTTTCAAGTAGTTTAGTTAATCTAAATAGCTCAGTTATAAGCTCAATAATCTATGTGTACTATAAGAGAAAGTCCCTTTACAAAAAAGAATAGGGAAAAAGCAAATAGAAGACATAGATAAGATTGAAACAGCAATCAGAAACCTCCCAAAAGACAAACGTCCAGGACCAGACAGCTTCCCTGGTGAATTCTACCAAACATTCAACGATTTAATACCTATCCTTCTCAAACTCTTTGAAAAACTTGAAGAAGATGGGATACTTTCTAACTCATTTTATGAGGCCAATATTAGCCTGATACCAAAACTAGACAAGGACAACACGCAAAAAAGAAAATCATAGGGGGCTGGCCCGTGGCCTAGTGGTTAAGTTTGGTGCACTCCGCTTTGGCAGCTCAGGTTCAGTTCCTGGGCATGGACCTACACCACCTGTTGGCGGCCATGTTGTGGCAGCAACCCATATACAAAATAGAGGAAGACTGGAACAGATGTTAGCTCAGGGACAATTTATTTTCCTCAAGTAAAAACAAGAACATTGGCAATAGATGTTAGTTCAAGGTGAATCTTCCTCAGCAAAAAAAAAAAAGAAAGAAAGAAAATTAAAGACTAATATTGCTGATGAACATAGATACAAAAATGCTTAGCAAAATACTAGCAAATTGAATACAGCAATACATGAAAATGATCATACACCACAATCAAGTGGGAATTATTCCATGAATGCAAAGGTGGTTCAATATCTGCAAATCAATCAATGTGATATACCACATTAACAAAACAAAGAATAAAAATCACATGATCATCTCAATAGATGCAGAGAAAGCACTGGACAAGATTCAGCATCCGTTTATGATAAAAACTCTAAATAAAATGGGTATAGAAGGAAAGTATCTCAGTGTAATAAAGGCCATACGTGACAAAGCCAGAGTTAACATCATATTCAATGGTGAAAAACTGAAAGCTATTCCTCTAAGAACAGGAACAAAATAAGAATGTCCACTCTTGCCACTCTTATTTAACATAGGATTGGAAGTCTTCGCCAGAAGAATTAGGCAATAAGATGAAACAAAAGGGATCCAAATTGGAAAGGAAGAAGTAAAACTGTCACAATTTGTGGATGACATGATTTTATATATAGAAAACTCTAAAGAATCCACTAGAAAACTACTAAAAGTAATAAACACACACAGTAAAATTGCAGGGTACAAAATCAACATACAAAAATCAGTTGCATTTCTATACACTAACAACAAAATAGCAGAAACAGATATCAAGAAGACAATCCCATTTACAATTTCAACAAAAAGAATAAAATACCTAGGAATAAATTTCACCAAGGAGGTAAAAGACCTATACACTGAAAACTAGAAGACACTGTTGAAAGAAATCAGAGAAGACATAAAAGAAATGGAAAGATATCCCATGCTCATGGATTGGAAGAATTAACATAGTTAAAATGTCCCTGTTACCTAAAGCAATCTACAAATTCGATGCAATCTTTATCAAAGTTCCAAGGACATTTTTCACAGAAACAAAACAAAGAATCCTAAAATTTATATGGAACAATAAAAGACCCCAAATAGCCAAAGTAATCTTGAGAAAAAAGAACAAAGTTGGAGACATCATATGCCCTGATTTCAAAATATACTACAAAGCTATGGTAATCAAAGCTGCATGGTACTGGTACAAAAACAGACACACAGATCAATGGAACAGAATTGAGAGCCCAAAAATAAACCCACACATTTATGGACAGCTAATTTTTGACAAAGTAGCTAAGAACACACAATGGAGAAAGGAAAGCCTCTTCAATAAATGGTGCTGGGAAAATTGGACAGCCACATGCAAAAGAATGAAAGCAGACCATTATCTTACACCATACACAAAAATTAATTCAAAATGGATTGAAGACTTGAATGTAAGACCTGAAATCATAAAACTCCTAGAAAAACACATAGGCAATATGCTCTTTGACATCGTTCTTAGCAATATCTTTTTGGATAGGTCTCCTCAGGCAAGAGAAATGACAACAACAAAAAATAAACAAATGAGACTACATCAAACTAGAATGCTTCTGCACAGCAAAGGAAACAATCAACAAAACAAAAGGACAATCTACTAATTGGGAGAAGATATTCACAAATCAGATACCCAATAAGGGGTTAACATCCAAAACATATACAGAACTCATATAACTAACAACAAAAAACAACCTGATTAAAAAATGAACAGAGGATCTGAACATTTTCCAAAGATATACACATGGCCAACAGGCACATACAAAGACATGCAACATCACTAATTATTAGGAAAATGCAAATCAAAACCACAATGAGACATCACCGCATGCCCGTAAGAAAAGCTATTATTAAACAGACAACAAATAACAAATGTTGGAGAGGATGTGGAGAAAAGGGAACCCTCCTATAACGCTGGAAGGAATGTAGAATAATGTAGCCACTATGGCAAACAGTATGGAGATTCCTCAAAAGATTAAAAATAGAAATACCATACGGTCTAGCTATTCCACTGCTGGGTACTTACCCAAAGAACACGAAAACACTAATTTGAAAAGATATATGTACCCCTATGTTCACTGCAGCATTATTTACAATAGCCGAGCCTTGGAAACAACCTAAGTGCCCACTGATGGATGAATGGGTAAAGAAGATGTGGCATATATATACACATTGGACTACCACTCAGCCATAAAAAAATATGAAATCTTGCCACTTGGGACAACACAGATGGAGCCTGAGGGTATTATGCTAAGCAAAATAAGTCGAGAGAAAAACAAATACCAGATGATTTCACTCATGTGGCAGATTAAAAAACTACTACAAAAACAACAAATAAACACATAGATTCAGAGAAGAGATTGGTGGTTACCAGAGGGGAAGAGGGGGAGGGGGAGGGCAAAAGGGGTAAAGGGGACATTTGTACACTGATGGATGGAAACTAGACTTTTGGTGGTGAATGCAATATAGTCTATACAGAAGTCAAAACACAATGATGTACACCCGAAATTTATATAACGTTATAAACCAATGTTACCTCAATAAAAAATATATATAATTAATATGTTACACAGCCAAAAAAATAAAGTTAAATTAATAGAAAAAAAAGACATGGATTGATTATCACCACTTAATTAACACTGTTACAAATCTCACAGTTCCAAGATTGTTAAAACATTTGACTTAAAAAATAGATAAATGCCATCAGGCTTTGATAGCTTGACACCATTAAACATCTGAATCATAGACTATTTCCTCCTGCCCTGATTAAAACTCACCAAGCTACTTCTAATTATACTTCATTTCCAACAGAGAAAACATGGCCAACTGAAATGGCCAGGAGGCTTGACAATTTTTTTTTTCATCCTGAATTAGTCTCTTGGCATTCTAATTAACTTTGGTCACTAATGAGATTAGTTAACACGAGTCAGCCTACCTAAATATGACTGACTCTAGGACTCTGACAAAATCAGGTTTCTGGAAAGGTCAACAAGATAATATCTCTGCCCTCAAGACAGTGAGACAGTGAGCCTTCTCCTTGCAAAACCTGGGCATTATCACGTGACGCACTGAATTTCAATGTTTCCTCAATATCCCCATTGTAAGTTTTAAAATTCTAGTTGCCATAATAAAAATTTGGCCCTTCCATGTAATAAATTATTAATGAACTTTCTAATTTTTTCCAATGTGATAGTATAAAATAGATTAAACATAAGAATTAAGACACAGAAAGTTGTTAGTAAGAACACAGAGAGGAGGAACCCATATGCACTACTGGCTAAGTCACTCCACAGCGCAATCACGTGCTAAATTTTCAAAGGTAAAGCCTTTTTTTTGAGGAAAATTAGCCCTGAGCTAACATCTGCTGCCAATCCTCCTCTTTTTGTTGAAGAAGACAGGCCCTGAGCTAATATCCGTGCCCATCTTCCTCTACTTTATATGTGGGATGCCTACCACAGCATGGCTTGACAAGCAGTGGGTAGGTCTGCACCCCGGATCCGACCCAGGGAACCCCATGCCACTGAAGCGGGATGTGCACACTTAACCACTGCACCACCGGCAGACCCAAAGCTAACAGCATTTCTTTGACCCAGCTATACAACCCCTGGATGTCTATTCGGGAGAAATTCACATATGGTTCCATAAGAGAACATGTTTGATATACTCTCTGAAGCATTGTTTGTAAGAGTAGCTGGAGGCATCACTAGAAGAATGGGTAAGTGGTAAGTAAATTCCATGAAATACTATGCAGCAATCAGAAGCAGTGAGGTAGATGGGTATATACACAAAACATGAAGAGATTTTTTTTAAACAGTGGTAAACACAAAAGGAGAAACAATAAGATCTATAGCGTAATACCACTTAAGCAAATTAAAAATACACATACTAAATAAAACGCATATTTTACAAAACACATATGCATTTATTCAAGAATATTCATGGATGCCCATGGCAGGAGGCGGATGGGATTAGGAACCAGAGACGGAAGAAAATAAAACTAAGAGAGGCCTCGCATTTGTTCATAGACAAATGCCATGAACTAAAAAAGTATGATTATCACAACTCTGAACCTGAAGCAAATATGCAGGTCAGCCCTTGAATCTCAGTGCAGTTTCTCTCTGTTCCAACATAACAATTCTCTTTCACATATATACAGAAATCCCATGATGGTTTGTTATAAAACCCATTGTTGGGCTTCTTAGCAATCTCTACAAGAGTTTAGTTTTTTTTAAATGATAGAATTCCATTAAGAATGAGTGACCTTCAAACGTACAGCAAATCAAATACATATTTAACTTCCTACAGTCAACTTTTTATAGTTTACAAGAAACTGGCACTTTGAAGAAACTTTTTAAAACCTGAATTCAAGGGTCAACAATTGTGTCCTCAAGGTCCAATTCCTGTTACACTTTCTATGAATTAACAAATGGAAGAAAAAGGAATTACAGATATGGGAAAAAAAATCTTATTAGACAGAGGCACAAAGAAGAGCAAAGAAGAGACAACTGAGGCAAATAAGGCAAAGGCCAGCCGCACTCCTTGGCAGAATAATCTGGCACCCACTACTCTGCAGCCTCCTAAGGTGCCTTCTCTTACCCACAAACTTTTTACCCACTACCAAATTCTACAAATTAGAGGTTCATTATTGTTGTAATAATCTCTTTGAAAATGGTAATACAGACTATTAGGCATTTATACTTGTAGTAGCATATATTCCAAATATTTTGTACTAGGGCAGACGTGTACACACACATACACACTCACACAAGCTTGGTACCTGCCATACTGAAGGCCTGGAATGGCACAACCATATTATCAGTTACCCTCATGCGTTGGTCTACATAAATGAGGAAAACAATCCAAATCAGTATCACGGAGTTGTCATAGCGACAAAGAACAAGGATGTATACTTCCCTTGACCACTTGTGCTCCCTGGGCTACACTTTAAATTTCATGATTTGTTCCCTCCACTGTCCATTCTAATCTAATTTAGGTAACCCACTCCAGACTTTCTCTACCACCAACTAGGAAAATGCCAACTCACTTTCATTGCTCCCTCGCTGCTTGCTGGTAACTGGAAGAGGAATTCTATCACAAGCTTATTATACTGACCAATCTGAAGTGACCAAAGGTCATTTCTGGTACAGTTTTACATGTCTGCAAAAACTATAAAACTGAACAAAACAAAGAAAATATGAATGTCTCCAAAAATATGTATGTGATTTTAACTCAGAAACCTACCCTCTGAGTTCTCTTTCTTAGCTGTCCTCCAGGGGACAGCCAACCAATACCCTTGGCAAAACCCTAAAAAGATCAAGACTGAAATCCATACCTGCTTGATATACATAGCATTCTTGCTGTAACAAGTGTTTTTTCTACTTAAAACAATAATAGCAATAATAATGATGATAATAATAATAATAAACAGCAGCCCCTTCTACTTTAAATGACAGGTAGTTGGAATTATTACCTTTCCTGCTGGCAAACCCACAGAAAAAGATGAACTCCACAAAGTTTGAGGGGAGAGAAAAAGAATCTCTAGTGGTGGGGTCTCAGAATCTACATTTTAAGCAAGCAACAAGCGCCTCCAAAAAATTCTGATGCAAGCCATCCACAGACCACACTTGGGTAAACAATGCCTCAAGACGTGAGGAAAAGTTGAGAGCAGAAGCCTCATCTGTTGAATAGCCACAAAGGGATACAAAGCCTTAATGTAGACAGTTTAAATTCAAGCTGCTGTCACCCACAGTTTCTCAAAATCAGGAGGGATAGGAATTGAGGGAAATAAAAAAAAAAAAGAAAAACTTTAAACTCACTGCACCATAGGAAAAGATGAACCCGAGTAGAGTTTTCCTGCCAAACAGGGCATCAAGCGGGCCAAGGAGGGGCACTCACCATGTGGAAGATGGTTGGGGGAAAAGGGGTAACAAGAAATGGAGATCTGGTTACATGACAGGGGGGTAGACAGGTCTACACCCAACTTTTACACAGGATTATCCTGGAAGGGGGAATGAGGGCTATACTGAGATAATATTTTCTAATCCAAATTGCAAGAAAGTTGATCTGTTTTGGAACTTTTCCTAGTTTATACAGGTTAAGAGGGTTACAGAGCATAAAAATTAAGACGATTTATCAAACAACTTGTCTTTAGCACGATACTATGTTTATTCAAATTCCAATATATATGGTCACCAAGGACACATACCGAGTAGAGGCAGCAGTGAGCCATGACTTCTAAAAGCCACCGAGAAGAGTTACAAATGAGAAACAGCAAACAGTGACCATGGTGTACATGACACTGACAACCAGCCTACCATGCAGTATGAGAAACTGCTGATGCTCTTCACTCTTTTGGTTCTTCCTTTCCTCCCTAACACATAAGGTGATATTCAGTAGAAATTTCTTCTCACTATTAAAATGCTATGGTCACCACTGAGTACCTCTTCTTGCTGTGTTTCCACCTTAGAAACTATTTAAGCACTGAATTAATATCACTCCTTTCCATATAGTTTACGGCAACAGTAATAGTACTGCATAATACTATAAAGCTAAGGGTTTTACAATCACTTCATCTCCTTCTCACACCAATCTGATGACACAGGGATTATCTGCACTTAAAATATGAGAAAACAAGTTCAGAAAGATGCAGTAACTTGTCCAGGATCACATAAACCCTACCATGATACAACCAGGGTTTAAATGTTGATCTTTTGCCTCCAACATTCCTTAATTGCCAAGCTATGACTTCAGTACACTCATTGATTGCCACACAAGGAATACAAAGTATTACAAGAACTCAGATAATTTAGTGTTCATCTCTAGCTAAGAGGAAAAAGGCTTCACTGTGGTAGCATCTAAACTTCCAATTGCTTTGGAGGATGGTAGAAATTCAATAATCAAGCAGAGGCAGAAAAAGCACAAGGACTTTCCTATGCTATTAAATAGCCCAAAGTGGCTGAAGCATAGAGCATGCGCAAAGAAAGTCCTGGAAAACAGCAGAGAGCCTTGAATGCCAAATTAAAGGGATTGAGCTTTACTTCAACAATCAATAGTGAGCAATAATCAAAACACCTATTCTTCCAGCCACACTAAAAGTTATCATAATTCCTTATACACACCATGCCCTTTTATGTCTGCCTGCCTTTGCTATATATCCCGTCTGAAATGCCCTTCTCTCTGTAGAGAACTCCTACTTATCCACCAAGAACCAGTCCAAAAGTCATCGTATCGTGCTTTTCCTATAAAGTGTTTCCTATCTTCCTCAAGAAGAATTTATGGCTCCTTCTGTATATACTGATTATAGCATTTACTACATCATATCTTCTATATATCTGTCTACATATCTCCACTGAACTGTCAATCAATTTTGCAGTGTTAGAATTTAGCACAGCACCAGCAGGCAGCAAGTACTCACACTTTCTCTGAACAAAGATTGGTCTGGTAATGGAATGCAAATCACTTGAAGAAGAGAAAATATAGAAAGGGAGACCAGACTAGATGTAACACAATTAAGATTTCATGTAGGTTGATGTCAATGGGAGAAAAACAAAGGTGTCTTGAGAATTACAACTAATAGAATCTATCTGATTTGTCAACAGACTGTATAGGGAGAGGAAATGGAGCTCTGCAAAGCCTTATGGCTGAGATGTTGGGCTTGAATGTCTAAACAATGGTGGAAGTAAACAGAAATAGTAGAGTATTGGGATTGAAGGATAAAATAATGACCTTATACATGTATGCTAGATTGGAGAAACCAGCAAGACATTCAAATAGAAATGCCCAATAATTAAAAATATGAAAATGGAGGTTGAGTTAGAAATATTAATTTAAAAGGTCTCCCACAAATGGTAAAACCCAATATAGTCCAAGTAGATGAGATTATTAAGGAAGAAAGGACTAAAATCTTAAGAATTTGTAAATTTAGGAAGCAGAAGGAAGAAAAGTCAGCCAAGGCAGGGCCAGAAAGGTAGGAAGAAAATCAGGATAGTGTAATAACATGGGAGCTAAGGAAAGAGCTAAGAATATCCATCAGGAATTGGGAATTGGTCAAAAGGATGACTAAGGATTTTATAATTAGGTTATTGATGGCTTTTAAGAGGGTCATTTCAAAAGGGTAATAAAGGCAGAAAACAATTTCAAAAGTTATCTGAGCATGCTTTTAAGAAGCAGGAAAAGTCAACAAAGAAAAAAGACTCAAGAGGAAAATACACAGGATAATTCATGGAGCAAGATTCTGGAAAAGGAATCATCAAAAAAGATGAAAAGATGATCTGGCTGTGACAGCTTTCAATGCATGATAGCCAGAGTTAGTTCAGCTCATTTAGCTACCTGGGCATCTATTTTTGTCCTAAGATCACCACCACTTCTTTGCAGGCAATAGCTGACTAGAACAATGCAGACACATGACTCAGCTTTTGGGAACATGGGGGTTCAATTATTCTTCGCTAGTGGCTGAATATCCTGGAGGAGTGGGGTGGCCATATTTTACCACTTGGACAGAAGAGCAGAAAAGGCTGATCTGCTTAGAGAAACACACAACAGATACTAGCCAGAAGCGCTGCTAGCAGGAAACCTGATGGCTTTCTGGCTCTTGGTTCTAATTCTATGCCAACAGCAAGCTTCATTCCTGCCCTTTGGTTCTTTGGTGCCCCTGTACTCTTGTAATAAACTCTCCTTTTCTGCTTTAACCTAGTTCAAATTAATTAATACTTGTAACCAAAAGTCCTAATTAATACACATACTAAAAAACAAGAATACCTTTCTAAAAAAGGTTAGCACTTTATAAAATTTGAAGGCAGGGAGTTGAATGTACTTTCTGAAAATAATAGCAGATGGCAGGTAAGAACTTGAAAATAAAACCAAAATCAGACTAGCAGTTTAATCGTTATGCTGTGAAGCTACAAATACTTTGTGAAGACAAAGCAGACAAAACACTATCTGGAAATCAAGAATGATATACAAGAACAAAAGTAGAACCTTTTACTTCAAAATTATATTTTTTAATTTTACTCCAAATGAAGATTACCACTATGTCAAAACACCAAGACATTAAGCTAGAAATGTCCAATAATTAAAAACGTGAAAATAGAGATTGAACAGTTAGAGATATTAACTTAAAAGTTCCCCCAATAATGATGAAAGCTAACACTGGAAATTTTACTTCAAAAATGAAGCTACCGATTTTCTTTAAAATTCATCAAAAATAAGATAGACTAAGACTAGATGGAGAAAAGGACAGATTAATAGATAGATATGTGATAAGAAAAGAAAGTAAAATGTTAATGGTAGAATCTAGGTGGTTGGTATATGAATGTTTATTATAAAATTCAACTTTGCAATATGCTTAACTTTTTTTTAAATAATATGTTTGGAGGAAAAGAAAACTGCTGACAGTATAATCTTTAAAGTGTATCACCTCACATGGAGGGATCTGCCCAGACAGTAAGTATGAGCCATCTGACTAAGGGTACGTTGTTTACTGATAACGGTAAGTGGTTTAAATTGGCACATTTCAACCAGTAGCCTCAGCTCTCTCTCTTCATCTCCACAGGGGCCTACGCAAGCCCTGTTTAAACACTGTTTCCTAGGGTCCCTGTGGCCATGTTTTGGTTTCCCCTTAGCAACTCAGGCCAAAACATCTAACTTCCTTTTATTTGAATTTCTGGAAAGCTGTTTTCTTAAAGTACAAGATATAAATGTGCTCAAAGACAATGGCAGTCTTTCTCCTAGGATTCCAATCATTTCCAATTCTTTATTCTTGGTCAAAATTAAGTCCAAACAAGCAGTTGTCCTTTATGTCTGCTTCTGCCCACTGACCATGAATGAATGATGTATTCTAGTGCTCTTTGACCCATTAAAGCCCTTTTTAAAAATGTGCTTTAGGGAAATTTTTAAGGATTTAATTGTAAAAAGCTTACCATAGTATTCTTTATAACAGGGAAAAGTTGGAAACAATTAAATCTAACACTGTACTGGTTAAATTGTAGTACCTACATAAATACAATACTTGCACAGTCATGGAAGATGATGATGTTGCACACTAATATTTCTTGACACGGAAAGTTATTCACAAAACAGTGAAAAATGGTAGTTTCAAGACATTATTACAGCACGACTTCAGATACACATGTCATATCTGAAAGATGCCAAGATGCTATAGTTGTTATCTCTTAATTAGTTTGGATGTTTATCTTCATTTTGATTATCTATTATTTTCTATTTTTTCTGCAACAAAAACGTATAACATTTCAGAATACATTCTTTATCCTGCCATTTTTTTATAATTGGTAAATAACTGCCAGATGCTCTGCTGCTATCAGAATAAGACTTCTCAAAGCTATCCACAAAGCTGAAGGCCCCTATCATTCCTAAAGCCAACTGCCATACCAGTTTTATAAACTTTATTATATTTGTCCATTCTCCTACCCTAATTCTCCTGATTCTATTCTCATCCAAATTCTCTCATCAATGTTTTCACCTTCAGATTTAAGAATTCTTGTAAAACATCTTCACATAGACTAGTACTCTCTCAACCCTTCTAATCTGTTTCTTTGAAATCAAGTTGCCCTTCCATTGCGATGCCAGTCACCATTCCCCTCTCATAGCTCTGCTACAGCACTTAGCGCCTTGCAGTAACAGAAGACACATTAGTCTTCCTTAGCAGACCTGCAAATCCCAGAATGCAGAAACTATGTACTAATCCTCCCCAGTGCTCAACACATAAATAAACTGCCAACAAACTTGGGTAGATGAAGTTTCAAACAGGTGAGGAGATGGCAAGAGACTATCTAGCTGATTTAAATTAATTAAAGGCTCCAAGCCTAGATATTACATCACATGATACTTAACAGTATGATTTTAGAGTTCCTGTTCATAACATGAGAAAATCATGGGGAAGAGAAGACAGGCAATGGTCCAACATACCCTCCCCCCAATTTTCAAAAGTAAAAAGAAAACATCTCCAAAACAAGTGACCCTGAAGTCTGGTGTCAAACAAGCCAACGTCTTCCAGAGAATGGAAGCTAGAAAATGTGGTATGAATAAGAGACCTTGCCTAAGACAGAAGAGACAGGTAAATCAGAAGCTGAGGTTTAAAAGCTAGACTTTAAACAGTGGTTGGGGGTGGAGGGTTATGAACTGACTCCAGCTACACTCGTCTCTTTGTTACTCTCCTAATACACCACAGGTGTGCCTCCCATTAGGGTATTTGCACACACTATTCCTTTGCCTGGAACACTCATTCAACTAAATATCCACATAAGGAAACTCTCTCATCTCCTTCAAATATTTGCTCAAATGTCATGTTCTCCAGTGACTTTCTATTTAAAATTTGAACCCTACCTCCTTACTCTGCTCCACTTTTTCTTTTTCCATAGCACTTATCATCTCCTAACACACTTAATAATTTATACTTATTTCTTACATCTAGTTAATTATCCATTTCACCCACTAGAATGTAAGCTCCATGAAAGCAGAGATCTTTGTCCATTTTGTTCACTGATGTAGCCCAAGCACCTAGAACACAAGTGACCGATAAATACTTGTTCAATGCACAAAATGGATGTGAGAAAGACTGTGAGGAAAAAATGAACAGGACTTAGTGATAACAATATCATATCAAGGAAAAAGCTCTAGACTTGAGATGAAAGACCTGGATTCAAATCTAAACACTACCACTTAGCAGCTAGCAAGTGACTATTTTCTGGCAAGTGTCTATGAACTTTAGATCCTGTTCTGTAAAATGGGTGGTTGTGAGGATCAGATGAGAAACATGTATAAGAGCAGCACGGTGACTGCAGAATTAATTATTAATTTGAATAAATTAATTCAAAAGAGAGTTAAATCTTAAAAGAAAAAGCTCAAGAGTAAGTGTTGAAGGATGTGACTCTAGGACTGGTGCTAATAACAAGAGAAGTGAGAAAACCCAGAAAATTTCATTTGGGAACAGAAAGGATAGATAATGAGTTAGGTTTCAATCTACAGCTGTGCTGACCAACATGGTATCACTAGCCACATGTGCCTATTTAAATTTAAATAAATAAATAAAATTTAAAATTCAGCTCCTCTGTCACACTAGCTATATTCAAGTGCTTAATGGCCGCCTGCAGTTAGTGGCTACCATATTGGACAATGGAGATTACAGAACATTTCCATCAACACGGAAAGCTCTAGTGGACAGTGCTGATTTACAAAATTTGAGTTGACAGCAGAACAGAATTCAAATGGGTGTCATTTTAATAACCCTAATGCTGGATTCCTGTAAGGTTCAAACATGTTTAGAAGAAATGCAAAATCCAATCAAATTATCAATCTGAGTGGGAGTCACTAACTGTGAATATAACAAATTAAATAATTCATATTACTTGATTACAAGGTCCTCGGATATGCGAATATTTCTCACTTGATGATATGAGGTGGCTGACATGCCAACTATAAATAGAGTTTGGAGAGTCCCAGGGAAGTTGCCAACAAGAATCTGGTGAGCATCCTGGCCCACAACTCTGGTTAGTAACTTCAGATAAGCTGGCAAGGTCAAATATTACATGGAATACAACAGTGCTCTTAGTGAGTGATAAGATTATACTTACAGCTCCAAATCTCACTGGAGAGGCAGAACTCCCTCATTAAAAGTAACTACAGTTACCTGGAATGGTAACAGCCTTCCTTAATGAGTAAGCAAGCATATTTCAACTACAGAAAGATCTAGAATTAAATACATAATCAAATACATAAATTCTCTCGCTTAAGAGAAGAGAAGAGAATCGAAGTTGGATGTTAACGTTTTCATCTTAAGAAAGCTATGCAAAAGTGGATCTTTTATATATTTACAAAATTTAAAAGAATCTGGTCTGTAAGAACAACCGACTTGTAAGAAATTGAAAATGTGTAACTGAGCAATAGACTTAGACTTGTGATTTTAAACTGAAATCTTACAAGTTCATAAATAACATTTGAACACTGTAAAGACTTCAAGGTCATTGTGTTTACAAATTCAATTTAATATGTCTATAAGAATGACTTAGTACCTAGGAGCATTTTATTTCCTCAGACAACTGATGTACTTCAGAAAATTGAACATATTAAACACTACACAGTATTTTAATTATTTTAGCCTATTTATATGCAGTAATATCTGTAAAAACACTGGTTTGATAGGTTCTTTATATTAAAATAAATAACTATTCAAACCTAAAACTAGCAACCACCAAAATGCCCATCAATAACAAAAGTGATAAATTGCAATGTATATCCACCCAATATTCAGCAATGAGGATGAACAAAATACAACTAGACGCAAGAACAAGGATTAATATCAAAACCTAATACTAAGGGAAAGAAGCCAGACACAAAAGAGTATACACTGTATGATTCCATTTACAGAAAGTTCAAAACAAGCAAATGCAAACTACGGTGTTAGAAGTCAAAGTAGTGGTTATCCTGGTGGGAGGAGGCATTGGAAAGGAGCATGAAGAGAGCCTCTGGGGTACTGGTAATGCTGTTTCTTAATCTAAACACTGATAAGATAGATGTGTTCACTTTGTGAGAAGTAATTAAGCTGCAAACTTATGATCTGCACATTTAGAATAAATTATGTAATAGTTCAATAAAATTTAGCAAAAAAAAGTAAACATATATACAAACATTTATAAATAGCAAAAGTTAGCTTTTAATCCCCGTCCCATCCCAAGGCATGTTCCAGGGATAGCAGTAATTCTGGTCAGTAGCTAGAGTATCAAGGAAATAAGAGATGAACCTAGAAAAATAGATCCTCCTGAAGGACCTTAACTGCCATACCAAGGAAACTATAATGTACTCAAAAGACAATGGGATAACACATGCAAATGATGCAGGTGGGAGATTGTTTACCTACCATAAAGTTTTCAGCCCTTTCCTTTAATTTCTCCAAAAACATTCCAAACATTCCAGCAATACCTTCATTCCCCAGCCTCTAGTTTCCAGTGTGGAGGGACTTGAGTAAGAGTAACAGCCCTGGCCTGTCCCCAACCCTCACACTCACTCCTTCTTATGGGAGGAGTGATTTACTCCTGAGAACTATTTTGTTAGTGAAGTCTTAGAGTACCAAGCAGCTGGGGTCAGCCCTTTCTCTCTCTTTAGAGTCCATCTGCTAGAGAGAGGTTATACTCCAGTCTCTCAGGGCCACGTATGAGGCTTACTGGAGCTGGCTCTGCCCTTGCAGAGGAGGCCTTCTGTAGTCCAGCACTGCCTGTGACTGAATCTATCTAAGTCAGGGAAAGCATCAGGTAGTCCAGATCTAAGCCATATTTCCAACCAGCTCTATCAGTAATAAAGCCGACATTTTTACCTCCATCTATCTATATTGAGTGTCTTACTTCTCAACTGATTCTGAACTCAGATGTGGGAGAGTGATATATTAAATATTACCCCTAAAGCTCAACAAATAAAAGAGTACTAATAGGCGGAGGGGGATTACTACTCTATGTCAGAGGAGTAAACTCTACTCAGGATCCTTTGATTTGGTTTGGCATTGAAACTAACACACTAATCTGTTGAACAGGAGAAGTTATTTTCTGAATAATAGGAAAATAAAACTCAAAGGACTAATACTTCCTTAGCACTTACTTTTAAAGTGTTCCATACAGTAGCTCATCTGACTACAACAGCACTCCATTTCTCTGCAGTCTAAAAACAGCTCACTTAATTTATTCCTAGATATTTTTATTAAGTGACCAGAGGGTAGATGGTTCTATAGTAAGTAACTTCCTGACATAAAAAAGTCTCTTTGCAGGAAGTGCGGTTCATCTCAAAATTACACTTGCAATCTAAGGGAAGTATGATACCAAACAACCACGGAGATTAAGTCTTCAGGGCTTCTTGTTCATTCACAGCCCAAAGACAGTTAACTTACAGCCAAGCAGTAAATCTTCCATGACCTCTTCTCTTTCCTTCTTTCTCCTCTGATCCTGGGTCTTCCACATGCTCCTCCTCTTTCCCTTTTATTCTCGACACTGTCTTCTCCCACAAGTCAAACAGCAAAATTCACTCACAAATGGAAATAGGCTGGTCTAACTTTTTAAATCATGAATTATATTTTCTTAAATTGTGAAGTTCATTTTGACAGGATCACATATTTTCTAATTTATTCAGTAAGCACATTATAAACAAATGTCTTCTTAACTATACAACATTGTATTTGACCCTGATCTACCTTATGACAAAGAAAAGTAACTTGATGAATATGGAGTAAATAATTCCCCCCTCAGAGAACAACATCAAGTGCAATATACTGCACAGGGGAAGGAATACAGGCTCTGTGCCTGAAGACAGGTCAGAGGTGAAATGCTGTCTCTTTGATTTCGTAGTTGCATGACCTTAACACAGATTAAGTTCTCTGAGCCTCCACTTCCTCACCTGTACCATACATACAACATCACCTACTTTTCAGAGCTGTTGTGAGAATTAAATGAAATAATGTACACAAAGCCTCAGCACACTGTCTGGCACATTAGGAGTTAAATTAAAACTCCCATTACTACTATCACTATAATTCCTAGCTAGGAACTCAAAGTAGGCTAAGTATTTCATTCAGCATAACTACTAAAATAAGCTCTAATTTTGCCAAATGATGCTAAGTCATAAGTCAGGTCACTTATGCAAATAGCTTTGTTGCAGAAATGCGTCAGCTCTTACAGGATTCAGGATGCCCTCCTGGGAAACACAGAGGTTAACTCAGCTTGTTTCCTCCTGGAAAACATTTACCAAGGCTTCTGGCAGATGTTAAATAATACATTATTTTTTAAAGAATGGTGTCTATAAAAGACAGTATAAGCAAGTAAATTAAACAATAAGTAGCATTCTTACTCAGATATTCCTTTGATCTGAACCAGAAGAGTTTATAACCTCTGTGAAAACTGCCATAGAACAGTTCTGACTAATGCAAACCACAATGAGGCCAGAGCCAAAATTCACAACTGGGAAAGCAGTTATCAGTATGGAGGGACAGATGTCAACATGGGGTTTTTTCCTTCTCTTTTTCATAACATAATAGCTTTAAAAAAAAACTGAAAAAATCCAAAACCAAGGCATAAAAATGTCACATATTTAACTAACATTTACTATGATTTTTAGGAATCTAAAACTGCATTTAGAAGTAAGACCAAAAAGAAACTATTCATGGAGTAATATGCTCTTAAAGAAAAACGGAGCAGGGCCAGCCCAGTGGCATAGTGGTTAAGTTCCCACGTCTGCTTCCACAGCCCAGGTTTGTATCTAGGGCACAGACCTACACACCGCTCATCAAGCCACGCTGTGGTGGGGTCCCACATACAAAATGGAGGAAGGCTGGCACAGATGTTAGCTCAGGGACAATCTTCCTCAAGCAAAAAGAGGAAGATTGGCAACAGATGTTAGTTCAAAGCCAATCTTCCTCACAAAAAAAGAAAAGAAAAACGGAGGGTCCAAAAGTAAACCATCACCCTCAAAACTCTGCTCAACAACTTCACATAATGAGGATATATGTTCCTGGATAGAAGTAATTAGAACCAACTCACAGGAGACCGTATGACAAGTACAACAGGTAGTGGTCGGTCAGCCCTCTTACATGTCCACATTCCTCAGGACTCTGTCACCCTTTTTGTATTTTCATTGTCTCCAAACTCCCACGGCATTTAGTAACATAATTTTAAGTATTACCTAATGCACTAACTTCCAAAACTCAAATCCATCCTTTCCTCTCTATTCTCACTGCCATCATCTTGGTTTAATCCTTCATTATTCCTTACCTGTCCTGCTACAACAACCTCCCCTAACTGATCTCCCTATGTCCATCCTCATCCTTCTCCAATCCTTTCTTAACACTGCAGGTGCAGTGACCTCTCTCAAACCAAAACCCAATCTGGTCATGTCCCTGCCCAGCTTGTTGCCTTCAAGGGTTCTCCATCACTTTGTCGCCTCAGCTGCTTCATTCTTCCTCACTACATTTATCACTATCTGACATACTATATTACTTGTTTGTTCACTATCTCCACTCCAATTAGAATAGAAGTCTATAAGGGCAGAGTTTTTGTTCATTGTTATATATTGCATAGTAAGCATTCAAACATGTACACATGAATGAGTGAATGAACAAATGAATGAATGAATGGACTGACGACCTACAGGCCAAAGACCTCTGTGACCTGCCAGTGCCTTCCTCTCTTCACTTTACCCCCACCTCTACCAATACTGAAGTGTTTAGTTGTCTAAATTCAATAGGCACTTTCACGACCCCTTGCTTTGCCATATGCTATTCCCTGTGTCTGAATGCAAACTCTCCTCACCATCCAATCAACCTGCCACACCATGATCCATATTTTAAAACCGCCTCCAGACAGCTTCCCCTGACGCCCTATATTAGAGTTTATCCCTCGCTTTCCCTTGTGCTACATCTGTACCTGTATCTACAACGGCTCTACTCAAACTGTGCTAGACTGTGTATCTCCCTTATTAGACTGTGAATTCTGAGGCCAAGGACTATTATTCATCTCTTTACTCCCAGTGCCTAGGACAAAACCTGTCATAAAGCAACTACTCTATAAATGTTGAGTAAATTAACATGCACAACTATTCTGTTAGAGGAATGAAAACACAGAGTGTCATGAAGTCACTCCTCCAATTCCATGATGATAACAAGCCATGAAATAAAAGAATTATAACCAGTGACATTATCCAAGGTAAACAGCAAAAAGGAGTTATACAAACAACACACATCACCAAACAATTCCAAAATAACTGACATACAGTCACACTCACACTTTGTTAGATACACACGCTGACTCCTTCTTGCTCCACCATTTGTCTTTCCTTTAGGCTCAGCTCTGCAGCTGGCAAATCAGGTCCAGCTAAGCAGGAGGAAGTAAAAGGGAGATCTGGGTTCCCATGAACAATATATTTTGTAGATCACTCACTGAGGAAGTTTTTGATGTTCCATCTAACACAACTTTTTGTGTTCCCTCATATTTTGATTCAAACTTCAAAACAGTTGTACAGCAACTGAAATTTCACAAGGTTGTAAGCTATCATAAACTCAATAAAAATTTTTTTAAAAAATCCATTGTTGAACATAGATGAGCTGATATGGATTTTTAGGCTACACATTAGACCTTAAATTTTGTGACTTATTTTTCAAAGCAGATCTTTTATTAAAAGATTGTTTATTAAAAAAATGTTGCTACTTGGCAAAAAAAAAAACAAAAAAACCACTTGTACAGGACTAGATTTTACCACTAGCCACACCTAAACCTGAACCAAACACCAGAGCTTGCTACCCATTATAATCTATGCCATCAATGGGTTACAGTTGTGCTTTCATTCTACGGAGTAGCCACAAAGCCCCACCTAAACCAGTCACCTTCAACCATGGGAAGCCTCATCCATTACCCCAGTGTGCCTTACAAACATTATTTTTCTCTGAATGTTGTAAACCAAGGCTGCTAAATCTAACCAAAAGGAACATTGCCCTATCTACTTACTTCTAAGAATGTAAACGCACATATACATGTACAATCACACAGATGCACATCAATGAACAGATATAAATGTGCATGAAGTTGTTTGGAAAAGTTTAAAGTTAAAAGTTTTAAATCCAACGACAGCTAATATAACATCAAGTGAAGCCAGAAGCCAAGATGTGATCCTTAATACCTCCCTTCCCCACCACTTAGTAACCAAGTTATGGAAAATTAACCTCCTAATATTTTTTTAAATGTTGCCTACTCCCAATATTATGCCTTAGTTCAGAATCACAGCATTTCGCATCAGGATAACCGTCTCCTAATTGGTCTCCCTGTCTCTGGACTCAATGACAATTGCATGTACCATTTGTTGAAGGGTTATGTAACTGGCACTGCACTATGCACTTGATTGTTTAACTCTATTTTTCAAATCTCACAGCAAGACTGCAAAGCAGGAATTACTGTCCTCATTTTCACAAATGAGGGGACTGAAGCTCTGAGAGAGGTTAAGTGACTTGCCCAAGGTCATGCAGCTGGAACTGCGTAGTGGATATTCAAACTCAGGTCTATGCTCCCCGCCATTATATGCTAAACTGCTTAACCTTCTTCCAGTCAGCCCCCCGTGTGACTTTCTAAAAGGCAAATGCAATCATGTTTTGCCCCATGTAAAATCCTGAAAACAAGACTGGCCTCTCCAGCCCTGTCATCCTCACTTCCTGCCACACTTAACTGCCAACAGTTCCATAATCTGTCTCTCACTACTTTACCTGTGAACATTTTTCTGCCAAGAACACTTTTTCTCCCTTGGCAGGTTTCTTCCAACACAAACTTCAAGATGTACTCAGACAATCCTTACCCTGGAAAGCCTTCAGCCTAACAAACGCATACCCAAAACTGGGTTAAGTGACCGTTTACTATGGTTATCAGCTAAGTTTCTTGTCGTATCTTATTTTATTATAAGTTTATCTTACTAAGCTATTAGTTCCTTAAAAGTAAATAATTTTTTTTGGTCAGGAAATTGGCCCTGCGCTAACATCTACTGCCAATCTTCCCCTTTATGTTTGAGGAAGATTGTCCCTGAGCCAAAATCCATGCCAATCTTCCTCTACTTTGTATGTGGGATGCCACCTCAGCATGGCTTGAAAAGCAGTGTGTAGGTCTGCGCCTGGATCAGAACCTGCGAACTCCTGACAGCCAAAGCGGAGCACGCAAACTCCACTACACCACTGGCCAGCTCCAGAAAATACTTCGCTTTTAAATCTTCGTATTCCCAGCACAGTGTGTCCTTAGTAGAGGAGGGACTCATGAATGTTGAATTAACGAATGAATTCATCAGAAACAGTACAATTTAAGAACTTAGCCCTATGGTCAATCTGATGTGCTTTCAAATTCTAATCAGCCACATAGTATAACCTGCCAAGCCTGCAGCAGGCTTCTAAATCTTTTTTATTTCTTTACCTGTAAAATGAGAAATAACTGCACCTACCTCCTAGTTTGCGAGGAGTAAAACAAATAATAGACTTAGCACAATCTCTGGCACATTGAAAGTACACATTAAACATCAGCAACACTTTTTTTCCCTCTCAAAGTTTATCCACGCTGATGAAGCCACATCTCAGAAAACAGCTTCTCCTAGTAGCTTCCATCAGAGCTTAAGATTTCTCCCAAAAATCGTTAGTCAAAATCTCTTACAAACATCCTCACCCACAGGCAAGGTTCTTTCAGAATCCGGTTACACCACAGCTCAGTAGCTGCCACCACATTCTAACTCACTAACTAAAGTGTGCATTTTATGGCTTCTTACCCACCCATCGGTTTCCTCCCCCAAAGTCAAAGATGATGCTTCTAAGCAAGTGGAAATGCGCCCCACAGAAACCAGTCAGCACCTTCTTCCAGGTACCACCACTTCTGCCCGTTCCCAGGCTTATGCGAATTAGAAGAGATCTCTATGATCATCTAGTGCAAATTTAGATCTCCTCGGAGAATCATAATTCTATCCTTTTATCCATTCCAAGACCTTAGCCCCGAGAGTATTAATTCAAGATAGAGAATGAATTCCTGGCATTAAGAATCCAAGAGAAGGGGTCCCCATAAAGCCTTCCCCACTAAGAGTTCTTCAGGTCTGTTACTCTCAAATAGTGACCCAAATCCACCATTCCATCCCGCCTCCTTCCTGACAGAGTCAGGGTCTTCTCTCCTGAAAGAGATCTGGGTCCCCACTTTCAGGGACCAGGATGCCTTCCGCGCACCCGTGACACCTCTCTTCCCACCTCGCCTGTGCCCTCCCGCAGCACAGGCCTGGCCTGGTCCCTCGCCTCCAGCTCGCTCCACAGAGCCGCTACTCACCGCTTCTTGGGGATTGTGCCCGACTCGTGCGCGGCAGGAGTGGCAGTGGGCGCCGCCGTGGCCGCCGACGCGGCTCTCCGCGCTTTGCACTCATTGGTACTCACAGCCTCCCGGGGCCGGCCCCGCAGATGGCCCGAGAGAACCCGGAGCCTCCGCCCGGCGCGCTCCTGCTCCGGGTCCCGGTTCCGGAACCGGTCCGCTGCAGAGCCGGAGCCGGAGCAGGAGACCGAGCCGGAGCCCGCGCCCGCGACAGAGGCAGCCGCCGCCTCCGCCATGGCTTCCGCCTTGTGCCGCCGCCCGGGACCGCTGGGCGCGGGTGAAAGGTCACTCAGAGCGGCGCCCGGCGCGACCATTCGCTGCGGCGCGTCCCGGCAGCCACCGCGGCGACTGGGCGGCGGTGCCCTGCACTGGGAGCTACTTAGTCGCAGCTCCCGCCCACGCCGCCAGCCCCGCCTCGGCGCTCAAGCCCCGGCCGGGAAGCACCTGCCGAGCAGGTGAGTTTGAGCTATCCCCGGATTGGCCCGGGCTGGACCGGGAGCCAAACCACGAGCGTTCCCGAGGTGTCCTAGTACCCTGGGTGGTGTCCTCTGCTGTGGTCTGGGCCTCTGGAAGACGCCTTGGAGCAGGAGGCGTGGGCGGTGCTGCTGGACCTGACAACGAACCAGCGCCATCCTTTCCCTGAATGAGCTCCTACTGCTGCCCCTCCACTCCCCTTTCTTGCCAGGTCACTGAAGTGACTCAAAACTGATTGGTTCCCTGTAACCATTAGAACAAATAACTGTCATTTTCTCATCGCCTGCTTCGTTCTGGGCTCGGTGCTTACTTAATGCTAGACCTCAAGCAAGTAATCTCCATTTTACAGATGAAAAAACTGAGGCTCAGAGACACTAAATTGCCCGAGTGCATGCAGCTAGTAAATACTAAAACTGAGTTGCAACCTAGGTTCTCTTTCCCTTCGTTACTGGATGCTGTGCCCTTCCTTACCCTACCCAACAATTGTTCTTAAGACTTCTCATTTATCTACAGATTGACTTCGTTTCCAGAGAATGGGGCTTGGTGAAATTAGGGGGACCTCCTAGGACAGTGTTCCACAACTGTTTTCAGTCAGCGGGCCAGATAGGCCTTTATAAGCCACCTTGCAGACCTAGCTATCAGAAGAAAAGGGTTTTTTTGCATAATGTGCAATTCAAAGATAAGACTTGGGAATGGTAAGAGAAAAGGTTGCCATAAGTATTCCAAGCCCAATGAAGTCACCTCCTTTCTGAATAACCGCTTTCTTTCTAACACAGGCTCTGTGAAAGAGTGAAGCTATTCCAGGAGTTATTTGACTAACACAAAAGAACTATTTAATAGTTCTGAGAAAATTCAGGCAACAGTGAAGAGGACTTGATTTGTATGCCAGATCTCCAGATTTTAAGGGATATTCAGCATTAAATATCCAGCCTAGCTCTAGAACCACTGAGCCCAACTCCTGTTTACCTGCTGCTTCTAACCATTGTCCTCTTCCTAAGGGAAGCTATTGGCTATTTCAAATGGACTAAGTGAAGAAATGAGACAAAGAGGAGGAGTAAATTGCTGAGTGCTCTGTGGAGAAAGCTCCACAAGTTTGAGAGGTCAGCAACTCTCGTCTTTGAGCTTCTCACACCGTTTCTAGATGTTACTAGAACAGCATTAAAACATCAACTACCATATTTGTTTGCAATTGTAAAAATCATAGCTTTCTTGCCAAAAATGCTATATAAGTAACATCTTCCTCAGAATCTTTTTGGAATGAGACAGATCTATTAATTTTTTCTTGACTCCCGGAGAGCTCAACCTAACACTACTAGCATGCTTTAAGTGTAAATGTAGTTAACTGAATTCTTCAGTCTTATCCAAATTGAGGTATGGACATGCTTCTTGCCAATTCTGAGGAGGCAAAATTTATCAGTTTTGCAACTGTCAACAGAATAACCAAAGCCTTTTCTCCTGGGTGATGAAAAGCTTGATGTAAACCAAAATTAGCTACCAGTGGAAAAATTACTGATTATATCATTTCAAATATGTATACAGTAATGAAATACATATAGGCAGTAAAAGCATTTGTTGAGAGCCTATTGTGTACCTAATTCATTACTGTGTGCTATAAGATGCAAAAATTTTTAAGCCAATGCTGCTTCATGGTATAATCAGGCTAATTAAGAGTTAGGATATATGTGGGGGAAAAAACTGTGTGATACTGTTGGGTAGAATAAGTGTGATGTAGATGACCTTGGTGAAGGGTTTCTTACCTCATCCCTTACAAGAGCAAAGCCCAAGCAAAGTGCCCTGAAATTTATTTCATGCTACCTAAGAGGAATGAATGTTTAACATAACCCTGGTCCATTGAGATACCTATAATTCCCACAAAAAGTGAAACCTCGATGAATATCACATTGAGAAGGGCCAGCTCAACGAACGTGTTCCTTCTGAGTCCTGGAACACTTGGCCCTTAATAACCTGGATCCCAGTGGAGAGCAGACCACATGCAGCGAAACAAAGGGTGAATCCACGACAAGTAGGATTTTAAATGGAGTGACCTTTATTTGCATTTATGACATCTCTTCTAAGATGAGGCACAAAAAATTCTAAATAGGATAACTTAACTCCTGAAACATGCACCAAAGTTCTTTATGGCAGTGATTTTCGTTACTGATCTTCAGAGTTCCTGAATGACCTCTGAATAGAGGAATTCTTGCATTTTTATATGATTTTTATTGTGAAATATAACACAGAGAAAAGTGAACCAAAGCATAAATTATCACAAATCAAACACCCATGTAACTTCCATTTAGGTAGAGAAATAGAACATTGCCAGCACCCCAGAAGTTCCCTTTATGCCCTCTCCCAGTCACTTCACCCTGCCAAAGGTAACCACTGTCCTGAGTTTTATGATACTCATTTCCTTGATTTTCTTTATGATTTTAACAATTAAGCATGCATCCGTTCCCTGTTTCGTTTTGGTTTTTTTGCATTTATATAAATGGAATCATATTATGTTCTTCTGTGTCTGGTTTCTTTCACTCAACATAGTATTTATGAGCTTCATCCATATCGTTGCATGTAGTTGTAGTCCAATCATCTTCTTTGCCATGTAATATTCCAGTGAATGCATATACCAGAGTTTATCCATTCTACAATTAATGGACATTAAAGTTGTTGTGGATAAAGTTGCTGTGAACTTTCTTGCCTATGTCTCTAGCTGGACATGTAGATGAATTTCTGTTAAGTATCCACCTAAGAGTGGAATTTTTAGGTCATCAAGTATGCATGTGTTTAATAGATAATGAAATGCCAAACTATTTTCCAAAGGGATTGTACAAAATCTATTCTAGCAGTATATGAAAGTTCCCATTGCTCTGACAGGTTATTGTCATCTAGTTAGTTTTAGCTGTTATATACCATTATCTTAATGTGGTTTTAATTTGCATTTCCCTGATTACTAATGAGATTGAGTGCCTTTTTTGTGTGTTTGTTGGCCATTTGGATATCACCATTTGTGAATGTGTAATGAAGATAAATCTCTATTACCTTCTAGAAGCCTTATTGTTTTTCCTGTCACATTTATACCTACAGTTCACTTGGAATTGATTTTTGTTTGTGTGGTAGAAATCGGGTTTCTTTTTTTTCCATGAGTATCCAACTGTCTCAGCACCACTTGTTGAAAAGATGTTGTTCTACATTGCCACCTTTGTCGTAAATCAAGTGGCCATATAGCATTAGTTTATTTCTGGGCTCTGTCTTCTGTTCCATTGGTCTGTTTATCTACCTTATGCCAGTATCGCACTGTCTTAACTATTGTGTATTCTTTTAGATCTTCTACATACAATTATATCGTTTGTGAATAGTAACAGTTGATTTCCTCCTCTCCAATCCTTCACCAGTACTTCACCTTTCCAATCCTTATACCTTATATTTCTTTTGCATTACCTAGCTGGCTAGGACCTCCAGTACAATATTGAATAGAACTGTAATATTGGTACCCTTATCTTGTTTCTGATTTCAAAGGGAAATCTCTCAACATTTCACCATTATTTGGAGGGGTTTCACCATTGTCTTGTTGGGTTTTTTTTAACAAACATTTTAGCAGATTAAGGAATTACCCTTCTAATCCTAGTTTGTGGAGAGTTTTTATCATGGATGGATATTGAGTTTTATCAGATTTTTTTCTGCATCTGTTTAGGTGATCATATGATTTTTCTCTTTTATTCTGTTGGTATGGTAAATTACCTGGATTGGTTTTCCACTGTTCAGCCTTGCAATGCCTGCATAAACCCAACCTGGTCATGATGTATTGGCCTTTTTATATACTACTGAATACAGAGTATTAAATTTTTTTTAAGATTTTATTCTATATTTGTAAGTAAGATTGATCTATTATTTTCCTTTTTCTAATAGGAGCATGTCAGGTTTTGCTGGCCTCATGAAACAAGCTAGTGAGACTCCTTTGTTTTCTAGTCTCAGGAAGAATTTGTGTAAGATTGTTATTTTTTCCTTAAATGTTTGTTAGAATTCACCAAAGAAACAATCTGAACCTAGGGTTTTCTTTATGAGAAGGTTTTTAGTTACAGATTAAATAGTTCAGTGCTATTCAGATTTTCCATTTCTACCTTTTCAGTTTTTGACAGTGTTTTTCTAGCAAATTGTCTACTTCATTTACATTTTCAAATTTATTGACATGAAGTTTTTCATAGTATCTTCTATTATCATTTTCATGTCTGTAGGGTCTTTGGTAATATCCCAATTTTCATTCCCAGCATTGGTTATTTTGCTCTCTCTTTTTGATCATTCTTCCTGGCATTTATCAATTTTATTACTTTTTTGGAAGACCAACTTTTGACTTTCTTGATCCTATTATATGTATGCTTTCTTTTTGTATTATTTTCTTTTTTTATTAATTCATTAGCAAAATGATATTCCTTGTCATTTCCTCTCTTCTACCTTTCTTTTTTCTAATTTCTTGAAATGAATGCTTCGCTTTTTGATTTCTCAGCCTCTTTTGTGTGTGTTTGTTTTCTGATATATGTGTCTGGGGCTATGAATTTCTCTCTAAGCAATTAACTTCATTTAAGTTTTGGGAACAGTATTTTCATTATTATTCAGTTCCATATAGTATCCATTTGTATTTGAAAAGAATATTCTCTCTTGTTTTGAGGTACATTGTTCCTCAAATACATTTTGTCTACTTATTTTGTCATTTATTGAAGTATGTTAAAATCTCCCACTGTTATTATGGATTTGTCGTTTTTCCTTGTACTGCTAATTTTTGCTTTCTATACTCTGAAGTGAGCCAGCCCTAGAGGTCTAGTGGTTAAGAGTTAGTGCTCTCACCCCCGTGGTCAGGGAACCACATCACCCATCTGTAGGTTGTCATACTGTGGCAACTGCATGTTGCTGTGATGCTGAAAGCTATGCCACCGGCACTTCAAATACCAGCAGTTTCACACATTGTGGACAGGTTTCAGCAGAGCTTCCAAACTTAGACAGACTTGGAAGAAGGACCTGGCCACCCACTTCTGAAAAAATTGGCTGTGGAAACGCTATGAATAGCAGTGGAGCATTGTCTGATACAGTGCCTGAAGGTGAGAGGATGGCACAAAAAGACCTGGCATGGTTGGCTCTGCTGTGCACAGGGTTGCTAGGAGTCAAAGTTGACTTAAGGGCCCTAACACAACAACAAAATACTTTAAAGCTATGTATTAGTTATGTCAAAATTAGTATATTTTCCTGATGAATCTAACCTTTTTTAATTATCAGATATCCCTCTTTGTTTCTAATAATGATTTTTGTCTTAAAGTTTAGCTACACCAGCTTGTGTGTGTGTGTGTGTGTGTGTGTGTGTATGCTCCTGTCCTTTAACTTTCAATCTTTTTGTATCCATATATTTTAGATATATCGCTTGTGAACAGCATTTAGGTATTTTTTTAAGCAGTCTGAGCATAGAATCTTGGATCATTTAGCCCATTTAAATTTAATTGACTTACCTGTAATATATTTGGTATAATGGCTACGAGCACTAGCCTCATTGCCAGACAGACTTGGGTTCAAATACTGGCTATACCATTGACCAGATGTGTTGTCTTGAGCTTGACACATTAATATCTCTGGGCTTGGTGCCTTTTCTATAAAATTGGGATAGTAATGACTGCTTCTCAGGGATATTAAAGCAAAAATATAGGAAATTATAAATGCTATTATAGAAGTGGGAATGAGGCTGATAATCCAGGTTGAAAGGAAATAAGTTTGAATGGATAATGTGAGACCAAATCGTGGGACCACTGGAAACTTAGCAGAAGAGTAAAGACTTGATCTGGTGGGAGCTATTATAAATTCTTGAGCAGGGGATTAGCATGACAAGCCTGGAAAGACCACTACTTTGGGATTCATTCTAAAGTGAAAGTCAGTCTATCAGATGTACCTGAGAACCTGTTGGCAGTTGTAAAAAGAAGCTGTCCCAGCAGATGATGAAAATCTAAAGAACTCTTACCAAAGAAGTTACTGTTTTTGAATGACAGGAATCTATTGAACTGTGGTTAGTTGTCTCTGCCGTAAAGGGCACTGAGTTAGCTCAGGAAGTGGAGGTGTTTAATATGAAAGTGGCTACAGGTGGCTCCATGTTCTGTTGCAGTACTATTCTATTTCAGGAATATCACAATCACACTATATAGGGTAAGGAGGAACAGGCTTCAAGTAGCCAAATCATTGGGGTAGAGTTGAAAGTACTTTATGTTCTCTTACTGCTCTGCTACTATCTTACTATGCAATCTAAAATTCTGTTTCTTGATTTCTTCATATTTTGGGTAGGAATAATTTATGGCATGCCTACTTCTCAGATGTATTGTAAATTGATAAATTTGCAACCATTTTGGAAACCAAAGTCAAAAGTCACTTTTAAATTATTATTTTCTTTGGAACATATAAAATCAAGATTTGATGTTCATCGGTTGACACTCTAAAGCAGTAGACTTTATAAGTTTTAAGTTTTTAAGTAAACTTAAACTTTTGGTCTCTAGGACTTCTTTATAATCTTAAAAACTGAGAACCCTGAAGAGCTTTTATTTATATCTACCTACCTATACCATATTAGAAATTAAAATTGAAAAATATTTAAAATATTTATCAATTTATTTTAAAATAATGAAAAACCAATACATATTAATATAAATAAAATATTTTTTAAAAAATAACTATATGTTCCAGGGAAAAAAAAGAATGGCATTCCTTTACATTTTTGCAAATCTCTTTAATCTCTATCTGGTGTAATAGAAGAAAGCTGGATTTTCATCTCCTCCTGAATTCCATATGTTGAGATATCACATGCCGTGTAACTACTGGAAAACTCCACTTTACGCTCATGAGAGAGTGAGAGTGGAAAAGACAAATAACATCTTAGTCTTATTATGAAAATAGTTTTGACCATGCTGACCCCCTGAAAGGGTTTCGAGGCCCCACAGAGTTTCCAGACCACATCTTGAGAACTGCTGCTCTAAAGTATTTCTATAGATGTCTGCTAAAACATTTGCTGGGTAAGCTCTAGATAACTGGATGCTAAAAGTATGCTATTAATGCTATTGCCACCAGGTAATGTGCAATGCCACTATTGATAAAGTTGTCAAAAATATTTAAGGCATAATTTCATATTTTGATACATTCTATATGAAATACATATTTTTTAATTTCACACAATCACATTTTGAAAGTGATTCCTATATTTTAAGATCAAATTTCCAAATCCATTTCATGTATAAACAGAAACACAGTTCTTATAAATGGGGTAGCTAAATTTAGTGTGACTTTTGTGACATAACATGATAGAAGTTACATTATAAAATCAGGCACACTCCCATTTTAGCCTTACAAACTTATTTTTATCATTGCATTTAGATCAGTGGCAAATAGTTAAAAAGGATGTCTTGGGCCACTTGTTCCCAAGGTGATTTTTTTTTTTAATGCTGTGGAGATCATAATTTGGAAATTGTTTATTCACAAATCCTAGTTCACCTCCAGGTTTCTTAGCCCGTTTATGTGTTGTGACCAACAGCGATCGAGCACCCAGGAGCAAGTGATATTCTCAAAGACAGGTCTTTTCTGTCCTAATTCAGGTATGATGGGAATTGTTTTTTCCCATTGATCAAAAGTATTCTTTGGGGGTAAAGAGATGAAATAAGTCTTTGAGTACACTAAGACTCCTCCAGAGCCCCAAAGAGAGCCAGGTTTGAGGCTGTTGTGGCAAAAGTCATTGGTCCCCAGGGGCCTATACTCAGCTCTGATTAAATCTGCCTTTGGCTACTTCAGGACTATAGACTCTTTCACAACTCCCTACTCTATACTCAGGAGAACTTACAGAGGAAGTAATTTGCCTGCTTAACTCTACCAAGTGGCTCTCAGCTTGCTATCTCTACTCACCATTTCCCATTATTTTCTTTTCTGAAAGGGAAGCTGACTTTGCTCCCCACTGGCTTAGGTTATGCTGTGAGAAAGCTACTGTGAGTATGTTAGGGTACATACACCTCTAATCATCATCCCATCCTTATCCATTACAGTCAAAGAAGCTTTCTGTCTAGTCTAACTGAACCATGGCACTACCTCCCACTCCCAGCAATCACATCTCCTTGGAGCCTGAAGAGGTATGAAAGCTACTTTGAATCAAATGTTTAAAATGACCTATTAACCGCCCCTGCAATGTTCCCACCACACCCCTAAATCTATTTAAAGGAGCTATATCTGTTTTTGAAATTTACTTTTGTAAATGTTGATATATTAAATGACTGTATTTTCGAGCAAAGATATATGGTAGCTTCTTCTCTTTTTTTCCTTATTTTATTTTATTTTTTTGGTAAGGAAAATTCACCCTGAGCTAACATCCATTGGCAGTCTTCCTCGTTTTGTTTTTGTTTTTTGCTTAAGGAATATTAGCCCTGAGCTAACACCTGGGCCAAGCTTCCCCCACTTTGTGTGTGGGATGCCTCCACAGCATGGCTGATGAGTGGAGTAGGCCCACACCAGGGATCTGAACTGGCGAACCTGGGCTGCCCAAGCAGAGTGCATGGAACCCCAACCACTTGGCCACAGGGCTGGCCCCTCTTTATTTTTTTAACATGCCTCCTCTTCTTATTTTTTTCTTTCTTTTAATCCTATCTTTTTTCTTTTCTATTTTTTCAACTTGAGTCAATATAATGCAGTGCTAGAGAGAGGTGAGAAAAGAAAGCATTCAGGGTCAATAAAATGAGCAACAAAATCAATCTATGAGCCAAGAGACAAAGTCATGGAAAGACGGCCAAGGCTAATACCAGGAGGTCCCCCTTGGAGAAGCCAAAGTGGAAAACACACCCCAAAATACAGCCCTGCATAGAATATCACTGAGAGCCAGACTGTAAGGCAGGAATGTGAGAACAGTCATTAGGAGGCCAACTAATTCTGCTAAAGGGAATCCTTTTTTAAATATGCTCTTTAAGGACATTCTCTGACCCTCTGAATATAGTCCTCAGAATATATCCTTGGTCCAGCTTGTTTTAAGCTTGTGTGCAAAACAATGGTGTGTTTGAAGTGTTAGATAATTTTTCATTTCTGTTTTGAAGGCATTTGAATATCAGGGACTGTGAGCACATTAATTTCTTATTTCTTAAATAAAAAAGCCAAAGCTACTGATCAAGAGTACTATTCTGATTTGCATGTATGGGGGAGGGTGGGCAGAGTTGAAATGCACATACCTGAAATTTTAATTATAGTCAGTTCTAACACTTTGTTTTTATGATTAGCCATAGGATCCATAAGCAGCTTTTAAGCACATCCATTTAATCACAGATCTGGTTAGAAGAGGTTACCTATGTAGAGCAGGGTCGCAGGATGAACCTTTGGAGAGCAGGCAGGAGGCTGGTAGAAGGGTGAACATCAAGAAACCTCCTACAGGGGAGCGGTGCACCAGCTGGGAAAACATGACACCAGATGCAATAATAATCATGAAGAGATATAGGCCCCATAGCAGCCAGGGGTTCTGCAAAAGGGAAGGAAAGATATTTGAGTGAATGAGCCACTTTGTATGCTAGGTCTGAGTGGTACTTATAAAGCACTACGGGTCAGAAAAATCAGCCTTCAGTGGCTACCCACTGACCTGCTCTTTTGCACCTTAGCTACAAATACATTTGTAGTCGTAGGAAGCACCATCCCAAGTTCTAACCACAATTTTCTAAAGACTACTCCATCACTGAAGGAGTTTATTATAATAAATCTGTGAATCTTCTGGCTCCCCAGCAGATCTTAAAATGTCAGAAAAAAAATTGCAGAAACTCAGACGTCAGGATGTGAATACATAAAATCGCCATCAAAATGTGTGAAAATTCAGTTTTACCTTATAAGAAATCATAAAATATAGGTTGATGACCAGTTATGCAACTTGCCTGAAATGAAAACGTATTTCAGCAAAATCACATTTTCCTTAGAACCAATCTGTGAGGACAACAAGTAAGCTCCTACTTCCCAGCTTTGAAGTGAAATTATTACAATTACCTTGTTTTATGGAAGAATATGATGTTTTGGATATGCATTCAAATAATCCAGTGCAGGTGGCAAGCAGGGGATGCAGCAAGAAGATTGGAAAATAAATCAAACAAAATTGGCTTTGTTAAAGCTGGGTGATGGCTACTTGGACATTCATCTACTCTCTACTTTTGTATATGTTTCAAATTTTCCATAATAATAAGTTTAATGATTATATTTAAATTTTTAACTTTGTCTCGTTTATTACTACTTCAAAAACGATCAGAGCAGACTGTAAAAGATCTGGAATGGATAGTAAAGTGTAAAGAAGGAGAAAAAAATCTGAGCATGCATGACCTTTCTCAATGCTTAAATATCAAATTTGCTAATAATGTCACTCCATAAATGTAAATTGATCAGTGGTCCTAATAGCCTTCTACTAGTCCTTAACTTTAATGCCATGATTTCTCCAGTATTGACTGAAACTGATATTACCCTACGTTTGTGAAAGTGAGAAATGATAAAAACAGCCATAAAACACATTGTGCTACTTAACCACCCAGCAGTTGTGATAATTGCAAGGTCAGGTCCAATGGTGAACCAACGTGAGCAAATAGATTCCTTAGAGTAATGAGTTTATCCCCCGTGATTTGAATGAACTCAGTCAGGGAACCAAGACATCATCAGGTCAATTACTGTCTGTGGTAGCTTTGCAAAACACCTTGAAAAAGCATGATGAGCGATTAACTGCCAACTGCAGAAACAGCAAGAGAGGTCATTTCTTCAACCTAACATAAAGGCAGTATTTCACATTTCAATTCGGTTGTGGTATATTATCCATTGCTGACTAACAAATCACCCCAAAATTTAGCAGCTTAAAACAATAAACATTTATTATCTCATGCCACTTCTGAGGGACAAGAACCCAGGAGCAGCTTAGGTAGGTGGTTCTCTCAGCATCTCTTAAGAAGTTGCAGTCAAGCTGTTTGTTGGCCAGAGCTGCAGTCATCTCAAGTCTTAACTGAAGCTGGAGAGTCTGCTTCCAGTTTCCCTCACAAGATTGTTACTAGACTCAGTTCCTTACCACAAGGGTCTCACCATAGGCTGCCTGAGTTTCCTCATGACATGGCAGCTGGTTTCCCACAGAGTAAGTGATCAGACGGAGAGAATGAGAAAGAGAAAGAAGAGAGCAAACGAGAGAGTCCCCGAGACAGAAGCTGTAGCCATTTATATCTAGTCTTGGAAGTAACGTACCATCATTTCTGCCTTATTCTGTTGGTCATACAGACCAACCATAGTACATCTTGGGAGGGGAGACATAAGGATGTGAATACCAGGAGGCAGGGATCGCTGGGGACCGTTTTTGGAGGCTGGCTACTACATGTAGGATAGAAGAAGAGAAATAACTCTTAAATATTAGAGATAAGCTATATGAAAATGGATTTGTAAGGGTGGTCTTTAAGTTTAGTATCATTGGACCCCAATCCATCTGGGATGGTTTAGTTACTGAGGTAAAGAGGGAGCCAAATAGTAACTAGCAGTCATTTAAAACTTTCAAAATACCTTAACACTGTAAATTTCTGTGTATAAAAGCAGAGTACCCCTATCAAGCACTCCAGCCAGGGAACTGCTGAGCTTATCTACATTCAGAGCTGAAGAGAACAGCAGCAGCAGTTTATCCACACCATTCCCAACTGGGGCCATGTGTTCCCTCTGCCAAAGCTCACTTCCTGGTTTCTAGTCCCATTCCTGGTGGACTTCAATCTGAGTTGGCACAAATGCTGTAGCCTGGCTATTTTGTTGATTTGTAATCTTAACCACCCCAACCAAAGAATCACGGTAGAAGAGAAAGAAAATACAGCATGTGTATTTTTGCCTTCAACAAACTTGAAGTCTCAACAAACGAAGAAAATCTTCCATACCTACAACTAGAGGCCTTGAAAAAAACATGAGAAACTTTATAAACTGGCAGTCCCTAGCTATCCCTAGGCCTCGGTTTATACCTATCAAGTTAAAAGTTATGCTTCAATCCCTTTCTCTGTATTCATCTCTAAATCCATACATATGTGTTGATTTTGTAGCACTGCTAGTTTTGAAAAGTATTTTAGGGTTTCCTACTATCCTTTCAGAATGCAAGTCATCATTGCAAATAACTTGACTCAATAACTTAATACTAATTGATGTGGGTAAACCATTGAAGTAATAGATAAATTCCACAGTCCACTCAGAGAATCATATTTTTTCAACTATGATGTTGATGAGATTATGATAAAGCATGTCTTCTATTGGCAAGTATATATCGTCTCATCAAAAATAGAGACTAATAACATACTCAAAAGTAGCTCTAAAATTGGTAAACTATGCAAACTAAAGAATGAATATTTAGGTATAGTATAAGGGAAAGAGAAAGATGAGTGACATCTTCTCACTCTCATGATAGCTATCTTGAAAGAAATAGCCTTTATAATAATTTTACTCCTTGGTAAAAGACTTAGTCATCTTTACAATCAGTTGAATAATAAATTAACTCTCTTTAGAAAGAGTTTGATGCATATGACCATTCATTCTGAGTCTAATAGTCACTATTAATCATTATCTCCATTCAATTCAAGAGTATACTCAATATCCTACAATTCCAAAGTACAAATTCCTTTTTGAGTCCTCTCTTGATGTTATCAGAACACGTGGAATTATATTGTTGTCAGGTATTGTCTTCTTGTCAAGATAATTCATTGGTATCTCTTCAAAGGAGATTTTTTTTTTGGTACCACACTAAAAAATAAAGTACCTACACTACATCCCCCCCAAAATTAAAATGAAACATTTGTTATTCTTTAACAGAGAATTAAATAGTTTAAGATGAAGAAATTCTCCCCTCTGTTTCAGTCTCTGAGTTGTTATGTTTATACAGCCAAATTGTATGCGGTTTTCTTTTTAGATTCACTTTAGCAGACACTTTTTCCCAGGGAAAAATAGTGCTGTTGATCATAGCAGTAGGTCTAATTCCTTTTTCATATGTTTATTTTTTAAGAACTCCCACAGACTGGCTTGGCCTTAACCATAAATAGAAGTTTATTCTGTATGATTTGTGTGTGTGTGTGACATAGGGGGCAATAAGGGTAGTGTAGGAAATAAATCTTATTTTATGCAAAGATGTGAAAGAAGCTTCAAATATTCTAGGTGATATCTCACCAGAGAATAAATGATTAAAATCAGATCCTTTCCTAAGAACAAGTTTTGTTAGGCGAGGAATAGAGATACCACAACACCACCAGGCACCTAGAAGGGGGTTAGGAGAGGTCAGGCAGAAAATACCTTCCTCCAAGATCAGTCATCTGTCCTCCTGTCCAACTTCTGTGTAGGGGCAGCTCACTCCAATGACATCCATAGGAATTAAAATGAATATATGCAAATATTCCTTCATCTTATGACTTCAAAACTATTGTCAACTCAGTAAAACTCTTTTCCTTATTTTTTCATTTAAAAAAGCTAATTTCACACTTACTATTGTATTTCAGGGAATTGTCCCTCATATGTAGACAAGACCTCTTGAGGCTAAATTACCTAAAATGAAGGATGGCCTTCATCTTATGAGGAAAGATGAGAGAAAGATAAATAAGAAATGAGATGCAATTTGAAATAGATATAAAGGTAAACAGAAAAGCATTCTTCAACTATACATATTACCAGGAGAGAGAGGAAAATCTCACACACACTCCCAAACAGGGAAGGAAAAGTGATTACAATCGACTATGTAAAGATAATTGTTTTTCTTTTTTTGATGGTTTCTGGATGGTGGTTGTTTTATCCCCAAATCTTATAAAATAATTTAGTTAGGTACAACAGTTGATCTTGATGAAATAGAGTAGAAAGCCAAACATTGGGCCAGGGGTGGAAATGACTGATGTATATTTTTAATTGCTGAATATATTTAGCATGAGGGCCTGATGGTATACATCTCACAATACTAGAGAGGGAGAAAAACCTCCTGCTGTTGTAATAATAACTCAGAACTGTGAGTCAGGAGACCTGGATTGAAGTTCTAATCGTACCACTTAAAAAGTGTATGACCTAGGAAAAACTTTTGCTCTCTTTCTTCACTTCCCTACCATTGTTTACCTTGTTTACCTTTTGGGTGGAGATTTTTATCCCTGTTTGCTTTTTGGGAAATCTTAGTCCCTATTTACATTGAGACATTGTTAGGATCAAATGAAATAATGCATATTAAAGTACTGTTCAAAGTTAAGAGTGCTGGAGCTGGCCCCGTGGCTGAGTGGTAAAGTTCACTTGCTCCTCCTCAGCAGCCAGGGGTTTGCCAGTTTGGGTTCTGGGCCTGGACCTACACACCCCTCATCAAGCCATGCTGTGGCGGCATCCTACATAGAAGAACTAGAAGAACTTACAACTAGGATACACAACTATGTACTGGGGCTTTGGGGAAAAAAAAAAAGAAGTTAAGATTCCTATAAAAATATCAGTATTCCTAAGTACATGTTGTCATTTGCCATTCTATTATATACCTTGGAAGAGAAATGAAACTTCCTAAAAATAACAATAGATTAAATGTAACACTTAATGCTAGAAAGAAGAGAAAGGAGAACCCCAGTTTAGTTCAGTTTTGACAGACATAAAAATACTAAAGCAAATCAATAAAGTAATATATTAATCTTTCAGGAAACTACCAATTCCTGCCTCAGATAGAAATTAATATGGTTTCTTGAAGAGAAATGACACCAAATAACTTCATTTTATGATATAATAACAGGCTGTCCACATAAGGGGGGAAAGAAACAGGTAAGTCTGCTTCAGCCACACTTCAAAGGCTCACAGATATTTAAATGACTGTAGAAAAACCAATAAAGATTTACATTCTATTTCACATTCCCTTTCTCAGTCTATGACTAATAATTGCTTATTGGTTTAGGCAAAATGATAAATAGGAAATTAAATATAAAATATTTTTTAAGTTGAAGATTCAATACAATTGTAAAGTATACACATGCACACACACACATGCACACACACACCAAAAAACCAAGTATAACATAATAGGAAGAACTGTTTACATTGAGAGTCCGGATTCCTACATTCCGCCCTAGAACTAATTAAGTTTGGTGGTTGTATCTCTGGTTCTGGTGCTCTACTGAGAGTTGGTTCAGCCCCACATACCTATTGGGCATTTTCTAGAGGCCTGTGGAATATTCTGCATTTTTCCCTTGGGGAGAAGAGAAAAGAAGAATGTAGATTGCAGGAATCTTCCACTTTGGAAATTTAGCTAGTTCCAGGTTTACCAATGTAAATTCTGTAGGATGCTAGTTCTTCTGGGGACAGGGCATATTTCTGTGGTTCTGCTGTAATAAATTTGGGAAATACTTCTCACTATAATTTTGCCCCCTTGAAAAGTCACATTGCCCATTAGCTTATTAAAGGTCCTGAAAATTCTTTGTAACCTTGTATAATACAGTGTGTTCACCCATGGAATGATTTTCCCTGTAACACCTATTTATATCCCTTTGAGATAAATTGGCTTAAATTATAAGGTCCTACAGAGCAAGTGCTCAAGATATGAATAACCCAGGCCAGCAGCCAAAGGACAGTGATTGTTGATGAATAATTCTGTGAATGGTGGTCCAAAGTGATCAGTCTGAAGTTTAAAGTATTAATGTCCTGGATGAAGGTCATGGGAGCATGTTTTTAACATTTGAATATGATACTAAAGTCAAATCTGTGTAAATAAAACTTTTTCTCTTAGCTATAAGATAAGTTTGGCCAAGCGGGCAGAATTGAACCTTTTAAAAAGACCTAAAAAGCTTATTGCACGCACACACACTCACATGTACACACATAAATTCAGTGTTTCCATGCATGGAAGCCATAATTGAGATGGGTGACCAAGGTTTGTGAGCCTGATAATTCCCTGGGTAAAAGAGGAATTCAGGGCCAGCCTAGTGGTGCAGCAGTTAAGTTTGCATGCTCCTCTTCAGCAGCCGGGGGTTCGCCAGTTTGGATCCCAGGCACGGACCTGCACACCGCTTATCAAGCCATGCTGTGGCAGGCATCCACATATAAAATAAAGGCAGATGGGCATGGTTGTTAGCTCAAGGCCAATCTTCCTCAGCAAAAAGAGGAGGATTGGCAGCAGATGTTGGCTCATGGCTAATCGTCCTCAAAAAAAAGAATAAGAATTCAAGATGATACTAAAACATTCAGCAAATGGTAGAGTAGAAGAAACAAGGAGTCTAGTACTTCTTAGGTAGGATGAAGGGAGGAGTGCAGATTTAGAAGAATGTTGTAAAAGGAAAGGAAGTGGTTTAACAATATCTCAGCACACAGAAAGAATCATCATGCTTCCAAATGTATTCCTATGTTTCTTATTTGAGAGGATGATGCCTGCTTGCTGTGATAGGAAAGTTGTATATGGTGGAGGATGAGAAGATTAGCAAATCTGTCTTTGATATTTAACTTGAATTGGCAACAGTATTAAGGCCAGAATGGAGTTCAGAAGTGGACAAAGTGTTATGTTTGTATAAAATGGACAGATTATCTCCTACCCCAAATTCCATGAATGATCCTCATTATCCTCTTTCAGATTTTTATCCAGAAAAAGAAAACAATCGTCTTTGTTCATTTATCCATTTTTTTAGAAAATGACCTTCTAGGACTGCATCTTTGGCATGTTCTGGGTGGGTGTAAGCATCCTGGGGGTGTTCAACAAATGATGATAAAGAAGCTTAGATGAAAAGCACAAAGTCAGGCAGAAAGTTAATAAGGTCCAATTCAGGATTCTTAATGCCTGAGTTTCCAGCAAAGCTAGATCTCGCTTGCACCACCTTTAAACTTTGTCTAGGTTTTTAAATATATTGGTTTTGTTTTCTTAAAATAATGTTCTCAAGTAGTTCTGTTAAGTATGGACTTGTAATGCCATCAAGTCTCATTGTGCTGAATTATCATGTGTTGAAATACCAAATATTTTGAAGATATGTACAGTCAAAGGCATGTTTTACTCTATTATCTCTCTCTTGGCTAGGGAAAAAGAGGATTTGCTGCAAATAGCAGGATTAGTGGATCACAAAATGAATTACTACTCACTCATGTTAAATCATGAACTTCTCATTACTGTCTTATGGTTTGTCATGCATAACATTTTTGGCAAGGCTGGCCTGAAATTTATGCAAGTTTCCAGTTATTATCATCCACAGGCCTTCGCAGGGCAGTGATGTCAGGTCACTTGATACATTCTTTAAGTTTACAATCAAAGTTCTGTATAATCTATAACTTGCATAGTAATTATTTCTGTAGTCTTCTCAATATATTCTAGAGTCGTGACTTCCAAGAGCTTGGATTGGCTGCATCTACAATAACTGCTTTCTTCAAATCTGCTGGTGCTGCCACTGTTCTCCCAGTCTCAGATAGAAACCCGAAAGCTCTCCTTGACTTGTCTCCTGTCCTTCCACTTCCATTCCGACCACCACCAAGTTACACCAGAAAAGGAATTGTCTTTTCCTCCCTGTTCCCACTACCATAGCCTATGCCAGGCCACATCTCCTCTCTCTTGGCCAATCTAACTTTCTCCAGGCTCTCTCTTTTGAATGACTTTTACATACATTCCTGCCAGAATAATCTTACTAAAGTACCTTTTGTAATACCCTCTAGCAAATCTGACTAGCCAGACCTCAGTGATCTCTACAAACAGGTACCTGCAGGTGCTTTTGGGCACCCTGAGGAGACACAGCTAAATCAGATGCAATAGTAAGGAATGGAATGTCATCGTCCAAAGTGTGTTTCCCACAGCACTAGTCTTGCAAGATTCTCCAGGGAAAAAAGAAAAAAACAAGGTTCTATGATTAAATAAATGTGGCAAGCCCTGGACACTGTCACTGCCTCTCCCAAAGAGTTACAAAACTCCTTAGTACACTAATGCCTTAGAGGAGTCCTGTGGTAAAGAAACTTATAGGAGCCCTGGGTATGAAACAAAGATTTCCCAATCATCAGGAGAAAAGTGCTGAATGAAACCTTCCAGCTGGGTAAGGTAGCTGAGGGGCTGTTGGAAAAGAAGAGAGGGCTAGGACCAAGGAGTAAGGGATTATCAATATTTAAGCATGGAGTGGAAAAAAGAGTGACCCAAGGGAAAACTAAGATAAACTGATCAGAGATGTACAAAGAAACCCAAAACAAAGTGGAAAAACTGGAGTGGAGGGAGAGGAGAGAATGTCAAGGAGGGATTGGCCAGAAACATCAGAGCCCCAGATGAAAACATTCAAGTGTCCCTGGATTTAGCAGTCAAGAGGTTATTAGGGACATTGGCAAGAGTATTATCAAGGGAATGTTGGAAGCAAGGAGAATTGGAGTGGATTGTGGCTGTGAAGAATTGGAGACAGTACGTGTAGACTAACCTTTTGAGAAATTTGACTGTGAAGTATTGGGAGTAACACAGGAAGGGATAAAGGACGGTTATTTTACTATGAGATTTGAAACTCATCATATGCTGAGGGAAAAGAGCCAAGCAGAGAGGAAAGGTTAAGATACAGGGGAATTGAAGAGAGAGGTGCTTGCTAAGGCTAGATAGGGAGGAGGGGATAAATCACAGGTGAGGTGGAATTAGCAGCAGACAGAAAGAGGGTGACCTTTTCTACTGGGCAGGAAAAAAAGAAGAAAAGACAGGCTAACAGAGATAGAAAGTTGTGGGTGGTGAGAAAGTTATTAATATTCATTGAGGACCTACTCTGTGCCAGGCACATTACCAAGTCATTTGCATAGGTTATCTCATTTAATCCCTACAGCAACCATTTAGGATAGGCACTAATATTACCCCAGTTTAACAGAGGAAGAAGCTGTAGTATGGAGAGAGAGTATCTTATCGTATAGTGGGGTCAGGATGCAAAATCAGGTAAAAAAAAAAAATCTCTTGCCTAATGAGTACTTTCTCGCAAGGAAGTTCTTCCTTAGTGTTCTCAATTTTTCAGAATGAAATAGGAGAGTGAACCAGGGAGGTGGCAAGGTAAGAGTATCTGAGAAACCAGGTGTTCACAATTGGAATAGCTGCAGAGAAGAGCGAGAAAGAGAGCTAACTAAGGACGCAGATGAGAGCCTCGCTAAAGTTGAGGAGCATGCGTTAGTAGAGATTTCAATTCCTATAGTTTGTGACACCCCACTCCCAGGCCCCCACCTGCTATGCCGGGGCCTAGATAAGAGGGCAGGGAAAAGACAGGTTGAGACTTGCAGGCTCTTTGAGAAGAGACGCACACATCATCAGAAGTGACCACCAGTAAAGGTGGTTTGCTCTCCTATAGATAGAAGCAAAGGGCTGTCGGGGAACAAAGGTCAGAGCAGGATTCACTCTGATTTAGGATATTGGAGAAATCTTAGGGTATGAGGGAAACCTAAACTAGGTCTTAGTGTATAAAGGTGAGCAAACTTCAAGCCTTATCTACTGAGAAATGAATTGACAGAGCACAAAAGGAAGAGCAAGTTTGGGAGAAAACCATAAGTTCCATTTTCAGACGTGGATTTTGAGATGCCTACAGTTTTACCATATAGAGATGTTTGGACTTGGAAGTTATCACCTAAAGGTAATAGTTCAAGATTTCACATATCAAGTTGCTGGCACAAAGAGAGAGTGAAAAGATGTCACAAAGCTATCTCACAATTTTGTCACAAATAAGAGCAAAAGCATAATATGGCCATCTGACATATGATCAGAGTTAATACAGTAGCACTCCTAAGCCTCAGAGCAGTGTTTTCTGGCAATGAAACCAAGATGAAAGAGAAGACACCTGGGATACCCTTAGGGCATGGAGTGGGCAGAGAGTTCCAGATGTAACTCTTAGGAGTGAGCAGAAGATTGCAAAAGAGGCCTAGGAAGGATTGAAGTTATGCAGAGGGTGACGGCACCTGCAGGAACTGCAAAATCGAAGTTCTCTTCTTTCGCAAGCTTTCCTGGTTTCAGCCGTGCAGGAAATTGCAGCAAAAATGTTCTGGGTTCAATAACAAGATCAAGGTGATTGAGCAAGGCCCGGAGGTACCAATGCTATCTTCTAACATTTTTTCCTAACCTCTTGTGCTGTCTTCATTGTACTTCACATACTGTGCTCTCCCAATCTCACTGACATTGCCTCACAAATCCCTTCTTACCCTAAAAGTCTATTTTAAATGTAAAGGAACCCAAAAGTAACAAATTTGTAATAGAAAATTATTTTACTGTTTTGTAGTAAGTTCCAAACCCCATGTATGTTTGTGCCTGGTTAAATCTTAGGCTTATATCTCAAAATTCAGATGTGCAGAGGCAACCAAAGAGTGTTTTAGGAACAGCCCCTGGAAGTAAGACTAGGCAAAAGCCGTCCCAACCATGGCTGGCAAGTGTGTAAGGACTTGCTGGTCAGGCACCCCTTCCTTTATCTACACTTATACTTATCCATGAACACAAACCTTTTTCATTGGATACCACTTGCCATAACTAAAAATTAGGTACGTCGATCCAGCCTCAACTCCATCTAAGAGAATACAGCTACCGGAACTCTTAGGTTCTAGTCCCAAACTCATTATTTGCTACCTGTGCTGTTGTAGGCTGGTCAACCTCTTGGAGCCTTATTTCTTCATCTGAAAAATAGGAATAATACCTGCTCCTTTTCTTCACTTGGTGGCACTGAGAATCAAACCAGATAGATATGGGAACATTCTTTTATAAGATGACTATCATGGTACAAAAATAAGGTATTGGTATAGTTATAATAATTTTATTAGTAGTAGTAATGATAATTGTTATTATTAATAACAGTAGTAAATACAAGAAGGAGTTTATTTTCACAAGTCTAATGGCATAACCCTGAGGGCTATATCTATAGTAGGATCTTAATGACCACTGAAAGGCCCATCCATCTGGTACATCACTAAGTTCAATAATAGGCAGGGAGAGAGACAGGGAGAAAGGTGGTAAAAAAAAAAAAAAAGAAAAAGTTGGGGGGGAGCCAGCCCTGTGGCACAGTGGTTAAGTTCGGCACACTCTGCTTTGGCAGCCCAGGTTCAGATTCCAGATGCAAACCTATACCTCTAGTCAGCCATGCTGTGGTGGTGACCCACATTTAAGTGGAGGAAGGTTGGCACAGATGCTAGCTCAGGGCTAATATTCCTCAACAAAAAGAAAGAAAGAAAGAAAGAAAGAGAACGGATGAGGAGGAAGAAAGAGCAGATGGACAGAAAAGGGCCAAAGGGAGCAAGAAAAGTAGGACAGATGAGAAGGGAAGGCCTCCTTCACTACCTTTCTTTGGCCTCCTGAAACTCCCTTTATTACAGTTACCAAGAGGTGGCTTTCAGAAAGGATTTTTCCCTAAGAGGTCATTGAAATCATTAACTGAACTGGATAATCTACTAATCCATCGTGTTTTGAATAGGTTCCGGTCTTCACACATGGCCCTTGGAGAAGGAGATACTGAAGAAAACAGTTTTAAGGGCAAAAAATAAGAATTTTAAAAATGAGCAAGGAAATAATCTGGCTCAGTGGTGATCCACTATTTTGCATGAGACCCAACCTGGGGGAAAAATGTTTATGGCTGCATTTTTTTAAACTCTAAATGAAATATTTTTCTTTTATGAGGCCCCTTGGGGAAAATGTGTATATTTTTACAATATATATTACCTATCTATTAAATAGAAAAATGTGAGTGAGCAAATTGGCACAGCTTCTTGGGCGTGTAGTTGTTAATATCTGGACAAGGCTGAAAAGTAGCAAAGCAGATGTTTTTATTTTGATTAACAGCACAGGGGAACTGGCATGGTGAGGGTGGTTGGAGTTCAGAAAAGGAGAAGAGGGGAAACAAACAAATGCATCAAATAGTTATTGAAAAATTCAAATTTTCCTCTCTTTGGAAGCAACTCAAATTTCAACTTTTGTGGGATCTCATAGATTTTTTTGGTGGTGGTGGATGCAGAAAAACACCTTAAAACATACCCAGGCTGACCCATAGAGGAGCAAGACCCATTCCTTCCTTCTTTCTCTGCCTCTCTGTCTCTACATCTCTCTCTCTACACACACACACACACACATACATATCATTAATAGTTTCTGAGGCTTATTTTTAATTTATTTTTGTTTCTCATGTATAAAACCCTAAGATTATACTTCCTCTCTTTATGTGTTAATGGAAGAAGGTTTAGGTGCAATGTTAAGGAAGTTAAATTAATAACCATTTACCTGCTAAGTGAAGCAAAAAGTCTGGCCCTGGGATCAATAGTTTATGCTTTCTTGTCATTTGAATTATGTGGGTAAGTGAGGGTATATATATATATATACATTTACATACATACATACATATATATATATATATATATATATATATATATATACATATATATGAAAAGCAATAGATTGGTGAAACTGAAGCAAGGCTGCACATTTAGAGAGAGCCAAGACACTTGCCTGAAAATGAAAAGGGAACTGAACTGGCTTCAGCTGAAATCCCAGCAATCATGTCAGACAACACTCTGCCCTTTCAGCTGAAAAAATGAGAAATGGAAGGGCAAAACGAGGGTCCTCCTTGACTGTCCCAAATATCTGTAGGATAATTAACATGCCCGCCACCCTGCTTGATAAGAGCCCCCTGCTCCACTCCGTTTGAATAGAAGGCAGGATCCTTTCAAACAGTAGAAATAGGGGGATAAGGAGATTTTAAATATATATATATATAATGTTCTTTTCTGATTATAGTAATTCATGAGAAAAATTTTTTTAACTTTTAAAATTAATGTTCACTGTAGAAAAATTGGGATGTACAAAAAATGATAAGGAAGAAAATAAAAATAGTTTATAATTCCTCCACCCTGAGTGATGTGATGATAATACGTTGTTGATTTCCTTCCTAGTATTTTTTTTTTCTTTAATGCTAGACTATCTTTGCTTAGTACAAGAAAAATACTGTCATTTGATGCTTTCATCACTGCTGGACAAGAAATGAATAAAAAATACAAAAGTAAAAGAAACAATAATTGTACCCAGTCGAACTGTGGGAAGCTGTACCAGCCTCCAGAATTAAGTATTCAAAGACAGAAAGCAGTTGTGAGAAACCAGCAGTGTGGAGCGGAAAGAACACACAGAAGATTCTGTCCCAGTACTGTCTGACTTTTACCTCGCTCATGACCTTAGGAACATCATTTTCCTTGTCTAGACTTCATTTTCTTCATCTTTAAAATAGGGGACTGCAGCTCAGCAGTCCATAAATATTATAAGGTATAAGGTACTTTGTCCTGAGCTGGAGACCAGAGATGACAGGCAGGAAATGTCTAGTCTAATCTAGTGGATTTTGCAACTTAGAAGTAAAATTCAGGTAAACTTTTGTGATGTCCCTGAAATGCACCCTGAAACTTAAAAGAAGATAATTTGTAAATTCTTGGTTTAGTGGAGTGGACAAGATGCTACCCAAAGTTCCTCAGGCTCTGAAATACTGTAATGCAGTGTCACCAGAAGTCAAGTGCATCTTTCAGATACCACCCTAAACCAGCATTGACCATTCTCATGCTGAGAGCAAGCAGTAAATTTGTTGAGGGTCTCAGAGAACCCCACTTTCAAAGCAAATGGAAGCCAGGCTAAATGTTCTGTCAATTCAATTGTCATTATATATTTCCTAAATACCAAAGGCCAGCCTTTCAAAAGTTGGGCAGTAAAAATCTATGCTTACTCCAAACCTTTCTCCTGATCCTTCGAAGTCTCCTCAGCCAGTTTTTCCTTAATCTAGGAATTCAGTGACTTTGAATTTTCTCTTCCATTCATATGAAAATCTTTTGGAAAGTGGTAGATATGAGTCATTTACAGCTTAGTGTGTTTGTCCCAAGGATATTTGTAAAATTTTTATATACAATTATTTAATAAAAGATTTTTCTTCCTGTGGAAGGAATTTCATATATCAATGAGTAGGTAGAAAAGGTGTATTTAGAAGCAAGACAAAAGGATCTTCTTCAGTTCCCTACATTCATACCAGATTTGGGGAGCCTTTGTCCAAGAGTCTTCCAAATTCTGAAATACTCTGGATTATGTCTCTAACATGGGTCGTTCCCCAAACTTCACTAACAAGGACCTCTTCTTCCCTCACCCCTTTACTTGGAGCTACATTTGAACATAGTTTTAACTTTTGAACAATTTACAGAAAGACCATCCCAATTACTTTAAGACCTAAAAGAAACATAGTATCAAAGAACCATTTCAGGAGGTGGAGAAGAGATTGTTTGCTTCTTTCTGTTTTTGTAGTGAGGCTGAAAGAATTTAGGGGGGGTTTCTCAATTTTAATGAATTACAAATTGAATTAACATATTTACAAATAAATGATTCTTCTAGATCAGTACTGTCCAACAGAACTTCTGTGATGATGGAAATGCTCCATAACTGCACTCTCCAATAGGTACCCACTAGCCCTGTGTGGTTATTGTGCACTTGAAATGCGGCACTTGAAATTCAGAAAGTGCATTTTCAATTTTTATTTAATTTTCATTAATTTAAATTTAAATAGCCACATGTGGCTAATGGATACTGTATTAGACAGCACAATTCTAGATGATTCTTTGTGGAAGCTGGTTGGGTGCCAAATACACTATTCTGACCCTGACAAGGGAACTCCACCCAAGATGAATATGTCTTTAGAATTTCAGATCTATTGTAATTACATTAATTGCCAAGTCAAAGGCAGTTGCTATTGACAAATCAAAAACTCTACAGAATTGCCATGGAAACCCTAATGGAGAAACACAGGGCAAACCAGTATATTGCTATTTGACTAGACTCAGATGGGTCTGAGCCTATCCCTCAAAGCAATCCAAATAAAGCCAACTTAATACTTTTATTTTTCCTTAAAATTGTGTCTACTGGGAGTTTTTCATGTTTCTGTGTCAACCTTTGTTACAGGATACCTTGAAAAGTTCCCCTGTAACCAAAGATTCCCCTGAAATCACAGTTTGTTCTGACTAATGGAATTAGGAGACTATGACTATTGTCTGTTGTTCTTAAGCAAGACCTTTGGGCCACCTCCAAATAGGGAGCTTAAATATCTGTTTTCCATAGAAGGAAAATTATACAGTGTCTAAAAGCCCTTTGTTGAAAATTTGTTTTTTTATAATTATGTGTTTATCTTAAGAGCTCTTTGTCAAAAATCCCTCTTTGAGAATTATGCATGCTGACTACTTTGATGTGAGTTTCTATCAAAAAAAGAAAAGATGAGGGAAAGCTTCCCCATCAGTGTTTCAAATAAATTAAGAAGATTATAATGAGATGTTACCACCGGCCCTTAGTTGAAACATTAAGGGGATCCAACCATTGCCCCTGTCTCTTTGGGAACAGTTAAGCTTGCCAGGGCCTCAGTTACCTGTTACTTGTAGCCCAAAGCCCATTGAGCTCCACTAGCTGTAGAGGCCACTGTCTGCAAGAGCAGATATTCATGGAGATCCCTGGCCAGCCTCGCCATACCTATCTTATTGCCACATGGAAAGATAAAATTTGTTAGAAGTTATAAAATTATATTTATTTCTAAGATTAAAAAAATATTTTTTTTCCCTGGCTATAAAAGACTAAGGAGCCTGGAAAGGAGGCCTGAGGCTTGGCTGCCGTGAGGGCCCTAGGAGGCCGGGGATGGAGAAACTTAGGTGAACCCAAGTCCTTGGCAAGGCTGCTGTGTTTCCTATGTTGTGAGGAAAGTTGGGAAACTGAGGACTTTAGTGAAGGGAGAATCCTTGTTTTAGACAACAATAGCTGCTGGTATGAATAAAAACCGATGACGGAAATCACTTCCTAGTCAGGAGCCCAGAGAGAGGAATCCACATTTGGATCCTGTCTCAGTTTAAGATTGAAATGTAGCAGAAAAGACTCCCTAATTGCCCTCAATAATTGGCTTGCTTGCTTTTCTTTCCCTACCTAAATCCATATAAGTTTCTGGGCCTTGCTTTCCCTACCACTTTAAACTAAAAATTACACTTACAGCACATGTTATATAATCCCCTTACTTTAAAACTGAGAAAACAAAGACATAGACTCGTCAAGGGTCAACTATTGTTACTAGAACTCCTGGTGCAGAGCTTACTTCATATGCCACAAAGTTCCTGTTTCCACAGCAGTAACCAAGCCCCTATCTGTTCCCTGTTTCCTTCTCCTTTCTGTAATGAAATGATAGGAGCTTGGTGCTCTACATTGTGCTGAGCATGGATAGCCCTCAGGATCTTGGGACAGCCCTGTCTTACACTTTGTCGTACTTATGCTTCAATTCAACAAATATTTACTAAATGACTGCAAGGTCCGAGCCTTGTACTAGGTGTTGCTCCAGCAGATAAGACCCTCAAACACAGTTGCAGCTAAAATTCATTCTAAAGAGTTATTTCATCTCCACCCAAAACAGGAAGCCCTGGGGAACTCGTACCAATATATCTTTCTAACGCAGTACAGCTAATCCATATTCACTCATCTTTCTTTTCTTTCTAGCTGGTTATGGATTTCCTCTTTCCTCTTACATCTTCTTAGCATCCTTGCCTGTTGTCTTTGTTAAAGTTGAACACAAGGTTCTGGGAAAGAAGTGAGAAAGCCTAGCGTGTGACCCCACAAGCCAAATCTTGCACAGTTTCCGTATATGGGGATTAGGAAAAGAATGATTGATTCTTGAAGTTTTGGTCTGACTTTGGGAGGGTGAGGATTCTGGCATGAAGGAAAAGAGAACGTAACTAAAAACAGTGCAGAATAGTTAATATAAAATCTGGTCCCTGCTTACAGAGATAATCGGATCCCTCTCACTGCTATGGAACACACATACAAACACACACTGATCTGGTTAAGCCACGCTCTCACTTCAGATCATGCCCTCCTTCTCCCAACCTTTCTTCTGGACTCTCTCCACTGCTCTGTCTCCACCCTAGTTCAAGTCACCCTCGTTTCTTTGCCCAGACTCTAGGCAGGCTTCAATAACCTGCTGACTGGCATTTCCACACCTATATTTGTCTCATTTTGATCCTTTCTCCATTCTGCACTTAGAATGACCTTTCAAAAATGTGTCGCTTCCTGGTGTGCAAGGGTAATGACCCACATCATGAGTGGCGCCTACAAGGCCATGCACAAAGAAGCTTTCCTCCACCTCCTTTACCTTCTCACTCTGTGGGCCACCCACACTGGTGCTACCACCAGCCTTGTTTCCCTCTGCCCTCAGCCCTAACCCCAGCCCCTGCACCCCTAGTTTTCCTTCAGAGCTTAGCTCAAATGTCACTTCTTCAAGGACAAATTCCCTAATACGCCAGACTAAGTGAGAGCGCCCATCAGAAGTTCCCTAGCATCTCGCACTTCTTCACAATGCTTATTACAGTTGCAATTAGATAATTAGTTGTTGTTTAAAGACTGTCTCCCTAGTCAGAATATAAATTTAGTGAAGTCGGAGACCGTGGCTGTGTTGTTCACTGCTCTATCTCCAGCATCGATCACAGTGCGCAGCACAAGGGGGGAATCATTAAATATTTGTTGAGTGAATGGCCACACTCATGTTCTAGAGATGCACGCAGCCCCTCCCAATACACTGGTTCTGGAGCAGAGAGTACCTATTCTGTTCTTACTGTATGCTATTCTTTGAATTTTGATTTGGCTTGATTATTTTTATCCGCTGTGATTTTACACTTTATTTCCAAAAGATGAGAAAGAACTCTTAGATGGAATTGCAGCTGGCAGTTGCAGCCACATCAGTGTTCTCAGAATACACCCTGTCCTTTCCCATTTCCTTTCTATACTGAAACCACCAACAGTTTTGGGTGACAAGTCTTGAATTCTGATTCTCAGTCAGCTGAAGTCAGGTCCCTCAAGGATCCCATCACATGCCGCTTTCTCTCTGAAAGCCTATTCTTGTCAGACCTGCTCTTCTCTTGCCAAAGGATTTCATTTTCACCCATGGAGCAGTGATATTCTGGCTTTTTATTATAGTCTTTTGATACCCATCCACCTAACCTAAACTCTGTGCTTTCTGAGGGCAGGTACATTGAACTAATATAGTGCCTAAATCGTCTTTGTATCTCAGCATCTAACACAATGTTAGGTATTTATTAAACTAAATTGATTTTCCCACCAATATAATACCAGAATGACTGGGGCAAAGTCCTTTAGTCTTCTCAGTTCCATTCATCAATTTCATCATTTATTCTCTTTCGCTTTCATAAAGAACTACAGAGAACAGAGACATCCTGTTCTCTTTGCCCTTCCTATGAAAGCTTCCCAAGATTACTGGAGAAGAAGAAAGGAGAGGCTTATAAAAACATAGAAAAAAACAAATAATGCCAATAAATGCATACATTGGGTATGAGGCATGTTTAAAGGCCCAAAGTTCTTCCTCAAATCAAATGATAAGAAGTTTAAAACGCCACAGGCATCTGCTAAACTGGTAACTCAAAAAAAGAAGGAAAAGAAATAGCCCATGTGCTGACAAATGGAACATGCCCTATTGTTAATTCTTAGAAGAAGGACGATGCACATTTTATGCTTTGTAGTGGAAATCATCCTCTCTAATGTGTAAACATCTAAAGTGATATATTCACTGAAAGTAAACATATAGACCTGGAAATTGGGAATTAGGTTCTAATCCCATTTCTGCCCCTATCTAGGAGGGTGACTTGGGCAAATCAGGTTACTATCTATAGTTAGTTGCGTTGCATGTGAGGCTTCATGTTACAGATTTTAAAATAGAAAGCCTGCTAAAGGAACTTCCTTTTATTTAAACTAATCCTCATGGGGGCCAGCCTGGTGGTGTAGTGGTTAAGTTCACAGGCTCTGCTTCAGCAGCCTGGGGTTCATGGGTTCAGGTGCCAGGCGTGAACCTAGCGCCACTCGTCAGCCATGCTGTGGTGGCATCCCACATACAAAATAGAGGAAGATTGACACAGACGTTAGCTCAGTGACAATCTTCCTCAAGCAAAAAGAGGAAGATTGGCAACAGATATTAGCTCAGGGCCAATCTTCCTTACACAAAAAATAATAATAAATAAACCTGTCCTCACAGAACCACGTGTGGACTTGGGAAAGGATGCCGTCAGGCCATGACTGTCAGATGAGAAACTGGATTTTGCTATTATCAAAGATGTGATATCTAGGGAAGTAAATCTTTTTCAGATAAAACCTCTTCTTGCCAATTGCCAATTAATTTCCATTCAGGTGTTTCTTTTTTTCTTCAGTTCAACTGGTATTTATTAAAAGCCTACAACTCAGAAGAAATAACATAATATGGCAGAACCATCAATCAGGGAACTTATTCTGTAGATCTGCCTGTGCCACTACAAGCTTTGTGATCTTAGATGTTATAATGATAGTGACAGTTGTCACTTATGAAATCTACTCTCTGTCGATCAGCATCTGCTCACTGTGCCTGACACTTTACAAGTGTGATTTCCTTTAATTCTGACAAAACCCTTCGTGATAAGTGTTCTCAGCCTCATTTTACAGGTGACTAAACTGAAGTTCAGCGAAGTTAAGTAACTTGCCCCAGGTCACATAGCTAGTACAGTAAGTGAGATTTCAAAGTCCTTACTTTTTCCACCGACTGAATTCTTTAGACCTCAATTTTTTCCTTCTGTAAAATTAAGGAATTTAATTACGTGACCTCCAGGGATGATATTAAAGAAATTTAACTGATTTGTTGACTTTTTATTGTGGAAAACTTCATACTTGCACAGAGTAGAGAGACTAGCACAATAATCTAAGCTTTTTTTTCAGGGTTTTTGTGTTTTTTTTTTTGTCGTAAGGGTATATCCCACTAGGGGTCAAATTACACAAATTACTGTGTTTTAATATCACTGAAACTCAAAATATTAAACAACCAGTTGGAACCAATCAGCCCCTACTGTGCCATCATCTGCCCCTTTAGTTGCTGGACTGTGGAGAGGTGGGAGGAGGGCACTGTCTCAGGGCAGCAGCAGTTCACCTACCCCCATAGAATTGTTCCAACGTTTTAAAAACTGGGCATACCATACCCTGCATCCTGGCTGGTTTCAAGCCTTGGTATCTTTGAGTTCCCTTCTAGCTCCAACAGGAACCTACAGAGTCACTCAATTGATATACGTTTTCCTGCTTCGTTACCCTATTAGGCTTTATTTATATGTATATCTGAAAATTTAACTATAATACAAATGATTATTTTCCATGATTCTAGAATTTGGGCTAATAAGCAACAAAACTGAAATATGAGTTATGACTCTTAGGATATAAAATTAACAATATTTGAAACTAATATGATTACATCCCTAAAACAAAACAAACAAGAAAACCTTAGGTAGAATAAGCGAATTACGAGCACAAACTTGTAGGCCAAGCAGGCCTAAAAATCTATTATCATGGGGCCAGCTGCAGTGTTAGCAGGCTGAGATCAATTAGTAACTATAATGGAAGTTAAATATAATTAATTATACAATTTTCAGCTGTTTTACTTGAGTTCCACTAAAATTACTTAAGAATTACTTACTGTAATGGATGTCAGTGGTACTGCCTTCCCCAGGAGCTCTCTTTCTTGAGAACTGGTCTCCCCCTCTCCTGCTCCCATCCACATGGCTATAGGCAGAACTTTTCTCTACTTACATGACCCCACTCTCCTGGTCACACTTGATGGGTCCAGGGAGAGGCACCTGGCCCAAGCCAGTAGAATCAGAGGCATTCCTCTGGATTTTTCATACTGGAATCAAGAGAGTCGTTTAACATTGTCGTTAAAGGACAGTGACCCAAAGAGCTATTGGTGTCCATGTTTTCTTCTTTGCGGGAAAGTCCTGTCTGCAGTGAGAGCAGATGAAGCTGACATGCAGAGAGGAGCCGAGCCAACTGTCAAACGGAATTTTAATGTCAGTGAAGTTCCTGCATTTGTCCCTGAGGCCCAGCTGCAGGCTGGCCATCTCTTAGGTTTGTTTTTAACTCTTCCTTGGGATCCATAAGCCAATAATTTCTAATTTTTGCCAAAGCTAATTCAAATTAGATTTCTGTCACTTGCTGTCAAAAGAATCCCTACTTCATTAACAAAAGGAAATACACAGAATATATTTTCCATAAGTAATAGATTTATATTTGAGTAATGTCTGTTTTATTATACCATACGTAAATCTTCTCAGTTCCCCCACTATAAGCAATAAAAAAATTCAGAATCTTAATGGATTTTTGATTACATGATTTTTTTAAACTTAGATTTTCATAGTCTAGAATATGGTGGGAGAAGAACGTAAGTCTGGAAAAGTAAATTGAAATTAGAACACATAGGGCCTTAAATGTCATGTTAAGGAGTTTGGACGTTATCTTGTAGGAAGTGGGGATCCAATTGAAAAGACTTCAAGCAGGGAAGTGATATGTTTGGATCCTTAGGCTGTTTGGTGTCAACTGAGGAAAAATCTGCTACAACTTAAACAGCAGATATTTATTTGGGCAATTAGAATTGCAATTCAGGAGACACAGATTCAGGCAGAAAAGCAAAATGTGCTCCACGGAAGACAAAGGAGGCAAGGGTTTATAAAGGCAAAAAGAGATAAATTACCCAAGTTGTTTTGCAAAATTTGTGACTGGTGCTGGCAACAACTTTTACTTCTTGCCTATATGTGATTGATTGCTAAGGCTGTCTCTAAGGCAAAAAGATTTTATCTATGGGATAAGCATATTTCTTGAAAGGAGGTCAAGATGACCACAGTGAAGCATTGTTCAAAAGTTACAATCCATCTGGGCAGAGACGTGTTGTACGTGCATAAACCCCATTTTAGAAGCCTTGACGGGGCTGGCCCCGTGCCCCAGTGGTTAAGTTCACGTGCTCCGCTGCAAGGGGCCAGCGTTTCGTTGGTTCGAATCCTGGGCGCGGACATGGCACTGCTCATCAAACCACGCTGAGGCAGCATCCCACCTGCCACAACTAGAGGGACCCACAACGAAGAATATACAACTATGTACCGGAGGGCTTTGGGGAGAAAAAGGAAAAAATAAAATCTTAAAAAAAAAAAAAAAGAGAAGCCTTGACATACGTTACTCCACTTTGTTATCGCTGTCCAAATTGGATAGGTAATTCTGGTGGCAATGTAGAACTTCAAATAAAATGGGGAAAAGTTGGAAACAGTTTAGTAAGTCCTCATTCTGGAAATCTAATCACTTAAAGACTCTTCCTTATGTCTGAGGCCGAATTCATTGATGAGGGACTCACTGAGGAAAGTTACCCTGAAAATGGTTGGGAGAGGAAAGGATTCAAGCAACATTTCAAAGGTAGGCTTGGCACTACTTACTGACCACTTGGAACACGGAGAATGAAAGTGAGGAAATATAAAGCGACTGTGAATAGATGGCGATACCATCAACACAGGAGAAGGACGAGGAACAGATTTGAGAAAAAGACACCAATCTAACTGAGCATCACCTTTATGATCCATTTTAGCAGGTATGGTGCTATGTCCCCACGTGGCACGCACAGTCTCTGTCATTTCAAAGACAGCCCTAATATATCGTGGCAGGTTGTTTGTACTTTTTTGGAATTCCTACACAATGTAGGAGGCCAAGGAAATAATTAAACTCTGGAAACTTAGGATTCCTACTTGATATCTGACGAGGAAGGCATTAACTGTGGTTGTGTCATGCTGGTGTGTATTGGCCTGGTAGACGCCTTTGATTTAGATAAAAGAATAATTATAATTAAAAGAATAATTATAGCCAACCTAAAATTTTGTATATCAAGCATCATCAAGAATACCATCAGGGGTCGCCCCGTGGCCGAGTGGTCAAGTGGGAAGTCCGCGTCTGTGGCCCAGGATTTTGCCAGTTCAGATCCTGGGTGCAGATATGGCACCACTCATCACGCCATGCTGGGGCGGCATCCCACATGCCACAGCTGGAAGGACCCACAACTAAAAATATGCAACTGTGTACCGGGGGGCTTTGGGGAAAAAAAAAAGAAGGGGCTGGCCCCGTGGCCAAGTGGTTAAGTTCGCGCGCTCCGCTGCAGGCGGCCCAGTGTTTTGTTGGTTCGAATCCTGGGCGCGGACATGGCACTGCTCATCAGACCACGCTGAGGCAGCATCCCACATGCCACAACTAGAAGAACCCACAACGAAGAATACACAACTATGTACCAGGGGGCGTTGGGGAGAAAAAGGAAAAAATAAAAATCTTTAAAAAAAAAAAAAAAGAATACCATCAACTCATTGTCTACTCTGCTTTCCTCTGCCTTCATGATTAAACGTAGAGGAATTAAAACTTTATAGTGTGGGGCCGGCCCCATGGCCAAGTGGTTAGGTTCCCCACACTGTGCTTTGGAGGCCCAGGATTTCGCTGGTTCGGATCCTGGGCGTGGACATGGTGCCGCTCCTCAGGCCATGCTGAGGCAGCATCCCACATGCCACAACTGGAAGGACCCACAGCTAAAATATACAACTATGTACTGGGGGGATTGGGGGAGGAAAAGCAGGAAAAAAAAGCCTTATAGTGAAATAAAATTTAAAAGAAAGTGATAAAGTAATATGAAGCTCAGATTTTTTTTTTTGTTTATGAGGAAGATTAGCCCTGAGCTAACTGCTGCCAATCCTCCTCTTTTTTGCTGAGGAAGGCTGGCCCTGTGCTAACATCCATGCCCATCTTCCTCTACTTTATATGTGGGATGCCTACCACAGCATGGCAGGCCAAGTGGTGCCATCTCGTCACTGGGGATCTGAACTGGCGAACCCCAGGCCGCTGAAGTGGAACGTGTGCACTTAACCACTGCGCCACCAGGCTGGCCCCATGAAGCTCAGATTTTCAAAGTAAATTATTTCTACATTCAAAGCAATTGACCAAAAGGCCCATTTTTACTATACGTTCCCTGGAGAACTAAAGAGCTCTTGTCCACCAGATTTACAAAGCAAAATTATCAAATCCTAACAGTGTAACTTGTTCTATGTTAAAAACAGAATTAGACACAGTCCCAAGTTGCTCACTGCCATTTCAACATTTTTTCAAAAGTGCAAAATTCCAATTTGTGTATGGTGATTTTTCCAAAAGTAAAATCTCAGCAGTTCATAGACTTGTGAAGTAACTGACAACTTTGTAGTTCTGACAACTCTAATGAGCTGTGGGAAACATTAGTCAAATTCCATTTGGTTTGGTTTAGTTTCCTTATTTTAGCTCTGATCAAGAGAAATATAAAGCAAACTACATATGTAATTTTAAATTTTTTAGTCCACATTAAGAAAGTCAAAAGAAATGTGAAATTAATTTAAATAATATATTTTATTTAACCAAAATTTTCCAAACTATCACTTTAACATGCAATCAATATTTTAAAAACACTGATGAAATATGTTACTTTCTTTTTTCATACTAAGTCTTCAAAATCTGGTGTGTATTTTAGACTTACAGCACATCTCCATTCAGATGAGCTAAATTTCAAGTGCTCAGTTGCCACATGTGGCTAGTGACTACCACATTGGACTGTGCAGCCTTAGGTAAGGAAGGGTCACAGCTGGATACAACATCTTTCAAAAACTTAAGCTGCCTTTTCCTTAAATTACACAGTTAGTACAATGTGCTTAGCATATTGCTGGAAGGCCATTCCAAGTCTGAGGGGAAAAGTTTATATGATGCAAATTAAAAATATGCATTCAGGGGCCAGCCTGGTGGCACAGTGGTTAAGTTTGGACGTTCCACTTTGGCAGACTGGGGTTCGCGGGTTCGGATTCTGGGTGCAGACACGGCACCGCTTGGCAAGCCATGCTATGGCAGGCATCCCACATACAAAGTAGAGGAAGATGGGCACAGATGTTAGCTCAGGGCCAGTCTTCCTCAACAAAAGGAGGAGGATTGGCAGCAGATGTTAGCTCAGGGCTAGTCTTCCTCAAAAAAAAAAAATACATTCAAATATTTAATCATTTTTATTCTAGTGTCTACCCCTGCCATTCTGTTTTCCATGTTTTGAAGAATGGACAGTGCTGGTACTTTTCTGTCATGATGAGTTATGGATTAGATAACAGGGAAGAGTCCAATTGCCATTAAATGAAATTTATTCCCAGTTACAGAAGTAATGTGCTATTCCAGAGAGAGCACTAGTTTAAGAGGCAGACTTGATTTTTTATCCTGGCTATGCCACTAACTGTATGGCCTGGGACAAGTCAAGTCAATTCTTTGCACATTTTCTCATCTTTAAAGTGAGGATGGACTAGATTAGTAGCTTTCTAACCATACTCTGGGGACCCTAGGGACAAGGGAAGAGAGGAGAAAATAAGTGAGATTTTTGCTACACACCTACACACACACACACACACACACCCCACCAGATTCAACCACTTCAGGATCAAGTTTATCTGTTTTATGTATTAATTTTCAATATAAGCACCAAAGCTAATTAAAATTTTAAAGATTAGAATGAGGGAATTTAATCATCTTCGCTTTTCTTTTCAACAATATGGGATATAATATTCGCATCTTCTGGCCCATTTCAAGGTCCTTTCCCCTAGCTTTTTCTCCAACTTCCTTGTCACAAATCTTACTTCTCCCAAGTTGCTGGTCAAGTTACCAAACCATTAGCCACTGCTGACTCCAGGCAAACAGAACAAAGTGGTGTGTTATTTCAAATTCTGCCCATTGTGAGGATTGCCCTTTTCTCTTGTCTTTCTGGTATCTGAGTGACCTGAAAATGCTCGAGCTATCTACTTCAAGCCAGTAAGAGACATCTGTAATCCAGGGTTTTAATTTTTCCTCCTAAATTAATTGGTCATAGTGAATACTCCATGAGGCAATATATGTAAATTAGAGAGGGACAGCAGTCTGACAGGAGTAGGCAACGGGAGAATATGAGCAACTTGCTGATTAAACTTTCTTGCCTTCAGGGCCTGTCCAGGCCTAGTTCTATGTTTACCTTTCAACTTGAGCTGGGAGTCTTAACGCCTGGATCGTCGTGAGCAATTAAGATTGCAGTCACTTTGTGTCCCAGGGTTAGATGTTCCACTTGGACCCAGTAACAAAGTTCTAAAATCACAAAGGTTTCAAATACAATGGTTCATCCCTCACTTTAAAATCAAAGCTAAATATATTCTATATACCGGACCCTTGAAAATTTTCCACTCTCTAGATCTCACGTTTTTTTGAAGGTTTCAAAAATCTATAATACTTTTTACACTTTTGTCCCTGTTTGCCTAGTACTAACAATCTAGTGAGTCCATGTGATGTCCTAGAATGAGGAAATAAGCAAGCTTTCTGCTTAATTGTGGCCCAGAGCCTGAAAGGTGATATAATCCTGTGACAAGAAGGTGAAGCTATACTATTGTCCATACCAGATGAAAGCAAACTATTTCTGCTTCATTGTTCACAATTATCCCAATAAATGGCCTCGTGTCCCTTTGCATGACAGAAGGAAGATTCAAGTAGGCACTTCCTCAAGAGTACCCAGATTTCCTTAAACTGTGTCTGACAACTCATTCATATCTGGAAATTGGATAATGTATCTCTTTTCTAGACCTGAAGGTTTTTTGTTTGTTTACTTCTTTGATATATAAATCAAGTAGGACCTTAGTAGGATGCCCATCTATTTCAGTCCTAGGGACTCCATGACCAGCTAGTCACCTCGAAATACCTATGGGTCAGACAATTCTGATTTTCACACTGACCTTTTCAAGTTAGCCACATGCGAATGTTAAGTGCTGCTACTTGAACCATGCCATTCTGGAATCCTCCTATCTCTTGTAACTCTGTAAGCCAGATTCAACTCTAGCCACTTTCGCCATCATCCCTGGTCTACAGAAAACATTCTCCAAAGCACTTTCAAAGATGCTCACCCTCTCCTTATAAATTTGTTTCTCAAGGCCTTTGTAAGAATGTCTTCTGGACCTTTTTGAAAGATACAGTTGAGGTAGGTGGTTGGGTCAGAAATGATAAATCTACTCCAGCATTTCTGTCCCCTGAATTTTTTTAATTTGTTCTTTTGCATGTTACCAAAGAGATTTGCATCTCAACTTCATTTTGCATAGGTCACCATTGTGTCCAGATTTCAATCAACCTTTAGCAGAACAAACAGAATTATCCTCAGCCTCTCCTCTAGAACAGTTAATTCAGAATCTCTTGTGAACCGTGTTTGCAAAATCAGCCCAGTCTAAAATTGTGTCCTCCTCTTCTTCATTCAACATTTTTAAAATCTATTCTAACCCAAATTCCACAGATTAATGAGCAAAGTTCTTTAATTCCTTTGGTGCTTGAGCTGTCTCTTCCTGAATTTCACTTTGTAATTGGCCTCTTGAAGCATACTAGAATTTGACTCTAACTAAAGATCTGGAGATAGTGCAGGATGAGAGAGAAGGGCGTAAGAGAACTGGCCTCCTCTTATAAGGCAACTCCCTTAAACTAGAGCGCTTCAGTATCTTCAGGCAGAGGAGAAACAGCCTCACAGGCAGAGGGAGATACTGCTTTAGCTGGCAAGGGAGGCTCAGTGGAGTTTAGTGGTGGAAGTTCTCTGGATTCTCCAAATTCTCTCCTGTATAGCATTTTCATTTTAAAAATGTAACTCTTTCTGCATCAGCATCTTAACATATGTTCATATAAGACCCCAGGTAAGGAGGTGAATTCAACTGATTTGCAAGTCAGCAATCAGCAAGAACAAATATTAGCTTATAGTTACCTCAACCCTAGGGTTATGAGAGTTGATTTTAACAAATTCATTGTGGGTTTCATTACATGTTTTAAAATGAGAATCTGGAGATTTCCACTTTTCAATTTCTTCAACTGAAATAGCTAACCTCAGCACACAGCTCTTGCATTCCTCCTACTCTTCATGCTGTTCTATGGCATCAACAGTTAGGTCCTCCACAGTCTTGTCTTCAATGCCCACCTTAGACCTAACATTCACAGGCATTCATTTCTTCAACTGTTTCACCTATGGAAGCCTGTTCCATTGGCTTCCAGCGTCCCATCTCTGAATATTAATTGGGTTTTTATTATCTTTAAACATAATGAGTCTGGATAACTAGTCTCCTCATTTACCTAAGAGTCTGTTTTTTGTAACCAACTCCCCATTACCAGTACAAGTCAGGATTCATGGTTGCAAGCATTAGCAACCAACTGTAGGTAGCTTAAACAGAATGGAATTTGTTCAAGGCTACCAAGTAGCTCACAAAATCTATGGGAAAGTTGAAAACCAGGCTCAGGAAACAAATAGGAGCCAAAAGAGGCTGGCAACAAAAGCTTCAGCCAAGGACCTCTGTAGGAACAGTCTGGTTAGAATGCTGCCAGAACTTGGCCAAGAGCTGTTATAAGAAGAGTCTAGGCAGCATGCTGCCAGGGACACTGCCATCACCAGACCTTCTCTTCTCCTGGATTATTGACATCCTCACTCTCTCCGTAAATAACTTTCTGGTCCCTGCACCTTTGCATCACTCCTTCTGGATTCAATGTCAGAATCCCACTGAACAAACCTCAGTCATATGCTCAGGCCCTTGCTGTCTAGAAGAGGGAAGATCTGCCCTTCTTCGGTTTCCATAGTCGGAAAATTGTTGGAATGCTAGGTAAGCAAAACACACACACACACACACACACACATGCGTGCACACATGCACAGTCAAACCACCATACCTGGGTTTGTTTCTGGACTTGCTATTCTGTTTTATTGGTCTGTTTATTTCGTTGCCACCATGATACTGTTTTAATTTGGGCCATTTTATAATTTCTTTTAAAATCTGATAATTCAAATCCCCATCCCCCTCAAAATATTAAAAAAAATTTTCTTGACTCTTCTCAGCTTAACTTTTCTCAATGAATTTCAGAATTCTTTTATCTAGTTTCCAAGAATATCCCATTGGGATTTTGATTGGAATTGTATTATATTTATGCATACATTTGGGGAATAATTTAAAATGTTTATAATGTTGAGTCTTCTTATCCAAGAACATGGTATATCTCTCTATTTAAGTCTTTTGTATTCCTGGGTAGTTATATAGTTGTCTTCACATAGATTTGGCACACTTCTTACGTTTATGTTTTTGTTGTTAGGGTAGATAGAAATTGTTCCATTTTATTTTCTTTTAAAAGAGTTTTGGGGGCCAGCCCATTAGTGGTTAAGTTCACATGCTCCACTTCGGCAGCCCGTGGTTCACAAGTTTGGATCCCGGGTGCAGACCTATGCACCACTCATCACACCACACTGTGGCAGCATCCTACATACAAAATAGAGGAGGGTTGCCATAGATGTTAGCTCAGCGACAATCTTCCTCAAGCTAAAAAGAGGAAGATTGGCAACAGATGTTAGCCCAGGGCCAATCTTCCTCACCAAAAAATTTTTTTAAATTAAATAAATAAATAAATAAAACAGTTTCAAGGCCCTCCTTTTGGCTCAAGCAGAATCTTAACATTTTGTAACTTTACTATGCAAATAACTCTATGATTCTAATTTCCCTACTAAGCTATATGAATCATTGAGCTAAATTCTTCCTAGGTTTAGCCAGCTTCCATTACTGAATTAAATCTTATATTTTGTAGTATAAATTTGAATTTGAAAGTTAAAAGTAAGGTGTGTTTTTCAGGGGAGTAAATTCAGGAAAAAATAATCAGCAGATTTGGATAAATTGGAGGACGGTGGACGCTGCCCTAGTACTACAGTTCCCTCTAGTGGACACAAAGAAACATGGTCCTGTTTACACCGAGAATGACCCCAGTCTCTTCCACAGGCAATTAGAATCTGGAGGGGTTTTAGTGACCAACATCTCTGGCTTCCACATGAGGAAACTGAGGAACAAGAAGCAGAAATGATTGGCCCAAGTTCACATAGCCGACTCTAGGCTAAAATCCAAAATTTCTAACTCTCGTTTTTCTTCCTTTTTTCGCCACTTTCTGTCCTCCTTCCTTCTTTTTTAACACGTACTGTGCACCTGTCAATGAAGTAGGATACTCAGAATACAAATATAAAAAATATTTAGTCTTTGCCTTCAAGTCTAGTTTTCTTTCAAGCCTACTTCTTTTATCCATTCTCTAGGAATGAATTTGTTAGAGAATGACCAAACAACCGTCCAGGAAAGGTTCTCAGTCATCCACAAATCGACTCACAATGTGATTAATTAATTACTGAGATTTGACTGGAAAATACATCTGCAAATGTGGAAAGTGCCCTTGACCAGGTTCATGCCATTTCATGAAGAAAGAAGACTACATAGATACATAACTGTGAATTCTATTGCAAAAAAAGACAATAGGATATTGAAGGTGTTTGTGTGTGCTCACCACCTAATCCCAAACATTATCATTTGTGCATACTTCATTGAGCAAATCTTTATTGAGGACCGACATGCCAGGCATGTCCTAAGCACTGGGTTTAGTATGGTAAAGAGAACAGACAATGGTCCCATGATTTCTGCTCTCATAAAATTTACAATCTCCTTTTTGCGTGTGTATGTAATTCTCTAAATCCCAGGTAAACTGTTTTTCCCATTTCACTTTGGCAAGTCATATTTTTAGGTTATGGAAATCAGGGAGTATGCAAACATTTTCTAAAATTTCTCTGCTCCACCATAAGGGAAATAAATAATAAGGATTTGGGGCTAGACGGGACCGGAATTGAATCCCAACCCCACCATTTACAAGCTATTAGACAAACTGATTCGCTTCTCTGAGCCCCAGTTGCTTCTATAAAATGAAAATAATATGCATCCCTTGTGAGGGATGATGTTTTATCATTATTCTTATTAATACCTAAACAGAGACATTACTTCTTGAGTCAAAAGCATGAATTACATATACATATTCCTTTCCCTAAAGTGCAAAAAAAAAATTATCAAAGGAGAAGCATTAATATTGTTCACTTAGTTTCACCAAGAATGTCATTTTCCAGAACTGATACAGAAAAATATTCATGGCCATTGACATCTTAATTTTTAAAAAATAAGGTCAAATCCTCTAACAATGGATGCTACTACAACAGCACTTCTTTAAGGCTATTTTCTTCCATGGGTAAACATGGCCTTGCTCCACAGAAACAAAGCCCTGTTATTTCAGTTGTCATGAATAAATTTGCTATGACCATTGTTTATCTATAGAAGGGATCTTTTAGTAAATTGTATCTAAACTTATCACTCCGTCTATTTAATGGTTTGACAAAGGCAAGAATCATGTTTCACTCAGCTCTCGCAGTTCTCCGGACCCAGTGGTACCTTGCATAGAGTTAGAGCATGCTAAATGTGTACTAAGTGAGAAGACCAGCTTATTATGTGTTATTTGACATGTAAGCTGAGAGAGAAAATCCAACCTAAGTTATAGGTAAACTTATTTTGTTTTACCTGGAATTAGCAATTATCAAATCCTACTCCTATAACATTCCTGTTAGAAAAAAAAAAGTAGTTAAATTCCCCAATCTCTACTCAAACCAAAGCAAAGCTTCAAAAATACTTAGACACAGAGCGAAGGAATAGGGCAGCTGCAGGGAGGACTGGTATGTTTGCACAAGGTGTGCATACAGCAGGCCAACATCCTTTCTTTGTTGTAATAGTTCCTAAAGATTGCTCCACACACCAGTCCTATGAAAGCCCAGGTTTTCAAGGTCAAATAAGTTTGGGAAACTTTGCCCAGCATTTTCTTCTCTTGCAAGTTCACAGTGTACATTGGTAAATTAAAGGCTATCAGAAGTCCTGCCTAGAATGAAGGAAACTGCTTAAAACTGTTTTACCTTGCACTCCCCAAATTTATTTGACCAAAGTTTCACCTATAAACATCCTGCAGAACTAGTGGGTTCTATGGAACACACTGACTTGGGAAACTGCCCCGCTGTGTTCAAAGGATCTCTTTATCGTGTTAACTCACAAAAAAAACTCTGCGATTTCATCTCCAAATCCTGCAGGAATGAGAATGTGGTAATTTCCAGCAATGTTTTAACTATGGTAAAATGGCACCACTTTGAAGGTCCCAGAAAATTAACACAATTGAATTTTACTTATGTAAGAAGAGGTCAGTTTGAATCCAGGAGATGGCTCCCCAGCAACACCTGGAATGTTGTCCTAAAAACTGATAAACAGATATCCAAATCCTGTTTTGTATCCGGGAGGGACAGAGAGAAAGGGGAAAAAATGTAAAATTATCACCGCCAAATCTCACTGATGTTTCTTACAGTTTTCTTCAAATCGATATACAGTATCCATTTTCCTTTAACTCCATCTTGGAGCTTCCAGTTTATTTTTGCGTGTTTCTAATTCTCCTCTCTAGATGGCAGCACAGATGAAAAAATGCCAGAAAACCTTGGAGTGGGCCACCGTCAACAACAGCAAACAGCTATCAACAGCCCGCCCCCAACTCACCCTTCCTTTTTTTAGAAAAAAACAGACCCTAAGGTATGATGACTGGCACTTAATCGTCTCAAATAGATTTAATCGGTTATACGGGGATGGAAAGAATTAATGACAAACTGGTATCAGTGAATGAGGAAACTGACAACTTAGCAGCAGCTCTCCCATGCTAGTTGTGTTTTCTGTATCTTAAAGATAATGTCATCAATGTTCCTATGTTGTGCAGAGTGCCACTTAGCATGGTTATTTGCATCATTACGCTGGGCATCTGATACAGCCAAACTCCAAGGCACCTGGTTTGCTATAAATATTAGATTCATTTAAGATATATAACGATGCTATTTACTAACCCTTTTGTCAACTGATGCTTTGAACCTGCTGTAAAGTGATCGCACCATGTCACCAGATGCTGCACTGAAGCTGAGGAAGTTAGCATGAAGGTAACACTTCATTAAAAGCATGCAACTTACTGTGAAATTAATAATGCAAGAAAAACGGAGTGGAGCAGACTTAGAAGATCTTTATACTTTACGTCAAATCTCCACTAAGGATTTTTTAAAACCTTATTTTTCATGGTATCATTGAATATCTTTGTTAAACAGTAAAATGGGGTCTAACTAGCAAGATGTTCACAACAAAATCTGCTGACAGGGAGAACATAGGGAAGCTGGCCCCTTCAATGTATGGCATTTCAAGAGCTTACGAGTACTCCAAAGAAAACTAAGTTGTTCATGTGTAATGAACTGGACAAAAGCTAAAATGTGACCTGTGCCTTTTAAACAAACAAAAACGCTCACCATGGGGAGTAAAAATAAATATAGTACAATATAAACCAGCCTGAGGCCAAGTGGATTGTGGTTCATATTTAAGAAAAAATCAGTTTGCAATGTATCAGAGTTCTTTTTAAATTCTCTTTCTCTCTCTCTTTTTTAAATGAAATCAAACATTCCAGGAAATTACTCTACACACTACATCTTTCCTTGAAAGAGTACCTTTTCATATTCCTTGGGTTGAAATTAGTTAATTCTTTGGTGAGTCAGGCTATCTGCTTTTCCGAAAACAACTTCCGTTGCTCTAAAGTCACTGAATGCTTTTCCCTGGGCTCTAAGTTTAGAGACAAAACCAAGCCCTAAAATGAAGAGACCAAGAGGCACTGAGATAGTGCAGAATATGAGGGAGTGAAGGAAGCTGGGATAATGAGTGTCACCCAGCCACCGGCCTGCATGTATCTCAGGGGCCGTACCATCCCACACCATTCAGAGCTGCAGGCCAGCAGCACTCAGCTCTGAGCTTTTCCCTGGAGTCAAGACTCATCTCACTCCTTCCAGAGACCCAGGAGTCTTGGAGGTATGACACAACCAGGACAAAGCTGAATCCTGAGAGACCTGACCACTTAATTCTCCTGCATGTACGCAGCTGCCAAACCCACCGTGTCTCAGACCCTTGATATCCTTGATGCGTGCCCAAGAGGGAAGTGCTTTCAATGAGTTATCCCCTTATGAACACTCATCCCCAGACTTACTAAGCCTCCCATGCCTCCCTTTCCTCCTAAACTTTTCCTCTGTAACTTCCAGAATCCCATTCCATCATCAACAAAGTCCCTGATACCCCCAGCCTCTTCACTGAACATTCTTTAGCTTTTTAGCTCTAAGAAACTGGCTTTCCCTGTAAGCACACTGTTTCCTCGGCAGCCCTCACAATTGGAGGCTGCTGGGTCAGGCACTTTCTGTCACACACTGCCATTTCCATGGGTCTCAGTTCTCTGCTGTCTGAAACCCTGGCTACATAGCCATTATGTCACACTCTCTACCCCAGCTTTCATCTACTGATTGCCCGGTAATGCCCTTTGTTTATTGAAGACATTGGCAATGGGCCCACAGTATTCCTTTTCATTCCAAATTCTGCCAATAATCTGGCACATTTGGATGTCATGAGGCATACATGACCTCTCAGTTCCTTGATTTCATCTCTAATTACCTTCTCCATTCTGTTTCAATCACCCAATCCCACGACCACCCCCAGGCTTTATCATCCAGAAACCACAGCACCTTTGAACCCATAGCTTTCTATTCTAGTTCTTCTCATTTGGTTATTTTCACTCTATCAATTTTCCAAACTTGTTAAGACCTCTAGTCTTTCTGTTTTCTTCTTTCTCCTTATCTATCATCCATTTGCTGTCTCCTTTTCCTTCTCTACCCAGGAAGGATTCCGTGCTTTGTAATGTTGGCCTCTGGCCCGTGTCCTCAACTCCATTGTCCATTACTCTTCTGTTTCGTCTGCCTGACAAAACTTGGAAACATGTACCTTGAATCTACTTGTCTGATTTGGCCATTCCTTTACCTGGGCTGCTGGACACTGCTGGAGAAAACCGTAGTCACACAGATTGTGCTGCCCTAAATTCATGCTCAGCAACCTCAAATGGATCTTCATTGCTTCTGCAATCCTACCATATTCCCCTGACCTGCTTGCTTTCTTTCTGAGTCTCCAGAGCGGCTATTTCAAGAATTCTTCTCTCTTTCCAAACCTTCATACTTGCCTTCTTTACCATTCTCTAGAGGTGATTTTATTTCCCACTTACTGGGGGCGAGAGGAGGGGTGGTAGAAGTTATGAGTTGCAGGCAGCCTCCTTTTCCACGCCAACCTGCAAACTTATGTGCATCTTCACCTTCTCACCTCTTTCCTCAACTTTGCCTCTTGGTATAAAAGATGTTCCCTCTCCCATCAAAGGCCGATCTCTTGGCCCATCCTCTGGATTCCATCTCCTCCTGACTTTTCGTTGACCTCACTCTCAGTTATTCTTTCTCACTTTATTTATATAGTCAAGCTCTTCCTCTCTGCTGGCTCCTTCCTTCTCAAGTTAAAAAGAACACATTTTGGGGCCGGCCTGGTGGCATGGTGGTTAAGTTCTCACACTCCGCCTCGGCAGCACGGGGTTCTCAGGTTCAGGTCTTGGACACAGACCTACACACCACTTGTCAAGCCGTGCTGTGGCAGCATGCCACATACAAAATAGGGGAAGATTGGCACAGATGCTACCTTAGGGCCAATCTTCCTCACCAAAAAAAAAGAAAGAAAAAAGAAAAAAAAGCTGCATTCCCCTCCATCTACAGCCCTCTCTTCCTTTGCCAGCTAAACTTGGAAAACTTGTCTCTGCTCACCGCTTCAACTTTCCCACCTCCCACTCACTCTCTGAAATTGCTTTCTCCAAGGTAACGAGTGATCTCTCTGTAGCTAAATTCAAGGGACACTTTTCAGTTCTGTCTTTATTTGACCTTATGCAGCATTTGCCTTGTCCTCCTTCTTGGTAACTTCTCTTTCCTGTGTGTCTATGACACCATCTACATCCTCCCAGACATCTCTCTCTAGCCCAGACCTTTCTCTTGAGCTTCAGACCCAGATAGCTATCTTCTAGTCTGCACCACCTGTAGGTTCCATGGGCATCTTAAACTTAAACTGCACTCATTTCCTCTTCAAACCTTTACCTCTTCCTGAATTTCCCCTATGAGTGGCAAGCACCACCATGGACTCATTGATGCAACCAGAAACTTGTGCATCATCCTTGACTGCTTTGTTTTTACTACCTCTCATGTCCAATTGCAACACCATGAACTCTTTTTTTTTAATGAATTTTTTATTGAGGTGACATTGGTTTATAACATTATGCAAATTTCAGGTATACCTTATATTTCAATTTCCGTGTAGTACCATGAACTCTTGATTCTGTTTCTCCTATCCTTTTGCTTATCTCCTTCCTCTCTGCCACCATCAAGCCTTACCTAAACCACTGGTCTCCCTGTTTCCATTCTTCCTTTCAAACCGTTTCCCATACAGTAGCCATGTGATTGTAACAAACAAAGAATCTCACAGATACAAGAGTCCCCAAACACTCAGGTACGCAAAACTGAAACATCTTTTCCTAGAGTAAATTAAATGTCTGAATCTGAGCCTCCAGCCTTTTTCCTGCCAGACAGCTTAATTTAGATTCTCTCAAGTGAATTCAGTGATTTGTCTGAAACTGAGATTAAGTAAGTATTTCAGTTCAGAATTCGATTTCAGAACTTCCTTCCCCTCTTCTTGCCCCTTTCTTGGGTCTCCTTGGACTGGCTGCCCAAGGGAAGTGGAGAAGAATGTGGAGGTCCATATATGATTGGCTACATGTTGTGATGGAGTGGGAGCTCTCCATCTAGTCTCGTCTGGGGTGGTCCTAATGCTGATGGGAGCTGCTAATGCCATTGTTGTCCATCCTCTGGGCACAGGTACGGCCCAGTGTGCCCTCTAGGTTTTTGGACCCTGCTGGCTCTGATGGGTGGTCCTAGGCTGGCTGGGTACACATGCAGGTCCCATGTAGCTTCATCTCACAGACGGGCAGCCACAACCCCAGCAAGCAATCCAGGAACATCTCTTCATTTTGTCCAGCACATCTCCTTCCAAGTCAGGTCATTTCTTCTCCTCTCCCAGCACAGAGGGGAAAAATCAATTCACATTTACACATTTGTGTGAATTGTTTAATCTCATTGTTTTGATCTCTGACTAAAAGTGCAGAGCCCTTTGTATGTGAATTTTGTAATGTAGAGTCTGGGTCTCCTCAGCAGCAGACTATCTCCACAATAATTAACATGCTTTCCACTCTACTGACAAAAGAATCTGGTGGTGGTGTGTGTGTGTGTGTGTTGGTGGGGTCACAGGGTGCAAGTTGACAGCCCAGAGCCCAAGGAGAGAGCTGAGTAAAGAGAGTACATTCCATTAATACTTCACATATCATCCTGTCACATGCTCTTTCACAATCATAAATCAGATCATTCACCTGCTTAAAGCTGGTCCGTAGCTTCTCATTGCCCTTAGGATAAAGTGTAAACTTTTAAACTTGACTTAAAAGTTAAGATCTGTCCCAAGTTTACCTCTCCCACCTCATTACCCACAATTTGCCCTCTTCTTTCAGTTCCATGGGCTCACCATGCCCTCTCTTACCTCTGGACTTTCTTACATTCCTAGATTTTCTCCAACTTTTCCCTATACGTGGCTAATTCCTGCATATTCCTCAGGTTTCAGATTAAATTCCACCTCCCCAGGGAAGTCCTATTTGACCTCCCTCCTACCCCTGACTTTCATGTGTCCCTTCTATGCACTCCCATAACCTTTTAATGTCATAGCACTTATCATGTTTTAATTTTTTTAATTTATCTCTCTCCCAGTAGAGTATAAATGCTTTTAAGGCAAGACTGTGTCTGTCTTGATCCCTGTTCACCCTCCAACACCTACATGTGCTTGACACATGGTAGGTGCTCAATAAAGATTTGTCAAGTAAGAAATAAATGAATTAGTGAAGAAGAAATTGAATATGCAAGTCAGATATTAGCTTAGGAAGGATGAGTATAAGGATTATTACCTCTTGAGACTCTAACTAAGGTTAGAGACCAAAATTGGTATTGGCACTAGTCCACATAATTGTGTGATTTTCTTTAATAACTTGGGTTATTAATGGTAATATCCCAAGAAATGGGTGGTGGGAGAAATGGGAGAACATGGGTGGTGAATTGATCCAAGACATGGGATTTTCTGGAAAGATAGGGCAGAAGGATCAAGGGGTAAGGAGATTGATGATGCTATGAAAAAGTGTTCAAAGTAATGGACAATGGCATCTAAGCTCAATAGTTATAAAACTGAGCCAGGATGGTGCTGATAGATTGGCATGAGAGAGAGTACAAGAGGGGTCAATAAACTGGATGTTTTGATGTAGTGAAAAGCAAGTAAGAAAACTAGCATACTAAGAAACAGAAGATGTAGTACAGAGAAGGGTCATGCCAGATGCAGTGTTTGCAGGGAGTGGGAAGCCATGGACTACAGGACCTAAGAGGAAAACAAACCCTAGAAAGGAGAGGATTCCCTTATTCCTCTGAAACAAGAGGGAAGGAGAAGAGGAAATGTCTTGTTTAAATATCTCTTAGTAAAGAAGAAACAGAAAGAGGGTGTTCACATTGTAGAATCTTGATTTCTTCCGTTAAGCAAGATGGGAAAGCGATATGCAGCAGGCAGGGTTGGGGTGTGAGGGAAGTAGGAAAGATTTAGAAAAGGAGCTGTGAGGAATGTGGTAGGAACACACCTACCTTGACTGGAAAATCAGAGAATTGCCTGTTAGTAGTACTGAGAGCTCAGCTGGAGCCAGTCAGCTGACATGAGTTTGCATCAGTTAAATTTTCTCCAGCAGTATCTTCTGCTTTGGAGCAGAAACAGAAAGCACATGGTGGGTTTCATTCAGGAGTGGGGATTAGGAGGAAGGAATGGATGAAGGACCATGGGGATGAGGGCATCTATCAGGATTGTTGCTGAAACTGTCAGCACTGGTAAAAGGCTGCGGGAGGCAAGCGAGGGCTGCTGGGTCCTTGGCACCATGAGAACAGCAGTGGGTGAAGGAGCAGGGGTCACAATGAGGAGGACAAACAGAAAAGTTCAGTGGCCTTGATAAAAATTACGCCAGAATCTTCCAGATATTTTCTTCATAGAGTGAAAAGGTGAATGCCCCTTTAAATCATTAACTAAACTAGCATTCAGAGCTGAGCAGACTCTCCCAGGTTGGGCTGTTCTGCTTTGCCAAGAATTGATAAACTCCTGTGAACCCTCCAGGGCAGGTGAGGCATGATCCATCTTCCCTGTCTGGACAAGCTTGATCTGGCCTCCCTCCTCCTGCTGAAGCAGGCCTGAGGTATGTGCCATGATTCCGTGTCTTAGACTAATTATCACATTCCAGAATGTAGGACTCCTGCTGTTACAGCTTTTAGAGGGCCCTGCTCTGACCTCCCTGTCTGTGTCTCTCCCCACAAGGTGAGGAGACTGTGGGGCCACGGGGATGCACCCATTCAGAACCCACACTGATCCCTTCTAGACCACACTCTAGATACCTTGGACCACTTCAGAATTCCTTGCCCAAATGCTCCAGGCCCACTTTCAAAGGCCTGCCTACACTCCTTCTCAGTCTCATCCTCCCAAGGGCAGACCATGCCGTTGGTAGATGCACTCCTCAGCCTCAAGGAGGCCAAGGGGAGCCTCAGGGATGGGCACAGAGCATGGATGTGCGGCCTGGGATGTTAACACTCGTGCCTGAGACGCCCTTCTCAGCCAGAGCCAGGAATGAGAAGACAAGGGAGACAACTTCAGCCTGGGGTCCAACTCTCCCCACGCCTCCATGTCCCTGCGCAGAACTCCAAGGAGTCTAAGAATTACACATTCAAGTTTGGCCTTCAGGTCATTAGAAAGATAGAGTTATCAAGTTAGGAAATAGAACATATTTGATTTATAACTTTTACATAGTTAGGCACATGGAATACAGGCCTCCGTTTGTACTCTTGCCCTTGGTCCCACAAATGTTAGGAGCAGTCCTGGATCCTGCAATGTGTTATTTACCTGTTGTGAAGAATAACTCTTCAAAATTATTATTCTAAGTTTATTTAACATATAGTTAGGTCCAAATTGTATCCCAAGATGGCAAAAAATAAAAATTCGTTAAAAGTTCTACTGGGATTTCTAAAAAGTTTTGGTAGCCTAAGACCTTTTCCTGATTTTTGATATAGTTTGATGTTATTTGGTAGAGTATGTTTCCCTTTTTTATTAATTTCCGTATTTAAGCTGAATTTTCTTTTTTTTTTTTTAAGATTTTATTTTTCCTCTTTCTCCCCAAAGCCCCCCGGTACATAGTTGTGTGTTATTAGTTGTGGGTCCTTCTAGTTGTGGCATGTGGCGTGCCGCCTCAGCATGGCTTGATGAGTGGTGCCATGTCTGCGCCCAGGATCTGAACCGGCGAAGCCCTGGGCTGCCAAAGTGGAGCACACGAACTTAACCACTCGACCACGGGGCTGGCCCTAAGCTGAATTTTCTTAAAAAAACCTCTTAACCTACTGTGACATTCAAGGTACACAGCTGGGCCTTGTGAATAAGCCCCACCAAATAAATAAACATTGGAACATGTCTTCAGTACATCCATCTCAATCTTGAAGATGTTATCACACCTTTTTCGTATGTTCCAGACGCTTACTGATAGATTCAGTCTGACTGATGCTAGATTTGAGGGCTGTCCTGCAAATCCATGCATTATATCTTCATTCCTTCATTATCAGATCTTAATTAAAGGAGTAGAATCAGGTAAAGCTGGAATGTTTAGTCATTATACTATAGAGAAGGGAGGGGAGATAGCCTCTGGATTGCCTGACATGGCCCACTATTCTCATTCCATTCCACTTGCACCTTGACAAGCTCTCTACTACATCTTGAATCTCAGAATGGGAGATGACCTCTTGGGAGAGTCTTTGCTAAGACCCTTCCAATAGCAGGATACATTCTGCCAACAAATCTCAAAGTCTGATTGATGGATATCACGTTGAGAGGTGGGAGGCTCCGTTTCTAAAAGAGTCAGAAGAGAACATTGATGTAGGCTTGAGAAGACCCAAGTTCTTGACTCAGAGCTGTAATGAGATTGTTGCTTAAGTGATACAAGGCAAGTCATTTCACTTTTCTGTTCCAGAGCTTCTACTGCTGTAAAGTGTTGGCGGGGGGAGGGAAGGGGAGAGGAGAATTCATTTAGCATACCATTTTACAAAATTACTGAGCTGTGGAACCCTTTCCTTTTGCAGCAATGGGCAAAACTAATATTCTAAGGAACACTGTTTGGAAGAAGTTAGACTAAATCACTGCCTCTCAACAGGCAGGGGGAGTGGAGATTTTGCGCCCCCAAGGAACATTTGGCAATGTCTAGAGACATTTTTGGTTGTCACAACTGAGGAGACCGGAGATTCTGCTAAGCATCCTACTATGCATAGGACAGCCCCCACAGCAAAGAATTCTAACCTAAAATGTCGGTAATACTAAGGAGTTAAGAAACCCTGGACTAGATGAACTATCACCCTCTTTCAGCACTAAAATCTGAATGAGGTGGGGGTTTTTTTATTACTATTAAACACACAAAATTTTATTTCTCTTTTACTCAAAGTCAGCTGTGGGCCTGGGTGAATCTCCAGAACAGTTTTTTTCATATGCTGTCTCAGTATTTAAGCTGCTTTGAACTTATAGCAGCTTCCTATCAATATGTGCGTCTGTGATTGTCTTGAGAGAGAAAGAGAAAGCATAGAGAATCATGCACTGGATCTTAAATGCTTCTATTGGATGTCTCTTCTACATTTGTTTTTAATAAGCAGCTTTACTGAAATATAAATCATACACAGTTTACTCACTTAAAGTATAAAATTCAGTGGTTTTTAGTATATTCACAGGTTTGTGCGATCATCACCACAATTTTAGCACATTTTCATTACTCCCAAAAGAAACTCTATACTGATTAGCAGTCACTCCCAGCTTTCCCCTAATACCCCACGCCCCAGCCCTAGGCAACCACTAATCTATTTTCTATCTCTATAATATACCTATGTCCAGTATTACATATAAATGGAATCATAAAATATGTGGTCCTTCAAGACTGGCTTCTTTCACTCAGCATAATGTTTTCAAGGTTCATCCATGTTTTAGCATGTACCAGTAATTTCTTTTTCTTGTTGAATAACCTTCTGTTGTATGGGTAAAACACATTTTATTTATCTATTCATCAGTTGATAGAATTTGGCCTGTTTTCGCTTTTTAGGTATTATGAATAATGCTGCTGTGAACATTTGTATGCAAGTTTTTGTGTGGATGTATGTTTTCATTTATCTTGGGTTATATACCTAAAAAGGGAATTGCTGGATCATATGGTAACTCTGTGTTTAGCCTTTTGAGAAACTGCCAGACTGTTTTCCTAAATGGCTGCACTATTTTACATTCCACCTAGCAAGGAATGAAGGTTCCAATTTCTCCACTTCCTCATCAACACTTGTTGTTATCTTTTTTATTCTAGCCATCCAGGTGGGTATGAAGTAGTATCTCATTGATTTTGATTGCCATTTTCCTGAAAGTTTATGATATTGACATCTTTTCATGTGCTGATTGGCCATTTGTATATCTTCTTTGGAGAAAAGTCTGTTTAAATCCTTTACCCATTTTTAAATTGGCTTGTTTGTCTTTTCATTATTGAGTTGTAAACGTTTTCTATGTATTCTTCTTCTTCTTCTCCTTCTTCTGCTGCTGCTGCTTCTTCTTCTTTTTTTTTTTTTTTTTTGCTGAGGAAGATTCACCCTGAGCTAACATCTATTGCCAGTCTTCCTCTATTTTGTATGTGGGCTACCACCACAGTGTGGCCGCTGACGAGTAGTATAGTTCTCTGCCTGGGAACCAAACCCGGACTGCCAAAGTGGAGCGTGGCCAAGTTAACCACTAGGCCATGGGGCCAGCCCTTTATGTATTCTAGATACAAATCTCATATTAGATACATGATTTGAAATTAGTTTCTCCCATTGCATAGGTTTCTTGCTGGTGTCCTTTGAAGCATAATAGTTTTTAATTTTGATGAAGTCAAATTTATCTGTGTTTTCTTTTGTTGCTTGTGCTTTTGGTGTCATGTCCAAGCAACTGCTGACTAATCTAAGGTCACAAAGATTTATGCCTATGTCTTCTTCCAAAGTTTTATAATTTTAGCTCTTATATTTAGGTCTTTGTTCCATTTTGTGTTCATTTCTGCATTTGCTGTGAGGTAAAAGTCCAACTTTATCTTTTTGCATGTGATGTCCAGTTGTCCCAAACCATTTGTTGAAAAGGTTATTCTTTCCCCATTGGATTATCTTGGAACCCCTGTCAAAAATCAATTGACCATGAGTGTGATGGTGTATGAGTTCTTAAAAACACCTCTTTTCTGACATCTATAATTTCTTTTCTAAAGGGGTAAGTAATTTGTCACATCTCAGGTTCCTATGACTCTTAAATCAAAAACTTTGGAATAGAAGGTACTTTTACAATTATTTTGTTCCCCTAGAGCCATTTAGAAAATTCTGCTTGCGTTCTTTCCCTTTAACGCTATATCACCCAGACAGGAAACAGAAATCTAAGTAAACTGGGACACTGAGGACACACAAAGGATGTCCTTAATCTCTGGGTATGTGTTCTAATTTCCCCTTTTTGTCCTCATTTCTTTTCTTTTATCCTGAAGAGTTATATTAACTTTTTGTAAAATTCGTGGAGATGGATCATCTCCCTAGTGTTTGGACCTAGGATGTATTTCTTGGCTAAAAGTTCTCTTTACCCCACTTCCACATGTAGAAAGAAATAAAACATGAGACTCTAATCTCACAAGTGAGGCACAAGGCTTATTTCCTCAAATGAGATGAGGGCTTCCGCTGAGAACATGTTTTGGGTTGAGATGGTTTTTTACAAACCCGTTTAGCTCCAATTCTAGGCTTATTTTATTGCTCACTTTATTTTGTTTCCATTTACACTGATGAATAATAGATTTAATTGTGTTCTATCATTTATATCATTAATATTTTCTCTAGGCTTGAGTGCCATGAAGTTCTCCTTTAAACTTGTATGGGGATTAAATTTGGCAGTGATTTAAGATAATTAATTCATATGTCGGTTGTTGGCAAGATCCAGTAATTAAAGTCTACTTTAGAGTAAGTTATTAACTCTTCCATAAAAAAAAGGCACTTTGTCAATTTATCAGTTTTAGCTATTTATTCTGGTTGACAGATGAGATAGGGAAGTTATTGATTGTACATAATCACCTCTGTACTTTCACCACTGAACGCTAGGTCAAATGGAAGTCTGGATTGTTCAAGGGCATAGTTTAAATCTAGAATAAACCAGTTCAGGTTGACTGGGGTTGGGGAGGATGCCCTTGGATCTTTACCTTTGTAATACTGTCTCCTGAAATTTTGCAAAGTCCATTTTTGCTCTGTTTAAAATTCTCAAGCTTTTAAACTAAAAACAGCCAAGACCAAGGATTTCAGATTGAGGTCTGAGATAATGATTTGCTTTACTGCTTACGTTTTATTTATTTTTATTTTTTTTTTATTTTTTTTTCAAGATTGGCACCTGAGCTAACATCTGTTGCCAGTCTTTTTTTTTCTTCCTTCTTCATCTTCTTCTCCCCAAAGCCCCTCAGTACATAGTTATATATTCTAGTTGTAGGTTCTTCTGGCTCTGCCATGTGGGATGCTGCCTCAGCATGACCTGACGAGCAGTGCTAGGTCGGCACCCAGGATCCAAACCAGTGAAACCCTGGGCCACTGAAGCGGAGTGCATGAACTTAACCACTTAGGCACGGGGCCGGCACCTGCTTATGTTTTATTTTTATAATACTTTAAAACAATAAAAAGAACCTTTAGATGCTCTCCTTATGAGCAGACTAGAGGGAGGAATTCTGGTTACGTGTAATGCCTGGGACACAACAAGTGCAGTCCTTTCATTTGCAGATCGAAAGTGCTCAAAAGTTTCCATGGCATGATAGCAAGTTTCATTTTGTTCTGCTTTGTTTCTTGGCCTGACATCTGGTTACATTTATTCAGTTTGAGGGCACCCCGTAAGGGGCCCTTTGCTTTCTCCTGATTGGCTGGTGATGACTACTACCAAAGTCAGTCCAGGTCTGACTCTTTCATGTGGTCAGTGTGACCACAGTAGTGGTTCCCAAGCCCAGCTGACCATCAGAATTACCTGGGGTGGTTTTCAAAGAGCTTACCAGGCCTCACCCCAAATATACTGAATCTGGATCTCTAGGGTAGAGCCAGTGAATTTGTATGTTTCAAACCTTTCCAAGGTGATTCTGATGTTCAGCCAAGTTTGGGACATGGTCTAGGACTCTCTCTAGGTGTTTGGAGGTCCTATGGGTTTGGCCTTAGGGCATTACCTCTGAGAAACTTGCCAAAAGAGTCTAAAAAGACCAGAGGTGCCTATTTGCGGTCTGCCCTTAATGACTATCTACTAACTTGGCAGAGTCCTGTGTTCCTTCTTTGCCTACTCTCACTCCCTCAGGCTGTGCTTGTGACTTATTTGCTCATTCAAGGTGCCCAGCAGTGGCACTGGTGAAAATAAGATAGACTTTGGTCCTGATAAACCTGACATGGACTCTTCGCTCAGCCTCCTCTGTGGAAACCATTTGCCTCATCTGTAAAATGGAGATAATTTTGTCCTCCCAAGGATGTTATGAAGACGAGAAGAATGTATTTATGTAGCACTTAGAACACAGTGCACCCTGCATTAGGCATTTTATTTGTTTGGTTTTATTTGTCCACCTCTATGTATATGTTGAGTTAGTGAAACCTGCTGATCAGTTTTCCCTGATTGTGCCTCCCTGGGTTACTCTGGGCAGTATTTCTCAAAGTAAGGGACACAGACCACCTGCATCTGAATAAGAGGGAGAGAGAACAGATATCTGCTCTTATGCAATTTCACTTTCTGCATTTTTTAACTTTTTATTGAAGTATAACATGCATATAGAAAAGTGTGTTTATTATAAGTGAACAGCTCAGTGTATTTTCATAAACTGAACACACCCATGTAACCAGCTCTCAGATCAAGAAACAGAACGTTACCAGCACCCCAGAAGTCCTCGTCTGCACATGAACTTTGAGAACCACTCTTACAGGAAGAGCCCATCTGTGGAGCTTTCCTTCGCTACAGTTCTTCTCTCATGGGCCAAATGTGCACGCTGTGTGAGCCCTCCCCAATGTGAGAGACTGGGCCTGTGACCTCACATGCACGTTTAATTGTGATTCGACTTCCTTTGTGAGAAGAGTCACAAAGAATGTTCTATCATCTATATTCCTAGCATCCACCCTAAACTGTTTAAAGTAAATCAATTCAGGTTCTAGCCAAAAAGGAGCGGGGATCAGTCATTGCCTGAAAGCATCAGCTTATTACAACACTCCAGCATTTTCTCACAGAAGGTTGAATGAGGTGGATTCTAGTGTAATTACCATTGTGTAGTTGAAAACTAAATCACTCATGACTGCATAGTTTAAATATCCATTTAAATGCTTTCATTTTATTACATTTATTTTTGCAGGACATGCTACCACCAAATAGGCTATTAATTTTTCCTGTGGATTAAAATCTGAATGGGTACATTAAAAACCAGCACAGCTCAAATAGATGCTCTCTTTTTCCAGAGATCATTAGAGAGAGATTTTCTTTTTCTTTAATCCAACTATTCAAATAATTAGATCAGGACCTGTAATAATATAGGTCTTGCCCAAAAGAGATCAGGTTTTCTATGCAATATAATTTAGGCAATATTTTAAACAGAACAAGACCCTGTGATGCTTTTGCCTGTATCTTCTCAAATTTTAACATGTGGACAGATCACCTGGGGGTCTTGTTAAAATGCAGATTCTAATTTGGTGGCTCTTGAGGTCTGAGATTCTGCATGTCTAACAAGCTCTAGATGGTGCTGATGCTGCTGGTCTGAGGACCACACATTGAGGAGCAAGAGTATTCAGAATAAGCACTAACTAGAAGCCTGGATACGTGGCTGAGCTGCAGTTTCCTGGTATATACAGACTATTTCTAAGGTCCTTCTAACTGTACAATTCCACAATTCAATAATCTCTTTGCCTATTAACTAACTTTTCTTTAGGCTGCTCATTCTCATTGTTTATAAGCTGTTATCTTAGATATTGTTCTGTATTGGAAGGCCGGGTAAAAACTCTTGCTTATGGCTGAGAAGTTTTATTTTTCAACCTTCTACAAGTCTGCCTCAACCCATGTGAAATTTTGGCAAATAATAACATGATACTGGGCTTGGACCATAAGCTAACGTTGAGTCAGCAATGTAGGGCTTTGGTTAGATAAGCAAGTGTGAACCTGGGAGTATAACCCATAGAAAGGGACAGCTAATCCTACCAGAATACACAATCCTTAAATGAATACTTTATTCAAATATCCACAACTGGGAAGAGCTGCAGGACATGTGAAGAAAAGTTCAAAGAACTGGCATCATTTAGCTTATGAAGAGAGGACAAAGGATGCCTTAAGAATAATTTTTGAATGGCAGCAGAAGCCAGCATATCCTCTGAAGTAAATGGCTTTACAGTGCAACAGAATAGATTTAGGTTAGCTCTAAAGCAGAACTTTCTGATGATAATGGTGATTCTAGGTGGGAGGATTACCAATAGTAATTTCCTTTTTTTTTTTTAAGATTTTATTTTTTCCTTTTTCTCCCCAAAGCCCCCCAGTACATAGTTGTATATTCTTTGTTGTGGGTCCTTCTAGTTGTGGCATGTGGGACGCTGCCTCAGCGTGGTCTGTTGAGCAGTGCCATGTCCGCACCCAGGATTCGAACCAACGAAACACTGGGCCGCCTGCAGCAGAGCGCGTGAACTTAACCACTCGGCCACGGGGCCAGCCCCAGTAATTTCCTTTCCTAAAGACTTAAAACCAAACATAATCCTACTACGTTGCCTGTCAGTTGTGTTATGAATTGATATATCAACTGGGGTTCAGTCCAGGCACCTCTCTATGTATTGAATACAAGGAATTATATGCTTACAAAACCATTAGGAGGGCTGGAAGAACAGAAGTTAGAGGGCTGCCCTTAGGCTTTCAGGTCAGACCACACAGCAACAATCTAGAGGTCAGGAAGCTACAGAGACCACTGCTGACATCACAGCCACTTTTCACCGATGGAGTTGGTGGTAATACAGAGGCACAGAAAGTCTGGCCACTGAAAATCACATCTAATATAGCACTCACATCAACAACTAACAGGGAAAACTAACAGGCAGGGAAAATAGCCTCCATCTTCCTTTTACCTCCAAATTTCACGTCATTATATCTGATTGGCAGAATCTATACAGAATCCTATTTAGCGGGAAAGCCTAAGAATTATAGTTGTTGGGTTGTTGTTGGTTTTTTTTTCTTTTTACTATGTCAATTTTTATTGAAGCATAACATACATACAGAAGAATGCACAAATCATAATCAGACAGCTTAATGAATTTTCATAAAGTGAACACATCCGTGAAACCAGCACCCAGATCAGGAGCCAGAAATGACTAGCACACCAGAAGCCCCACTCATGCTCTTTTCTAGCCATTATCCTCCCTGACAGTAATTACGATTTTGGCTTCTAACACCGTAAAGCAATTTTGCCTATTTTTGGACCTTATACAAAATGGGATGATATAGTATGTACTCTTTTGTGACTGGCTTTTCTCATGCAACATTATATTTGTGAGATTCATCCATGTTGTGTGTAGCAATAGTATCTTTCATTTTCATTGCTGTATAGTATTCCATTGGATTAATAACAAATTTATGCATTCTACTGCAGATGAACATTTGAGTTGTTTCCAGTTTGGGATTATTACACATAGTGTTACTATGAACATTGGTGCACATATGTATGCATTTCAGGTAGATATATAAGTGCAATTTCTGGCTTACAGGGGATGCATATGTTTAGCTTGAATAGATACTACCAGTTTTCCAAAGTAGTGAATGTGCCACAATCTCACCAAAACTTGATATTTCCCATCTTTAAAATTTTAGCCATTCTATTCAAAGCCGCATTCAATGTATTGAAATCACTCTGTGGTTTTAGTTTTTATTTTTCTGATGTCTAATAAGAGAAGCATGGTTTCATATACATATTGGCCATTTGGATAACCTCTTCCATGCAATGCCTGTTCAGGTCTTTCACTCAATTTTGTATCGGCTTGTCCAACTTTTTCTGGTTCTTTGTAGTTCTTTGTTCTGAATATGCATGCTTTGTTGGGTATATGTATTGGAAATACCTTTTGCCACTCTGTGCCTTGTTTTTTCGCTCTTCTAACAGTGTCTTTTGATGAAGACGTTCATAATTTTGATGAGTTCATTTTACCAGAGGTTTTCCATTATAGTCCCTTTATTTTGTGTGTGTCCAGTTTGAGAAATCTTTGCCAACTCCAAGGTTGTAAAGATGTTCTGTGTTTTCTTGTGAAAGCTTTATTGTTTGACTCTTCATATTTAGATTTACAATTCATCTGGTATTGATTTTTGTGTATGGTGAAAAGTAGGAAATATAGTTCTGAGCCTTTCAACTCCTGTGATACTGTGGAATGGGGATGGTATATCTATAGAAGGTGGTAAAAATGAATGCTGAATGCCAAGAGAGCTGTTCTAACGCTGTCACTTACCTGAGTTTTTACACTACAAAACAAGTAGCTCCAAACTGTGAATTTTTCTGAACCCCTTTTCAAATGTGATCTGTAACAGCCATTTTCCACATTCCACACTTTCCTAATGGCAATAGTCCAACTCAGGTAGTTGCTTTGTGTCTTCTTTTTTTTTTTTAAAGATTTTATTTTTCCTTTTTCTCCCCAAAGTCCCCCAGTACATAGTTGTGTATTTTTAGTTGTGGGACCTTCTAGTTGTGGCATGTGGAATGCTGTCTCAGCATGGCCTGATGAGTGGTGCCATGTCTGCGCCCAGGATTCGAACTGGTGAAACCTTGGGCTGCCGAAGCAGAACACACGAACCTAACCACTCAGCCATGGGGCCAGCCCCTGCGTCTTCTTTCTTACCTCACCTCTTGGAATGTCATCATTGTTGCAAGAGCACTGTCATCTTTTTCAGAAATTTCAGCAAGAATTGATCTGCTTTCAAATAAATGAAAAGAAGACTAAGGTTAGATTTGGTGGGTAAATGTGAATGTTAGCGTACTTTTAAAGAAATGTGATTTTATTACCTAATCCTTGTTCTAACAGGCTTGAGGAAAATGGGTTCTCCTAAGTGGGTTGAACAAGCTCATTGCCCTACCTCTCCACACTTGTAGACACGACTACGCCTGCATTTTTTTTGTGAGGAAGATTGTCACTGAGCTAACATCCATGCCAATCTTCCTCTATTTTGTATGTGGGATGCCACCACAGCATGGCTTGATGATCTGTGTTGTAGGTCCACACCCAGGATCCAAATCCACAAATCCCAGGCCACTGAAGCGGAGCACATGAACTTAACCACTACGTTACCAGGCCAGCCCCCCCAATTATTTTTGCATGTTGAACAATTAATGTCTCAATTTTATGTAAGGTTTTGTACAAAGGAGGTTTTGAAACAAATTGCCTAGTTTCTCTACAAACCAACTTCCTCCTCTAGAAATTATGGAGTAGCCACTGGAACAATAAAATGTATCTAGAGTAAAATTCTTCTCAACCACCTTGTGCCTGAATCCCTGCTCTTTCCTTAGACATTTGGATATATCCTTTGGTTCCCTAATAATAGTTGAAGTAGGTTGCCAAATATGTCTTTTTTATTATTCAATTCAATTTCTATTTCATGTCCACAAATCTCTGGGCCATTAGAAAAAATACTGCTGGTCATTTTAGGATGTATTTCCAAGCCATAGTATGTAGTTCCAGGATCCTATAGAGTGCCGAGGCTTCTGGAATGGGGTGGATATCTTAGCTTGTCCTTAATTAGTTCACAATGACTTGGCCAAGACTAATGCACATGGTAGGGGTCCCATGGCCCCATTATGTCTAGGTGGCTTCTGTTGTTTCTGGGTCACCTTAAAGTTCTGATCATCTGCATATAGGCACCTGACAGCTATTGCTCTTAGGTTCTTCCAATCCTATTTTTCAGGCACTCTTCTAATTACTCTATATTCTTTGTCTTATTTAATTCTCATAATAACCCTCTAGGATAGTTGCTATTATTGTCTACATTTTATGGATGAAGACATTGAGGTTAGGTAATATTCCCAAAGCCCTCGCATCTCATTAGCAGTGAAGCTTTTGCTGTGGATTCTCTTTATTCTTTTGTGTGAATGCTCATTAATAATCCACTGGCCCACCCTTGCTCTGCCTCTCAGATCTTAGACAAACTTCTCATTATCATCTCCACTTGCCTCCAGAATTTATCTTTGCAAAGACCCATCACGACAAGGCATGTCAGTCATCTTAGTTAATCTCCTTATTCAATTCACGAAGCAAATACTTGTAGGCATTGGCTATATGTCCAACACAAGTTTTGAAAACTGAATGGGATAGGAAGCAAAAGTACAAGGGTCCCTTTCATAAGAAACACAAATGGAATTTAACTTAATTAGAAAGAAAAGTAAGTTCTTCAATCACTAACCCATTGACTTGACACTTGGGACTCAGACGTATGAAAAGCTATTGTTGTTTTTGATGGCCTTTCTTCTGGGTCATCTCCCAGAAGTAAGTTTCCTCTTATGCTCATTTGAGAGCTACTGAATCCTAAAGGGCCCACCTCTACTTACTGCCTCCCTCAGGGGTCAGTGGGTTTCAAGCCTCAATTTCCCAATTCTCCAGTACACTCAAGGCTTCCACAGGGGTTAGGATGAGGATGGAATCTTGGGGAAATTGAAAGTGCCATTTCAGAGTCAATATAGTTTTGATAGGTTTTAGGGATGAACCTGGTACCTAACCACTAAATATAAGATTTTTATGGAAAAATACATACATGTCCAAAAACAAAACAATTTTGGAACGTAATCTGGTGACACTCCTTGATTATGAACCATGTTACATTCTTTGCATTTCTTGGATACCTTAATTTATAAACCTGACCGCTCTAAAGTGGAACTTCTGGTATTTTCTCTATTCTTTACTCTTCCAGACTGAAGTAAATGTTTCTGTCCTGACACCGGTTCTCAATTTGAGCAAATCAGTGCCTCTAGCCGCTTCAAGGAAAACAGAGCTCTCTGGGAGGGATAATTTAAGACCTTACAGCATTGTTTTCCAAAGTTCTAATTACACTTGTTTATCTGGAATCTCCTGAAAATTAATTCCTAATTAGCTGAATGTAAGGTGACTTACTGTGGGAACCAGTTTTACTGGAACATTTCTCCCTAGACTTCTGAGACCATGAGTTTAGTCCTAGAGAAGGGAAAATCAGAACCATTTTCTCCACTCCAAACGGAGATCTGCTACAGCAGCCTGGTCAAACAGTCCATGATCCTGAGGGAAAGAAAAATGTCAGGGCTTTGTAAGAAGAAACATAAAATTCCTACCCCCAGAAAGTCATCAGTTCATATTATTGCTTCCTGCTCAGATTAAGAGCAGTGCAGTAGGACGAGACTCCTGAGCACACACCTGCAGGAAGGGGAGGCTGTTGAAATGGAAGATAACCCTAAACTTTGTCTTGAGGAATCTTTAAACCTCCATATACCTCGGTTTTGTTATCTATGAAATGGGGTTGTAAAACCTATTTAAAAGGAATATTATAAGATCACATGAGATATATGAAAGTGCTTTATAAATTTTAAAGCAGTATATACCACCATGGATTTTGAAAATTCGTTTTTGTATTTTCTTTGCTTTTTAACTTAGAAAGTGCCCTGACCAGCCATAATGATCACATTACACATTTTAAAACTATTGCCAAACTTTGGTAGTGGTGGTATGATAGTAGTAATAGCAAGAAAAACATAAAGATAAGTGTGGTGGGGTGTGGGTGTGCATGCCCATGTGCTGAGTTTTCTTCATGCCCCAAGGAGGTCTGTGAAAGCCATCTAATGTTCAGATGGGAAGGAGCACAGAGCACAGGGGGAATCCACCCAGGTGTCACAGAAGCCACATTAATCTTACTGCCAAAATAACTGTCCATCTCATGTTCATTTTATTGCCTTTTTTAAAACAATAGCCATTTTTATTGCTAATAGCTTTCAAAGACTTGTGGAGATTTTTCTTACTTCTGTTGAATTGGTTAAGATTTCTTAAGTTAGCTCTTAAGATAAATTTATCTTAAGATAACTCTGTTTTAAGAGATGAGGTAATTCCAATCTGGAAACAAGAATGACCTTGAACAGATGCTGGATTCCACCTCTAAAAAGAAAAAAGGCAGGATGTGTATGGATTCAGTAAGGGTGGAGAAAGGAAAGCTGATAGTGACTCACTCTGGTTTTGGAAAGGAGGAGGATTATGCTTCCATCCTCACAGCCTGGTGCTGGGAACTCCCGCTTTGGAAGATGAGGCAGATCTCAACATGAAAGCGGTTTGAATTAGTGTCCCACCCTACAAAAGAAGCTAAATTTATTGTTAGCTTCTAGACTGCACAGTTAAAATGGAAGAACAGCAAGTACACTCAAAGGCCTTAAAAAATGCACATATCTTTTGGTGAGCATTTCAATTTTAGAAGTCTCTCCTTAGGAAGTAATTAAGCATACAAGCAATGACTGAGCTGCTAGGCTCCTTAAGCTATGTTCATCATACAGAAATAATAAAAGCATCCTAAGTATCCAAATATAAAAGTTTAGTTAAAGAAGGGGCTGGCCCCGTGGCCGAGTGGTTAAGTTCGCGCGCTCCGCTGCAGGCGGCCCAGTGTTTCGTTGGTTCGAATCCTGGGCACGGACATGGCACTGCTCATCAGACCACGCTGAGGCAGCGTCCCACATGCCACAACTGGAAGAACCCACAACGAAGAATACACAACTATGTACCGGGGGGCTTTGGGGAGAAAAAGGAAAAAATAAAATCTTTAAAAAAAAAAAGTTTAGTTAAAGAAATACATCCATATAATGTGTACTATTTATATTTAAAGTAATATTATAGATAAATATTTATCAATATGATATATCTAAAATTTCTTAAGGATAAACACAGGTAACCAACCAATGTGTACTCAATGATTCCATTTTTGTAAAATAAGTAAATGTGTGAATGTAAGTGTAGTTTTAAAAGCTCCTAAAGGGCTTCTGGTTCAAGATGGTGGACTGAGCATGTGCTTTTGATCACCTCTTGCTCTCCAAATCCCACTAAAATGATTTTAAAACACACACACTCACAAGAACACAGTTTATAAAAGTGCAAAAAGGAACTCCCCCTGGCTTCACCCCCAGCCTGACACTGAGTCTTGCCTCCGTCTTTCGAAGTGAGAAGAATGCTGAGGAGAGAAGAGAATGGGAAGAGATTTTTCCTTTTTATTTTATACTTTCTGTACTATTTGAATTTTTTCATTAGTGTGAATGTATTTTTGTAACTTTATAAGTTATTGAAGGATAGATACAAGTATATTAATATAGTAGCATCACACCATGTTGCACTTAAGTTGGTAAGGGCAGAGGGAAAAAGAAAAAGAACGAAGAGGGAAAAGGGAAAAAGAGAGGAGGGGGAGCGAGAGAGAATGTTTTAAATGGTGTGGTGATTTCTTCCTGATCTTCCTGTCAGTGAGCTTGAACGTAACCCAAAGTAAATCTGAAAGAGGTGACGGGAATGTGATGTATTTCTGGCCCATGTGCTTTTCATACTTAGAGTATCTGGTCATACCGAGTGTGATTGTAATGTTAACAGATCCTTTTATTTTTATTTGTCTGTTTACATTTAAACAACATAGCTTTTAATACAACTACATCATTAGGTGCCCAACTGAGGCAGCAACATTCTGTTCCAACACTGAGTGACTTAAGTACTTTCAAGTGTAATTCTCATTCCTCCTTTAAGTTAGAAGTTAATTCCCAAAATGATAGAAAGTCAGCACAGAAATTAGTAATCATTGGTAATATTAAGCTGTTTTTTATTTTCTCCCCCACTCTCTTTAGCTGTATTTTCTACCTGAATGAAGACGAAGTGTTCCTTTTGTAATATAGAAAACTATATTTTTTAAAAAATTTTTAACAATATCTGTAGCTCTCAATCCACCTTCACCTGGCTAGTGGGCACCCAATGGCTCCTTCTCTTTTCCAAAGGCAACAAGATTCCATGACTTAACTCTATTCTTAGAGCCATCTTCTTTCCTCCTCCTACACTAAATGGAGCGCTTTTTAGTGATGATACCATAGTATCACAATTTTGTATCTTACAAAACCCACTCAATCCCAATCTGTGTCAAATAATATTCATAACCAGCCCCTCAATTGTTTTTCTTTTTCCTCATGTAAAATGCTTCATGAAATTTTAAGAAACTCAAATTCATATTCATCAGTAAGAAATTTTTTTTCAGAATTTGAATTATACTTAGAAAATGTCATTTGTAGCAGATACATTAAATAGGCTACTACTTTTATTATATAAACTTAAAAGTCATCCAGGAAATTTCAGCTAGTGTAGAGAGGGAACTCATATACTGATTAATTTGTGCTTCTGCCTGAAAAATTGAGCAATCAGGGTTGGGCTTTCCCCGAAGAACAACTTTGAAATCCTGAAAGGACTATCAAGCATTTATCTCAGAGGCCTGTGGGATAACCAAATCCTTTGGATACTTTAGACGTTAGAGAGTAGAAAGCAGCTGAGGGCTGCCTACTCTTTAAATTTCCTGTGGAAATCTGTCCAAACTGGTAGACTGACCATGTTGCTGGGTTAATGGCTCCTCTCTGTGGAAAGTGAGACTCCGAGACCGTATGTTCTCTGTGGAGGATAGATACTTGGGTAGATATCTAATTTCAAGTTAGAGATCCAGTTTTAGTTTGTGTGATGCAGAAAAATTTATTTAATCTCCTGGACTCGTTTACTTTTATACACTTAAAATAGGAGTCATACCGTTTGTTTTTTCAAGGTAAATGAGAGGCTCTCTGTGAGTGTACAGTGTGGGAGTCCGAAGATGTAAGAATAAGCTTTAAAACATTTATTAAGAGAAAAGGATAAAACACACCCTGCTACAGCAGAGTTGTTGGGCCTTTTTAGTGTGAGAAGCGGCAGACAAGTGGTTCCTGATGAGCCCAGTGGGAAGCCTGGAAACATCTTCATGTTCCCCTTTAGCATTTTGCAGCTTGTTTACTGGTTAAATTAATACCTGGCAACAAGAATTGCATTTTTCTCACATGGAATTCATCTCTAAGAAAACACGCGCCTGGAAGCTGTCCACAACAATATGCTTGACAAGTTAGAGTGAGCCCATTGGCAGAGTTGGCATGGATAAACCTTAATCTTTTCTCAGGGCACTGAAGCAAAGGACACAGGAGAGTACCTGTCAGGAGTGTTCAGGTGAATCTCATTCTGCCTGACCGCCCACAGGAGCCTGCCCCGCAGCCACCTCACCTGTCATCTGATGTAGGCCTGCCAAGAGTTCTGTACCGCAAGCTCAGCTGAACCATATCTGGGAAAACCTCTAATAGCTGCAAGTCCAGACAGAAGTTCTGAAAATCCTTTTGGAGGCAAAGATTCGTCTCCTCAGGTCCACTGAGATGCTTGACAATACCCCAACCTGGGCCTCTTTGTTCATCACCTCCAATATCTTGGATGTGCTGCTAAACCACTCACCTGATACACACCCACACCCCCAAAGTCACCACAATTTCTCTAGGGCATTCTGTCCATTGTACCATTTTACCCAAAACTCTTAGGTATGCTAAGATTTCCTTTCAGCTTGGGCTGTGCTCAGCAACTCCAATGCTTTCTCACCACTAGTCCCGTGCCCCACCCCCACCACACCTGCTGGGTTCGGCCTATCCTGAATCTCCACACCACCCTCACCCACTCCACCCTATCCTACTATCTTGGTTGGATCAGTGTCCACTTGCAGAAGGCCAAAGTGTAAACCCTGCTACAGGGTTGACTGCTACAGTCTGTGCTGCTCATGTTGTTCTTATGATAGACCTTTGACATATTTCTTTGAATCTACAGTATTTGATAATCAAAGAGATGGTGATGGCATATTTTCTGCTGCTCCTCCTTTCTAATTCCTCCTTCTTTCCCTACTGCTGAGATGGGGACTGAATAGAGAGGTACCAAATTGATCTGGAGAGGATGAACTAGATGCGCTTAGATTGCAGAGCCTGGCCTCAGTGGGTAGGAATTGTAATCCTAACCTATCAGTCAAATGGTGAGATCCAATTTTAAACTTTAAGCATCTAAAACAAGAACAGTTATGAAAATACCAATCTTCTTTGAGAGTGAGATCAAATGAGTGAATGGATGTGAAATCCCTTCGCCAACTGTAAACTATTTGAAAGAAAAAAATCATGTTAACAGTCATTGCAGCCGATTCTTTTCAAAGGGAAGCTGCCAAGACTTTGAGTGAGTGGGAAAGTCACTACTTCTCCCACTTTGGCTTTTCTCCCTGGCCCCACCCCCAAAGTCCCAACACTCAATGCCTTCTATTAGACCCAAATCTCCCACTCCCTGTTCCTCACCCCAGGTTCCCTCACACCCTCCAGCACCAGGGGAAACTTCTCAACTAGCTGTTGATCTCATTATCAGATAGGAGAAATTCACAGTAAGGTGTGAATGAGGATTAATTCTTCTGGAATGCACTTAAATTTTAAAAGAGTTTGATAAGTCACAGGGATGTAATGGACAGCATAGAGAATAGTTAATAATATTATAACTTTGTATGGTGACAGATGGTTACTAGACTTATCGTGGTGATCATTTCATAATGTATTTAAATGTCAAATCACTGTGTTGTACACCTGAAACTAATATAATATTGTATGTCAATTATATTTCAATTAAAAAAAATAAGGGGGCTGGCCAGTGGCATAGTGGTTAAGTTCGCACTCTCCACTTAGGCAGCCCGGGGTTTGCAGGTTCAGATCCCAGGCACAGACCTACATACCGCACATCAAGCCTTGCTCTGGTGGCATCCCACATACAAAATAGAGGAAAAATGGGCATAGATGTGAGCTCAAGGCCAATCTCCCTCAGCAAATAAATAAATTATTTTAAAAAGGGGAAAAAATAGAAGAGTTTGTTAATCAAAAGAATTTTATATTGGGGCCAGCCCTATGGCTGAGTGGTTAAGTTCATGCACTCTGCTTCGGTGGCCTGGGGCTTGTCAGTTCAGATCTTGGGCACAGTCCTTCACACTGCTCATCAAGCCATGCTTTGACAGCGTCTGACGTAGAAGAACTAGAACAATCTACAACTAGGATATATAACTATGTACTGCGGCTTTGGGGAGAAAAAAAAGAATTTTATATTGATGGAATGATCTGTAGAGAAAAAAGGAAAACTAATTTTTTTTAATGCAGTTTAGTTTATTTTTTCAGATTTTAAATTAATGCATGCATTGGTTGGCAGAAATGTGTTCATATTTTCACCAAGAAATATGTACAAAAATGTTCATAGGCATACTGTTCATAATAGATCCAAACCAGTAAAAATCTGAATGCCTATCAGCAATAGAACAGATAAATTGTAATCTATTCACATAATGGAATACTACACAGCAGTGAGATGAAAGAACTAGAACTTTATGCAACAACATGGGTGACTCTCCCAAATATGATGATGAGTTAAGGAAGCCAAGCACAAATGGGTACACACCACATGATCCATTTATATAAAGTTAAAAATTAGACTTTTAAAAATGATCCATTTATGTAAAGTTAAGAATGAATCTCTGATGTTAGAAGTCAGGATAGTGTTTACCTATTTGGTGGGGAGGTAATAGGGCCAATTAATGGGAGGCACAGGGCCAACTTTGGGATGGTAATAATATTCTGTTCCTTGATCTGAAGACTGGTTACATAGATGTATTGATTTTATGAAAATTCATTGAGCTGTAAACTTTTGTATGCATACATACATAATCAATTTAAAACATACATGTTTTAATGTATAATGTAGAAAATCTAGAATATAGGATATACGTATGGTGCTAAAGGATAGCTTTGAAAAAAGGTAAGATCACGACTCCTGTAAATATCAAATGAACACGTCAAAGATTTTATTTAACTTATGATTAATGAGGAAACCATAACATGTTATCACCAGTTCAAATGGATTTGTTTTACAGAGATTTATATTATCCATCAGACAAAATTCATTTGCATTGCATTAATAGGAATCGTTTACATAGCAATAGACAGGAAACATTTGCATTACTATCAGTTTTCTACACTGTAACCTCTTTCTCTACAGAGTTGTGAAATAGGCTAGTCAAAGACAGCGAAAGTAGAAATAACCAGAATGGATGAGCTAGTTTCATCCACTAAATTTCAAAGACTTTCTTACACTAGAGTAAAATTAAAACAATCTGTGGTCCTACTATCCAGGGATCACCTATAATTACAAATACAAATATACAAATTTTGTGCCATATTTTTTAATATCATGTGAGAATTGTCTTGTATCTATAGTAAAAGTGAGCTAACTAAAAAAGCAAAAAACTTACCTGTTTCCATATTGAGTACAGATTTTCCCGTTGTTCCAGAAAACATTTGTTTGCATTTCTGATTATTTCCTTAGCATACTTTCTTAGAAGGAAACGTCCTGGATCAAAAGATATGACCATCTTAAGACTCTTGATACATATTGCCAGATGTGGCAGGAATACTTTGGAGCACGTAGCTGGGTTAGGAGGAAGGGAGGAAGGAAAAACCATTCTAGGCTACTTCCTGGCATACTCCAGGAATTACTCCTGCCCATAAGATGTCAGGAGTAAATTGTATGTTTACAGTCTCGAAACTACCCACTAGCTGCCGCCTTCTTTTCCTTTCCTTTTGGACTTCACAGGATTGAGCAAAAACTCAGTCATCAACTGAGGAAAAAGCTCGGGTTGGCAGAGCAAACCACAAAAATCTAAAGTTCAAACATGAATCCAAGACTACAAGAGGCCTCCCTGCACTGATGGCTTCATCTGTGTTAGATTATATATCCCTTGAGGGATTTTCCAGAACAGAACTCAAATCCCACTTCTTCCGTAGGACTTCTTGTGTTCACACATATTTTCTGATCTGTTTTGCCAATCTGGATTTAACATATTCTGTAAGCTACATGTATTGAACCAAAAGACCTGAATTATTCAATAGTGCTTATCAGTTGCCTACTAAGTGCCAGGCACTGTGGTGTGCTAGGCCTGGGGTGAGTGGTAAGCAAAATAGATTTGTTCCTATTCTGTGAGTCCAAAAAGTACCGTTACCATATAACATATAAAATATAACCATATATATGGAATGAACATCATACATTCTAATGTCAGCCTATTTATTGTTTTGTTGTATTTGTTAATTGTTCTCAGGACATAGGTCTTCTCTTTCCAGCTAGATATGATGCTCTTTGAAGGCAGGGGTTATGTCTTCACTTCTCTGGCATCTTCCAAAGTATTGTGCACTTAATAGGGACCCAGGAGAGAGCAAGTGAATTGAAAACTTTTGTGCCTCAAGTCTGCATGGACCAAGCAAGCTATTCCTTCTAGCTCCTCAATTACTCTTAGAATCTCTGTGGGAATAAGTACAAATGATTGGGAAACATGAAATAACTTATTATGTAAGTGATCATTTTACATTTTATACCATCACCAATAGGTGGCACCATCAATTTTGAAATCATATTTTATATTGTTATAGCTCAAAATTATACGTATGGAGTTCATTCAATAAATGTTTATTGGGTAGCTTCTACATGGAAGCTGCCCAGCTGGCTACCACTAACAGAGTGAAAAATAAAAATACTAAAGATGTGCTTTATCTTACTTCCTTTTCCAGTAATTCCCCAAAGGGCATTCCACTTTCAGATTTCATCATTGTTTTATAAAATAACCTCTAAATCTTGGGTAATGACTCAAAAACAAGTTTGTGTGTGTGTGTGTGTGTTCCAACCCAACCTGACATCTTATTTAAAAAGGGGGCAAGGGATGCAAAGTTAAATAAAAAGCAAACCAGAAAAACCTGGGTGGGGCGGTGGTTTAATCTACACAATTTAATCCAAGTTGGCTTTTATATTAACACAATTTACCACTTCTCAGTGAAAGGAACTTTCTTTCCTTTGGGAAGATAACAGGAGTGTGGTCCAGGCACAGCAGAATTACTTCTACAGCTTCCAAGGCTGCACAGTCCCATCTGGAGATAATAAAAGGTCTCATTCTTCTGTATTTATTTCGAAACGTTCATTCTCTGAAATGACCTGAGGTTGCAAACTGTAGAGCATTTGCCAGCTAAAGAGGATTGCAGCCTGAGTGCTACTTAGAGAGTCTCTAGTCCCCAGGAGAACTCCTCAGAGTTCTAAGAAAGTCTCCTTAGAGTAGTAAAAGTCCCCTTCTGCCCTTCCAGATGGCAAGGTAGGGACAAAAAAGAAACAGGAAGGGGGAAATGGAATTGCAGTGTTTGCATCAAACACCACATAACAGTCACTGATTACTCACCTATTGATGAGAGAAAGGGAGTATTTGACCAAGTCAGTGCCTATTTTTACTTAGCTTCTTTAAAATGCAATGAATGTTGTTAGGTACATTGGGAGAGGCAAAGATGCAGCCGAGAAGGATTTTTGCTGTCCAGGAGCTCCTTGTGTAGTGAGCCACAATAACGTCTTGTGCAGTAGTGGTTAGAAGTGTGGGATCTGGAGCTCTATTCATTTAAACCACTTATGCATTCTTGAGTAAGTTATTTATCCTCTCCATGCCTCAGTTTCCTAACATGCAAAATGGGGAGACTATGTGGTATCTACCTCATAGAGTCATTAGGAGGATTAAATAAATAATACATTAAGATTTTAACAAAGGATGTCTATTGTTATTAATACAGAAACCTTTCATACACGAAGGAAATGTTCAGTGTCATAAGAGAGATCTAGATAAAGAGCTATGAAAACTCAGAGACTGGAGTGATAACTTCTAGTTAGGGGTGCAGGGCCAAGTAAAGCATTCATTGATGGCTTTATGAAAGGGCATCGTAACTGAGTCTTGAAGAATAGTAGGATTTGGAAATGCAGGAATGGGGGAATGCAGGGTACTCCAGGAAGATGGACTAGAAACAAAGGTGATGGGAAAGGAAGTGAGAACGTATGGAGAGTTTGTGGCAGAAATAGTTCAGCTCACTTCAGCTGGTTTGAAGGAAACATGAAGGGAAAATGAACGGTGAAAAATTTAGCTGTAACAATAGGTGGGAGTTATGTGCAATGCATATGTCAGGCAATGGAGTTTGGACTTTATACTTGGGGTAGGAAGCCACCGAAGGCTTTTGAGCAGGAAAGTGGCTTACTCACAACCATGCTTTCAGAACTGAGTTGGCAGCCATGTGTGACATGCATTAGAAGGAAGAGAGATGGGTGTGATAGAAATAGCTGCCATTTGCTGAGTGCTAATGTACCAATCCGTTTATCTGATGTGAGTAATGAAGTCAAAGGTGGCGGTGGGAACCAAGAAAGAAGAGAGATGAGATATAGTGTGGTTAGAATTTATTCAATATGACAGGTATTGCATGAGGAAGACAAGACAAAGCAAGAAATCTCTGGCTTGGATGAGTGGGAAGGTAAAAGTAAGAACCTAGCAGGTCTGAGGGGAGAAGCTCAATGAGTTCATTTGTTGACACATTGAGTTTAAAGTAGTGAGACAATGGGGCAGTGATGTCCAGGAGGCAGCTAAAAATGTGAACCTTGAGAGAAAAGCTCAGGGCTGGAAAGATTTTCAGATGCCCTGCAAGCTTATGCCAGATGGTGAAACAGAGTTTGCATGAAATTACCAAGAGAGAGAGTAGAGAGATGAGCAGAGATGACCAAGGATGAGTCCTTGGGGTACACCCATACTGGAGAAAGGGAGAAGGAAGCCAGAAGAGAAACAATCGATGAGAGGAGAAGCCCAGAAGAGCAGCAGATGCCGATGAAAGAGACAATTTCAAGAAAGAGGAGGAAGTCATCAGTTTCAAATGCTACAGAGGAGTTGACAACAGAGAATGAGAAAAAAAGATCTATAGATCTGGCAACTAAATGGCCGTTGGTGATCTTTCAAAGAGCAATTTTACTGGCGTGAAGAGACAACAAGCTGGGTTGTAGGACAGGACAGAGAGAGCAGTTTCTGGAGTCAGGCAGACTTGGATTCAAATCCAAGTTTCCTGCTTATTAATCTCAGGCAAGTGACATGTACAAAGGGAAAAGTGACACACCTTCACACTCCTTTGCAAAGCAGTAAAATCCCCTATCCTCCTCTACTGTTTTCAGAAATTCAAACTAAATTTTAAATGAAGTATAGCAATGAGGCAAAGTTTTAATTTCAAACCACTGCTCCTTCTTGCCCCAACAGCTGAGAATCTCTATGATGCTTAGTTCAATGTGACGAAAAATTGCTCAGGCTCAGAGAAGGGCAAGTGTGGTTGGAGACGATGACTTTGCAGCATAATTGATTCATCAAATTTCACTGTGACTTTAATAGCCTGTGGACAGGAGCAGAGAAATTAGATGGTGTGTCCTATCCAGAGTTGGGGATCAGCAGGATTGGCTGTACAGGAAGGATGATGGAGCCAGGGATTCTGGTCAAAGCCTTGCTAAAATGTCTCCCCATGGAGCCCAAACTCAGAAAGTGCTGTCTAGCCTTGTATTGGTTTTATAGGGCTGCCATAACAAAGTACCACAAACTGAGTGACTTAAGACATTAAAAGTTTGTCCTCTTCCAGTTCTGGAAGCTAGAAGTTCAAAATCAGGGTGTTGGCAGGGTTGGTTCCTTCTGAGGACTGTGGAAGAATCTGTTCCATGCCTCCTCCCTTGCTTCTGGTGATGGCTGGCATTTCTTTCTGGTGATGGCTGGTGTTCCTTGGCTTGTAGATGCATCAATCCAATCTCTGCCTCTGTTTTCACATGGCGTTCTCCCTGTATCTCTGTGTCTTCACATAGCCTTCTTCTTATAAGGACACCAGCCATGTTGGATTAAGGGCCCAACCTATTCCAATATGGCCTCATCTTAACTGATTACATCATCAATGACCTTATTTACAAATAAGGTCACATTCTGAGGTACTAGGGGTTAGGAATTCAACGTATGTTTTGGGGAGCGGGGGCCACAATTCAACCAGTAACAGGCCTGATGGCAGGAAAGAGAGTAGTGTGAGTTAGGGGAGAAGGGGAGAAGGGGACTGGTCAGTGCAGAGGAGGTGCGAGTGGAATTTCTCAACACTAGGGGATGGTGGAGGTGCTTTTGGCCTCATATAGTCTGAGTTTGGGGGACTATATTGGTTCATACAAGTTTAATTACACCTCTAGCTTTAGAACATCATTTGTGTGTGTGTGTGTGTGTTCTGTGTGTGTGTGTGAAGAAGATTGTCACTGAGCTAACATCCATGCCAGTCTCCCTCTATTTTGTATTTGGGATGCCACTACAGCATGGCTTGGTGATCAGTGTGTAGGTCCATGCCCGGGATCTGAATCCACGAACCCTGGGCTGCTGGAGCACGTGAACTTAACCACTGTGCCACCAGGCCAGCCCCTAGAACAGCATTTTTTTTAACCAACAAGAATTGACTTGGAATATATGAGTTAGGAGCTTTACTAAAACTCCAGTGTAGGACTTAGTCCTCTGCAGAGGCTTGGGGTGTTAATCTGATTGGAAGTGGGAGGCTAAGGGACTTGTCCTAAAGCCATATTTTATGGGCAGCCCATCATGTTTACATGGTTTGTTGTTATTTGGGGTGACCTGGGGTTGGCGGAGCTGATGGAGATAAGGGAGGCCAGACTCTCAACCAATCCTTGGACGTCCATTGGTCTCTAGCTTATCCTTTCATCTTCCTGACCTTTCAAGTTCTATTGTAACTATATTAACCCAAATGTGTTAGTTAGAGATGGAATCAAGACTGCCTGATTTCCACACTTTCAGACTCACTTGCTGGCTGCATGCTCATCAGTAGGGAGGGCAGTGTGTGAGTTAACTTTTCTAATGTAGCAGTTTGAGCATTTTCAGGCAGCCTGTAGCAGCAGCAGTCTTGCATCATGGTGACACACACCTTTGCTGCCCTCAGAAGAGTAAGAGATTATACACAACACAACAACACAACTTGTGTTACAACACAGATTTTGCAACAACTCACACAAACAACAAGATACACATTAAGTTACTTACCGTAGAATGGCTGTTTCGACAGGGAGGGAGGAGAATGGGAGGCGGTGCAAATAAAATGAGATGATTGCTTGATTAATAGATAAGACAAGAGAGGGGCCTTGCAGAGACCGACAAGGAGAGGGCACTATGGACTAAAGAGTGTGATTAATACAACCTCCTGCACAAAACAAACACCAGCCAGAATATCTGGGTCAGAACTGTGAATCCATCATTCACTAACTTTTTGTAAGTTAGTTAACCTCTCTATCCCTCAGTTCATCATCAGTAAAATGGAGAGAATACTTGCACCTGCCTGATGGGATTATTGTGAGAACGAAATGAATTTGAATGTGTAAAGTGCTGAGAAGAGCACCTAGTACACAGTGGACATTCAACCATAGGGTTGTGAGAAGTAAGTAAAATAATCCATATAAAATGCTTAGCACAATACCTGAGCCACAGTGTTCAATAGATGTTAGTTAGCTGCTGTTGTCATAGTAATCATCATTATCATCACCATCATTTCTTTACATGGCCAACACCATTCCTTTAGTGAGAGAGAGATAGCTGAAGACTGTTCTGCACAATGGAAGTGCTATGCTTTCTCCTATACGAATTCCTCCATCATTTCCTTTTGTGTAATCTTAGGCAAGTCTCTTAACTTCTTTCAGCATCAGTTTCCCCAAAAAAGCCTTGTCTAATTAAATCTCACTCTTGGCACGTGACTCCTGTGGTGGCTCTAGGATGGAACCCCACACTTAGTCTGTGTTAGTTATTGTGACAAGACCCAAAGCAAAGGCAAGTGGGCCTGACCCTCAGGGAAGTCACACTGGTCTTGGTAGAATTGCCAGACCCCTTTGGCAGACCATGCCCTGAAACATAAGCCCCATCAGCGCAGCCCACTTGTGTAGCCCAAATATGGGGTCACTGGGAGCTATTGGTGCCACATGGAACCAGAGGCCTAAACCGAGATGGAATAATCTGGGTCACCTACCGTTGTCTCAGGAATTCTCCTCGTCTTGTTCTGACTCTTTATTTTCTCTTTTGTGTCAGAGTTACCCAGGACTTGCTTTGTGTCAGGTACTGTACTGTTTCTCATGCATTCTCTCATTTGGTCCTCATAACATCCTGTGAGGGTTGTTATCCTCCCCATTTTATGGATGAGGAAACGAAGGTACAGGGATGTCTAGTAATTTGCCCCAGGTTACACAATTAGTAAGTGGCCAAGTCCAGAGCTGATGCCAAACAGCCTGGCAGCAGAACCCTTGCTACTATACTGCCTCTTGGAAATTCCAAGGCCAATTGGCAGTTTGGATCAAAAATGGAAATTGGATATAATCTTGATCTAACAATTTCACCTTAATGAGTTTATCTGATAGATCTGTTTGGCTTGCTGTTTGAATGCTTATAATGGCAAAAGAAAAAAATTGAACATCCATTTGTAGGAGGCTGGTTAAGTAATTTATGCTACATAGTTGCAATGGGGCAGTGCAGACTCATGAAAAAGAATAATACAGATTTGTTTGCATTAGTGTGAAACTATCCCCAAGATATAGTCTTAAGTGAAAAAAACTTTGCACAACTATGTATATACATAACTGTGTATTTAAATTGTTTAAAAAAAAGATTTCAAAACAGTGTATATCGCATGCTATCATTAATATTTTTTTAAAAAGAGATGGACATACACATACAATTGCAGTTTTATCTGCAACAACTATCCATAGAGGCATATGTAAGAAACTGGAACTAGTACTTGTCTCTGAGCAGAACTAGAGGACTGGAGATCTTCTGGGGAGGCAAAATTACTTCTCACCCTTTGTACCATTACGTATTTTAAATCATAAATGTTTATTACTTTTTCAAAAAATACTTTTAAAAAGAGGGAGCAAGGAAAGAAAAAGGACTTGTGGGAAGTATGGAGGTTTCAGACCCTCCTCTGACGTTCCAGTTTATTCCAGGGTTTCTGGGGAGCCATGCTTTAGCATCATTTGAGTGCCTGCCTTGTGGCCATTTCTTCACTAAGGACTTTGTGTGCCTTCTCACACTTAAACCTCACAACTATCTATAAGGTTATTTTATTGTACCTCCATCTTACAGATTACTCTCAAGCAGATCTGAGTCTGCAGTGCAACCAGAACAGATCCTCCAGATGTAATCAAAATCTAGAATAGGCCTCCCCACCACTATCCCATCCCCATTCCATTTAGTTATTAAGGATGCTGAGGGTCTTATAGAGCAGTGGTTCTTAAAATGTGGTCTCCAGACCAGCCACATCATTATCACCTGGAAACTTATTAGAAATGCAAATTCTCAGGCCCCATCCCAGACCCATTGAATCACAAACTCTGCGGGCAGGACCCAGGTATCTGTAGTTTAACAAGCCCTCCAGGTGATTCTGATACATGTTAAAATTTGAGAACCACCATCCTAGGCCAATGGCTTCACCTGGGAAACATTAAAAAACACCAATACCTCAGTCTCACCCCACCCTAGAGTCCTGATTTAATTGGTTCAGGATGTGGCCCGGGCATGGATTTTTCAAAGCTCCCCAGGTGATTGAAACCCCTGTGACCTAGACCTTTGGAAGCAGCCACTTGCATCTGGGAATAGCTAGTGGCACACTTATGGCATAAAATGAAGCGGCAGGCACTAGCAAATATGTAAGAACATCACAACTTTCCAGTTTTCAGTCCTATCCTCTCCCCAAATCCAGTACCTAACCCAGGAGGCAGAGCCATGGGTGGGGAGTGTTCTTTGGCTAAGCAGGTATGAGCTTATTAATTTGAGCACTTTAGTAGTGTTACTTACTTTAAGCCTATAAATTCAATTTTTAGTGAATGTTAAGAAGACGCAGGAGAAAAAACATCAAATTACCCACAAAATAACAGAGAAAATGAGATCTATAAATGGCATAGTAAAAGGCTAATATTACCAGCTCACTATTTTATGGACATATTTTGTACTGAAGGTCACATCATATCATATGGCTCATCTCCAGCAAAATATGTGTTTAATCAATGTTTGTCTAATGAATCCACTAATCAGTAAATGAATGAATGGATGTCCTTGAAGGAGAAGCTAATTCTGTCTTTGGCATCCACTGCCCAACTTACTACCACTGCTGTTCTTAGAGTGGAGCATGGGGGACGAAAGTCCATTGACAATGAATGTGCTAGGATCAGGTGCTAGAGCTGAATGTCACCTGAGGGAGGCTATAAACGCAGATGGAGGCAGGAAGGAGAAAGCAGATGTGGTGGTCCTTAAAACCAGCGTAGGGGAGGAAGACATTTCCTCTACACACTCTGGGTCCTTCTGGCCAGACAACAAATTAAATTCATATGAGACAGAATAACAGGAGAAAATTAAAGCTTTATAACATGTATACATGGGAGAGGCTCAGGAAAACTGAGCAACTCGCCAAAATGCTGGAAGTTCTCACCTTAAATACCATCCTCAGCTAAAGACAAAGGAGGATATTGCGGGTGGGGGGAGTCAGTTATGGGAGGATACCAGAAAAGCACAGTAAACAAGGGTAAGGTTATTATGCAGATTTAAATCCTTGCCTTCCACTTTGAAAAGAGTTTCTAGAGATAAGGTCATCCCCCCTTCTTCCTGGGACAGAGAGGGAGACACATTTACAGATGGAGATTTCCTTTACAAAGGTAAATGTCTCTTAACAAAGGGTAAGTAAATTCTACTTTTCAGAGTTTCTCTCATGTCTGCAGTTTTTAAAAGAAACCAGCCCCAAATAATCCTCATGCCAAAGAGAGGTATCTTTGGGTGGCCAATTCCAGTCCCCCACACTAGCAACCAAATATTTCCTAGTCTCCTCCCCTGGATATAGTGGGCATGGCACATCCCCACCCCTTGAAGTTCTCTTTGACCATGTGACTTGCTTGGGTCACTGAGAAGATCAGAAGTGTTGTGTTTTGCTTCTACACAGAAGCTTTAAGAGCCAGGGTGTGATTTGTCCTACTTGTCTGTAGGGTGACCAACCTTCCTGGTTTGCCTGAGATTAAGGAGTTTCCTAAAGTGTGGAAGTTTCAGTGCTAAAATTAGGACAGTTCCAGGCATCAACATTTCAGGCAGCAATCATTCCATCGGCTTAGGTCCAGGAGTGAGGGCAATTGGAAGCAGAGCCCCCATCAGACCAGAGACTCAGAGCACTGAAATAACTTGCCTGTGGACACACCACTAGTTCAATCAGAGATAGGTTCCAGATCCCATCTGTCCGACTTCAGAGTCCATAGTTGTGCACCACTCCATCCGACTATAGGTAGTCTCTATTGCAGGTATCTTTTTTTATTTTGTTTTCAACTTTGGACACTCTGGTCCACAAAGGTAGGTGGGAATACCAGCTTTCCTAAATTCATTGAATGACATTCATTCCACAAACAATTATTGTGCCCTACTATATTAAAGGCTTTGTGCCCAAGATGGGCTACACAAAGATGAAGAAATGGTATGATTGCTTCCCTTAAGAAATGTAAAATGTGGGGCCGGCCTGGTGGCATAGCGAAGTTCATACGCTCCACTTGGGCAGCCTGGTGTTCGCTGGTTCAGATCCTGGGCATGGACCTAGGCACTGCTTATCAAGCCATGCTGTGATAGGTGTCCCACATATAAAGTAGAGGAAGATGGGCACGGATGTTAGCTCAGGTACAATCTTCCTCAGCAAAAAGAGGAGGATTGGCAGCAGATGTTAGCTCAGGGCTAATCTTCCTCAAAAAAATAATAAATAAAAACAAAAAAACCCTGAGACTCCTTTTAAAAAAAAAAAAAGAAAAAAGAAACACAAAATGTAGAAGGGAGATAGACATGTACATGGCTACCTAAATCACAAGGCAGAGTTGATAAATTTTAGATACCTTTCTGTACTTAGCAAATTTACCACAATAAGCACATATTAGTTTTATGATTTTAAAAGCATTTATTTTAGAAAGCAACAATTAAAAACACTTAAAGTGTCTTCATTCTTCAGGTTAGCAATTCTCAGTACAATAATAAAAACAATAACAGTAATAGAGAAAGTTTATTAATGCTTTCTTTTTCTGAAGGTCAGTACCATTTATTCAAAGATGATGATACAGCTACATTTACTGGCCTTCAGTAAGATGGGAGCTTTGAGATTTCCTTCAATTGTGCTGACAGATTTCCCATTGTATTTATGGTTCCTCATTCACCCTGTGTGACTGATGGCCCAAGTCTGCATGCCCACTGGGCAGGATTCTCTGCCATGGGTCAAAGCTAACTCGTGCTGGAGGGAAGTGTTTGTTAAGAAACGAAGCGATCAGCCTTCCCTAGGGATCCTTCTCACTGGTCCAAAGACATTAGAATAAAGCCTTACCCAGAGAGGGAGTGGTGACCAGGCATGTGGCAGAGGAAGTTTGAAGCCCAAGACCTCAAAGATAACTGGGCTCTCTTGCCAGCCCTGGACAAAGAGAGTGTGGTTTCTGGGGAAAGCATCATTGTCCTGCTGCCTGGAGTTGGACAGCCTCCAGGGCTGCAGTGAGGTTTTGGTCTCTGAGTACAGTCAAGAGTACCAGCTGCTCTGGTGGTGTGAGCAGAAGTTAAGCTGCAAATGTGTGCACATTGGAACTGTTTTGGGAATGGAGGTAGCAGTAAGCAAACACTGAAAACCTACTGACTTGAGATGTTTTGTAACAGCTGTGCTCCCTAGAGAACGGGTTTCCTCATTGCCTGAATCCAAGAGCATCTCCTGGGTCCTCCCTGTTAGAATGCTGAGCATCCATGGAGAGTTTGAGCCGAGGAAGGAGGGGGCTGTCTCCCAGCTAAGACCGGGCAGCAAGGTAAAACCCCCAGCAGCTGTGATGAAGTTGTGCAGAGGACCAGGTGAGAGATCTGTCAACTCCAGGTGAGAGGTTTCTCCCAGGTTTATAGGTGAATGTGCTTCCACTGAGCAAGCCATAGACTTCAATGTCATTGTAACTTGTGCTTGTGACATCTTTGCCCAAGAACAGCACAAATTGAACTTTTATATTCTTCAAAATATAGAAGGAAAGATATAGACTAAGCCATTTCTTCATGCCTTGAGACATCTCATAATATATATATATACATACATGATATGTATAAATACATTATAATAATGTGTTATCCTATTATTATAGTACTATGCTAGTCAGGATAGGCTAGATAGTCTGCATTAACACATAACCCTAAAATATTATTGACTTAACATAATAAAAGTTTGCACCTTACATCACAATCCAAGGTAAGTAGGGGGATCTCCTGGGCAGCTCCTTCAAGCGGCAACTTTGGAATTCAGGCTCCTCTCATCTTAAAACACCATCAACTTCAACTTTGGTTTCAAGAGTTGCCACAGAGGGAAAAGGGAGTACCTATAAAACCACACAGTGGAATTTGTGGCTAGGTCTACAAGTGCTGTCAGTGACTTCCCAATCACATGGATCCATCCTAACTGCAGGGGAGGCGGGGACATGTTGTCTTTTGTGTGCCAGGAAGATAACATGAAATTCACGAGTATCTAGCCAGTCTTTCCTACAAGTTCCTAATTATGCTTTGCATTTGATACAATTCACGCTACCTCCTTGCCTTGCACTGTATTCTGTGACTTCCACATGCAGCATCCCATCCCTCACAACAGCACTTTGAGTTGTCAGGACAGGTGTTACTACACACATCTTATAGATTGAGGACTTAGAGACCCAGAGCAGTTAGTTACATGACTTGTCCAGGTCACATACTACTAAGTGACAGAGCTCTCTCTCAAGTTAGTGATCTCTCTACTACACCACACTGTATTCCCCAGAAGCTCAAATTAGATCAGGCACAGATCTCAGTATATAAACGCAAGTGTGCAAGAAATGTATCTTTATTCTACTCTAAATCAACTTAATTTATCTTTTAAGCCCCTACTCTATTTTGGAAGGTGTCAGCAATGACTTCCATCATTTGGGTATTTCTCCAGCTGTGAGGGTGTCTCTAAGTTTGGGGTGGGACGTGGTGGGGGTGCAGGGGTTAGTGCCAAAGTATTGGGAGATCCATTTGTTCAAGTCAGCCCTTTGAGGAGGCACCAACCAAGATGTCTGCAGTTCCTTCCAGTCTGCCTACTGATGCTAATGCCTCTCTGCCTCCTTCCTGTTTACATGACCCGTTTGTGTGTAGCAGCTTCCCTGCTTCTTTGGGGCCACTCCAGGGTCTGGAAAGTTCTGTAGGCCCACACCACGCAGCCATTCTTCTCCCCAGGCTTGCTGCCTTCCTGAGGTAGAAGAGTCAAGTAGGAGGGAAGGACCCAGCCAGGCCTTTGCTCTCTGGCTTTCCTCCACATCTCTCCCCACCCCAATGAAGGGAAGTATTTCTAGTCTTCCAGGAAAGCCCAATTCTCCTCAAACCTTTTTCTTCTAAATACTTTGGCTGTACCCCAAATCCTCTCCAGTCCTCCAAGGTCTTTTGTAACACAAAACACAACTCACAGAAGTTTTTTGTTCTTGTTTTGTTTTTTATCTTGTCACATCACTCCCTCACCTTGAGGCAATGAGACAAGGGTCTGCCGTCCAAGGCATGAAAGTGGGGATAGGGGAGTCCCAAGAAAAAAACCATTTCTCAATCACTTGTGTATCACATTTAACTTCACCAGGTTCTTGTGAGATGAAGTCTCTGTGTCATTTTCCTGAAACTAACAGTGAGGAGAAGAGGCATTGATGGGAGTTCTTATATTTGGGAACTGGCAGGTTAAGCCCCTTTCTGCCTGATTGGTCTTTAAGTATACCATTCCCTCTCCCCTACCTCAATCCCTATGCTCCACCCCTGATAGCTGGATCCTACAATCTTGGTGATCAAGTTTCCACTTAAGAACTGGGGATCTTGTCTTCTCAGGGGAAGACCCCCCGGCTGTGAAAGCCTGTCCATAGATGGTTTCCCAGTCTTCTAAATGTGGAGAAGGAGATTTGTTTTTCTTGGTGTTTAAGTGTTTATCGCTTCCCCTACCTCAGTTATGAGCGCACACCCTAGAGTAAATCTGCCCCAGAGGGACGTGTTATTGTACAGTATATCGACAGTGATGAAGGGAAAAGGAAGCATTAAGATGGCTTAAGTGGAAAGAGCACATACTACTTGTAAGAGCCGAAGAACTCAGACCAAGTGACAGGCAAAGAGATGCTGTGTTAAAGCAAAACATCGTTTAAAAAGATCTGACTTGTACGAAATGCCATTTGCAAAGTGGATTTTAAAATCATTCCAAAGTACGTTAGGCTTTCACAAGATGTTTGTTTTAAACAGTACAGTTGGCTTTTGGTCAAAAAATGAAGTTTCGGTAATGCACAGTAACAATTGTAGTGTAATTATTGGCCACAAAATACCAGGTGCCCAGCCAAGCCTTTCCTACCCATTTAAGAGAGCCAAGATAAGCAAAAAGGCCCTGCCTAGCCATACCCAGAAGCTCCAAAGCTCAGCCTTTGTCACCAGGAAGGAATTAATTCAAAGAGCAAAGCCATTATGAGGCACAACCAGGCATTCTGTTGTAAACACCTTTTGTTAATACATGTTGAGAGCTGAACTTCCTCACATTTGAAAGAGGCCTGCTTGAGAGAGAATTTAAACCACGCCAGGTTTGAGATTGTTTTCTTTTCTTTTTTAGATTTCTGACATCATATCTCTGGGATTCACACAGTAGGGCAGTGCTGGCCTTGGAGCCCAGAGACTCCTCCAGTTGTCATTTGACCTAAGGATGGTAGTTCCTTGTTCTTCTGTGAACAGATGGCTTTAGCGTCAAGGGAATGAACCTGCAAAGAACGGACAAAACACAGGGGCGTTATAGGGAAGAAACATATTAAGAGATCTAAAGACACACTTCCTCATTATACATAAGGAAGCTATTTCCTAGATTCCTTGAGCTATAAAAGGCCAAGTGAATTTGCTTAAGTTAATAAATTTTATTTAATTATGATGATAATACCACAGCAAAATGTTTTCTGTTTCCTCTCTTTTTATTGCTTCCTGTTAGCTATTGAGAGAAGAAATGTAATGTAACTTTTTTATACTCTGATAATGATGAGGCTATCTCACTTGTTTTGTATGTGCTTCACAATGTATGTGTATGTGTGTGTATATAATTAAGTTGAATAAGATGGCTGCATTGTGTGGCTGCTACAAACACAGATGTAAGGCTAAAGATGGGGTCCAATTTTGTTAGAGTAAAACCCCATCATAAAAGTCCTTCATTGGGGCCAGGCTCGTGGTGTAGTGGTTAAGTTCGTCTGCTCCATTTCAGCAGCCCAAGGTTCATAGGTTCAGATCCTGGGCATGGACTTAGCACCGCTGTCAAGCCATGCTGTGGCAGCATCCCACATAAAGTGGAGGAAGATTGGCACAGATGTTAGCTCAGCGACAGTCTTCCTCAAGCAAAAAGAGGAAGATTGGCAACAGATGTTAGCGCAGGGCCAATATTCCTCACACACACACACACACAAAAGCCCTTTACTATGCTTTAGAACTGATTGAGAGAAAAAACAAAAGCTTCAGTTCTCAGAATGACCTGAAAAATCTATGGTATGAACCCTATTCTCCTTCCCTAGTCCTGGGATTAGAATGAAGTTTCTCATTCAACTAAGGCAATAAATTCACCTTGATTTGTCAGAGTCTGGCATCCAGGAAACAGTCTGGGCCCCCCTGGGTTCAGCTGACGGATCTATGGGCCCTGTGTGCTTCTTCGCCAATAGTGGCGGAGGAGCTGGTGATATCGTGAACGTCACTGAGCCGAGAGTGGGAGCCAGGGACTGTTCTGAGCACTGCATGTCTTCTCTCATTTAGTCTTCTGCATCCTCTTGAGGTTGGCGCCTATCTGCATTTCACGCATGATGAGACCAAGGAAAAGGGCAAGTTATTAGTCTGAAGCACCTAGAATTACTGTTTTTGCAGATCAAAAAAGCTCTAATATTGGCAAGTTCATATGATTCAACCTATTTGCCCAATGGCACAGAGTTAGTAGCGGGTGATTCCAGAGTTTGAACTTTCAACCACCCTAAAATGATGGCTGTATATCTGCATTTCAGATGACAGACCGGGGCTCAGAGCAAATGCATTTAAAAATAAATAAATAGTGCTATCAGTAGACTACTTCCTTTCTTCTCCAGGCTCTAGTTTCAATTACTGACTCTATTCACGTCATAGTGTGAAAGTTGGCTTGAGTCAGACAAGACTGCCCTGCCTGTGGCTACCCACCTGCTGTGCAGCCAAAACCAGCCCATTAAACCAGCTCTGTCAGGCTGGCTGCCTCAAAATCCGCCTGCCTAAAAATATCTTCCTCTCAGGATGGCGCAGAGCCACACACCCCATCTCCCCAGCTCGACTTCCACCATTAGAGCCACTCAGCTACAGCCACAGGCCTTTGTTAAAATTCCTCAGCAAACCCTATCAGCCTCTCCTGTTAACACACCAATGATTAGTTTATCATCAGATTACGGGAACTCAGGACTTGGATCAAGTGAATTTTGTTTGGGAGCCGCTGGGGAAGGTCAGGAACATGAGGGTAAATCATAAACTGTTATATGCGGCAGTAATGTTTGAAGCCTATTGGCCAATCCCAGCATTTTACAGCGGACAAAACTGATATTTAGGTGCTGAAGCCCTGGCATCCTGATTTTAGGGTGACCACTCGCCACAGTTTTCCTGGGACTGAGGGGTTTCCTGGAGTGTGGGACTTTCAGTGCTCAAACCAGAAAAGTCCCAGGCAAACCAGGCTGAGTTGACCACTCTATTCAATTGGCAGCCCAAAGCTCTTCTTCTCTGGACAGGTCAGACTTAGCAGGGCCTTGTAGCTAGGGCCCCAAGGCTGCTTGGTACAGTTCAAAAACCTCAGGTGGGGAAATGACAGCAAATAGAAATTTACATGGCACAGTTTAACCAAAGCTGGCTCCTCTGAATGATCAGCCTCCAGGCATGAACTTGGATGGATGTGGAAGCAGCCAAGTGAGGTAAGGTTGTGTCTGCCTCATGGTTGACCGAACCTTAGCCTCTTGGGCCACAGCATTTGGGAAAGCTGGTTAGATCGAGTCAGTCTCAGAAAATAAGGCCATGGTCTGGCTTATTCATTTCATAGAGACGAGCCACTGGGTCAGCCGCAGCCCAGTGGTTCAGAGCCTGTAAGGAGAGGGCCCCTGCTGCTTGTCTGCCATGTAGCTGCATAGAGAAAGGAATGCAGAAGTACACAGACAGGGAGAAGCATCAGCAGGGTACCCCGTGCTCCCATCACTTCCTTCTTCAGAAGTTTTGTCATGTGAGGTTTGAATCCTGCAATAAGCAGTCATTCTTGGCTAACTTTGGACTTTTTTCCTTAAAGGTCAAGCATCTAATTTTTAAATATTCCTTGTTTTACTTCTCCCCCTGGCCTATTTGCCCCCAGCCCTTGGTTTCTTGGCACTTGTTTCCTCCACCAGGCCTCCTGCTTTCTGTTCTGCTGGGACCCAGCCTCTAGACTTGCCCTGCACCTGGGGGTAAGGACGTGTTGAATGAAGGGGAAGAAAGGGAGAAGCAAGGAAGGGATAATGCAAGGAGCCCAGTCAGGCAAAATGGTCAGTACAAGTTCTCTTTAATATTCTTTCCTGCATGCGTTCCTTTAAGCTCTGCCGAGACACTCCCACCGCCATCCCTACCCCTGCACATACCTGCTGGAATCTAAATTTTTCATGATCCATCCTTGTTCTCAACCACCACTGAAATGTCCTTCTTCATGCCCAAATAGCAAATTTACTGATCAGATAAACCAGTCACTGCTAATGGGAGTTAAAGGCAGAGGCAAAACGCTTAAAAGTGGACCTTAACTGACCTGTAGAGTTACAACCCGTCCTAGGTTGTCTTAACACTTTAGTGAACCTAATTCTGGTGGAGGGATTTTGAAATTGGGGGATGGGGTGGGAAACATAGTGAAGGATTATTTTTGGAAGAGCTCTGTGATGAGGGTTGCCAGATTTAGCAAAGAAAAATATAGGGTACTTAATTGAATTTGAATTTCACATAAAAATGAAGAATTTTTTAGTATAAGGATGTCCCTTGCAATATTTGTGATATACTAAAAAGTACTCATTGTTTATCTGAAGTTCAAGTTTAATGGGGTGTCCTGTGTTTTATCTGGCAGTCCTGTGACCCGTGATGTCTCCCAGATTTGCAGCTTATGCAGTAGAAGTCCAGGATTGCTGTGGAGTTTGGAATAGGTTCCAAATATCTGGCAGAAGGGAACCAGCCCATCGGAAAGGGCGTCATGTGTTACAGTCAGGTGAAATCACTGTTCCCAAAGCAAGGCCTGCTGATGCTTGAGGGCATCTGAGGTAGGCCTGAACAGAACACCCCTGGAGACTGGCCAAGGTGCCAGTAATAAGGGCGTGTTCTGCTGGATCCTTCCCAGAAGATACAGTGTCTGGTTCCGGTGCTGACAACTGACCCGTCTGATATCCATCACACAGAACATTATTTTTAGATCTGAGGAAGGAGTAGCAAGGTTTAAAAAATAAGGTACTAGATATAGGGGGAACTACATTCCAGAAGCTCAGTCTTGACCAGGAAATGCAATCGATGGGCCTGCTAACATTAGAAAAGGTTAGTACCAGCAGCTTTCCAGGTGAAAATGCCTAAGAATGAGACCCCACACTTTTCTTTCACTTTTTTAATAAATAAATGTGATGCTACTAACTTCAAGAAAATTGCTTTTACTGCCTATAATAATCTTTTTTGTGTCAACTAATGAACAGAAAGGCTGTTTCGATATCTGTTATTGGTGTCTGCACTGGATATACCCTGTCTGCTCTTCTGGATCTAACTTCTATTCCTCTTCTTCTCTACCCTGCTCTGTGCTCTGGGAAGCTCACCCTTAGGGAACTCCCTTCTCCTCTGTCTTCTGGTTAGTTCCAGCCAATGGAAGACATCAGTGAGAGATTGGAGGTTGGGAGGACAGATAGCTCCGAAGAATAGCTTAATTATGGTTGGTGTTTATTAAAATACTCAGTTTCAATAACATAATGAAAAGCACTCAAAATAGGAAGAAGATGACTACTTCTTTAATATGATAAAATACAGTACATCTATGTCATCCCAAAAGGCCAGCATTCTGCTTGATGGGGAAACATAGGGCAGCCCCACTAAAGTTAGGAATAAGACAGGAGTGCTCACTATCACCATCATTATTTAAAATTTTTACCGAGGTACTAGCAATCACAATTAGACAGGATAAAGACTTCAAGTATGAAAATAGGAAAGGAAGAAAATTATTCACTATTTGCAGATGATATGATGTATGCTTTTAAACCCAAGAAACTCAACTGAAAAATTATTATAAACAATGAGAGAATTCAGTAAAGTAGAAAGATGCAAAATTAATATACATAAACCAATCAATCTCATATATACAAACAACCTATCAGAAGATAGAAGGATGAAGGACCTTAATTAAAGTAGCAACAAAAAAGAAGAAATACCTAGGAATAAATTTAACAAGAAATGTACAGGCTCTATATGTAGAAAACCTTAAAATAAAACCAAAAGATCCAAAAAAGATTTAAACAAGTGGAAAGACATACCTGGATAGGAAAATTTAAAATTGTTAAAATGTCACTTCTCCCTAAGTAAATTTAAAATTTCAACACAATCCCAATAAAAATACCAAGTTTTTTTCCTTTCTTACTTGACAAGATAATCTTCAAATTTATATTGCTGACATCGGGAGAATAGCCAGTAAAATTCTGAAAAGAAAAGAAATATGTATGTCTGTGTGGGGGAGAAGGTGGAATGGTTAGCCCTACCAGATATTAAAACACATTGTAAAGCCTCAGTAATTAAAACAGTGTGGGACTAGTCCGTAAATGAACATAGAGATGAATGGAACAGATGAGAATGTTCTGATATGGACCCAAATAGATGCAAGAATTTGTATATGATAAAAGTGACATTGCAAATCACCAGGGAAAAGAAAGACTAATCAATAAATGGTATTGATATAACTGGATAGCTATCTGGAATAAAACTGGGCTATACTTCACACTATACAACAAGTTACAAAGATGTCATATATTTAAATGTGGAAAATCATACTGAAATTACTAGAAGAAAACTGTGGGAGAAACTTTTTATAACCTTGGAAGGTTTTTGTAAATGTAACTTAAAATCCAGAAGCCATTTAAAAATTGATAAATTCAATTATGTAAAAATTTAAAAGTTTCTGTGTCGCAAAAAAAAAGAAATCACCATAATTAAAGTTAAAAGAAAAATGACAAACTGGGAAAAAATATTTTCAACTGATATAGTAATAATATCCCTTATATACAAAGCACTACTAGAAATAAGTAAGAGAAAAAATTGACAAACCAATAGAAAAATAGGCAATGGAAATGAACAAATGACTGAAGAGTTCTGGTACCAATTCCAGCATGGGGGTCGAGGTGTTTTCCCACACCAACAAGCAATTTTCAGACATCAACTGGATGTCCCACAATTCTGATGCTGTCTACCAGGAGATAGTGTCAGATCCCACTGGTTAAGGATTCAGTCCTACAAGGCTGCCAGTCTCAAGTCCAGGTTGTCACCTGTGCTTCTAACAACATCCCAACAACCCCCTCCTTGAGTATGATTAATTTCCTAGAGTGGCTCACAGAACTCAGAGAAACATTTCACCTCCTAGATTACTGGTTTATTATAAAAGGACCTAACTAAGGAACACCCAGAGGAAAGAGATGCATGGAGCAAGGTATGGATGAAAGGCGAGGAGCTTCCATGCCCTCTCCAAACTCTCCACTCTCCCGAAATCTCAATGTGTTTACCAACCCAGGAGTTCTCTGAACCCTCTCCTTTTGGGTTTGTATGGAAGCTGCTTGACATGGGCATGATTGATTAAATCATTGGCCATTGGTGATTGAATTCTGACTCCAGTCCCTCTCCCCTCCCAGGAGGTGGGGGAGGGGAAGGGCTAAAAATTCCAACCCTCTAATCACAGGGGGCTCCCCTGGCAAGCAGTCCCCATCTTTAGGTGCTTTCCCAAAGCCACCTCATTAACATAACAGAAGACAGCCTTACTGCTCTCACCACTTAAGAAATTCCAAGGATTTTAGGAGCTCTGTACTGGAAATGAAATGAAGACCAAATATATAGTTCTTATTATAAATCACAATATCACAACTCATAGAAAAGATCATAAATATATGAAAAGATATTCAACTTCACTCATAATAGGAGAAATGGAAATTAAAGCTGTGCTGATATATTATTTTTCATATATCAGATTTTCAAAAATCTAAAAGTTTGCTTATCTTTGTGAGATTATAAATTGGTACAACTCCATGGAGGGCATTTTCGCAGGGTCCATCAGTCTTACAAATGCACATATCCTTTGACCTGACAACCCCTTTTAATGGAATATATCCTATGAATATATTTGACACATAGATGACCTAGATGCAGGATTATTCATGGCACCATTACTTGTAATAGCAAGACTGGAAACAACCCAATGTCCATCAATATGAAACTGGTTAAATAAATCATGTTGCCTCCATTTAATGGAATATTATGCAGCCATGAAAACAGAAAGAAATAAAAAAGAAAGATAAGGATATGCTATGTACTATACTGATATGGAAAAATCTTCAAGATATTTTTAATGAAAAAATGCAAGATGCTGAGCAGTATGCACTATCTGCTAACTTTGTGTGAAAAAAGAAAAAAATAGAATATATGTATAAATATTTGCTGGTATATACATAAACTACTCTGAAAGATATCCAAACAACCAGTAAGAGTGGATGGGGAGGAAAAAAGGGAAGGAGATCTAGTGAATGGGGAGATTGGGAAGGGAGACAGACATTCACCTTTTATATTTTTTAAATATTTGAGTCATGAGCATATATTACTTATTCACATATTAAATATTTAAAAAGTGCTTGTTAAAAAATCAAACAATACAGACATATATAAGGTAGGAAGTGAGTGTTCCTCTGCTCCTAAACCTACCACTTGGAGAAAACCAATGCCACAGACGCCTACTTATCTTAAGGGATTTAGTCATTGATAAGCAGATAGGAGACTTAGAAAAAATTACGTATTAGGCAAGGAAAGCACTATTTTCTGAGTCACTGAAATCATGTTGCTGTGGCAGTACCAAATCCGCTTAGCTCAAAGACAAGCAGCTGAAATCAATATTTTATTTTATTTTTTGAGGAAGATTAGCCCTGAACTCTGCTGCCAATCCTCCTCTTTTTGCTGAGGAAGACTGGCCCTGAGCTAACATCTGTGCCCATCTTCCTCTACTTTATATGTGGGATGCCTACCACAGCATGGCTTGCCAAGCGATGCCATGTCTGCACCCGGGATCCGAACCGGCCAACCCCAGGATGTCAAAGCAGAACGTGCAGTTAACCACCGTGCCACTGGGCCAGCCCTCTGAAATCAATATTGCTTTCCTTCTGCAGGCTTACAGTGAGCCACTGGGCTTACATAGCACATTCAATCCTATATGAGTTCAGGTATATGTAGAATTGAATTGGAAAATTATTCTGAATTAGGTAGCAAGGTAAAGAGAATGGTAGAGGCCATTAGCTCTAATGTATTAAGTATTATGTGGATTTGAAATTAAGACACTAATATTGCAGCAAATGAAAATGTTTATGCAGTCTGCAAATTCTTGGCAGTAGTACCACAGAATTCAGCCAGCAAGGGCTCCTAAGTTACAAACATAAAGAGTTGCAAAGAACACTAATAATTATTCCTTGTTTTCCACTGCCATTATTAAAAATTACTAAAAATATTTTCTAACTAGACTGTGACATTCCACTAGTTCAGTAAAGCAAAACTCATGTTATGAAGACCCCTCTCAAGATCATGTTCCTTTGACTCAGAAAATTCCTTGGAGTAGAAAATGAATGTTATAAATATCTATTAACCAAAAATGAATACAAAATGACGTATTCAGGCTCCTTATTTCAACACAAATACCAAGATCTCTAGCCAAACTAGCAGTTGATACTTTTAATACATGTGCCCTAATACAATGCAACAATTTTTATGCAATGCACTCTTTTTCCTGTCATCTTCTTATAAAAGCAATGTGTTGATGTTGGAAGAAACCTTAGAAATCAACAAGTCTAGTCATGCAGTCATTCATTCATTTCACAAATATTTATCAAGTGTCTCCACATATTAAGTAAAGTAAAAAGCAGTAGGATAAGAAGATGAATGACACAGTCTCTGGCCCTTGAGGAGCTTACATCTAAGCCAAACCCTTTATTATTTATTTCATTTATTTTGGCTTGATGTGTTTTATGTTCATGTTTTTAATTAAAAACATTTTTTTTTCAATTGAGGTAACATTGGTTTATAGCTACCCCTTTATTTTTATTTTAAAGAATCTCTAGGTCTCTCAAGTTGAGACCAGTATGTCTTTTCTTTATGCCAAATATCAAGCATTTATGAAAAGAACTAAATAGTTTATATTTATGGATTGGCAGTGGTCTATTATTACTTCAATGCTTTTCACATAGTAATTTTTTGGTTTTGGATGATCATTTCAGACGATCTAACTGCTCTTCATCTTCACAAGTAACTTTAATACAATATGCCAGTTAGCCTTGCAACAACCTTCATTTCACAGAAGAGCAAACTGATGTCAGCGAGATTAATCAACTTTCCCAGGAATTGTACGGCTAGTAAGTAAGTGAACCCAGATGTGTCTGTCTCTAATGCTTATATTCTCTCTACCACAGAACCCAGCAGGACTTGTAGAGAAGTTGTAATTAGTATTTACTTTTGGAGTACTTTAAGATTGAGAATACTTTGAGTACATGAGTGTCATTTGATTGTTAAATCTGCTGCTGCTTCACAGACAATTTCTCAGAGAAAAGTACACTATAACTGTAAACAACACAATGTATTTCTGAGTACCTTAATGCCAAATCACGAAGAGCATGAAATGATACTGGACAACTGCTGGCCTCAGTCATTACAATATTCTGCATTAAAATGATCAATGTAGGGCTGGCCCAGTGGCACAGCAGTTAAGTTTGCAGGTTACGCTTCAGCGACCCTCGGTTCACCAGTTCGGATCCCGGGTGTGGACCTATGCACCACTTGTCAAGCCATGCAGTGGCAGGCATCCCTCATATAAAGTAGAGGAAGATGGGCACAGATGTTAGCTCAGGGCCAGTCTTCCTCAGCAAAAAGAGGAGGATTGGCAGCAGATGTTAGCTCAGAGCTAATCTTCCTCAAAAAAAAAGTAAAAAAATTAAAAATAAAAAAAATGATCAATGTATAAATGAAGTTACTGGTTTTTTCCCATTATATTCCTTTACTTTTTTATCCTCAAACCTTCCTATAGCCTTATCTTTTGTTCATTTGAATTGCTTTGCTCTACGTCTTTTGAATATCCATATCAAGTCTACTAAATCTTTAAAGATACTATAATATTTTTACATTAAATTATTATTATGTTCTTCAAAAGGTCACTGATTTTTCTTCTTTTAGGCATGTTGGTATGAGTCTCCTCTTAACACACACACTCCTCTACTCAAGTCTTCTGAGAAGCAAAACATTCACTTTATAGTGAATGATCAATGCATAACTCGCTCAGAGCAAGGTAGAGATTTTTGCAATCATAGAGATGATCTATAGCAAAAGAGATATTTGGGTAAAGTCACATGATCGAGTCTGGCACTGATTGGCAGTTAGCTTTGAAGACCTTGGACCGTGGAATCAGATCATAAAATCTGAACTGTGTTCCTTAGAGTCATATTCTTCACATTCACCCTTGAGCCACTACAATCAGATACAGGTTTCTAGGGGCCCTTGTAATTTATTTTTTTATGTATTTACAGATTTGGATCAATAGTAGAGGGCTGGTAAGCAGTAATCAAGAAAGAAAAACAAATACATGGAAATCTTAAATTGAATTGCAACATGAAAATTATAGCACAGTTTATAACAGCTTTATTATATCCTAATAGCATAAAATTATGCTTCACCCTTCAAAGTATGTCACACAGTTAAATGAGTTCCATGGTAAAAATTATAGCATAGATCATAGTCCCTAAATTGTTTAATTATTCACAAAGCATTGGGTGGTATCTTGGAATCTAGTTTGGCCCAGTGAAAGAGCAAAGGTTTTGGAATGAGCCAAACCTAGGATTTCAGGTGAACTCTGCCACGGAAGCTTGGCTAAGTTACTGAATCATGGAGCTGTGTGACCTCGGCCAAGTGATGGTATCAGACTGAACTCAGCTTTATCACCGGTTTTTTTTTTTTTTTTTTTGAGAAAGATTAGCCCTGAGCTAACATCTACCACCAGTCCTCCTCCTTATGCTGAGGAAGGCTGGCCCTGAGCTAACATCCATGCCCATCTTCCTCTACTTTATATGTGGGACGCCTGCCACAGCATGGCTCACCAAGCGGTGCCATGTCCGCACCCGGGATCTGAACTGGTGAACCCGGGGCCACTGAATCAGAATGTGCAAACTTAACTGCTGCACCACTGGGCCAGCCCACTTTATCACCTTAAAATGGTTGTTGTGAAGATAATAATGACACACAAAAGGTTTGGAAATAGAGCCTCGTACATAGTAGATACTCAATAAACTCAAGCCTCACATAGGGCAGTTTCCGCAGTACACATAATGATTTCTTATTAAATTGAATTGATTATAAGGAGATTAAGTGTTGGTATTATATGACCTTCCTCCTCAAGTGGATAATTAAAATTGAAAGGACATATTTCCTGCTGCTGACAATATAGTACTTCCCCAAGAGATTAGAATGGGCAAACTTTAGCAAGAAATGTCTCCATTATATTCCTTTATGGAGAAGTCTACAGTGTACACGAACACTTCTTCTATCTTATAAATCAGTATTATCACAAAATATCTGGGGCTGGCCCCGTGGCCGAGTGGTTAAGTTCGCGTGCTCCGCTGCAGGCGGCCCAGTGTTTGGTTGGTTCGAATCCTGGGCGCAGACATGGCACTGCTCATCAAGCCACGCTGAGGCAGCGTCCCACATGCCACAACTAGAAGGACCCACAACGAAGAATATACAACTATGTATTGGGGGGCTTTGGGGAGAAAAAGTAAAAAAATAAAATCTTTAAAAAAAAAAATCTACTTATCCAGTGTTTAGGGCCTTTTTTTTTAATCTGTTTTTTTTTAAAGATTGGCACCTGAGCTAACATCTGTTGCCAATCTTTTTGTTGTTGTTCTTCTTCTTCTCCCCAAATCCCCCCAGTACATAGTTGTACATTCTAGTTGTAGGTCCTTCTGGTTGTCCTGTGTGGGACGCCGCCTCAGCATGGCTTGATGAGCGGTGCCATGTCTGCGCCCAGGATCCAAACTGGTGAAACCTGGGCTGCCAAAGCAGAGCTCGGGAACCCAACCACAGCACCACTGGCCGGCCCTACCTTTTTTTTTTTTTTTTTTTTTTAAATAAAACTGCAATGACCTTGTCAGGGTAGTTAACAGATGATCTTAACCAATTTGGTTAAAATTGTTTATGGTGATAACTAGGGTTTCAAAGGGAGAGGAGTCAAGGAAGAATAAGAAACAGGTAATAATTGTTACTTCTCGATGAAGTTTAGGAAACATGAGTGGGTTCATTAACACATGGTTTGTGGAAGAAATTCTGAGACACCAATTGAAAGTAAAAGCTTAGTATTTTGTAGTTTCTTTTTTTAAGAACTCAAATTTGCATTAAGGTGTGTTTTATATTTTCTGGAATTTTGATGTCATTTAAATCAATAGTTAATGATATTTTCTTACCATAACTCCTCTCTGATTATCTAACAGCAAAGTCTCTCACAATGAAGGATATTGTAGGGACGTATCCCTTCCTCTAAGTCAACGTATAGAAAACATTATATTACACATTAAAACCACTGTCATGAACAGATAATTGACATCTTTAGTCATTAAGGGAATGCAAATTAAATGCAAATTAAAGTTGCAATGACATACAGATATATTATGTACATACATAATATATATACATATATATTATATACATGTATATTAGAATGATTATACTAAGTTGTCTTGGCAAGAATATGGAGGAACTGGACTCTAATAGATTGCTGGTGGGAATGTAAAATGATATAACCACTTAGAAGAAAGTCTAGCAGATTCTTATAAAGTTAAACATTCTCCTACCGTGTGAACCAGCCATTCTCCTCCTAGGTATTTACCCAAGAGAAATGAAATGTATATCCATACAAAGACTTGTATGTTAACATTCAGCAACTTTATTTGTAATAGCTAAAAAATGGAAACAACCTAACATCTATCAACATGTGAATGGATAAACAAATTGTGGTATATCTACACAATGAATACTACTCAACAATAAAAAGGAATTAACTATTGATACATGCAACAACATATATGAATCTCAATTACGTAGAGTGAAAGAAGCCAGATTAAAAAAGATTACATACTGTATGATTCCATTTATAATATTCTAGAACATGCAAACTAATTCATCATTCCACAAAGTAGATCAATGGTTGCCTGGGGATGGAATGGAGTACTGGGAGAAGCAGGATTAAAATGAGACACAAACAAGCTTTTGGGAGTGATGGATATGTTTGTTATCTTCATTGCATTGATGGCTTCACACATATATATCAAAACTTATCAAACAGATACTTTAAATATGTGCCATTTATTGTATGTCAATTATACCTCAATAAAGCTGTTTTTTAAAAAAACACTGTGTTAATTTTTCATAAAAATGCAGAGACAATGCTGACCCTCTGCTATTAGGCTGGGTAGATCCACTGCCTGCCTCTTCTGTGGCATTCACTACTTCCTGGCTATGGGCAACTGTGATGTTTTATTACTGGACTGTAAGGACCTTGAGGGTAGGATCCATGTTTACCTCATCTTGGTCTTCCTTCAAACCCTCAGCATGGGCTGAGTGGTTGAGTTCACACGTTCTGCTTCTGTGGCCTGGGGTTTCGCCAGATCGGATCTTGGGCGTGGACATGGCACTGCTCATCAATCCATGCTGAGGCGGCATCCCACATGCCACAACTGGAAGTACCCACAACTAAAAATACAAAACTATTTACTGGAGGGGGTTTGGGGAGAAAAAGGAAAACTAAAATCTTTAAAAAAAAAAAATCCTCAGCATGGTACCCCTCATCAGGTGTTTGGGTTTTTTTTACTGAGGTCATAACAGTTTACAACATTGTGAAATTTCACTTGTACATTATTGTTTGTCAGTCACCATATATATGTGCCCCTTTACCCCTTATGCCCACCTCCCAAACCCCTTCCCCTCTGGTAACCACTAATCTGTTCTCTTTGCCCATGTGTCTGTTTATCTTCTACACATGAGTGAAATCATACAGTGTTTGTCTTTCTCTGTCTGGCTTATTTTGCTTAACATAATACCCTCAAAGTCCATCCATGTTGTTGCAAATGGGATGATTTCGTCTTTTTTTTAATGGCTGAGTAGTATTCCATTGTATATATACACCACATCTTCTTTATCCATTCATCAGTTGATGGGCATGTGGGTTGCTTCCATGTCTTGGCTATTGTGAATACTGCTGCAATGAACATAGGGGTGCATGAGTCTCTTTGAATTGTTGATTTCAAGTTCTTTGGATAAATACCCAATAGTGGGATGGCTGGGTCATATGGTATTTCTATTTTTAATTTTTTGAGAAATCTCCATACTGTTTTCCATAGTGACTGCACCAGTTTGCATTCCCACCAGCAGAATGCATCCTCTCCAACATTTGTTATTTTTTGTCTTGGTAATTATAGCCATTCTAACAAGGTGTAAGGTGATATCTCATTGTAGTTTTGATTTGCATTTCCCTAATGATTAGTGATGTTGAACATCTTTTCATGTGCCTGTTGGCCATCTGTATAACTTCTTTGGAAAAATGTCTGTTCATATCCTCTGCCCATTTTTTGATAGGGTTGTTTGTTTTTTGTTGTTGAGTTGTATGATTTTTTAAATATATTTTGGAGATTCACCTCTTGTCAGATATATGATTTGTAAATATTTTCTCCTAGTTGGTGGGTTGTCTTTTCATTTTGTTCCTGATTTCCTTTTCCTTGCAGAAGCTCTTTAGTCTGATGAAGTCTCATTTGTTTATTTTTCCTTTTGTTTCTCTTGCCCAAGTAGACACGGTATTCGAAAATATCCTTCTAAGACAGATGTCAAAGAGTGTACTGCCTATATTTTCTTCTAGGAATGTTACGGTTTCACATCTTACCTTCAAGTCTTTAATCCATTTTGAGTTAATTTTTGTGTATGGCAAAAGATAATGGTCTACTTTCATTCTTTTGCATGTGGTCTGTCCAGTTTTCCCAACAACATTTATTGAAGAGATTTTCCTTTCTGCATTGCATGTTTTTAGCATCTTTGTTGAAGATTAGCTGTCCATCAACTGTTGTTTTTTAAATAAATAAATCGCACAGATAGTTTTTGTCAAAATATTTCAGAAAACATTTCTACCCAAATTCCCTAATTAACCCTTATCATTTTTTAAAAACATCCATGAGAGGCAGCAAATCGTCATGTTAAGAACTTTAGAGCCAGAGTGACCTGCCCAGCTACTTGCTAACTGCTTGACCATGGATAAAATTAGCTAGCCTCTTCAGGCCTCAGTTTCCTCACTTCTAAAGGAGGTAATAATATACCTATGTCATTGGTTTTCTGATGGGATTAAATTAAATAATCCACGTAAAGTGCATGGCCCATTGTCAAAACTCAATTTTAAAAAGGCAAGTGAATTCATACATTTACCATCACAAACTTCCGAAAGTGTATGAACCCCAAGACTGAAATATTCTGTCTTTCATCAGTAGAAAGAAAATGTGATGAACAGGTACCTGCATCTTCTCGGGAGAGAGCTCTAAACTGGCATTAAAGTTACCTGCATGTTAGGCTTTTTAGAAGCATACAACCAGAGGAATTTAATTTATTAGAAGTGCAAGGGTTACAATAGCTTACAGTCTTGTCACTACATTTTATACCTTGTTCTTAGACCTTTTCATTAAAACAGAAGAATAAAAACCCTGCTACGAGGTAGAGGCTGAAGATGGAAACAGCTCATTTAGTTTCTCCCTACCCTTCATTTTGAAGTTCCTAAATGTAGAAATCCTATTCTCATATTTGTTTGTAAGTTTTCTCTCTAGTGAAAAATACTTTATCGTTCTGTCCACGGGGAATTAATTAAACAGAATGTGGAAAAACGTAATCTTCAGGGAGCTTCACTGTGAGTACTCAGTAAATACAGCACAGCCAAGGGACTCTACAGAGACCTGACCTACAGTGGACTGAGGCTGGGCTTTAGAACCAGCCAGTTCCAGATAACGATTTTCCTGAACTTTGAGCAACACACTTCATTGTCTTGTAGCCTTTTGATTTATAATATTGGGTCTAATCACATCTGCATGATTTGTAGGGAACGTTTATAAAATATATGAAATAATTATCATTGATCAACTGGGTTATTAATCTCCTCCAAAAATAAGGTGCTAACATATGAATAAAATTTACACCTGACCCTTTAGCTCTGGCCCAGTACTAGATTGGCCTTCAAAAGTCCAAGTCAATTTGTTGTGTGGGAAGAACGTAATACCAGGAATCAGGAAATGTTATTCTACTCCTGGCTCTGCCAATAGCTAGTTTTGTAATCATTGGTAATCAAATCACCCCTCAGTTGCCTCAAATGTAAAAGTAGAGGGTTGAACTAGATCAGGGAGGGAAAATACCTAACATGTGCCACCTATTCTGTCATTCTGTGCCCACAGCAGACATTGTTAATCAATCACTGAGATTTTTCTACCAAATTGGGAAGCTGCTTCTGAATTCTTCTCAGCAAAGCATTGTAGGCAGCCACTGCCAATCAATTGGAGTTGGCAATAAAAGTAAAACTTACTTGCCATGTTTGGGCCAGATGATCTCTAAGCATTCTTTTAATCCTAACATTACTCAAAGGTCAAAATGAGTCTATGAAATAGCAAATCCCAGGAGACAAATATCTTGGCAAGTCTTATTTCCCCTTTTCACGTTCCAGCCTATAAGAGTGTTAAGGACTTCATCTGCAAGGCCTGCCCACGAGGATACTCTGTTCTTCCATCATTACATTCTGCTTTTTGTTTGTCCAAAATGAAAACAATTTAATTCATTTTTCCCCTAATTCTAAAAATGCTTACTGTAAAAATTTGAACAATGCAGAAAAGATGAAGAAGTGATAAAAGTGAATTATCTGATATTGGACACTCATTATTTGGTAACTAGCCCTGCAGACATAGCTCTAGGTATACGTGTTTTTCTGTATTCTGTTTATTTTCCCCATACAGCAATGTTATGTACGGGCAACTTTGCATATCACTCCAAAGCTGCGCTTCTTAGTCTCTTCTCAACGTACTCATAAAATTCCATCTTTGTCTGTGGCTCCCTCCTATTCTGCTCAGCGAAACTTTGCTAGTTAGCAGATTGAAAGAGCAAAGGATCTTTAGACCTTTACCGCAACCACACTTAAAGATGTGGTCAAATTCTCCAGGCTCCACTCTAGTATATACAGAATGGAAAGATTTGCAAAGCTTGTGGTTAAAATTCAATTTGAAAAGGAAATGGACCCAGTGGCTTGGGAGAAAAGCAGTGTTCCTCCCTAACACTACACCCCACCCCCACTTTTCTACTTGTTATTATAAAAGTAATATTTACTTAGGAAAATACAGACTAGCAAAAATGAGAAAAATAAAATCATCAGTAAGTTAATCAGAATAATAATGGTTAACATTTTGGACTATATGTGTTCAGTCTCTTTTTCCTGTGCATGTATATTTATATAGGTATCAACAGATATAATTGAAAAGCACTCTTTTAAACTTCTGGGTTTTTCTCTTTACTCACTGCCCTGCGGTTCCTGCAGAGTACTGTTTCTATTATGACCAGGAAACTCTGCAAGTTAAAACTGGCTTTGGAGATACACAGCTCTTTTATCAAGCAGTTTGCATAGTGAGGTGTGCACCCCGAGGAACCAAGGTTATGGGTGTGTTTTGAAATAAATACACCAATTATTTTGAACGCCGCTATAGTGGAGTTCAGTTTATCCATGGGGCATGCTGCTCCCGAAGTTCAAATTCCCTCAGAAGATATTCAACAAGTATCTTACATAACTGGTATAAATGAGGTCACGTTAGGGCCAAAATCTCTATGCATTTACACATCTGACTACTTAATTGATGAAATGCCTGTGTTCCTTAAGTGTATTTTGATAAGGAGAATATCTCACTATCGTCTATCTAATAGTATGATACTGATGCATGCTGTGATGAGGTGATTTACTTTTGTTTTTTAAAGATTGGCACCTGTGCTAACATCTGTTGCCAATCTTTTTTTTGTTTTTTCCTTCTTCTCCTCCAAGCCCCACAGTACACAGTTGTATATTCTAGCTGTAGGTCCTCTGGTTGTGCTATGTGGGACACCGTCTCAGCATGGCCTGATGAGCAGTGCCATGTCTGCGTCCAGGATCTGAACCGGCAAAACCCTGGGCCGCCGAAGCGGAGCGCACAAACTTAACCACTCAACAACCGGGCCGGCCCCAAGGTGATTTACTTTGTATGTAGCAACAAATATATATTATAGGACAGATACCCTCCTCATTCACAGGAAGGGGCAGCCAGGAGAAACCTTGCCTTCTATATCCAATATATGCTGTTTTGGTTATCTGTTGCTGTGAAACAAACCACCCCAAAACTCAGTGGCTAAAAACAACATTATAATCTCTTGCAATTCTTTGGGCTGACTGGGCTCAGCCAGGCAGTCTTCTGCTGGTGTTGCTTGGAGTTTCTCATATATGGTTGCAGTCAGATAGCAGCTGGGGCTGGAGTCCTCTGGGGCTTGACTTAGGGTGGAAAGTCCAAGATGGTTTCTTCACTCACAAGCCTGGTGCCCTTTTGCTTCATATAGCCTCTCTCCACTTGGAGTCTCATCCTCCAGGGTTGTCCCCATGGCCTCTCTTCCCATGAAGATAGTCAAACTTCTCACATGATGGCTGACTTCTAAGAGTGTAAAATCAGAAGCTTGCAGGCCTTTTTAAGGCTTAGGCAGAGACCTGGCCTACTGTCACTTCCAGCCTCCTTCCCTAAGTTAAAGCAAGTCACTCGATTCAATGTGGGGAGACTACACAAGCACATCAGTAGCAGGAAGGGTGGTTCATTGGCTGCCACCTTTGGAAACCAGCTACTACAAGCTGAACAAATTTAGAATTTCAACTCTAAATCCAAGAGAGTCTGGATATTTTCTGGCTTGAAGATGGAGTACAATTAAGAGGAAGTGAAAAGAAGAGGGAAGAAGCCTCAAGGTGATGAAGAATTTTGAAACAGTGGTACTTTCTTGGGCCTTTCAAACTTGGCAGATTAGATCACCAAGAAGAAGGTGAAATAAATGGGTCATCACATCACCATTACCCAAATTTTGTGAACTCAAAAGGCTTACTTGATGACGCTTATTTTTTTATAAGAATTCTAGATCAAAGTATTACAATCCTCACACATTTCTAGCATACATGGAGGGTTGTCTTTCCAAAGACAGCAAAAAAATTCAGACATGAATGGAAATATACAAGGGTTAGTAGAATGTGAAACCAATTGGGGGAAAAAATAAAATAGTAGCTAGGAGAGCCTAGCAGTAGAAAGGACTCCCCTGGCACTGGGACAGGAGAGAAAAACCAGCATCCTCTATCCTGTTCTCCTGGAACTTCTCAGCGTGGAGCAACTGTGGCCCAATAGCATAACATGGAAGTTTGGAGGGCAAGGCCTAGGTTCACACATGAAGACATCTCATCTCAGTGTTTGCCGAGACTGGGAACCTCTTTGACAGGGGTGGTCTAAGACTGTGGTTCCCTTTCCTTGTGCTGAACCACCGTTCAAAGCCAAACAGCTTTTCCTTAGTGTTTATTTTTCTTAAACATGTTCAGATTCTTATATTGTTCTCCTCCCTTCGAAAATATGTACTCTGCAGGTGCCTGAAATAATATACATTCAGCAACTGCAGTTTTGTAAAAGTAAAGGTTATTTCATTCAGTCTAAACTCAATGGAAAATTGTTGCTTAACAAGGAAATACCAAACACTTTATAAACTCCTTGAGGGCAGCAATCATGTCATATATGACTTTGGTATCTCCTGCCTCCTGGGCTTACTGTCTGCCTTCACAGATTTAGTAGTTTTAATAAGTAACTTGAATTGTTAACAATATACTCTTGTGCCCTTCTTTGACGCAGAAATGTCATTTCGTTATGTCTTTGCATGTTTCATGTCAGGTCCATTGTAAATAATCTCCCCTAAACTTGTTTTCAGTGTGCAGATTATTTTGCAGGCTTTTCACATAACAGCTGAGAGGGTTTAATTCAAGGTGAAGACGCTTGCTTCAATTACAAGGAATTAACTTAGGCTTCACTTACCTCAAGGAATACTTGACCATATTAATTTACACATAAATCCTGTGAGTGTCAAATTACTCAACCAAGAGAAGGTAGTTCTTTGCAGGTTATAGCGCGTTGATCTGCCATACTCAGGCTTTTTTTTTTTTTTTTTTTTGGCGACAGGTTTTTGAATGAAATAGTAAAACCACTGCGGGCACAGTCTACTCACCTGGTTTTGCATAATTCCAAGAACCTAGAAACTGAAAAGTAGGCATGTTAAAGAGTGAGAAAAATTGTTAACGTATAAGAGAAAAAAAAATTTATTCTCTTTTAAATCTTAAAAGATGTCATAATATTCCTGTTTTCAAGTACTTGAAGTTTTAAAACTACAAAGAGAAAGGTAAAAATTACTCATGATTCTACAACTATTAATATTTTGGCAGACAACTTTCAATTTTTTTCTAGGTACATGTTTTTACAAAACGAGTCCATATTATACAAACAAGTTATTTTATAACTTGATCTTTTTTATTTTTTAAGTTATGTCGTGCGTGAAAAGAAACTTGTAAAGGTTATGCATGTTGTAGTATTGCACAGCGTTCAAGGACGCCATCTCTGGTGTGGTGTGCGTGCTCTGCTGGGAAGAGAAGCTCTTGGTGGACAATACTGACCACTCTCGGACCAAGAGACTTCTCGGTTTGCCCTTGGCAACCTGAGCCTAACGAGAGTGCAAAGCGCGTGGGAGTAAGTGGAGGGCGCTTAGGGTGACTGCGAGCACGAGCTCCCTGCGCGGGCCACATTTCCCCTGGGCAAGTCCCACTGGCTCCAGCCCCGGAGGGGACCGAGGGCAGAAGGCCAGTGCGCGGTGCGCACGGCCCGCGTCCCAGCCTGCAGCCCCCGCCCCCGGGGCTGGCGCCACTCACGGGCAGTTGGGTGAGATAAAGCGGGGCAAGGTTCTGCAACTCCAAATCAGGGAGGCGCAGCTCCGACACCAGCGCCTTCGCCGGGTCTCCAGGCGTGTTCGTCCCAACTGTTTAAACTGTTTCAAAGCGCCGGAACCCGAGCGACCTTCGGCAAACAACTCTTAATCTCGCGGGCGGACAGCATTAGTCTTGTTTGCCGAGGAGAGCAAACTGAGAGGGCGCACCGGGGAGCTAAGGCAACCCTCCTCCCGGCACCCCGCCCGCCCGCAGGGACCCCCGCCCCCAGACCGCCGGCTTCTTGCGTCAGCCGCGACGAGGGTGGGGGATTTTCGGAAGCTCGGCCCGCGCGGCCGGCGGGGAAAGGAAGGGCCCGGGCTCTTGCCCCGCCCTCGGGGGGCGGGAGGCGGAGCGGGACAGGAGCCCGGCCGCCGACTCCGGCTGTGTCGCGGAGAAGCGAGTGCCGGGGAGACCTGAGGAGCCGCTGCTGCCGCCCGTGCCGCGCCTCGAGAGCCGGGACAGGGCCGCCGTCGGGGAGCCCCAGAGCACGGTCCCCACCTCAGTATGATGGACTTGGAGGTGCCGCCGCCCGCACAGCCGTCCCAGCAGGTGCTGCCCCGGCCCTCCGGGCCCTGCGGTGGTGTCAGGACGCGGGCAGGGAGCGAGGGAGCCACGGCCCGGAAGGGACAGCTGCAGCCGGCTTCTCCTCCCGTCTGTGGCCGGAGCCAGGACTGCAGCGGCCATGCACTGGAGCCGCTGCGCTTGCGCCGGGGCCGGACTGGGAGGGGGAGCGGGGACCCAAGGGGCCGCGAGGGGAGTCGGGGCGCGGCTGGGTGGCCCGACCGACAGTGTGCCCGCGGCCCCTGAGGGCGACTGGGTTGGGGTTTGGGGACTACGCCCAAGCTCGGGGGGGAGGGGCGTCTCTAGCCGCGTCCCCGGCCGCCGGAGCTGGGTCACCGGAGCCCCGGGCAGCCCCCCGAATTTGAGCGGCCCCAGGGGCAGCAGGGCAGGAGGGGGCGGACGCTGGCGGTCTGAGCTGGCGCAGCCCGGCCCTTCCGGGGCTGTGCGGCTCCCCCGCCTCGGAGTCACAAAAATGTGCCTAGTCACGGGGCCGCTCTCGGGGGAGTTGAGGTCTCCTCGGGGCAGGGACCCGGAGCCCCTCCTCTGCCGCCGCCCCCGGCCCCGACCTCCGGGGGCGCAGGCTGCGGCGCGGCGCTCTTCCCCCACCCCGGGCCGTCTAAGGGTGAAAGTAATCCATCAGTCCATCCATCGGATCGCTCTTAGGCAGTTTGGCGAGAAAGCCCAACCCCCAGGGTGGGGGAGGGAGGAGGTCCTGAAGTGCCCAGCCAGCTCCGACGCCCCGACGTGCGGCGGCGCCACCGGGCCCCGCGCGCTCCCTCGCGCGGTGGGAAAAGTTCGGGCTCTTAGACCTCGGGTCGGCCCCTCGCGACGCGCGGGGAAGTGCGGGTTGGGGCAGCGGGCTCTGAGGTCGGAGTCGGCCGCGCCCCGGGCTTCTCGATCCCGCGCGGTGCCTCCCCGTGGCGCACGCCGCGTTCGGGGCCTCGGCCTCCCTGACAGTGGCCTGTTGGCTGTCACGGCGGCCCTCGGTTGGCCCTTTCCTGCTTTATAGCGTGCAAACCTTGCCGCGTCGGGGCCAAGGGACAAGTTGGAGCTGTTGATCTGTTGCGCAATTGTTATTTTCCCCAGGGCGGCTTTGTCTTTGGATTTAGCCTCTCAAATTTGCGATTCCAAAATGTATAAGGCAGAATATTCTGTTCTCTGCTGTCAAGGGTAAGAGTTGCGGGTGTAAATGAGCATTTCTCTTGCTTTTAGATTGTTAGTAATGTTTTGCTTTCATATGTTATTTCTCCTTTGAGTGCTTTATATAGTTGTCCTTTTCTGTTTGAGAATTTGCCTCGATTTCTTAGCATGTTGCTTCTTTTGCAAGGGCGGAGGATGGGACGTTCGTGTTTCATAATGCTTTGCTAACAAGTTCTGTAAATTGTTATAAAAGTGAACAAGTTTCTGTTCATACTTTGTAGGGACTTTTAAAGGAGTAGATATTTATGTTTCCAAATTTTTTTTTTTTGTAATTGGGTTCTTGGGGGAAAAAAAAATTTGGTTCAAGGAAATGTGTAACTTAATAGATACAGTAAATACGTTTGTGCTCTTAAAGGTAAAGTTTTAGATTGATTTTGAAGATCTAAAGTAGGATTTTAAGTTACTGACATTGCATTCATTATGCTTTTTTTTCTTAAAGCTTTTGGTCTTGAACTTTCCCCCAGTAATGATTAGGATTGTATTGCCCGGATTCCCACTAGTGTGAAAAAGTAAATTGTGCTTTCCGTTTAGCTGCTGTTCAAGAGTAATCTATATGAGCAAAAGATGTGTGATGCTAATGCACTTAAGTTTTCCTAAATTCGAGAATCGTAGCCTAGAGCCTTCTATTTTTTTTTTCTTTCTTTACTATGTAGTTTAACATTCCGTATACAGAGATGCATGAAGCATATGTGCTGCTTTCTCTTTTAAATGTGAATTTTCCAGTTTTGTTTGATAAGGTAACCGCCTTTCCACCTTTGTAATCAGACATCAGTCTGCATATTTGAAGACTATGACAAAAGACAATACAGTAAAACTTAGAATCAATTTCATGTTTATAACTGTGATTCATATTAAATCATTGTTTGTAGTCCAGAAAGATTTGAACAGTCAGAAATGGATTGTGACCTTTTTTCAAAGAAATTCCAAGTGTGAGTTGGTTTTGTGATACTGTTTTTGGCCCTCTGTGCAGAGGCCGTTTGACGAACAGGGCAGGAAGGTGGGTCTTAGATTCTGTATCTCCATTAGGTGGAAGCCATCCATTACTCTTTTCAAGGGTGTCTTGGAGAGATAAAGTACTTTGGTCTTGGACTAGACCGATAAGATTATTTTGAAAGAAAAATAGGACAGGCTTCTCATCTCCTGAATGAATGTTAACCAAAGAACAACTTGACTTTTTAGACAGGTGAAAAATCTCTCGAGATTGTGGAAGCAGCATGCAGGAGGATAAATAACACAATTCACATCTGTCTTTCTGCATTAAAAATAACTCGGGCCATTTTGGAATCTTTCTTTCTGTTAACTTGGGTTTTTATAAACAATGCTTGGGGGAAAATAGTGTCTTCCTTTAGGATTACCAGGAAGAGTTGAAAAGCAAATACATTACTTTTCTTAATATTTATTTTTATTCGGGATGAATTATACTTACAGAGCTGCATGAGAAAAGGAATTTGTTATGGAGTATAAGCACATTTTTGCAGGGGGGGGCGGATTTCCTCTCTGCTGGCTGAACACATTTAAAGGGAGCTTTGCATAAATATTATTTCCTCTTTAACTGTCCCTTCATCTGTGGTTAACTTTTCGGTGTAAACTCTTGGGTGCAGGAAGAATTTGGCACTAAGATTATAATGGATGAGTTATCAGGTGCTTCCTTGCACACTAGGCAGTGTGATAATTGCTTCACGTGTATAATTTCGCAGTAACCCCCTGGGAAATACTATTAGCTCCAGTTTCTAGGTGAGAAAAGAGGCATGGGGAGGGCAAGAGTCCTGCTTAAAGTGACCCAGCTATTGAGTGGCAGAGGTGGGATTCCAAGCTAGGTGGTCCACCTCCAGATGGCTCTTAATCACCCCTGCCAAACTGGACCAGGACTCATTAAACTTCAAACAGGAGGAAAAGTTCACACTTTAAAAAGTGGATAAATTGAGAAAAACTGGGGGAGGGAGAGGCAGGAATTAAAAAGATTGATCTCTGCACTTTTGCCCTTACCAGGAATTTCTGTGTATGTGAGGGCGTGGTGGCCTTCTTGAAGATAGTGAGAGTAAATACAACCTATCGGTGGAATTAGCACATGGGGACCTTTTAAGGAAGACACAGGGGCCTAGGGGGGTTAATTTAGAGAAGCAGGACTATTTCTTAATATAATCATTGTTTTTTTTTTTTTTTTTAAGATTGGCACCTGAACCAACAACTGTTGCCAATCTTCGTTTTTTCTTTTTTCCTCTTCTCCCCAAAGCCCGCCAGCACACAGCTGTATACTCCAGTTGCGAGTGCCTCTGGCCGTGCCATGTGGATGCTGCCCCACCGTGCCCATGTCCACACCCAGGATCCGAACCGGTGAAACCCCGGGCTGCTGAAGTGGAGTGTGCAACCTTAACCACTGGGCAACCGGGCTGGCCCCGATAATAATTGTTTTTTAAAATTCCTGGGATTTCAGCAGTGCCCGAGATTCTGCCTCACGCTTATTCAGGGACCGTTTTCCTTTTTCTTCATTAAATCTCCTGGCATCTTTGTTCTCCTTTGTTTGCCTTGTTAGTTGGTACCTTCCCCTGTCCCGTTGGCTCTTTTCATTTGGAAGTCGTGGTCAAAAGTAAGTTTGGTACTGAAGATGTATATGGTGATGAGTGGGACAGACAGGCTTAAGCCAGGTTGAAGGAAAGCAGGGAGAATGGTGAGAATTTGAGCTGGCAGCTAGTGGAAACCTGTGGCTCAAATTAGGCACTAATCTTCTGTTTTGGCATTGCTGAATTGAAGCAAGCATAAGGGCTCAAGTGGAAGCTTCCTGGGGGTTTTGAGAATACTGCATTTCAAAGTTCAAAACTTTATTTCTTAGTTTTTTTTTTTTATTAAGATTATGATAGTTTACAACCTTGTGAAATTTCAGTTGTACATTATTGTTAGTCATGTTGTGGGTACACCCCTTCACACTTTGTGCCCTCCTCCCACCCCCCACCCCCTTTCCCCTGGTAACCACCAATCAGTTCTCTTTGTCTGTATGTTAACTTCCACCTATGAGTGGAGTCATACAGAGTTCGTCTTTCTCTGTCTGGCTTATTTCACTTAACATAATACCCTCAAGGTCCATCCATGTTGTGAATGGGATGATTTTGTCCTTTTTTATGGCTGAGTAGTATTCCATTGTACATATATATCATATCTTCTTTATCCAATCGTCAGTTGCTAGGCACTTAGGTTGGTTCCACGTCTTGGCTATTGTAAATAATGCTGCAGTGAACATAGGGGTGCATGGGACTTTTGGAATTGCTGATTTCAGGTTCTTAGGATAGATACCCAGTAGTGGGATGGCTGGGTCATAAGGTATTTCTATTGTTAACTTTTTGAGAAATCTCCATACTGTTTTCCATAGTGGCTGCACCAGTTTGCATTCCCACCAACAGTGTATGAGGGTTATTTCTTAGTTCTTATCGTTGAACAAATTGTTTTCAGAATTATTGTCTTATTTGTGTGAATTAAGTGGGCTGCAGGATTTTTAGGATCCACTGGATGATTTGCATAAAAGTTGGCCTGAGTAAACCCAGGGTATTTAAATGCCTGTCTCAGCCACTTCTGAAAGTTTGCTGAAATCTGTTGCACACCAGGCTATAGGAGAACAAGTTTACCATATGCAGTATTTAACCTGCTTCCTTTACCTTTGACTGTCTAAGTTTACTATAAAAGGGAGAATAGAGTTTACATTTTGATAATATGATTTCTAGAAGTTATTAAAATTTCATTGCTACCTGCTTTTAAATATACTCCAACAAACATTTATTAAAAGGGCTCTAAGGTATAGGCCAAGCCCTCTTTAATTGATAATGGTGTGTTTTCTGGAAATGAAAGCAAAAATACGTTTAAGTGTATAATTCCCTAACAGTATTAGAAAAATACAAATCGTGTTCCTGCACCAACCCTTCCCCCCACCTTAAAAAAAAAAATAAGACTTGCGAAACAAAATCCTCCCCTGCCTAAAATGAGAGTTTTCTATGTGTCAGCTCCTGCCACAGGGAACACTTTTTAACTATTAGTATTAAGAATTTTAGGAACTCTGAGGGTAGGGAGCACCTTTAACCAGCCATTTCTATGGCCTGCGTCCTATAATACCTGTGTGTCACAGAGCCTCATCTATGAACGTCTTTATGTGTGTGTGAGCATGTGAGTTTATTTGGCCCAAACTCTGGGGGCAGTAAAGACAAATCCAGGGCATAGGAAGGATTCAGAGCACCACGGCCATCTTTCAAAGGCCCTGTTGATAACTGACTCAAGAGGCATTATAATCCATCAACAGTCTGTATTCTGAAGGATTAAAACAAAACATTCCTTGGCAATGCTAAGTAGTCATTCCTTTCTCACAAGCTTGGAAATTGAGACTGTGGGGCCTGTAGTATGGGCAGCATGCTGCCGAGATCCGAACTCTCCATTGCTTTGTTCAAATCAGAGAAGAATGATTGGATGAGAAAAGAAAAATCAGATCATTTTGGCTTTGAAGCCTTCTCCTGAAGTTTTTATTTTCTGCATTAGGCAATTCTCTTTAATGGCCTTTTAAAATCTCTGATACTTATCTGTGAATCTGTGGTTTTTTGGGTTTTTTCCTCTACAGCTAGATCCTAACTTTCTTTCGAGCTGGGTATTGCATTTATATTTCTTTCTTTTTTTTTTTTCCAGCTTTATGAAATGTAATTCACATACCATACAGACCACCCATTTAAATTGGACAGTTGATTGATTTAGTGTATTCAGTGTTGGACAGCTGTCACCACAATCAATTTTAGAACATTTTCATTACCCCATAAAGAAACCCCATATCTGTTAGTAGTCACCCCCCATTTCCCTTCAACTCCCTGGTAACCACTCATCTATTTTCTATCTCTATGGAGTTGTCTGTTCTGGATATTTCATATAAATGAAGTCATACCATATGTGGTTTTGTGTGACTGGCTTCTTTCACTTAACATCGTGTTTCTAAGGTTTGACCATGTTGTAGCATATATCAGGACTTCATTCCTTTTTATTGACGATTGTTACCTATAGCAATGGGTCTTCAACTTTGCTGACTATTAGAATCACCATCAGTATTTTAAAATACCGATGCCCAGGCCATATCCCTCATTAAACAGAGTCTCTGGGGTTGGGACCTAGGCATCAGTATCTTTTCAAGCTTCTGAAGGGATTCTAGCAAGCAGTCTGGTTTGGGAACCAGTACCCTGGAGAACCCAGCTCAGTGTTGGTACCCATTGAAGGTATTTATATAGTGATTTAGAAAATCTAGTTAGGATATCTACTTAAATCATGAAAAGAAGTGTTCTTATATTTGGTCACTGCCCTTCACAGCCTTAAGATCAACATCTAAATTTTTTTTTTTTAATTTTTTTAATTTTTTTTTAAAGATTGGCACCTGAGCTAACATCTGTTGCCAATCTTCTTTTTTTTTCTTCTTCCTCTCCCCAAAGCCCCCCAGTACATTGTAGATTCTAGTTGTGAGTGCCTCTGGTTGTGCTATATGGGATGCCGCCTCAGCACAGCCTGATAAGTGGTGCCATGTCCACACCCAGGATCCGAACCAGCGAAACCCTAGGCTGCCGAAGCAGAGCGAGCAAACTTAACCACTCAGCCATGAGGCCGGCCTGACAACATCTAAACTTTAAGGTGTCCTAGCGAATGTTTGAAATCCAGTAAATATAATTTGAGCTCTTTAATCCCTCATGGAGATATGGGTAATAATTTTGTTATCAAAAAATTTTCCCCAAGTGGGTCAGTAGAATTTTTCTTTGTTTCTTGTCAGGAATGTGGCCTGTGATAACCTGCGGTCTGGATTATTTGGGAATAGCAGAGAAAAGGCAGTGAGGCCAGGATGCTTAGGACAGGTGTTGGAGCCTGGAAGCCAGGACAGAACTTTGCCTCACCCTAGGAAGCTCTGTGCTCTTCGTTCCCAGGCCTTGTTATCATCTCCCGTTAAAAAAACAAAAACCTGTAGTAGTTAGGTTCGCACAATCTGCTTCAGCGGCCCAGGGTTTCGCCAGTTTGGATCCTGGGAGCGGACATGGCACTGCTCATCAAGCCATGCTGAGGCAGCATCCCACATGCCACAACTAGAAGGACCCACAACTAAAAATACACAACTATGTACCAGGGGGCTTTGGGAGAAAAAGGAAAGAATTAAATCTTTAAAAAAAAAAAAAAAAACCCAAACTTAAATGTGCAAAGCAGCTTTCGGCAACCCAATTTTTTGGTTCTCTGTATCTACCTGCTAAAGTCAACCTTGTAGTCTGACCGCAGTGGGTACCATTGTCCTTACCCGAATGGCTGTCTGGTTTACATACCTGGAGACTGGGCTAACTTTCACATTGTTTGCATGTGTGTACGTGCGTGTGCATGTGTCTTTGTTGTACAGCACAACAGTCTCACTTGAGAGACTTGAGGGTATGGTTCAGGGCCTTCTGAGCTGGCTTAGCCCTGCCTTGCAGACAGGGTGGGAACACGCCCAAAAGGGAGTGGGCACCCTCGTGCCAGCCACAGCCTCTCTCCAGTGTCGTCAGGCAGAGCTTGTGTGGCCCAGCTCCAGTCTTTCCCTGACTGTTGCCCCATTGGAGGGGTACATTCGGTCACCCCTCAGGACGCTGTCTGCTTTTCTAACTCTAGTCATCAGTAGTTTACAGTTCTTTTAACCTGTCCTTCCTATTGCTTTAAGATTTCAGAAACGATATCTTATTCTTTTCACTTGTTCTTATGAGTTTTGTGCTGAATGATACACATAATATGTGTTTAAAGTATCTTAAAACAGAAGGATTTTAGTGTTACCGTTAGGCCATGTGCAGTGCATACTTGTATTTCACTGGCTCATTTTTCCCATTCAGTGCCTTTTCCCTTCTTTGCAGGAATGTAGCCGACATTCAGGGTGGGTTAGTACCCATCTCCCAACCCTCCGATGTCTGTGGAAGAGGCAGGGACACTATCAACTGGGTAGGGAGGTGGCCTACTGATAAAGGATACAGAATTGTGTTTTACTCCAGACTTGACAGTCTTTTGTCTTCTCTGCTTCAGCACAGAATGATAATATCACACACGGATGCAGAATCCACCCACCCCCATCCTAAGGGATTAGAACACAGGGAAGAATGATGCCGTGTGTGGTTGCCTCCGGTGAAGGGAACCGGAACAGAGGAGTGACACATGAGGGAGCTGCACTCCTTCAGGTGCTCCAGGGTTGACTAAGAACCTGTACTTTTTGCTGGTTTGGTTTACGGTACTGGAGCCAGGGAGCCCTGCTGCTCTGTCTAGAGTGTTGGAGAACCAGAGATTTTTTTGACCTAGCCAAAAAAAATTTTTTTCAACCATTAAAATCCTGATAATGAAAACCATCCAAAATAAAAACTATCTTTTTACTTTTAAGAGGAAAAATTGCCAATTTTTGAAGAAGTTGTTTTTGTTCTTGGTAATTTTCAAGGAAACATAATTAAAATAGACCTTGAGGAACCAACCCCTAAGGACAGGAGCAGGGCTGGCTGGCTTTATGCTGGCTGACGGCCTCCCTCACTCCCGGCCCGTAGTTCTGTGCTGGTTCCCAAGCTGAGACCAGGACCAAGAAGGAGACCCGTCCTGGGGGTTCAGGTACTTTCTTCTCCTCCAGAGACAGAGGTTCACCGTATGCTAGAAACTTCTTTACCGGGCTGCATGTTTGCAGGAATCCTTGCTGCGGCAGTGGATTGAGAGTGAGGATGGTGACGCCCAGGGGGGAGATTCCAGGTTACATTTCACATGGAAAACAGCTTCTAGAATTAAAGGGAGAGAGGCTGGGAGGAAAAAGAAAACTAGCTTAAGAGAGTTCTTTTTAATGAACCCAGGAGGAATACAGCCTTATGGGACTTTCCTGAGGGAAGCCTCAGGCTGACCCAGAATTTTTACCTGCGGATGTCCTAAGTCTGTAATACTCAGATTCGCTCTTCAACGTGCAGTTTGCACTTAGGTTCTCCATGTGAGAAAAGGGAAAGCATTTCCAAGTATTTACTTGTACTGTATTTACACCTATTACCTTTAGTTTGGTGTGTGTGTGTGTTTTAAGGAAGATTAGCTCTGAGCTCACATCTGCCTCCAGTCCTCTTCTTTTTGCTGAGGAAGACTAGCCCTGAGCTAACATCTCTGCCCATCTTCCTCTATTTTATATGTGTGACGCCTGCCACAGCATGGCTTGATAAGCAGTGCCATGTCCACACCCGGCATCAGAACCAGCAGACCCCGGGCCGCTTAAGTGGAGTGCACGAACTTAACCAGTGGGCCAGCCCCATCTTTAGTTTTTTAAACAACCCTGTTAATAAAGGTTTTGTCATTACTGAGAAAAACTCTTTGGAAAGGCTAAGAAACAGGCCAGAGTTCAGTTTAGGAAACTAGAAACCACATGAGATATTTCAGAGGGAATTTAATATAGGAAATAAATAATATAGGTGATGGGAGAGCTGAGAAGCCAGCCAGACAACCGAGAGATTAGCAGCCTCAGGAAGCCACTGCCACCCCTAGGGCTGGAGGGGCAGGGGGTGGAGGTGGAATTCCAGGCTCTGGCCTATCCTCCTGAAGCTGGCACTGCATCAGGTGCTGGGACACCGGCAGAGGGGCTCTTCCTCTCACCTTCCAGCATCTCTTCACTGCTCACTACCACCCAAACCCCTGGTGGAATGTAGTTGGCAGCCAGATGGCAAGGAAGCCTGGGATCAGAGCAGGGGCAGGCTGGGGAAGGGATCTGGAAGCACTGCAGTCACACAGCTGGTAAGAGCTAGAGCCAGGACTGGAACCTTCTTTGCCATCAAAGTCCTTGCGCTTTCTTCACACCATCTCCTTTTAGGAATCTCAGACAGACCTGGTGCTTTGCCTTTGGGGCACTTGTCACACCTGCTTGAGGGTGAATTGTGTGAGATCCCACACAGCATGAGATTCACGTTCCCCGCCTGCAGGGGGATTGAGACCGCAATGCCTACTTTATTCTGACTTGCACAGACTTTTTATAGCTATATATTCCTTCTAGTTAATGGAGTGCACGTGTGTGACCACAGACTCAGTAATAACGTAATCTTAGGAATTCCTCTAAAGACGCAGGTGGAGGTTGCATGAGGGGAGTTCCTGGTTTGGAGAAGTCTTCCTGTTGTTGGTAGGCTCTGTGCCCCCTCCCACCGTGAGGTGCCCCTACGATGCCAGGGCAGGATTGCTTATGTGTGGATGTTTGTGGTGTTGCTGAGGGACTTGGCACTCTGGGTCTTGAATTTTGGGGTAGGTTCAGAAAGGAGAGAAAGCAGCTTGAGAAGAGCTGGGGGAACCTCACGTCTGTTCTCATTGATCCTGATAAAGCCTTTTCTCCCCAGAGAGATGTGGGTGGAAACGACTCCCCTAGATAAAAGCTCATTCATCTCCCTCCCTCTGGGAGCGCGCGGCACTCGCCCTGGGCCACAGGTGTCCGGAGTTCACCTGATAACAGTCCAAGTGTGCTGTGAAGCTTCAGGGATGGCGGGTGTGCTGGCCAAGATGATAATGGAGACGGAGGGAACAATTACTCTTTCATTTCCGTTCACGTTACCAACTCACTTTAACGGTATGAGAACCGTCCTTTTGATGTTGGAAGATCGCTGAATACAGGCAACTAGCAATTTCATGGGGAAGAAAAGGGGAAAAAATGAACATTTACTGAACATCTGCTAGCCCTGTAGTATGTCCTAGACCTGTTCTCTTGATCTTGACACTAACTCTGTAGTGATGGGGGCTGCTATGTCCATTTCACACACGAGGAAACCTGTTCAGAGAGAGAAAGTAACTTGTCCAGGGCCATGCCACTCAGGTGGCAGAACAAGGATTTAGAATGTCTGTAATCCCTGCTCTCCTTTTCCTGTTTTCCTCCTTCCTTCCCTTCGTTCTTTCTTTACTGTCTAATGACTATGGGTGCTTTGTTAGATGCTAGAGACTGAGGGACTCCTTTCTGAAGATTAATTAAGACAGTGTCCCTACCTCAGGGAGCTGGCTCAGTGTTTATCGTAGAGGGTGCTGCTGGCACGTGGGCTGGACTTCCCTTTGGAGTGGAGGACTGTCCCACATTGTAGGATATTTAGCATCATTTTGACAACCAGAGCACAGTAACCCTCCCTCGTCCCCACACAGTTCCAGTTGCTCCTAGGTACCACTGTGATTCATTGACTTCGAGAGAAAGTTTGAAGCCAGGCTACTACTGCTTGTGCTCAGGAAATCTCAGGATACTGTTGCTTCCTTGTTCTTTGTAGGGAGGTCCACCATTTCCTCAGATGACAGCCTGTTCACACCTTTTATTCTAAACTGGAGGTGGGGGAGAGATCATAGAAAGTGATGAAAGCTCTAGAAACCAGAGCAACCAAGTACCTTTAGGCTGAGGGAAATAACCAGTGTCCTCTAAGAAAATACACTTAATCAATATTTATATTGATTGATATTTTATGCAGGTTGCAAAATTCTTTAGTGGATATTTGAAGATACTATCATGTTTTTTCTCTCAAAAAAATCAATTTTTATCGTTAACTTGAAGGAGTGTGCATTTATAGTTCTTAAGATATGATACTTTGTTTTTCGTAGAGTACCCAGAGAATAATTTGAAGTATTGTTACTGTGAAAGAAGTTAAATAATTTTTCTTTGACTAATAGTTGGGTCATAAATGATATTAAACATGATACCTTTGTTACATAAGTAATTAGAACTCTTTATCCCAAGACACCTTAGGTATACAATGAAAATACTGACTTCTGAGCCTAAGCTTACACTTATTCATTCCATAAATATTTATTAGGTATTTACACACCCTAACGAACTTTAAGGGCAGGAAGTTGTTTTAATCTTCCAAGATAATGCAGCAAATGTATTGTCCTCCTTAAAGGACATTTGCTTTTCAAATGGCCCCTATTCTGAGTTAATCTATGCCTTTGCTCTTTGTACGCCTGGATTATAGGGCATGTTTCCTACCATAATGACTGTAAATTACTTTACATCTCTATCTCCTCTGCTCAAGGTATAACTTCCTCTAGGGTGGGGACTGTATTTTATTCATTTTTGTAACTCTGGCGTCTGGCACCATGTCTGCTGCTTACTTAGTCGTAGCTGCTCCATAAATGTGAGAGAGAGTCCATTACTGCCCTCTAGGAGGTTGGTATTTGTACAAGCTCATCTGTGCTATGTGACAGTTCCATGACAGTGCAGAGGAGAAAGTGTCACTTGCAACTGGGGTGCTCAGAGAGGACATCCTGGAGGAGGGAGCATTTTAACTAGATTTTTTAGGGCAGTAAGATTATTTGACTCACGCTTCCGTGGGAAGCCCGAGGGAGGGTGCAGGCATGTGTGGGTGGTGTACTGGTCATACTGGGTTGCTAGGACTGAAAAAGTTAAGTTGGGGCTGGCCATAGAGGGCCTTCAGTGCCCATGTGTGGTGTTTCAAGTTTATATGAGGCATCTGGAAATCACTGAAGGCTATAGAAAGGGCAAGACATGTGAGCCGGGTGTGGACGGGAAGTGATTATGGCCTGTGAATTGGCAGATGAAGAGGTTGGAGGCAGAGAGATGGTGAGGGGGCTCTTGCTGTGGTGTGGGTGTGGCATCAGCACATGTATTGAGGATCTGTAATTCTAACTAGTTACCACCTTTGTTGGCCATTTAAGGAGAATTTTTTTAAAGCCCCCTTTTTAAAGGAGGGGAGTAGATTTTCTCCTTCTGTTGGCCCCATCACAAAATCATTTGTGCTCAAGCTTGCACACGCTGCTGTTTCTGTGTTTTAACAGAAACGCATCTGCCACTGTATTCATTCCATTGATGAAAGGAGAGGAAAAACCAGCCAGAAGTTGCCTTTTTGCTTTAAGGATGGATAGGTTTCTTCTCCAAGGAAGCACAGGGGGAGTTTCTCTTGGCCCTTCTCTAAGATCAGTTTACTCTTCCTGTCTTCATTCAGCTGTAACAGTCTCATTGTTGGCTTCCAGTCCCAATAGTAAGCAATATTCATCCAAGAAAAGACAAGAAGACAGTATCCCCTTTGCTCTCCCACGGGCTTTCCCCGTGAGTGTGAGCTCACAGCTCTGCATCTAACAGTTGTGCTGGCGGCAGCTGCAGTCTCCCGGGCTCTTCCAGGTGCTGGCTGGGGTGTGAACAGCTTTAACAACTTGATTTTGTCATGGGCACTCCTTTCTCTGCCCTGTGTGGTAGGGAGCAGAGAACTGAGGCCTGGAGAGGCTAAGTTGATAGATATAACAGTGGGCTGTGCCTCAGTTTTACCATGATTAGAATGTGGATGACACCTCCATCACAGCGTTCTTAGAATTAAGTAAGAAACGAACTGGGCCCAAGACCTGGCACATGGTATACATTCAACAAATGGTGGCTGTGATTACTGTTATCGTAATTCTATTTCTCCTTTGTCAGGGATGTTTGAATGTGTGGGGATCGGAGATCGCCATGGCCCACTGGAAAAAAAATCCCTCCTTGAATTCTAGCTGTGTCGCGGCATAAAGGTCCGTGCCCTTTTCGCTCTTTGCTCCGCACTTCTCATTCTCCTGTGGTCTTCCCTGCGCTCTCCCTGGCCTCATGTCAAGGCCTGACTGTTGTGGACATTGAAGCCTCTCGAGAGAGAGAGAGAGAGAGAGAGAGAGAGAGAGAGAGAGAGAGAAAACTGATCCATGACAAGGCCTTCCGAGTGCCCTGGCACAGCAGAGGGCCACATCCTGCCCCCGTCTCCCCTGTGGGACCCTCCACCTGTCCGCTGGAATCCCTGCCCTTATGTGGCTCATCAGCCATCTCACTGAACTCCTTCCCAGGCACACTCCTTCACCTGAGGCAGAATGTCTCACTCTCCGGTCCAGGGCCTAGAAAAAGGACAGTGTCCACAGGCAAGTTGAACGAACAGAGTTTGGGGAGTGGAAGTGCATTATGGAAGGCTAAACCCAAACATGAACTGAGCGGACTCTTGTGGCCCTGTCTTCTTTCTAACCCCAACCCCTTCTTTTAGTCTTTAAAGACTAAAAGATTTCTTTTATAGTAACCACCCCCAAGTAACTCCGGCCTGAAAAAAAAGGGGAGAGTGGTGAAGGGAAAGAAGACCTCTAGAAGACCCTTGGGAGATGACACAACTGAAAATGGTTTACACTTACTACCCTTTCTTGTTGCCATGCAAATGTCTGAAACATAAACAAGTTATGACCTCACTTTCTATTTTTTGTATAGTGCTTAGACCCAGAAGCCTAAAAATTAGATGTTTCTCATGTTCATTTGACACCTGCAAAGGGAGTTGAATTTATTAATAGTATTATTACCTTACCCATGGGTTGTCCCCCCCCTTTTTTTTTTTTTTTTTTTTTGCTGAGGAGGATTAGCCCTGAGCTAACATCTTTTGCCAATCTTCCTCTTTTTGCTTGAGGATTATTCACTCTGAGCTAACATCTGTGCCAGTCTTCCTCCATTTTGTCTGTGGGTCACCACCACAGTGTAGCCATCAACAAGCAGTGTAGGTCCATGCCCAGGAACTAGACCACAGCAGAGTGTACCAAACTTAACCATGAGGCCATGGGGCTGGCCACTGTCCCCTATATTTTTAAGAGGCATTCAGATACTTTTTTTCATATGAAAAACAATTCCATGAGGGAGGTATTATTGTCTTGGTTTCCCTTCCAGGAACAGCACAATGAGGGTAGGTGGCTAGGCCAAGGCCACCTCATACAGCTCGTTAGCAGCAGAGCCGTGGTTGGCTCCACGCAGCCTCCCTGAGGAGGGTCAGGTTATCCTGAAGGAGAAGCCTGTGTTCTTAAAAGATTTTATTTTTTAAAACGATTTTATTTTTTTCCTTTTTCTCCCCAAAGCCCCCTGGTACATAGTTGTATATTTTTAGTTGTGGGTCCCTCTAGTTGTGGCATGTGGGACGCCGCCTCAGCATGGCCGGATGAGCAGTGCAGTGTCCGTGCTCAGGATTCAAACTGGCGAAACCCTGGGCCGCCGCATTAAAGCGCGCGAACTCAACCACTCTGCCACGAGGCCGGCTCAGAGCCTGTGTTCTTTGAGTGCTTCTGTAATGGAAACCAGGGTTGGATATCGCTGTCACCATTTATTAGGTGGAGGTCTTCAGGCAAAATTACTTAACCTCTCCATGCTTCAGTTTCCTTGTTCCAAAAGGGCGATGACAATATACCACCTACCTTGCAGATTGGTGCAAATGAGAGTATAAATGAGATAATGCATACAAGTGCTTGGAATAGTGCTGAGCACATAGAACGTGGACAATAAATGTTGGCCATGCTCTTATTGCTTAGATTATGCCATCCCTATCTTTGTCTGGATCTAGAATATTGGCAGTGTGATCTTTCATGCTCAGATCTTAATGTGAAGGCTCACCAGGAAACCACTGTCCTTACATATTTATTTAGCGGGCTAGTTGAAAGGATTTACATTAAGGAAAATAAAAGATTCCTAATCTGATTTTGAAATAGAACATATATACACACTAATTATAATTTCCTTTATAAGAGGTCCAAACTCCTGCCTGGCAATTGGCAACAGCAGTGTGCACTGGGCATTTTCAGAGGTTGACATCTGAAAGCAGTTGAAACGTAATTTCCAAATTCAAGATTAGTTCATATCCTTAGTTGGAACAGATAGTACTGTCCCATCACCTAAGCCCCTCATTTCTATCCATTCTTCACGTGACCTCTGCAATAATCTGGTAATTAATTGTGTGGCATCGGGACCATCACATTGCTGAATAACATCAAGGTTATTTATGAGCCCTCTTGGTAATTCAGACTCACCAGCACTTTCAGGTCATTGAAGTAGCTTTTTACAAATAATTGCTATGAGTATAAATACTAGCTGTTGTAGTTTAGAAGCCTTAATGTTGCCGGTGTATCCTCAGGAAGTAATTTGCAAAACAGAAGAGTTGGGTTCAATAGAATTCCCGCCTGAGGAATGTTGAGGGCCCACTTTGTAGGCTGCCCCAGAACTGTGCTGGCACTGGGCACTTGTCACCCTCGAGCGCTTGAAATGGAGCTAGTGCAACTGAGGAACTGAGTTTTTAATTTTAATGAATTTTAAGTTTAAAAACAGGAGCAATATAAGATATTTTTCTGTACCCATAACCTTGTAGGCCTGCATTTCAGGGGATCATGTCATGCAAGATTTGTTGTAGTGTATTTGAGTGTGCTCATCACTTCTGATATCTCAGTAATTTTTAAATTTTGGTTACATGTTAAAAGAATTTTTGATATATTGGGTTAAGTAAACATATTAAAATTAAATCCACTTTTTTTTTTTAGTAAGGCTACTAAAAATTTCTAAACTCCACACGTGGCTTGCGTTATATTTCTGTTGGACAGGACTGCTTTAGAGCGGCCGTTACAAGTAGCTGAAATTAGCTTGTTTTAAAATGCAAAATTAGTTTTCAGACTGACCTATATTTTGGACTTGATAGAATCAGAGGTATTTAGGGGCAGGGATGCTGGGAGTCACCTAACCCAGCCCCTATCCCTGGGCAGATGAAGAAACTGAGGCTGAAAGTTAGGGTGGAATGGCAGGACCTAGTCCAGATGGGGTCTGGAACCTGGTGTTCTTTACAGCCTTTGGCTTTGGGCCCTGGGTTTGCTTGGCATTGGAAACGTGCTAGGTGTCAGGGCTGCAAAGAACTTAAACTTCCACCAGATCCAGACTGAGCAAAAGGCCTTTAAAAGAAATTATTTTAGGGGCCAGCCCGGTGGCACAATGGTTAAGTGAGCACGTTCCACTTGGCAGCCCGGGGTTCACCGATTCGGATCCCCGGTGCAGACATGGCACCATTTGGCAAGCTATACTGTGGTAGACATCCCACAGAGAGAGTAGAGGAGGGTGGGCACGGATGTTAGCTCAGGGCCAGTCTTCCTCAGCAAAAAGAGGAGGATTGGCAGCAGTTAGCCCAGGGCTAATCTTCCTCAAACATAAATAAATAAATAATTATTTTAGGTCGTAAGCTGTGCCTACCAGTGGGCAGTGTGATCACTTCCGTGTTTGACATGTATTTTTGTTGGGCAGTATAATGATAGTTTCATGGAGAATAGTAATAAGGTAAAAATAATCCCCACGCTTTGTGTGAACATCTACTCAGGAAAACTCCATATTTCTGGTTTTCATATATTTTAATTTAAAAAGTCCTTTTTCCAAAGCCACAGGTTTTAAACCAGGCCCAGAGCTTTTGTCCTTGAGGAAAAGACTGAGCACTTGACTTTGTGTGTTTATTGTTTATAGGTGTCTGAGATGATTTGGCAAAAGTTTAGGTCTGTTTTATGGTGGTGTTTTCTTATGAGTGTAGCAAAACCAATTTAAGGAAGAAGCCACTGACAACTACAATGAAAACCCATAGAGCAAACCCGAATTTTATTTGTTGTTTGAGGAGTGGAAGAGGAAAGGGAGGCACTAGGATTTAGTAAATGGTGACGTGATGTGACGTATGGGCACGTCCATCAGGTTTAGAGGAGGGCGCTTCTGTCGCCGGTGCAGCTGACAAGTTGTGTGACCTGTGATACTTACCCTGCCTCAACCTCAGGGTCTTCATCTCACTGATCTTCACAGTAGTGTACAGATGAAAGGACATAATGATACAAATGACAGTGTTTTGCTGTTAAAGCACTACCAGTGTAAGTAAGGGCTGGTGTCTCCAAGGAGAGATGTAGAACTATTTCTTGGGTCACACTTGGTCTTAATGTGCCCTTGGATGAGTCAGTCAGGTTTGGAATGTGCATTTAGTGAGTACATGACCCTGACCCCATGATTCGGGGGTTCTCAGGGGTCCATATTGATTTTCAGCCACTTTTGCTCTTGGTAGCAGAGATGATCTGCCTGAAGGGGCTTAAAACTGGGAGGCTCCAGTCTTATCATACTGAGCACAGGTACAGCCTTTAGAAAATGACTCGTATTTAGAGCCTGGGGGTGGAGGAAGGAAAGTTCTTTACAGAAAAATGGAGGTCACACATCGGTCAAATAACAGAGTTTTATAGGTCATTAATGTGGCTGCAGGGTGAGATGCCACACAACAGTTTTGAAAAGGTCTCTTTTCACAGTAATTCCTACTATTTCATGAATTTTAAGTAATAGAAATTGCAGTAGGAAAGTCTAATTTGAAATCTAATTTGTGTTAGGTTGACCAGATGGCCCTCCTGGGTTCTGCTCAGTTGGATGACACCTCTGGCCACTTACCCATTTAGCATGTCTGGGCCTCAGGATCCTCATCTATAAACCTGGGGTTTGGACTGTGGCCTCCAATCACCGTCAGCACTCCTTAGTCAGTTGTGTGTTCCAAATGTAATTTAATGCCTGACAAACATCTGTTCCTGAGAGACACATTCCTAGAATGAATGCCTTTTCCTGGTCTTTAAGGAGCTGGTAGATGGGTCAGCCCGCTGGACTCACTTTTCCTTTGAAGTTTACCTCATCTCTTAGAAGGGCTGAGGTTGCTGATTTTGCCTGCTGCGCCTGAGTGTTTCGGCTGTTGGCACTCTGCCCAGCATCTGTCTTATCTGTGTGCACCGTGGTCTTTACATTTCATGCTCCTCAAATGTTCTGCCAGCTCCAAAGGCACCAGCCAAGGTCAGCTTGGCTGGAGCAAGGCTGGGAGCAGACAGATGGTTACAGAAGTGCTGTTGGCCGGTCAACGGACTGTACATAAAGTTTATTCTTTTCTTGAGCTTTGGTTTGGTTTTATTGTTAAAAGATTGTGGGAGGGGCTGATATTGAAGTTATTCTGGAATTAATAGAGGAGACCTTGTACAGGTGGTTAATGCGTGTTTATTGAGTGGGTACTATGTGCCGATATGATGCAGGGTGTGAAGGACCCAACATGAGTTGGGAAAAAAGTGGGGAAATGGGCACACTCACACATTGCTGGAGGGAGTGTAAAAGGTACAGCCTCTGTGTAGAGCTGTTTGGCAATATCTAATTAAAAATGCATATACTCCTTGACCCAGCAACTCTACTTCTAAGTATTTATCCCACAGATATCCTCATACCTTTATGAAATGATTTATGTAAAAGGATATTCATTATAGCATCTATTTGTAATAGCAAAAGATTAGAAATAACTTAAAAGTCCAATGAGGGACAGATTAATTACATAATTAAATAATATATGACGGTTATAGTACATCTTTATAATGAAAAACTGCTCAGCCCTTAAAAATAATGGAACAATCTATGTCCTGATGTAGAACCATCTCTACAATGTATTAAATAGGGAGAAATAAGTGTGGAACGCTGTGATTATGTGTGACTTTGTGTGTGTGTCTGTGTGTATTTAATAGAATATCTTTTAAGAAAACACAAAAAACCGATTCCAGTGGTTGCCTTGGGGAAGAGTACCTGGGAAGTTACTTTTGCAACTTTTAAATTTTGGACCTACATGTCTATTAAAAAAGGCATTGTCATGCCTTAAAGGAGTGTACAGTTTCATCAGACCTTTGTAAGAAAGCCCAGAGAAGACATACGAAGTACGAGGTAAATACTGCCTTCGTGGGAACACTGATTTAAATGCTAAGTTGTCCTTGTCAGTTAAGTTGAACTGATTTGCCTCTGAGTTTTCAGGACAGGCAGGTCTGAGTGTCGAGGGCTGACTCCCAAGTCCTAGTGTCCCGCCTGGGGAGGGGGCAGCCGCGCGAAAGCACTTTGCAGACCTCGTCTTGTAGTGCGCTGGCGTGGGAGCGCACCACGGCATGGGAAGAGCGAGCCTGCCAGGCTCGGAACCAGTTCTGGGTTGGAATCCTGGCTTTGGTACTTGCTTAACATGGGATTTGGGGCAGGAGTGTTCGATTCCCAAAGCCTGAATGTGCTCATCCGTAAGTGAAGATGAACCACCTCCCTCGAACCACTGCAGTGAGGCTCCGATGGGACAGTGCGCGAACGCGCCTGTGAACCGTGCAGTGCCCCGCAGGCGCCAGCCCTAGCAGACGCTGGTAGTACCTGCAGGCTGGCAAGCTGGCGCAAGAGATGCTCATTAAAAAAGTAAAGTGAACCAAAAACCTATCTTTTTCCCCCTCTGCCAAATAACTTAGCAAGAGCTGTAAAATTAGAAAAGTAGACCATAGGTGGTTTTGGGATCCTTGACCTCTGACCTTGAGGCAAGTCATTTCACCCTCCAGATCTGTTTCCCTATTTGAGAAGTGAATATGTGAGTCCTATGGTCCTTTGCATTTGTAGCGTTCCGTGACAGTGTGGAATTAGCATTAATTCCCATCTCGGCTGAGATGAGTCATTCTGACCAAGAAGTCCAAATGTGGGGAGGAAGTCTCTATGCTGGAGACGCTGAGCCTCTGGAGAAAAGGGGGAAAACAGTGCTGCCATCAAGAGGGGAGCCCACGGATGCTTGAAGTGAGAGGAGGTGTGTTCGTTGTTTCTTGGAGTTCTCTCCACCTCCTTCGCCTCCTTTGCTTTCAAACGTTCACCTGGACTAGACCTTTGGAAGCCAGGTTGACCCCTTGTTTATTGGGAAGGATCTTCATACAGTTGTGAGTGGCGTACTTTATGTCAGGTGTCACTCGGTGAGGTCTTCCTGTGCAGTTGAGTGATGCTTCCCCCGTGCTGCCTTGGCTCCTACATGCTTCTCATCACATCTCAAAACTAAGATCAGAGACTGTCTCTTATTTATCTTTGTGTCCCCAGCACCATTCCTGACACCTGAGAGGTGATCTCTACATACGCATTAGATGGCAGATGATCCATTCAGGGTCGTCTGCACACTAATCTTCTTGATCTCCACCACCATCTTCATCATCATTCTGGTAAAATGAGGTTTTAGCCATTAGTAGCTTATTTTGAGAAATGTTTCAAACTTGAAAAAGTCCACACTAAAAAAAGTTAAACAGACCCCTTGAAATGTATTAAAAACTAAGTGTTTTAGATAGTCTATATGTATTACAACATATATACGTATCTAAAATTCTTCATCACCACGGCATACAAGGCCTTTGGCTAGCAGCAATAAAGAGCGTATAGTACTTACTTCGCCCCAAAGCCTTCTTGCTTTTTTGAGGTAATCGTAGGCAGTTAAATCTGAAAAGGAGCTTTAAGCTTGAGATAATTTCTTTTTACAAATGCAGGAGGCAAAAGAGGGTAAAGGATCACACAGGGTGTTTAGAAGTGGCAGAAGTGGCTGTAAAGAGCGCCAGAGGTTAAGCGTGTTGGAGCATGCCCTCCCTCTGGGGGATACCCTGTAGGAGGAGGGTGCACGAGAACGGGCAGGCAGGGGTGTCTGACCTCAAGGTGGATGGCTGAGCCACCTGGTTAGCCCACACCCAGTTAATTTCAGTGTCGATAGGGAGTCAGAGCCAGTGCTCCTAAAGGTTCCACTGGAATATGGTTTGCGTCCGTGTGTTTCCTGTAGAATCACTCTAACAGTGATGGAAGACCCACTCACAAAGCTCCTCTCATGTGTGGAGGGCGGCTTCCAGAACTGAACACGCACGGCTTGTTCAGGCACGGGGATGAGATGAGAAAAACGTATCCAAAAGTTTGCTTGTCAAAGCAAGCCATTCTTTTGGCAGAGTGGTGATGACCCTTGCAGAAGTCCTCGACAGCCTAGCAGCATCCTCCTCACGTACAAACCACCAAAAAATAACTCTGTTGGGACCCAGGTGTGAAACTTCTCATGGAAAAGTTGGATCCATGCACTTTTTGTAGTAGGTGGTATCACCTACTATTTTGGAAACTAACTGTCCTTCCTGATTTCTTTTTGGCCAAACACATGTGTACCTCTTGAGAAAATAAACAGTCCAAGTTCCTATTCTATTTACTTTCTAGTTTTGCTTTATCTTTTCATCATGCTTTGCCGTCTGCAGACAAGCATAACTGGTGAGAGTTCCAGTAAACTGGCTGGATCATATTTCTTAGATTGAGTCATTGCTGAGAAACTTGTTTGTGAACAGGAAGCAGCCCATGAAAATGTCTGTCCCTAGTCACAAGCCAGACTGTGAGGAACACAGTTGAAACACAAAAGGGTAGAAGGATGATTCTAGAACCCAAGGAATAGTAAATTTGTGATCCACGGATTTAACTTGTTGAATAATTCGTCACTTGGTGTGTTTTTGAGAATTTTTATGTTGTTAAAAATTGCTAGCTGGGGGCCGGCCCGGTGGTGCAGTGGTTAAGTGCACACGTTCCGCTTCAGTGGCCCTGTGGTTTGCCAGTTTGGATCCCAGGTGCAGACATGGCACCACTTGGCAAGCCATGCTGTGGTAGGCATCCCACATATAAAGTGGAGGAAGATGGGCATGGATGTTAGCTCAGGGCCACTCTTCCTCCGCAAATTGAAGAGGATTGGCAGCAGTTAGCTCAGGGCTAATCTTCCTCAAAAAAATAAATAAAAAAATAAAATAATCGCTCGTTGTTGAATATTGGCGAAATAATCCTTAGTAAGCTTTCTCTAGAAGGAAAACTTGGATTAGTGATAACTGTTACTACCTGTTAGGAATCTCTGCAGACATATATAACTGGTTGCTTGGCCAGTTATTTTTTTAAATGGAGCTGTAGTTACACAGAAATTAACCTGGCGACATTTACACTTGGCCGAGATGGCTATAAGGCCCCTTCCATCTCTAACTTTCTGTGATTTTATATATATATATATATATGTGATTTATATATATATATAGTGATTATCATATATATATGGATCATATATATATATATATATAGAGATAAATCATATATATATGATTTATCTATATATATATATATAGTGATTCCTTGCTTTTTTATCACCTACTTCACAATTATTGTAGCAATATATTCAAAAGTTAGCAAATCAGTGCAGTAGAACCAAAAGTACTTGAATGTGGGCAAAGGTTCTTGGTAAAGAAGAACCTGTCATCTGCCTTCTCTAGAATTCCCGCTGAGAAAACAATGAGCACTGGGTATCTTGCAATGAAGCAGTGGGAGAGAAGCAAAGAGAGCTCAAGAGGTAGGTAAACATTTATGGAATGTAATGGTCATCAGCGATGTGTATTTTAAAAACACCTGCTTGTGTCATTTTACTTTATTAAGGATTCTGACTGCAAAGTGGGGCCTTGTGAATCAAGCAGGTCTTTTCTGCTGTTTTATCCATTCTTCAGGCATGCCCTCAGGTGTTTTGTAGCCTCCTATAGCTCATTTGGTTCATTTTCCAGCGGATGGTAGGATGTGATTCATACTCCATCCGGTTTTGCCTAGACGTATTTGAGTGGCTTCTATGGAAAAAAATATTAAACCAGATTTAGCTTTTAGGTGAGTAATATAACCACCTGGGCATAATGTAGAGAGGCTGAAGTGTATGAAAGAAAAACATTTCCAGGTGTAACTTTGATTCTGAATGCTGGTAATTAATATTCGGATGAAGAGGAGATCTCAGGGGAATAAACTTTAAAGGAAGACATTATTTATTATGTTCTTAATGGAAATACATGATTTTAAGAAGGAGTAACTTGAGACATTGTCTTGTCCTCATACTGTAAAACTGGAAGTGAGGATCAGTTTTCATTTTCTGTCTACAAAGTTAGTAATCTGTGCAACTTATTTTAACAGTTTATTGGTGAAATTTATTTTTAGAAAGAAACCTCCCACCACCTTCTCACCATCCTCAGGACGAAGCAGAGGATGGCAGAGGGAGGGGAGGAAGAGCGCTTGGGAGGTACAAGTCTCATTTACACATTGAATGTGTAATAGAAACCATTTTATTTTTCATTTCAAATATTTTCCAAAGCCTCAATTTACTGAATTGCTTTAATTTAGGAGGAGATTGTATTATCTTTGCTTTACCTCTTCTCATTTTTTTGGATCATCTGAGCATGATAAATGATGATTTGTTTAAGGCACTAAAATTGGCTTGCAAAAGACATATTTAATATGGGATTCTGTGCTCAAGGCCTCTCTTCTTTGTTTATCCTGGAACAAAGATGTTTGTTTTAAAGTAGTATGAGTTAATAGGCCAACTTCAGATTTCCCATAAAACATATAACAGATTACCCAGATGGCAAACGATGATATATATACATTTTAAATATGAATATTTCCGTTGAGCCAGATGGTGATTTAACTCAAATTGTCGAACAGTTATGTTTCTTATTACACTGTCTTCTTTTGTCTAAGCCAAGCTAGCGACAGAATTTGGGAACACACTCAGAAATTGCTAAAGGACAACAAAAAAAAATTCAGACACTAAGCGGCAGGCAGCATTTGCTCCACATGGCACGGGAAGGCCCACAGCCAGCGCCTGGTTGCCCTCGGGAAGCGTTTTCACTGTCTTGAGGAAATACCTGTTGGAATATGTACAGACTATCCCCCTGCTTCCTCTCCCTCCCAAACATTTCCTGTCTGCCACTCTGCGTGGCAGCCTTCCTCCTTAGGGGCTTGGAGGGGAGAAGTCGCTGTACTTCCCCAGCGCCTTGGATTCCTGTGCCAAAGAGCAGTTTTAGTTCTTCCTTGGGCATTTCCCATCCTCACTGTCCGGTGTCATGTTCTCCTTTGTTATGGGCTCCGCCCAGGCCATTTCCTCTCAGATGGTGTGCGAGCTTTGCAAAGAGATGGGTCACTTGTGGAATAAGTCATGTGCCTGGTCACAGGGCTTCTTACAGGAAACGCGCGCTGCCTGTTGGGTTAGCACGGACCCGGCCCTGAGCCTGTGGGGCTCCCCAGCAGTGAGGCGGGTGGACAAGCCTCTGCTGTTCCCTCTTTCAACATAAAGCTTTGAATATTTCATACATTATCAAGTCCCACCAGGTTCTTTCTTCAGAAACTTATGTGAAAATTTAAGAAACGCAAGTATGACATACCTTTTAAGGCTATGACAAGAAACCCGTTGTGGCTGCGTTCTGAATTTGATCAGAATTCAAGTAGTCAAAATTCAGGGGTTTTTTTTTCTTTAAAGGAGAATTTTTCTTTTAGAAACCTCTCATAGCAAGAATAAACATTACATAAAAATAAACTTAAAAATACAGAGGAAAACCTCTGAGAACACTTTGAAACCTGTTTTGGTCCCATTCTGATCTCACCGAAGGCTGCCCGGCCTGCATAGGCATTGTCACTTGAAAGGTCTTCTGGTGGCATTCCTGGTGGAAATAGTAAGCTAGGGCTGTAGGAACCACTCTGCCTCCCGGGGTCCAGCATTGCTTCAGAGCAGGTCATGAGGACAGGATGCTCAAGACCTGATCCAAATGATGCTGCCAGTTTTATTTTTCCTGTTGATAAGGATCCACAAGGTGTCCTTCTCTGATCATGTTTGGGAAGTTTCAAAAGCTTGAATTGGTTTGGCGCTGTGCCTTGAAGGGTAGTCATATCAGGAATTGAGCAGCCGTTGAATGGGTATATGTGTGTACAAAATATACATAAAAGTATATGTCATTTATTTTCATTTACAACACATGTTGCACATGCCCAGTAGTCAATTTCAGACCTTCCCTGAGTAGCAACCAAGTAGCTTCATTGCTGAATGTTATTTCAGGCAGCCACTACAGTTAGGTCCACCACTTCATTGTTATCCAGTGGCCTGGAGTTTGGTCTCCCTTACAGCAAGTAGTAGGGCCCATCACTGTCAGCATGCATAACAGCGTTTGCATATACTTTACATTTATAGAGAGATTTCTTTCATGTCTCATTTGATCCACCAACATCTGTATGATAGGGGTAGGATGGAACAATTACAGTCATGCCTTGCTTAATGACGGGGAGACATACTGAGAAACGCGTCCTTAAGTGACTTCATCGTTTTGCGATCATAGTGTGTACTTACACATCCAGACAGTATAGCCAACTATGCACGTAGGCGACATGGTACTAATCTTAAGGGACCACTGTCATGTATGCGGTCCATCGTTGACTGAAACGTCGTCATGCAATGCATGGCTGTATACTAAATTTATAGTTAAACCATCTGAACCCACTCAAGACATCTCATCTGGTGGGGGGGGGAGGGGAAGAAGAACAGAGTTCTAGAAACTCGTGGTGTGGCTGCTACTGGTGGTTTTGGAGTAAATTACATTAGAAATTTTCTGGGGCTGGCCCCATGGCTGAGTGGTTAAGTTCGCGCGCTCCGCTGCAGGTGGCCCAGTGTTTCGTTGGTTTGAATCCTGGGCGCGGACATGGCACTGCTCATCAAACCATGCTGAGGCAGCGTCCCACATGCCACAACTAGAAGGACCCACAACGAAGAATATACAACTATGCACTGGGGAGCTTTGGGGAGAAAAAGGAAAACAAAAATTAAAAAATGGATAAAATAAATTTAAAAAAATTTAAAAAAAAAAAAGAAATTTTCCTCCACCCTGCAGGGCTGGGGTCTAGGCAGGCACTGGAAAGGGCAGAGCTGTGAGCAGGTGTTTCCAACATAAATTGCGTCAGTGCTCTTTCAGTTCTTTTACAAAAAAGTCAAAACTGGACACTAGTGTTTATCCTGGGCTCTCTTTAACAAGAAGCCCCAGGCCTAGGCAGTCTGAGGACAGAGAGGGAGGGATGTGTCAGAGTGGCCCCCAGGTGCAGGGACGAGTATTTGGGTTTCTCTCACTGATCTCCTGAAGAGCTCAGCGCACTTTGCGCATCAGTTTTTGAGGGGGATGGGAACAGGTATGGCCTTTTTAGAGAGAGAGAAACTAGAGTGCAGTCGAGATTGGTGATCCTGCATTCTTTTCATTCTGAGTGCTAGCATTCAGCAGTTGCGAGTATACTGAACACCTCCTTAATATCTTGGTCTCTAGCTCCAGTTTAAAGACTAGCCTAGATAGGATACTCTACTGTATCTAGATTCACCAAGAAGACACGGCCCCACCTATCAGAATTTTAAAGTAGACTGCCCTAGGCCTTGGACCTGTCTCTTTCTCATGACGTTTGGGTCAATGGAAACAAATCACTTTTACAGTGGAAATTATCCTCATGCTTTGTTTTAGTGGGCAGCCTGAGAAGATAGCCGTGTATGACTGAATGCTCTGTGGTTGCTATTTTGTTGCTTGTGGCCAGGAAAGCGATCCAAGTGACACGTGCTCAATCCAGCCTTCAGTAAACTGGCCATTTCTTCACACCACCAAGATGTCACGGCAAAGTATATATATGAAAATGGATTTTATATCCTCCCCAATTTAGGAACCGCTGGCCAATGATCAGATTTTCTATTTCTAGTGTAGGCTCGTGGTTAAAAAAGCATATGTCCAAGATTGAGGCTGCTTGGGTGCATGTCCTGTTCAGCCACTTTCTAGTAGTATCCCTTCTTTCTAGACCTCAGTATTATCTGTATAACAGGGATATATATTATCTTTATATGGCTGTTTTGAGGACTAGTTCGTGTTTATCTAAGGTACTCAGAACAATGCTTGGCATATAGAAAGCCCTTAACAGATGCTGGCTTAAAAAGTTACGTATACCCTAGCTGGTTCTAAAGAGCTACAGATGCTGTTTTAACTATACCTAGTGTGTGTGCTTTATACTATATATTATACTGTTCAAGGCTAGAATGATGATGAACCTCATGAGCAGGGTTTTGTAGCATTTGAGATTCTGACACCAACTTTCAGTCAAGGCTAGAGGCGGCCTGTTATCCAGCTAGCTGTTCTGCCTCTAGACTGGGTGGCCTGCTCCTCCTTTGTTGGGTAAAAATAGCCTGACTGCTCACTGAAGCAACCACCACGATATTTTTGTCCTTGGGAGGCTGAAAGTAGCAGAGCTGTAGACATCCTGGGCAGCCTGGTGCTGCCAGCCGCCATCAGAACTGAAATACCAAGTTTGATGTTTGTGCACGCCGTCTGCTGGCCTTCAGGCCCAACTCCCTTTCCACCTATGTCTTCACTTTCCCAGTCTCGATCTCATTATTTTCAATGTAGATGATTTGTTCAATGGGAAATGATTTAAATTTCCTACGTTTAGACGTTACCGAAAACTAAAGTTGTAAATCAGAAAAACTGCTTTTGATGCACTGTGCTTAGGAAGATTTGGATGTGGCTCCTAGGCGTAGCCTTGTTACAGACATTGAAATAACCATTCCCTCATTGTAAGATTCTCCTCTTATTTTAAAACTTAATACCTTCCATCTCTCCCTGGAGCTGTTTTGTTTCTGGGTTTTTTTTTTTAAGAGGGTTACTTACGATTTCTCAGGAGTGAACCTCGTGGGCACAACCCCTTTCTCAACTCTTTTGGTAGGTAACGGACAACCCCTCGCTTTACCCACGTCACAAGATTACCATGAGCCAGGGCTTTTTTACCAGTTTGTTCATGTCTCAGGTGCTAAAACTCAAGTCAAGAGGAAATTGTTTTAATAAGTGAGCCACAGCGACAAGAGTAGCAAGAAATGATGGAGAAAAGATAATCCAATGTAGGAAAGACTGAAAGAGTGGTGATACTTCACAACTGCTAGATTGAAAATTTAACCTGGGATTTTTCCCCTCTATAAAGTGGATATTTGCTGGGTCAGTTTAGGAAAAAATGCAACACATTTCCATGTTTTCCAAACTCCATTTCTCATAATAGCCCAGTGGCTTGGAGTGCTTGCTCTAATTTCTATATACCATTAAACAAGTGTGGGATTTCTTTTACTTCAAGAACTTTTATGTGCAGTGTTTCTTACTTTGCTCTTTGGTGACCTCACCATCACCCAAAGATTAATAATCCAAGCAGCAAGTGATGAGAAGGGATGGCTGTGTCTGTGGGTTTGTTTTTTTAAAGAATGGATTCGTCGAATGGAATTAACTGTGCCCTTCCAGCACATTGGATCTGTGTTGCCATTCAGATTTTGTTTGTAATTTCCCCACCCCCCACCATCAACAATGGCATAATGTACATTATGTGGTATCTGCCATTTTAAAACCATCTTAACCAAGGTCTCTCTCCTTCCTCTTTTGTTTTAAATGTAGGACATGGATTTGATTGACATACTATGGAGGCAAGATATAGATCTTGGTGTAAGTCGAGAAGTATTTGACTTCACTCAACGACTGCAGCATGAGCTGGAAAAACAGAAAACACTTGAAAGACAAGAAAGACAAGAACAACTCCAAAAGGAGCAAGAGAAAGCCTTTTTCGCTCAGTTGCAACTAGATGAAGAGACAGGTGAATTCCTCCCGATTCAGCCAGCCCAACACATCTCATCAGAAACCAGTGGGTCTGCCAACTTCTCCCAGGTACAGAGTACTCATCCTCAGGAAGGTATATGGCAGGGTTAAGGAAAGAACATTGACCCAGGAGTTAAAACATCTGGATCTGAGTTCCAGCTTTGCCTCCTACTACATCTTGACCTTATCGAGTCAACTTCCCAACTTCAGCCTTCAGATGAGCTCAATACCTGACTTCCCTTGCGAAGTTGTTGTAAGGGTTAGGAGGACATAATTTACAGGAAAGAGCTTTGTAAGCTATAGAAACATCAAGGAAGGATCCAGCAGCAGCAACAGTAGTGGCAGCAGAACTAGCAGTAGGGATTACTTATGGCACTAACTGTTTCAGGCACTGTTCAAAACACTTGACATAATTGATTTAATCAACACAATTATATGAATTGGGTACCATTATCCCCATTTTATCTACAGGTGAGCACTTGAAGCTCAAACAGGCTAGATAACTTACCCACGGCACTCAAGAAATTGGGGGAGCCAAGATTTGAACCCAATTAGTCTGGTTTGATTCTGCACTCTTAACTATTAAACTGATTTCTGAAATGAATTATGATTAACTAGATTGTAAACGTTTTAGGAACAATGAATGATTTTCTTCTTCCTTTATGTCATTCTCTATTATCCAGGTTTCCCACATTCCCAAACCAGATGCTCTGAACTTCGATGACTGCATGCAGCTTTTGGCAGAGACATTCCCGTTTGTAGATGACAATGAGGTATAACATTTGTTAACAGCAAGACTCCACAACTGCATCTAATGTATCCTGTATGGAGCCCTTTAACGTCTCCCCATTAAAAAAAAGAATGAAAAAATCTATTTTAGGAGGCAATTTTGTCAAGGAAACCCTGGCCTACAGATAACTTTACAATTAAAAAAAAAAGACCCCCCCCCCCCACAGTACAAAACCAAAAATGTTTACCCCTGCATAGTGAGAAACATGGCTCAGCATAACCATGGAAACAAGTCAGTCATTTGTTTATATGGGTACTTGGAAATAAATTTTGGTAAGTAAAAAGCAAGCTGGGCAATAAACCAAGACTTGTTCAATTAGCAATTTTAATTAATCTGTTGTGGTTGAAGCACTACACTAGGTATTATATAGATAGAAATTAAATCCTAATGATTGTTCTTATCTATTTTGAAGTTCACCTTCAAACGCAGAGGATAAAACAGGCTAGTAAATGAGCAAATTTGGAGTCAGATGGGTCAGTAACAAATGATTTGTTTCATTCAGTAGAAACAGGGGTCCTAGGTGGTACTTCTAAGTGGAGAAATACAGAACTGCAGCCAGTTCAGTTGAAGGTGTCGTGATGGGGCCTTGGAGCGTGCTCATCCACTGTTGGTGGCAGACTCATGTAGATAAATGCCTTGTCAATTTTAGGTTTCTCCAGCTACGTTTCAATCACTTGTTCCTGATATTCCCAGCAACATCGAGAGCCCAGACTTCATTGCTCCTAACCAGGCCCAGTCACCTGAAACTCTTGTCCTTCAGCCAGCCGTTGCTGATTCAGACAATATGCAGCAGGACCTTGAGCAAGTTTGGGAGGAGCTATTATCCATTCCAGAATTACAGGTAACTAAGACCTAATAAGTAAATCCCAAAGATGCTATTTTATATTCAGTGCCTTTAAATTAGTCACTTTGGTTATTATTTATATGCCACCTACTTATAGGAAAGGTTGGAGGATGCTTTTAAATTAGTCATGACAGCTGCCCATGCTCTCTTAAGTGCACTTCTGTTAGTTAAATGGGCTGGATATTTTGAAGACAGATCAAGTTATAAACCTGAAGTCTCATCTAGGAACTCTGAAATTAATACATATGCTTTTTTATCTGTTGGAAATGGGAATTATCTCAGAATTATAGAAGAGCTTGATGGGGGAGAGAGTTTACCATCAGCTATGGATTATCAGCTATCAAAAATACTAACCTTGATTTACATACTCTAACATTCTTTTCCACAGTGTCTTAACATTCAAAACGACAAGCTGGTTGAGACTAGCACGGTTCCAAGTTCAGAAACCAAAGTGACAGAAATTGACAACAATTACCATTTCTACTCATCGATCCCCTCACTGGAAAAAGAAGTAGGTAACTGCAGTCCACAGCTTCTCAATGCTTTTGACGATTCCTTCAGCAGCATCCTCTCCACAGAAGACACCAGCCAGTTGACAATGAACTCCTTAAACTCAGAGGCCACGATAAACCCCGATTTTGGCGATGGGTTTTATTCTGCTTTCGTAGAGCCCAGCGTCAGCAGTAGCATGCCCTCCTCGGCTACTGTAAGCCAGTCACTCTCCGAACTTCTCAACGGGCCCATTGATGTTTCTGATCTATCACTTTGTAAAGCCTTCAACCAAAATCACCCTGAAAGCACATCAGAATTCAACGATTCTGACTCTGGCATTTCACTGCGCACGAGTCCCAGCATGGCATCACCAGAACACTCAGTGGAATCTTCTACCTATGAAGACACACCACTTGGCTTCAGTGATTCTGAAATGGAAGAGACAGATAGTGCCCCTGGAAGTGTCAAACAGAATGGTCCTAAAACACAGCCAGTGCAGTCTTCTGGGGATACAGTCCAACCCATGTCACCATCTCAGGGGCACAGTGTTCCAGTGCATGATGCCCAGCGTGAAAACACGCCAAAGAAAGAAGTGCCTATAAGTCCTGGTCATCGAAAAACCCCATTCACAAAAGACAAACACTCAAGCCGCTTGGAGGTTCATCTCACAAGAGATGAGCTAAGGGCAAAAGCTCTCCACATCCCATTCCCTGTCGAAAAGATCATTAACCTGCCTGTTGAAGACTTCAATGAAATGATGTCCAAGGAGCAGTTCAACGAGGCTCAACTCGCATTAATTCGAGACATACGCAGGAGGGGTAAGAATAAAGTGGCTGCTCAGAATTGCAGAAAAAGAAAACTGGAAAACATTGTGGAACTGGAGCAAGACTTGGATCATTTAAAAGATGAAAAAGAAAAATTGCTCAAAGAAAAAGGAGAAAACGACAAAAGCCTCCACCTATTGAAAAAACAACTCAGCACCTTGTATCTCGAAGTCTTCAGCATGCTACGTGACGAAGATGGAAGACCTTACTCCCCCAGCGAATACTCCCTGCAGCAGACGAGAGACGGCAGCGTGTTCCTTGTTCCCAAGAGCAGGAAGACAGACGTCAAGAAGTAGACTTGGGAAGATGACCTTTTGAGCTAGTGTTTTTTTGTACTGTTATACTAAAAGCTCCTACTGTGATGTGAAATGCAGAAATATACTTTATAAGTAATTCTATGCAAATTTATAGTCCAAACTAGTGTAGAAAATATAAAACTTTAAAAAGCATTAAATAAAATAAGTTATCAGTATGCTGAATCAGTAGTTTCACTTTAACTGCAAACTTAATTTCTTAGAACACCATTTGGGCTAGTTTCTGTGTAAGTGTAAATACTACAAAAACTTTATTTATACTGTTCTTATCTCATTTGTTACGTTCCTAGATTTATATGATACATCTGGCTAAAAAGCAAATTGTTGCAAAACTAACCACTATGTACTTTTTTATAAATACTGTTATGAACAAAAAAATGGCATTTTTTTATATTAAATTGTCTAGCTCTGGCAAAAACAATTTAGTTGAAAAGCTGGTACTAATAAAGGAATATTATGACTGTTAAATTATTTTTCTGGAATTCATTCGAGTTTATTCGGTCTTTTCCATGCCATTAATAATACATATGTTTAAGTGGTTTGCATTTTCAGAATGTTTTCACTGAAACATAGGAAAAGCATTTCACACTAAACTTCTGGTGGCAGAGATATAGACGAAGCATATCAAGAAGATATTTTCTCTCTTCAACAGCAGGAACATCTCAACCGAGGAAAACATCCTACTTTGACATGAAAACATGGATTCATTTATTCACATCAATAGTATGCGAACTATGTGCTAAGCATTGTTTAAAGGACAAAATGGGAATCCCTGTCCTCCTGAACTACTGGAGGAAGACAGCAAACATACAATACTATGCCAGAAAGAGGACTGGGAAGACCAGCAAAAAGGAAGCATTGCGATTTAAAATAGGCTTGTAAATAGGAAAAGCCTCACTGAGGTGGCAACATTTGAAGGTGTGCGAGACCTGTTCTATAAGCTGAAGAGTATTGCAGACAGGACACAATCAGTCCAAAGGTTCTGAGGCCTGTGTAAGAACCAGGATTATATGGCTGAACAGAGGGGGAGAAAAATGGTGGGCAGGTAGAGTGAACATGGTACAGAGCCTTGTTAAGCCTCCAGAGGAGTAACATCTGATTTCTAAGTTTCCTCTGCCTTGTGTTGAGAACTGGCTAGAGGGTAAAGGTGGGAGCAGGGAGACCAATGGGGAGGCTCTGAAATAGTCACATGGGATACGCCATCATCCTACTGTAGGGTGACAGCAGGAGAGTGAGGCGGCATTGGATTCTGCAGGTTTCAAAAGTAGAACTAAAAGGGTTTCCGGACAGAATGGAGACAGGGTGAAGGTGGAGTCAGACTTAAACGTTCATCTTTAAGAAGTGAACTGTCCAAGGACCGGCCCTGTGGCATAGAGGTTAAGTCTGGAGCACTCTGTTTCCACAGCCCAGGTTTGCAGATTTAGATCCTGGGTGTGGACCTACACCATTTGTCCGCCATGCTGTGGCAGCAACCTACATATAAACTGGAGGAAGCCTGGCACAGATGTTAGCTCAGGGTGAATCCTCCTCAGAAAAGAACTGAGCTGTCCAGATGGCTAAGGCTAGTTAGAGGGAGTCTAGGTGATGGGAAGATCAGTCCACTCTGGGACATACTGAGAGATTAAACATGTAACCAGCGGGTATAAAGCCAAAGCCCCTCAAAACTGAAAATCTGCTGGCTGCCCAATAAACCATTTGTAGCACTGATTCACTATTTCTTCATCTAATCCAATGTCTGTCTGGTTTTGTTTTTAAGTGGGAAAATGGAGAGTCACCTGAGAGTTAATATGCATGTTTAGAATAAGCCCTACTACACGCAAATTATTCAGAAGGTTCTAGCAACCCATTAGGGAGCAACATGGTGCAGAGGTCCAACCGACCTAGCGCCAGACCACCTGGACTTGCCGCTGCCATTTTTCTAGAACCCCCAGTAACTCAAAGCACTTAGACGCCATTCCTCATCCATAAAGCAAGGATAAGCATTCAGTGAGTTACTCCACAAGTACTGTGCCTAGCTCATCGAGAGCACTCTAAAAACTTTTCATTTTCTTTAGCCTTGTATTACAATGCCTTTTTGTTCCAAGTGAAAGACCCAGAAGTCAAATTAGCTTAAGAATTCAGTTAACTAGAAGGCTCAGGGTTGAAAATGACTTCAAAGAACAGATCTAAGCATTCAAATGTGAAGATTCTGCTGTTGGCCTTTCTTGTATGGTCAAGAATTTCTTCCTGTAGTGCTGGCGAGATCCCTGGAGGAGTCATCACTTTCCCAACCTCAGATGACAAAAGTCTCAGATCTTGAGTGAAGTGCCCCACACTTGGACAAAACTATGGGTGGGGATTGGGGGTGGTGGCAAGAATCTGTTAGCAGAGCCCCATCTGGAGCACCTGGAATTGGCCAGCACCTACTACAAGGAAGAGCACTCTGGGCGGAAACCTGATGACAAATGCCATCTCTCATGTGCACTTTTAGTCAAGTTTCAAAATATTTTATGGAGCTCATTCAAGATAACTGACCTTAGAACCTTAGTACCTAAACATCATTACTTTCAAGTACTAAACATACTGCATTATATAGTTAGAAACTAAAAATTCACAGCATAACAAATCCTAACTTCCCCAAGACTGAAAAACAACAAGTTTTCATCTCAATCTGGAATTTAAATATTAGAGCCTTACATCTGTCCTCAAATTAAATGTGGCTATCCAATTGTTAAACCTTGAACTGTTTCTAGTTTTAAAATGTGTACCTATGCCTTTACACTCAAGTATATCACGCACTCTCAGAATTTTAACTGCATGACACTGCATGTTACGTAAGAAACCATTTTCTGACTGAGATTTCTTGAGCCCTTTTGAGGGAAGGGGTGGGCGCTCAGACGTACCTTACAGACTTCTCATACCCATGCTTCTGTTTTAAGCCTCAGAACATTTACAAGGTAATTCTCATTCCTATTTTAAAGATATTTATCAGGCCAGTTTCAGTTTTCAGCTGATGCTTTTTAGTACTTTTTGAGGAAGTGGAAAAAATTTAAACACAATAAAAACTTCAATCCTACTCGGAGAAAAAGTCTCAAACTTGGGAATTATCTTTTAATGCCACCCAATAAAATTTTAGATCTTCTTCAGGATATTATGGCAGCACCCACAATTACCACCAAAAATACTATCTTTAGGGACCAAGGACCTGGCGCTAAGGCTCTTTAAGCCCGTTTTCACATTTAATCTTCAGACTTAAGGGTAGATATCATCTCTGTTTTACAAAAAACTTAGCTGAAAACCGTTCTTAATCTGGATAGAATTTAGGTCAGGGAATTTTGATTGGGAGAACATTACTTCTTTATTTTCACTAACACTAAAACATTTCCTTCAATGCTGCAGGCAACAAACCACAATGGTATTCACAGGACTTGTGACTTTCATACTTGAAATCACAACTTTAATATCAGATTACTGTTCCAAGTTTCTCAAAATACCATTTATGCATCACAACTTCAAAGGTGTAAGTCAGACCCACCGCTAACCTCACTTAATACAGCACCCATTACTAAATCAAACTTAATATTGTGACAACTGTTTACAATGTAATGTTTAATTCTACATATTTAACGCATGTGAAATAAACATCCTAAAGGGTCTATTGGCATCAAACTGTCAAAGGGGAGCATGGCATAAAAAAATTAGAAAGCCACAAATAACTCGCCCAAGCTCACAAAACTACTACTATAAACTTTTTACTGACAAGTAAAACCTGCTATGTAAGAATCAAACAAAAACCTAATTGCATTTTCTTCCAGCACCTATTAAATAAGCGTGTGAGAGCAGATAATTGAGACTAAATCCAAACACATCAGAGTTCTTTGGATGTAAGCATACTTTACACTTCTGTTGACAGAAATGCATAGACTAATACACTTTTTAATTCTTTCTTTTTCTCCCCAAATACCCCCTAGTACATAGTTGTATATTCTTAGTTGTGGGTCCTTTCAGTTGCGGCATGTGGGATGCTGCTTCAGCATGGCCTGACGAGTGGTGCCACGTCCACGCCCAGGATCTGAACCAGTGAAACCCTGAGCCGCTGCAGCGTAGCGGGCGAACTTAACCACTCGGCCACAGGGCCGGTCCCTGGACTAACACATTTTTAAAATGACAATTACCTGTAGCTTTGATAGAGCTAGTTAGCATCTGATACAATTTCCATCTCTGTGATTATAAGCCCTTTATTAATTTTAATGGCCATAGAGATGTAGTGAAATTTAACCATATCTTTTGCAAGTATTTTAAAGGTGTCAACACTTGTACTCATTATTTATCCACACTTATCCATAAATGTTAGTAGTATGGTAAATAGTAAATTCCTATTTCCTAGCCTTCAGTACTGTGCTCATTTAACCTCTAGCACACAATGCACAGTTCAACGTGCCCGTGTGCTTCCCATTATGTGTCTTTGAAAACAAGCAAAAATGGCACAATTTACCTATTGCTTTACTCTCCCCTCAACCCGTGGTACTTTCTATTTATATTATAAGTCAACCTATTGTATTAGCAAGATCCCATTTTTGCAAAAGGAAACAGTAATCTTTAAAACATTTCATTGCAGTCTGTTATGATTACATGGATGCCTCCAATTTATCTTGTTGCCTGACTACAGTTAAACTTACGTTATTTTCATTCTGAGAAAGTAAATATATACTTATTTTTGGTAGAAATGAAGCCTATTCCTGTTCTGAGTTATTCTGGGATTTAAGTATTAAACTGGAACTATAAGGTATTACAGGTGCAGAGAATATGAAACTACTGCATGTACTACAAAACCAGTGTTGACTACAAGTAAGATGCGTCACAATTCTTTCCAAAAAAATCCTCACGTGGCTTCAATTCACAAAGCATTTCACTTAAAATGTTCTTAACATCTATTAATGAATCCTAAGAACCCAAACATTTGTGCTATAAAAACATTTCTTAAAATTACCAAAAACCTACCTCAAAAATTTATCAAAGTTGAACAAATGACTGTTATCACCTTTACTTGGGTTATACTGTACCACTGTAGCTTAAGGCTAATTTCATGAAACCTCTTTTCCCCCAGCCCACCCTCACACCACAAAATGCTCAACAACATCTTTTAAATTGATACGTGAAGGCATTCCAAGTTGCCTGTTAATTACCTACTAGTAAAGTATGTAATATTCACCTTTAGCATTTAAGTCACATGAAATTGTGAAGCGACAAAACACACACATTTCTAAAAATATTTTAATGAAAAAGTTCTTTCTGTAAACATTTCATTATACTACAAATGAAACATTTGAATCCATTACAGACCACCTCTTGTCTTAAAAATCAGAATAAAACACACTGAAATTTAAAATTCTGTTTATATAGGTTAACAATCCTTACATTTACCCCTGCACATGCTTATTCACTACTTTGTGACAGTACTGAAACTCCAAGAGATACTGTTTATTAGAAATGTTTCAAATTGTGACTTAGATACCCCAACTCTTAAAACCAAGCCTATTTCAGTTGTTTAGTTCCATAACAGATGTTCTTTATTATGAGATAAATTTCTTCTTTAGGACCTGAGTGCTGTCGAGCTTTTTTTTGTTTTTGAACCAATGTAGTGTGGGAAGCAGTAACCTATGAGTTGGTTTGACAAAATCAGTTAAAAAGTTTGCTGCAACCATTTCCCCCTTACATAACTTACTTTGTTTACCGGTGCTATGACTTAAAGAGCATTACATTTTTCAGAAATGACAGTGGAACTACGTTTAAAATAAAGTCACTTTATTTCTTTATAAAGAAACGAGATGGACTGGAAGGAACAATGCCTTTAAAAAAGAAAATGTTTCCTGTCTTAAGAAATCTACTCCACTAAAACCATGTTGTAAAGAAAACTTATTAAAAAGCTATTATTACCTTATTCAACACTTCATTCTATGGTGATGTGTAGAAATTCGGTCCTGATTTAGACACGGAAACAAAGAGCCAACCAGTCATTTTCTGAGAATAATCTCTGGCAATCTACTCTTGTTTATCTATGAACTTGATTTACTTATAATTTAGAGACTAATTTTAAGCCTCTGTCCCCCCAAAAGTATTTTTTTAAAAAGTGAGTCAACCTCAATTCTCAACTTTTGACAAGCCCTTTGGGGGCAGCAACAATAGCCCTTGTGAACAATCAGCAACTGATCTCAACAGTAGTTGAGTAGTATTTTAATTACTCTTTTGGAAAAGTTGTCTTTTAAAAAGAGGATTAGCAAGTTAGGCCCCACTCCTGGTTAACAGGTTAAACACACACACAAAAAAAAACAAAAAACAAAAACTTAGCCTTAGTCCAAATAATTCCCTAAATTTATATTCAAGAGACCTTATACATGAGGCCACTTGACGAAGACCACCTTCTCCATCTGTATCCTCTGACACCTCCCCAGCGCCCACTCTAAGGCGTTTTCCTAGAGCGCGTTGGCAACTTCACGCTTCTGTTTTAAGTCATGCTTATTACAAAATCTCAGGTTGCTCTTCATCGAAAATCGACTTTACCTAAAGACACCAACAAGGACTTGGATACACGGGGCCACATCTGACTAAGATGAACACTCATGGTTACTGCAGGGAAATTTTTTAAATTGTTTAAAATGTGTTGAATGTGGTTCCAAGAGTTTTCAGCTGAAAAATTTTGCCAACGTACCTAATACTTTTAAAATATGTAATATCAATTTGTTGGGAAACAAATGGTGTCATCAGGTTTTACTGTGAGCTACAAACCTTACCCAGCCAGAAACCTTCGTATTTAAGATGGTAGGAAAGACATTCCTCTTTTAGGCAAGTGGGTTCTCATTCAACCTGCAAATCAAAAAGATTACTCTTACCTTGCTTTACAAAGAATTACTCTTTAATTAGTGAAAAAATTCAAATGCAAGCCTTACCTAATGCTTATTGCCCTTCCTTGCAGGTCTAAATGCTAGACCTAGTGACTGTGGCAACTATCTCTCATTGATGTTCCACAAGGCGAAGAGCTCCTTCCTGCTAGACTTTCTTCGATATTTCAGTTGTAATAAGCAGATTTAACTAGCTTTTGGAAAGTTGCTCACTATCACCATAGTATCTTATGCCTTCACTTCTCTGTAGTTGAAGCTCTTGCTGCTGCCTTGTCATTCTTTATTTATGCTGACTTGTCCATACTCAACAGGCTGCTGAAGTCCTGTCTTAGTGAGTCTCCTTTGATCCACTGTGCTTAAAAAGCACATCTTAGGTCCTTTAAAGCTGGTTAAATCGCTCTCCTCATGGCTTACTTTTCCACACTGTTCACAAGAACTAAGCTAATACAACTTATAAACAGGTCACATACACAGATTTCACCTGCTTATAGGTTGCGAACACAGCTTACTGAAAATATTTCCACTATTAAACTAGTTCCAGAACACAGAAAGTTTGTTAACAGTACAATTAACCTCATATGCCATTAAAGGATACTGTCAAGGTTGTGTCAAACAATTTCACAAACATAGAAACAGGAAATGTTAATCTCCCCCATTCCTTTAACCTTTATTATACGAATAAAAGAACTTGAGACAATTTAGCTCAATTTTAATAAAATGTTTCCCAAGCATTATTTTGACCAGGTACCCAGGTTTAAGTTATGAACATTGACAGTGTCCATTTATATAACCACACTTGAAGTTGTTAAAGACTTAACCATTTTCTAATATTAGCCTATTTTCTATGCTGCTTATTCACATATGTCCATTAACAAACGGAATGTTGTCTGTTACATTTGTTGTTTTGTGAGTGTTTTCTGGAAAACTGCAGTATCTGTGAAGACCGATTTCCATGCTGGCATTGCATGCATCCAAATATTAATAATGCACAGAGGCACAGAATTAGAGCAACAAGAGAGCATATTCAAACACTAGCACGCCCCATTCCCCTTTTTATTGCTTGTTTTGCTTAGTACTTCTTAAAACAAAAATAATCTCAAATCCAACGTTCAACTGCCAAAGAAAGAGTAACAGCAGGGCACATACTTAGGGCTCGAATGAAATTGAAAGCACTAGCTGGCGCAACAGTAGACAATTGGTTTTTATATATATGACCTTATTATCTAAAAACTCTTCTCAACCATGGTCTCCCAAGCAAATTGCTAATTCATACCAACATGATTTAGGTTCAAGCATAAACAAGGAATAACAAGTGTGTTCTCTGGGATTTTAAGTAACTCAGGACCATCCAAATTGGAATCCAGGTTTTTGGGAAGTGAGAAGCTTGTACTAAGCAACTGTGCTACACTTCTGCAGTTAAGCCATTTGGGATGATTTTATCTAGGCTATCCTTGGTTTCATCCAGTAAAATGTACAGGGTACAAACAGGAAAGCATGCCAGCCAGTTACGGGTTCAACAATGCATGATTTTTATTCTCTTGCTCTGAGAGCTTGTATCAAAAAAATATATATGTATACTAAACCAAGGAAAATAACTGAAGATTTATGGGCCTCTTGTGCTTTAAAAAGGAAAAAACTCAGGTAGCCACTAATGCGCCCAGTACAGCAAGGCTTAGTGGTCCTGCATTTAGAAAAGTTTCTAAGGTAGGAGGAAAGGGAAAACATCCACTACCCCTTTCCAGAACTTAAACAGAGGGCAGTAGACATTCTTTACGCCCAAATAAAACTATGGTAGCACTTGACATGTGACCAAGGTGAATGTAGAATGGAGGTGTTCTCAACACAGCTAGAACTCGGCAAAGCTAACACACTAAAATCATTACATTTTGAAAGAAAATGCACAAAAACCAAATAGGAATTTTGAGATTTTTTCATTTGAAGGTAAATCTTAACGCTATTAAATTCACAAATATGCTAATTTAAATACCCAATTCTATTTATCTAAAACACACATTGCAAACATACAAACATCTATTCTCTCCACATGTCAGAGCCCATTCATTTCATGGTTTGGAAATGGGGAGAATAGAGTCCCCTTAAACTGCAAGTCAGCAGGTGTTTCTTTACAGTTAACTTTAGCAAAATTCATACAAAATAGTAATTAACAATGATCTTCTTTACTTGTTAACTCACAAGGAAACACCTTCAAAACTGCATTTTGTTAAAGTTTCTGTACTAAAATGTAGAAAAACTGAACTACACAAATATTGAAAAGTTAAAAATTCCTTAATTTTTTATTCCTGGTACCACTACCACAATTTACAGGGCAATATACCTGATGTAATGAAAAGAAAAAGAAAAAGACAAAGCTACAACAGATAAAAGACCTCAGGAATGTACATCTAATTGACACTACATTGCATTAATCAATAGCTGCACTTTTTGCAAACTGTGGCTATGACAGTCCTGAACAAGAAGGGTTTCCTGTTTAAGCTGCAGTAACTTTTCTGACTATGGATCATCGTTCCTCCTGTGGCAGATTTTTACAGTTCCTCTAATGCATTTGGGACGACTGTCTCAAAGTAACCTGCAGCTTTCCTGACAACTCCTCGCTCTCTCTCCTGCTAAGAACTGTAGCCTGTTGAATAATACAGGATAAAAAAATTATTACACTCAGTGAACAGTTCCACATATTATTTATCATCATGATTAAAATTTAAAGATACCTACCCTCTTCTGTTGAGTTTTTAGAACCTTCTGCTACCATATCCACCACTTCCACCACCAGATCCATAACCACCTGGAAACATACATGTAGAGTTTTTAAAGAAATATATGTGTTTTTGAACTAAAAAGGCTGTTAAGAATTTTGATGAAAAAAAACTATTTACCACCATAGGGACTGCCCGAACTTCTTCCACCAAAACTGCCCCCCTTCATGGGTCCGTAATTTGATTGCTGTTGTCCACTATAATTTCCGAAATCATTATAGTTTCCACCACCATAGTTACCTAAAATTACAAAGGTTTTATTTGTGGTTGACCTACACAATTAATTTTTTCCTCTTTTAACATATGCAGCTATTACCTTTGGCAATCATGGCAGCATGCCCTACAACACTTAATGCAACCCTTTGAAAAGAAATTTCAGAGCTACCAAACCCCACCACAAACACAGAGGCCCATTAGGAGACCTCAGACATAGTGAGAGAAAGAAAGAAACAGTGGACGATGGCCCAAAGAGCACATAAATAGATAACTTTACATTAAGATGCTACACCTCAGCACATGTTCTCTCCTTCATACCACTAACAAAACCGCCAGTGTTTGATTCACTCTAATCCCAACATAATACAACTTTTACATCAACCACAGCAAGTATTCTAATTCGTTAAGAAAAACCTCCTGTTGTTGACACATTACTACAGTCCAACAAAACCCAGTGTTCCTAACAAACTTCTTTATCTATAATATCATGGAGTAAAGATGGACTTGCCTAAAGTCTGCAACCTGTGACACAGTAGGAGTCAAAGTACGTTTGTCACCTAGACCCCAGAAGATACCCTATTCATTTCAAAATGTCTGCATATTCAATTTACAGTTCCCATCTGTCCACTTTAAATGTGTCTAGAATTAAATAAAATTTTGGCAATACATTACTTATAAATGTCCATTTCAACTAAACAAAATAAAAATTGAATACATTTTACCTATTTACAAAATAGCCAACAAAGAAAATTATTTACCCACCATCTGAGTATTCTCTATTATAGAACATGAAATTTGACCATATGCTCCTTTTAACACTTTTTCAAACATCTGTAATGGTACTATATATAAACAACACTGAACATTTAAAAACAAGTGAAAACTTACCACCGCCAAAATTTCCTCCTTCATTGTAACCATCATATCCTCCACCACCACCGTATCCACCACCTTGGTTTCCATATCCTGGTCCTCCACCACCACCACCATACCCTCCTCTACTACTATAACCAGGACCACCGCCATAGTTGCCTAAAAAAAAATCGGGTTACACAAAAACATAAATGCATACAGAGGATCAAGTTATTCAACTCTAGTTTATGTTACATTTAAACCACTGAATAATAAACCAATGAGTTGATTTAACTCTAAAGCCTGGTAATACCCAGTCAATAGAACAGCAAGAATCTGGGCTAGTAAGAATTCAGATGAACACTTAAATATCTTTCGGAACGAAAAAAAAAATTGTTTTAATGGTCTAAAATTTCACTAGGGAAAAGAGTGCAGCCTCCTCTGAGACACACAAACAATTCCAGCTCGACTGGTAATATAAGAAATTTTATTAGCCAAAACAAACTAGCTACTGTTAAATATTTAGGGTGAAAGTCTAGTCTATGGTTATTAGTTGAGAAGCGTACTTTAACCGTCAAGCCGCACAAGTCTGGACTGAAATTAAATAAATGTAAACAGGTACTTAATTTTCAACAAAGTATAAAAACAAAGCCAAACCATCAAACATCAACTTAAAAGAACTTACCATCACCTCCAAATCCATTATATCCACCATCACCTCCTCCGTAACTACCTCTGCTGCCACCACCTCCACCATAGCCTCCTCCTGAGGAAAGCAAAGTATGAATTGAAGGTATACAGTCAACTTACCAATAAATATTAGGTAGACATGTACTTAGAAAGTAACGAGCCTACCTCTTCCGCCAAAGTTTCCACCACGGCCAAAGTTACCTCCACCACCTCCAAAGTTTCCTCCACGACCCATAAAGTTCCCAGATCCACCTCCACGACCTTTAATACAGGCAAAGAACTCTTTGAGAATCTTACCAACGCTATCTACATCAAATGTGTATGTACATATGGTACTACTCACCTCTCTGCGATCCAGCAGACTGCATTTCTTGTTTAGAAAGGGCCTTTTTCACTTCACAATTATGCCCATTAATAGTGTGGTATTTCTGAACTAAATTTTTTTATCAAACAAACAAACAAAAGTTAATGTTTGGAAAAGCACAAATAAATGATACCCTCTATCACTATGTAACTCATTAATATATCAAAAAGGCAGTAACTCGGGGGCAGGGGGACACGGACATTAATAACGTTTATTTCTTGACCTAGATGCTGGTTACACAGGTGTAGTCACTTATGAAAACTGAACCATACACTTCATATGCTATGATGCACAACACAAAACTGTAAGCATCTGAGCAAATTTCGTGTAGAAAAAACTATTTCTGCTTTCTCATTCAAGTTCCAATACATTGCCACTTACCAACAATTTTATCAACTGTATCATGATCATCAAATGTTACAAAAGCAAATCCTCTCTTTTTTCCACTCTGCCTGTCTTCCATAACTTCTATGGTTTCAATCTTGCCATACTTTTCAAAGTAGTCTCTCAAATTATACTCTTCTGTATCTTCCTTAATACCACCCACAAAAATTTTCTTCACTGTTAGATGGGCACCAGGCTTTACAGAATCCTGTAAATGAAAAATTCGTAAAGTCAAAAACCCAAATTTTTACAACAACTTCACGTTACACAACATGGCATTATTAAAATACCTCTCTAGAAACAGCTCTCTTTGGTTCCACTACACGCCCATCAACCTTGTGTGGTCGAGCACACATTGCTGCATCCACCTCTTCAACGCAAGAGTAAGTCACAAAACCAAAGCCCCTGGAACGTTTTGTTTGGGGGTCTCTCATTACCTACAAAATAAAAATTTTAAAACACTGAAACACACCTCCACAGGTCCTCTACCCTTTTCTAAGAAGCTTTTTTTATTCCTTTAGTAACTTACAACACAATCTGTAAGGGTGCCCCATTTCTCAAAATGTTCTCTTAAACTATCATCTGTAGTTTCAAAGCTCAGACCACCAATAAACAGTTTTCTCAACTGCTCTGGTTCCTTTGGATCATGGCCCTGGGGAAACAAACGAATACATTGCAATTATTTCTTCTATCAGGTCAACTGCTGAGAAAGATGCGCAAGCTTTTAATCTGCTACAAACAGTAGCTCAACACCAAATTCCTGTACAATTAGCACTTCGACCAGTTAAAAATTTGAGTAAGATCATAAACATCAACTGATTAAAGGAACCAAAATACCAAAAAATACTATAACTGAACTTTTAAATGACATGATCACTGCGACTAAATTCAAGTCCAAGAGAATTCCAGAATCGAAAATCCCTTAATTTTAAGGTATAACTAAAAGCACGTGGGGATAGATTTTAGAAATTACTACTGAGAAACCATTTCCTAAGAAACCAAAATGTTGTCGAAGCAGTGTTTCATCCATGCCATTTCTTTTCATGTTTTCCTTCCTGATGCTACACCCTAACAAGCATTTAATTTTAAACCATAAAACTGTTAACTACAACTTAAAAACTGAGTGACAAATTTAGGAATTCACCTGTTTCAAGCAAATCAAAATGTTAAGCTGAATATTCCTCAATACAAGGCTAAACAAGCATTTTCCCCAAAAGAAAACTATGAAAAACATCCACCACGTATCTTCATAGCTTTCTGTAACCAATTTATGTTATACGATATATGCTGCAAAAATTACCTAGTTACACTGCTACAAACGGCAAAACTTCAAATACAACATTTCATAGGTTCACAAAAAGGGCAAGGTGGACTTAAATATGCCATATACTGCTTGACCAGAATGCAGCACAAAACAGAATTGAGATTTTTCTTGAAAATTAACATGTGGCCTGAATTGTTTTTCAATTTAACTAACTCTTCAGTAAATTACATAAACTGCCATTTAATGCATGCATTAAGATACTGTTCATCCAAAGTCCTTAAATAAAGGGGCTCACATTCACATTCTAATGTCTTCCTGAGTCTTCTAAAAGTAGAGATCCTAAGGCATTTAACATGAAGAAACTGTCACATGCTAGAAGAAAATGTTAAATAATTAACAGCCTAAAGCATTAATTCACTTAGTCTCCTCAACTCTAGGTTAAATGCATTTAATTAACAATACAGAAAGCTGACACAAAGAAAGAATTACAATTCACACAAAATTATCTCAAACAAATGAAAAATTCAACCGTGGTTGCAGTCCTCTAAAACAAAAATCCAAGAAACTACAACCAGGGCCGACCCATCAGAAACGGGGAAAACGGAGACCAAAAAATGTTTAAGTTTCTATTTTACATCTGCACTCAAGTTCTGAGACAGAGTACTTCACCCACGTGGCGCGAAGATATGTATAATTCTAAGTACTTTAGCAAGATTAGCAGATCAGGAAGTATTTTTAAGCAGCCAACTTTTTTAAAAATTCCCATTTCCAACTGGGTGCTGCGAAGAAAAGAACAGGACAGAGAATTAAATTCTCGTTGCCTTAGAGAGGTCTGTAAGGCCTAGAAACGCGCCGGCAGAACTTCAGCGAGAGCACAACGCCCCATGCTTCGAAACCATTTGCGGTATTTTCGGCCGGGCTGCCTCCTCCCTCTTCCTTCCGATCCCGCGCTCTGGTTCCCGGCGGCGGAGAGAGGCGGCGGCCATTGCGGGCCAATGCGCCATTTCGTAACGCGGCAGCGGATCAATGTCAATGTGGCCGCCGCCCGCCTGCTCGCTCGCTCGCTCGCTCGCCCGGATGTGCCTGCTCGTCCCCTCCCCTCCCCCACCGCCTCCTCCCAACCGCTCCCGCCGAGGCCCGCCATGCCGCCCTCGGCCCCGGATGCGAGGCCGCGCGGCCGGCGGCCCGGCTCGCCTCCCGAGGTCTCGCCAGCCACGCTGCGCCTCCGAGGAGCCACCTGTGCAGCCGAAGGAGAAGGCGAGGCGGGCGAGGGGCCCCGAGGAGGCCTCCAAGGCCCGCTCCCCTCCCCCTCCCACCGCCTGGCTCAACGCAGAGCGCGGGACAGCCGACCCAGTCACCCGGCCTCCCCGCTCCCACCGAGCCAGTCCCCCCTCGCCGGCCACTACCCGTCAACCCCCCGCTCTCCCCCTAATACCTCCTCCCCCCGGCGGCGGCGGCGACGGCCGGAGTCGGGCTGGGGGCGACCGGGCGGCGGTTTTACCTCCATTTTGAGACCGGACTCGCCTCTTCCAACTCGAGTTCAATATGGGACCGAGAGGAAGAGGCGGGGCCAGTCGTCACGTGACGCGCTTTCTGCGCGCCGCCGGCCCGGCGGGGGAGGGGCGAGTTGGAAAGGGGGCGTGGCCAACTGGGCGCGAAGAGGGACTGGACGAGCGGGTTGGCCGGCGGAGGGCGGGGGTGTGGCGGGCCGCGGGAGCGCGCGCGCCTCGCCAACTTCCAGTGCGGCGCCGCCCTTGCCGCCGTTCGCGCTCGGGCGGCCGCGGGGACGTCAGCTAGGGCTCAGCCAATGGCGAGCGCCCACGTCGGGCGAACGCCTCGTGACCGCGCGTCACCGGAGAAAAAGGCCTTTGCCTTTCTTCTCGCGCTCGTGTCCCCTCCCCCACGTAGGCCGCTGGGTCTGTATTTCCGAATTCATTTCATTCCCGTATCTGAATAAAACCACACTTTTTTCTCCTGTACTAGTATAAGGTTGCAAGAAAGTCCTCTCGCGGCGTTTCCTCGCTCATTTCCAAATGCCAGGCACCCGGTCTGTAACTGCGATGCCCACGGTGAGGGCCTGCACTGAAGATCTTGCGACACCTACGTATAGGAATCTTGGGCACCCTGGAAAGGCCTTAAAACGCGGCTGACATACTGAAATTTCACCCTTAACGAGCTGAGGCAGGACCGGTCGAGGTCTGTTCATTAGGGACTCATTGATGTCTTGAAATCTGTCGGCACTATTTTAACACTGTCTAGTTAGTGTGGCCAGCTGAAGCAACTGTTCTCACGGACGGAATTCAAGGAAAGGTTTACAAAGTTTCCAAAAGTAGGATCACCGGATGTGCTATCTGTTCGCGAGTGATTTTTACCTTAATTTTCCAAGTGTTTTGTGAGGTATAACGAAGGAGATCAACTAAAGTGTTAGAAACTAGAGATCTAATCCTTTCTCAGCCTAGCCAAGTGATTTTAAATCATTCGACCTTGCTGAGTTTTGGTTTAAATTTTTTTAATTAAAATGGGGATGAGATTAGGAGATCCCCAAGACCTATGATAGCCATAAATTACCTTATGGGTCCATATTTAAACAAAGGTACTGATGAAAGTGACCACAATTGGCAAGTCTCCCTATCCTGCTAAGAAATGTCCTGTATTTTAATGTGGCAATGGATATGAGCAGCTCCTTTAGAATTGGTCTGGCTATCCCTTAGAAAGATTAGAAATCTAATCAATTATATTGTAAATTGTTTGAAAAACAGTTTGTGTTAACAAATGAGGAATAGTCGGCTTGGAGTTTGGAAAAAGGGAGGACAAAGAATAAGAATTTGTTGATGTTTATCTAGTATTGCACAGGTGGAACAGGTGTTTTATTTGGGAGACATAAACAGAAGGTACTCTGTTCTGGGCCAAAAACCAGTCACCAGGCGTTAATGTAACTTGAATGAAATAACCCTCCAAACTAGCCTCCTCCTATTGCTCTGATTCCATTATCACAAGCAAACTATATGTGTACTGGTTATCAGGTACTCCTCATAGCCAACAACAGTGCTTGAGACAATGGGAAAATATTCCCTTAGTGTCTCATTAATATATCAAGGCTTTGTGAGTTTGATTACTATGATATAGGCATGAATAACTTGGTCAATTCTCAGTATGTACAAAAACACAAAGTTAAAGACCTTAGGGAGATGGTATTCACACCAAGGTACCCTTGTGAGACATGCAACTTGATCCGGAAGACTGATCACTTGGCTTCACTTTTAGGGCTGTTTGGGTGTTTTCTAACCAAGTTACTTCTAATCAGTAACTTCTGTTATTATTCTTTCTTCTCTGAATTGTATTCAATTCTTGTATTAATTTGAGAAATGATGGGGGATGGGATACTAAGTACTTCCATCCAGGAAAATGGTGTGTTAGTCCATTTATTCAGGTATTTTGTCCTTCAGTAAAATGTGGATTCATCCAGATTTGTTGTTTATCCAGACTCTGGTTTTTAGACATTAGCTGTTTTTTATGCTTTTGTCTAAACTTACCCTCCAGCTCTGGGGCCCATGGTATCTCATACAAATAACCCTGCTGCTGGGGCTGGCCCTGTGGTGGCCAAGCGGTTAAGTTCACGCGCTCCGCTGCAGGCGGTCCAGTGTTTCGTTGGTTCGAATCCTGGGCGTGGGCATGGCACTGCTCATCAAACCATGCTGAGGCAGCGTCCCACATGCCACAACTAGAAGGACCCACAACGAAGAATATACAACTATGTACCAGGGGGCTTTGGGAAGAAAAAGGAAAAAATAAAATCTTATACAAATAATGCTGCTGGAGTTCTTGACCCTGTTGGACATACTTGAGCTTTGGCTGCTGTCTATCCTTGTAGCCCTGGCTGTCTTTGAAGTGTATGAGAGAGAGAAAAAGAGAGTATATGTAGTGGGGAGCAGGGGACAAGGGTTCTAGGGTCAAATGGGGTGACAGACAGACTATAAATAATCAATATCAGGGCCTCTCAACTTCTTTCATATCTCAATACATACAGAAAATGATAAATTTTGTACAACACAGTAGGTTATAAAAACAAAGAGATTTGGAGACATCTAAATTATAGTTGGTAAGAAAAATAAAATACAATGTATTAGGAAAGATATTAAAAATTGAATTTGAATAAAACCTTCACATAAAATTTTTCCACATTTTTTAATGATGGACTTGAACTTGTTTCTGTGAATGTATTTTGATGTTAGGTTTTATGATTGAAATGGCTTTATGCAATTTCTGATCTAGACTTTTTAATGACAAACTCCTCATATTCTGAATAGTAATTATCAGTGAGGGACTTTGATCACAAAAGTGGGTGATAAAATATTTAAAACCATTTTATACAACCATTCAAAGTTTACAGTTGTAATTATATTTAAAGGATAACAACTCTTCCTTTTCTTTTATTGACAAATGTAATATTGCAATTTCATCTGATAATGCAAATGAATTTAAACCCAGTAGTACATTTGTATATCAAGATTTCCACATTGAACCTCTAGCTTTCCGAATATGCATGCCTTTCTTGTCAACAGTTAGTCTGGGGCCATTAAAAGAATGCATCACCACAAAGGAATAGAAATAGCCACTATGTTAAGACAAATATTAAGGGCATTTCCTGGAGCTGAGCCCACCAAGAACCCCACTCTGCTCAGGCTCCTCTCTCACACGCCTGACAGATTACCCTTGGGGCTGTGTGGTATGCCCCTTGGGCATCTGAATCACAAACTTGTGCTGTGGCTTCAGAGTCTCTGGTCCATGGTGGGCAATGGGGTGCTTTGCAGATAGACGCCCATGTGGCGGGCATCCTTGGCCACACATGGACAGAAGAACTGCAAGTGCTAGTTGTTGTCCTCTGTGCTTGCTGCTGCTTTGGTGCACACCCCAGACTGCTCTGCATAGGCTGCCATGAGGAGCCCTAAACAAGGCTGCTTATGGCCAGAGGTACTGGCCCAGGAGGCTCTGGCTGCCCCTGACCCTCTCAACTGCTCCATTGCAGGAAGGATCAGTGTCCTACCCACATTCAAGACAGCAGCATGCCAAAGTCCACTAGTTGGGAAGTGCTGTCTGGATTGTGTACTTCATTTTATGAATGAGGAAACTGTTATGCAGATCAAGGAGTTGATTTTTCCAAGATTAATAGTAAATTATGGCAGAGTCAGTACTGAAAGAGAGTGGAAATTGAATGAAAGTATTTTGGACAGGAGAAAGGTAATTCTCAGAAGGGAAGAATTGTAATATACTATAAGCTTTGTTCTCTGCCATTATATTCAGAATATACCGATAGCTTTATTTTTCTAAAATCTTGATTTTTAAATAAGGACTATATAAAGTAAAACACAAAACAAAAATCTTTCCCCTCAAATCCTATTACACAGATTTGACCACCGTCAACAACTTAGTATACATCCTTTTACATTTTCTTTTAGGCCTAATCAATACTTGAAGTATAGATGAATGTGTATATTTAGCCATATCTGTTTCATTTATACAAAAATATATCAAAATATCCACATTGATCTGAAATTTCCTTTTTACCCCCACTTGACAAACCAGTCATTTATTGAACTGTTACTGTGTGCCAGGCGTGCTGGGTGCTGGAAATTCATCATAGTCACATTATTAAATGCTTACCACGTAGCTTGTACTGTTCTAAGCAGCTTATGTTCCTGATCTTATTTAATTCCTCTAGCAACCTTAGGAGTAGCTCCTATTATTATTCTTGTTTTTTAGATGAGTAAGCCAGGGCTTAGAGAAGTTGAATAAACTGACCAGGGTCATATATGTGCTACGACTAAGGAGCTGAGGTGGAATGTCATGTCATAGCTGTATTTACATTTTAGTATTCTTGAAGGTAACGACTTTTTCTTAAAAGATTTTCTGTCACGCATCTGTCATATTCACTACCTTTTTCATCATGTCTCCAGAGACTGCTAAAGAACCTGGCTTATAGAAGGCAGTTCATTTATTTTTCTTGAATAAATAAATGAATGAATGATGAATGAAATATGTTGGGTCCCCTTTAGTGCCCTGGAGGTCCCCCTGCATGATTTGTGGGCCTAGTGCAAAATGAAAATGCAGGACCCCTTATTCAAAAATTATTAAGAATTTCAAGGGGCTGGCTTGGTGGCGCAGCAGTCCAGTGCGCACGTTGTGGTTCAGCAGCCCAGGGTTCACCGGTTCAGATCCCAGGTGCGGACATGGCCCTGCTTGGCATGCCATGCTGTGGTAGGCGTCCCACATATAAAGTAGAGGAAGATGGGCACGGATGTTAGCTCAGGGCCAGTCTTCCTCAGCAAAAAGAGGAGGATTGGCAGCAGTTAGCTCAGGGCTAATCTTCCTCAACAACAACAACAAAAAGAATTTCAAGACAGTAACATCAGAGCATTAAGCCAAACCAGGACCCTTCTGAGCACAGGGCCCTGTGTGACTGCAAAGGTCATACAATGGTGATGCTGGCCTTGGTGCCTAGGGTAGTGCCCTGTTTAGAGCAGGCTCTTGGTCCCTTTTGAGCAATTTATTTGTTTTTCATTTTGTGATTTACCTCCACTTCTTCACTTCCTCATCAGCAACTCTTTTTTTTTGAGTAAGATTAGCCCTGAGCTAACATCTACTGCCAATCCTCCTCTTTTTGCTGAGGAAGACTGGCCCTGAGCTAATATCCATGCCCATCTTTCTCTACTTTATATTTGGGATGCCTACCACACCATGGCTTGCCAGGTGGTGCCACGTGTGCACCCGGGATCCAAACCAGCGAATCCCAGGCCACTGAAGCGGAACATGCAAACTTAACTGCTGCACAACTGGGCCGGCCCCAGCCACTCATTTTTTAAGTATTCATAATCTAGTTTCTGTCCCAAGCTACAGAAATTCTTTTTCCAACGTCACAAATGATTATCTGTCAAATTAATTTCCCTATTCTCAATGTTAATCCTCCTATCTTAGTTTGGGCTGCTTTAACAAAATATCATAGACTAGATGAACTAAAAAACATTTTATTTCTCGCAGTTCTGGAGACTGGGAAGTCTATCAGGGTGCCAGCATGATTGGTTCTGGTGAGAGCCCAGTTTCTGGTTTGCAGGTAACCGTCTTCTTGCTGTGTCCTCACAAGGCAGAGAGAGAGCGTGAGCGGGTGAGACAGTGAGCAAGCGAGAGATTCGTGTTTCTCCCCCATAGGGACACTAGTCCCATCATTGGGGCTCCACCTTCATAACGCAATTACCTCCTAAAGGCCCCATCTCCCAATACCATTACACTGGGGATTAGGGTTTCAACATCTGAATTTGAGGGGGACACGAACACGCAGTCCATAACACCTCCATAACCCAGGGGTTAACATTACTGCCTATCCCTTGTTTTTGTATTCTTTTTCTTCATCTTTCTTAAGGACATTGATTCTCCCCTTCAGTGTTGTCTCAGCTTCCTTCTGGATCTTTCTCTCTTTCATTTCATCTGCCCTCTGTCTCCATGAGGTTTTGTAACACTGAGGTATGGAACCTCCTGAGGGACTTTGTGAAATGCACCCCTTGCTCTCCCTGGAGAGGCCACTTTCCCTAGGAAAGGTGCGAGTGGTGTACCTGCCTGAGAACCCTCAGGGAATTTGTACGTGCCTCCTGGGAGGCTGAAGTTGTGGTCAGGTCTGATTAGTGTACTGAGGTGATGGGATAGATCACCCCCTCCTCCCCAACACACACAGACACACACACGCACAACAGGTGGGTGATTTAAAAAGTGAGGAGGTAATTTGGTACTAGAAGCACTGGTGAATCATACACAATGACTATGCTTTCTCTCAGACAGGTCCCAACTTGGAGGTTTGAAGAGGCTTGCATCTCTGTATTAGGTCTTTCACAACACATCTTTTGGGATGAATATCTGTGATTTTGCCTGCCTAGCATCTAGTTCCCTTCTAGCAATAGTGCTCTGATTTTCTTATGGAACCACCCACTTCTCATTCTTAGACCATAGGGTTCAGGGGAGCTGAACCTACCCCTGACTTCAGGGGCAGCATTTGACTTGGACCTGGCCAATTAGAACACTGTATCCTTCTAGCTACAGGAAGTGATTCAAGAGGGAGGCAGACAAAAAACAAAATAGGTAAATCATATAGGATATTACAAGGTGGTAAATGCTGTGAGGCAAAATAAAATAGGGAAGTCGGTAGGGAATGCTGGCAGAAACAGGAGAAAATGCATGTGGGTGGTCCAAGATGGCCTAACTGAGACATTTGACATTTGAGCAAAGACTTGACAGAGATGAGGGACTGAACACTGGATATTTAGGGGACTAGAGAACGAGGAATACGGAAGAGAGAACAGCAGACGCAGAGACCTTGAAGCAGGATCATGTATGGAGTATTTGAGCAAGGAAGCCACTTTGGTAGAAGCAGAGTGAGTAAGGCGGAAGAAAATGCAGTAAGGTCAGAGGTACCAGGAGGCGTGAGCCTCCAGGACTTATAGGACATTCTAAGAATTTTGGTTTTTACTGGGATGAGAAAAACCACTGGATAGTTTTGAGCCTTAAATTCTTAGAGGATCACTCTGAACTCTTTATCAAGTAAATCACTTATCTCTGTTTCATTAAGGTCTGTTTCTGGGGTTTTATCTTGTTCTTTCCATTGGAATATATTTCTTTGTTTCTTCATTTTCCCTGACCCTCTGTGTTGGTTTCTGTGCACTAGATCAAACAGCCCCCTGTGCCAGTCTTGAAGTGGTCTCTGCAGGAGATGAACCTGTCACTCAACCCTGCCCTAGCTCCTGGATGTCTCTCAAACCTTTGTAACTGTCCAAGCAGCCTACTTTGTTCTTAGTGACTCCTGGTAGTTGAGGGTGCGCCAAGACCTGTCAGCATTGCAAAGGGGAGGATCTCAGTCAGCACCTAGGTGCAGGCTCATGGGAAGCCTGACCCTCAGGCAGCAGCTTCTGAAGTATGCAGCAAGCCTCTTTCAAGGGAAGGCTGAGGGGCCTGCCTGGCAGTGCAGCGGTTCAGTGTGCACGTTCTGCTTCGGCAGCCCGGGGTTCGACGGCTTGGATCCCGGGTGTGGACATGGCACCGCTTGGCAAACCATGCTGTGGTAGGCGTCCCACATATAAAGTAGAGGAAGATGGGCATGGATGTTAGCTCAGGGCCAGTCTTCCTCAGCAAAAAGAGGAGGATTGGCAGCAGTTAGCTCAGGGCTAATCTTCCTCAAAACAAACAAATAAAAAGAAAAAAGGGAAGGCTGCGAGATGGGCATTTCTGTCTACTCCTTCTGCACTGAGCCCTGGGGGATAGCCACTGAAGAATTATTTGTTTGCTACAATTTACAGGATTACTCTGGTTGCTTGTTGAGAATAGATCATAAAGGGGCAAGAGTAGAAATAGGGATATTCCTAGGAGATTATTACAATAATCTAGTTTAGATATGATAGGAGCTTAGACCTAGAGGATAGCTGAGGAGAGGGTGAGAAATGGTTGGATTCTTGATATGTTTTGATGGCAGAGGCAACAGAATTTCCTGTCAGATTGGATGTGGGGTATGAAAAAAGGAAAGGAGCCAAGGGGGAGGAATTGGAGAGATAGAGTTAATGAGCCTTAATTCTGGGTCTTTTGATTAAACAGGAAGGGAGACTGTTTTCAAAGTGGCTGCTGAAATGAAGGGAGGAAGTCTGCAGTTCTTGTTGTCTCCTTATCACCGTAAGGAAACAGCTGGCCCAAGCATGGAGTCAACGGATCACAGGCACAAAACCAAGTCCTGACGACACTGATTGCCCCTTTGATCCAGCTAGGCCCAGACCAGGATCTGCCCCTGGATGTTTCAGTTACATGAGCCTATGTTCTGATTGTACTTAAGCAAGTTGAGCTGGGTTTCTGTTACTTGGAGCAAAAGAGCCCTAACTAATATACCCCAGGAATAGAGTAAGGGATATACCTTTCAGGTGAGGAGTGAAGTGAACCATCAAGACAATGAGGCTATAGTTCTCCAAAGATGAGAAGCCTCACCCACTGCCGCAGGTGCTGAAGTGCCTTGAGAAGGAAAGGGTGAGAGACCACCAGGCCTTGCAGGGGCCTTTCTTAAGACTACTCTTTTTGAAGAGTTCTTTATTTTAGCCAAGACAGAAAAAGAACTGGAAACCCTGGAGGAGGAAGGGGACAGGGTTGGGCAATTTTCTGAGGTGAAGGAAGAAAAGAGCAATGAGACAATTCCCTTCCCAAGCTCCCTGAGTTCTCTTGGAGACTCCTGGGGAGCATCTCAAGCAAACCTGCCTCATGTTTTCCTTAACGTTGCCTTGCCTCTGCTGCCAGTCACCTCCATGAGAATGTCATCCTCACAGCACTGCAGTCCTCTGAGGGGCCACTCCGAGCCCTGAGGATGCATTGTGCGCTGAGTAGTGTTGACAGATGAGGAGAATGGCTCTCTTCCTTGCTCTGTTACACTTGCACAGAGTCTTACGAAGGCTTTCATGAACACAGCTGAAAATCTCAATAAATAAAGCAAAGTATAAGCAATTTAGTGGGAAAAAATAGATAATTAAAAAACCAGAATCTGTTAAGCAAAAAAACTTTAGCTTTTAAATGTTTTCAAAGTGATCTTGGTTATTTCCTCCCATTTATTCTTCCAGAAGAACTTTAGAATCACTTTGTCCGGTTCCAAAAACAAATTACAAAAAATTTGTTATAAAATTGTGAATTGGGGGAGAATTGACCTCTTTGCAAGAAGACTTCCCATCCCAGAACATGGAACCTGGCTTCTATCTCATTTAGAGACTTGAGCCTATTCACAGTAAGAGGCAAATGCAAGGGAAAAGAAAATTGATGGAGTGAGGTCTTAGAGGTGGGAACAGATGGGCTCTGGGGCACCCAGGGAGGGATTAGCCCCAGGCTGGGGAGGGAGTTGTCCCACTCAAGGATGGCTATGTGCCAAATAAGCTAGGTAGGGCCTCAGGGTATTGAGGGAATGCCTGCCTGATGACCTCTGATCTCCCTAGTGAGTAGGAAACAAGGTTATCTGCTGAGATAGTTAAGGGGTGGTGGAGGGTGGTGATGAAATTTTGAATAGCTGTTGTGAAAGTGCTGATTAGGGCCTCTAGAAACTCAGCTTGAGGGCTGGAAACCAAAAACTGGGGTGGCTTTAGTCTCCTTAGCTGGGTAATTTTCTCTAGCAGGTCTCAATAGACTGAGAGTAGGAAGAAAGAAGTCAGCTAGTCAGCTTGGTCTAGGATTGGGGAGTGGGATAGAAGGCTTTGGGGAGCAAGGGAACGGAGAGTATTGACAAGAGAGTGGTTGAAGTCATGGATCATGAAGACTAGGTAAAGAAGTAAAGATTGTGATGGATTGGGAGAAAATTGAGTAATCAAGGGCCCAGATATTAAAAAAGAAGTATGGAAATAACTATGACCCAAATATAATTAATTAAAATTAAAGGGAAATACTCGTAGTAGCAATATGGGATATTAAATGAGGAAAGCATGTTGTTAAAAATAAAAAGGTGGGGCTGGCCCAGTGGCGCAGTGGTTAAGTTCCCACGTTCCACTTCAGCGGCCTGGAGTTCTCCGGTTCGCATCCCGGGTATGGACATGGCACCACTCCGGCAAGCCATGCTGTGGTAGGCGTCCCACATATAAAGTAGAGGAAGATGGCACGGATGCTAGCTCAGGGCCAGTCTTCCTCAGCAAAAGGAGGAGGATTGGTGGCGGATGTTAGCTCAGAGCTAATCTTCCTCAAAAAAAAAAAAAAGGCCTCAAATGGAGTCTCTTATGCTGTGCCTCACGTACCAAACCGAGACAACTTAGTTACTGTTTACACTCTCCCAGAAAAGGAATCTTAAGCCAGCCAATCAGGAATCGCTTGACCAGCACTAGTTAGGTAATCTGCCTGATAGACCCTTGCCATCCCCTAAAGGAAAGTAACCTTGCAATAATCAACCCACTTTTTTGGCTAGTATAACTTCCTCATTCCTGCTCCTTTCTGCCTACAAAACTCTTTCATTTTCGTATAGCTCCCCGGAGTTCCTTTGTATCTGCTAGATTGGATGCTGCCTGATTTGAATCGATTTTTGCTCAGATAAACTTTAAATTTTTTTAATATGCTTGTTTATCTTTTAACACATGTTAATGTGTATAGTGACATGAGACTTCTGACTGAGACTTTGAGAGAGAGCAGACCCTTGGGGCCCTTCAAACAAACAAACTTAGCTGTCCTGCCTCTTGTTCCTTCATGGCCTTCGGAGCTCACATCGACGAATGAATCCCACAGCTTTGGGTTATCTTAGCTATCCTGAGGGAGAGCTGTGTCTTAAGAAAATTTCTTGTGACAATAATACTTTAACCCAAAGCAAACATTTTCAAAAGGTGGAATTTGGGTCACTGAGGCAAGGCAGTGAAGGAATTTGATTTTGGACAGAGAGGCTCTTTCAATAAATTGCATCACAATAGCTACTTTCTCTTCTGCTCCCTATCTCTGGCCCTGGCTACAATCTTATCACTATAAGGCTGTGAACGATGTAGAAGGTAGAGAAGATTAAGTTACCCTGAGAGGCAGTTATAAAATCTCCTTATAGAAGCAAGGACAAATGCTATCATGTTGCTGTGAATACAGTAATGCTAGAGACATACCTGATACAGGAAATTTAAATAACTCTCTGAAGGTTTAAAGAATGGAAAAGACACTTAAGATTGCCAGTTTTCTCAACCACCCCTCCAACCTCTTTTCATTCTATTTCCCTAGATCCCCACTTAGATTTTAGAATACTTTTGCTTTATTTGCTGATTTTAATTTCCTTGTATTTTCCTTTCTTCTGGTTCATTGATCCTTCTACTATCATTGCCTCAGTTAATATCCTGGGATATGGTGTCGTTTTGTGTCCCGTTAAGAACTTTTTTTTATACTTCAATTTTCTGAACATGGAGCTTTAGGGTTTCTTGATTTAGTTAAATCTTTGTTGGAGACAAAAAGATGAAGGAGATTCTGCTAATCCTATACGTTACATAAAATAATACACAATCTTAGAGGACAAATACTTTGTAAATTAAGCAAGGATGTATGTTTCACAGGCGTAAACGTAATTTAGGTATTCCCTGTCTCCTTTGTTATATGGAGGAGCTGAAGTAGTGTCTGTCCTCAGCTCAGGTTCCCTTTCAGCTCAGAGCTCGGCTCAAACAAAGTATCTCTCTGTAAAAGGAATCTTGGTATGTCACTTCTGCCCCCACATCATTAAATATAAATAGAGGAAACCATGTACTAAAAAAAGTGCTTTTATTTATAATTATTCAGCTAAGCAAATAAAATATGCTGGTTACCATTGCACCATATCTTAGACATATTCTTTAAACTCCAAAAGCCTGCATAAAAATTAGAAAATAGAATAAAAAGTTGTGTAGAAAGAAACAGATGAGGTTTTGGGTGGACATTATTCTCTACTCCCTTAATGCACATTTTTTTCTGGCATTTATTAGTTTATTTTTATTGAGGTAAAATATATAAAACATGCCGTTTTAACCATTTGTAAGTGACATTAATTACATTCACAATGTTATGTAACCATCACTGCTATCTATTTCCAAAAATTTTCTCTTACTGCAAGCAGAACTCTGTACCCACTAAGCAATAAGCCCCCAATCCCTTCCTCCCAGCCCTGGTAACCTCTAATCTACTTTCTGTCTCTATGAATTTGTCATTTTTAAAAGATGAACTTTGGTGGCTATGTGGATGGGAAATGGCTTAAAGAATGCAAAAGAATACGATGGCTCTTTTCTTTTAGGTAATTAAACGAGATGCTATTTTGAAAACAATTATTGCGACGTTCTCTTTTGCTTTTATCAGAACACAGTCGTTGCTCTAGTTGGCAGAAGTGTTAGCTAGCTGGCAGAACTGGGAAATCAGGATTTGAGATGGAAAGGATGCAAAAAGAAAAAGCCACATGATATTCAGCTTCTGAAAGCAAAATAGTATTATGCATGTCCATAGCCTTGCAAACTGAATTTTCTTCTTAAGAGGAGATTTTTCCAAATTCCTTTAATATTCACTGGCTATATTAGGAGGGAGCAGCTCGCAGAGTTCTGCCATATGGAGAGGATACTCCTTTGTTTCTATGAGCAAAGCCATATCTTGTTGCTCAACAGCAGAAGGAGGAGGACTCGGCAGATTAAGCTTGCCTGCAAGTAACAAAAATATTCTAGGTAATAGTAAACAAGGTAGAAGTTTGTTTCTCTTTAGTATTCCAGATGTCTTTTTAGTTCACAAGGTTGTCAGTCCAAGTCCTGCATGGCATTCCATGAAACCTGGAGACTTGGGCTCCTTCTATCTTGTTCTCTGTTGTCCTTCACATCAGAAATTAAATCTGCATTGCAGCCAGCAGGCAGGATGAAAGGGGGAAAGAAGGATACGTCACTTCCTTTAAGAACACTTCCTGTAAATTGCACACACAATGTACGTTCATATCCCATTGGGCAAAACCTAGTTACATGGCCATAATTAACTGCAAGGGAGCCAGAAAATGGGAACTCTATCACTGTGGAAGAAGGGACATACAGATATTGGGGAATAACCAGCACTTTCTGCCTCAGAAAGAGGAGTATTTTAAAGAATGAGACTTCAAGATGGAAGGCAGTACTGAGTAGAAGGCCTTAATGGGGGGCCCTGGGTAGCCCAAAGGGAACCCAGTATGAGGTTATTGAATGTCAAGAGCAGGTTAGTTCTGAGTACATCAAGAGGCTGGGAAATGGGTTTTGCTAGCTGAGAAACCAACAAAGAAATGTTCTCTATCTTATAATTTTGGCCAAGACTGGTCCTGTCCTGCCTTTACTACAAACTGTTGTGCTAAATGGCTTTTTCCTTCAGAAAATGAGTCCCAGGAGGGAAGGGAGTGTGATGGATATTCTCTCCATCACACTGCCTGAAGAGCCTGGAGGTATGGCTGAGGGGAGTAGCGAAGGCCTCAACCAGAGCCTCTAATGCAGGACCTGGCCCTGCAGCCTGCTGAGGGATCTGGCTCGGAGAGCAGCAGCAGGTGGAGGCGTGTGCTTTGGGATGTGCACAACTCTGATGCCTTCAGTTTCAGAGGGGACTCTGCTTTGCTCTGGCTTTCAATTTACGCCACATGGGCACAGAGGCCACACATATAGTGATTTACAGCAAGAATTTGGGAGCCAGACTGTCCAGATTTGAACCTCTGTAACCTGGGATAAATTATGTAATCACCACTATACAAAAGGAGACAATAACACTAGTATCTTCCTCATACTATTTGACTAGAGGATGTAAACAAGACTAGAGATATATTATCATTGTAAAGTTCAAACATGGTTGGTCCTACCAAATGGAGACTATTTGCCTATATCTTACCAAAAAAAAAAAATTGGGATTCTATCTACTTTGTCCCTAGAGCTCTGTATAGTGTCTCTCCTCGTATGTCAGATTTCTTATCGGTGGTCTTGTTTTGTTTTTTTACAAGGTTTTTTTTTTAATAGTGATTAAATTAATTAAAACATGACATATAGAAAAAACTCAAAATAATTAGCTATCGTATTAATATTATTAGTATGACTCAGAAAAAAACAGAGAAAATGACTGAAAAATGGAACTCTAAGCAGCCTACTCTGGCTCAGAAAATAGGTGTTTCTTGATTCTTTGTAGATGTTGATGTAATGGCGTAGATAGTGATGACCTATAATCCTTTCAAAGTTAGTAGCTGAATAAATACGCTTTCAGTTGTGTTATCAATTCATGCAATGAAAATAACCTTAAAGCCATAGGAAATGACAGGCACAAATGGAGTGAAGGCTGAGTTAATGAATTATTTTTACAGTTGAGCAATATGAAATCCGAAGAATGTTATTCTGCTGTTTATATGACAGATCTATGCTTTTGGTTAGTCCCTTGCAGCAATGATGACAATCATAAAACAGCAAGTATAAAACAAAGTGCGGTTCAGATTGTTCTTGGGAATAAACATAAGAGAACAAAGCAGGACCACTAGTAAGAAATAGAATAAAATAGGAGTGTCTATAGAAAGGGTTATAGGGACAAAGTAAATAGAACCCAGAATGTCTTTTTTTTTCTTTTTGCAAGATACACGCAATCTCCGTTTGGTAGGACTAATCATGTTGAACTTATGATGATAATACACTTCTGGTCTTGTTTACATCCTGCAGCCTATTCATAGAGCGTGCTAACTAGCATATGCTGTGTGTTTACTTCAGGCTCACAAATCAACTCTGGATTCTGTTCAGTCCAAATACTATCAGTCTTTTAAAGTTGTGGTTATAATATTTTAAACACTATCTATTCGATATACTAGTAAAGCCAGAGTAATTCTTTTCAGTCTATAGCTCAGATTTCTTCAATTTTTGTTATTTTAATTATCTACATGTTGTAATTATATTCCTATTGTACGTTTTTCAGCAGGTTAAGTGTCTTGGTGATTTTTTTTTTTCCCAAGGAAGATTAGCCCTGAGCTAACATCTGCTGCCAATCCTCCTCTTTTTTGCTGAGGAAGACTGGCTCTGAGCTAACATCCGTGCCCATCCTCCTCTACTTTATATGTGGGATGCCTACCATAGCATGGCTTGCCAAGCGGTGCCATGTCCGCACCTGGGATCCGAACTGGTGAACCCCAGGCCACCAAAGCGGAACGTGCACACTTAACCGCTGCACCACTGGGACGGCCCCAGTGTCTTGGTGAAATGTCCCTTAAATCAGATGATATCATATGAACCATATGAAAAGAATAATTACAAATATTCTAATATGCAGTGATTTAAATTTAAAGCAGTTTTAATGAATTCTGGAAATAAGATTTATATACTACTTCATTAATATTGTTTAAAATTTGAATTTAAGTATTAACTATTACTATCAGGTATAAGAAAATTTAAAAAGCAGAAAGTATTATTGTTAAATAATAGAGCAATGAAAATATTTTTGTAGGAGAGGTTCAAATATACCTAAGCAGTGGCCCATGCAGCCCAGTACAAAATCATTGAGCATTAAGCATCTCAACGTGTGCGAAGGTGCGGAAGCCTTGGTTCTACGTATCTGAGGGAGAACTGTCAGAAATTTTAACCCTCCAACTGGAAATAATTTTGAATTTTTTTCTCCTTTTTGGCTAAAAAAATGACCTTGATTTCTCAATTTTCAGATTACACATTTCTTACTCTAGACCTTAAAATAAGTGACAAAGACAAACTAACCATATACTAGTGTAACTACTAAAGTTAGAACGGGTAGTTAATCTGAGTTAAGTTTCTAAAATGTAGAAAATGGACTCTCCTTCAATGAGTATTACTACTTACTGAAAGGTAAAGCAGTGTCACACGGACTAGCTGGTGGCATGGGTAAGCACACCTGCTGAATCAGGCCCCCAGTCTCCCTGGGTCTCCAGTCTGCTCTCAGGAAGCACTTTGGGTCAATTAATTCCAGGCGAGGCACTCATATTATTGTTCCCAGTAAATTAACAACATAGAGCCTTGTAAACCAAGACCTTAGATTGTCCATGAAGTCCTTTCATGTTCGGCTTTCTATTTACTGCCTGTTATAGATCAAGCCAGCCCTAGGCAGTCACTGGGGTATATCCCCAGTCGTTTCAGCCTCAGCTCTTTTTGTAAGGAACAGACATCTACTCAAATTAGTTCAAGTAAAAGGGGTGGGAACATGTGATAATAAAGATCTCACAAAATCAAATATAGTTAGGCTTTATGGGAAATAAAGCCATAAACTGAGAAGCTGTCAGGAACCAAGGAAACTACATTCTCCCTTTTTCTGTCTCACTGGGGCCAAGTGGTGTCTCCTCTTCCTTTCTCTTAGCATTTCTACTCCATTTCCTATCAATGCACATGTTCCCAAAATGGCTGACACCCTCCAAGTCTATACGATATTTTAGCATAACTACCTTCAGGCTTTATGTGTCTGTTCAAAATCTTTGAGAGAGAGAAGGAGAGACAGACAGAATGCGATGTGATACTGGAAAGCCAATGGGTGGACTAGTTTTACCTCAGGTGTCTGTCTTTGATCCAATCAACCTTGGTTGTACGGCTCCCAGATGTTAAAGATCAGTCTTGTTTATCAACAACAGAGAAAATGAGAAATAAAAAGCAAAACAAACAGGAAGATCAACAACATTTGAAAATAGTAACAATTACTACATTTTCACATTCCCTGACATTTTTTCTTAGTATGTTAGCTAGCTCTTATGATATTCAGTTGGTAAGAGCCTAAAATAAATAATTTGTAGGGGCAACATTGCAGTGTGGATGGAGTTGGGGAATAGACTATCACTTTCTTATACTGTGTACCTGTTTCTATGTATGGCTTTTTCATTTAAATAAATGTAAACTGAATTTCTAATTGTAGATCTGCTGGAGAGGCATTTGATAAACCAAAACTTTTGAAAATATTTAGAACTTCCAAAAGGACCAAACCCTCCTTAGTGGTGATTATAGTGTTTTGGAACTGGAAGGGGCTTTACAAGTCATTTAGTTCAATTCCATACTTTTACAGAAGAGTAGATGAAACCACAGACAGAGGAAGTGAGTGATGCAAGGCTACACAGCTCACTGGAGACAGAGCTGGACTCACCCTCCTGTCACTGTGCTGCTAAATTCACACATTTCTCGAAAATACTATTTAGCATACAGCTTGCATTAACAAAAGCGACAATGCTACAAGCTGAATATTTGTGTCCCCCGCAAATTTACACGTTGAAGGCCTCATTCCTAATGTGTTGGTATTTGGAGGTGTAGCCTTTGGGAGGTAAGTAGGACGTGAGGGTGGAATCCTCATGAATGGGATTAGTGCCCTCATGAGAAGAGACACCAGACAGAAGATCTGTCTCCCCACCACGTGAGGATACAGCAAGAAGGCGGCCGTCTACAAATCAGGAAGAGGGTTCTCACCGGACACGGAATCTGCCGGCATCTTGATCTTGGACTTTCCAGTCTCCAAAACCGTAAGAGATAAATGTTTGTTCTTTAAGCTACCTAGTCTATAGTATTTGTTATAACAGCCTGAATTAAGACAGACAAATAAAATCTAATAAGCTTATTTAAAAATTTTTCTCTCTTGATATTTGATAATTTTAACAAATTTGCACTGGATTTACATGTAACGATGGGTGTGTTGCTTACTCTCTAGGGCCCTCAGTTCTTTTGAGTTACTACAATTCAGTTTGTAATAATGAAATTCCATGTATATTCAAACCCATCAAAAAAGAATTGCCTGACTGGATTATAGAAAGGATGCTGCAACTCAGATGTTTCAGTTAGTTCATTGTTGCTATGATGACGGTTTTCTTCTCTAACTCTCTTTATATTATTTATGAAATTTTATTATAAAGAATTAGGAATATTATATCTGGAGGAAATATTAGAAATTATGTGGCCCAACTCCGTCATTAACTTATATCATATTTTATTCTTCTAACTATTGATGTACCATACTACTGAAGTGGCAAAAAAGAATTAAAAAAATCTGGGATGACATAAAATGAAGCACTTTTTGGAAAGGAAATGAAACTCAAATGAGGCCTCATCTTTATCAATGAAGCTTCATTTATTTACACCATAATTATTACCTGAATATTTATACAGGATAGATTTTTGTTTTAATTTGTATTACCTGAATCATCATATTCACAGATATGGAATAAGAAGGCAGCCGTGGGGGGCCAGCCTGGTGGCTCAGCAGTTAAGTGCACACATTCCACTTTGGCAGCCCAGGTTTCGCTGGATCGGATCCCAGGTGCGAAAAGGCACTGCTCGGCAAGCCATGCTGTGGCAGTCATCCCACATATAAAAGTAGAGGAAGATGGTCACGGATGTTAGCTCAGGGCCAGTCTTCCTCAGCAAAAAGAGGAGGATTGGCAGCAGTTGTTAGCTCAGAGCTAATCTTCCTCAAAAAAAACAAAAAAAGGCAGCCATGTTTATGGTTTCTATGACAGCAAATAAAAACAACTTTTAGTGATTCTCCTACATTCATAATTAGTTGAGCCTCAAATATACATAGACATTAAATATATCATTGATGTTGAGATTTTCTTTATAAACAAATCTGAAAAGCTTACTTAAGTCTTACAGTAAGTTTTGAACATTCTTTATGTTATTTGATAACAAAAGTCTTGTTTCTATAACATATTCAGTAATACTTGCAGTGTTCCAATGGGCAAGGCACCATCTCGGCTACAAGGAATATGTGTTCTAAAGTCCTCCAGCTAAAGCTCGGTGTCAAAGACTTCAGTTTTGTTTCTGTTTTAGTGACCACACACCTTTGAGAATTGAAAGGAGCCTTTCAGCATACTGAGGGGAAGGACAGACACCAGGCTATTTTTAGTTGCCAAAGACATCACATTCTAGCCAATACATTTTTAAACGTGACAGTTAAGCCAAGGCTGAGGGTGTCATTAAAGTATCCCTTAATGTGTGGAGCAAAGGTTGCTTCTAAAAAATGCTCATAAAGTCAAATTCCTAAATAGCAAAAAAATTTAAAAATAGATATCTAAAAATTTAAAAAAATTCTTGCTCACTCCTTTGAGAACTTGTTTCACTAGAGTTAAGTAATTCTCTGGTGAGGTGGTCTCCCCCATTCCTGGCTCTCTGTCCATTTCAGCCTTAGATTCTGTGCTACTTCCTGTGTTGTGAGCTTGAATTTCTAGGCAATAAAGATAACAAGGTAGGAACAGGGTAGCTTCTCATTTCCACCTATATTTAAAAGGTAGGAGGTGGATGGAAACTTAGGGAGATTACGAGCCTACTGGTTGCCAGGTGTTTTCGTACATTGTTTCAATTAATGCTTTTACTGGCCTTAGGTGGGTTTGTTATCTGGATTTTAGAGACTAGGACTCCATGGGTCAGAGAAGCAAAGTAATTTGCCTAAGATCATATGGCTGATAAGAATAAGACTGGAAGAGAACACTAGGTCTGACCCCAAGCAGAGATAGGGTGACATAAATGTCTCACTGCTAAGTGACCCAGCCGCGTCGAGCTTCTTGGCCCCGCCACGTGACCAGTAGCAGGGCTAATAACTTCGGCAGGCCTGGGCCTCTCTGCAGGATGAAGGCAACTGCCATCCCATAGAAGCTTTAATTTTCTGAAATAAAGGCCATAACCTGCCAAGCATACTTCGAGTAAAATGCCATAAAAAATTTAAGGTGTAATGTTGAATTCCTTCTTTTATTAGCGGTTTTGTAGTGACAGTTCTCACACGGCATCAGTATAGCACACGATACAGGGCGCTGTGGGGCACCTGGAGAAGAGGTGTTTTCTCTTGCTGTGACCTCCAATAAGTCTTTCAGGCTGATTTTTGTGCTTTCAAACCTTTCCCCATTTGACTTGTTTCAATTAACAGGCAATTTGTCTCTTAAGAATCGGAATTGGCTTTCAGTAAAGATTTTTTTCTTTCCAAAGTGGTGTGAAATTTACATGCTCGTGTTTGGCTCATCTCATTAGATGTGTGAGTTGAGGGATATAAAATAAGCTACTCGATAGTTTCTCACAAGAGACAGTAAATCTCTCGGATTGAAGAGCAAAATGGCATAAATTGTAATCAAAATAGTATATGATACCATTTTATGCCAGAAGAATGAATTATTTCCAAGGGTTCTCCCTGAGAAATTAAGTTGGGAAATTGGCTAAATCCTCAAAACGTCCCTACCTCCTCATCCACGAGAGGAACAAAGCAGGTGTTTGGCAGCACACGATTTAAAGGGAAGCTATAGTCATCACCGAGTCATCTCTCGCCGCACGATTCTGAACATCTTCCTACTAGTCTGCTTTGGCAATTTTCTGCTCAAAATAAGCTCTACAGTCTAAGCTATTAAATGTCAGTAATCAATTCCTTGGCTAGATTACATAATAGGATAACAAAACAAAAATTGCTGCCTGACCTACAAAGCCTTTGATCCCTTGTAAGAAATATATACAGCCACTCACCCCAAATGCCAGTACGTCATCTGCAGGCAACAAGCGGTATTGACACTGCCCGGAGAAACTCGCAGGAAGGCCTCCAGGCCTAAACACAGCAGAGCCAGTCCACTGCCCTCAACTACCTACAGCAAGATATGCAATTCTGTGGTTTTCTTGGGACAACTCCCCTTCTAGACCATGCTCGGGCTTCCTGGGACCCGTGAATTCCTTGCCCCAACAGCCCAGAGCACACATTAGAGCCTGCAGTGTCCCTTCCCTATATCTCTCCTCCCTAGGATGCATCATTCCCCTGGTGTGAGCTGCTTGGATGAATGGGCCGGAATGTCCCCAAGAATACTCCAGAGGCCTCTCCTGGTGTGGGCAGGAGGTGAGAGAGAAGGTGGGGGCAGTCAGTAGTCAGTGGCCTCCATTTGTACTCTTGCCCCAGGCCCTGCAAATATGACCTGTTTCCCTGGATGGAACTAGAGTGGGTTAACTCCAACCCCCAAGGGGCTAGGCCTAGAATGGAAAGTGGCAGTTACGTGCAGAAACTGAAAAGTGCTGCTTTCTCTTAGGAGTCGAGTAAGGAGCAATTTTGTCAATAGCTCATTTCCTTGTGGAAGCTGCACATTTGAGCCCCCTGATAAATTTATATAATTGCCATAGAATACGTTTTGACTTAATCCATAGATCACTTATGTATCATACATGACATGGAATATAGAGAAGCTAGTTCCCACTGCTCACCCCGATGTGGTGTAGCTGGCCAGAAGGGATGCCTCTTTATTTCAGACACAAGATAATGTAATTCCATTGAACTGAGCAAAGATCCTCTTTCTGTGCACACAGAATGAAAGCTGGGGACTTCCATTTGATTACTGTAATTAACATATTATGCTGCTTTTGAAAACTCGGGAAGGGATTCTCAGAGTTAATGGGAGATGGTCTTCCTGTGCTCTGAACCCTATGATAGACTATATCCGAAATGTTTTACGCACTTTCTCAGATTCTCTCTACCCCCACAGGGCTGGTTGCTTTGTTAGCCACGAACACAACTGACTGGCTACTATGGGACCTGCATGGCTCTGCAGCCTGGGGTTAACCAGTTGCTTGTCTGGGATGTTGGCTCCTTGTCGCTGCTGCTGTGCCAGTCATTCAGAGTTTCTGGCTCCTCCTACCACTCTGGGGCTTGGATGAACCACCACCCTAAAGAGCATGGTATCTGGCTTTCCAAATGGCTGCCAAAGGATCTGGATGATGCAATGCAAAGCACTGGGTGTTAACTACACATGGGATGAACTTTGATCATTAAAAATAGGAGAGTGCGGCAGATCAATCATCAGTCTCCTCCCTCCCTTTCATTGACTGACTAACCAGTGGCACAGTTTTTCCATACAGCCTACCTCTGCATTGCTTCCCGTTCTCTTCTGCCTCTCTTCCCTTTTTCCTCACTTTCACTGCTCTGGGTTTACACCTAACAAGTAAACCTAGAGTGCTCAGTCTCCCTCAGATTCTGTTTCCTGCTAAACTGGGCAAAACATACGCCTGCTATATGAATGAGAAAAAATAAAATCCTGAGAGTATGTAAGGTGCAAATGCAGGCGATCTTAGGAATAAGTGATATAGACCTATTTTTATACCAATATCTTCAAATTGCATGCCTAATAGATAATTATTTCAATATGATTTTAGAGGCACTATAGCGCTTGGTTGTAAATTTCATCTCTTTTTTCCTTCAGACTCCTAAGACTCTTTCCCTGTGTCCTAATTAATCAAAAATTTATTAAGACTCTAGTATATGTGCAGCACTATGCAAAACTTTGGAAACACTACAAGGTCTTAAAACACCTTCTCTGTCCTCATAATATAATTGGGACAGGGAGACAATGTACAAGTACTGACTTGTGTGGTCCAGATTAAAGTGCTGTGCTTCAGAGAAGTGGAGAAATAATGGAAGGTCTCAAGTCTCTAGGAAGATTGCACGATGGAGATGAAACTTTTGAGTAGCATTTTACAGAATGGATAATATCTGAATTGGTAGAGGGGAGGCAGAAGGGTGCTCCTGGTGACAGTTTCAAATGGGAACGAAGACATGCAGATGGCATACGGCACTTGTGATGGACTCACTGTTCCTGCGTTCTTCCTAACAGAATTCCAGGGAGTTACGGACCCCCTAAAGCTCACCTGTGGAATCCAGGTTAATCTATGATATAAAAAAGATTTATAATCTGACAATTTTCTTAAAAAAATAATAACAGGAACAATGCAAAACAAAGCTGAATTTAAACTCCAAATCTGGTCTTCAAACAGACGTAAGTTCTCAAAAGGGCCCTCTAAATTTTATTAATAAAAATCAACATTTCTGATGGAAAGATGCCTTCTTGATAACCTAGATGCTTAAGAGTAAATAAATTGATACATATTAAATAGAATAGTCAGACTATAGGATAATTTACAAAAGAGTGAAAACTGAGATAATTCACTTTAGAATTTGAATCATGGGATATCCTGGGAATAAGTGCATTAATTTCATTGACAAAAGATAATCTAGGCCCTTCTGTATCATTCAAGTACAGCAGTCCCCCTTATCCATGGGGGATATGCTCCAAGCCCCCAGTGGAAGCCTGAAACCTCGGACCCTATATGTACTATGGTTTTTCCTATACATATGGTAAATAATTTATAACTTAGACACAGTAAGAGATTAACAACCATAGCTAATAACAAAATAGAACAACTATAACAACGTACTGTCATAAAAGTTACTGTAGATCTTAGCAACCTAAGCATAGGATTTTTTTTTCTTTCCTTATTAGGTAGAGAACTTTCACCTTTTCACTTAAAGGAAGCAGTTTACAGCTCCTCTTTGGCGTATCTGAATCGCCAGCTTCACTACTCTTGCCCTTTAGGGCCATTATTAAATCAAGTAAGGGTTACTTGAATACAAGCACTGTGATACCACGGCAATCGGTCTGATAACCGAGATGACTACTGAGTGACTAACGGGAGGGTAGCATATTCAGTGTGGATAAGCTGGACAAAGGGATGATTCACACCCCAGGCAGGACAGAGTGGGACGGTGCGAGATTTCATCACACCACTCAGAACAGTGCACAATTTAAAACTTATGATTTGTTTATTTCTGGAATTTTCCGTTTAATATTTTCGGACTGTGGTTGACCAAGGGTAACTGAAACTGAGGACAGGGAAACTGCGGATAACGGGGGATTACTATATGTGACCTATAAATTTTTGGCAATCTGGGAGTAAAATTCAAGAATTTAATTTTATTTGAGGACAGTTTATTGGTTGAGGACTCAATTCAGCATAAAAAGTCCTACTTAAATTTAAATCATTGAATTCAATACAATTACGAAAGTTATAGAGCAATTTATGAAGGAAAGGAAAACAGAAAATTAAGAAAAATTCCTAAAGACTCTATAACGTTCTTGTTAAAGGGACAGAGTGTGTTCCCAGGCTATCAGCTACAAGTTTGTCTTCTCTCTCTTTTCGTGAGTGAAACAAAAATTTCAGAAATTCTGTATATGAAGTATAGACTGGTGAACTGATATGATGAAAGGATTTGCTTCAAAATACTCCAGAGAAAAAAAGTTGGGAGAGGAGTGGACAGGAGGATCAACGATAGGTGATAGGTTATGAAGCTCTATTATTCCTTTTCTTTTTTTTTTTGCACACATTTTGAAATTTTTATAATATAAAGTTCCTATAAAATCCAATATATTTTTGGTGGATGATGACTGATAAATCAGATCTAAATTTTCTTTGTTTCTTCAAGGGGTTTATAAATATACATTAATTATTTCATTTCAGATAAATATATCCTGTTATTAGGGGTGAGTGGGCAGTGGAAGGCATAGATTTGGCAGGAGGAGTGATGGGGCAGAATTGATGGATGTAAGGCAGACAAGAAACAGCTTTTGAGATAGTTTAAAGGAGCCAGTAACTGATTAAGTAAAGAGAGGTAGGAACTGAAGTTTCTGCGACTGAGCAGATGATGGCTCCATTAACTCCTGAGAATGTAGGACTAAGATAAGGGCTAGGTATGATGAAAAAAGATAGAAAGAGCATGGTTTGGCTGGGCTGATTTTGAGGCATCTAAAGAATATTCTGCCCAAGGAACATGTTTCAATTTTTTACCTTGGAATATATCACAATCCTTTCGATAGAAACTACACCTTGATACTTTCAGAGGTATCCGTTCTTTAAATAGGTTTGTCTGCAGTCTCCTGTGGGCAGCCTCAGGAAGACTGAGGATCCTCTGGCTAGCATCATGTGGCTGAGAAAACGTTATGTTTTCAGGATTAAGAAACTAAACATTTAATTTACATTTAATCACAAAAACAAAAATAAAAACTACCAAACCTTGATCTCGTTGTTATTTAGTACCAGGATTTTTTTTAAGATTTTATTTTTTCCTTTTTCTCCCCAAAGCCCCCCGGTACATAGTTGTGTATTCTTCGTTGTGGGTTCTTCTAGTTGTGGTATGTGGGACGCTGCCTCAGCGTGGTCTGATGAGCAGTGCCATGTCCGCGCCCAGGATTCAAACCAACGAAACACTGGGCCACCTGCAGCGGAGCGCGCGAACTTAACCACTCGGCCACGGGGCCAGTCCCAGTACCAGGATGTTTTATAACCATTTATTACCATTTCCTCCCTACTAAGTCAAAATTGCTGTCTCCTCATTGTGGGTGAGTAATTTGACCAACGTCTAATTGCTTAACACAGGCAAAGTCCAAGGTAAAACTCCGCGTTTTTATTTCTTATCCCTTTTGCTTTATCTTCTTTTTTCTTTTTTATCTTCACAGCAGTTATAAAGTAATAAAAACATGTTTATGAAAGAGCCGGTAGTATTTTCCTCCAGATAGTGTTTCTCAGCTGAGCTCCATATAACAGAGACCAGGACTGGGGCTCCCTCCGCTTCCCATGGTACCCTCACCAAGTTCTCCTTCCAGGAACAGAATACCCTCTCTTCTTGGATTTCCCTTCAGTTCATTAGCCCATGTCTTCCAAGCTAAACAAAGAAATTTCAGTTGATTATTTTTATATGTGTATATAGGTATGGTAGCCAGGACAAATTTCTTACACTAACCAGGCATCTTTTCTGCCTGCCTTACAGAGGAAGATTTTTGTGAATATCTGACTTGTTATTGTTACCGAACCAGGTTTGTTTTTGCCCGTTGCCCAGAACGCCAAACACTGAGATGACGAGATTGCAGCAGAGAGAGTGTTTAATCACAAGGCAGCCAAGTGAGGAAACAGGAGAATGAGTCTCAAATCCACTTCCCTGAAAAAAGGGACTAAGGGATATTTATGGAGTTGGGGGCCAGGTGGTCTGAAATGTGGAGACAGGTGACTGGAGGTGAAGAGATGTGGGGTAACTGATGACCTGTACAAGCATAGTCAGATTTCATGGCTCTTCATAGGGTGCATGTTTACAAAATGGAGTTTTTAGCCTCATGACATCAAAAGATCACTTATCAGACATCTGCGCTGGCCCAGTTGACCGGCCTGAAGGGGACAAGGGGTTCTAATACCTGAAAAACAGCTCAAACCCCCATTACCATGGTGATCCAGGCCCCTGCGAGATGTTATCTGTAGGAACCTAGTGGGAGTCAGATAGCATATTGCCTAAGCAGCACAGTGAACAATGGGTGGGTAAACAATCTGTAATTGCGAACAGGGAAAAAACCTATAGTTCCTAGCTACTTAATCATCAATGGCTGTTTGCCAGTTTCATTATTATTAGGTAAAATATAAAATGTGATTTTTCAGATTAATTTTCTCTTTTAGTCTTTATCCAGTTTTCTACAAACTAGTTCACTCTGACCTGACGACTCACTCCTAAAATAAAGAGAGCTCTTTTTCTTTTTCTTTTGTATTTGTTTTGCCTCGGGTTCTTCCCCTGAGACTGCTGATTGAGGGTCCCGTCCAAGTTAAGGAAGATTAGATTCTTTCGAGGTTGTGAACAATTATGTTCTCAAACTTGCTTTGAGATCTTGTCATCTGACTGGCCACATGAAAAGATATAATGAGAGAGAGATGGCTGGGAACCGGAATCAGGCTACTAATTGATCTAGTGTCATGGGAAAGAGGGGAACATGACCTTAGACACACAGTGAATCTGCTCAGCAGTAAACTTGGCCTAATCTGATGTCTTAGGCTCAGATCAATCATGAGAAATGTCTCCCCTTGGGGTTGGGTTGGGTGCAAGTAACAAAGGAAATTAGGAGAAAGGAACAGAGACCTCAACTTTCCTAACTTAAGGAAACAGAATACAGTAAGGTTTTGGTGAGAGTGGAAGCTTATAGGCGACAGTATTAGGGATAAAGTTGGAATGACAAACCTGGGTAGGGCAATGTTCCTGGACATCGAAGAAAAGCCTGAAGAAGGGGATTTCTCATAGAAAGAAGGGCTGAAAGGGAGAAAACGGGGCATCAAAGACAAGTGTTAACTAGGATTTTACCTAGGGTAGGTCCTAAAACACTCATTATCTTTAGCTTAAATAATACATACCAATGTAAATCTGCTTTACTCCACTGATATTTTGACTATAAAATTTGATTATAAAATATTCAGGAAGCAAAATGCAGAATAGGTTATACTTTATTCCACTTGATGCCTTAACTTATTTTTTAAATTATTTTATTGAGTCATAGTGGTTTGTAACATTGTGTAATTTCAAGTGTACATTATTATATATCAGTTTCTGTATAGACTGCATCTTGCTCACCACCGATAGTCTAGTTTTTATCCGTCATCACACATATGTGTCCCTTTACCCCTTTTGCCCTCCCTCCAACCTCCTTCCCCTTTGGTAACTACTGATCTGTTCTCTTTGTCCATGTGTTTGTTTATCTTCTACAAATGAGTGAAATCATACGGTGTTTGTCTTTCTCTGGCCTATTTCACTTAAAATAACACCCTCAGGGTCCATCCATGTTGCAAAAGGGACGATTTTGTATTTTTTTATGGCCGAGTAGTATTCCATTATGTATACGTGTGTGTGTGTGTGTGTGTGTGTATGTGTATACATATATATATGTATACCACATCTTCTTTATTCATTCATCAGTTGATGGGCACTTGGTTTGTTTCCATGTCTTGGCTATTGTGAATAATGCTGCAATGAATATAGGGGTGCATACAGCTCCTTGAATTTTTGATTTCCACTTCTTTGGATAAATACTCAGTAGTGGGATAGCTTGATCATATGGTATTTCTATTTTTAATTTTTTGAGGAATCTCCATACTGTTTTCCATAGTGGCTGCACCAGTTTACACTCCCACCAGCAGTGTATGAGGGTTGCCCTTTCCCCACATCCTCTCCAACATTTGTTATTTTTTGTCTTGTTAATTATAGCTATTCTGACGGGTATGAGGCGATATCTCACTGTAGTTTTGATTTGCATTTCCCTAATAATTGGTGATGTTGAACATCTTTTCATGTGCCTGTTGGCCACCTGTATATCTTCTTTGGAAAAATGTCTGTTCATGTCCTCTGCCCGTTTTTTGATCAGTTGTTTGTTTCCCTGTTGAGTTGTATGAGTTCTTTATATATTTTGGAAATCAACCCCTTGTCGGATACATGATTTGTAAATATTTTCTCCCAGTTGGTGAGTTGTCTTTTCATTTTGTTCATGGTTTCCTTGGCTGTGCAGAAGCTTTTTAGTCTGATGTAGTCCCATTTGTTCATTTTTTTCTTTTGTTCCCCTTACCTGAGTAGACATGGTATTTGAAAAGATACTGCTAAGACCAATGTCAAAGAGTGTACTACCTATATTTTCTTCTGGGAGTTTTATGGTTTCAGGTCTTACATTCAATTCGTTAATCCATTTTGAGTTAATTTTTGTGTATGATGTAAGATAACGGCCTATTTTTGTTCTTTTGCACGTGACTGTCCAGGTTTCCCAACACCATTTAGTGAAGAGACTTTCCTTTCCCCATTGTATGTTCTTCATGCCTTAAGTTTTTAAAAAAGCCAGGATACTGGGTTGCTTGAAGAAAAATTTTTAAAGGAGAAATGTAAATTATTTGGGGGATAAAAGAGCATTTTTTGTACATGATCTATTCTAGGATATTGATCAATCAAACACACATTTACTGAGTTAACAAGGTGGGTATATGGTTCCCACTTCATAGTAATTCTTGACTCAATAATAATTCTGTGCTAAATGAGCAATCTTTTTTTTTTGTGGTAAATGCTCACAAATCATCTATTTAACTAATTCTCCTGTTGATCTTTGCCCAAGATTGGTATTAAAATCATACATCTTTAGTATTGAATACCCTTTAATTTTGTTCTCTTAACACTCTCCTAATCTGTCTGCTTTTAATCTGCCTTTGTTATTAGAGTTCTGATTTTGAAACAATTGACATAATTTCTTCCTTTCAAACTCCACTTGGAAATTATCTCATGGGTACATTTTTGAATTCGAAGTCAGGAGAATTAGATTTATTGCAAAACTGATATTACCTTGAAAGTAGAATAATATATTTTGGAAAGCTAAAACTTTAATTTTGAACTTGTTGACATATTGCCCAATAAAAATGCTCCTAGAAACATCTATGGTGCTAAAGTGTAATCTTTAAAACGTTAAAAACATAATTTTCATGCAAATATAAAACGAAGATGTGTCAAAGATTTCATCATCTCGTTAATTAAAGAGGGAACCAGTAAGATATTAAGTCCAATTCAAAGGAGAATTTGAAGAACACATTTTTTAATCAATGTATATTAGTATTGTATTGATATATATACACATACACAGTCAGGAATGGTGAAATGAATTTGTGAACAGATATAAAACTGATTAATATGCTACAGGGCAACAAAATACAGTACTTGCTCTTTCCATGGTCATCTGCCATAATACTTTATTGAGTCCCAACACCTGCGAAATAGATGCCTCCACAATGTTCTCCCTTCAGTGACATCTCACTAAATGTGTTCCCCACACACTGTGTGGGATATAGCAGAATGGGGAGGGTTTGAAGTTTGGAGAAGGCATCTCCCCCACACTCCCTCTCTGTAGGCTCACAGAGTATGAAACACTCTACTAGGAGAACGTGTCTTTCCTTAGCCTTGAAAATCATCCAACTTCCTCCTTTCCCTCTCAGTAGAACATTTTTTCCTTGTCTCATTCCTACTGAATTTTACAAGAATGTAGACTTGCTTTTTTGGATACATTAAGTTGTTAAGTGTTGCATTTCTTGGAAAACATATTATTTGTTTGTCAGGAATCTTCATTGCCTTAATGTAAAGAAGTTACACAAGTGCAGGAATTTCAGGCAGGACGGCAAGTGGGGAAGGAGCTAAGTTTTGACATTTGCTCAACAAATATTTCTTGAGTATTTGGTAAGGGCAAGATACTATGTATCAGGTGCTGTGAAAGAAATCAAGTTCCACAAAACGTGGTCCTTACTTTCACAATTTGGAAAGTGAAATAAAATATTTACACAGATACCCATACTACAAGATACGTCCTTTCTTTCGCATATTATGAATTTTTTTAAAAATAGAAATGATGGGTGATCAGTGAAGAAAATTGTGAACAAGAGAAAAGTAGAAAAAAGCATTATCCAGAGTTCTACCACCCAAACATAACCATTATTAGTATTTTAGAGGAGTTTCTTTAGTTCTTTATTTTTTTTTTATGGTCACTTTTTTTTGTTAACATATTTGTCATCTTAACAAATATATGATTTTGCATTTTTAAATATTTTTTAGTATTATATTTTAATTCCTTTGCATGGCTTCATAGATACCTGTTAGTTTTTTGTTTTTTCCATAGCCTATATTTTGAGAACTGCCTCTCCTGCTCTGCATGATACGGTTGGCTAATCACAACACCCCACCCCTCTGGAAACTGGTGTAAGAATGGGCTCGTGACCTGCCTAAGCAGGGCCAACCCTCTTTAGGGAGATTGATATGAATGCTTAAAGAGGGAGAGGGCTCTAGACTGCCAGGGACCATATTCCCCACCAAATGCAAAAACCCTACCTGGGAATAAAGCTCATAAGGAAAGGGAGAGAGAGGCAGAGAGAGAGAGAAAGAGAGAGACAGAGACAGAGAGGGAAAGGGAGAGAGAGGGAGAGAGGGAGCAATAGACACAACACATTTACAACTACTCTTAGAACAATTACCCTGAGAGAGAACTGAGAACTGGACTAAAATTATCTATTTCCCAGATAAGAGGGTAATGGATACACACACAGAAAAGAGGTTAGCTATCCTATCAAAAACACAAAATGTGGAAGGAAGGGAGTAAAAGAGTAGAGCTTTTAGCAAGAGGTCACACTAAAGAGACCATCAACTAAATGTAGATTGCTATAAATGTGGGTTATTATATATGAACCTTATGCTAAATGACAAATACAAAAATTCAGAGAAAGAAACCCAAACATAACACTAAAGCCATCATGGGGCAGTCTTCCTCAGCAAAAAGAGGAGGATTGGTGGCAGATCTTAGCTCAGGGCTAATCTTCCTCAAAATAAAAAAATAAATACAGTCTGTCCCATTAAAAAAAAAAAAAGAAAGTGATCAAACCGTAGGGAAGAGAGTAAGAGAAGAAGAAAAGAACAGAGAAGAACTACTAAAACACTGAGAAAAAAAGTAACAAAATGGCAATAAGTACATACTTATCAATGGCTACTTTAAATGTCAATGGACTAAATATTCCAATCAAAAGGTATAGGGTGGCTGATTGGATGAAAAAACAAGACCCATATATATGTTGCATACAAGAGGCACACTTCAGACCTAAAGATACTCACAAACTGAGAGTGAAGGGATGGATAAAGATACTCCAAGCAAATGGAAAAGAAAAGGAAGCTGGGGGAACAATACTTACATCAGACAAAATAAACTTTAAAACAAAAACTGTAACAAGAGACAAAGAAGGGCACTATATAATGACAAAGGGAATAATCCAACAAGAGGATATAACACTTATAAATATCTATGCACCCAACATAGGAACACCTAAACATATAAAACAATTATTAACAGACGTAAAAGGAGAAATAGACAGTAATACAATAATAGTAGGGGACTCTAACACTCCACTTACACCAATGGACAGATCATCCAAACAGAAGATCAATAAGGAAACACTAACCATAAATGACATATAAGATTAGATGGACTTAGTAGATATATACAGAATATTCCATCCAAAAACTACAGAATACACATTCTTTTCAAATGCACATGGGACATTCTCCAGGACAGATAACACATTAGGTAGAAAACAAGTCTCAACAAATTTAGGAAGACTGAAATAATACCAAGCATCTTTTCTGACCACAATGGTATGAAACTGGAAATCAACTACAGGAAGAAAATCAGAAAAGCCACAAGTATGTGGAGATTAAACAAAATGCTACTGAACAACAATTGGGTCAACAAAGAAATCAAAGGAGAAATAAAAAAAATAACTGGAAACAAATGAAAATGAAAACACAACATGCCAAAATGTATGGGATACCGCAAAAGCAGTTCTAAGAGAGAAGTTTATAGCAATATGGGCCTACCTCAACAAAAAAGAAAAATCTCAAATAAACAATCTAACAGTGCACCTAAAAGAACTGGAAAAGAAGCATAAATACAGACCCAAATTGGTAGAAGGAAGGAAATAATAAAAATTAGAGCAGAAATAAATGAAATAGAGACTTAAAAAAATAGAAAGAATCAATGAAACGAAGAGCTGGTTCTTTGAAAAGATAAAATTGACAAACCTTTAGCTAGACTCACCAGGAAAAAAAGAGAGAAGGCTCAAATAAAATCAGACATGAAAGAGGAGAAATTAGAATAGACACCTCAGAAATACAAAAAATTATAAGAAAATACTATGAAAAGCTATACGAGAACAAATTGGATAATCTAGAAGAAGTGGATAAATTCTTAGACTCATACAACCTTCTAAAACTGAATCAAGAAGAAATAGAGAATTTGAATAGACCAATCACCAGTAAGGAGATTGAAACAGTAATCAAAAACCTCCTCAAAGATGAAAGTCTAGGACCAGATGGTTCCATGGTGAATTCTACCAAACATTCAAAGAAGACTTAATGCCCATCCTTCTCAAACTCTTCCAAAAAATTGAAGAGGAGGGGAAGCTCCCTAACTCATTCTATGAAGCCAACATTACCCTGATACCAAAACCAGACAAGGACAACACAAAAAAAGAAAATTACAGGCCAATATCACTGATGAACATTGGTGCAAAAATCCTCAACAAAATGTTAGCAAATTGAATACAACAACACATTAAAAAGATCATACATCATGATCAAGTGGGATTTATTCCAGGGATGCAGGAATGGTTCAACATTCACAAATCAATCAATGTGATACATCAGATTAATAAAATGAAGAATAAAAATCACATGATCATCTCAATAGATGCAGAGAAAGCACTTGAGAAGATATAGCAAACATTTATGATAAAAAAAAAACTCTGAATAAAATGGGTATAGAAGGAAATTACCTCAACATAATAAAGGCCATATATGACAAACCCACAACTAATTCATTCTCAATGGAGAAAAACTGAAAGCTATCCCTCTAAGAACAGGAACCAGACAAGGATGCCCACTGTCACCACTCTTATTTAACATAGTATTGGAAGTCCTAGCCAGAGCAATCAGGCAAGAACAAGAAATAAAAGGAATCCAAATTTGAAAGGAAGAGGTGAAACTGTCACTATTTGCAGATGACATGATTTTATATATAGAAAACCCTGAGGAATCCACCACAAAGCTTTCAGAAATGATTAATGAATACTGTAAAGTTTCATGATACAAAATCAACATACAAAAATCAGTTGCATTTCTATACACTAACAATGAGGTAGCAGAAAGAAAAGTTAAGATACAATCCCATTTACAATTGCAACAAAAAGAATAAAATACCTAGGAATAAACTTAACCAAAGAGGTGAAATATCTGTAAACTGAAAACTATAAAACATTGTTGAAAGAAATTCAGGAAGACACAAAGACATGGAAATATTCTGTCCTCTTGGATTGGAAGAGTTAACATAGTCAAAATGTCCATACTTCCTAAAGCAATCTACAGATTCAATGCAATCCCTATCAAAGTTCCAACAATATTTTTCACAGAAATAGAACAAAGAATCCTAAAATTTATATGGAACAACAAAAGACGCCAAAAAGCCAAAGGAATCCTGAGAAAAAAGAACAAAGCTGGAGGTATCACACTCCCTGATTTCAAAATATACTACAAAACTATAGTAACCAAAACAGAAGGGTACTGGCACAAAAACAGACAGAGAGATCAATGGAACAGAATCAAGAACCCAGAAATAAACCACACATCTATGGACAGCTAATTTTCCACAAAGGAGCCAAGAACATACCACGGAGAAAGGAAAGTCTCTTCAATAAATGGTGTTGCAGGGCTGGCCTGGTGGCATAGTCAATAAGTTCGTGCACTCCACTTTGGTGGCCTGGGGTTCATGGGTTTGGACCCTGAGCATGGACCTATACACCACTTATCAAGCCATGCTGTGGCAGTGTCCCACATACAAAAAAATAGAGGGAGATTGGTACAGATGTTAGCTCAGGGACAATCTTCCTCAAGCAAAAAGAGGAAGATTGGTAACAGATGTTAGCTCAGGGCCAATTTTCCTCACCAAAATAAATAAATAAATAAATAAATAAATAAATAAATGGTGTTGGGAAAACTGGAGAGCCAAATGCAAAAGAATGAAAGTAGACCATAATCTTTCACCGTACACAAAATTAACTCAAAATGGATTAAAGATTTGAATGTAAGACCTGAAACCATAAAACTTCTAGAAGAAAACCTAGGCAGTATGTTCTTCGATATCTGTCTCAGTAGCATATTTTCAAGTACCATGTCTGACCTGGCAAGAGAAACAATAGAAAACATAAACAAATGGGACTACATCAAACTAACAAGCTTCTGCACAGCAAAGGAAACCATCAACAAAATGAAGAGACAAGTTAACAATTGGGAGAAGATATTTGCAAACCATATATCTGATAAGGGGGATATATAAAGAACTCATAAATCTCAACAACAAAATACCTAACAATCTAATTTAAACAATAGGCAAAAGATCTGAACAAACGTTTCTCCCAAGAAGATACGCAGATGGCCAACAAGTACTCAAAGATGTTCAACATCACCAAGTATTAGGGAAATGCAAATCAAAACTACAATGATATATCATCACCTCACATCCGTCAGAAGGGCTATAATTAACAAGACAAGAAATAACAAGTGTTAGAGAGAATGTGGAGAGAAGGGAACCCGCATACACTGCTGGTGGGAATGCAAACTGGTGCAGCCACTATGGACAACAGTATGGAGGTTTCTCAAAAAGATAAGAATAGAACTACCATATGATCCAGCTATTCCACTGCTGGGTATTTATCCAAAGAACATGAGAACATGAATGTGTAAAGATCTATGCACCCCTATGTTCATTGCAGGCTTATTTACAATAGCCAAGACTTGGAAGCAACCTAGGTGCCCATCAAGGGACGAATGGATAAAGAAGATATGGTATATACACACAATGGAATACTACTCAGCCATAAAAAAGGATGGAATCTGGCCATTATTTCATCATCCTTCTAGTCCCAGGTTTAGGATGGACTGTTTCCAGTTCTTGGAGAGGGGCTTTTTCCTGTCTTTCTTCTAGTTCACCAGATTTGCCTTCCAGTGTTGCCACTGTTCTTTCCCCAGCCACCTGACTTTCGTGTCAGCGGCAGACCCTGGGCTGTAGTCTCTGGAATTGCTCCCCGGTACTTCCTGGTTGTGACAGTTCACCCTCTGTTTTCTTTCCCTGAGGTGAGCTTCCCATCACCAAGCATCCTGCCTTCACTCCTTGCTGGAGCTCTTTGTCCCTAAAGTAGTACTTTCTAGAGCCTCTCCTATGATTTTTCTTGAAAGTCTTTAGCTCTTCACAGGCCCTTCTCCCCAAGTCCTCAATATGCCTAGCCTGATCCAGAGGACACATCTGCCTTCTGTTAAAAAACAAGAGTCAACTGAGTAAATTTTAAAGATCTTATTGGTTTTATTTAGCGCTTTGTGAAACGGGTGTCATCCAGTCTAGCAGAGAGAAAGCAGCTCTGAGGAGCTGTACAAAATGGAAGACTTTTATAGGCAGAAGGGAGCAGGACAAGGAAGTTATCGAAGTTAGCAAAAAGCAGATTGGTTGTGGCAAGGTCACCTTTCTTTAGGGGATATAGTGCTGAGGACACAATTCTTTTTTCTTTTTCTTTTTTTTTTTGGTGAGTAAGATTGGCCCTGAGCTAACATCTCTTGCCAATCTTCCTCTTTTTTTTTTTTCTCCTCCCCAAAGGCCGGGTACATAGTTGTGTATCCTAGTTGTAGGTCGTTCTAGTTCTTCTATATAGGACGCTGCCACAGCATGGCCTGATGAAGGGTGTGTAGGTCCAGGCCCAGGATCCCAATCAGCGAACCCCAGGCCACGGAAGCAGAGCGCACAAACTTAACCACTCGGCCCCAGGGCCGTCCCAGACGAGGTAATTCTTAATTGACTGGTTTAAGACTTCATTCCTGGGAGAGGTTGAAAGTGTAATTAAATATTAAGTCCCGGTTTGGTGATGTGTGGCTTAGCATAAGTGACTCCATTTTCGGCCTGCTGTCTTGTTTTTACCTCCCTTCCCCTCCTTCCTTTCCCCTCCCTCCCTCCCAGGCAGAGAGCACAGTCAGTCCAGCGGACATTTGCTGAGAGTCTCAGTAAGTCCCACGGGGTGTGCGCAAGGTATTTATTGCCTGGAATGAGAACACGCTACCCAGCTCCCTGCCGCTGCAAAAAAGAAACCACCAAAACAATGAAATGAGGGCAAACTGGGGCTCTTGGACAGCAGAACCGATTTCCAGAGCCTCCGCACACGGCGGCGCACGGTGGGGGTCCCCGAAGCCGGGCACGGGATCCAGAACCGGCTGAGCCTCTGGCCGGCCGCCGGGAAGGCCGCGTCTGCTCCCGTCTTTCCTGCGCGGGACCAGCCCGCCCCCTCCTTTTGTCTGGTTACCTTGATCTGCCCGCGGAGAGAGCTGCTGGGTTCTCACTGTGGGGTCCTAGAGTGTGTGAGGACATGTTTATTTCTAATATTAAAAAAAAAAAAAAGAAGGTGGCTAGAGAGAGCCATCAAAAGAAGAAGAAAATGGAACGGTTCTTTACTAACAAGAAAGCAGACTCATAAAAGGAGGGGAGACAACATGCGTATTGCTAAGAAGGGGCAAAAGCTGGGGTTCCTGAACCTTTCACCCACAGGGGACTCGTGTTCCCCGGCAGCATTCTCTGGGCCTTTGGCTGTCACGTGGCCATAGCTGACCATTCGGACTCTCTGGACTTTCTGAGACAGAAACACTAGAAGGAGGGCAATTTGCTTCTGGCATTTTCTTTAGACTCCCCCAAATCAAAGCCCGTCTCCTTCAGTTCTAAGGCTGGGGAGGTTAGAGGGTTGAAACGTCCTCCGCTTCCGTACAAATTCCTAGTTCAACCAGGCTGAACCTCTCCAAATTTTTTATAACTTTTAGAGAGAGAGAGGTGAAGCGGGGAGGGACGTGAGAGAGAATTTGACAGAAAGAGATAAGGAAAAGGAGAGGGAAGGAGAGCGGGAGTTAGACAGAAAGAGATAAGGAAAAGGAGAGGGAAGGAGAGCGGGAGTTAGATAATGTCTGTGTGCTGTTTTATAATTTTAAGAGCAAATTAAAAAAGACTAATTTGTGTGCTCCCTTTAGAATTCCATAGAATGCTGAGTTTGAGACAAAATGGATCTAAAGTATGGGAGTGTCGTTGGATGAAGGTCAAAAGTTTCTTTAAATGGGAGGGGGAAGTTTTCTACTGGTGGTTACTAAATTCCTACAGTGTATTTGTAAGGCTTTTTCATTGACTCATAAGATAAGACTAGGAAAATAGAATTTCTAAGTATTGATAAGCAGCAGTTTAGCAATCTTAGAGATAACCATCAAAAAGTTTCCCTGTACGACATTATCGGACTGTGCGTCTTCAAACTGTGCTCCTTGGGGCACGAAGGTAGAGGGGCAGAGGTTGCCCCGGAGCGCTGCTCACAAGAGCCAAGTGTAGCGTCTGTTCCCAAGTCTGCATGAAGTGACGGCCACAGCGGAGTGTTTACACCACAGAAAACAGCAAACCTCCCCGTCAGCTTCGCTCCTCGTTAAACATTTACCAGCACGCCCTGGAACAGATCCGCTTTTCCTTGTTTATTTATAGGAAATGTCTGTGTAAAACAGAGCTTTCGAAAAAGGTTTTATGGCCACCAAGAAGTTTGAAAACCATGTCGCAGTTGGATATTTTCTTCCTTTCCAATTAAAATACGTGGTGATGATTATAATTTGAAGAACAAGGAATCATTTTATTAATTTACATCACTATTTGTTTTGAGACGGCATTAATTTTATTATTTACTAAAACTATAGCAGTTACATTACATACCATTAGCTTTCTAATAAACGTACGTAAAATAACAGTTTAAAGAACTTTAATATGTTTTAAGATCTATCAAAAAAAAGAAAAACCCTTGGTTGTGAGCTTGGAGTTTAGTAAATTTAACCTTTATTGGATTAGTCAGTTAAGCAATTACAGAAATGGATGTGTTCCAGAAAAATGCCACTCCTGTGTGTTTTATGGGCCGGAGAGCACTGTTAATATTTAAGTTCTTGTGGACATTTTTGTTCCTTTTGGCTTATGGTATTAGAATGCTGTATTGGTTCATTTCACATTACTTTGGCTTCTCAATTTTTTTTCTTCGCCAGCTTGCTGTAGCAGCTCCCTAAAGTTGCACTTCGAGACTATTATGGTCAACCACGTTCTCCTGAAGCCCTGGTGATTTCAGCTTGAGGTCACTCCCTTGGGTCTCTGCCCCACCCCCCTGGCTGGGGCTTTCTCAGGCTTTCTTAGGTCAGATTTTAGGTCACTATTTGGGTTATTTCTTATTTTGGTCTCTTATCCCATGAGGCTAGCTGGCTTAAGGGATGGAAGATGCCAAGACTTGAGTTGGGCTGGAGGGGAGGAAGAGAACTCATTTTGCTTTTTTTTTTTTTTTTTGGTGAGGAAGATTGACCCCGAGCTAACATCTGTTACCAGTCTTCCTCTTTTTGCTAGAGAACGATTGCTGCTGAGCTAACATCTGTGCCAATCTTCCTCTATTTTATGTGGTTTAAACCTAAACCATGTGTTTGGCCTATTTACCACAGAGCTCTGCATTGGGATTTTAGGTGTATGGTTTATTGATTTCCCATGTCTCATTGCTTATAAATGTCTTTCCCAGAACCTATGGGAGGGGAGAGGTCGCTGGGCCTATGCAGACGTTGGGTACTTTTGGGTCCCTGGGTTTAATAACATGAACACTATTCCATCAGGGCTGCATGTGTGACTGGCTGGTTTTGAAGCACAGTGACCTGCCCCAGCCTCCCCCTTGGCCAGGCTCTGATGCAGGGCATCTTTTTCCAGTGTATGCGAAGGCACCCTTCAGGCTTGTATTGTGACCTGCTACCAGATCTTGCTTAAGCCCCTAACAGTGATGATCCCTTTAGGTACACAGATTCTAACTCTGTGTCCCAATTTCCTAGGACTGAAAAACAATATAAGAATTATTTTGAGTGCTCGCTTTGGCAGCATGTATACTAAAATTGGACTGATACAGAGAAGAGATTAGGGTGACTAGTGGTTGTGGGAGGGTTGGGGGAATGAGTGAAGGGAATCAAAAGGTACAAACTCCCAGTTATAAAATTAGTCGTGGGGATGTAATCACAGCATGGTGACTGCACTTAATGCTACTATACTGCATATTTGAAAGCTGCTATGAGAGGAAATCCTAAAAGTTCTTCCCATGAGAAAAAAAGTTCTGTGACTATGTATGGTGATGGGTGTTAGCTAGACTTATTGTGGTGATCGTTTCGCAATATACACAAATAGTGAATCATTATGTTGTACACCTGAGACTAATCTAATGTTGTGTGTCAATTATAGCTCAATAAAAAAGAAAGAGTTATTCTGAGAGGGGAAAATAAACCGGTCCTCGTGTTCTGTAAAGAAGGCACCTCCTTGAGCATGAGCTCTTTTGTTGGGAGACTCTTGTGGATCTCATGCATACCCCCTTCTCTCACCCCTTCCTAATCTGCCAGACTTGTCTGGATGTGTGTGAATTTAAGCTGCAGACCCAGTCTGAGTCCAGTGCCAGAGGTCCCTCAGGCTTCTGCCAGGCCTGCCCCACCAGTTTGACAAACATGCCCAGGCATGCTCGAACCCCAGTGATGGACAATAGATTTTCCACTATAGAAATAAAGTCAGGAAGCGGGAAAGAAGCAGAGGTCAAAGAAAGCAGAATGAAAGGACAGCGCGTCACAGTGCTGCTGTCTGCCTCAGGTCCTTTTGATTCACATTTGGATGGTTAATTTGGTACAAAAATTGCCCGACACCCACTGGCCTGCCTTTCTTCTCTCTACATCCTGGACCATACATACTTTGTAGGTCGGGCTTCTTCCTGGCCTAGGTGTCGTGCTCACCCCAAATGCCTGAGAAACATTTTTGACAACTGAAAAAATTAAAAAAAATTTTTTTCTACACAAGGAGTAGTAACCAAATATGAACTTAGATGTGAAACTAAAACAAACAAAAAAGCTTTCCCTTTGCTTTGACCTGAGTCCATTGTTAAAAAAACAAGGCTCTTTCTGCAGCGGGCTATAATCCTTCTGTGAGCAGTTTCACCAAGTCTGCTCAGCGACCACCTTGGGAACCAGATCAATTGTGGTGTGCCCTTTAAAGATGGCAGCACTAATTCCTGCTGCCAGCTTCAGCTCAGCCTCCCCAACGTGGGAAAACAACTCCCGAATGTTAGAATTGATCACATTGATTTTTCTTCAGTTCTGGTCTTTGCAAGAAACAGTGAACGTACAGCCAAACTCACCATCTCTGTGTCTTATATTTCTGGGACTGTTAAAGAGATAGCAAAGCAGATAATAGAAATTCAGTTTTTGTGGTGTTTCTCTAAAAGTAGCCAGATGAGCCAATGCGTGCAATTAATATAAATAGCATCATTTCAAATCTTGTTGAAGGTTATAATGAGGACTATTGTCTCATAATCTCTTAACAATAGAGATGTTAGGGAAGGGAAAAAGCCCCTCCCCAGCAACAAAATAAAGTCAGGTGGGCTCGATCTCTCATCACCCACATTGATCAACATCCTGTTTACTTCTGCAGTTTTATAAAAAATGGTGGGAGGGCAGTGCAGTGCTATCACCAGCCTCCACATTTACAAGAGGAGTGTTTGAGGGTTAAGAGCAGCGTGGCAGTACCCTGTCACCCCTTATGTAGTGAAGCAGTCCACAGTTCTTGGCTGAGCCTCATGCAGTCTTCATTCCTCTTACCTTGCAGCTCTAGGTACAGCCGTGTGATGAAATTCTGGCCAGTGGGATCTAAGTGGAGGGGAGACCGCTTCTAGGAGCTTCCTGCTCCCTGCCGCTTGGAATCCTAGAACATAAACACATGGCCATGCACCCCTGAACAGCAACACAGAGGAGTATGGGTCCCTAAAACCGTGGATCACTGTCAGTGCTCGCCCTCTCACCCAGACTTTTATGAGAGAAGAAATTTAATCTGCGGCTTAACACAATAAAAGTTTATTTTTGTCTTTCTTATCCATTTATTTATTATTTATTTATTGAGGTCACATAGATTTGTAACACTATAAATTTCAGGTGTACATCATTATATTGCAACTTCTGTGTAGACTGCATCACGTTCACCAACAAAAGTCTAGTTTGCGTCTGTCACCATACACATGTACCCCTTTACCCCTTTCACCCTTGCCCCACCCACCTCCCATCTGATAACCAACAATTTGTTCTCTGTATCTACGTGTTTGTTTATCTTCCACATACAAGTGAAGTCATATGGTAATTCTCTTTCTCCATCTGACTTATTTTGCTTAGCATAATACCCATCCATCCATTCAAGGTCCATCCAGGTTGTGGCAAATGGCACAATTTCATCTTTTTTCATGGCTGAGTGGTATTCTGTTGTAAAGAAGTACACCACATCTTCTTTATCCATTCATCCATTGATGGGCACTTATGTTGCTTCCAAGACTTGGCTAATGTGAATAATGCTGCAGTGAACATAGGGGTGCATATATCTTTTTGAGTTAGTGTTTATGTGTTCCTTGGATAAATACCCAGAAGTGGAATAGCTGGATCATATGGTATTTCTATTTTTATTATTATTATTTTTTTGCTGAGGAAGATTCACCCTGAGCTAACATCTGTTGCCAATCTTCCTCTTTTTGCTAAGGAAGATTCACCCTAAGGTAACATCTGTGTCAATCTTCCTCTTTTTGCTGAGGAAGATTCACCCTGAGCTAACATCTGTGCCAATCTTCCTCTATATTGTATGTGGGTTGCCACCACAACACGGTCACTGATGAGTGGTGTAGGTCCATACCCAGGAACTGAACTGGAGCCGCCAAAGTAGAGCTTAACCGAACTTAACCACTAAGCCATGGGGCCAGCCCCTCTATTTTTAATTTCTTTGAGAAATCTCTATATTGGTTTCCATAGTGGCTGCACCAATTTACATTCCCACCGGTGGCATATGAGGGTTCCTTTTTCTCTGCATCCTCTCCAGCACTTGTTATTTCTCATCTTTTTAATAATAGCCACTTTAATAATAGCCATTCTGATGGGTGTGAGGAGATATCTCATTGTAGTTTTGATTTGCATTTCTCTAATAATTAATGATGTTGAACATCTTTTCATGTGCCTTTTGGCCACCTGTATATCTTCTTTGGAAAAATGTCTGTTCATATCCTGTGCCCAGTTTTTGATCAGGTTGTTCTTTTTTGATTGTTGAATTGTATGAGTTCTTCATATATTTTGGATGTTAACCTCGGTTGGATATATGATTTGCAAATATTTTCTCTCAGTTGGTGGGTTGTCTTTTTTTTTTTTTCGGATGGTTTCCTTTGCCTTGCGGAAGGTTTTCAGTTTGATGTAGTCCCATTTGTTTACTTTTTCTTTCATTTCCCTTGCCCAAGGAGACATGGTATTCAAAAAGATACCGCTAAGACCTATGTCAAAGAGCATGTTGCCTCTTTTCTTCCAGGAGTTTATGGTTTTATGGATTCAAGTCTTTAATCCACCTTGAGTTAATTTTTGTGTATGGTGTAAGATAATGGTCTACTTTCATTCTTTTCCATGTGGCTGTCCAATTTTCCCAGCACCATTTATTGAAGAGACTTTCCTTTCTCCATTGTATGTTCTTTGCATCTTTGTTGAAAATTAGTTGTCCAAAAGGTTTATTTCTTGATCACACCACTTGTCCAATACTGGTCAGCAGGGGACTCTGCTCATCATGGGTACTCAGAGACCCAAGCTGACAGCGTTCCATCTCAACCAACACTTCCACTGTTGCAGAGACGGGCAAAGGGAATGTAGTGAATCGTATCCTCTTAAAGCTTCCACCTGAAAATGACACACATGTCACTTTGTTGCTAACACAAGTCACATCACCATCCCTAATCTCAAAGAGGATAGGGAAGTACAGACCTACTGTGTGCCCCAAAGGGAGGAAAACCCAGAATATGTGAACTGTCCTAATAACTACTACGATTTCTATCTTGTTTAAGCCAATATTATTTTAGGTTTTCAGCCACTTGCAGCTTCGAATGATCACGTCAATGCTGTGATCAGTGGGTTTAACCCAGTCCTATAGGGGAGGTCCTTGCTGAGTGTCTCCCTCATTCTCTGCAGGATTTGCAGGGGTCATTTTCTCCCAGGGGTTTTTCTGGAAGGAAGAAGCCACATCCTCTTTTTTTGGAGGAAGACTGGCCCTGAGCTATCATCCATGCCCATCTTCCTCTATTTTCTATGTAGGACACCTGCCACAGCATGGCTTGCCAAGTGATGCGTAGGTCCACACCTGGGATCTGAACTGGTGAACCCTGGGCCACCAAAGCGGAACGTGTGAACTTAACCGCTGCACCATCGGGCCAGCCCCGCCACATCTTTTTTAAGATTCCCAGTCCCTCCTCATCCCACCCCATCTCATTTACAGTGATCCCCGAATCCTTATGATCTAGGACACCGGAGACAAACCTTTAAGCATTCCCATTCCCATTGCCATGTCTAGCTCCTTCTAAGTCTAGAAAACGTTTCCTAGTCTTTTGAAAACACAACTCCATTCTGCTTTGTTCCTTCATTCAAACCTCAGTCCTAGAGCTCTGTCATCTTTCCCAGTGACTCTAAATATGTCCTTACTTTCCCTTATTTGGTAAACATCTTCACTTGCCCCTACTATGCCTACCAAATACATAGACAAATGGGTTGCTTATAACTACTGTCTTTATTCTCTCCCCGTTCACCTTTTCTGAACCCCCCATGATGAGGCTTCTGTTTGCACTACTCCGTTCAAACTGCTCTAAAAAGCCAGGGATGGCTTTTTTCAAGAGGTGTTTGTCTGAAACTCTGGAATTCCCTGTAAACATGCTTTCATATATTTCATATAGTGGCATGTAAAACACAGTGGCACCTCATTAGCATCTGAGTCGTCAGGAGTGTGTTCTGATCTGCTGTGGGTAATATCACGTCTGCTTGCCTCCGCCCCCAGACACGGAAGCCATCTGTGGCAGAAGGCTCACCTAAGATATTTATTTCTTTAAACAAGCCCTATTCTGCAAGACGTGCTTCAGATTTGTAGTGCAGAGTGTTTATTTACTGTGCGTAGGTGTCACCTAGAAGCAGACGCAGTTCATTAAAAAACAAACAAACAAAAACCGCATAAAAAATCAGATTAGTCTCAGGGGTAAAATTTTTACAGACTATCAACAGAAAGTCTTTTTGGCTACTGGAGAGCTAGCCCATCCACACAACAGACCACACTTGCTCTGTCAAGTGTCCTCCTCAAGCAGGAAAGCAGGACTGGATCAGACATGAATATGAAGGACAAAAGCAGCTCTGGAGACAACAAGCAATAGTCTGTGTTACAGGTTTAACACACTCATTTAGTTTCATTGGAAAAAATAATGAAACTGGTGAAAAGTATTTATGGAACCGGAGGAGAGCATATTTTGCTGGTTTTACTTTATGTTTGAAGTTTTGCGTATAGCTCTGCCCATAAATACTGAAATGCCTAGTATAAAGAACGCAGCCTGGGGCATACCCCATAAAACTTACAGTGCAATTAAATGAGCAATTTCCACTGGAAATAAAACGGGCATGTTGAGTGGAATATGAATTAAATTGTGCATACGACTCAGTCCTGCACTAGGCTTTGGAGAGGGACCTGCTGGTTTCAGTAGCAACCGATGCAGTCCATCTATAGGTCAAGGCCAGTAAGTAACAAAAGATAACTGGTTAGCGTGAAGATCAGGGCATTCCACATTGTGGTTAATGTAGTTCCCCTGTCATTATGTCTCCTGGAAAAGCCTGGCAAAATCATAACTGATAGGAAAAGGATTAAATCTGACCCCTACTACACTGCAGACACTGAGCTCCTGTGTTGTGTTTGCTATGAAGAATTTTTTTTTTTTAAAGGTGAAGATTGGCCCTGAGCTAACATCAGTGCCAATCTTCCTTTGTGTTGTATATGGGTCCCACCACAGCATGGCTTAACAGGTGTGTATGTCCATGCCTGGATCCAAACTGCCAACCCCAGGCTACGGAAACAGAGCACAAGAACTTAACCACTATGCCACCAGGCCAGCCTCATGCTATGCAGAATTTTTGACATGTCTGTCAAACTTCCTTTTCACTTTCTAAATGTTCCCTCCTACATCAAAGTCACCTAGGTGTCATTCAGTAAGCTTTCATAAAGATTTCAACTGGAAAACTGAAAAGCTATCAAAACAAACATCAGTTGGTATTACAGACCACGTTCTGTCCTGGGACCTTATTTGGAGACTAAAGGACAATAGTTCACTGATATCTTAAGGGAAAGCTCAGCCCAGGAAAGGATTTAGAACAGCAGTCCTGTGAGGGACCACATATGAATGTCTTGCTCAGAGGGACTGGTTTGTAAGTACAGAAAACATGTTTATCTCATTTGTAGTGGAGGGTAAAGCCGGTCTGCTCAGGATAAAGCTAGCATCAAGATAAAGATAGCATTCTTTTCTTTGAGGAATTAGGGTTAGAGTGAGCAAGGAAAACTCCCCGTTTTTCTGGCCAGGAGAAAATCTCGGAGAAACCAGTTCCTTCCCTCCTGCTCTTCTGCCCAGCGCCCCACCTCCACTGTCGGGAGGAAATAAAGGGGCGGGGTGGGTAATAGGCCACGTGATCCGAATGAGTATTACCAGCCATTTAAAACGTTTACAAGTCAAACTAGCATTTCTTTTTAAAATTATGGTATTTCACTGTAGTTTTTGTCTGAATTCACCTTCTCTTGCCAAAATAATCGGTGTCTCTCATTTTTCTAATTAAAAACTTACTACTTATATATAAAATTTTCCCAACTGAAAAATAATATTTTCCATGGCAGCACATACTTTGTATTTTTCACAGACGATTTTGTTCTATCCAGACCTATATCTCAGCATATTTTACTTGAATAAAGATAATTTATGTCTAGAGCCAAACACACTGTTTTCTGCTCCTTTGTGCAGGGGCTGTCTTTCCCTAAAATGAGCAATTATGTGCACGTAGATGGCTGGCCGGCTCCTCCCCACAGACCTGCAGCCATGGAAGTGTCTAGAAGGGCAGTAGTTCGCTTGTACAATAAGAGGCAAGGGCGGGATGAGAGAAGGCTGGTCTCTTGGAGCATATGTGCCAAGAGCGGAAAGCTGACGCTAGTTCCAAGGAAGGAGGGTGTAAGAGTGAATTAGGAGCCAAAGCTAAGTCGCTTTCCCTGTGTGACCCTGATGCGTCGGACATTTCTGTCTTAGACTAAAGGCATAATAAAAAAAGGCACTTTATTTAGGTTAACAGAGCATTATATAACCGGAAAATTTTACAGATTTTAATGTATAGTGAATAGTTTGTGGAGGAAAAAAGACTTCTCGGTTTATTATTTGGATAAGAACCCGCTCCCCCCTCCCCCCCAATTCTTTAAAGATGCATTTCTTTTCCTTTTTTTTTTTTTAAGACAAAAGCTTAGAGGCATAAAATGGAGTTATTTTAATCGAAATGGCATCCTCTGTGTTGTTGCTTTACTACACGTTCACAAAGTCATTTCATGTTTTCCTCGGGTAACTACGGTCCGTCTGAAAACAGCTTTGTTAATTAGCAGGCTATGACGCAATATATCACCGCATCTTTAGGGCTCTGGCGCCAGCTAGTGGTAGGAGAGGGGAGCCGCCTTGTCGCTCTCAAATCGGAGGAGTCTGTCATCTTGTTGCTTCCTCATAGCCCTCGTCCTTCCCCATTTTTCCCCCATCAATATAATGGGGGATCATTGCACTGTGGCCAGAGGAGCAGACGAGCCTAGAGATGAAAGTAGAGAAAGATGGTGGGCAGGGGCGGAGAGAGGAAAGGCCAGACAAATGCAATCGTTCTTCCAAAGGATTGGAGAAGAGATTGATTTGAAGTATTCCTGCCATGTTGATGGAGCAGCTCAGTCTTTTGCCACTGAAGGCTTAGCCTTTTGTTTTTCACTTGTAGACAGATTTGAATATATACTTAGGACATGTAATAACTATGGAACTTCACCACAAACACAGCACTGAGGACAGACATGTTGTAAGTCTGAATTTGTGTTCATTTTTAAGTAGCAAATATTTCTACAGGCTCTGCTATCTTCTCACTGGTGCAACTCGAAGATGAATAACTCTCAAATGGTTAATAAAGCAGACACCTCTTAAGATGATATTTGTAGCTGGTATACTATGAAGAAAAAAATCCAGGTGAAAGACACTTTATTTGGGATGTATGAAGTAAATTTAATCTATCCTTAAATTGAAATAGGTTATGATGATTTGCAGGAAAACTGAAAACATACAGTATTTATTTTAAGAACAAAGAATCTTTGGCAGGCCATTTTTCTCATTTAATTAAGCCATAACTGATCTTACTAGGGTTATGGAGGGACTTCAAATGCTAATAAATAAAACCTGAAGCTGAGACATTTCTTTCATTAAATAGTGGGAGCTGTTTATAACTCTATTACTTATTGCTAAAATCAATTATTAGTACTAATGTTCGATGTGGGATTTATTATGAAAACAAGCTGAAGCTTGTAAAGAAGAACTTTTCTTTTTAAATGTCATTTGTATGTCTCTATCTATAGCAGTTATAGAGAATAAGGATAATCTGAACTGAAATTTCGTGTAATAATATTTCTGGAAGGCAGATCTATTTTAAGAGGTGGTCTGAGGCAGGAAGAATTGTCACAGTCTTACCTGGCAGTCTAATTTATGTTACTCTGCTGTTGGGGAAATACATTTAAAATCTTCTCTCTGTGGGACTTAGATGGTAAAATAGCTCGTCATGATGTTGCTGTGTGAGATTTACATAAAACACTATTTTAAGCTTATTTTACACTTTTGCTGAAAGTTGAATATTTCATATTAAAAATTCACCTAACCTTGTTACCAACTGACTTGAAGTACAGACATTTTCTCTTTGGTTTTGAGCATCTTGTAACTTTCGGTATATAATAAGGCCCTGGCTAAAAATCTTAAAATCTTTGGTTTATCTGATCTCTTCTGTGTTTCTTTTCTCTCTCTTTTGAGGTGGAAGCTGTGTTTATATAATTGCAGAAGAGTTTCAAATCAGTACCTGAAAAGGAGTACTATTATTATTTTTTGGAAAAAGAAAATTAATTTCAACAAGACTTTTTCAATGACAGTAGATTAATTGAAACTAAAGTGAGTGATAGATGAAATATTGAGAATTACAGCAGGATAAAATGATCTATACTCTTTTAAAGCAGATTTGTAGTATGTAAGTACTTATTTTAAATGCTCAGTTTGTGATTAGGTCTATCTTTAAAACTGTTTAATGGTTGCTTTAAAATATTTTGATGCCTACTATAATCCTTATGTAGTTTCCCATATGCTGCCAAGTAAATACTTTGAAATGCCATTCCATCATGATTTGAAATTTACTCATACAGATTTTAAGATTTATCATTTGAGTTTAATTTCTTATTACTTTTTGATACTATGAAATTAGAAAACTTTATATTGCAAATGAATGTATTTGAAGGAAGGAACACATACTTAAGAGTGTGTATACATATGTGTATATATATGCATACATATATGTGTATATTTTTCTTCTTTGGAGATTTCTCTGGTGACTTTTGAAATAGTGATATCAGCAAATAACAGGTTCACTCAATTTGGATCCTCCTTTCATTTGAAATAGTCTATAAAATTTTTATAAAAGAAATAAACATAGGATATCATTTTGACTCATGGGTGTCTCTGAATGTGACAACATAAAAACAAATTCACAAATAAATACACTCACCTATCATTCTGATGCTCACATTTGAAAAGACAAGGCACACTAAAATGCATATATACCGATAATTAAACATTGGTTTGGCCTCTAGATTCCACGGTTGTTAAATAGCACAGCCCTCCCTCACAGAGCGATACCGAGGCCCTCTACAGACCTTCTCATTAGGAGACATTGGCACAGGATGCGGGGGGACGCATCTGCCAGCAAAGTACTACAGATGGTTCCCCTCATTAGCCTACAGAACTCTAAGCAGCCATCACGGAGGAGGCCTGGGAGCTCGCTTGGACAAGATGTTAAGCTAGCCTCCTGTTCAATGTCATTACCGTTTCTCCAGAATAATCTCCTTAGTGTGCGCTGTTGGGCCTGGGCTGGTCTACAAGGCGCACTTGGAGAGATTAGAGATGGCGGCACCGTATCCAATTTGCCAAAGGGGGTTATATGATTTTCAGGTTTGACGAAGTTCCACAGCCAGACTTGGAAAACTTCTTAATCCAAATGCAGTGGCAGGACTGCTTTGATCTCCAGAAACTCATCAGGGTAGCTTTTGGAATTCCAGGCAACGCTCACCTTTATGTATACGCTTACTTATCACACCAAATGCATTGACAATCTCATTTCTCCTCTTCCGCTCGAGCCACTGATTTATTGACATAATAGCATTTTAATTTTGTTTTGTTTACCCTTTGTTTATGAATCAGCCTTAAAATCGGGGCACCACGCCTTGGCAACTGGAAATGGTAGTGAAGTTTAGTAGTAGAACCGGCAGGGGGAGCCCATACTGTGTTATGCTCTGCACTTTCTCCCGCTGGATTATTATTATAATAATTGTTACAGTTGTTTTACATTTATAACAAAGATATTTACAATCTATGTACATTTAGACATAGATAGTTAGAATACAATCACGATGTGCCATACCATTACAATTTTAAGTCACAGAGGGTCAATTTTTATTCTTTATATGAAATCATTAGGATCTCACTAAGAATAATTGATAAGCAAGAATTTGGCAATAAGAGTTTTGTTTTCTTTTAATCCAGGGAAAGACCTGTTTTGGATTTTGTTATTTCTCAAAATATGAAATCAGCTAAAATCCCTACGTTATCTCTGTGGCTGTTCTCTGGAATTTATAGTTTTGTTCCCGGAAATAAAGCATAGAAGTTAAAATATCCCATTAGACGTATTTTTGAGATTGTGGTCGTGAGGGGCGGTCCCACCACAATCAGTGGGTGTTCCACTATGGCCCAGACTTAATTTTCAACTTTGGAGTTAATAAAATGCAAAAGCCCAGTGGCCTTTAATATTATTTTCTTATGTTGATGAGGCGCTTGGGTCAGTAGGTTTTCACTACCGTAAGAATTCAGAATACATGAATTGCTCTTTGATCTCTAAACAAGCCATTGTAATGTCTCTGGGCATCCATTTTATATGTTGCAGCCCATCCTGGATTATTCTGCTCTGTTGGAGGGAAAGGAAGCTCTAGAGTGATACTCAGGTACTTGCAGTGGTCATTTTGTCCGTCCTGTCAGAGAAATCACCTCACAGTGTGAGGTTTCATAATTATTTAAGAAAGGTTCTGTAAATTTAAACACTGTCTATTGAATTTTTTTTTTTTAAGATTGGCACCTGAGCTGACAACTGTTGCCAATCTTCTTTTTTTCCGCTTTTTCTCCCCAAAGCCCCCAGTACATAGTCGTATATTCTAGTTGTGAGTCCTTCTAGTTGTGGCATCTGGGACGCCGCCTCAGCATGGCTTGATGAGCGGTGCCATGTCCCCGCCCAGGATCCAAACTGGCAAAACCCTGGGCCGCCAAAGTGGAGGGCACGAACTTGACCACTCCGCCACTGGGCCGGCCCCTATTGAATAATTTTTGAGTTTCATAAGCAATAGCTTAAAGCGAAACATCAACTTTACATTGCCAAGGACATGGAATATTGGTACAACACATATAATTTTTTTTTTATAAAATTAAGAATTAATTTTTTCTTTCTTTCTTGCTAAAACAGTGTAAGACTTAAAATTCTTTGATGGATCAACAATTCTGTGGATCCACCTTTCTGGTTCCCTCCCTGTGGGAATAAAAAATGCAAACTCAAGAGTGATCAGAAAACTTTAGAAAGGAGTAGCATTCGAGGAGAGCCTTGGAGGTGGGAAAGAACTGTATGGGCACGGTGGTGGCGCAGGAGTCTGTAGTTGTGGTCAGAGAGGGAGAGGCAGGAAGAAGATCACAAACCAAGGGGCAGGGTTGGAAAGGGGCCTCAGTTACACCAGGACGTAGGAACCTTGGGGACCTAAGGGGAGTGGGGGGCTATCTGTGAAGTTTTGATGTACAGTTAATCCATCAAGGCTTTATTGTAGAGACGGTGGGAGCCAGGGAGGGTTTTAGAGGGAGACATAATAGGAATAATATACCAGGGAGAATAATTTGGTAACAGGGTACAGGATCCTTGAAGATTTAATCAAATTGATTTAACATCAGCATTAGAAAGCAAAATAAAGAAGTTGTAATTTAAAAGTCACTCTTCACATAATTTTAGAATGTGATTTAAAGTGTTTTTATATCATCTTCCTTGATTAATATAGTGAATGCAAAAATCCGGGAGAACAAGTCCAAGTAGGGCTGTGTATGGGTATTTTCTTTCCATGAATATTAAGAATAACATCTTGCATTTAGGGAGCATATTTTATTACTCCAAATGCTGACATATTATTTTGTTTTGTTCTTCCATCAACCTGGTAAGGCTAAGGGATGCTTATAAAAATAACACACATGTCCCCATGATCTCTTTTTCTTCCTTCCTTCCTTTTTGTTTTTGTTTTTGTTTTTTTTTTTTGGTGAGGAAGATTGGCCCTGAGCTAACATCTGTGCTAATCTTCCTTTATTTTTTCTATGTGGGATGCCACCATAGCATGGCTTAATGAGCAGCATGTAACTCTGCCCCTGGATCTGAACCTGTGAACCCTGGGCCTCCAAAGCAGAGCATGTGAACTTAACGACTGTGCCACCAGGCTGGCCCCTCCATGATCTCTTTTGGATTGCATATGTAAATGTAGATTTATAGATTAGGCTGAAATTTATGGCTGTTTCAGTTTTCCTGTGAACAGTTGAGAATATCATTCTGTGGCTGCTTGTTTTAAAAAAGCTTTGAATTTCATTGCAGGTGTCTTACACGGTGGTGCCATAGTTGATTCAATTATACACTCATAGGAAACACTTTTGGAGGGAAATAAATTGGAGTGTCTTCCAGTTGTATGTAAGTGTTGTTGAATAATATCTTTCTTTTTCTAAAAAAATTTATAGACATACTATATTCATACTGATATTAATACTGTATTTTACTTGATTCAGAAAGAAAGAGAAAAAGTACAATCTGATGAAAAAAGCAAAAGGGTGTCCTAATTACAGAGAAGAGATTTAAAAAATTTTAGTAGAGTATAATATTTTTAAAAATTTGGAAAATACAGTTTATGTCAATAAATTAAAACGCTGTACATTATACTTTTAAAAGTACCAGAATATATTGTGGGGAAAAAGCCCAGTAAGATAATCATTTTCTTCTAAACCACTTGGCAAAAAGTAGAAACTTAGACTAGTTAGCTGCTCAGTGTTGAAACTCTTTTAATGGAAGACATGTGTTATCTGTTGAACCAATAATACCGTGATTCAAGCAACACATCCTTTCTGGCTTATGTGGCCATAATTGTCATCTTTGACTTCCATGTCAATGTAGTGCCTTTATAGAAATATATGGGGCTCTTTAGACCCTGTGTTTGGCATTATCACAATTTTTGCTTGGCTCAGACAGGGCAGGTTGATTATCATTAAAGTGTTATTTATTTCTATTTTATTAAGCCCCTTTTACATTCATGTTACAGGTTAATTTATACTTTTATTTCATGCACTACTTGGCTTTACTGATTAATATGCCCCATGGCATTCAATAAAGTCAGGCAGTGGAGGAAATAAGAGTGGTATTAATTTCTAACATTGCTATAAATTTGCCTTAATAAAACTAGCTCAATAACATTACGGAAGGAATACAATGGATGCTTCCAAATTGCTAAAGATGCAACTAAACAATGTTCCTTCCTGAATTTAACATAGCACTACTGCCTTTTCTTTCAAGTGCTGAAATGAAACCTGCCTTATATTTTTTCCCTCTTTAAACGGTAATCTAATAGTTGGCATATTACTACAATACACAGCTCTCCACTTGACTATTCCAAGGCCTTGTTCAGACGTTAGGTTAGAAACTGTGCCCTCGGGGAGGAAAAATTTTATTCTTGTAAGATTTTTTCGTAAAGATAAAATGTTTCCAGCATCAGTTATTTGTCCTTTTAAAGTGTATTAATACTCAATCCCAATAATAAATATTATTATTGTGAAATCTGATAGTATGGAGGGGCTGTGAAAATCTATGTGCTGGAATTATTTTTTGTCGGTTAACCTACCACTCCCATCCCAACTGCTCAATTAAATAAGGTTAGAATTAGGATTTATAGGAACTTATAAAGACAAGGACATACTACCACCCACTGATTTTTGGGTCACAAAATTTTGATGATAAAGAATGTACTCTATTATTAAGTAAGCGATTCGTGTATTAGAAGAGAACACTTATTCTCTCCTCTTCATTTATTAGACTGTAGCCAGGGTGGGCAAAAAATTGTTACAAATCAGAAATTTGCCCTCATCTCCATGATTCTGAAAGAATAAGTACATTTTATTTACCTTGAAGTTCCCCCTTTCTTAGCCTTTCAATAATTTCTTTATGTTCTAGCGTTTATGGATTGGAAAAAGGATTGATTTAAAAAAAGTACAGAACAACATTTAAAAATCCTCCTTTGCATAAAAATGTCTAGAAATGTGTTCATTCAACATATGGCTATTTCTTGATCAGCCTCTGTGCCAGACACTGATCACGTCTCGGGGATAGAACTCTGAGATACCTATGGCCCCTGTCTCCTTAGAATATATAGACTTGCTCTTTTATTTCCTTTAATAGAGTGGTAAAATTCCATTAGTAAGGAAGGTATTTTGGCATAGAAAAACAAATTCTTTTTTTAGGTCTGTTTGTTTTTTGAATGGATGAGGAGCTTTTGGATTCTTTAAATTCCCCTCAAATAATACCAGACGAAGGAACAGGCATCTTTGCCCATGAAACAGTGGAAGAGGCGGGGTCAGCTCGGTGGCGCAGCGGTTAAGTTCCCACGTTCTGCTTCGGCAGCCCAGGGTTTGCCGGTTTGGATCCTGGTGCGGACATGGCACCACTTGGCAAAAGCCATGCTGTGGTAGGCGTGCCACATATAAAGTAGAGGGAGACGGGCACGGATGTTAGCTCAGGGCCAGTCTTCCTCAGCAAAAGAGGAGAATTGGCAGCAGTTAGCTCACGGCTAATCTTCCTCAAAAAACAAAACAAAACAAAACAAACAGTGAAAGAGGGGCTCATCCTTATGACTATGCTGTACTCCGGAGCATATTTCTCAGCTTTAAGTAAATCAACCTAACGGAGTGATTTCCCCCCAACCAACTCAAAAGAATCCAATTATTAGATAGGTGGATTTGATATTACCCTCTTTTCTTTTGCTTGGCTTTTGGTTAAAATCACATTTTTAGGTAATTCACATAAAAAAGATGTGCCTTTCATGTTGATGTATTTATGCAATCTCCAGCTTTATGGAAAAATAAAGATTCCTCCTTTGCTATTTCTATTACCAAGCCAAAACTGATCCTCTTTGCTCATAAAAATGAGACTTCAAGCATTTTTAAATCACTCCTCAAACCACTTTTTAGTAAAAGGTTCTTTTCAACGGAATAATCTACATCCTGGACCCTGAGGCTGCTGATTCAAAAGCAAAGCAACGATTTTGGAGACTCGGAAGTGTCCCGTTTTAGAAAGTCAGTTTTAGCGAGTAAAGAACCATTTGTTTCCAGAGAGCAACTTATATCCCGAACCTGGAAAATAAGGAGCTTCCATTGGGTTCACAGTCTTCAAGTAGCCATTCACTCACAAACGTGATGACTCAGTGAACTGACTCAGTCCATGGAGAAAGTCTCCATACTAGCATCTGTTGGTTCCAGGAAATCTGTTTGTTGGCTACGTTGAAAAAAAGAGTTTGGCATATTTGACCCAAAGTCATTCATTTTGATGAGTTTTGATGGAGTTTTTGAAGGGGACAGATACAATCTAGTTTATTGTATTTCAGGATTGATTTGACACCGCTTTTATTGACCAGTAGCTGGTCAACATACGAAAGAACTTAAAACATACACACACCCCTCAGCTGTTAGGCTAAACTAAAACTAAAGTTTTGCATTATAATCAAATGGAGAAATTTCCTCTAGGTTAGAGTGGGAAATAGGGCCTGTCGGTGAAGTGAGTTAGGCAGTGAATTGAAATAGAGTAGAGGTTGTATGTTTTCAGCTAATAGCTAATTAAAATACACTGTTTGTAGCACCTCATGTGTACAACTACATTGCGTGGCATCTTCCCACCCCCACCATACTATCTAATCCAAAGTCATTGCACATAAAATACAAATTAAACCATGCCCAAAATGCTTCCGTCTTAAATTCCTGTTCTATAAGTAAGTCTAAAAACTCCAGGAGTCTGTAAAAATGTATTTTAATAAGTCATTCTTTGCAGAGCTTTCTGGGGTGTGATGCTTAACACAACGCATCACTTGCAAAAATATGGTTTTGGAAATGTTGGTGTAAAAAATATATGTATAAAGCCAATAGAACTTATTTGATTGATGAGAACTAGGGAATATTGACACAACTTTAAATTTCAGATGGTCTCAACTTAAACCTTTAGCTAAATCAAATGATGAGAACTTAGCAAACTATATGCAAATATGAGATGAAGGGTGCCAAGATTCTTTTCTCTCCTGTATTTATTCTTCAAGTAACTACATTAAAGAATTACTACCCTTTGAGGATAAGGATATTATTTTCTTTTTGAAGGGAAATACTGTACTCTTTAGTATGACTTTACTGTCTTTTGTGCCATTATTAATACATTTCCTGTTTAAGGAAATGACTTTTTTTTTTTTAACATGATAGCTTAAACTTCAAAATAAGCGCTATTGACTTTTAAAATGTCTTATCTTACTAATGTCATTTTGGGCATGAAGAATAAAGTATGGAAAATGCTTGTCATAATAATCCTATTGTCATGAGATTCTCCTTTTTGAGTAAAGTAGCTTACTTTGGGTGTTTCTTTTTTGGGGGGCAATGGGAGAGGGAAAGTAAATTTTGTAGATAAAACAAACAGACTCTTTGCTTTCAGATTAGTGATTTTTAAAATACAAGTATATAATATGCCTTTAGTATAAATAAAGATCAGGAATCCCAAAGCTCTTGTCCTCATATTTACAAAGGCCATTCAAGTGTCCTTAGATGGTTCTATTGAATCAATTATTTTCTTTCGTTTCTAGTTTTCTGTTTTTATTGCAGTCTTCAAAACCATCATTTAAATTTTCTTTTCTTCCTCTTCTTCTTCTCCCCAAAGCCCCGAAGTACATAGTTGTATATTCTACTTGTGGGTCCGTCTGGTGGTGCTATGTGGGACGCCGCCTCAGCATGGCCTGATGAGCAGTGCCGTGTCCGAGCCCAGCATCCGAACTGTCAAAACCCTGGGCCATCGAAGCGGAGCACGTGAATTCAACCACTCGGCCACAGGGCCGGCCCCAGCATCATTTTAAATTTAACAAGATTTGAATTGCAATATTGAGCACAGAAGCTAGGAATAGCAAAGGTTAAGTTTTGTGGTATTGGATTTTTCATGTTATGTACTTAAAGTGTGTTTCACCAGTGAATAACATATATGATTAATGTGTGTTTAATAAAAGATGTAGATTTCCACTGTGAAAATCTAGCATTTACTGAGTGGAATCTACTTATATTTTCATTCTAGTTTTTTTTTAGTTATAAAATAAGCAAGGTAGCTATACTGTTAAAAATATATAATACAACTGTATGTTTCAGGTATTTTTCCCTTTGAGATCTCTCTCTCTCTCTCGTTAAGGCCTTAATCTTAAAATCAAGGTGACTCAGTTTTGAAAAGTGCAGAGCACTGTAATGAATGATTAACAAATTATAGTCTGCAAAGTCGCTGTCTTAATTGTGCATTAATGATAATAGATAATATTTATTGCATACTTACTTGTGTTAGGCAATGTGCTAAGTGATTTGCGTACTTTAGTTCATTTAACTTCACAAGAAAGCCATGCGTTAGATATTTTTACCCTTGTTTTATAGGTGAGAAAAGAAACTTGGGGTTGAGTGTCTTATTCCAGGTCCCATGGCTAGTTAGTGGTAAAGCCAGGATTTAACCCCAGGGCTGTCCAACTGCCCACACAGCGTAGTGAACAAGATCAGAAAAGTTTAATTTACCTGTAAAGTTTTAAATGAGTTAAATATGGTGTGGAAATAATGTAATAATTATGACAAGACCAAGAAATGTTAGAAGACAGAGATTAAGGGACAAAGATAGGATATATAACTCCCTTTTCCTTTAGGAGAAGGAGTGGGTGAGAGAGTTACAATAGAAGAGATGGAATGGTAGTCCTGTAAAACTGTGAAGTAAGCATCGATTTTTAACCTGGGTCATTAATTCACTTAACTAGGTCTTTGTTCTTCACTGGGTTGGGTGGTGATTACAAAGATGTGTAAGAAATAGTGCCTGCCTTTAAGGAGTTTATAGTCTTATGAGGACATAGACTATCACACAAATAGTGCAGTGGTTCAAGAATGATTGGGGGATTTTACTGATTACAAAGCAAGATATGTATCTAGAAAGGGTGGGTGGTGGGTGGGAAGGAGACTTGTCCTGAGTTTTGAAGATGTATAAGTGAGTCAGGCAATATGATGAAAGGCGAGGTGAGAGGATGGGGCCTTCTAGGCAGAGACAGCAGGCAGTATAAAGGCAAGAGGGTCCAAATGAATTTGAGTAGGTTAGCATGGCTAGAGATGAGCCTGAAGACTGACAGACTGACCAGGTCTTCCAGGGCTAAGGATTGTAGAGGTTCATATGCAGGCTCTGGGGAAGAGGCTTAATGTGTAAAAGAGATTTACATATTAGGATGAACACTGTGGCTACAGTGTGGGGAGAGGATTGGGGAGGGGCCACACTGGAGAGGACCAGTTAGGAGGGTGTTGGAGGACAGGAGGGAAATGACAAGGGCCTGACCATGGTCAGCAGTAGGGATTTGGCGGGAAGGGGACAGCTCAGGTTATTGAAGAAACCAAGAGAAGAAAAATTCGAAGGAGGAAGGAACAGTCAACAGTGTGAAATGATGTAGAAAAGGATGTTTGTTGGGTTCAGTAACAAGAAGGTCCCTGGTGACTCTGGCTGGAGCAGTCTCAGGTGGGTGGTTCACGAGGAAGCCAGTGGGGTTGAGGAGTGACCAGGGATGAGTGGAAAGGAGACACAGTGAGTACAGTCTCTGAGTTTTCTCCTTTTCTACTTCCTGTAGTGATTTCCTCCTCTACTTCCAATCTCAGGGAAATAAAAAAACACTTATTAGGCAATTACTGAAAACCAGTGCATCACGTAAGCCTTGTAATGACCCCATGATGCTGGGGGCCTGCTGTGATCTTCATTTTCTAGGTGGAGAGTGGAGGGTTTGAGAGGTTTATACACCAGCCCAAGGTCCCACTTGGCAAGTAGCCGGGCTCCAGGTCCAATCCAGGTCTGATCCCAGAGCTCATAATCCAACCCCTACCCTCTTCTAGAATTTCTAGTCTTCATGCTTGCTCTTTTCTCTTCTCCTCCCAAGTCTGCCTGCAATCTTAGACCTGATAAACTTATTCTCACCAAAACATAAATGACGGATAAAGCTTAATGTGTTTTTTTCTTGACGCATTTTTGGAATGAGCATCGGATGTGCTTATTTTACATTTTTAACATGAAATACCACATACAGACAGCAAAGTGAACACATCATGAGTGTACAATTTGATGAAGCAGTGCCAGACCTCCAGAGATTGCCCGTGTCTCCTTCCCTGTCCCATTCCCCCTCCTCTCAGAGGCAACCACTCGCCCGACTTTGGTGGCAGTATTTCCTTGCATTTCTCTGTGGTTTTCCCATCTGAGTCATGCATCTCTAAACAACAGAGTTTAGTTTTGCCACTTTACGTAGGTGAAATTATGTGTATTCTTCTATGTCTTGCTTCTTTTGCTCAAAATGATATTTTCTGTTGTGTGTGGCATTCATGCATTCATTTTCAATGCTGAATAGTATTTCAGTGTATGAATGTACTATGTTATTTATCCATTTTATTGTTTAGGGACATGTGGGTTATTTCCAGTTTTGAGTGATTATGACAGTGTTATCCCTTTTTTTGATTGTCAACGGCAAGAAGCTCTAAGAATGCAATTTTAGACCTCTTTAAATATTTTAGGGGGTTGGGAGCCCTTTGCAATTCCCTTGAAATGAAATCCCACAGGTGGTTCCTGTGGGATTCCTGATTTGCTTACTCATGAGGCTGCGCCTGAGGACCGCGAGGAGCATTTCTAAATTAAAATGTTGAAAGAGGTCAGGTGAACTGAAAAAACAAAGAAACAGTTATTACCAGATCTCCCATTTCCCCTAGCTCTTCCACTTCATTGTTGCAGTCTTAGCTAAATGCAGTCAGCTCACATATTTTCCTACATCAGTCCTTTGATCAGCAAAGTGATTTCTTTTCCTTCCTCTGCACAAATCTTTTGATTATAGTAAGCTCATTCTTTGAAGACCAAACATGGTAAAAAATATGAACAACTTGAATAATTTTAGCAGCTATCTAAAATGACTGATTTTCCATGGGAGAAAATAACTAATTTTTGTAAAGTGAATCATCGAAACATAATACAACCAGTAATAAGATCGCAGTGTGTCATATATTTAATAACAACAAAGAAGATAGACACAGTGTGGTATTGTGGTTCGGACGGAGTATAGGCTCTGAAGACAGACCGAGATCGGGTTCTAGCTCTGCCCCTCCCTACCTGTGTCAACTGGGTGAATTTCTTAACCTTTCAGACTCAGCTTTCTTGAAGTATACAATCAGGGTAATAGCAGTCCTCAATTTACAGGGCTGTTGTGAGCATCCGGTCAGAGAACGTATAAGTACTTAACATAGAGCCTGCTTTAGTAAAGCTCAATAAATGTTAGTTATTGTTGATGTGGTTAACCCATCAAAAAGGGCAGAATAACCAGAGAATTTATTAACAGACCTTGACGGAAACAGTCATCTACTTATGTCACAGCTATTTATTCAACATTTAATAGGCTCCTCGACTGCGGTACAGGCTGTGGAGCACACAAAAGTACTATTGGTGGAGATAAGGAATTAGGAAATCATGCACAAGTGGCAACATTAAATAAGACATATTTGGAAATGTAAGGTAGGAAGTGATTGTGGATCAGTCTGAGGTACCACTTTGCAGGAGTAGTATTTTGAATTTGATCTTAAACTGAGTAATAGACAGCTTTACCAAGAAAAAAGTTGGAGTCTTTTCATCTAGAAAATACGTGTGTGCAAAGAATAGAGGGGGGAAGGGGTACGACATTTTTTGGGAGATGTTAGGTATGAATGGTGTTGGGGTGAAGAAGGGAGAAATAGTTGGTGGAGTGTTTTATAAACAGCATCTTTAAGACTCCCGTATTTATTAGATGGTAGGAAAAATAAGGATTCAATTCCATTTGGATTGGCTTACTGAATTATAAACTCTTAAGGCAAAATGTAACTGTACAGTGCCCAATCTGGCAGGTTATAGGAAAAGGGTAATATTTTGGCAAAAATATTTTCCTTCACATAGTAAATATATAAATAGTGACGCAGTTTGACATTTCAGACTTAAAATTCGAATTGAAAAACCAGTTGTGAGGGGCTGGCCCCGTGGCCGAGTGCTTAAGTTCGGGGGCTCTGCTGCAGGCGGTCCAGTGTTTCGTTGGTTCGAATCCTGGGCACAGACATGGCACTGCTTATCAAACCACGCTGAGGCAGCATCCCACATGCCACAACTAGAAGGACCCACACTGAAGAATATACAACTATGTACCCAGGGGGCTTTGGGGAGAAAAAGGAAAAATAAAATCTTAAAAAAAAAAAAGAAAAACCAGTTGTGAAATTCCTGTAAGAGTCATGTCATTTGAGGAATACATGTTCTTTTCTTTTGTCTTTAGATAAGCCTCCTTCCCCACTGCTTCCGTTGTAATTCGAAGAAAATTTTATTTTGTAGTGATGTTCCCAGAATCTTGTATAACCCCTGCGGTCTCTCGACGACTCCTCCGGATTAACGGAGTCCACTAGGTGGCGCCCAGATCTACTGCTGCGTCTTGCCCGCGCCGCGCGCGGAGCTGGGAACAGCTGTGGATTTTCCAAGAATGGCTGGAGAGATCCATATGATCCATGTGCAGCAGCTTCCTTCAGGTCTGCTCCAAAATGCTGTAAACTTGGTGCTCCTTCAAACTGTTACTGTAATGGAATCGCCAAATATGGGCAACGATGGTGTGTGGTTTTGAGCACTAGAAAGCCTGCAATTTTGCTCTAGGAGATTTAGCCACAGGCAGGCAGAGCAACAGACGGGCATTTAGCGGCAGCTCACAGCCTATTTAGGGGCAAATAGCATGCTGACGACTTGGAAGCTACATAGAAGCTACTTCTCAATGCCAGAATAATTGATTTAGGCAGTGACAGTGCTGTTTATGGGAAAGGGAAAAAGAAACGAGAAGAAGGTATCAAAAAGGGAGAGATTATTTTCATATTAGCTTTCAGGCAAGGCATAATCCTCTCTTGTTTCTGTCAGTTGAACGCTCCGCTTGATATTAAAAATCGAGGATATATTCTGATGTAGATTTCAGGGAGTAGGAAATGAGGTATTTTGTTTTTCTTTTGGGTAGCACTGGGCAATTTCCCTTATTTCACGTACGAAACGCTGAAGGCTTTGTAAAATTACTTTATACTTTATTAATACTCTTCTTAAAAGGGACAGATCTCTTCTTTCCAATTCAAAGTAGTGGATAATGACTTTGGCAGCATTTCTCTGCCTTTTTCAAGTTTATGGAAGCCCATTTTTCATCATTAGGCTGAAGATGCAGATAAGAAAGGATGAGACTTATTCTGGAGCTTGTCACATCCGTGTTGCTTCTCAGGTGATTAAAAAGAAGCAGCGGATCTTCGAGAAAACATCTGACAAAAGGTAATGGAAACCCAGTAACATGAAAATCCGTGAGAGATTAGGCAAAACCGGCCCGGAAAACCCTCTCTACGAAGTACATGTGTGCATTTCAGCTCAAGAGCAAAAATAAGACTCTGTTCTTCTGAGGCTCTTAAAAAACCTGACCTGCTCTGGCCCCACAAACGAAGGTTTATTTGAGGCCCCTTGAAGGTGATTAGAGCCAGGAGGAGGCATTTTTCTGCAGTTTAGTTTAGGAGCTCAGCACCAGCCAAATGCTTAAGGCAGCTGCTAGTTGGCAGATTCAAAGGTACGGAGCTTCCTTAATTAAAAATCGGCAGGCTCATTTAATTTTGATCGAAATAGATTGTGTTATTTTTACACTTCCTGTGGAATAAGAGTATTCTTATTTCCTTTTCTCCTACTTGCCCAGCACTCTTACTCGCATTCCCATCCTCTGCTCTCATAATAATGGGAGGGCTCAATATGAAGAAGTTCTTAAAACCTCCCCAGGGTTATAATTTTGGTTTAGGGATATACATTCCTTCAACATAAGCATTTTTAGAAAAAACATAATTTGGGGTGTATAGACATTATGTAAGAGTCACAGAGCCATTTCTTAAACATGTTTTTGCTAACAATTTTGATAGGCCAGAAGTAGACAAGTGGGCATTATATTCAATTCTGGAAAGTATTTTGCCTGGTGTTCAGTTGGTTTGTTTATTGTTTTGAAGGAGGGAAATTGATATGCGATTTAATCCAGAAGTAAAGTACTTTTGCTAAAATAAAACTTTATTTTTATTTGTTAAAATATGGTATTTCAGTGTGCAACTAAGAAAAAATGATTTCTGATACGTTGCTAGCGAAAAACCTGGAAGTGACAAAAAGGATGGCTGAAAACCAGATGATGGTTAACCAAATAAATCTCTAGAAGTAATATACTTTTCACCTCTGGGTGCCACTGTTCAACTGCTTCTTGTTTTTTATGACTGAAAGCTGGATGCTTCCTGTGGATGTATTCTTAAAAGAATCTGTTAAAGAGACATTTCCTCTATCTCTAGTTATCTGCTAAATAACTTTTTGGCACATGGATGTAAATTCAGCGTGGTTGTGATTTGCCATTTTAATTACCAAATGATGACGAAATAACACTGAAGATTGTTTATATGGGCAATTGGCCAGGTTAGAAGCTTGCTTTCATCTCCCGTGGAAATGAATCTTGTACTTACCTTTTTGGAAGGCATTTAACCAGAAAAAGAGATTAAAACACAAGGGAGTTTTAATTTAAATTCGTGGCCATTCATAGACATGATTTTAATTCTGCACAAATATTTCAACAGAAATCAATTTTGTAAAAGGGAAATGAGTAGACTTTGGGGGAATTAATCAATTAAAATAGAATTTTAAGAATCTAATATTGTTAGCTGAGATATTGTTTTTCACATAATTTTAAAGCTTAGCTGCTTTAGTATTTCCATTAAAAAAACCCTACAGATATCTTTCTATATATTTTCAGGATTCTTAATTCTTAGATGTGATTTTTTAATAAATAAAAATAACCATATTTGTGATTTTGCAAAATGTAGGAGTATCCTTTTCTTTTTACAAACTAGGCAGTGAGTTGGTATTCTCTACCAAGAAAGAAATACACATTTGGGTGGTTTTTAAATCTCCAATTATTTATTTTAAACTTGAGGTTCGTCTGAAATGCCAGAAGAAGGGGTTATAATGCCGAGGTTAATTTTGTTTTGTCATATACAAAGTAGTTAATCTAAAAATTATTGATTGATATTCTCCCTCTTTTAACTCTTTTAGGACTCAATATTTAAAGCAAAACTAATTTATGTAGGCGTTCTCTGGTACAAAATTAATTCTACTGGGACCGTTCCAGGCCAAGCCTCGTTACGGAACAGTTCCTCTCGCTGAAGTAGCCTAAGCCTGATTCTTACTGGGACACTTTTTCGAAATTATTCATAACACAGAACTTAACCCTTGGGATGCTATAGAATTGACCTCCAATAGTACACTTATTAGGCCATTTGACGGCATCAGGAATACGTTAGAATGAGGGTATGTCTTATGCTTGCGGGTGCTGCCTGGGACTTTTCAATTAGGCAACTGTATTTGTGCATGTTGAAGGGGTTTTAATTTTGTGATTCATACACCAGAGTTGAAGTATTCATTAAAACAATTTTTCCCCTGCTCTAGCCTATGTGACCATACGCATATTGCTGACCCTGTCTTTTTTCATTTATACCTAAGTGGTAAATTTACCTCCTTGCCTGGGTGGGCAAAGAGTTATTTAGATCACTGAGCACGTCTGACTTTGTTTGCTCAAATGTCTGACTGAATCAATTGGTTATCTTGGTGTTTTTATACATACCCAGAGTCTGAGTGCAACTGTTAAACAGTTATTTGTTGGAGCTATAAAAGTAGTTCAGTATCATCTATATTTTCCTTTTGTGTGTGCGTGTGTGTGTGTGTGTGGTTTTCCTTTAATATCTGTGCAAAATATTATTGGGGAGTGGATTTTTTAAATGTCAATTTTTGTGTTGACTCTTTTGCCTGTTATGTAGCAGTTTGTGAGGATTTTCCACTGGAGAATCTCTTGCGTTCGAAGGTTCTCTGCTCATTGTGGGCATCTCACCACATTTTTTTTTTATTAAAGTAGTTTTCCTCATTGAAAGTGCCTCATTTTCTATTAGAATGTTACTAATTTGGCACAATATATATATCTTTTTTGTGGCTGGTGAGAAATATTTATTTGGTGGTAGTGAGAAGGCACGGTCCAATCTACCAATGAGAGCTTCCACAGAGAATCATACGGTGGTAAACTGGAATGTGGTTAGGTGTCTTTATGATGGAAAAGCTATAATTTAGTCTTCACTTGGTTGCTTGATCTATATGCTAATAAACCAACACCTCCCGCCCCCCACCAAGAACTGACAGATTTCCATTAAATTAGTAAATTGACTTGTTGCCTCAGTCTCGCAGAGATGTACCAACAGAAGGTGGTGTAGTTACATTGTGAGACCTAGTTCATCAATTTGAACTCATTTTATCTGAAATGCAATAACAACTGCTAAGTTTTCCTAATGTAAAAATAGCCCAAATCAATTATTCCAGGCTATTGCTAAACCACACGAGATAACAGGATTAATAAATAAACATTTAGATAATTCAGTGGTGCTTGATAAGGAAATTCCATTGGTGTACATAAAATTAAATTGTAAAAATCACGTATATGGATCCTATTGTTTAAAATAAAATAGGTTAGGAAAAAAACCTTTGTAAAAAGATAGATTGGCCAGCGAATTTAATTTCTCTGTGGAACAATAGTTTTAATAGAACCTGTTGCCTTGTGAAACTGAATTCTCAATCTCTAATGTGCTTCTGTTAAAAATTCATTATAAAAGGTATTTAAACTGCATAGATTCACCCCCGCCCCCCGCCCCATATTCTCGTTAGCCTAAATTACTAAGACAGAATAAAGCTCTACACTTTTTGGACATTTAATAAACGTTAATTTTTTATTAATTAACAATTTTATTAACAATACAAAAATAGTCTCCAAATAGATGCAGATCTATTTTAATTGAAATCCTTTCACAATAAATAACAGAGTCCAGGAAACTTAGGGAAGGTTTATGGTGCTCCACAAGAAAGTGTGTTTAGAGTTTGGAAGGGAACATTTTACGATTTTTTTCCCTGCATCTTCCCCCTGCAGATATCAGTACTCCCAATCAACAGTGAAGGAAAAACTGGAAAAAAAAAAGGAAAGGATGCCCCCTCCTCAGTTTTCAATTTATTTTTTATTTCAGTTGGAAAATCCCCACTGAATGAGTTAAAAAAAAAAAAATTACATGTATCCTGGGAACATGCCGTTCAGGATTTTGGAATGGGAACTTCAAACGAAGTTGGTAAAGGAGTCAAATGCGTAAGTGGAAACTTTGAGGAAATTGGCAACGAGAGACTGGAAATCAGGCATTTACGTTTTACGCCACCCCCCTCGGCTTGCGCGAGGACAAAGCAGGGAGCTGGCACGGCTGTGACTCAGAATTCTCCTCTCAGGAACTGAGCCGAGAGATTCCCAGCATCTGTTTCCTCAACTATCACCCAGAGGATACTGGTGGTAAATCACAGGGAATAAAAATAGCCTTAGGAGTCCAGGTCCAAACAAACGAGACACGGTGGACATTTGAGAGTGGTGTAGAGCTGCTTCTCTCAAGATTCTTTAGCTAATTAACAAGTATATTATTATTTTTACACTAGTGACTTAAATTGCTTAAGCTGTTCTCAAAATATTGAGCAAAACCGTGACATTTTTATTGATCTGAACTATTACCTAAATTACGTAGAGTTTGATATTAAAATCTGAACCATGTAGTTATATGAAAGTTGTTCTATAATCAATAATCACAGACATTAAGGTTTTACTTCAGACACAAAAAAAACATATATTTCTGGAATTAAAAAAACCCCTGCAAGTTTCTTACCATAATGTCAATTGCCGGTAGACTGATAAGATCTCTCTGCATTTTGGCTGCAGGAAATTTTATGGTTAGAATCTTATGATTTAACACAACTTAAGATCCTTGAAGGTTATATTTCACATATAAGGAAGTATTTCTTGAGTCTGGATAGAATTGTTGTAATTTGATATTAAGTTACAGTTTCAGGTTTTCAACAAAAACAGCAGCTTTAATAGATGAGATTAGCAAGTGGTGAAAAGTTCAAAGCGTTTAATGGAATTGATCTACTAAATTAGCATTGACAATTTTTAGTGGCTATCTTAAATATACATTATTATCATGAAAGAATTAGTCCAATTAAGCCTTTACATTTGGAAGAGGCCCAGTCTGACCTTGTTCTACTCAATGGCAAAAGTGAGTGGGTCTCTGGGCTTACTTAAATTTGGTGCTAAATCAATAGGTTTGGGGGATCCTTTCACTGCTATTTGGAAAGGCAAAGAAACCCAGTGGCTCTTTATGGGGACAAATGGGTTATTAGAATGGTTATATATTTTAAATAAAAACAATGATCAAAGAATAGAACAATATAATATTCAATAAATGGATCAGAAGAATTGAAAGAGTTGGGTTTTTTTCTTACCACAACCCTATACTACTGTGTGTACTGAATACATTAGGTATGAAGGTCATGCATTTTGAAACTGAAATAATTATATTGCATTTAATATTAGGTTTTCTTTAGAACATTCTGAATTACTAAACAACCAGCTAATTTTTGAAAAATAGAAACCTATGGAAATAAATGTGAAGAAATAAGTATGGAATTTTCCAGAAATCTGCTTCCTACACATCCACACTATATTTTATATTCTGTTGATACAGACTTCTATGATGCCTTGAACATAACGTCATGAAAGTAGACTTGAGTTTTGCATTTTCAGCTTAATTGCGCACAGTTTCTGGTGATGGCCGATTAATCACATACATCATGAAGTTATGGGGTCCCAGCTCTGGATGAGGCTTGCTTGAGAGAGGCCAGCTCCTCCATTCACAGAGGCTCCTTTGTAACCATCGTCACTGGAGCTGAGGAGCTAGGTCTTCTGTGAAAGCACTCAGTAAAATGTATTTTAGTTTTGCTGTTGTTGCTGTTGTTATAATTATCTATTACAATATTTAATGGTCCATTTCCCCAATCTAGTCTTCTGACTCAGCCATTTTCGGACATTTCTAGTAGAAAATGTGTAAGATATCTTCAGAATTTGTGCATTGTAACTCATATACTCCCAGCTTTTTCTTCCATAAATTGAATAATCCGGTTCTATAAACTGAATAATCCCATTCGCATTTATTAGCCCCTGAGTATTTCTAAGTTCTTCCCTGAATGGTCAGCAAATTATTCATATACACCTTTAAATATAGAGCTTCAAGTGGGAGCTTAGTGCTTTATTGGGGTATCCTGAGGAAGATGGGAGAATGATCTCATTCATTCTTAAGGGTTTATTGAGAGGCTCCTCTTGCCAGACTCTCCTAGGTGCTGGGAATACAGCAAGAAAAAAACCTTGAGGGAGAGAGAGACTTGCCAACAAATAATGGCAATACAACGTGGTAAGTGCTAATATGAGTGTGTACAACGTGCATTTGTATGCCATAGGCCTAATTCCGTATTTATTGTCACAACAGTATTTTAAACTGCTTTTGCAATGCCTTTTGGTAGTCAAATTTCTATCCAAATAATTTCTACTTCTTTATTTCCCACAATCCAGGTGTACTTGGAGTAAATTTACCATTCTAAGTTTAATTCTGAATTTTGTTTCTGGATATTTGTACAATTTCGTTTTAAATTGTTATTTTACCTTCTGAATACCTTTTTGGCATCTCTGTCTGTTGTTAAGTTTGATATTACAAAACACTGTTTGTGGCCTCCTAAATTTGAATGCTTCAGTTGTTGCCCCCCAGCCAGACTGTAGTTAGCTAATGGTCATATTTTCCCAGCACGTCTTATAGGACAGGATCTAAAGCCTTCCTAAAGTCAAGCTAGGTTTCCTCAATTTATTTTCTGTGACCTGCCAGGCCTGCCTCTTTGCTATGTAAGAAGATGATGGTATGTTACCAAGACAGAACAAGTTCTTTGTGAAGTCACGTTGGTTATTCATGGTTGTATAATTGCAAACACCCTCAAGAGTTCTGGTTATTTTGGTCTTTTTTTTTTTTTTTTTTCAGTCTTTAGGTGTCTACTCATTTCTCTGAACCTTAAACCAAGATAAAGACGATAATTTTATCTATCATTCAGATGGAAAAAATCAGAGCCATGGCTGTCAGAAAAGTGGGCAAGTCCTGCATCCTGGTCACAATCTATCACGTGTCAGCATTAGCTCCTTCGTAGTCCAGTACTAATCGTGGCGTGATGTAAACTTTTTCTTCTCTTCTTCTCCCCAAAGCCCCCCCGTACATGGTTGTATATTCTAGTTGTAGCACCTTCTAGTTCTGCTATGTGCGATGCCGCCTCAGCGTGGCTTGGTGAGTGGCGCTAGGTCTGTGCTCAGGATCCAAACTAGTGAAACCCGGGGTCACTGAAGCAGAGTGCACGAATTTAACCACTTGGCCATGGGGCGGGCCCCAAAGCAAACTTGTATTTGGTTGCCATGGGCAAGTTTTCCCCATTTATCGATGTATAATGTACCATTCAGTTTCATTGTAGTAAAATAGGAGAGAAAGCAAAATGATAAAAACAGAAACAAAAACACCTGTAATCCCCCTACGTAGAGATTAACATTGTTTACATTTTGGTACCCACATTTCTCAGGTGTATGTGTGTGCCTGTGTGTGTAAAATGTGTATATTAAACATACATATTATTTTGCAACTTGTATTTATGTAGAATAATAATAAACTCCACATAGTGTATTATTCTAAGGTAATACACCTCATATAACCAAACAAATTCAATTTTTCATTGTTGAATCTCAATTGTGTTTTTTTAGTGTGTAATAACACTTCCCTAATTCCCTTAGTAAAAATAAAACCTCTCCATGATACGTCCCTCTCTAGTGGCATTATCTCTGTTTTAAGTAGATTCTTTATTTTCTTAATAACTGTGGTGTCTGAGAGTAGGATCTGTCCATGATTTACCCATATATCCCTTAAATTTTAGCTGCATAATAAATATTTGTTGAATAAATGAATTTTAGTAATGGGAGTTGAAATCCTGAACCTTTGTGTTGTTTTGTTTTGTTTTGTTTGCTGAGGAAGATTCACCCTGAACAAACATCTGTGCCAATCTTCCTCTGTTTGGTAGGTGGGTCACTGCCACAGCATGGCTGCCAGTGAGTGGTATAGATCTACGCCTGGGAACTGAACCCAGGCTGCTGAAGTGGAGCACACGGCACTTAACCACTCCGCCACGGGGCTGGCCCCTGAACCTTTGTTTGTTTGTTTTTTTTAATTGCTTTTTGTCCCCAAATCCCTCCGGTACATAGTTGTATATTTTAGTTGTGGGTCCCTCTAGTTGTAGCACGTGGGATGCCGCCTCAGCATGGCTCAATGAGTGGTGCCATGTCCGGGCCCAGAATTTGAACTGGCGAAACCCTGGGTTGCCCGGAGCGGAGGGCGCGAACTTAACCACTTGGCCACAGGGCAGGCCCTGTGTTTTGAGCTTAGTTCTTCCTCTGATTTTAGCTGGTAACTCAGTTTATCCAGTGACAGAAGGAGAATAAGGCAATTTCTGTCTTATCTGGTATGAAGTATGCTGCAGAAGGTAACGTACCACATGACGGAAAACTATTTGTTAATATTAACCTTTCTGGATGAAGCTGTCTCTGATGTGCTACAAACTTTATTACTCTTTTAGCAAGTGAAACATGTTAGTGTAAAATATTTAGAAAATACAAAAAAGGAAAAAAAACAACCTATAATTCTACTGCCTAGAAATAAACATTATCACTCTGATGTATGTCCTTCCAACCTTTCTTTGTATAGTCCTATGCATGTGAAGTATGATTTTCACTTAGATTTTTATCGAAATGAGATCATAACAAATTACTATCTATAGCTGCTTTTTATCATTAATATACATGTTTACATGTCAGATTTATGCCTAATAATCAATGCTGATGGTAGTATAGTATTCCACTATGGTTATATGCCATAACTTATTTAATCTATCCTCCCCTTATTGGATATTTAAGTTGTTATCTACTTTATACATTATGCATTACAAACAACATTGTAATGAATGGTCCACACGTCTTTGGTCCATACATCTTTGACAAGTACTTCAGGGAAAGGTTTTAAATATTCTCTTTTAAACTACCAAAAATTGGGTAAGTTTATAGTCTCTTTTCCTTCCATCCCAAAATTAAAACAAAATACACCTTATTTGAATTTCATCAATATATGAGATGGCCTAAGATTAAAAAAATACTATTAATCCAGGGCATGTTACCCTGATTGATGACAATGGAATTACTTTCTGTGTCAGATTAATTCTAGAAGACTTGTTTGGCCTCATTTGGTCTTTTGTGGCATGAAAAGTGGGCTCCTTTCTTAGATTTAGTCATATAAATGGAAGAACTAAGAATCTAAATGTTCATATATCCTGGAAGAAGTTGATACTTAGCTAAATCTTTGTGTAGTTTCATAAAACTATAGATTTTTAGGGAGATTGGTTTCTGTGATTGACTCTATTCCTAGTTTCCATTTTTGTAAGTAGAGATAGTATTAATTACTTTTATAGAGCAGTGAGAGTAACAGCTAATGATAACAACAGCAAAGTCACCTTAAATGGCTATGAAAATGTGGGCAGTATTTTTTTTTTTTTTTTTTTGCTGAAAAAGACTGGCCCCAAGCTAACAGACATGCCCATCCTCCCCCACTTTATATGTGGGACACCTGCCACAGCATGGCCTGATAAGCGGTGCGTATGTCCACACCTGGGATACGAACCAGTGAGCCCTGGGCCGTGGAAGCAGAAGGGGCAAACTCAACCACTGTGCCACTGGGCAGGCCCCAGTATTTCTTCAATTAGAAAATATGATGCAAATTGCATCCATACCTGTGGGAGTCTATTGTTATTCTTAATAAAAGTGTTTGTATTTGCCTCAGCTGTTGCTTTAATGCTGAGCAATGTTCTTAGCTAAGTTTACTAGATCAAAACATTTGCTAGATCAAAATATTTGTAAGGAGGAGGATGGCAAAGTGGAGTGAGCACCTGGTGTGCAGGAGGAAGACTAGGAATTCCAGCACTTCCTGTGTGGTCATAGAGGGTAAGTCACATAACCTCCTTGACCTTAACTTCTTAATGTATATTTTTAAAAAATCTCGGGGCCAGCCCAGTGGCCGAGTGATTAAGTTCATGTGGGCCGCTTCAGCGGCCCAGGGTTTCGCTGGTTCAGATTCTGGGCGCAAATATGGCACCACTTGGCAAGCCATGCTCTGGCAGGCGTCCCACTTATAAAGTAGAGGAAGATGGGCATGGATGTTAGCTCAGGGCCAGTCTTCCTTAGCAAAAAGAGGGAGATTGGCAGCAGTTAGCTCAGGGCTAATCTTCCTAAAAAACAAACAAAAAAAAAGATCTAATATTTATCAAGTGTTTACTAAGTGATAGGTTCTTTTTAAGTGATCCCTCTCAAATATATACTTATTTTATTTAATCCCCACAAAACTAATGAGGTCAATGTCATTACCGTCCTAGTTTATAGATGATCATACAGAGCTATAGAAGATGCTCTACTTGATCAATTCCTCAATCGAAAGTGGTAGAGCCAGGATTTGAACCCTAACCATCTAATTCCAGATTGTAAGCTCTTAATTACAACACTGTGTTGCCTGTCTCTTTTTTAAAAAGAAGGATAAGATTGTATGATCTTCAGAGTCCATTCTCTCGGTAACTCATGTGAAACTCTAGGTATCTCTGTGAAAAGTGAAAAACGAACTGGCCTCCCGATAACTTATATACAACCCCAAACATCTGGATAATTGCCTTTGTAAACTTTTTAACCCAGATAGCTTATATTTTGTGTCCCTAGCCTCTAGGTTTTGACACGATTCAGGTCTAGGTGAAGAAATCAGAAACGACAGGAGATGTCCACCTGGAAGTATCACAGTTAAACCTCTTGAAAGAAAATTATACCTATGACTAGGTAAGAACTTCGAAAATCAGGATCATGGCATTTACCCATTTTCATGACATCTATCATACTAGACTTTAAAAGAGCTTTAGCCAACTGGTGTAGAGGAAAAACTGAAGTAACATTATGCATTTTGGGAATAGATGAGAAAAGCAAAAGTTGCTACTATTTTTGCTTAAAATAAATCACTGTTATTTGAGATTGTGGGATTTTACAACTGGGAACTAGAGAATAAAGAGAGATCGTTATTCTTATTTTAAATAAATCAATGTTGTTAATCGAGATCTGGTCCTATTAAAAAGCTGAGGGAAATAGGAGATTACTCTTTAGTTTTGTCAAGTAACACCGAGTAATATTAAAGTTTGGTTGATTAGAGAATTTTCCCCCAAATAACCTGCCAAGAGAAAGTGGCCAGGGTGTGATGTCTTAGAACTAAAAAAATTAGGAAATTGACAAAATTTCATCATGATTTTAGTTACTTAGTAAAGTCATTGTGTTAGCAGAAATAAATCTACAAACACGTCCTGGATTTTCACATAGCCATTTGGAATATTAAGGTATAAATGGTGAGTCTGGTTGGCCAGGACTTATATTCTCCAACAGTTGAAAAGTTGTGTCATTGTTGGCATTATCTGTCACAGTCTACACAAAAGAATGATCTGATTCAAAGCAGATGCCAGAGAGGAAAGAGGTAGGAGGCAAGAAGGGACGAAAAGAACCATGGTTAACCAATGACGTCTGGAGGAAGGTGAAATATATCTGAGCCTGAGGCCAAAGAGTGGAGGTCAATTCAGCTCTTACAAAAAGGCGTGGTGGGATCTTTGGGACCCGGAAGAGCAGACGGGGCCTCTGCTTTATAGGTCTCATTGGGAAGACGTTCGTGTAGAAAGTGGTACGGACTCGAATTTATCTACCTTAGAAGGAGGCTACGTGAATGTTGCTTGAGTCAGCAAACGGATGGCTCCAGAGAGCCAGGGAGAAGGAGGATGAATTGTGGTGCAGAGGAAGAGCAACAGATGGCAAATGGGTTGGCTGACTCTAAGGCCGGTGCTGCCACTCGCTGGCTGTGTCACCTGGGCAAGTCTCTTGCTTGATCTGTGCTCAGTTTCCTCTTACATAAAACAAAGAGTTTAATATTGGATCTTGAAACCGTGATCTCTGGGTAGTTCCCAAACTTGGGGCATCCTGGTCTCAGATAGCCAGGGCCCCAGGACTGGGAGTCTTGTTTGCTCTAGATGACCACAGCCACAGTAGCTGAGGGAAGCTTTGTCCTGAGACTTATGCTTTATGTCACTGTGATGCTCAAAGGGGTGCCTATTGACATTAACATTGAGTTTTTTAAAAGTTTATTTTGATAATGTTGGTTCACTTTATTCTTTCTTAAATTCTTATCCTGGTCTTGTGTATGTACAAGCACACATATTCCCTGTGAACCTACTCGTGTTTGGAACTTCAGTAGAAAGAAATGCTATCACTTAAAGTCTGAGCTTGGTAGGGCATTCTGATAAAAGGAGTTACTTTTGTTCTTGATCTGACTCTAGAAATATCAAGAAACTGGGAAAGTTGTTCCGACATAATCATTAGCAAACCAACGATAAGTAAACTTCTTAGTATTTGGTTTCACGAAATATGATTCTTAGCCACTTGCCTTTATCCTTTACCTTTTCACCATTAAAATTAAGGTATTTGCAATCCTCAGAAACTAATATCCTTTGTATAACGAAATGATAAATTATTCAAAATTTATTTAAATTTTATCTAAATTTATTTAATTTTAAAACAAACCATGCTAGTGTAATATCTAACAATACTATTGAAGAATGCTTCCTTATTTGAGGAATTTGGAAAACAAATAAGCAAATGGTTGGAAAGCATGTGTTCCTTTACTTATGTAAAAATAGTTGATTAATCATTTATTTTTGAAATGCTATGGATTCAGAAACATTTCCCATGAAAATTCTGGCTTTGCCTGCAGATTCTCCTTGATCCAACTCTGCGTATAGAGGAATGGCCAGAATCTTGTTCAGACTCCTCAGTGTTCCCCAAATGTATTGATTTTATCATCAGTTGATTGGGTCATTAACGCCTACGGATTCATTCCAACCACTAATCAGGAATATGTGTATCGCAGGTCACTCCCTAGAGGTACCTGTTGCTCAATTCTTATCAACTCATCAGTTTAAAGCAGGAGTTGGCAAACCTTTTCTACAAAGGGCCAGAGAGAAAATCTTTTTGGCTTTCCCAGTCTCTGTTGCACCCATTTAAGTCCGCTGTTGTGTACTGCAAAAGCAGCCATAGAAAATATAGAAAAAATGAGTGTGGCTATGTTCCAATAAAACTTTATTGATGGAGACCGAAATTTGAATTTCACATAATTTTCATGTGTTGCAAACATTGTTCTTCTTTTGATTTGTTCTTTTGACCATTAAAAAAAAGAAAAACTTTTCTTACCTTGTGGGCCGTGTAAAAACAGGCAGTGAAGTAGAGTTGGCCTTCAGGCTGTAATTTGCTGAACCCTGGCTTAGAAAACTGAAGTTATGAAGAAATGTTTGAAAGACACAACTGATAATTTGTGGCTGACAGTGTTCTAAGTTCTAGCCAGTGGAATGTGAGCAGAAGTGATGTGTTGTGGCTTCCAGGCCTGGCCGGTAAAAAACTCCCTTGCGTGGTCCTCTATGTTCTTTTCCCATATGGTGCACATGGCGGGGCCTCAAGGTGGAGGGAGCCTGGTTCTCATTTTGGCTTTACACGAGTAAGAAATAAACTTCTATTCCAAAATTTCCCCAACCCAGTGTTAAGCCACTTCGATTTTCAGAGTTTTCTATTTCAGCCGGTAGTGTTATCTTAACTAGTATGTCATTAGTTCTTCCAGATGTTTTTCGTTTGATTCTTTTAGTAAATTGGATTCTCAAAGATTGCATGCTTGGATGAACTTTTTTTGTCTCCTCCTCTCCTCTTCATTTCCTCCTTCTCCCATTTAACTGGCAGATGATAGATTGGGTTAGTTTCCGTGTTTTGACCGATTATAGTTTGGTGGCCATTAGTTTTCACTGAGAAATGTTACAAGAAACAAGACAGATTGCTTTTACCACAGAGATATTGATGAGGGAACTGTCCCCAATATGACGCCCACCTGAGGAATCCTTTTGGAACTCAGGGCCAGGAAAAGCTTATCTTTCCCTGAGGAACTTGTATGTTTTCATATTAACAAAGAGAATATCATTGAATGTGCATGATTGTATTCCCTTTTCCCTTTTCCCTCTGGTTGCCAAGAAGCTCAGAGCCAAATTTTTGGCTCAACATTAATAATTTTGTAAGACCCTCTGGCCTACATAGCTGCATTCTCAGTTTCCTCTTGGTCTTGACCTTCTATTCTGCCCTGTGTTTTCCTTGCTCTTGATTATTTTGTTATAGTTTTCAATTTTATTGCTTGTTTTCTTGTAAGCTTCCTCAGATCCTTTGTGGAACAAGGTGGAGTAAATAAAAAATGGCTTCAGCTTATTAATAGACTACACCAAAAGCATTCCTTAATCACCAATTTAGTAGTCTGGGAAGTAGGACTTCAAATTTATTTTTCAGGCTCTCTCTTTAGTCATTGTGTCTCATGATTTGGTGAAGGGATGGTTTTGCAATTATGAAAGCCAAAGGCTTTCATTCTCCTTTCTACTTTAAAAGAAATAGAATGTTATTTCACCAAAAGTCCCTATTCTTTGCCATCTTAGAAAATGTAGAAAAGTCATAGATCAATTTGACTGACAGGTGATAGACTGGGAAAAGATATTTGCAAAGTTGAAAAGCAACAAAGAATTTATATAAAGAATATACAATCACCTACTGCAGATCAACATGAAAAAGATAAGAAAGCCAACAGAAAAATAGTCAAAAGGTATGAACAGATGATTTTCACAGGGGTTTACTACAAAATCTAACAAATATAGGTATGACCAGATGCTGAAACTTATCAATAATCAGAGAACAGCAAATTTAAACAAGTTATCACTTCATACTCATTCAACTGGCAAAAATTAAAAAGTGGATAATAAGCAGTCTTGGCAAGGATGTGGGCCATGGGAACCCCTGTGTACTATTGGTGGGAGTCTGGACTGTACAGCCATTTTGGAAAGCAATCTGTCAGTATCTAGTTGACGTTTGTAAATGTCTTAGGATCCCTCGTAGGTATATATTCCTGATAAATTCTTCCGTAACTCCAGTAGGGGATACAAAAAAAGTTCATCACAGTCTTGTTTGGGGCAGCAGGGTGTTTGAGGCATCCTTTGTGTCTGTCACAATGGGAGTGAATGAATAAAATGTGGTGGATGCATATTTTACAGGAGTTGGGAGCAATCTAGGTTTACAGTAACATCATTTTAAAAAACAATGTTCAGTGAAAAATGTATGAGAGTGATATCTTTAGCACAATACCACTTACATAAATGTAAAACAGCCACAAAGAAAATATACAACATAATTTAAAAGCGTTGAGACAAATGAAGTTAGTGTATCAAACCCGTTGGAGTTTGTATATTTGGAGTGAGAGGAGTGGGAAGGACAGGCGATCATCTGGCATGAACTCAACTCTGTACTGAAGTTGAAGACAGAAGCGTACGTCATCCTAGTAGGAAGTGGCATTGAGATGTTGCCTACATGTCCTAAGATATCCCAGTCTAATATGAGAATGCACAGGTGGTGGCAGCACAGAATATAAGGGTGTGTTCAGACTCACCTGGCTTTGATCTCAGCAACAGTTTGAATTTACCAGTGTTTTGTAGCAGCTTAAACATAAAAACTTTGTAAAAATCTCTGTCTCAGTAAAGGGAGCATCTCTGATTTTATTCATTCACAGCTTGGTGTGGTGGTTGAGAGCATGAACTCTGGGGCCAACTCTTGGCTCTGCCATGACTTACTGTTTGACCTTGGGTGAGTTCCTGAATCTGATGTGCCTCAGTTTTCTTATCTGAAAGGTGGGGATAATAGTGGTTCTTACTTCATAGGGTTGTTGTGAGGATTAAACAAGTTGATATTGCAAAGCATCTAGAATGGTGCTTGGTACACAGTAAGCCTTATATAAGTATTTATTAAATAAATAAAGCCATTTAACCAATATTGAAGTACCTAAAATGGGCAAGCACTATGCTAGGTTGTGGGAATACATCTCAGAAAAGACAACCTTTACTCTGGTTCTCATCCTGCCCTGGGTCTGGGTTCCACGATTGGAGTCCTTTCTTCATGGCTTGTCCGCAAGCTCCATCTATTGCTATCCATGGGTCCTTGTTTTCTTCTCCCATGCTTGAGTCTGTCTTTGTTCTCTGACTAATATCCTAGTTACTGAAAGTTTGGGGACTTGGGCAGGCGTACTGGTGTTTGGGGCCCCACTCCAGGCTACTAGACTCTCCTTGTGTTAGTGCAAACTTGGCATCTGCTCTTCCCAGGCTCCTGGCTCCTCTGATAGTCCGTCTGGTTGTCCACTCGTCTCTTCTTATTGTTGGGCGCTGCCAGAGCACCTCAGCAGGTCTGTCCAAAGATTCTGTCTTTGCTAGTCTTTCCCTTTACAGTCAGTGGTCCTTTCCAGAAGTTCAAGCCAGAAACCTAGACTCATCTTTAATTTCTCCCTCTTTCCCCACCTAATTTAATCTGCCAGCAAGTCTTGTTAATTCTGCCCTCAAAATGTCCCGTGAGTCCACCCAGTTCTGTTGATCTCTGCTGTCATCCCCTAGGTCCAACTTACCACTTGTGCCTAGACCTCTGCAGTAGCTTCCGAGCTGGTTTCCCTGCTGTCATGCTTGCCTCCCACATTTTATTTGCTACATGGCACCCAGAAGGGTCTTTTAAAAATGCAGATTGGATTATGTCTGATCTCTGCTCAAACCCTTCAGTGACCTCCCATTGCACTGAGAATTACTGCCACTAAACTGTGATTTAATTGATAGGAGCAAGTTTTAAAATCGCTGTTTTCTAACCCTTGGGTCAACCCTGGAGCTTTTTGCTGTGAGATTTTCAAAATTAAAAAGAGCACAATTGCAATATTTAATTGTTTAATTTTCTTTTCTATTACTGGACATTTTGCTGCTAAAATTAGTTGGCGTGGGCAGGGGGAAGGGTTGGGGCATAACTTTTAGCAGCTTTGGCTCTGAGAGGCTGGCTTCTACAGTCTTGAAGCAGGTGAGCACCCCTCCCCAAACTCCAAGTCTTCTGTTTTGGGGAGAATAGTTTGTATTCCTTTTTTCTTTTTAATTGAGGTATAACTGACAAAAAGCATTCTATTAGTTTCAGGTGTACAATGTAATGATTTGATATTTGTATATATTATTAGAGTTTGTATTTTTTCTTCCTTAGAACCACGGCCCTGAGAAAGTCTCTTCTAGTTCTCATGAGGACCAGGATCAAGGACCAGCCCTGGGTCAAAAACATAGGATGTGGGTGACCAAGCGGAGGGGTACTGAGAAGTCAAGACAGAGTCACCAGACGGTGTCTGAACCAAGGAGAGCTGCAGCTGGGAATGAGGCAGATGGAGGGGGGCGGAAGGTGATGCAGAGTTGAAGCGGCTTGGGCAATACTTGAAGCGAGGGCGTGAAGCACTGAGGTGGGCCAGCATGGCTTGGGGAAGAACAGTGGTGGTCTTAAAAGCCTGAGAGGATGTGCCGGAGCCCTTTCCTCAAGTCACTGACTAACTTCTTTTTGCTGACCGAGTTTCTTTTTCTGGTTGCCCAGAGATGGTTGCTGGAAGAGGGGCCTTAAAAATGGGGACAGTAGAAGGGCTAAAGCAGGCGTGAACAAACTTGTAAATACATCTGTCCGTTCCTTTTCCACTGAAATGGTTAGTAGTTATCTACTCTCAGATAATGTGCTACACATTGAAAAATAAAGATGAGTCAGGGGCGGGCCCCGTGGCCGAGTGGTTAAGTTCGTGCGCTCCGCTGCGGCGGCCCAGGGTTTCGCCGATTCGGATCCTGGGTGCGGACATGGCACCGCTCGTCGGGCCGCGTTGAAGCTGAGTCCCCCATGCCACAACTAGAAGAACCCACGACTAAGATGTACAAGTATGTACTGGGGGGGATTTGAGGAGATAAAGCAGAAAAAAAAAATTGGCAACAGTTGTTAGCTCAGGTGCCAATCTTTAAAAAAAAATAAATAAATAAAGATGAGTCATACAAGATTCCTTCCTCCCAGGAATTCACTTTCTTTTATTTGAGTAGCAACAGTGTGACAGTGTTGTGCTGCAGTAGAGGTCCACTCCAGGGAGCATAGGGGGCAAGCAGTGTCAAGGAAGGATTCGCATGGAAGTTAAGCTACGGGCTCAATGCAGAACAGTGGTATCAGTGGGCAAGGATACGTTCAAACAGTCCTGAAAGGACAGCTTCAGGCACGTGGGGATCTGATGTGTCTGTGTATGATTAAATCCATGATACAGCATCATGGAGTTTTGCTGGAGACCCAGTCTCAGGAAAAGCCCCAAAGAAGTAATTAGTGGTATTTCAAAAGGTGTCTAACTGACAAACACGTGGAAAAATCTGGCTTCATATCTCTAAGTAACAGTAACGGTTTGCTATGACATCAGAGAAAGACTGTTGGCTATGGTTTGGTATACTGGTCAGAATAGGCTAGTTGTGCCTGCAATAAAAATAACAGCAAATATCAGTGGCTAAAACAAGGAAGGTTCGTTTCTTACTCACCCTTCATGTCCAATGTGGATTGATGTATAGGTGGGTAGGGAATTCTGCTACATGTAATTATCTCCCAGAGAGATGGCAATTTCACTATCTTAAGATGTGACCTTCCAGTATGTCCTCAGGGCTCATCAAAGCAGGGGAGGAGAAGCATGGAGTCAAGAACTGCCAATTGATGCTTTTGCCTGGAAGTGAAGTACTCACTTCTGCCCTCATTTCGTTGGTCAGAAATAATTACATGGCCGTGTCTAAGTTCAAGGGGATGGGAGAGTTATAATTTTTGTGCTCCCCAAAGCAGAGAACAGCTGAATATTGGGGAATGTCACTAACGTCTACTAAAGCCAGTCTCTTTAGGCCATCCATGTGTACTGGAAATAAAAGAGTTGTGCTTTTCACACATGAAGAAAAAAATGACTTCATTACTACTGGTTATTATTCCTTTTATATTTAAAAATATGTGGCATTGTTTCCAGTCAGATTTTTATTTAAAAGTAGTAGCAAGATCAGTCTTCATCAATATTAAAACTATTATTTTAAAGCTTTGACATTAGACTACCAAGGCTATTCCTTGAGGCAGCATGAATATGGATTCCAAATACCAACCAGTATGATGACTGTATGACAAAAATAATCATAATAGGTAAATGTGCCCCTGCTGAAAGTCTAGGGCTTGCAGGAGCGCCTTCTGTATGGAAGCTGCCCCCGGTGAGCTGGTTTACTGTGCGAGGCAGCAGTGCAGACGCAGGCACAGCGCCACGTTTTGAACACAAGGTGTATTTGCTGTTTTTTGTTTTAATTGCCTTCAAAAATCTCTCACACACTACCACCCCCTTCCTCCTCTGTGCTCAGGAAATATGGGAAAGATTTGAGGAGGAGAAAGGGTGGAACCTATGGGGAGGAAAAATGGGATGGATATAGTGGGATTGAAAAAATGCTCTGAGAAATAGGGGTCTGCCCTATGCCTTCCTTCTCTCTGTCTTGGTTGACACTTCAAGCGGTAAGGAAACCATATTTCCCTCCTTAGCTGTGCCCTCTGGAGACTAGTCTGTCCACTAGAACTTTCTCTGTCTGTGCTGGTGACTATGGTGGCCACTAGGCACAGATGGCTTCTGAGCACTTGAAGGGTGGTGAGTACAACTGAGGAATGGAATTTTAAATTTTATCAAATTTAACAAATTTAAATAGCCACATGGGTCTAGGTGGTAGGAGGGAGGGAGGTTGTTTTTGTTCCCGCTTTCTTGCTGTAGGTTTTTCTGCACATCACAATTATTTTATCTCCCACACAAGGTGTTGTTAAGGATGGGTTAGGCCAGTTTGAGTGAGGGATAAGGGGGAAACGTAGCAGAGACGGGAGTCTGCCGCAATGCCTCCCTCCCTCAGCCCAGGCTCCCGTCATGAACAGTGGGGTCCAGGGGACCAAATGATGCCCAGAGACTTTGCAGACATAAAAATGGAGGACTATGACATAGATCTCAGACTTGGTCTTTTTCTAAGGGAAGGCTATGGCTTTGGGTATGGGGAAAAAAGAAAGAGGCAAATGAACCTAGTGTGGTAACCTTTTCATGTAGCATCACGTTTATTTCTTTGTAATATATTTGGGTATAAAATCTTTATTGTGCTCGAAATTCTGATTAAAAATGCAATGAACTTTCGTTTACACATTTGCAGCCTTTCATTCCTCAGATCATTCTTTGGTAAGAAATGATTTTTTTTGATGGTAGTTGTTTAATGAAGGACATGGGCAATTATTGAAAGAAAACTAAGTCATTAAACATTCATCCGGGGACCCCTGTGTGCTGGTGTGCTAATAATAATAATGGCACTTTGCAACACTATTTATTTTTTAGAAAAATGGCTTCTTAGCTTTGAAGTCCCCATGAGTGTATGTCCTGGAAGCCCATATACTATATATGTTCCTACTTTGGTCTACTGTTCATTTTGGAAAACATTGACTTTTATTACACAATAGTAAAAATTAGTGCTCACATTGAACAATTTATGAACCGAAGTGCCTCAGACCTCGCATCCCCGACCAACATCCTTAAGCAGAGGCCAGTCCAGGGTGCGTTGGCAAGATGCTTGGATTTTCTTCTTGGGACTTAATGTGAAGGCAAGAGAGGGAAGAGAGGTAGGAAAGCAAGAATGACTCCAAGATAATTTGATTTAAAAAAGACAGAAATTCTTACTTTCTGAATTAAAACTATAATTCACCTTCAATAAACTTAGCGCAAAGGAAGTTCTTTTCAAAACATAATACCCAACGACATCCCATTTTTTTCCTACCAGAGCATATGTATAAACAGGAAAAATTTTTTTCAGTGGAAGGTTAATTGTTGACACCACCATATTTACACCCAAGTGCAAGACCATTCCTGGTTCCACCTTCCGCAACATCCAGAGCCTACCTTTATTTTACTCTGACATTGTCCCAGCATAAGATTCCCATATGCTAATTACTTCTCCAGATCCTACCCATGCTTCTGATGCTATAAGACAAGGGTTGAAGGTTTAGTTTTTGAGTTCAGAATAATTGGGTAATTGGCATCATCCTGTGACAAGTTTCCCCTTTTCCTGAGGTCTTTTGACTAATGGCCCTATTGTTATTGTTGGAGTGGCTCAAGCCCCATAGAGTCATGACGCAAAACTTGATCTTTGGTAAAAATGCCTTACACGTTTATTCCCTCCAGGAAACCAAAGGGCAACAAAGCCACATTCCAGGTTGAGAACCTGGCCTTTTGCACCATGACCTAACCTGCTCCAGGTGAAAAATATTAGGTCAAAAATAGTTCCATAAGAAAACTTTTATTCTGGTTCTTGCTGTGGTTCTCAGTCCTAGCTGCACATTAAAATCACCTGGGGGTCTTACAAAACCACCATCTGGGCACCCCATTAAACTTGTTAACAAGACTGATTCCTGGGGCCCCATCACATGCCTACTAAATTTAGATTCTCCAGGGGACCCTGGGTAAACAAGACTCCCAGACGATCAGAAAAATTTGGTCAACCTGATTTAGGGTATTGATCATGGGAAAGAGCACTTCATATCACATTTTTGAAGTGAATTGAGTGGTCCTAACGACATTTCTAATGCCAGTGTCTTATTTGCCTTCTTTTACTTACTCACATATGAATACTATCAAGGAAGAGATACTTAACAGAAGAGAAGATTTAGCTTTTTTTTTTTTTTGTGGGGAGGATTGGCCCTAAGCTAACATCTGCTATCAATCCTCCTCTTTTTGCCAAGGAAGATTGGCCCTGAGCTAACATTTGTTCCCACCTTCCTCTATTTTTATATGTGGGATGCCTGCCACAGCATGGCTTGATAAGTGGTCCGTGCCCAGTATCTGAACCAGCAAACCTCAGGCCACCAAAGTGGAGGGCACATCGTACTTAACTGCTCTGCCACTGGGCTAGCCTCTGAGAAGATTTACCATTTTTATCTCCAATCAAACCAAGTTTCTGATCCTAGGGTGTGATTTCATGTCTTAAAAACAAAATTTCCATTTTCATCTGGCAGCTTTCAGCAGCACCAGACAGTCGGTGTGCTGTAGCTCAGAGTCCAGCAGAGGGGCCCTCATCCTCTGCTTGTTTTGAGAGGGAACTTAGCAGTAATGGAGGAGCATCTTGGGTTCTTCTTGTACTGCGAGACCAACTTGTCATTCTGGCTCCCAGTGAAATGGCAGGAGATCCACTAGTTTATCCGTTCTTCTATTCAACAGGCACTGTTTGAATATCTACCATATATCAGGCTCTGTGTTAGGTGCTAGGGATACCAAGTAAAAGAATTTGGGGTTCTTCTCCTCAAGGAACTGGTAGACTAGAGCAAGGGATCTCAGAGTGTGATCTTGGACCAGCAGTATCAGCAGCCCTGGGAACTTGTTAGAAATGCAAATTCTTGGCTCATCGCAGACCCACTGGATCAGAAACTCTGGGGTGGGGCCCATCACCCTGTGTTCTAACCAGCCTCATAGGTGATTCAGGTAAAGTTTGAGAGCCACTGGTCTCCAGGAGGCGCATCAGGTTAGCAGACAATTAGAGTACACAGGGATGGGTACGGTGGAGATGGGGAGGGGCTGGGGGCATCAGGGATGCTTCTGAGAGAAGGCAATGTTTGAACTCTCTGCAAATAGTTGGTGCCTTGTGGGGAGATGGGCTCCTGGAGAAGTCAGCAGGGACCATACAGAGGAGTCGGTATTTTATTCTGAATGCAGCCTGGAACCTTTCTGACCCCATAATCAGGTGAGTTGTATGCCGTATCATTTTTTGGCCAGAATTTCAGTGAGTGGTACTGGGCTTGAGTTCTGTGCTTCACATGCTCCCTCAGAAACAGGAATTTAGAGAAATATAGGCATCAAAAATTCCTCTTGCATTAAAAATCTAACATAGTATGTGTTAAATATTTGGTGAATGGATGAATGAAAGAATGGACAACTCTAGGGCTTGTGAAGGTAAGGAAAATGTATAATGGGAGCCCAACAGAGGAAGCACTGGTGTCTGAACGAATTGAAAAATCCTGTGATTGGGGGCCGGCCCCATGGCCGAGTGGTTAAGTTCCCGCTCTGCTGCGGTGGACCAGGGTTTTGCTGGTTCGGATCCTGGGCGCGGACATGGCACCGCTCATCCGGCCATGCTGAGGCGGCATCCCACATGCCACAACTAGAAGGAACCACAACTAAAATATACAACTATGTACTGGGGGAATTTGGGGAGAAGAAGCAGAAAGAAAAAAAAAATAGATTGGCAAGAGTTGTTAGCTCAGGTGCCAATCTTTAAAAAAAAGATTGGCAAGAGTTGTTAGCTCAGGTGCCAATCTTTAAAAAAAAAAGAAAAAAGAAAAATCCCATGATATTCAAAGATTACACAGCCTTTGGTGGTCTAATCAGAGATAATAAGTATCTCAGCCATTCCTCAGAGGAGCCGGAGTTCAGAGGCTCAGAGTCGCTGTGCAGGAGGGAAGTGGAAAGAGAAGCCACACGTGTTTTTGCAGCCCTGCCTGCTGCGTGTCCACTGCTCCTGGGTTGGCCTCCTCAGCTGCCGAGGACGGTTCCTAAGCACCGGCTTGTTCCAGGCACTGTGCACAGATTATTTTCAATACCTTCAACAATGCTGAAAAGTAGATATTGTCATCTCGTGTCTCGAAAGGAACTAAAAATCACGGGGCATTGGAGTCCGAGAAAGAAAATTCTTTCTCCAGAAATCCCTGGGAAAGACCTTGCTATTCACTCAGAATCAACCCACCATGAGGAACCTGGGTGTGAGGAGCGAAAGTGATTTGTTCCAAGTCAATATGCTGGTAACTGGAGCCGCTGGGACCCCAGACCAGGTCTGTGTAAGGGGAATTTGTCACACAGCTCTATGTGACCGGAGGGAGCCTGAGTGTTCTACCCCAGGAGATGGCCTGTTAAATGTCCGGGCCCTCCACGATGCCTCGCTCATTCTTCACTGACTCCACCAGGCACTTTCCTTTCCTGGCAAACTCAATTTCCACAGAACCTGCTTCTCTGGGACCACACACACATCTAAACTCACGCAAAAGACAAATTGTTTGTTCTCAAGTACAATGAACATTTGAATTTAACCTTTTACTGGGTTGTAGCTAACCTAGTGATTTATAGAACTTGTTTTCACTTTCTCTATCCAAACAATAAATGATTGTTTTATATTTATAGTAACATAAGGAATAATCTTCACAAATCTCAACAGGTAAATTTTTCATTTTATTGCCCCAGCATTATATGACTCTGTCTCTTCAAATGGCATGGGACTAGGCACAAAGTGGGCTAACCTCTCATGACTAAGAATTTTATAAATTGCATTTAATGGTTGGGTTTAAGTTACTGCATAAAAGTTTAAAAAACAAAAAGTATAGACATATATATGTATGTATATGTATATATACCAAAAATCTATTTTATATCACATTCTTGTACCTAGCACAGATTGTGTACCATATATTATAGATTTTTGTCAAAACTGAAAGAGAAAGGTAATAAATCACATATTAAAAAAACCCTTACCCATTTAATTCTGTGTTTCTTCTTTCTATAGTCACAATAAACAATGAAAGAGATAGATTTTGGTTAAAGAATCTATAGTTTTATTTCAAAAACTATTGGCAAAATTTTATAGAAGACATGTTTCCTAACTTCTCATTTCTGTAGTCTGGTTTCTTAAAAAAGGATGGTATAATACAAGCTCAGCAATTAATAGTCACTTTCTATCTTTTCAGTTGGATTGTAAGCTTTTTTTCCCTCCAGACAATTGTAAATACGTCTGTTTTTCTGTTTTCTTCTGTTGTAGCAAATTGTGGGGAAAATATAATGAGCCTCACGGGAGGAGGAAATCAAGAAAAATAAAACGTCCTTGAAATATGGGGGCAGTGGTTTCTTCGATGCATGGTGGAGTCTCCTGGGAGCCAAGCAAAATTTGAGAAGGTCTGCCCCCGTCTCTGATGGCTCTTGTCTTTTTTTTTCTGCTTTATCTCCCCAAATCCACCCCCCGTAAGTTGTATATCTTAGCTGCAGGTCCTTCTAGTTGTGTCACGTGGGACGCTGCCTGACGAGTGGTGCCATGTCCGCACCCAGGATCCGAACCGGCAAAACCCTGGGCCGCTGCAGTGGAGCTCGTGAACTTAACCACTCGGCCACAGGGCCGGCCTCAAGTGGTGGCTCTTGTCTTGATAAATAAACTACAAATGGACTTAGCACAGTTCAAGAGAAGAGTTTCCGCTCTTTTCTTTATCCTCCTTGCCTTCTCTTAGTTAAAATCAGCAGATAGTAACTCAGATTAAAACCCTCTATCTAGATGTAAACAACAGTGCTGATTAAACGGATCACTTTGCCGAGGGAGATGCAGCTGGGGTGCCCATTTTTCATTCAATATTCCAGCCTAGTGGAAGCAGCTTCCAGCTCCAAATATATTGAATCACCATTAACCCAGTGGAAAAATAGGAACACGAACACACATTTTCTTGTTAGATGAACATGGCGGGTTGTCTGATAATGCAAGCAATTAAATGGAAGCATTTATTTACAGTGCTCAAAGGGTCTTGACAACATCCCTTGTGTCAGAGGAACACAATTCCTTCCCCTTAGAGCAGCCCAACTGGACTCTTGAGATGTCAGTCCTCTGGAATTTGGAGACGTGTGTCAATTGGTTTGCAATAGCTGTTGATTAGTGCTCCATAAGGAATAAAAGTTCCAGGGCTTTGCAACTCAAAGTACGGCCCTGGACCAGCGGCATCTAACATAATGGGGGAGCTTGTTAAAATTGCAGATTTTTGAGTTCCACCCTTCACCTACTGACCTAGAATCTGAATTTTAAAAGATCCCCAGGTGATTTGTATGCATATTAAAGTTTTTATTTTATTGAGGTCATATTGGCTTTTAACATTGTGTAAATTTCAACTGTACGTTATTGTATTTCAGTTTCTGTATAGATTGCATCATGTTCACCACCAGTAGTCTAGTTTTTATCCGTTACCATACACATTTGCCCCTTTACCCCATTTGCTCTCCCCCAACCCCCTTTTCCTCTGGTAACCACTAATCTCCTTATCTATGTGTTTGTTTGTTTATCTTCCACATATGAGTGAAATCATACGGTATTTGTCTTTCTCTGTCTGACTTATTTTGCTTAGCATAATACCCTCAGGTACATCCATGTTGTCGCAAACGGCATGATTTTGTCTTTTTTGTGGCTGAGTAGTATTGCATTGTATATATATACCACATCTTGTTTATCCACTTATCCGTTGATGGGCCCTTGGATTACTTCCACATCTCAGCTATTTGCACATTAAAGTTTGATAAGTACTGTTCTAGCAATATTTCTTGAACTTTAACTTGGATTAAAATCTTTTGTAGGGTTTATTAAAACACAGATTGCTGGGTTCTATCCCTAGAGATTCTGATTCAGTAAGTCTGGGCTGGGGTCCGAGAATTTATGTTTCTTACATGTTCCCAGGTGATATGCTGATGCTACTGGTGCAGAGCCCACACTGAGGACCATTGCTCAAGGCAGCGCTGTCCAATAGAATTAGGATGCAAGACACTTATGTAATTTAAAACTTTCTAGTGGCCACATTTTAAAAGTAAAAAGTGAAATTATTTTTAGTATCTTTTATTTAACTCAATATATCCAAAATGTTATCATTTCACAATCTGATCAATATAAAAATTATTAATGAAATATTTTATTCTTTTTTGGTAGTGAATCTTTAAAATCGAGTGTATGTTATACTTACAGCACATCTCAATTCGGACTAGCCATGTTTCAAGCATTCAGTAGCCACATGAGGCTGGTGAGGGCTACCTGATCAGACAGTGTACTGGGGCAGTGGCTTCTAAATGTTACTTCAAGGACTGTTACTGTTTGTGGAACTTTCACAGACCTTGGGAAAAATGAGAAAAATAAGCGAAATTTACTCAGTTTAAATGATTCTTCCCTTTATTCTGAGATTATCTTTCTTCATTTTTTGCTGCTGAGATGGCCTCTCTTTAATGCAGTGATTTTCAAAGTGTGTTCCCCAGACCGGCAGCATCAGCGTTCTGTGGGAACTTGTTAGCAATGCAGATTCTTGGGCCCTGACTCAGACGGACTGAATCGGAAACTCTGGAGTGGAGCCCGGCAATCTGTATTTTAACAAGCCATTCAGGTGATTCTGATGCATGCTAAAGTTTGAGAGCCACTGCTTTAATGAAATGATGGTGATAAAATAAGTGGTAGGTTTTAATTATTTATTTTTTATAACTGTAACTGGCAAAATAAGAAATTGGCAACTTGATGCTAGTCTTTCAATTAAAACATGTAGTTTTTGTTGGTTTATGACGTCTGAAAGTCACAAAACCAATGTACAGGAGGTTAGTTAAAGAATATTTTGTGCTGCTGTGGATAAAATACAGTTTAAAAAATAGAGAGAGACCGGGAAAATGAGTGTGTATATTAGCATAAAATGAGTCCCAGAAAGTCAATGCTTGGTTCTCATTAGTAACACCTTTATGCAATTACTGCTGGAAAATGAATACACTCACTAAACAACACTTACTAAGAAAATTCACATTTCCTATGCAAAATAGTGAAAATGAGTCAGAAGAAAAATCCCATAAATATTGATGATCTCATTCTCCAGCTCCCTGGTAATTAGTCAGTATTTGGCTTTTATTGCTATGAAAGTTGTTCTACAAAAATTATAATATCTGGTCCTTACAAAATAAGGAAAACAAAAACTTTTATCAATTGTATATTTCCTTTTAGAAACATTACTAAATAAGGCATGAAGTGAGCATATTAAATTTGGTTCCTGCAGCCAACTGAGGAGTAGGAAATATTGAAATGAAGCAGAGAAGGTGAAATGTGAAATAATATAAGGAATTAAGCATGAATGATTGGACAAGTGGGACCAAAAGAAAATCTAATAGCCTAAAGAAACATGTACATGTGCTCAGGGGTGTTAGCCCAGGGGACCCATGGGACCCAGAATTTCAGACTCAGGTTCAGTTCTGTCTCCATATTTGATGTTAGCCATTGTATTCTAAGACAATTTTTCTTTTCTTTTTTTTTTTCAGGAAGATTAGCCCTGAGCTAACACGTGCCTCCAGTCCTCCTCTTTTTGCTGAGGAAGACTGGCCCTGAGCTAACATCCATGCCCATCTTCCTCTATTTTATATGTGGGACGCCTACTACGGCATGGCTTACCAAGCGTTGTGCAGGTCCACACCCAGGATCTGAACCAGCGAACCCTGGGCCACTGAAGCGGAACATGCAAACTTAACCGCTGTGCCACCGGGCCAGCGCCTCAGTTTTTCTAAACATCTATGAATTGCAATGGCAGAATATGTCAAGATTGTTGATTAAGGAACCAGTGTCCTTAAAATTTTTTAGATTCCTGAGGAAAATGGGCTTAATAAGTCCAAAGCAGCATTATTTCCCTTTTACAAGAAGTTCCTGTTAGGCTCAATCAGGAGGAAATTCAGGGATATAAAGAGAAAAGATGCGATAAAAATGACCAGTTCTATTGTTCTGTGTGAATAAATTACCTACCTCTATTTAACGCTAAAATTAGAACTCTTCTCCTTCGTAGTCTGGAGGTCTAACAGGCCGCTGGGTTTGCTGGGTGGGGCTCTCCTCCTCATTTCTGGAGCTGAAGCCGAGTGGATCGTTACTCATTTGGAGCCTATAAAACTGCACTGTCCGGTATGGTAGTCACAAGCCACATGTGGCGGTTGAGTACTTGAAATGAGGCTATTCGGGATGGACATGTGCTGTAAGTGTAAAATATGCACCCCAATTCTGAAAATTTAGTATGAAAAAGAATGTAAAACAGCTCAATAATTTAAAAAGTATTGATCAGGTGTTGAAATGAGGTTACTAGAAAGTTTAAAATTACATTTTTGGCTGATGCTGTATTACCGTTGTACAGCACTGCTATGGAGCGCTATTTCTTGAATATTATGAATGCTGTGGAGAATAAAAGACATAATTTTCTACTATGCTTTGAGTGACTATGAAAACCTTCACTGCTTAATCAGACCTATTGCTAAATAAGCAGGGATTGTGCATAAAAGTACTTCTTTCAGTTTTATCATAGAACCCTCAAGTTCTGTGACTCTCTTATAAGTGCAAAAGAGGAAACAAATAATTATTCTTGTCATTCAGGAAAAATATTTTTATTTGAAAAATTCAGATAATTAAGGCAAATGTCAAATGCTTTTAATCTTATTATGAAATAGAGCAGGATGCAAATGAATGTGTGAAAATACACACAGTTTAAAGAAAAGTTAAAAAAAATTTTAAAAAGAAAAAGAAAATGGATTGCTCTCTATCTAGCACCCAGGCTGAGAAATGGGACATTACCGTCTCCCCAAAGTCCGCTTGGTGTCCTTCTTCTCCTCTGGAATAACCATATTTCTGAACTTCATTAATCCTTTCCCTGTTTTTCTTTATAGTCAGCACTGCCTGTTTACATGTCCCTAAACATTGTATTGTTTAGTTTGGGTGGTTTTTAAATTTTATATAAATGAAAACATGCTGTACATATTCTGTGACTTGTTCTTTTAATTAATATTTATCTTTGAGATCCATTCAGGTTGGTTTGTAGCTATAGTAAATTAATTTTTATTGGTGTGCAGTATTTGATTATGAAAATATACCACAACTATTGATCTAGCCTGTTGAATGCACTGAGGTTCTTTTCCAGTTTTCATTGTAATAAATGATGCTTTACACGTCCTTCTTCCGTGTCTCCCGATGCACGTACCTAAGATTTCTCTAGAATATTTACTACTCAGGAGAGGGGATATTGGCTCATAGAGTAGATATGCATGCTTCATTTTGCTAGGTTACACCAAGCCATTTTCCAAAACTGTTGTACCAATTTACATTCTCACCAGCAGAGGATGAGCATTCTCATGGCTCCTCCATCTCATAAACAGCTGGCTTTATCACACTTAAGCCTGGCAGTTTTGGAATGGTCTTTCATGATCTTGATTTCTCTGATCTGCCATAAGGTTGAAGAGCTTTTGTTGTGTTGATGGACTATTTGTGCTTCACATTTCTATTTAGTTGTTTGTCATTCTTGCTGATTTGCAGAAGTTTTAAATATATATTTTGCATTCTGATACTACTGTGTTGCAATTATCTTCTCTCAGTTTGGGCTTGTCTTTTGACTTTTAATAATGATTTCTGATCAACAGAAGACCTTAATTTTAATGTAGTCAATATTTTCTTTTATAATTAGACTTTTAATGCCTGGTTTAAGAACTCTTTCACTACTTTAAGACCATAAAGATTGTCTGCTATATTTTCTTCTGAGAGTTTTATAGTCTTGCTTTTCGCATTTAGGTCTTTAATTTACCTGGAACTGATTTTTGTTTATTTTGTTTTTGTGTGATGTAGAAGTCTAATTAATTTTTTTCATATTGAAAACAAATTGTTCCACCACTAACATTTTTTTCCCCACTGATCTGCACTTGTACTTGTGCCATAGGTTAATGGGCAGTTGATGTGTGGGTTTGTCTGTGGACCCTCTCTGGTTCCATTGGTCTAAGGTTCTTACCCCGCTCCCTTCTTAAAAAAATCTATCACATTGTATGGCTCTTCATTAATTAAATCTTCTTTAATATCTGTCAATAAAGTTTTAAACTTTTCTCCTTAAAGGTCTTGCACATCTTTTGTTAGATTTATTCCTAAACACATTGTAATTTTGATGCTATAAGAAATGACATCTTTAAAATTTTTAGATGTTATATTTCATAGGAATCATTTCAGCTAAGTTTTCAAGTTTACTGGCACATCTTCTGACTACCTAATATCTGTTGCATCCTAATTTATGTCCTTTTTAATTTCATATATTTATGTAACATTTTAATTTCATACATGCACTATTTTAATTTAATTTTTATTTTGGCGTCTTCTCTCTTGCTTTTTAATTTTATCAGAGGCTTGTAAATTTTACTAACATTTTCAAAGAACTACTATTGACTATTAAATCTGTCATTTTCTACTTCAGTAATTTTTGCTCACAACTTTTTTACTCCCTTCTTTCTCTTTTCTTTATTTATTTTTCTGTATTTTTACTAACTTCTTGAAATGGATATAGTTTTCATTCTTTTTTTAGCTTTCTTATTTCGTTTTAAGCATTTAACGCTACACATTTTCCTTTAAGTTTCCTTTGGCTTCATAATGCAATATTTTATATGTTATGTATGTTTTGATATGTAATATTTTGTTTGCTATTCAGTTCTGAATGTTTTCTGATGTCCATTATGATTTCTTCTTTGATTCTTGAGTAATTTAGGTGTTTATTAATTTCCAAACATGTAAGAATTTTTCTAATTATGTGTTCTTTTTGTTTTTGTGAGGAAGATTGGCCCTGAGCTAACATCTGTGCCAATCTTTCTCTATTTTGTATGTGAGATGCTGCCACAGTGTGGCTTGATGAGCAGTGCGTAGCTCCACACCCAGGATCTGAACCCACAAACCCCAGGCTGCAGAGGTGGAGCACGTGAACTTAACCACTATGCCACTGGACCAGCCCCTCTAATTCTGTGTTTGGTTGCAAATCTGTTGTGATCAGAGAACTTGATCTGTATGATACTGTTTTTTGTGGGGGGGAAGGGGAATTTGTTGAAACTGCTATTGAAAACGTTTGAAAACAGCACATGATAAAAATGTTTCATGAATGCTTGGAAAGAATATATATTTTAAGCCATTAAGTACAGTATTCCATGTATGTCCATTTGTTTAAATTTATTCATTGCATTGTTTAAATCTTCTATAAAACTGCTGATTTTTATGTCTGTTTCAGTAGATAGTTGCTGAGAAAGTGTGTTGAAATCTCTGAATATGGTGGAAGATTTGTCAGTTTCTCCTTGTGGTTCTGTCAGTTTTGCTTTACATATTTCAGTCTTTAATTAGGTGTAGGCAAATTAGAATTGATATCTTCCAAATTGATTGAATTTCTAATCGTTATGTAATGATTGTCTTTGTGTCTAATCATGTTTATTTCTCTATAAATGTATTTGTCTATTGGAACTGGCTACACCAGGTTTGTTTTGTTTAGTATTTCCCTGCTATATCCTTCTCTAACTTTTTACATTTATTGTCTCAATCTTTCTTTATTTTTAAACCTTATATATGTCTCTAAGCATAAACAGCATAAAGCAGAATTTTTTAAAAAACTCAGTTTGACATCTTTGTCTTTTATCTGCAGTGACTAGTCTGTTTATATTTATTGTAATCGTGGACATATTTAGATTTATTTTTACTGTCTTCTGTCTTTTCTATTTGTCCCATCTTTTCTACATTACTTATTTGTTCTTCCTTGCTCTCTTCTGGATTGATTATATTTTTTCTCTTTCAATTTTTTTCCTCTACTAGTTTGGAAACTATACCTTTTGTTTTTGTATTTCTGTGGTTACCATAGACATTTTTAATTGCATACTTATTAGTAGCTCTAAAGTCTCCTGAATAATATAAGAGGCTTGGAACACTTTAATTCCAATTACACCTATGTGCTAATGTTATCATATATTTTAGTCCTATCTTCTTCTTAACTCCACATGATATTTTTGTTTTATACAGTCAACACTTGTTTCTATTTACGTTTTATGCTTTTTATTCTTTTGCATTAAGGGTCAACCTCTTTCTCCCTGAAGTACATATTTTAGAAGCATCTTTAGTGAGGACATGCTAAGTGGTAAAATTTTTCAGTTATTATTTGTGTGAAAAAGTCTTAATTTTGTCTTCCTTATTAAAAAATATAATTTGCTCTATATAGATATCTAGGTTAATAATTATCTTAATATTATTTTTTTCTTAGTATAGTTTTCTCTACTTTCTTCTTGATTCTATTGTCGTTGTTGAAGTCAGCTGTCAGTCTAGTTATCTCACAATTTCACTATGATGTATCTAGGGGTGAATTTCTTTTTATTTTTTCTTTTTAGGGTTTGTAGGATACTTGAATCTATGAGTTGTTATCTTTCATCAGTTCTGGGAGATTCTCAGTCATTAGTCTTCAAATATTGCTTTACCCCATTCTCACTCCTTTCCTTCTTTTTGGAAGTGTGATTAGACCTAAGTTAGACTGTCTCACTCTAATATTGTCCTTTAACTTCTGTTAAAATCCTGTATTTCCTATACTTCTCTATAGCTTAGTGTGGCCATGTGTACGGCCATTTCCAGGGAAGGCTTTTAGGAAGTAGATGTGTCCTCTTTATGCTCTTTCCCTTATGTCAGCTGAATACAGACAATAAGGAGGCTCCAGGCTCAGGGGATGGCAGAGCCTTGAGATGAGGGAGCTGCAGTCCTTGAGTCACTTCAGGCAGAGAAGTGCTCACAGACTAGGATCACTCAATTGGGGCTGTTATGTGAGAGGAAAATAAACTTCTGCTTTGTTTGAACCATTTTGTATTTTGGGTCTATTTGTCCCTGAAACCTAGCTTACCTTAATTAATGCAGACTTTCAATATTTAAAAAACAGATTTATTGAGATATAATTCATATACCATACAATTCACTGATTTAAAGTATACAATTCAATGTTCTACTTTCCATTTTTAAATTCTTTTGTCTCTTTGACCTTTCTTCTTCTTCTTCTTTTTTTAAAGATTGGTGCCTGAGCTAACATGTGTTGTCAATCTTTTTTTTTTCCTTCTTCTTCTTCTCCCCAAAGCCCCCTAGTACACTGTTGTATATTTCAATTGTAGGTCCTTCTGGTTGTGCTATGTGGGACACTGCCTCAGCATGGCTTGATGAGTAGTGCCATGTCCATGCCCAGGATCCAAACCAGTGAAACCTTGGGCCACCCAAAGAGGAGCATGAACCTAACCACTAGGCCATGGAACTGGCCTCCTGACCTTTATTCTTGGTAATTTCTTCTGTCTATGTTCTAGTTCACTAATTCTCTCTGCTATGCTGTGTCTTATCTGCTGTTAACTCTGTCCATTGAGTGTTTAATTTCAAGTGCTACTTTTTTTAATTTCTAGGACTAAACATGCTTTTTAATATTCTCTGTCTGATAATTCAGTATTGAAGTGTTTTAAGTCTGATTGTCTTACCTTTTGTTTCTGCTGGCTCTTACTCATGACCTTGATTCCTTGTATGTTTAGTAATTTTTACCTGGAGATGTTTAATTTTCCTTGGAAATTTATCCATTGAGATTCTTTGTGACCTGGAATGAAAGAGACTATTTCCAACAAGGGATTTGCATTCGTTTTTGTTCGGCACCTGGGGCACTACCAGTCCAGGACCACTTTAAGTAATATTGACTTCAGGTTTTATTTAGGCTGTTTCAGAAGTGCAAACTTGTGTGACGGTCAGCTTGTGGCCACAAATTCTCGGGGTATAATTTTTTCCCACTCTACTCTCTGCCAAGTTTTGAAACTGTTGGTTTTCCATGCAGTCTTCTGGGGGGTGGAAGTGGGTATTTATTTTAGTCCCCTCTTTCACTGAGTGTATGCTTTTGGGCCCATTTTCTCAGGGTTCTAATATAAGACACTTCAACTTGGGTGGTCCCTGGGCTTTGTCTTCTGTCTCCAGAGCAGGACAACCCGTGCTTGAATTTACTGGGTTCAGCCAACACTCCGAGGGTAAAGCTGATTCAGTGCTGCCTTCCTAGGTATTCCTTACCCTTTTTCTCTCATATACATGCCTTCAAGATGTTCTTATATTTTATCCAGCATTTTTAGTCATTACCAGGAAGGGTCAGTACTGATACTTAGTCTAATATGTTGCCGAAAACTCAACTACCTCTTTTGAACTAGACTTATCCAGATAAATCCTCACTTTTGATAAAGGCTTGTTTATCAATTGTAGGTTTGTGGAGAGTTTTGGTGGTAGGCAGAGTTTACATAACCATTGGCTCTCTTCATTCCTTGAACTTCCAAGTGTAGCTAGAAAAGGAGGGAAAGGCAAAGACAATTCAGAAAAGGAAGATATGTAATTCCATAGGGTTTGAAGGGAAAGTGGGGAGAGAAAGGAAACTATATATTAACCCTTTGATTAATAAATATTTAGTCATTATGCTAGTACTTCACCTATGCTATCTCATTACAATACTCCTGTAAAGCAGACATAATTACAGATGATATAATAGCTAATATTAATGTTTACTGCATGTTGGGTTATTGCCAAGTAGTTTACATGTGTTTTTTAAATTAACATCATTTTATAGATTAGGAGATAGAGGTTTAGAGAATTGCTTGCTCAATGTCCCTCAATAGCCACTGACCAAATACCCAGGGAGTGCTTTTAGATTTGGAGTAAGATAATGGTATTTGGTGTCCAATTTGAAATCATGCCTGCTTTGCCTGCTCGTGTGCTCAAAAGAATAGTTTTAAGGTATTAATAACAGCAGTTAATGTTTATTTTGTGCCAGTCACTTCTCTAACTGCTTTACGTGTATTACTCATTTAATCCTAAAACAACCCTGTAAGGTAGGTACTATTATTATCGTCCCCATTGTAACGAGGAAACTGGAGTTTAGAGAGTTGAAGTGACTTGCCTAAGGTCGTATAACTAAGTGGGGGACTCGAGGACTTGAGCCTGGGTGATCTATGTCCATTGTCTGTGCCCTTGACTACCATGCCATACCACCTCTCAAAGCATGAACCAAGACTTGAGAATGGAAAGAAAGGAGATTCTGCTCTGTGATGGAATCAGGACTTCTTGCTAACAAGTAGCCCAAGCGTATTCTTCAGAATCAGAGGACAGTTAAACAAGTTAGGGGATAAAGAAAGGGTTAGTGTCATGTTTTGGAACTCTTGATGTTAGGTGAATTGTGGAATGGAAAGGTTATTTGCCACCGTCGAGATTGATAACCAGTAAGAAAACTATTGTGTAGGGGGATAAGTATACAGAAATGAAGAGATCAGCAGAGAAAAACTGCTCTCCTGAGACTCACTGTCAATTTCTTCTTGTACTTGCGTTTAGCCAGGTGAAAATTATCAGGTGAAACAGAGGAGAGTTACACAAACTTTTGTGTATATTACTAATCTTAGAAAAAGCATTCCTAAGCTACTCCCTCATTTCTGTGAGTAAGGGCCCAAAGAATTACGAATGGTTAAAATATTTTGCAAACCGTTTATGACACCGTTAAATATAAGTGATTATGTCTGCCTGGTTGAAATACTCATTTACTTTGTGAGAGCGAGCAAATGAGAATTTTTGGGTCCATGCTTTGAATTGTTTTGGTAAAAATTACTTTACCAAAAGAAGAAATATAATGACTTGCTCTAATTAGAAAAATTATTTCTATCAAAATAATAGACCCCAAACTTTAACCAAAGAACCCTTCTCTAGAGGAAACTAAAAAGGTATTTTCTCTTCTGAAGTTAGCACTCTTGGCTAGCCTTCCAGTAGGTGTGATTAATATATATGGGGCTCTCAGCTTGAGTCTGGGCTAGGGTTTGAATATGTATGGATACGTCTGGTAGACGCATGGGACAGCACCTACACAATATCTGAAATAGGCTGTGGACTCTGACCTACTTCTCCTGTCTTGTCTAACCTAGTTCTCTTGTCTTGCTGAGAATTGCAGGTGTTCCTTTCTCTAGCGTCCTTGAGATTGTTTGTTTCAGCCATGTTCCAGGAAGAAGAGAGAAACACCAACCACCTTGAACTGGTCCAGACTGTACTGCAAGACTGACTCGGGCGCAGAATAAACAAGCAGCACCCTAGAGTAACCTTTGCTTTATTAACGTAGTAAAATCCTTGCCCAGAGGAGGAGTAGCAACACACTTTTAGACACAGAGAAAGCATGAACACCTAATGCACCTACCTAAGCTTATACCTGCCTCTACATGTAATCACAAAACTTCCCTTTTGAATATTCATTCCCTTCCACAAATAAAAGGCACCCGCTTTCTCTTGCTCTGGCAGCCAAGGCTTTGAAAAATTATTCCCTGTGGTCTCCTTATTTGCTACAAATAAAATTTACTTTGTGTGACAACTACTTCTGGTGAAGCCTTTGATTTTAAATCACCAAGATGCAGACCCACTTTGGTCTGCTAACAAGGGGTGCTGGGGAGCTTCCAAGGAGAGAGCTCATTTTAAAGAAAGGAGGAGCCAGGCACACCTGACCCAGTAATAGAGGTCTAGTTGCTGTGGGGAGCAAGTTGCCTGTTAAAGTGAAACCACAACCAAAACCTAAAATTCTATATGATGCATCACACAAGCATCACTACTTTGCAAATTTTAAACAGGTTGTAAGGTCAATGTTAGTCAACATCAGGCCGATTTGGGCATTGTCCCCATCCCACCATGTCTCTAGCACCTCCAGTGGCAGAAGAACAGCAACATGGTCTGGCGGAGAGTGCAAGCCACGTGACATGGCAGCAGTGCTTGGTGAAATGGAAGTGCCCAGTGGATGCCAGAAAGAGGCACAGCAGATGCTATGGGATTATTCATGAGCACACCTGAATTCCGGGAGCGCTTGACTTCAGAAAGCACTTGAACTGCCAGAGCACTTGAGAAACTTTACAGGGTGTTGAGGTCCTGCCGGCTGGAAGCAAGGGCTCTGATAGAATTGAGTGTGAGTTCTAATTTGAGTTCTAATTATTAGCGTGATTCTGTTTGCAGTCACAGGTTGAGGAGGCCTGGGGAAACTCAGATTGCAGTCGTATTTGTACAAGAAGATTTTCAGTACAAGTTGGCCACCAAATATATATAATCATGCTGCGGAACATACAGATGCCATAAGATTTGGTATCCCTAAAGAGCTTTCTAAAATGGGCAAAAGTAGTCAAAAGGCACAGACTTCCAGTTAGATGAGTTCTGGAGATGTAATGTACAGCATGGTAACTATATTTGACAATACTGTATTGTATTTGTGAAGGTTGCTAAGAGAATAGATCTTGAAAGTTCTTATCACAAGAAAAAAATTTGTAACTATGTGAGGTGATGGATGTTAACTAAACTTATTGTGGTAATCATTTTGCAATATATACATATATCAGATCAATATATACATATATCAGATGCACACCTAAAAGTAATACAATGTTATATATGAATTATATCTCAATAAAACTGGGGGCAGGGGAAAGCCTTCTACGCCTGCCTTAATTGCCACGTCATTGTTTTGAAGTTTAACAATGTTATGTGTATTCTTAGGCTTTATATTTGAAAATAGAATCAGAAAATATGAATAAAATAAAAGCTTCATGTTAGTGATCTTTTAATATTTGGATTTTATTACTTTTCATCTGTTATTGAGTAGAGGAGGCTTTGAGGAAGAATGGCTAATGGGCAACAGCCAGAAAATGAATTAGTGGTTTTTAAGTTTCTGCTAGAGAAATAAATGGATATTTTCTAACACCTATTTATTTAATAGCATGTTTCAGAAAGTAGTTGGTTAATAAACATTTGTTAAATAAATTTTTCTGATAAGGTCAATGGGCCTCAGGAAGTTTAATTTACTAGTTTCAGGTCACCTAACAATGCAAAGGTTTAAACACAAATTAGAAAGACTAAGCTTTCTAGTGTGAGATCAGAAAAAACCATGAACATGTCAAAGACTGCAAAAACATACAGTGTGAAATTCTTTTTTCAATTCCTCTCCATATGTTAGGCATCCTTTGCTGCTACAGAAACCAATGCTCTCCAGATTGTGGTATAAACTTTACTTAGTTGTTACTTTTTGTTGGTAAAATTAGAGCGTGTCTGATTCGTATTTGATTTTATTTGAAATAATCATCCAGGGACATTCTTGTTAGAGTTGACAGCAGGCTCTGGGTGGTCCAAAGGGGTCCATTTCTCCTGGGGGAAGTTGTGGGCAGGGAGGAAGGCCAAAGTCAATTCCACATGAAGACTCTCGGTGGGATTGGGTTACCCCTGGTCACATCAGGCACCGGGAATTTTCATTGCATTATCTTTTGGCTTAATGTCTGAAAGAAAAGAAATAGAAATTGTATGGTAAAATGGAATTTACCTGTTGACTATTTTGATGCGAAAAAGGAGAATAGACTTCTAATTTAGGAGACTCCCTCTTCATTACTTTAAATCTTTGTAGTAACTTCATAGTCCTCTTGGCATTTATGAAGTAGCTACAGGGCTAAGATCTATAGAATGATGATTTGAGAACTTGTGTAAGAAAAAGGTTGGTCTGCACTCAGCGTCCTTCAAAAATATCACAGCAACGTTATATAATTTTCCTTTTTTTCAAATTGCGTTTTGCTTGTTATGGATTAGTAACTGAAATTTTGAAGCGTTCTTTCATTGCATCAGCATACTGACAGCCCTGATTGGAAGCCATGTTAGAAGTTTTCAGGAAGATTTGTTAGAGAGAATGTACTGTTTCACTTTTCTACTTTATTCCACACAGAGCATTTGGGAAAAGCCCAAGAAAATTACCTACTTAGGTTTCTTTAATGTCTAAAGTATCTATAATGCTCTTCATTTGGGAAGTCTATGAAATACGTATACACTGTAGACTATATTTTAGCAAGCCTTTATATCCTGAAGCAGAAGGCACTTCTGGAATCTTTTTTGGTTTCTCTGCTCCTGCACTTCACAGTTTTAAGCACTTGCTCCTTTATTTAAACAAACAATTAACTCAATTAAAAAAATTTTCCAGGGGTCAGCCCGGTGGCATAGCGGTTAAGCTTATATGCTCCACTTAGGTGGCTGGGGTTCGCTGGTTTGGATCCTGGGTGCAAACTATGCACTGCTTATTGAGCCATGCTGTGGCAGGACTCCCATGTATAAAGTAGAGGAAGATGGGCACAGATGTTAGCTTAGGGCCAATCTTCCTCAACAAAAAGAGGAGGAGTGGTGGCAGATGTTAGCTCAGGGCTAATCTTTCCCCCTCCCCCCAAAATATTTCTGTCGCTGGCTTGGTGGTGTAGCGGTTAAGGTTGCACATTCCACTTTGGCGGCCCGGGGTTCCCCAGTTCAGATCCCGGGCACAGACCTACGCACCGCTTGTCAAGCCATGCTATGGCAGGCATCCCACACATAAAGTAGAGGAAGATGGGCATGGATGTTAGCTCAGGGCCAGTCTTCTTCAAAATAAATAAATAAATAAATAAAAATAATAAATTTTCCCCGTAATTATCAAAGTGATATGTACTTATTAACACAATAATGAAACAAGTCATCCATAGTGCCATTTCCCAGAGATAACCACTGCTATGTGGTATCTTTCTCTCCAGATGGGTGTCAAAGTCTAATTTTTGGTTTTGTTGTTAAACAGTGGTGTTGCAAGGGGTCTATGAGCAGGTGCTGGCTCCACTAGCTCCGTGTTGTTACATCAGAAGTGCGTCTTACTTTTCATTGGCTTATTTACTCCTAAGACCTACTCAGAGAAGTGAGTCCAACTATTACTGACTCACCTCCTTTCTTATGCTTAGGAAGATAAACCTGAACTAGTAATAGGAGTCAAAACATTCCTTTAGCCCAGTCATGCTGATATATGAGTTTTCTCTAATTTATTTACTGAAAGCAAAGGATTATGAACTAAAACATGTTCATTATGACTAATGGTCTTTTCCTAAGGAGAGATAATCACAACAGTATTCTTATGGAAATTCTCTATATAATTGGGGTCAAACTCATACACAGTTTTGTGTCAGTGTTTTCATTCAGCATTGCATTACCAGCATTTTCCACATCACTAAGAATTTTTCGAAAACATTATTTTTAATGGCTTCATGAAATTTCATTGCACTGGGGATACCATCATTTACTTAACTACTTTCCTATTTTTGGATATTTTGGTTGTTTCCATGTTTTAGAAGCATTTTTTCCTTTTATAACACTGAGGCAAAATACTTGGAGATAGACCTTGACCTTATTTAAGATTATTTCCTTGAGAGTATATGCTTTAAGGACCCAATAACCTCTTAATTGGTTTCCATAACTTCAGAGTTTATCCCCTCCCTACTGCTGCTGGATGAATCTTCCTAAAACATCAGTTATGTCATCCGTCCCATGCTCAACAGCCCTCAATGACTTCTCATTACCTAGAGAAAAAACCTCCAGATTCCTTAGCTTGGAGATTAAAGTACTTGACAGTCTTGTTCCTTCCAATTTCTATAACCTTTGTATCTGAAGAAACTAAGCTCTTTGGGTTGGCTCTGCTCTTACCCAGCACCCACCTTGAGGACTTTCACTATTTGTTTGTTTTATTCCTTTTTCTTTTTGTGAGGAAGATTTGCCCTGAGCTAACATCCATGCCAATCTTCCTCTACTTTGTATGTGGGATGCCTCCATAGCACGGCTGATGAGTGGAGTACCTCTGCACCCCAGATCTGAACCTGTGAACCTGGACTGCTGAAACTGAGTGTGAAGAACTTTAACCATTTAGACGTGGGGCCAGTCCACTGTTTGCTATTTTTAACCCTCTCTCTTTCCCTCCCTGTCTCAAACCAAACATAAAATACAACTCCAACAGTGCCAATGATGTATGGGTTACAATGCCGGTCACAAATAAAATATTTTACTTCATCCTCAAACATTTCAGTTCTTTCTCCAAGGTTTCTCTCTCTCCAATCAATCTCCTCCTTCCCCCATCCCCAGCTTTTCTGGATATAGCAGAAAAATGTGTGTGTGTGTGTGTGTGCGCGCACGTGTGTGTAAATGCATTGTAAAAGATCTGAAAGGACATATACCAAGCTTTAACTATGGGAAAGGGCCCTGGGATAGAATTCATGGTAAGGATTAAGGGAAACTCCAACTTTTTACTCTATATACTTCTGTACTGTTTTGAACTTTTTATAAGTATTTGGTTATATTTAACTTAAAAACAATAAAATTATATATATTTGCTTAAAAAAAAACCCTTCCAGCATTGTAAGATGTAATGGAGGTAGGATTTATGAAATTGCTTTCTGAATTTTTAAAGCTCAATTCAAATGCTAATTGTGTTTCCATCCATGGCTTTGCTCTGATCATCTAGAAAGCACTCTGCACTCCACTTTGCTAGTTCAACTATGTTTCAAAGTTCAGCTCAATTTCTGTAGCTTAGGAGAGCTGTCTTGATTACTGAAACCCACAGTTGTTTCTACCAACTTGAAGTCATACGAAATTGACTTCCTTGGTCTCCAGTTTGGGGCCACACAATGACGGGTAAAGGAGGGTCCATTTAACAGCAATCTGAACCATGAAAAATGGTTTGGAATAATTCTCTATTCATGTAACTCTCTTCTACCATTTTTTTGTTCTTCCATGCAAGTGTTATTTATTTTTTTGCTTTTTGTGTTTAGTGGGGGGTAATGATTGCAGGTGCACTGGTCTCTATGTGATCTGTGGAATGTCACAAATCCTTTTGGGATTTCTTCACCCAGAGCATGAGGGGATTGAACGAGGCATATTTTCTGATGTACCTCTGCTTCAAAAAGCTTGTGATTCTGTTAGATGTTATGATTTTACCTGATAACTGTCTTAACTTGAAAATGGTTATTTTCTCCACAACTCAGTATAAGTAATCTATTTGATGCAGTAGAAAGAGCATTGACTTTGAAATCAAAAGGATCTGGATTTGAATCCTAGCTCCACTGTCACTAAATTCTGTTGTCTTAGACAAGTTACAGGACCTCTGTAGTCTCAGTTTTCTTATATATAAAAATGAGGATAATAATCTCCGTCTCCCTTGATAACATGTGGATGCACCCAAGACAATGCCCGATACGTTGTATGCTCTCAGTAAATGGGAGTCTCCTTTCTTTCTTCCTCAGTAGCTTTCATTTGTGAAAGGCACACTTTAAAAAGCAGTAAATGCTATTTTACATATTTATACATCTATAAAGGAAATTCAGAGAGAATAAAGTAGGTGCTTTAAAACTGAGATGTGATAAGTATGAAGATGTGCAAAGAATTCATGAAATCCTTGTTCTAAACATCTGCCAAGATGCAGAGATGCAGTAGGCGTGTATATTATTTTCTTTCTTATAGAACTTTACGTTGTGGCTAGTAACAGAGGGGTTATAAAAGTCAAAAGCGTCTTTGATGCTGTCTAATGAGTTGGTTCAGGTAGTCAGCAACTAGGAACCTTATATCAAATACTATGGCGCCTCAGATGCTTTCAGGGCTGACGTCTATTAGGCACAGTAGATGCGGTGCCTAGGGCCCACATTACTTCTAGGGGCCCATGAAATTGTTTTAATTTCTTTTAAAATCAGAAGAATAAAATGGGCTTTTAGGTTGAAGGAAATATTTTAATATATAACATTAGTATATACATCTTTATACCAACGCAGTTGAAAAATATGGTTTTTGATTTTTTTCCAGTGGAGGAATGGGACCGTGAAAGTCATAAGGCAGCCCTGGATGCTTTAATGAAATTTGAGTCTTTCTCCCAGGAAACACATCTCCTGAGCATGTCAGGCTGAGTCGTGTTTCTCTGGGCTAATTTCATCCTTTCCTGAGATGCCCCAGGAAAGGAGGTTCGTTGGCGTGGTCAGAGACCCGTCCCGCAGCGTGAGTCTCTCTGTTTTTATTCCTGGCTCCATGAGGAGGTACGACATAAGCCAAACATAAAAACAAAACAATAAAAACGTATTTACAATGAGCCTCAGAGCCTCCTAACATAAGATTAGAATCTTATGTGTTGTAAAAGATCTGAAAGGACACATAACTTTCCTCCTATCGCAGACTTATGTAAATTTAATATATAAAGTCTATGAATATTAATGAACTTGTAAAGCGAGGTTTTGGGGAAAAAATTCAACAACAACCAAAAAAAATTGGTAATCTAATTTAGTTTGAATAAAAGAGAAAATACAAACTGCCTAAAAATAGGATATATGGAGACAACTTTCTGAGACATGGAAAAGCAGATACCGTGAGAAGGAAGCTGTGTGGCATAACGTCTCAGTATAGAGGATCCTGTGTAAAGTAGGACGTTTGGTGAGTAAATGAACTGACCTCCACTCTCCCTCTTAAGAAACCTTGTGGTATTAAAGGGTGGAATAAGGTAAAACTCAGCCACTGTAATTCTAAGCCAACTGTTCCTGGGAGCTTGAGGTGTTCTGGGAGACCCCCCTGTTTTAAAAGGCAGTCTTACTTGAGGGGCTGTTAAGTTGATTGGAAAGGAAAGGTAGAAACTGTTTTCTTTCACCATTGGGTTTGTGAGTTTTACTTTTCAGTTCAGACTGATCATTTTACGTTAATAATAATTCATGTTAATAATGACTCAGATACCAGGAGCATGCATTATGTGGCAGACACTGGGCCAAACACTTTATGTGGATTGACTGTTCAATCCTTACAGAAACCATGTGGAGTAGGAACTATTATCAGTCCCATTTTACAGATGAAGAAACAGAGTTTGAGGAGGTTGATGATGTATTTGAGGTCTCACAACCAGCTATGAGCTCTGACTGGACACTGGAGCCTGCATTCTAACCTCTGCCATTACCCCAGTGGAACCCATATTTGCAGATAATCTAAGCAAAATGTGAGAGTGTTAGGGAGTATTATGGGTTGAATTGTATCCCCTTCCAAATTCAAATGTTGAAGTCCTAAACGTAGTACCTCAGTATGGGGCTTTATTTGGAGACAGGATCTTTACAGAGATAATCAAGTTAGAATGAGATCATTAGGGTGGGCCCTAATCCAATATGACTGTTGTTGTTCTCAAAAGGGGAAAGTGGATACAGAGACGTGCATAGAGGGCAGACGATGCAAAGAGACATGGAGAGAAGATGGCCATCTGCAAGCCGAGGCCAGCCTGAAACAGAGCCTTCCCTCACAGCCCTCAGAAGGAAACAACCCTGCCAATACCTTGCTTTTGGACTTCTAGCTTTCAGAAAATGAGAGAATAAATTTCTATTGTTCAAGCCACTCAGTCTGCGTGTGGCACTTTATTATGGTGACCCGAGCAAACTAATACAGGGGCTGAGACATCTTTTGTGTGGACTAGACCTATAACAGGAAGAGGTCCTCCAGTACTATTTTGGAGGGCTAGAGCAGACTTCTTTTTCTCCTTGTAGGTAGGGAATGATCAAATGTAAATAATAGATTTTTTGGCGGGTTTGTTTTACAAGAATTTTGGACAAATTGAAACTAAAGGTAGTCCAAGGATTTGGGAGTTAACAGTGTAAGCACATTGAACTGCTAATTCATGACGAGTAAGACTTGATACACAGTAGGATTAAGTTGTTTTCCATGCCTTTCAAGTAAATAACTTCTTTAACATCAGGCATTATTAGCCAAAATGAATTCCCAACTCAATCCAAATACTTAATAATAATAGTGATGATGGTAGAGTCGTCTGTCCTTAAGGACATTTGGACACCCTTGGGGCAGAAAGAAATTAGACTGAGCTGAAGAGTTTTAACCACAATTAAAGATATGTCCAGGGGCCAGTCCAGTGGTGTAGTGATTAAGTTCATGTGCTCTGCTTCGGTGGCCCAGGGTTCGCCGGTTTGGATCCTGGGTGCAGACCTACACACTGCTCATCAAGCTATGCTGTTAGCATCCCACATGGAAGAACTAGAAGGACTTACAGCTAAGATATACCACTATGTACTGGGGCTTTGGGGAGAGAAAAAAAGAGGAAGATTGGCAGCAGTTGTTAGCTCAGGGCCAGTCTTCCTCACCAAAAAAAAGCATACCTTTAAAAAAAAAAGCTGTGTCCAATGATACTGGTTCAGATTGCATTAGATAAAGAGTTCTTTTAGCCCAAATCATTCAGTGGGAAATTTGGTAGGATAATAATAATAAAAAAAAGCTTTTTCTTCCAGGCAGATGAATTTAAAAAATTTCTTTGTAAGACAGACTTAAATTATTATAAGCATAGTTGCAGTGCTGCTCATATTATTTGCATATAATTGATTTATTTGCATACTAATGAAGGGAGCAATTTATTCTTCCTAAATTTCTCCCTCCTTCTCCCATAGCACTGGACATGATACCCACATGATTCTGTTGAGGAAATCAGAGCCATCCCTAACCACCTTCCTGACAGGTGGCCGCTTAGAGAGCTCACTTGATTTCCCAGTATTTCCTTAGAAGGTCTCATTTAATTCTGTTAATCTAGAGAGGCTATAGCAACTGTAAGTTCTCCAGAAGATCAACTGTTTTTTCTTTGATTTATGTTTATTGTTTGGCAATACCAGAAATGATATTCGTATGTGAATAAAATTCCTAAAAAATTCAAATACTATTATGTATGTCTTCTTCAAGGACCAGTGATCAGAAGATATTTTTTCCTTAGTTCTGATTTGAAAATATAGGTCGAATGTATTTACTGATAGTTTTGATAATCATATTTGAATAGGAAATAGTATACGAGACATTTCATTGCACATGATGAGTGTATCGGACACCTCTTTTGTGTCATCTCGCATTCTCTGACCTTCAACTCTCTCTCTCTAGCTCTGGACCTCTTCTTCCACTCCAGCTGCTGGATGGCAACTGACTTTGCATGGCTTCAGGTTATAATAGATGGGAGGGAGCTAATAGATAGTTTATCCCTCTTTTCCATCCCTTGTTGGACTATTCCAAGGGAAAGTTTTCTCTATAGCTTATTCTGAGAGACTGTGTCTTTGCATGAAGTGACTAATTTTGTAACACTATGCCTTGTATTTGCGTCACAATCTTAGCTGCCTCAGTTCTCTTTTCCATCACTCACACTGTCCTGGGATTACATCTCCCAATAAAGCTTAGAATTTAAGCCTTGCCCCAGGATCAATTTTCAAGGGAACTTATCTCAGGACAATAAGAAGTTCTATAAATGTTTAGTAAATTGACACAAATGAAAAATAAAATCTAAGCTAAATGGGAGCTTTTGTTTAATCATTTTCATTTTTCTGTGCTTCGGAATAACTTGATCTGCACCTCCTGACTCCTTCATCTTGTGGCTGCCTCTGGATTGGTAGGTATGGTGCCTGGAAAGAAATAACCAACAAGTCAAAGTCTATTTCATTGATGGTGAGTGGTCTACCAGATGACTCAAAGAGAAGTTACATTTCCAAAAGTCTGATTTAATAGGAGAAGAGGAAAGGTGAAGATTCTGGGTGAGAAGGGAATAGTCCAGAACGTGGGCCTGAAGCCCATCTTTTCCTCAAAGACAGAGGTCACTTCTGGATAAGTCATAGCCATTTTCTCTAGGTACCTTCCCTGTTAGAAACTTCTGTTAGAAACATAAATTCTGGCCTTCGTTCTCTCCTTGAGAAGAAAACTGAAGTCTTTCTCTAAAGTCTATCCAATTGCAATGAATTTGTGATGTGTATATGAGATTTGAAAGACTGAAAATGTGAGGCTGCTCTGTTAAAAGGACAAAAAGAAGGAAGGAAGTTTAAATTTAATTTTTTATCACTCTCTTGCCTTTAGTAACTGGGAATTGTTAGGAACTTCACAGCAACGAAAGGAAAATTGTTCAAGGCATTCGAGATGTTAAAAAAAAAAGATACACAGCATCTATTGTATTTTTTAGTGCATGTTGGTACTCAAGACCGAGACCTTTGTGCTCTTGGGAAGAAATGCAGGCATTATTGCTACTTTTATGGCCACTGCTGTTACTAATAATAAAGAAGATTGTTACAGAAATGAAATAGGCACCAGCTATGCTGACCTGTATGAAACCTCTTGTAATTAAATGAAAAAAACAACAAGAAAAGACAACATTTAGAGTATTACCTATTTTTTGTGTATATATGAAAGTGGGGCCAAGTAACTATATTTGCAGCTAACTTTTTTAAGGACTATGTAGTCAATCACATCCATAGTAAATGAGGAAAATTATAATTGTATATAATTTGGCAACTGAAAAGTATGAAAAGGAAAGCCTTGGTAGGGAACTTTAAAAAAATCCTGAAAGGTCTGCTTTTATCAAGATACATGTGAGGGAGACTTATTACAAATCAACAGATCAGACTATGACTCATCTTCAGGGATGTTACTGGAACTGGCTGTTTGATCTGACCATCACTGGAGGTAAAGCTTGATCTTTTCAGTGACCATAAAGATGTTTCAAAAACAGTGACATAAGCTGCCTTGGTAGAGTCCACCGAGGCCAACTGCAGCAACAAGTGTATTTAAGCGTTTAGTCCAGCAAAGACGTGATGCTCATCTTGCTTTCACTTCTGCTTTAAGAGCATGAATGAAGAAATATTCATTTCAGTTAACACAAAGTCATTAGAAATGAGGCAAGAGAGCAGCGGAGCATAAAGAGCAAGTGATCAGTCCATATCAGTGGGAAAATTAAAAGAAGTTGTGTGTTTCATGGTGGCGGAGATGGAGTGAGCAGGATTCACATGCATCTGTCACTGCCATTTCTAGACTGGTGGGCATACAGACACATCTAGTCTGGGCAGGGATTCCCAAGAACAGGCTTCAGCTTCAGATAGAGGAAAAAGAAGAAGAGGAAATAAAACCTGAAGGCAGACCATCCAACCCAGACTCCTCTTGAGTGAAGAAATCCCTTTCACCATGTCCTGAGAGAAAGTACGGTCAGCAGTATAGCCCAGGGGGACCCTAATGTTGATCTGTGGATTGGCTGCATCAGAAATATACCTTCTAAAGGTTCTGATTCAGCAGTCTGAAGTAGGACTTGGGGTGCTGTATTTCAAAAAATCTCTCCAGGTGTTTCTTACAGCCAGTCATGTTTGGGAAGCTCTGATCTGAACTCTACTTAAGCACCAACAGTAACACTGACCTCATTACTGTTTTGTTGCTGGTTAGCTGAACCAAAATCTGCATCTTTAAAACTTCCACCTGTTTTTTGATTCCCTCTGGGCCTTTTGGAGTAATTTAAAAGTCTTAGATCAAGTTGGAGAATTTGAATTTGTGGTAAACCAAGTCATCATAGTTTTATGATCTTGATCAGCATCAAGGTAATCTGGGAACAGAGAATGTGAGTGATGAAGTGACCCAGATTTGTGGATTGGAGTGATGGACAATCAATGAACTGAAGGATTTTAGGATGCTAGAGAGGGCAAAGTTACAATGACCATCCATTGCCAGGAGACGATTGAGGCCTTTAGAGCAGATGAAGATGGGTGTGTAGGGAGCTGCTAACTGACTAAGAGGTCCAAGAGTGGGCTAGGCTGAGAGGGGAACTTCAGTATGGGCTGGACCCGTGGTTAGCTAGTTTTCCAATGATTTCCCAGGCCTGGATGCAGTAGGTTCTCAATTAGTGTGTTTTTTTGACTGACTGACGACGGCAAAAGGCAGATTGAGTAGATACGTGGGAACAGGAGAAGAAAGTGAAGAGGTTGTGCCAGAAAAGGAGAATTGACTAGAGATCTTAGAGATGAGCAGTTCTTAGTGATGAGAAAATCCAAGTTGTGGCTAAGGTACCATGGAGTTGAAAGTGAAACCTGTTGAGAAATTTTGTGGTCATCAACATGGATGATTCTGTTACTGAGAATGACAGCCAAAGATTGGGGACAGAGAGTAACTGTGACTCAGATGCTGAAGTGTTTGATCAGAGTGTTTGGAGGTGATATGGCTGTGAAACAGAAATGGAAAAGCGGATGTAGAGAGCACAGAGCACAAGGTCCTGGTTCTGTCTTATGGGTGAGTTTGGGGAAGTCTCACATCCACTCCGGAACTCTGGATTCTTTTGAGACAATAGCATTCTTCCCATCTCCCTTACAGAGTTGTTAGAAGCTCATATGAGGTACAGTGATCATGTATGTGAAAGCCACTTTGAGAAGATAGATCATCTCTGAGGGCTGTCCTAGTTTTGAGATCGTGCAGCACAGCTATTCTAGTTATTACAACATATCAATGTTATGAGATGTCATAAAATGTATTATGGTAAAGCTACAATTTTACTTGAAAGAAAAATATCTAAAACCAGAACTCTAGCACAGGCAGCCAAACAACCATTAAACTAAGTGACTTTTATCTCCGAAATTAATAGGTCAAGTTTGGGGAAGACGATTCTAATATTTTTTTTTTTCTTTCATCTAGCAATGTTGGCACCTTTTGAAAGATCCAAAAATCCACGTGTTGAACATGGATCTGGGGCTGCTGTCACTGCAAATGTACCCTCTACAACTTGATTTTTTGTAATATCAATTACTCTGGTAGAAATGTGATGCCACTAACTGGTCCTCTGATTCTGGTATTTCATTTTTGAATTGATTGTGATTGGTTATAATTCTGCAATTCTAACTTATAAGTTCTAGTGAGTGGGCAACTTTCTCTAATGTTTCTTGATATATCTCTTGAACCATGGTTCCTCTTTTGACTTTGGAATATTCAAAACTCAGCACACAGTGTAGGGGGAAAATGCAGTTATAAAGGTTAGTTTAAACATTTCTTACATTAGCTTTACTTTCTATGTTGTTGCTTCAGCTACGGAGTGCAATCCCCAAATCTCACATATGTCCAAAGTAGGATTCAGATATGGTTTCTGTTAATTTGTCTCCCATTTCTAATATAGTACTTGCTGCTACTCCTTTAGGACATTCAAAAGCTTAAAATCTGTGCTTTTGGTAAAGGAATGAGATATTCCCAGATTCATAGTGTTTTTCCCGGAAGTGTACTTGAGAGAAACTGAAAGTCCATTTCCAGGAACTTAGTCCTTGGCAGAGGCAATCCTTATGGCCTAAGAATGTCATCAATACTACAAGTTCTTCATTTAAACCCTTCCTGAATGGTGTTGGTTCTAAGAAGCTGGAGACTTCTTAGAGGTGAAGAGAGGAAAAACATTCTTCTGAGAAAGAGGAAGTCAATTTTCCAACGTTCGGAGGGATTTTTATCAGTCTACAGCTAACCACCTCTAATGATAATTATCACGCACATCCATTACTCTCAGCAAAATAAGATACAGAGCAGTTGGCTGCAGGTTATTCCAAACCCTCTTGCAAAGAAATTATAACTATAGAAAACTCAGGGGAATCTCGTACCTCATAAAAGAACCTATTTGGGAGCTAGCTTTCCCAGAATAGATCTGGGAAAAAAGTTATCAAGTTGTTCTCTGTGCTTTGAATTATAGAGATTGAAAGTGAAATGATGTCAATGGTAGGTTGTAGAAAAGGAGACTAAACAATGGAAAGATGGTTTTGGAAGACTGGAATGGGAATCTTTTGTATTACTTTGGCATTTTTCCTGGGCCTACATTGCTGTAATATGACTGTACCATTTCCTTGCTCTGTTTTGCTCAGAGTTTTTCATGTTGTATATTACGGGTTGAATAGTGTCTCCCAAAAAAGATCTGTTAGAGTCCTAACCCCTAGCACCTCAGAACATGACCTTATTTGGAAATAGAGGCTTTACAGAGGTAACAGAGTTAAAATGAGGTCATTGGAATGGGCTCTAATCCAATATGACAAGTAGCCTTATATAAAAGAAATTTGGATGTGGAGATAAACATGCATGGAAGGAAGATGAGGTAAACACACACAGGGAGAAAATAGTTATTTGAAGATGGAAGCAGAGATGGAGTTATGAAGCCACAGCTAAGGAATGCCTGGAGCCACCAGAAACTAGGAGAAAGTCATGGAACAGATTCTCTCTCATAGCTCTTAGAAGGAATCAATCCTGCTGACACTTTGATTTTGGGCTTCTAGCCTCCAGAACTATAAGACAATAAATATCTGTTATTTCAGCCACCCAGTTTATGGTGCTTTGTTATGGTATCCCTAAGAAATTAACACAGTGCACTTACACCAAACCTAGGAACTGCCAATATTTCCTCTAATCCTTTGCTGCCTATTGAGAAGTAAAATTTCAGACCCTCTAAAATGCCCTTCCCTCTGTCCTCTACTCAGTTTCCTTTGCACAGCTGAAGATGAATGGTAGGTAAATATAATCCCCATTCAGAGGATTCTCATCAATTTTCTTGTTCAGAAAGATTGAATTGTGTAAGTAACGTGAACTGAACGTGGATTGTGATGCGGATTATTTCATGTCAGGACGAGACGATCCTTAGACCTTAAGCATCTCCTAGATGAAGGAATATTGACAGATCTTAACTATGAGGAGGGTGTTGTGATAATAACCAATTCAAAGTAGAATACTGCTTTTCTCAAAGAACATTCAAACACAGAGTCAATAATATGAACCTTCACATCAGCTAGTCCAATTTGAAATACTAGCTTGGGCATTGATTAATCGAGATTGTCCCTGTGTTCTTGTGTCGGGAAATAACTTCAGTATCTTTAAGATTTATTCACCGTGTATTTGCACTGATCACATTCATTGAACTGCGTACTAGAGCCAAGAACCATATTTCGAAGCTGAGCTGGTGATGGGCAGACTGTGTCTCAGTCCTTGGAGTAAATCCAGCTATCTTAAACATTGCTGTGTTTCTTTATGATACTCTAGAGACATTTCCATCATGCCGTATTCTTTGTGATCTGCTGAGTCCAACAATTGCATTTGAAAGCAATGGTTTTCCAAGACAGGTAGATTCTCTTAGTAAAAATTACTTGAAAAGCTGGTGTGAATTACTGACAGAAAATACCCATGTGGACATTGAAGAAATATAAATTATACCCGGTGAAAAGGGAAAATATAAATATTTTGACTTAACATATGTGTATGTATGTCCATGCTCATATCCAAAGCCATATTTTTACTTAAGTCCAGTTTACATGTCTGTAGAGAAGGGATTGAGCTTTAAAAATTCACTTAAATGTTCATGAGTACTTTACTTTATGTCATCATAGTCCTTTATCAGTTATTGTTCACCACAGTTGTTACTGTTAGTAAGGCTACTACTGCTACCGTAGTTACCATTTAGTGGGTATTTACTAAGTACCAGGCAAGGTGATAATGGCTTTGACATCATAGTCCCTTTTAATCCTTTCAACAACCCTATGGAGTATATATTTTCATCTCCATTTTACAGACTAGGGAACTAAAGCTTCACGCTATTAAGTAGCTTGGACAAGATCACATAGTCAGTGGTGGAGCAGGAATTAAAAATTCAGATGTTTCTGACCCCAAACCTTGTATTCTTCTCCACTTGGCAATTCAGTCTCAAGTGTACTGTTGGGGGCACAATGCATTCTATTAGGACAGATAAAGACTCTGGTCTGAGAGCTCAAGTTTAAGTTGGCAGAGAGGGGGATCAGTGCAGAGCTGACAGACATACAAGGAAGCACAGGAGGGCCTCAGGGACTGAGCAAAGCAAAAGGAGTGCCCATGGAGAGAGAAGCCATTCCTGGTACTAAACAACCAGCAACAGCACCTTTAAAAAAAAGTAATGAAGACTCAGTCCCTTAGTGTAGACCTTATGCAGCTGTAGACAAAGGTTGAGAAACTTGTATAAGGAGGGCCCTGATTCAGGATGTGACCATCCAACACTACACCGCAGGGGACAGGAACATGCAGAGTGTGCAGAAAAGGCAGAAGAGGGCTCGCAAACTTTGATGGCTTGAGAAAAAGAGAAAATGGGTGGGATGGGAACAGAGGCAACTCTTTTGGCCACCTTTGATTAAGAAGAGAGATTATAAATTAATATAAGAAACTCATAGGTAACTGTTTTAAAATATGGCCATGAATCCTTTGATGCTCTTCTTGTGCAGAGGTAGGGGTCTATGTCTTCTCTCCTGGAATCTGGGCAGGCTTGTGACTGCTTTGGGCAAAAGAGTATGATGGAAGTGACGCTATGTCATTTCTGAGGTTAGGTCTCAAAAGACCATGCAGCTTCTACCTCATCTCTCTTAAGGCCTGAGGCTCCAGGTAAGAACTCTGATTTCCTTAAGGCTGCCATACTGGGAGGGTCACATTCAGACGATCTGGCTGATAGTCCCAGCATTACAGCCATTTGTCTTCCCTGGGTGTCAGACATGTGACTGAGGCCATCTGCCAGCTGAATATAGCAGAGTAATCACCATCAACATCATGTGGAGTAGATGAATCACCCAGCAGAGCCAAGCTCAAATTCATGATAGACAAAATCATGAGATAAAATAAAATGGCTGTTGTTTTAAACCATTGGGTTTCAGAACAATTTGGCTTGTAGTAATAGATAAATGGAACCCCTAAGTATGGAATTCATAGTCTGTTAGCCATTTCTACTCATTGATCTGGTGGAATAATTGCATGTGGAACTTTGGGGTGAAATGTAGAACAACAAGGGTCTCTATCATGAGTGGGATTGTGAGATCTCAGAATATGTTAATGTACAGTTTTAACGAATGAGATTGGTTATATGGGAAAGCAGCGTGCTTAGAAAAGGAATGGTTCATGAAAGTGTAGACTCAACTACTGGACTGGATCTTTGTGTTTGGACTCTAGCTTTAGTACTCCTACCCATACACTGTCAGAACTTGGGCAAGTCTAGCGACCTTGTTAATACTTGGTAATACAGTCATGCGCTGCATAATGATGTTTTGGTCAACGATGGACCGCATATACGATGGTGGTCCCATAAGATTAGTACCATATAGCCTAGGTGTGTAGTAAGCTATACCATCTAGGTTTGTGTAAGTACACTCTGACGTTTGCGCAATGATACGTTGTCTAACGATGCTTTTCTCAGAATGTAACCCCATCGCTAAGCCAGGCATAACTGTAATACCTGCTCTACCTACTGCCTAGGAAAGGAAACATGGCCTTGAGAAAAGCATGAGCTAGTAGGTATGAAAGCAATTTAAAAAGTAAGAAGCACTACAGAAACGTATTACTTCCCTGTTCATTCACAGAGCTTCATTTTTTCTGCTGCTTAGCACTTACCACGCTGTATTCCCTACTCCTTGCACCTAGAATAATAAAAGGTCATAGTAAATGCTTAATACATATTTGTTGAAATAGCTTCTTAGAGTTAACACTAGATAAAGAAGACTGGAGAAAATTTGGTTAGAGACTAATGCATATTTTTTATAATGTTTATAGTATAAAAGATGTTAGAGGTAATCCATTCCTATCCATCTTACTTTTCAAATGCACTCAATATGATACCACATATTTGACCTTGACAAATACGGTAAAAAGCCGGATGAGGTCTGTCATCCGGTGGTTGCAGTGGGTACAACACTTACCAGTTCTTCCTTAAAATAGCAAGAGGCGTAGTAGGAGAGAAGGACAAAGGGAAGAAATAAAGATGTGCATCATTTTGATGAGTAATGAATGCAGCATTGTCCAGAAAGTTTATGGCCTGGAAAATCAAACTGCTAGAAACATTGAGTGTCCTCTACTGACAGAGAAATGCCTTGGATGCTCTGAAGAGTTATAGAGGAAGTTCACAGGCCAACGCTGTGGCAGTTCGGTTAAATAATCAGTGTGAACCTCTTCTATGCCAAACCCCAATCCAGCTACTCAGGAGTGTAGGCATGCCCAAGACGTGGTCGCTTCCCTTGGGGAGTTTACAATCTAGTGGGAGGACTTTGCCTTCAAGTTGTTTGCACTTACTCTGTGAAACAGTGTTTCTGATTCTCTCCTTCCTCTGCCCAATACATTCTTCCTTTCAGGATGCAGGAAATCCACCTATAACAACAGAGAGCTATTGTAGAGCTGTAAAGATGGGGAGAGGCCTTCACATTCCACTTTCTTTCATCTTTTTTGGCACTCAGCTTCTCTGCTATAGGGTAGAGATAATAGTTTCTTTGCTTTGCTGGAAGTTATTGAAAAAAAAATCCAGAATGCATCTAGAACATTGCCTGCAATGGCAGCCAGGCAAAAATATCCTTCCCATAGTCTCCTTTTTTCCTTCAAAAATATAGAAGAGTTCTGTTCGTTCACATGTTCTGTAACTCGTGCAGCCCTCCCAGGATTGTGGATATGTTTCTCTGTTTGACTCAGTTGCTTACTTCTCTGCAGAAGTGGGGTGGTGGGTGAGAACAGTCACTTGCATAGCAAGATTTAAAGAGTGTCTAAAGATTCATCTCCAAAGAGCTCTACCTCTGATGATCCCTGAAATTCTGTTAGAAATCTATTTCTTGGAGGTATTTGGTTTTTAGACTCTCTATTAAAATGCGAAATTTTTCCATGCCAGAAGGAGGCAGTGTAGTGTAGTGGAAATGGAAGTAAGCTTGAAGCCATACAGACCTGAGTTTAAACGCCAAATCTTTCGCTTTGTTGTTTTGGGCAAGTTATTTAACCTTTCTGAGCTTCAGTTGTTTTATTCATAACATGTCTTGGATGGTTGTTATAAGGCATACAAATGCTGTATGCAAAATGGTAAACAGTCAGTGAATGGTGGTTATTATTCATGGACCATCACGTCAGCTAACCGAAGCTACCATTGGGTAGGTGTTTTGGAAAGGAAGAACCAACTGGAAGAGTAAAGAGGGGCGAAAAGGGAAGGTGGACAGGCCTTCAAAATATTGCGTGAGTCACAATTTGTCTAGAGCATGGGATCCATGAACTTGGATGGGGAAAAAACTTATCTTTATTTTCACTAAACTCAAACTGAAATTGAACATTTCCTTTTACTACGTATATAAGTAACAAACCCCAGTAACATCAACGGTATCTATGAATTCATCACCAAATCATATTTTCATAACATATTATAGTAGTTGCAGATATCTTAAAATATCATTTATACTAATCACGCCTTCAAAATTATGGTAGATATTACTTTACTGCTGATGCTTGCTATTTAATATGTTAATAAAAAAGCACATATATTCCTATGCCACAAAATTGCTTTAAAAATATTTTGATAACAGTATTTTAAGGTAATTGTCTCCTTTTGCAATCTTACTCATTTGTTTTTTGTATTCTGAGAAGGGGTCCATATAATCCCATTTCCAAAAGAATCAAAATCTGGATCCTGAAGAGACATTTGCACCCCCATGTTCATTGCAGCACTATTTACAGTAGCTAAAATATGGAAACAGCCTAAATGTCCATCAATGGATGTATAGATACAGAAAGTATGGTGTATATATATACGATGGAATATTATTTAGTCTTAAAAAGGGAGGAAATTCGGCCATTTGCAACAACATAGATGGATCTGGAGGGCATTATACTAAGTGAAATAAGGTAGACGCAGATGGATGAGTACTACATGTTCTCACTCATGTGACGAATCTGAAATAGTCATACTCACAGAAGCAGAGAGTAGAATGGTGGTTTCCAGGGGCTGGAGGAGCAGAGGAGGAAACAAGGAGGTGGAGGTCAAAGGGTACAAAGATTCAGTTATGCAAGACGAAGCCATCTTTGAGATCTCATGTACAACCTGGTGCCTACAGTTCTGCATAGCATACTTAAAAAGTTGCTAAGAAGGTAGATCTTATGTTAAATGTTCTGGTCACACATACACACAAAAGAAGAGGGCAGGAGGAATCTTTTGGAGGAGATAGATATGTTTATGGCATTGTTTGTGGTCATGGTTTCGTGGGTGTGTGTTTTTTTTAAAAACTTAGAGGGAAATCTTACCATATGCAACAACATGGATGAACCTGGAGAATAATATGCTAAGTGAAATAAGCCAGTCACAGAAGGACAAATACTGCATTATTCCACTTATATGAGAGATCCAAAATAGCCAATCTCATAGAAGAGAGAAAATGGTGGTTACCAGGGGCTGGAGTGAGGGGGAAATAAAGAGTTAGTGTTCATTGGGCTTAAAGCTTCAGTTATGCAAGGATGGATAAGTTCTAGAGATCTGCTGTATGACATAGTGTCCATAGTTAATAACGTATTGTGTGCTTAAAAATTTGTTGAGGGTAAATCTCATGTTAAGTGTTACCACAATAAGGAAAAAATTAGTACACCCACTCTAGAAAAAAAAAGAAGGGGTTTATAGTCTTCACCAGACGGCCAAAGGGGGCTATGGTACAAGAAAATTAAAAAAACTTTGTCTAGAGCAAGTACCAGCTGGATAGGATAGCTAATCAGAGTCACTGAGGAGTTTCTCTCTTTTTCTGAGGGTTGTGGGTAATGATAGCGATTCTCACCACTCGGCCTTCTATACACTAAGCAAAGGGAATGGGAGATGTCTCTATTCTCTCTCGCTCTCCATCTCCATGTAGTTTTCTATCTCTATCTCTGTGCAGTTTTTCCTCCTCATTTTCACATCCAGGAGTGGTCACTGTGAACAAAAAGATAATTGTGTCAACGGAGTGCATTACAAAGAAAAAGTTAAAAAGAAAAGTTGTTAGTCTATTTGACCGCGAATGTCATATCTATTTCTTATGAGTGGGAAGGAAATATTAAATTCCTCTAGCAGGGGAACCAGGAGCAGACCAGTTTATTATTTTTTCTGAAACAGTTGAGATATCCAGTCTATTCCTTCGGTCCCCTCATCTATAAAGCGATCAAGATATTTTGGAAGTGCCTTGGGAACTTTATGGCCAGTCCCCATAGTTTCTCCCTCTACTTTTCTAGATCTTTCAGGGTATTTTATTTTTGGGCAACTGAAAAGGAAAGTGAACACTAGGAACAAAGGCTCCTCTCAAATACGATGACTGAGAAAGCAGTAGGGCAAGTTCAAGAGAGTGGGGTGTAGGGCTGGGTGCAGAGAGGCGGGGAGAGAAGAAATCGAGAGACTTCACATGCAGTGTGACTTGGAAAGAATTAGCTAGACTAATGGCTTCAGTCTGTTTTGCTTGTGTACTCCATAGAAGAATTTTGAAAGACTCTTTCCGAGTTGACATCTAAAATTTTTTCTTTTTTTATTGGCACCTGGGCTAACAACTGTTGCCAATCTTTTTTTTTTTTTCCTGCTTTATCTCCCCAACTCCCCCCTGTACATAGTTGTATATCTTAGTTGCAGGTCCTTCTAGTTGTGTAAAATTTTTTTTATCATAAATTTAAATAGTTGCAAAGTATGTATTAGGTGAGGTGCTGAATATCATTTCCATGATTAAAATACATTTTCATAAAAACTTTGGAGCTGGAGAATTAACTCATTAAATTTATAGAGAGTGTCCATCACATAAATTAATTGGCAAAGCTAGTCCTTATTGTCAAACCATTCTGCCAGATTGGACTTACTTTCTGTCAGGAGAAAAAATTATTTCATTTTTTAATTCAAATAAATGTGTTAATCTATGACCTTTTGGAACCTTCTTGCTTCTGAATTCTGACTGTAAGAAATGAAGCAAGGAAAGAAGGGAGTGAGGGAAGGAAGAAGGAAAGAAAGAGGCTTGCCATGGGTTTTTCACCTCCTTTCAATATTTCTTTCCGAGGCTCTCTTGTGTTTCTCTCAAAGGACTCTCTCTTGGGGAGAAGCCATGGAGGTTTACACGCTCCAGGACAGTGCACCTGACCAGGACAGTGGTGGGCGAAGGGTATGCTTTTCTTTTGCAAAGTAGGAAAAGGGCTATTGGGGAAAAAAAAAGAGTCCTTGTGGCACTATCTTAGGCAGATTAATTTCAGGAAAGAGGACATGCAGAAGTCGAAGAGTTGGCAGTTGCTTCCCCAAAGCTATCCCTGCCCTTGGAAAATCCTTGGGAAGTCTTCATGGACCAGGCCACATGTACTTGTACCCCAGTTTAAAGACTCCTGAGCTAGTGCAACTCCATCGCGTTTATCGCAATTTGCCCCAGTTTATCTTGTTGGAGGCAGACACCAGAACAATCTACTGGTCCTGAACTCTTTCCACCACCACTACATCCACCACTGCCCCAGCAAGGCCACAGGCCCCTGGAATCGAGGTGGGTGGGTTGAAGCATTGTCATCATCTAGAATTAACCAAATTTAGTGGATGATTATTATTAGTATTTTTCTTTGTAAACTCCACGTGGTTAACCAGGCTTTTTGAGTTTCACAAAACATGCATCCCTGGCTTTCTTGCTCTTTCTTTCTGAAAAACATTGCCTTTGTTCTCTCAGTCCTGCTGAGAAGGAGGGGAACGCGACTTCTCATTTCCGTGTAGTCCTTGCCATTGAGCAGCAGTGTGGAGCGAACACCTCCTTTGAAACCCAGGAGTCATTTATGTTTGGCACGCTCAGAGGGACAAAAGCTGAACCGATAGATCTCTTCCTTCGAGTCGTGCTTCCACACTCCACCGGACCGGGAAGGGGGGGGTCCGTCAGTACCATTGTTGGGCCAATTGCCTTTTTTCCCCACAGGCATGAATTTGCATGGAAATTGCTGCTCTGTGTTGGCAGGACTCTTCTAAACATTTTACCCAAAGAATTATACCCAACATGGGAGTTTGCCCTCCGGGCTGTATCTCTTTTGGACCAGGAAAATGAAATTCCTCGATGAGAAAGGACTTGCCTCGAGTCTTCAGATTCAAGAATTACCAGCATAACACTCCAGCAGATTTTATCTGTCTCCTGATCTGTCTGTGTAAATGTTGTGAATGTTGGGGTGGTGCGGCAGTGGTGGGCGTGGAAGACGGGTTAGGGCTTTGATCTTGTCTTAGTGACTGGAGGAAGTGTGAAAGTCTTTCCCGGTATTCTCCTATATACACAGGCAAAAGTACTGACTGTGCTGCAGAGCTGGAGGAGGAGCAAAGTGGGCGCAGGGTAGGAGAGAAATGCAGGCAAAATGATGCAGAGACTGCCCTGCCTCCATTTGAGGTACTTTGCCCCCTCCTTGATGGGGCCTCCCACCTACTTCCTGGCCCCATGGCTTTCCGTTCTCCCACCACCAAGCTTGGCTTTCAGAAAAATGCGTGACCTCTGGTAGTTACCCCTCAGGATGGATTGAAGTTTGCTGAAGGTTTTCCCGGCCCACAGACTCTTGCACCCCTGTGGTGGAATAAAAAATTTGGCCTAAGGTTTCAGCCATTGTGAACAGTTGGGGAAGTTTTTAGTTTTTTTTGGTATGTTTTTGGTAAATCTCAGTATATAGTAATTGCCTACTCTCTCTAGACTCAAGACTGGCCCTGTTTTTGCCATCTTAGTCCTGTGAAATGACCAGAAATTGGGACGAATCCAGGAAATGAAGGATGAAATGCCTTAGTGCCGTCGAGTCGGTTGCTGGGGTGCTGGATAAACATCTGCCAAATTCCCTCCGAGAGCTTCCAGTCACGGCCACGGTTCCTCAAACGGGGGTGGAGCCCCCAGGAGGTCCAAGGGGGCCCCACTGTCAGCTAACTCTGAAGAGAGAGGTCTGAAATGTTAGCAGTTTGATGCCCGTGGCGAGGAGCTGGAGGTTTTCTGGAAGCGGAGTGGTTGGACAGCGGAAGCTGACAGGGCTCCTCACTTCAAGAACGTTAAAGAGAAAAGACAGCATATGTATGAGGCGATATCAAATAGGAATAAAAAAATAAATTCAATTCAAGTACAAGCTTTTGAAATATTAATACGTCTGAAGTGCCCTCAGGGGAGAGACGAGTCTGCTAGGTGGCTTTTAATGCGAGGTTTAAAAGTTTTACTCATTTTGATTTTTCACAAATTGCTTTGTTTGATTTGTGGGGTTGGGTCGTTTTAAATAATTATTATAAAGGAATTTTGTTAGGGGATGGCATTAGAGAAGGGAGTGAGGGTTTGGACTGAAGGAATTAGGAGGATGCGAGCCAAAACAGGAGAGGAGAAGGCGGTGGAAAAGCCAAGGGGAAGGGTGCAGGCTGCCGCGAGGGCACAATTTAAAGGAGCAATCCAATGAAAGGAAAGAAGAAGCTGAGCTTCACTTTCGGGCATCAGGCAGAAGTCGCAAACTGGCAGTCCATAGGTCCCCTCTGTGTGTCCATCGTCAAGCGCACACGTAGTTTAAAACATATTAAAATTGTTGATAACGTTTAAAAACTGAAAGACTTCACATACAAATCTGGGTTTCTGAGTTCTCTGGGAAAATTGGAGGAGCTGGCGCTACTGGCCACAATCTCATGTGGTACTGACCAGGGTCAGCTGGGAGGAGGCAGCTCCTGCTGGTAAGGCAGGACCTCAACAGTTTATCTGTACACTCCGGATGGCTGCACGCCTGGTCACCTCACTTGTTTACATTGTCTGCCTGCTGGTGTGGCACTTAGTTTGTAAACTCTGGACTCAGCCCCTCTTGCCCTGAGGAAGGGGCGCTGCCCATTGCCTGACTTCCCGAGGGAATTGCTGGTCCCTGCTGATGTTGCTGCTGACTCCTCTGGTCATAGTCATCAGTGTAAAGCACTTTGGCCCTGTGTAAAGGACATATACACAGATAGGAGTGAGGCAAAAACTTAGGCCCACATCTCTTGTTTACTGGGGTATTTTATTTTCATATTCATGGTGCTAGGAATTCCATGCTTTGGCATTCCTCCTGTTTTAAAGTAAAGGCTGCTCCCCTTATCTGTCAGCACCACCTGCTAGGCCAGGCAACCTTTTCCAAACACAGCTCCATGACACAGAACCTTGGACTGGGGTGTCCAGAAGGCTGAGTCTTAAATGAGGCGGGGCATGGGCACCGGCTGTGCTGCTATATATTATACGCTAGCTTTGGAGTCAGCCTCTAGGGCACTTGCTTGTGTGTAGGGCACTTGCCTGAATTAACAGCCATCATTTTAACTCCCCGAGTACCTTCCTCCACTCAACACTTCTTGCCACCGCCTTTATATCTTCTTCATACTCCTATGTGGTTGTTTTCCTTTCCATTTTAGCCCATTAAATTATCATAATTCAGGGAAAGCTAATAAAATGCTAACGGGTACAAAGGAATAAGCAAATGGTATGTAACATTATAGTAAACGGCAAATAGTAATGGAATATAATGTGAATGGTGCTTTCTGGTCTGGTTTCCCCATGGGGCAGGAAGGATGTTCTATTGGGCAGCAAATGGATAGGGTCGTAGACACTGAGCAAAAGCCCTTCAGGAGAGAGCGTCTCCTATGATTGAGTTGGTTAAGGATTGCTGCTGATGTCTATGGATCTTAGCAGGTAAAGAGTGCACATCACAGTGGGGTGTTGAGAAAGCCTGGAAAATGTGTCAGGACATCAGTGAGGGCCCGTACAGGTGGCAAGCACAAGCTCTGTTGAATGTGCTTAAGGTCAGAAATGGGAAATGGTGCTTATGGGAAAGGAGTTTGCAGCCTTAAATACAAACACTGAATTAACGGTTTTTATAATAATTAATGCATTAACAAACCTGTGAAAATAGCAATTGTCCTGAGCTTTAAATAGTTCCAGAAGTCCTATGAAAAGTAAGTATGTAAATTATGTAGTATTCCAGGAAAATGGTGCATGTAAGAAATGCATCTGAGAATACACAGATATGAGCGAGGCAAAAATTTAGACCCACATCTCTTGTTTACTGGGCTATTTTATTCTTGTCTTCATGGTGCTAGGAATTCCACGCTTTGGCATTGCTCCTATTTTAAATGAATACATTCCTGTTTCTCTACATAACAAGGTGAGTTAGCCCCACCTTACAGCAGGTGCTCCTAATGGGTTGGTAGGTGTTGCAGGCACTAAGACCAGCCTGTCCAGGACAGCTGAATTCAAATCCTGTCTTGGCAACTTACTAGCCATTAATCTTGGGGGATATTACCTAAATGCTCCAAGCTAATTTCCAAAATGCAGATAACAATACATAATACACTGGGCTGCGGTAGAGATTAGGGATAGATATATAAACCACTCAGTTTAATGTATGGGACCTAGTTAGTCTCAATAAATGGTGGCTTTTATTATAATGATGATAATTTATGCTGCTTTTCCCAAAACCACTTTTGGAAGGTCCAAGATTCTCTGGGTCAAACCAATTATGAACCTGTCAAGCTATGTAGCATCTGGCTGAGGCGAGACTATGGGCAAAATACAGAGACGTGATTGCTATCACCATTTTATTCTCTCTCAAGAGCTTTTCACCTTTGCAAAGCACACACAAAACTTGTGTTTACTGAAGAACCCAGTGGATAAAAATAGTGAAAGGAAAGGCTGAAATGAGTGGTTAGCACTAGGTCTGCAGTATCAAATAAAAAAGAAGAGAAAGATTCCTGACAGCCCCTCAGAGTGTGCCTGGTGGAGAAGGAAGGCAGGAGAGAGTTGAGGTGCTTGGACTTCATGCTGAGACTCCGCTGATCGTGCTAGGGGAGCAGTTGGCTTGAATGCCTTACTGTGGTTTGATCTTCCACCACAGTCTAGAAGCTAAATGAGCCCAATTAAGCAAGCAAGCAAATAAACGTTGCAACATGGGGGAGCTGTAAGGGAACCAACTGGGTTGGGAGCTTTAAAAGAAACTTGAAGGCTGGGGAAAGGATGTGCGAGGGTTGGGAGTTGTCCGGTAACCAGGGAAGTTGCCTTGGTCTTGGCCAGCAGTGGCTGTTTGCATGTTCTCCAGCATCAGCAGTGACTGGGGAAGGGCAGTGGGGTGGAAATGCGGTCCAGGCTGGTGATATCTGCTGGAGTCAGTGACTCTGCCCCTGAGAGAGCAGCTCCAGCCCAGAGCAAGGGAGGTGAGGTCTATGCTGGGGAAGGAGCCTTCTGGGCTCCTTGGAACTTTGAACAGACTTTCTTCTAACAGTAGCCGATTTTTTTCTAATCAAACTTCTTGTGATTCATGTGGTCAATATGCTGGCAAGGGAGGAAGTTGGTGCCAGCTCATTGGGCAAAGTTTCCTCAGGTTTTGAATGGAGCTTAGAACATGAAAATGCTGACCGACCAGATAAAGTGTGCCCTGAGAACCAAATGCAAATACTAGAGCAGACGTGCTTTTGAGATTTGTGGGGAACATAGAGCCGTATCAGTGGGTCATCCTCATCTTATTTTCTCTGCCTCTGCCTCCCCTCCCACACTAGCTAAAAGCAGAGATGACTCCCTCCCTTTCCCCCATCTCGCATGGGCTTAGAAGCAAGTCAGACTCCGCAGATTCAGACTTGGTGGTCAAAAGCACGACTTCTGGGCTTCTGCATCTTTCTATCCCTGGGTCCTCGCTGTGCTGGATAGTTTTAGTTTGCCCCTGTAAACTCATTCTCCAGACTTGTCCACTCCACTCTGTACTTTGAAGACTGTCTTCATTGTCCTGTATCAGACGAGCTCCTCCCTTCCTCTCTGCTGCATCTGGCCAGTGGAGAGAAGAGCAAGAGAATATGTAGTATTTATTCTTGGGTTTCCTCTCTACCAGGCCTGTGTTGGCGGTGGCTGTGCTCCTCCTTAACAGCCACAACTTTGTTTGATGGCCCTCTCATAGCTACAGCTGACAACCTTCTAGGTCAAAACCCTGGGAGACAATTCCCACTGGCTCCCTTCCCTTGACCCTTCAGGCACAGGGCTGGTAACTCCTCCCTGCCTGCTCCCTTGTCCTTGCTCCAGAGCACATGAGGTCCCTTGTTGGTTTTCTTTACCTCCCAACCCTCCTCCGTTGAATATAGTCCCTTCATGAAACTCTCCCTGCATCTGTTTCCTTCCATGACCCTGGCTTATCTGTCACTCAAGCCCTTGATCCCGTGTGGCTCCCCTAGTCACGAGGTTATCTCCCTCTCTCATCCCAGTCCATTCAAGGACTAGGCTTCTATTCTCAGCATCATGGGCTTCCTAGTTGCTCTGCCCTAAACCAAAGCCTACCCAACTGACAGCTATCCAGTCCCTCCCCCTGGGGCTTCTTCTGCTGGACTGTACAGAGAGATCTCCTAGAGCCACGACCTTGGCCTCAGATCCCTAAAAATTGGATTGCTTTCTGCTTCTTTAGATGCTCCCTGCCTCCCAGATCTGATCAGATACCCCCATATCGACCTCAGTGCCCTCATCGTGAGGGCAGAGACCACTGTCCCCCCTCCCCTGCTGCACAGTCCTCCCAGCCTAGTCTAGCTCCTAGCCTAGCTTCTTCCATCCAGCCATTTCCCTTGCACCTGTCCTACCTTGTCTTAGTGAGCCTCTGTCATCAATGGCATGTCTCCCCTCTCCCCTGTGTCAGCCAGAGCTATCTTCCAGGGCTTCCAATTGAGTAACTCAGGCAGAGGAAGAGCTTTTGATGCCGTAAAAAGTGACCTTGGAAATTGCCCTTGAGTTTGGAATGGAAATTTATGAGGCAGAGCTAAAGAGTTTAGCTGTCTTTCTCAAAAATCTAAAGCATTTGCCAGGGAGCACAAACACATTGTGTTTTACAACACCCTGGTTTGGTATAATAGTATTTTTTGCTGAAATACTTTCCTAAAACTTGTAGAACTGAATAAAAATGTACAATAAATATAAATGTATAAATATGTATTTGTAACAATCTATTATAGAACATCATTAATATATATTTTCTCCTTATCCAAGTGGGATTGTGTACTCTTAGGCTATGAAAGCTATCAGGGCAGACTGAATTGTACCCTCTCAGCTGTGGAGACTTAGCTTGCCACACTGTAAATGCAGTCAGCAATGAACCCTCCGGCTCCCTACCTTGAGTGGAGTATATTCGCAACGCACATGTCTACTTTCTGCCATTTAATCTAAACAATACTTTTAACCCCTGATGGCTGACATGAAGGGACTAAGGGATAGTTCTGGATTGGCTGCAAAGAAACACAAGAAAAATAACACCTGGGGTGTTTGTGATTGGAGGAAATTTCAAGGAAGTGATTGGCAAAAAGCAGTCAATTAGGGGTAGGTAGGAGGCCTTTGCCATCTTGAGGAAACAGAAGCTTCCCTGTAGCCTGGGAAGATCATCCCCAAATGGTAGGCACGGTGGCCGGAAGAAGTAAAGCAGGAGGCCTGTCATGATGTGAAGAGAGTTGCAAAGAACCAAGAAGGGTCTGTCTGTGGATGATGACTCAATGCTAATGTGGGGTGTTATTCATCATTCTGCAGAGGGCCTCTGCTCTAAGCTCCCGATTCAGCCAGCATGCCCATTCCCAGCACTGTACCTACCCTCTGTGCTAAAAGGGCTCTAAAATCTCTCTCTAACAGTTCTTATGCTCTTTGTAACAGGTACCCTGAATATATTCTGATAGATGGAACAAAGGGAAGAAATAGAATTCCCATCTAGAGCTAGCTACAGCTATGCAAAAGAGGCCAGACAGCGCTAGCTACAGCTTTGCAGAAGAGGCCAAAGTAAGCAGCTGTCATGCATTCGTCAAATTCAGGACTCTCCCAAGTATTAAATCAATCTCATCAAAGCAGTTTCATTGTTGATGGATGAATGGATTGAAGTAGATGTATAACTTTAAAAGGGCCTGCCATTTGGAGTAGAAAACATGCTGTGAGGCCCAGTGGCTTGGCACCATTCTTTCAGAGACCAACAGTATTTACTAAGCACGTTCCAATTCTGTTGCTCCTGGGCTTATTTTGTTGAATTGTGCTATTTTAAGAATATTCTATTTTCCAAGGACTTCAGGTCAAATTCAGAACATTTCTATGATTCTGGTGGGTTATAAAGAGTCACGGTCAATCACTCAAGATCATTAATGTCTAGGCCAGTGCTTACCCCAGTGTAGTCTTTGGTGACTGTAGCAGAAAGAATAGCATCTGGGTCTAACTTTGTTAAAATAAATATTTTATTGTCTCTTTAATTAACAGTTTGACTCTTTAAACATAGGTGATGCATTGGAGTCTTTCATCTTAATTATTTATTGCTGAAATTTAAGTGGGCTTGAAAATTTAGAAAATGGGCTCTGTTTTATGTATAAAGACTAGTAAGGCTTAAGTTGTGTTTATTTCCTGAAAGCAATGATGAGTTTACATGGATGTGCTTATTTTCTTTCACCCAGTTGTCATCCTTGTGTAATATGCAGCTGCAGTTTGTGAATTCATCTGGGACACATGAGAAGTGGCCTCTTTAGCACAATGAGCTGAGCACAGGGGCTCAACTAAGTCTAGCAGCTATGAAGAGCCATGCTCTGTTCTCTTGATTTCTTGTGTCTCTAGGAGTATTTGTATTTTCTAGGGATTGACAAACTGAGTAGAGGTGAGCAACAAGAAACAAACTACCACCTATCCTTATGGAATAACTTTCTCTTTAGCCCATTGGAAATTTATTGTCTTTAAAATGATATTCAATGTACTTTTGCAAGGAATTTTAATGTGGGACAGTTTGAGTGAATGAGCAGAATCCCCCAGCATGAGAAGAATTCTCATAGCATATTTGTCCATTATGGAAGTGTTTCTTTTATTAGCTCTAAAGCTGTTCAAAGAAGCCAAAAGATTTAACCTCCTTACACATGTTAACCATAAAAGCATAAGTTATTCAAAGTTGAGAATACTAGAAGGTATTTGCCAGCTCCCTGAAGATAGCTAGAAGTAAATGAGTTTCAATGGAAATAGACACAAGAGAGGGTTTTCTCGTTGGGGAAACTGGTAGACATTGAAATGAACCACTTTGGAAAACTATGGGGTTCTTGTTCTAAAGATCTTTAAAAATAAGGATGCATCCCTATTGTTCTGTAGTGTATTTGATTCATAGACTTAAAGGAGTGGACTTTTCAACCTGTGTTTAGTGAGGGGCTTCTCAGGGTGAGGTGGGATGGGGCCAAGTGGAGGGTGGGGTGAGCTGGTGGGACTGAGGCACGTGCTGCTAAACCTGGAAAAGAAATACAACCTTCACTTATCTACTGAGTTCCAAATTTTAAATTCAGACGAGAGATGATCAGGAAGCAAATATTAATGGCTGAAAAGCATTGAAAATTCTCTTTGAAATGAGAGCATTTCTTCTTTAAATATTGTGCCTAAGAGAGCACTCATTCAGTTTTAGTATATGTTTGTCACAGACATCATGTAAAGAGGCTAGTGTGTGTGGCTCCTAGTAGGCACTCAGTAAATGTTTGTTGACTGAATGGTGCAAAGGAGAGCAGATATAGCAAAACACATTGGCTTATTTATTACTTGAACGTTATTGGTGGAAAAGACATTGAACATGTTTGTTGTGTAGAAAGAGGTCAGCATATTTTTTTCTGGAAAGAACCAGGTAGTAAAGATTTTGATTTTGTGGGTCACATTATCAATGCTATGACTGCTCAACTCTGCCATTGTAATGTGAGAGCAGCCATAGATAACACATAAGTGAATGGACATAGCTGTGTTCCAATAAAACTTTATTTACAAAACCAGGCATCATGCCAGATTTGGCCTATGGGCCATAGTTTGTTGACCACTGATTTAGAACACAGGTATGATCAAACCTCTCAGCTTCAAGGTATATCGAATTTAATGAAAAAGTGTATTAGATGTGAGAAATATCACTAATAGTGGCTTATTATCAACATTTTGTGTAAAGAGAGTTCTAGACTTTTATTTCAGAATAGCTGAATAGAATCAGCTGCATGTCTCTGCTGGTAAATGCTTATTTCATTTTGCTGTCATTTTAACAAACTTTTCCTTTCTGTTCTTTGAACTTCTGTAAGGTGCTTCTACATAATAAAACATTAGGCAAAAAAATTCTTTTTCAGAATGAGAAGTCTGATTTATGAAAAGCTTTGTGTGCTGTAGATGCAGATTTTTTAATCCAAGAAATAGTTTCCTTTCCTTCTTAACATAGATAAAGACTCCTTTCTTAGGATGGAGCCAGCAACGATGGAACCAGATAAAGTCAGTGTGTTAACACCAAGCAATCCAACATGATCAAATGCCGGATGTTGAACAAGTTTCTGGCAGAAACAAAAATGGCTGTCTCATAAATCAGCAAGGGTTTTGTAAACCGTCTCATGTACTACAAACCTACTCTCTTTATGGAAATCCTGACATATTTATTCTCATTCTCTCTCTGTCTCTGTGTGTATGTGTGTGTGTGTGTCTCACATACACACACACACAGAATTTTGAATGATTATTGACACTTTTTTACATTTTATTTTATTACTCTGGCACCCCAATACTTTTATTGACTATATTAACTGCATTAGTTCAAACCATTCTAAATTTGAGCCACTTTATAGGAAGATTAGAACACTAATTGTTTTTGAATTAGAACAGTAAAAGGAAACAATCTTTATGTGGGGTGGATTTATGATATAAAACTAATTATCTCATTAACCTTACCTACAGAACCATTAGCATGGTCAAAAAAAATCCAGGACAATGTAGCATTTCAATACACAACATTTTTTTTTTTAGCAATTTATAGCTAACTAGGAATAAATTTCATTTATGCAAATTCCTTTTTAAAAAACTGTCTGATAAATAACAAGCAGCTAATTATTAAAAACTTTCACGATTATGTCTAGAAAATATCTGGAAATTTAGCAAATTCAGTCCTGGGAATTTCTTTGGCTCTAAGCAAATCTTTTAGCTTTTACCTCAGTTTTCCACTTGCAATCTGGGGTATCATTTTTAGAATCACGAATTTATGATAATGAGAAATGGTAAGAGATGAATTTATCTGACAGTTACGTTTATTTTATGTTATTTTATTTTTGTCGATGATGTACCTGAAACTCACATGAAATGATGTGTCCGTGGTCTCATAGCTCGTTGGAGCTTTAGGGGTTCAGAGAGTTTTTCTCTATGCCAGTTTGGTCTGACTTTCACAAGAACAGAGATTGCTCTGCACAAGAAGGTGGTCCAGGCAGGGGCTGAGATTTCACTCAATAGGTCTCGTCAGCCTCACCGTGGTTCGATGGGCCCTGTGGGCCTTTCTAAACTCAGTCGTCTCCTGGCAGAGCTGTAGTGACAGTGGGAGGTTGTGTCATGGATTGTTCATGAGGGGCTGGTGCTCTGAATTTCTCTGTAGTCCATCTCAACATCTGAATCATCTCAAAGAAACAGAAGCCATTTCCACATTCTGTTCTGTAAAACAAGATCGTTGTAAAGAGGACATTCTGGGAAACTGACAATTCTGTTTCTCCTATGTGCTCGGCGCTGTGCTGATGCTCTCGGTCCTCACAGTTCATACGTGCATCACACAGTTTTAAAGGGTTAGACAAGAGTACAGCAAAGCATATTCTTCTCTAAGAGAATACACTTTCTTGGAGAAAAATCACCAGATTTTTGGTGAAGAGATCTGGTCCCAATCCTATTTCTTCTGTTCCTAGATCTCTTATTATCTGTAGCCTTGGGCTCATCACGTGGCCTCCAAACCTCACCTGTAAGGAGGGAGCTACTCCTGTTTACCTCAAAGGCAGGGTGATAATGGAAGGGGAATCCCAGCTCCACTGTTTCCTAGTGCTGTGTGACCTAGGGGAGTTACTCGACCTCTCAGTGCCTCAGCTTCCTAAACTACAAAATGGGGATATAAAATAATATCTACCTGATCAGGTTGTTGTGAAGAGTGAATTACTACATGTCAAACACTTAGAGCAATGCCTAGCACACAGTAAGCATTCAATATGGTAGTTATTATTATTATTATATAAAACTGCTTTGAAAGAGAAAAACTATATTAAGGTAAAGAATTATTTATTAGTACCTAAATTGCACATATAAAAATTGAGTTTAAACACATTTCCCGTAAGGTAGGAGTCCGCTGCTACTTGGTAGAAAGGACTTGTTCCAAATATTACTTCCTCCCCGTTTTCCTTTTTTTTCTTTCTTTTTATTGTGGGTTTTTTTTTTTTTTTTTTGCTCTTTACCTATTTCTCTTTCATTCTCTGGAAAATGAAAAGTGATCTTGAAGGTGGGAAGATTAAATTCTTTTCACTCCTCAGAAAAAAGAGGCTATAAAACTGCAATATAATAATGCTAACAGTAAAAATAATATGTAGTCAAATCTGCAAGCAGCAAAAACAAACTTAGCTCAGCTCCGTTTTTGGTGTGGCCCATGAAAACCTACAAGTTTTCAGTGGTTTGCAGGATGCAGAGTGCAATTCAGGTCTCAAGGCAGCCCTGCCGTGTAGTAAGCTTGGTGATAGTGGGTGGGGAAGGGCTTTTTCCAATGTTTCTCTCCCACATATTTTTAAGTTTGAAATGACACAGAAGGTTTCTTAGGTAAATAGGTTAAAAGTGTGTTCAGCTGTAAATGACATATCGTTTGGGACTGATACTGGGTGTATAGAATATTGGGAGAACCATTTGAAGAGTGGTGGTGTAAAGGCGGACAGTGGTAAGGGCGTGAGTTATTTGTTACTGAGACTGCTGGGCAGTGAGTAGGAGGCATTTGGATAGATGTCCTACCGGTTCCTGACGTGTGGCTTCTGTCTAATTTACACAGTTTGCTCTTTGGAGGACGACTCCGTATGACACTCTGCCAGCTGTCTATAAATAATGAATGGTCCTGCTTAGAGAAGAGGACTCTGAGACCGCCAGACAGTGATTGGTACCCACTGCCATCTCCACCCCCATCCATCTATCTGTCTATCATCTATCATAATTTATCTATCCATCTATTATCTATTTATCTATCCATCCATCTATCAATCATCTATTATCTATCTATCTGTCTATCTATCAATCCATTTTCTATCTATCCATCCAACTATGATCTCAGAATCAATTGAATTCAAAGAGACTGTTGCAGGAATTATCAAGAATCCACACCAAGTGAGGGGACACTGTGTCTTAATCCACATTAAGGACTCACTGACAGGAGTTTGGACACAGTTAATCTCAGTGGACTATCATACCCACAGCTTGGTGGAGAAATCACTCATTTGCAAATTGAGAAAGTCCCCATCAAAGCTGTGTGACTTAACTGATGAGAACAATCCCAGAAATTATACTGAGTTTGAGCAATAGTATATGTATTTAAATCCCCCAAGAACGTGTTTATGCAGAGAAGAGCAGCAATTGCTTATTGTCCCCATAATCTGTGCGCTAAAGAGCCCCACAGTGCACATTTACACAGCAGACGGTGGCTTGACTTCAGTGGCAATGAGCTGTGGACAGAGTGCTCATTGAGAGCTACCAGGCACTTCCCCCCACTTGATAGTAATAGCTCCAGTGCAAGCCTTACACGCTTAGGATCCTAGTGTACCAAGCAGGCTGGGATGAATGCATTTCCACCTTTACTTCTACAAAGTCTTTTTTTCCTTTTAAAGGCTCATTTCTATTGGCATTAACTAAACACAAGAATTCTCAGAAACCTAAATTGAAAATGAGAGTTTAAATCTATACTCTGATGCTAAGAATTGAGTCATATTATAATATACCATATATCATATATTGTCAAGTATTGCTTGGGTCTGCAGACATAATTAATATAAGCTAGCCATTAATGGTGTGATATATGATCCAAGAACCTTTAATATAACAAAGCCAACTAATATTTATCTCGAATGTGCTATAATCTTTACTCACATCACAAAACATTAACAAAGGGTATATTCTTTAATGCTGCACTCCCAAGGGTTTATTTGAACTTTTTTCTGGTTTAATTAGCTTATTCATTTTAATTAAAGTGCAGTGCAACATTTACATGGTGTTTAATCTGAAAGTTAATCCTGTTTTCTTAAAAGATTAAGTACAGCAATAAATATAAAATAACGGTGGCTGTATCTCACAGGACTAGTACTTTGGCTACATGAACAACTTCTGCTGGAAATAGCAGAAACATAGATTTTCTCTAGTATTCTTTTGTTGAGACATTAATGCCACAAGAATAGTTTTCTAATCAATTGAGAGCTGCCACAAAAGCTGGATTCCCACCATCTCCCAACTCGTGGGCATGCAGATCTTTGGGATTTGAAGTGGAACCCCAAAACTTGCTGCAGTCATCCCACAGCCTGTATTCGTGTGTCCATGGTCCCCCCACCCCCGAATTCTCCCCTCCCATACCCAGTTCATTTTGACCAAGCATCTAACTTTTCCATAGAGACAAGCCTCCTTGTTGCCAGCATCTCCTCTAGCCCAATCTTGCCTTTGCCCTTGGCAACTTCATTGCCTGTGTGGACAACTTGTACAGCTAGCACCCTGTCCCTCAGAGCCTTGACTTCCACATTGATTATTACTGTCTCTTCCATTCTGACTTAGCTGCTCACTTCCAGGGTCACACTCTAGACTTGTCATTGCCAGAGACTGCATCACTCTGAAGCCACTTACTCAAACATGCCACTCTTCAACCCCTACCTCTTTCCTTCCTGCCTCTACCACGGCAGTACTTCATTAAGGCCTCTAGTCCACCAACTGCTCCATCTCCTCCTATCTTTATTGTCTTCCCAATTTGCTTACATTTCATGTTCATTCCAACCTCTTTCTTCCCAATACCCTCCGTTGCCTTGCCCTACTCATTCCATAATAAAACTCCTACATTAGATGAACCCAATCATTCCTTCACCTTCCCCATGTCCATTTCCAAACTGAATCTTTCCCATCATCATTCAAACATGCTTTTGTATCCTCCATTTTAAAGAGTTCTCCCTTAACTTCATCTTCTCATCAATTGCCTCTTTCACAGTCCAGATTCTAAGAAAACTTGTGTATACATATTTACTTCACTTCCTCACTTCTCATTTGCTCTTTGACCAGTTCCAATTTGGCTTTTGCCCCCACCTCCCTACCGAAATTCATTTTGCTAAGGTTGTCAATCACTTTCACGTTATCAAATTTAATTGACACTTGTTAGTGTGCATCCTATTTTACTTTGCAGCAGCATTTGGCAGAGCTGTCAGTTTCTGCCATTTTGAAACGCTTTTTCTCTTGGCTTCAGTGACACCATATTTAACTGGCTTTCTTCTGCTTTTCTGGCCTTTCTTTCCAATTCTGCTTTGGGGACTTCTCCTCTTCATTCCAAACTCTACATGGAATATCTCAGAGCCTTGTCCTGGGCTCTCTTATTTTCTCAAATTCTTGAGAATTTCAAATCCTAAAGATTCAAAATCCATCTGTATGGAAAACACAAGTCCATATAAAAACTTGTGCATGAATGTTCATAGCAGCTTCATTCACAATAGCACCAAACTAGAAACAACCCAAAAGTCCACCAACAAGTAAATGGGTAAACAAAATGTGGTATCTATACAATGGAATACTACTTGGCAATAAAAAAGAATGAAAAACTGATACCCACAACACTATGCATGACTCTCAAATGTATTCTGCTAGGTGAAGGAATACCAACAGAAAAGAGTATGTGTTATACGATTCCATTTATTTAAAATTCTAGAAAATGCAAGATAATCTATAGTGACAAAAAACCAACCAGCATCGCCTGAGGTTGGGGGCAGAGGGAGGGATGGACTACAAAAGAGCACGAGGAAACCTTTTGGGGTGATTGATGGAAATGTTCTATATCTTTGTTGTGTGGTGGTTTCATGGGTGTATACATTAGTCAAAATTCCTGACACTGAACATGTTAAATGGGTGCAATTTATTGTAAGTTATACCTCGATAAGGTTGATTAAAATCTGTATGCTGGCAATGCTGGCATTTATGTCTTTAACATAGATCTCTCTTCTGAGCTTCAGACTGTGGATCCAACTCTTCATGAGGCATCACCATTTTGATATTTCATAGGAATTTCAAACTTAACAAGCCTAAAACTGAACCCTGGATTTATTCTCCACAGGCTTTTTTTTTCCCTCACCTCAGTAAATTGCTGTTTCAAGGAGACCGCAAAATACAGTGGCTTAAATAAAGTAGGAAGTTATTTCCATCTCACAGGACAGTCTAGAGATAGGAGAGACGGTGCTGGTAGCGTGACTCTACCCTCCCAACCCCAGGATGACATTTCTGGGTTCCAGGAATGCTTCAGTTCTCATCATATCCCAGCCTCTAGAGGGAGGGAAGTGGTCAAAGAAGTGCCTGCACATTTCTTTTTTAGGGGCATAACCCAGAAGTCTCAAATGGCCGTACATCTTAACAAGGGAGGCTGGGAAATCTTGGCTTTATGCGATCATGTGTTCAGCTAAAACTTGATTTCTGTGGCAGAAGGGGAGAAATCATGTCAAGAGACAGGGCTTCTGGCTTTCTTGAGGGTGTATGGGGACTTGGGCAAATACGTTTTTGTGACACTCCTATCCATCTATGCACTTTGATAAAAAATGTGTTACAAAATCTGTGGGCTTGTGTGAAGTAAAGTGATTTGTCCATGAAGGTTTAGAATAATGAGCAGAGCAGAGGTACTTATACACTTATGTATTGTCTAACCAGTGCACATGTCCAGGCATCTCTTCATGTTCTTTATTGTTAATTGCATGGGTCCTGCCTAATTTTGTGTCTCCTGGGCAATAAAAAACAATATAACAAATTAACAAACAAAACAAAATAACAATACTGTTTTTACTTACAATGACATAGCTCTTCAGAACTTTTGGCATTGAAACAGTCTAGATCTTCTTGCTTCTGCGGTACCCTAAGACCATTTATTTAATACTGATTATGTCATTACTTGTGATATGGCATCATCTATCTTGCCACCCTTGACTAGTGGCTTCCAGTGACTCTCTCAGATTATACTGTGCTTCTTCGATGACTACAAATGCACATCTTACCTAGAGTATGCAAGGAAATGCAAATGGTTATTTTTTGGTAGTTCTAAATTTCCCATTCTTAAATTTATGGCATGAATGTAGAAGAACGCATCTTCCAACTGTGTCTTTTCTCGAACTTTTCAGGTTGGAATTACTGCATTCATAGAACGTGATCTCTTACAATGTTGGCTGTACCTCTGCAGGGCACAGGGGTGGGGGACCCATGGACAGAGTGGAGCAGTCCATTTGCACAAGGAATGTCAATCCGTCATCCAGCAAAGCTTAAGACTCCCCTGAGAGAGAATGGCATCACCACATCTACTGGGGGCAAAAGAAGACATCGATTGGAAGGGTGTGTTGCCATTGAGGAGCAACAGTCTCGAAAACCTTCTGAGGGGACAGTCACTTCTCCAGGTAGGTGGGCTGGAGACGCCTTTATTTTCCTCCTGAGTCCTGAGCTGGACTCAGGGATGCAGGCTGCTTTCCTCTACTTGCAAAAGCTACCACCCACCACCTTTTACCCTGCTGTTCTTTTGTTCAGAAGATAGCTATAGATTGAGAAGCGGTGTCCTCAACCTCCTGACTCCTGGCTGACTTTGAAGACAAGTATCCAGTCCCTTTAATGGTAAGGGTATGGGATAACAAGGGAAAGTTATCAGCTTCCAGAAAAAAATGACTAAGTTCTCACGGTCATGATTCCTGGGCTCGATACTCTTCCTTTAGAGTATGGTAACTGGAAGTCCCTCTGGACTCTTACTCTTAGTTTTAATTTCTAAAGGTGGAGTTTCTCAAGTCACCCTAAACACAGACGCCTTCTTCAGCTCCTCCAGGAAGTACCGTCCAGGCCTGGCCAACCAGCCTTGACAGAATCACAGTTGTCATCTTACCTCTAGTGAGCAATTTGCAATTCTGAAGCCCACCACACCACTTCCCACTGGATGTTGACCTCACACAGTTTTGAGTATAAAAGAGTCCATAGATGTCAATGCAACAAGACTAATGAACTCTATCATCTGTTACATTTTACAATCATTACCCCGTGGTACCTCACAGCAATGTCACGAGGGAATGATTATTTTCTCCATTAAGAGAAAGATTAAATAATATTCTAAGTCTGTCTGACTCCAAAGAACTCAGTGCTTCTATCTCAGTTGTTCTCTCAAAGGGAAAGAATAAAGCACAGTTTATGCATTTACCCTGATGCCACCAGAGAAACTGGCTTGGAGACATTTTGACCAGCCGGTGCCAAATTCCTGTCTCATAGGCCACTTGTTCTTGGAGGCTGTGAGCTGCAGAGGGAAATATACCTCCCTAGGAGATTAAGCTGGACACAGCCTGGCCATCTGCTCTCTTGGCAGGGGCTGACAGAGGCTGCCTTTGTGGATAAGGGAGATGAAGCAGGGCATGTCACTGGCCAACAGTGCTGCTGGCAGTGAGGCCTGGAGGCAGGCAGACTCCTAACCCCCTGACTGCTGTTGACATCGTGGAGTCCGCAGAGCAGACATAGTGGAAATTGCATGTCTTGAAGGAAGGGGTTGAGGTGGAGTCTCGATAGCAGGACAGCCCCAGGGAAGGAGGCCAGTAGCTCTGCTAGACATCATGCTAGGTGCTGCAGTTAGAGCAAGAAACAAGGGAGTGTTGTAGGACAGAAAGACATTAAGAAAATATTAATGCGCCTAATTATTTCATTACAATTGTGATAAACTCCATGATAAAAAAGCAGAATGTTCTTGATAGCACGTAATGGGGAGATCTGAGTCTGGGTGTGGGGTGGGTTTCAGGAAAGGCTTTCCTGAGAAAGCGACATCTGTAACAAATCCTATGGGTTGTTTGTAGCAGACCCGATAGATTGTTCACCAAACACCCAGTTTCCTTCCCTCTTTCTTTCTTAGAGGACTATTTTCCTCCCTTTTTATTTTCGTGTGTCCAACTCTCTCTATCTAGCCGTATGCTTCAAGGGAGGTGGCCCCGGGATATATGTCCTGATTGATCTGAGTTGATAATGGTGGTCTCAGTGCCTTGCCATGGGTTGGTTCAGGCATGTGTTAAGTTAGAGCATGTGATTGGTTAAGGCATGGATTATAATTTTGGCTACTGAGACAAAAGAGAAGTCTGCTAGAGGACTTTTGGAAATGGTTTCCTCACTCTTTACAAGGAAGAGGTGACCCTTTCAGAATTTTATCATGTCTGGTGATCTGGAGTAGAGCTCACTTGAAGACAAATCTCTCTCAGGAAATGTAGAGCAAGAAGATGGAAAGAATCTGGGCTCCTATTGGCTTCCTTACCTGCATAAGTCAACCTTGGAGCACTCCTAGCTTCAGATTTTTTGGTGTGTTCTTTACTATATGAGCCACTTGAGTTTGAATTTCTGTTATTTGCACCTGTAAAGATAACAAGAGTTATCCAGGTGATGACTGTGAGTGGGGGAGTCCATTCCAGACGGAAGAACAACACATGCACAGCCCTGAACTGGAAACAGAAAGTAGTCTCATGTGGCTGGAGAGCAGTAAGTGAGGAGCAGTGGAACAAGGTGAAGCTGGAGAGTTGGCAGGGGTCAGATCACACTGCTGTGATCCTTGGACATTAGCTAATAATTTGTATTTGGACTCCTTACAGACATACCCAGGCTTATAATTTTTTATTTGTTTTAGATGATTCTAATAAATGCTGGATGAATCTTACTTTTACTTCTGTATAGTGGAGAATGCAAATAATCATATTCCTTGATGGTCTACAAGCTGAATGAAATTCACTAGTAATCACTCAGTTTTCTAACTTACTTGGCTTGTGCAGCTATAGCCTGAAGTGGTTGCTTCTATATTGTTCTATATTGTTGCTTCTGGTCTTGCTGTCCAGTGGGAATGCGTGAGGGTCACCCAGTCTCAATGGCCTTAAATTGGGTCCTCAGCACTTAAGCATTTTGGGCAATGCTTTAGAGAGTAGTTAATGCTGGTTGTGTTTGTTGTTACAAAGCTAGAGATCGTCAAATTCTTTGGTCTAGGGAGAATCTGGGAATTCTATAAAGTAATGAGGAGGAAGTTCCAATGGCTCTTGCAGAAGAGTTCTCATGTGGTCCCAGCAGGTGGGAGAGACCCAGGGGAGTAGTGGGTCCAAAATATAGTTGCTGGGGGTGTGGTTTTTAGCAAACTAAATTAACTTAGACAAGAGACCTGCTTGCTCAGCCCAGCCTCACCCATTGTCTTTGGCTCTGCTGCACGTGTAGGCTCTTTGCTCTTTTCTTACCAAGCTGCTGTTCCTGGCTGTGTCTTTGGGCAGAGGAGCCTTCTCTGGATGATAGCCTGCAAAATTTGGACCCTGGATTCCAAAAGCTCAGGCTTTGGAAGCAGATGCCACTTAGCAGCTGTGTGAACTTGATCACATTATGTAACTTCTCTAAGTTATAGCGTACTCATCTGTAAGGTGGTAACAAGAATAGTACGTAACTCATGGGAATGTTGTGAGGATCAAATGAAGTAATCTACGGTGAGTGCTCAGCACAGCACAGATGTTCACTCTATGATAGCTATTATTTAAAACCGTTATTTCTTGTCATCTCTACCATCAATATTTGTGGGTTGGGTCCTCATCCTCCTATGAATGCAGTATGGAGGACCCTATCACCTTTGTCATTGTCATGGTTAATACAGTGTCAACAACACAACTGTTTATTGAACTATGTACCAGGCACTGTACTGGGGTCTGGAGACTTAAGAAAGCAACAACATCAAAAACAAAACTCCCACAGTTTTCAAAGTTCACAAGCCAGAAGGAAGACCTTGGCTTTACCACGAGCATTCACGTTTCACAATGAGATCTAATAAGAATGTGATTGTTAGTCTGAATTTCGAAAACTGTGACTATACGAAAGTTTTTAAAAGTTTCCATGCAAAAATATTGGATATTTTGGTTTTGCTCTGCTAGGTCCATGGAACCACCTAAATCTACAGACTCATTACATGTGCCTCACATCCAGAGAGAGTGATTTGTGTGTGTGTGTGTGTGGACCCTTCTGGGATGTCTCCAGCATAAGCACGCCTCTGAGCAGAGCTTTGACCGTGCTTTGCAAAGTCAGTTATTTGTTTTACTTCTGCCAGAATATTGAAAGTTTGCCTGGTGAACATTCCCTGAAATCAGAATGACTTATTATCAGCCTTCCTTTGCTTTTGATCCTGCTGCAGGATGGTGTGCTTTCCTAATGATGCAGAATCTCTCGTTAAGTTCAGGAAACAGGATATAAGGATAAGTCAATTGACTCAATTTATGGACATAATAAAACGGTCCCTATTACCTTCAGCAGTCAAGGCAAGACAAGGTGAAACACAGTGTTGTAAAGTTATTATGACAAAATAGTTTAGTATTTACCTGACCAAATAAAGTGAAAATACTGCATTTATTTTTGAAGCGGCATTTCAGACATTATGACCTAAAATTAATAGTGGTAGATGATCATTTATCCTGTCGCACAGGGATATTGCAGAGTTCACTCAAAGCCAGGAATATCTGCTATTAAATCATGGCAAACTGAAAAAAAAATTTTGAAGTATTTCCTTGTGTCTGCTCTCTGTCTACTGTTGGCCCCACCGAGCCAGTGTTAACAGCTAAGGCATTTCTTTTTCCATCTTGTAATATAATTAAAAACAAATTTAGAAGCAGAATAGATGTTTTGTGTGTTAGAGCCCTGCTAGTTTTGGGGAAGGCCTTGGCAATGTGCACAGCTGTTCCTGACAATTATAAACTCAGCAAAGAAAAAAGGGAGGAAAGAAACCAAATTGACCGAATATGGTTGCTTTTGTCATCCCGTGGGAAGAAAGTCTTTGGGGTGGCCATAGGAAAAATAGATGTAAATCAAATATTTTTAAGAGATGGATATGAAGCTAAGGGGATATAGAAGTAGTTAAAGACGTCCAAGGGATACATATGATATTAGTAGCTTATGGAAATGCTTGAGGTTTGGGCTAAATTTCAATGTGTTTCTGGATTTTGGTTATTTTCTAGACTCTAAAGTCTAAAGTGATTTTACGTTTCTGAATTAAAGTGAGACTATGACTCCAAGTTAGCTAGGCAAGATTGTGGGCATAGAGCAAATTTGAAAAGGTCCTAAATTTTGCTTTAAATATCTAACCATCTGTTTGCACATGCTGATTGTGAGTTGCAGAGTGACCAACACTAAGATCCTCTGAGTCTTTGCTGGCTACCACCTGCGTAAGGCCACCCGCCAACTCTCTTTACAATGACATCTGGCCATGCTCCCTTTGCCTACCTCCACTCCCAGTCCATCTTATCCTGAAGGCTTTTTCTTTTTTATAGTTCTATCACCTTCTAACATTCTACATAATTTACTTTTTATGTTTGATATGAATTGTCTGCCCTCTCCACTGCCACGTAAGGCCGGGGTCTGTGATTTGTTCACAGATTGATCCCCAGTGTCCAGAGCAGTACCTGGCACATGGTGGGTGCTCAATAAATCTTTGTTGGTTGAACGAATCATACCCTTCTTTTGCCTAAAACATGATAACGGTTTTCATTGGCCCTGTGATGAAATGTCATTTCTTTATGCGGCATTTGCAATCCGAATGCAGTTCACATATCTAAATATATTTCTTTTCATTTTTCTCCCAAATGGTTCCAGGCTCTTCCAAACCACGGCCTCTCTTGCTTATGGGCTTTTCACATGCTGATTCTTTTGCCTGGATTTCTCTTGGTCCTCTTTCTTCCTGGCTAACTCTGACTAAGTTTTTAGGATTAGTTTAGGCCTTCCAAGTCTGGGTTAGGAGCTCTTCCAGTATATTCTAAAGCACAGTATACTTCCCTTATCACAGCAAGTTTATAACCTATTGGCCTGCACTGCCCATCTATCTGTTTCTTTTTAGGCTGTAAGCTCTGTGGGGGCAAGAGCAAGGCCTGCTTTCTTCATAGTTTTCTTCCTGCCAAATGCAGTGCTTGGCACCTTGTAGGAGGTTCATTAAACGTATATTGAATCAATTAATCATGAAAGAAAGGGTAGGTAACTCGGACATCAGCTAGAATCATCCCACCCGGTAAGATCTGGGGGAATGCTGGCCCAATGCCATTGTCTAAGGTGTTTGGACTATTTCTAGGGGCTCATCACTTCCAGCCCATTTCCCATTTGCACTGAATTCTTGTTGTCCCTTAATGTAGTAGAGTGCAGTACAGTGCAGTGCTTAAGCACGTGGCCCTCGAGCTCCACCATCTCAGTTCAAATCCCAGTCCTGCCATTTACTCGCTTGTTAACGTCTCTTTGCCTCAGTTTCTTCATTTGTAAAGTGGGAATGATTATGATAATAATAGCACCTACCTCATGGTACCTTGTCTGGATTCAATTCGTTCATACGTGTGAAGTACAAACGGTTTAAGACATAGTAGGTCTCAGTAAATTTTAGCTCTCTCAGTCAAGGCTGTTGCATTTAGCAGAGTTTGTGCCGAAGGTTTGCAGGTCCCAAAGTTATATTACAGCAAATAAGTGAAGATATCCCTGTTGGGAAAAGTCCTCTTGACCCTCCCACTATCAGGATTTCTCCCCAGAGCACTCACCAGCAGAGGGCGCTGGTCTTTGGCTCTCTCACAGCCCCTCTCCTCCTCTCCTCTGCCTTTGCTTTTGTAATGTACACCCCTGCACCTCTCTCCACAATGGCCACTCGAAAAGCCCAATCCTTCCCTCTGCCTCTTTTTTTTTTTTAAAGATTTTATTTTTTCCTTTTTCTCCCCAAAGCCCCCCGGTACATAGTTGTGTATTCTTCGTTGTGGGTTCTTCTAGTTGTGGCATGCGGGACGCTGCCTCAGCGTGGTCTGACGAGCAGTGCCATGTCCGCGCCCAGGATTCGAACCAACGAAACACTGGGCCGCCTGCAGCGGAGCGCGAACTTAACCACTCGGCCACGGGGCCAGCCCCCCCTCTGCCTCTTTTGCAACTCTGCTCCACTGCTCCAGGCTGACTTCCAGACTGGACTCCACACCCGTCTTTGCATATATAAAGCCCAGGCCATTGACTAGGCTGTAGCCAGCTATAGCAGAGGCTCATCTTCCCTTTAACAGGGCCAATTCCTTAGGAGGCAGCCGTAGTTTTAAATGGCAAATTTCTTTGCTTCATTACAAATAGAAGGAAAAAATAATGATAGGTACCTTGACAGGTGTGTCTTTGTGTGTGACAAATAACCACATTGTGAATCAGAGGACACTAGGGGACTAACCAACCCTAAGCTTTTGCTTTTGAGACATTGCAATTCCCTTTTTTCATGAACAGGTCTGATGGTGGCCTCTTACCCCAGAGAAGCATCCTTTTGCTTTCCTCTCCAAGAAGTCCTTGCCTAAGTGCTGTGTTGGAAGCAGCCACATTAGTAGGGCTGAGCTGCTGCAACATTGTAAATGCCAGCAAATAAAAGTGTCAGCAGCCTGGGCTGTGGGAGGCTGGCAGGGCCTGGAGTTTAGTGCTGTTGCGTCGAGATCAGCCTTTCTAGGGGGCTGGTTCATATCCAGCCCACACGAGTAGTGACTTTAAGTTATTTCCTACTGATGGCTCTTCCTGACCCTGGGAAAAGGTGTATGGAGCTCTGCAGCCGCAGCCCACCAAGAAGGAGAAATACCGGCTCAACTTGAACTGCCCTCTCTCTCCGACAGATGGCCCCATCCTAGTTAATGGATGGCATTTGGAATGGTTGGTGGAAGCTTCCCCACCGCTGCCTATACTGATAATAGAATTTTTGTGTTACTTCTCATGGGACCCATAATCACATGAAAAATATATAAGAAGACTTGTTTCTTTTCACCACTGGACGTATTTATTTACAAAGAGGGACTTTAAATGGCCAGAGGCACATACACTCACTGGTAGTAAAACCCCACCCTGTGATTCACTGATTTCCTGGGCTCTGCTTCCCGCAGCATTGAGGGTTTGTAATATTACAGCGCTCAGAGGGGAGCTCCAGCCATTTCCGTCTTGTGCTGCTGGACGGATGATTCCTGTGTTTGGTGAGTTTGGCAAAGCAAATAGTGTTTTAGGCCTAAGGGTACCTTTTACATGTGAGTTTGAGAGAAAAATGCAGCTTTCGCCCTTGAAATTGACTGTGTAGAAGAAAATGCTTGTTTCTGTGTAGTGAATATTCAATCATCTACCTCCCAAAGCCTGTCCATCAACAGAAGGCAGGGTCCCTGCAGTGTGGCCAGGGAGGTTTCACCTGGGTGAGGTCTCAGGAGAAGCAGAAACAGAGCCCTATATTGCTGAACGCTGCCTGTAATGCGCATGCTAATGGCTCGGAAATCGTAGACTGGCCATTTCAAATGATGTTTTCAAAGAGTTTCTAAGACGTGGGAAAATGCCTCGGATCATTAGGAAGTCAAGGAAACAAGTAGGATGCAAAATATACACAAAATGATCTAAACTCTGTGAAATAATAGGTATCAAGAGGGACGTACACCAAAATGCCCATAGTAGGTGGCAAGCTTAGGAATCTGTTTTAGTTTGTGCCTGTTAATAATACCCAGTGATTTCTAGCCTTCCTGTAATGAGCATATAGGACTGTAAAAATCTGTATAAAATAAATCTCTATTTTAAAAAAAGTGGGACAATTTGCTTCCATCAGTGACAAATTTAAAGGGTTCACTTTTTTACAAAGAGGCAAAACGTTATTATTCCCTTCAATCACTCTCTGTTGGGATGTAAAATCGCCCTAGCCAACTTAGCCAACATCTCATCTCAAAACTTTTTACGTGTGGCCTGGGTTAGCGTATTTGCAACAGATGCCAACTTTTGGGGGGCAAGTCAGGACCACTTGGTTTTAGCTTTGATGCTAAAGCTTTTTCTCTTTTCATCTTAGAGTAAGTGATAAAATTCCATAAACAAAAGTTGCAAGGTACATGCATAGTATATATATTTACATATAAAAATTTGCCAATGTTATTATTGTTATAATAAAATTTTACTTAAAAAATTAATCAAGAAATTAAATATCCTATGGGGCCGGCCCGGTAGTTCGCACGTTCCGCTTCTTGGCGGCTCGGGGTTCGCTGGTTCGGATCCCGGGTGCGGACATGGCACTGCTTGGCAGCCATGCTGTGGTAGGTGTCCCACGTATAAACTAGAGGAAGATGGGCACGGATGTTAGCTCAGAGCCAGGCTTCCTCAGCAAAAAGAGGAGGACTGGCAGTAGTTAGCTGAGGGCTAATCTTCCTCAAAAAAAAAAAAAAAAAAAGAAAGAAATTAAATATCCTAAGTTGCTGAACTTTTACTTTTGACATTGGAACATATTAGGGAAAAAGGCAAGTTCCCTTATTGAATAACTCCAATCTCCTTCCTCTCTCCATCACAGTAAAACTGGTATATAAATTTTAATGGGTATTTTACAAGATATATCCTTAGGTCATACTTATTCAGCTTAGTCTCATGCACCTTTCATGTCTGTGTTTACCTTCTAAAATAGGAATTCTGGAAGTGTATTTTGTGGAATAAATAGTTCCATGACATGTTTGTGAAAAAAGACTTCCGTGCTCAAAATTTTTTGGAAACACTCTGTACTATATACCACCTCTCAACTCTGTTCTCAATTCATTCATTCACATTAAATGCTCTGAAATGCTCTATGGTAAAGAAATCCTTTAAACTCTGTTTAAACCAGTATTTCCCAAACTTACCTAGCCAGGATATTCAGAAGTACTACTTGCAAGGCACTGCAAGAGCCTGCAGCAGTAAAGAACCATTAAGTGACTTTCTTTCACTGTACTGCAAAAGAAGCAGGAGAGTAGGCAAACAAAATCAGGAAGATTTTCTATGAAAATAACTCAAAAAGGGTTTTACTCTGAAGTCATAACCCTCTGTCCCGTGCCCGTTGATTAACTGTGGAATCCCTCAGATTCTTAAGTGGCTATAGCAACTGTTGCTTTAATTCAGGTCACAGAAGCTCCAGAAGCCAGAGTGCAGCTCTCCTTGGCCATCTCTGATCATTTTGATTGATTCCCTAACTTGGCGGTAATGCGTGCAGTAGCTACACAGTTGATCTATGGAGTATAGGATGTTAGCACAAAGCTCCCCGCTCTGGAAACACCCTCCTTCCATTCTTTCAGCTTCTTGTCTTTCCCGTTTTGTCCCAGACCCCAAACCGACTATGCGAGTGCAAGAAGATCTGCTTTGAATGCCATTTGCTCTCCCAGCTCCATCATTGACGAGAGTAGACAAATGGGTCTCCATTCTAACAGGTACATGCTTGGCCCATTTAAAGGATGGTTTTTAGACTTTGCTTAGCAAAGAAGATATTACGTCTTTGAGAATGTCCATGAAGGCTTCTGGGCTTCCTTTGTCTCTGACATTTATATTTTTTCAAGGACTGTGGCTATATTTGTTTGTGCAGTGCCAAACGTATTGGAATCCTCCATTATCATCTCTTGGTGCTTTTGAATCAGTCCCTGCACTTACTGAAGTGTAGGCAAATCCATAAAAAAACAGAAGTGGTTGGAATGTCATAGTTGTTTTACAAAAGGTATCCATGACAAGGCTAATTGATTCAGGGGACTTGGTTTTCAATAAAGGCACGGAGATTAGTTTACTGTCGATCTTAATTATTCCATCCATCAACCATTTGTTGCCCTGGGCAACTGGCATCATCTTTGCTGCTGGCTAATTTTAGCTCCTTTTACTTAGTGAGGCTTGTTTCTTTTGTTTCCTTTTTGTGGATTTGGATGGGGAAAGAAGGATCTGACATTTCTGTGGGTAAAATTCTAAACTGTGCTATGCTGAATTCACCAGCAAAAGACATTTGTTCCTTTTTCTTTTTTTTTTACTGCTTGATTGAAGTTCATAAACTATTGTGTTTGTGGTTGTACGTGTACAGGTGAATCAATAAATGAACGTAAATAACATGAACCTGTAAATAATCTGGCCCACTTGCAAACGAGCCAAAATGAGCGAGGAGAAGATACAATTACCATCGCCAGAGGATATTTGGTCAAGATCTCAAAAGAGTGCTGAGGCTCTGGCTCTTGGAATTTAAATACGCCTGGTGTCATTTTAGTTATATTACTTTTAAATGAGTTTTGTTTTTATTTTGCTAAACCCCAAGTACCATTCGCCTTTCCGCACATCTGCCCGGTGCATTCAGGTACCTTTATGTATCTTTTCCCTGCCTGCCTCTGCAGAGCACCCTCTTCCTGGACCACTTTGAATATAGGCAATTGGGACAGAGGGGCCTTCTAATAGGAGCCATAGGTGGCAAGAGGAGAAGTAAAGACAGGGATTTACACAGATAAAACACACAAATATTTCCAGAAAAAGAACAACTACATGGCTAAAAACACTGGAAACGTATTTTGTGTTTTGGTCAAAGACTGCGATGTAATAATACTTGTTTAAATACCACATTTAGATTTTCACTCGTTTGGGAGGCAACCTTGACTCATTTGGAGGCATCCTTGTTTATGCTGGGGCATGGAATCTCAGCTGCCTGGCACCTGCTATTCCCTCTCATTGTTTTACATTCTCAGCATATGATTATACTGTGTAAGTTTGATCAGACATGTATAGAGTTTTCTAATGTGATCCAGTGAAATTTATAACAGGCTAATCCAATACATTGAATTTATGTTTCTTTTCTTTTTTGCAGCATAATAGTTCCTAGGTCACATAAATGACTCCTGTCTGTCAGACATCTTCTTTGTTGCAAGGATCAGAAATTCACTTAAGAAAGCTCAGGTCAAAACTGTGCTGATTAAAAGGGCATAGGGTCAATCTCATGGAACCCAGTTATGGGAAATGTAGTTGGACTTCCTGACAACTAGAATGCCATCAGGAAGCTACTCTCCAACTCTCTTTGGGCCTGCATATTCTCTCATCTATGCTTTTTTCTATAAATATACTATCTTCTCCTCTGCAACAGATCAGCTGTCTTTGCAAGGCTGTTAGATTTTCTCCTTCAAAATTTATTCCTGCTTGAGGTCTGGCCACCACTTTACATGGCTCACAGTTTCCCACCTGTCACTGTTAATGGACTCTCACTGACTCTTGATTTCTCTTAATTCAAACGAAGGATTATTGTTGATCTCCTCCACCAGGCTATAAGCTCCATGATGGCAATAACCATAACTTTTGCTCACCAGTCTATTCTCATTGCCTGGCATGGTTCATGACATGTGGTAGGTATGCAATGAATTGGTGAGTAAATGATAAGTCTAATAACTGGATCTCCTGAGGTTTGATTCTGTTGTCTGATATATTTTTATCTCTTGGTTTTGGTTAAATGGTCTCCTATTGAGCACTGAACATTGTATAGAAAAATTGAAAAGATCATTTGAGGTTCTCAATGATGTTATCATCCCCCAGGGAGGACATACTTTGGCTTCTGATGCTGGACAGAGCTATTAGGATAGAGGCTAATTACCTTAATCCAATCTGAGACCGAGCTAATTCAAATTTGTGTGTCACTCTTTACAGAGATTGTTTGTTTCTATAAGCCCTTATTCTTAAGGTGGATCCCTTCAGTGATTCCAATGGAAAGTATGGCGTGTTTCCAGGACCCTTATTTTTGGTGAGCCCTGAACTCTGATTTTTTGTCTCAACAGCAGAAAACTGAAAGCAGAATGCTCTTCTCAGCTTTTCAGCCTCTTAGCCACTACTTCAAATGCATCAAGGAGAAAAGTGTTGCCAAGTGTCTGGCTAATCTCTTTGTGATTTCCTTTCCTTCTCTCCAGGATCTTGGCTCTCAGGTCTTGCTACCTTGGTAGCTATTTTATTCTATTTTAATTATTTTAGTTTGGTATTTTAACTCATCTGGTTGTTCTTGGCAAGAGGGTTGGTTTGATATGAGTCTAGTCTATCGCGGCTAAAAGTGGAAACCAATTGTTGAGTGAATGAACAATATATGCTAGAGAAGGAATCTGATGGGCCTATCGTGGATTAGGTATTTCTACCGGTCTAATCCGCTCTGTTCAGAGGGAACGGGATACTGTAGTGCTTAGAAGAGCTGCTCTGCTCTGAACAGGGCAGGCTAAACTAGGGAGTATTGGGCATGGCAGGCATTGTCAAAGGCGTCTGCTTCAACTATCTTCATCATTGTCATCATTACTCTTATTAATGCCTCATTTTTGAAACTCTGTGATTTATAAAACTCTGCAATTTGGGTTTTCTCCTCTGGCTTCAGTACTGGAGGATCTGTAACTGGTATTTATGTTAACATTCACTCTAATACCCTTCAGTGTTGTCATCCCTCATTTTTACCATAGTCGTCATCAACAGTCCATACACCTAAAATATGTGTCCTAGATTGTATAAGGACCAGTTTTCCATCCCCAGCCTTGTGTCTTTCCTCCTGTCCCAGCCACCCCTAAACTTCCCTAAGCCCCAGGGCTGGAATGGCCAGTGTTTGGTCATTACCACTTCTCTCTCTACCCTCCTCAACTCTTTACACTCTTCATATATAAAGTTCCTGAACAGCTAATATTTGTTCCTGGTCTCAAGCCAAGTGTCTAGAGGCTGGAGAGTTTGAGGACAAAGCAAGATGACTGAGCAGCAGGGAAGAATGAAGGGCCACTGACAAATTGAGTTTCAATATACATTTAGTAAGAAGCACCACCAAATACTTCTCTTACCTAAAATATATTGCCTGGGATTTCCTGAACAAAGGCTCTAAATGAGAATACTGCGGTGAACTTAAGAGCTGATGACAACACATCCATTCTTGTTTGGCTGGAAATTTAGAAACTAGGAATAAAAATGAGGAAGAAGTGCTTCACTGGAGGAAAAAAGGAGCGAGGAGATGGGTTAAAAAACAAAGCTTTTCAATTTTGCATGATCAATTTTATTTCAGCTTATCTTTATCAGGGTCTGGACAGACTGGAAGTTATAGTCCACGATACTTTTTGTCCTACCTGAGTACCTGAATTTGCTTCTTAGACATAGCAATAATATTATCTTTAGCACAAGAGCTAACACCTACTGAGAACTTAGGTTCTCTATACAGTCATGCATTGCTCTGAGAAGGGTGTCATTAGGCGATTTTGTTGTTGTGAGAACGTGGTACACTGTACTGAAGGGGAACAAAATTTGCCACTCCAAAATGGTCTATTTAACATGAGGATTATTTAAACTGATTATTTTTAAGGAACAAAAAGACTCAAAGTTTTTCTTTTTTACCTCCCTCTCAACTGCCTAAAAGAATTCAGATCAAAACACCGGTCTAAGGAAGCAAATTATCACCTTAGCACAACATGAACTAGGCGGCAGACAGGGAGGAATCTAGAAAAGTCTGCTTGTTGGGCTTCCCTCTGTGTTCTTCTGTTTCTTTGTGGCCAAACACTTGTTTTCCAAACGTTTGCTCCTTTTCACCTAGAAGTGAATTGCCTTCCCCTTTCCTTTGAAGTCTCTGCCTCTCCTCACTCCCAACATCTTCTTTTGTCTTTAGCTGAAGATGGTATTTAAGGTGAGGGCTTTGGCCATTTGGGTGAGTTACTCGGTTTTCCTGGGTTTCCCCCACATATACACGTTATTAAACTTTTGTTTGTTTTTCTCCAGTTAATCTGTCTCATGTCAATTTAATTGTTAGAAAAGCTAGAAGAACCTAGAAAGGTGGAGGAAAATTTATTCCTCCTCTACAGTACTTACATAAACTTAGATGGTTCAGTCTACTACACATCTAGGCTATATGGTACTAATCGTATGGGACTACCATCGTCTATGTAGTTTGTCATTGACCAAAATGTCATTGTGTGGCGCATGACTGTATGCATTATTGTTTAATTCTCATCACAACCATATAACATAGGCTTTGTCATGATCACATTTATAGATGACAAAACTGAGGTCAGAAGGGGTAAATAATTTTCCCGAAGTCACAGAAAGCTTAGTAAGTGGCAATGCCAATATTTGAAGTACGGGGACTGACATCAGTACATTCACTTTGAAGTACTAGACTATGCTGCCTCCCTGTATACTTATAATGCATATTAAAATGTTTATTTTTATGAATATACACACAGAAAAAATACATTGGGAAGTATGATTTTCTGTAGGAAAAGGGGATGTAGAGTAAAAGGTTAAGTAAAAATTTCTATATTTGGGTATTTACTAAACTGCTGTAACAAAATTCAGTGGCTCAGTCAAGATTAATGCCCATTTCTCTTTACTATAACAGCCTAGAGGAAGACAGGTGTCCAGCATCATCCTGGAATTGAGGTTCTTTTTCTCCTGTTGCTCTGCCTGTTCCAAAGGTGTTGTCCACATCTGCCTGAAGCTGGCATTACGTCCACATTCCAGCACATCGGAAGGGGCAAAGAGAAAGAGAAGAGTGCATACTCGGATTCTTAAAACGCCAAGAGATGGAAATTGCACACATCACTTCTGCTCACGCCCTATTTATGGGAACTTAGTCACATGGCTGCAGCTAGCTACAAGGAAGGTTAAGAGAGGTAGTCTTTATCTGGGTGGCTGTGTGCTTTGCTAAAACTGAGAAGGGATTCTATTTCTAAAAGAGAGAAGGAACAGATGAATACTGTGGACAGTTCATAGCCTCTGCCCGATTTCCAAATTAGTAACACAAACAATAATATACTTATGAGTTTGGAGTTTTTAAAGTTAGCTGGCATTGGTTATAAGTGGTTCTTTTCCTTATTTATAATAAAACTATCCTGTCTTGGATATAATCAATCAGAATAATACTCTAACTCAAAACAAGTTCTATAGTCTACATTATATTAAAACCAGGCCATTGTTTTACTGCAAAAGACATTATAAACACCATTAAGATAAATTTCACTGTGTAACTAAGGGATATTTATGGGTACACATTGTATAGGGCGTCTCACTAGATGTTCGGGAACGGCTTACAGGGATTAATTATAAACATGCTATCTCCTCTCTATTTGATTTGTAAGATAAGATTGATGGGTGTACACGCAGAACAAAAAGGGATTTAATAACAGGGTTCAGCCTCACACCAAGGAGGCGGTCTGATTTAAAACAAACACAGCACATCAACACAAAGCCTCATGACTCTCAGCCTCTTGGCTTGATTAGCATCCTTGGGCAAATTAAGAAGATTTCTCAAGCCCCCCTGTGGGGGCCCATACAGAATGCAGTCACCTGAGCGACTCACAGCCCAGGGAAAATGGTGACATCTAGGACTGCAGTTTTTATTTCCAAAGAATGTTTGCTTTGGAAATTTCTGTGCATGAGTGTTGATGGAAATTCACAATGGTCCCATGTATCATGTAGAACAAAATGCCCCTTTGGGTGCAGTGAGCTTCTGAGTGACTGCCGTTTGCCATTATTTGGTTCAGTTTGGTCTCTGAAGTCAGGGCTTGTTTGTTCTGGTGGTTGCACATTCTCTTTTTCTTACAGTTTCTCAGTCCTGCTTGCCTGAAGCGATCGTTAGTTTTAGTTCGTGGATCAGGAAGGAGCTTCTCCGGGGACGGGCGCTCACATCACAGAACATGAAGCTGGAAGTGTCTCACACAGCACAGCCCAGCAACTGGTGGACTGATGAGGGAGTTGAGGCCCTGGAAAGCTGAGGGGCTTCATCATGGTTTCCTGGCTAGTGGAGGACAGTTGGGCCTAGGGCCTATGTCTCTGGACTCCTAGTCCAGTGCTCTTTCCCAGACCTGCTCGCATTTATTTATTTATTTATTTATTTAAAGATTGACACCTGAGCTAACAACTGTTGCCAATATTTTGTTTCCTGCTTTTTCTCCCCAAATTTTGCATTTATTAGTAACAAATATTAGGTAATTTGGGAGTTTAATTAAATTTCTTTGAAGTCCAATCTTTTCGTTTAAAACCCATTTTAGAGTCTAAAAATGTTTGGACTCTCAAGTGAATTAGGCATTTCCTGGCACTCTCTCCCAAGGACCAGGAAGATCTCACCTTGACCAAGGGCTCTTATTTAGACTTGGACATTATTTCCAAGTGAGTTATCTATATAACTCTATAGGCATTGTAATTGTGTGCATGTGTGTTTAGTATGTTAATTTGTTAACTCTAAACATTTAAATAGCCTCAGTTTTTATACTGTTTTGGCATAATATGTTTTGTTTTAATAAAACGGGAGTCTGGACAATTAAAAGTCACAAGGGCCTCGCGATCTTTGAGAGATGTTTGAGGTGATGCCGTGTGGAGGCACGGAGTTGAGGCTGAGTAAACATTTGTTGAACTGAGTTCGAGTCCTGATCAGAGAATTAAGCCTCTACTGATTGTGTCGCTGTTGATTTCAGTGCTGGTGAAAACCAGCAAAGTACAGCAGAAAGAGCACCGGACCTGATGTGAAGACTGGACTTAGAATACTAATTCCACTTATGAGTTATGTCGCCTCCAGCCGGTCATTCGTGCTTCCAGAGCCTCCTTTTCTCCTCCGCGATACGAGAGATCACCCGCTTCACAGTCCGGTTGTGAAGAAGGGTTATATCTTTGAGGAAGATGATATTGGTGCAAGTCTTTAAAAATGGGAAGCACCACTCAAGTGTGAGGCACATTGGCTTTTGTTATTGCTGTAGTAGCTTTACTATTCTGTTATTGCAATCATAGTTGATTTCTAGTTCAGTGACCCATGTTCTAGTAAGTTAAGTTGTTACAAACTAAATGAAAAAAGGTGCCAGCCTGATTAAAGGGAAGCGTGTTTGGCCCGTATGTCCACACAGTGATTTGAGAACCTGACGTCGAGCAGTGCACTGTTACATCCAGAACGTCTTTGTCAACTGAGGGGATTCCTTCTTTGGGTACCCCCAGCCTGACTGGGGAGACCAACAGCAGCTTCAGATCCTCCAGGAACTAAGCAAGGGTGGGACGCATCTGACCACAGGCGTGCTCCTCTGGTCTCTAGGATATCTGTTCTCTGCTAACTGCCTTCATCTCCCAAGTCTGCATGGCCATAGGAAGTTGGCCAAGGGGGGAAACATTGTCCCCAAGCAGTCACAGGGACCTCCCTGTCCTCTGAGCCTGTATGTCCTCCTTGACGGTCTGAAACCTTCATCCTGTCTTGGTTTTGTCTTGACATTTTTTTTTTGTAATGCCATCCCACAAACACAAAAATCTGAGGGCATTTGTACCAGACATAAAATGCTCCCTCCAGCAGCGACCCACTGCCTTCTTAGAGCTCTGCCTTCGTCAAGGTTCTTAGGTTAATCTTGCTGATGGAGGTGGGGAGAAAGTCTTAGGAGAGGCCTGACAAGGAAACGGCGCAAGCAGAAGTTCAAAGGCAGTTAGGTCCCTGGAAGTCCAAGGACCCACGGGATTCATTGTGTGAGGGACTGAGGTGGGAGAGGGCAAAGGGCCATCGAAAGGAGTTTGTGGTTGTCCCTGTGGGCAATAGGGAGCCACAGAAGTCTTTTCAGTTGGGGAATGACAAGATGAGGTTTGCATTTGGTCACTCTTCTCTTTCTCAGACCCTTTGCTTGGAGGCCCACGGAGCTCCTGGGCCTCTGCATGTGGGAACCAGAGAAGAAAAGTCTGAAGGTTTAAGTTCCAGAAGAATAGCTTAGTTGGGATACATGTCATTTGAGCGATTTCCTTGAAAGGGAGAAATAATAGAGGCAGATTATTTTTGGCTTTATGGCAGCAGAGAAGACGAAGTACTCTGAAGTCAGAAGATGGTCCTTGTTGTCAGGGCCCAGTGTGAGTGCCGTGTGCAGAAGTCTTCCCAGAGCCTGGCGACAGTCACGAGCTGCTCCTGGCTGGTGCCTGCACGTTTCAAAACAGGATTCATTCTGATCGGCCCTGACCAAATCCATCTCCACCAGCCTGTGCTTTTTTCATTCTAGAAGGAACTGAGCACAGCAACCTAATTTACATGGTAGTAAAGCTGGCCCTAAAATCAAAGGAACCTAGACCCAGGCGGTAGGGTCACCACAGAGTCACAGTGTGATCCGAAGTTGTCCTACATCGTACGAACATTCTTGGCCTCTCGAGACAAACACAGCTTTTGGCACTGAAAGCAGTGTTCTGGTTTACGTGAGGGCATGTTGATAGTTCTATAACAAACCTGCGAGACAGAGAAGATATGGCCCTGAAAATCGCCATGTGAATGGGCTCTGTGTCATTACAGGCGCAAACGCCACAAAACAATGGGGTAATTTGAACTAATCTTTGACAAATTTATTTGATAAGCTAGAATATTTCAGCAAACAATATTGTGATGAAATTAACAACTTAATCTACAAATTGGAGAGGAAGTTGGAGGAGCTAAAGACAACTTTGTATGATATAATTTTGCCTGATTCTGGTCTTGGTCTCTCTCTCTTTTTTTTTCTTTTTTTAATTTTCTTTCTCTTTCTTTCTTTATTGTTTTGCTGGGAAAGATTCCCCCTGAGCTAACATCTGTTGGCAATCGTCTTCTCTTTTTTTTCTTCCCCAAAGCCCCAGTACATATTTGTCTATTCTAGTTATAAGTCCTTCTCATTGTTCTATGTGAGCCACTGTCACAGTGTGGCTACTGACAGATGAGTGGTGTGGTTCTGTGCTAGGGACTGAACCTGGGCTGCCGAAGTGGGGCGTGCCAAACTTTAACTGCTAGGCCATCAGGGCTGGCTCCCTGATCTCTTTATTTTTTCTTGAGAACCTTTCCTTTTGGAAAACCAGACTTGAGGTGGGTGTGAGTGTGTGTGTCTGTGCACGCACATGTGGGGAGTGTCCTCTACCTCCCTGACTGAATTTATCCCAGAACACAGGGACTGCTTTGTCACATGCAATTTGTGAAAAACAAGAGCAATATGTATTCTGGTTTGGGTTGGCTGGTAGATTTGCAACGCTGTCTCAAGAACTTCTCCTCTTTCTTTTCATGGCTTCAAAGAGCAGCATATAGGACCCAAAGTGAGAGTTACAGGGAGATGAGGAACTCCTCTCACTTCAGCAGGTGTCCGCTGGCCAGAGAGGGACCTGCCTTTTGGGCAAATCAGCTAACGCTTTGACGTGATAGGCTGGCATCTGTGAGGGAGGCAGGGGAGGGCATTCTGATATTGATGGAGGATGAGCTTAGAAGACGTCTGAAGAGGGTTCTGCTTATGTGGGGGTGGTGGGGTGGGTGAGTCGGGTGGGGGGGACGGGGGAGACAGAGAGGGAGAACAGAGGAGGAATGGAGGGAGGAAAAGGAGAAGAAGGGGAGAGGGAGAGGAAAGAGAAACAATGACTTCTCTCCTAATTGTAAACACGCCAACGGAAGTTGAGAGAGATCATCATTTCAACTATTGTGTGAAGCCCAATTTAATTTCTTTTTGACTTTTTTCTCTTTTTCTCTCTTTTTGGTCCTTTTCTCTCAATTTGCTGCTGCTACTGCTCCTCCTTTGACTTCTCATACTCCTTTTAAAAGAAACTGGTAAATAGAAAAAATTCCAAATCTAGTACAACATTCTTGGAAAAAAACCAAGAGTCTGTTTTGTCTGGGGATTTTAGAAACACCGACTCTAATAGAAACCATGCGAATGTGTGCTGCTCAGGATTGTAAAACACACAGTCAGTCACACAGGTATTTTCAAACTGCTGGTTCTGAGGGGTGATTTGATTAGGTAATTACCCTTGTAAAGGAGTAACTTAATCTGTGAGACACTGCCAGCAGAAAATTCATACTGCCCTGGTTTAAAATAATTTCTTCACAAATTGCACTTAAAAATAATTGGAAATTTTAAAAAAGCAAATCTAATTTTTCAATAAAAAAATCCACTTTTAAAATTCCTCCCTGGTGGTCCAGTATTATTAAATATCCTTCTGGATTTTTTTTTTATCTTGCTTTATTGGAAGGAGAAAAACAATTATCTGTAAACGTAATTTTTAATGCATGGTAATAAAAATAAATGGCATAGTTCTGCCGCAGTTCACCTAAATCTTCTTCCCTGGTGGTCTAGTGGCATTAAATAATCGGTACCACATGTATTCATCATTTGCTGACAGCAAAAGAAAAACTTTGGCATTTTATTGTCTAAAGAAACAGGCATGATGTTATTTAGGCTTCTGGAGGGACTTTGCTGATGGGCTGCGAAGAAACCTCATTTTCCTTGCTGGTGGGGTTGTGCTTTTTGTTAATTTAAATGGCAATTAGTATAAAGCCAGAGACAGGCTCTGTTTCCAAGGTTGATTTGAGTCCTTCTTGCAGGTTGCCTTAAGAATTTTTTAGCTTTTTTTCCGTATTCATTGGGGCAGCGCAAATGTATGTGTTATATATTTTTATCTCTGTGTTGGGTGGGAAACTATTGCAATTGGGTTGCGCCAGAAAAAAGGGTACTGAATAAGTGTTGTTTTCTTTGCAATTGTGTTGAAGGTGAATTGTGAGCAATCTCAAGAGAACATCTCAGCTTTGGTTGCTTGTGCTTAACTCCTTCCCTTGGGTGAGGCTGAATTCATTGCTACTTCTATACATAGCAAATTTCAAACTTGAAAATTGATTCACATTTCTGTGCTTAAGTAAGAGAGTTAAGTTCATGCCCTTACTGCTGCACATAATAAATACAGGGGTTATCTGGAGCACCAGAAAACACTTTGGTTGTCTGGAGTACACGGAGTGATCTGAATGTCAGGTTTTAGAAGGTACAGTGAAAGGCAAAACAATCTCATTTGCGCACATAGTTATTTATACACATTTATTGCAAAAGCAATAAAATCCTTTCTCCCCTAGAAATACATGCCTTTTATAGTTGAAGTGATTGGTCAAGAAAGCAGGAACATAGTAGTTACGAACACTTCTGTATTTGATCAGGTGGTTTTGTGCCCTGGCGCATCAGTAGAGGGAAAACTGAGGCCCCACACCAGTTTGTCTCCTGTTGTTATTTCTGATGGCTGGCACCTTGTCATAGCAAAAAATCCCGGGCAGTGTTGAATTCAAATCCTATCATCATCATTTATTCACTGTGTCACACCAAGCAACTTAATTAAACTACCTGAGCCTTAATTTCTTTGCTTATAAAACAGAGCATAAGAACGCCTACCTCAGCGGGTGCCTTGAGGCCTGAGTGATCTCTTAGAACAATGGCTGGCACATACTGCGTTCAGTATTTGCCAGCTTAAAAAAAAAAAAGGAAATTTACAAAGTGAATTACTACTTTTATGTTTTGGGGGAATCTGTTGCTTTGAATTTTTTTAAAAGTCTTCTCCAGAATTACTCTAGTCTTGGATCAGTTGATAAAAATGGGATCTTTTTTGAAGGGAGATAATCTTGTAAATTCACAAGCTTACGTGGCTGCAAATCAAGAAAGAGCAACACTCCCTGAGCCCATTTTCCTTAGGAGTTCCCCAAACTGGCTTCAGAACGACCTTATTTTGACCACCTTAAGCCCTAGAAAGAGCAGAAGGTGGATGTTCGATGTTGTCTCAGACGTCCAGAGCTTGCCAGGTTCCAAAGAGTCTATAAATAAGAAGTACTCGTTAGGTTGTTATGAGATACAACCTGGATTTCACTATTTCCAGAAGGTGTGATAACTTAAGGAATTCAAACCAAAGTTGTAAAATGGATTTCACTTTACTGGGGTCTCGACACTTTTCCCTCTCCTTGACTTGGACGAGTAGGGGGTGGTGCATCTTTCTTCCTGAGAAGTCCAACTACGTGAGCTGTAGACATTTTCCCCCTCCAAGAGTTTCTCCCATGCTAGTATTATAAAGCAAATCATTTTAACTCTGATAGAAATCTTCAGTTTGTAATTGAAAACATGTGCACTGGGCCTGAGTGGGGTTGCTGCTGCCAAGCTGTGTGTGGCAGGAGTGAATCTCTACCGAGCTCCAAAGCGTTCCTGATTTTTATGGCGAGTCTCGCCATTGGAGTTCTTATTAATAGGTTTACGTAGGTGGCGTTTTAGTGATCGACTAGAGAGTGAAAAGCCTTTTGTAAAAGGTTTGAAAAGCCGCATTCAAGCCCTGGAGGGAAAAGGTTTTAATTTTGTGGGGTTTTGATTTTAAATGATATTTGATGCTGTGGTTTTATCTTTAAACTTCTTGCCAATTGATGCTAGCAGCATCCCTGGACTTGTGGGGGAAACTCCCTCACAATGCAGCAATTACTGATTTATGTTCCAGTGATAAGAATGTGTTTTATTGTGGTCATAATATTTGTTCAATTTAACTACTATGTACTGTAAAGTATCATAAAAACTTCTCCTCTGATCAAATGTTATGAGATGAAGGATCATAAGCTGCTCTTGATCCATGCACTCCACTCCCGTGGTATCTGTGGTCATGCCACTATGAAGACAGGACAGGCTTGTAAATTTCTCTGTCTTCCTCCCGATATTTTAAAGGCAGTGCCCAATATAGGTCGTTTAAGCATTTCTGATGCTTTCTTGTCATCAGTTGAACTTCCTTTCAAGACTGTTATCTATCCCTTTATAAAAAAGTTTAGAAAGACTCTTCATTTCTCATGGCGAGATCATAACTTCTCATCAGTCTTGCCCCAGATAGCCTCTTTCAGAAGTTATGAATTCCACTGAGTTTTGCTGTCAACATTTGAACCTGACTTAGGTTCATGTATATTCTATGAACATAGCTAGAGAAAAGGAAAAAACAAAAAGACCCTTTCCCTCTTCTTATCTTTTATTTGATCTATCACTTTTGGAGTAATGGAGAACCTCTAAGTAGGCAGAGCTATTTTCCCAAAGCTAGATCACCTCCCGAGCTCCAGGGAAAGGACTTCTGTTCGCTATACCGCCACCGCCAGAACGATCTTCCTTGGTGCGTATTCTGCAGCAGAGCTCTGTAGCCTTCGGAGTCGTCTATACACCCTTAGTGAGTAGCCCCTGGTTATGTCTTTAGGCTCATCTCTGGGGTGCCCCCCATGGCCCTCACCATCTATTCTACCCACACCTCTATGCTCCAGTCATAGGGAACAACTTGGATTCTCTGTGTCACATTCTTCGAGGCCAGCATCTTCTAGGAAGCGTTTCCTGCAGCCCCAGTGGACTTCGTAGCATCCAGTGTGGCCCAAATGGAGCTGGATGGCTGAGGGAATATACTAGATACTGCACTGAACCACCGTAGGAGGATTCTACATGCTGCTCCTGATCTATTTCAATGTGAAATCAAACAAGAAATTATTTCTATGCTTCTTTACACCTCCTGATAGAAGGAGAGCATCGCATTTTCTATATATGCTCTGTTCCCTCTTCCATCTAGGACTGAGCTGAGCCAGACACTGCTGAGGAAACCCTAGGACTGAGGGAGACGAGCAGGAACTATTTTAGTCTGTCCTTGTTGGATACCCTTTTCTTCCTTTTCCCCCGGAAAACGTGGTGACTTGTGTGGTGAGTAGTGGAGGATGGCTCCATCATTCAAGCCTAGGGAATGGAGGAAGCACAGATGCAGGCAAGGATGGGAGATGGTCAAAGGATGGAGTTCCTTCTGGGGAATAATTTGTATTCATCTTCCGAGACCATGTAGGTATTTATATTAACAAATGAAAGACTTCACAAATTTGATCCCTCTATAGATTTTAAATGCCATTTTTATTGAAATGCTAATAATTCATTATATTTAAAAAATTAGTCATTGAACCTGTAATAATGTGTAATCATTAGGCCTAATAGTCATGGAGGGATCATGGAAGGGAGCAGGGAGGTAGGTTGAGGCAGAGTAGCACTGTGGTAAAGCAGGGGACTCTGGAGACCTGCTGTGTGGTCTTAAGCAAGTTACTTGGCCTCTCTGTGTCTCAGTTTTCTCATCTGTGAAAATGGGGAATAAGCGGCATACCTACCTCACAGAGTTGTTATGGGGAATAATTGTGTTAATTCATGTAATGCGCTTACATCAGCGCCTGACATTTACCCAACATTTACTTCCTATGATGTTTTGGTCACTTATTTGTTTTTTTAAAATAGCAGCCCCTTGTCCTTGAATACCTCTAAAGAAATACCAACCATGTCTGTTTACTTGCCTTTCTCCCCACTAGACTTTGAATTCCTTTAGTCATCTTTGCATCCCTAGCACTAACACTGCAGGAAACGCCCATAATGATTTCTTGAATGAATTAATGAGTGAAAGTAGCGAACTACCGCTTCTTCCAGCTTTCTCCTTCATCACGGAAGAACGAAAAAGGAGTGTGAATCCTGCCCGGGTGTATGATTACTCTCTGGGGATTGTCTGACCACAGCAATTAAGAATTCACATAGATGATTAATCTTACACGGCTGTGCTAGTAAAATAACTTTGATAGGCTCATTGAACGGGAATTTCCCTGAAGGGTCATAGCCGCCGTCTCCCTGCCTTTGGGCAGGTGGTTCTAATATAATGGAGAAATGTTAGCTGTGTACTATTTCCCATAAATCTCCCAAAGAGAGAATCCTTTATCTTCCTTGGTGCTAATACATAATAATTTAGTGGCCTATATCTCTTAAATAGGAACTTCATTGGGTAGTTTTAAAGGCATTAAAGATTTAGGTGAGGTACAATGAAAATGAATGTCAGGCTTTGGGATGAATTCTTATTCAAGGAGCTGTCTTCCCTACTTTAGAGATTCTTTGAAAATAAAGCTGGAAAAGTATCGATACTGTGTGGCTTAATTGGATTCCTATCTAAGAAGAGGTCCGTTGACATACCAGTTGATGTTGTCTCATCAGGTCTTGACTGAGTGCCTTCTGTGCACTGGGCACCATGCTCAGGGCTAGGACATAGTAGTGTGCACTATACACAGGGTCCCTGCCCACTTGGAGTTTCTAGTCTAATGGTAAAGATAGACTTTGAACAAGCAGTTAAAAGGACACGGAGTATTTTAAAGGAGATTTTGGTCAAGGGAATCTTTCTGGGGGAGTGACCTTTAAGAAAGGAAAGGGGAGAAGTTCACTCAGGATCACGGAGAAGTAGGCAAGACCAGATCATGCCAGGTCTTGCAAGCCACATTTGGGGGCTTGGACTGTGCCCACCTAGCTAAGCTTAACCATGTTTCCCAGAAAACCCTTGCTTGTCTGGTTCTGGGTTAGCGAGGCCACAAGAGACATTTTGCAGGAGATTTGGAAGGCAGAAATGAAGCATCAGCCATAATTTTCATGCTCTGAAGGTTGGTAAGGCCTTCATGTGCTGTGACAGCTTGTGCATGCTGTCTCAGATCTGCGAGCTCACCACACTGGCATGGCGCAGCACCTGGATCTACCGCTCCTGGATTTAGCTTCATGGCTAAAGTTGAGGCTGGAGGTGGTGAGAGACAGACATGGGTTCCTTACAGTTTCCAGTTGTCCTTATGGATCCCAGTTCATCCTTATGGATTCTAATTTTTCCTTGTTCTCCACATCTGGCTGGCCTTCTAATCACCAGTCTGGCTGATACATGATAACTTCAGGCTCGGAACCAGATGCAAAGGCAACAGCCAACATGGACTGTTCCATCAGTGTAGGGTCTACTCCCTCTAATAAATCCTTTTCTTTATCATGTTGATTCTTCTTATCTCATCAAACACTGACTGATACACCAGGCAAAGGATTTTGGTGTTTATCCTAAGAGCAACGTTGGCCATTGAAAGGTGAGCAGTTGGAGAGTAATGTGATCAGAACTTTTTCCCATTCTGTCTGCTGTGGAGAGAATGGCTGAGAGTGGGGTTGGTTAAGACAAGAGTGGATATGAGGACATCTGTGGGCACAGAATGCTAATGCTAACCAATAATCATGTTTCGTTTTGCTTCTTGGTCCAGAGTTAGCTTACTTCTTCAGCCCGTTCACAATTTGATGAGGCCACAGGACTGTTTCCTGGCCAGTGGAATGAGAGTGGATGTGATGTTTGCCACTCCCGTGCTTGGCAACCCTCCATGCTCTCTCTCTCCTCATCTGCTGGCCAGAAGCAGTGGACCCAGTAGAAGACTCAAAAGCCCCAGAAGATGGAGGAGCCAGAGGATAGAGAGAGCACAAGTGTTTGCAGTAGGAGCCTCAGCACCAACTCTCATTGAACAACTCTCTGTTGTTCAAAAAACAATAAATTTTTATTGTGTTAAATCACCTAGATTTTCAGCTTGCTTGTTAAAGTAGCAAGCATTGCTTAACCTGAATAATATAAAGTGTGGGCAATAGATAGTGATGGAATAAGGCACTGGCAATGGAAATAAAGAGTGATATTTCGAAGGTAATTTCAGTAGTTCTTGGTGGTTGATTAGATGAGATGGTGGTAGGGAAGGCCAAGTTAATAATGAGGCAAGAATGAATCCTAAGGTTCTGATTTTGAATAACAGAGTGAATACTGGTGCCATTTGACTAATATAATGAACACTGGAGGAAAAGCAGAGTTTGAAAGAAAGGAGTAAGGATTTGGTTTTGTACGTGGGGAGTTTGAGAGGCCCTTGAAATCTCCGAGTGGAGATGTTTTTGTTTCTTTCCCTTCACTTCTCCCTCTGGGACCTTGATGTTGGCTCTGACCAGTAGCTTGTAATGTATCACGATCCATAGGACATTTTGTGTTGTTTTTTCCTTCCTCTTCCTGAAACCTGTCTAAAATTATGTTACACAGTCTCATCTCTATCAATTTCTAATTTTTGGATATAGACGTCTGCCCCGCAAAGGAGGAAAGTGGTCATCCTTGACCTTGCTAGGTTATCTTCCTCATCTTTGTCCTTACCTGGGCCTCAATGCAAGATAAAAGGCAACGCAAGGTGAACATCCTCAGGGACATCTTTCTGTTTGGGTTTTCAAGGATTGTAATTGCCAAGAGGTGCTTAGGCTGCCTCCAGAGGAAAGACAATCCTTGGCTTCTACTGTCCAACCAATCCTTTATGTCTTGGAGGATATTAATAATTAAAATGGACAACAGTGATTTTCCATTTCCTCTAACTTTGGGTATTGGCTTCTGGAAGTGGTGTTAATACCCAGTACCAAATAGGCATTTATTGACATCAGTTTTCATAAGTTACCTACCAAGTTTGGATGCAAACCAGTAACCCAGATGTAGGAGGCCTAATCTCTAGATCGCTAATCTTCAACTCCTCTGCTTGCCTCCCCTTCCTTCCTCACGATAACCATTCAGACTGGTCTAAGTGTGCTCATTCATTCACTGGTTCATTCAACCAGTAGTTCATTCCTATTATACGCCAGGCAATGAACAGAGTACTGGGGATGCAAAACCCAACAAGTTGGAGTTCCTATGTTACAGTCTACATTTCAGTGAAATTATAGACAAATTATTAGGCAGTTTTAATCCAGAGCAGTATGTGTTACAGGAACACGCAGGAAGGAAGCCTAACCTAGTCTCAAGGAATCAGGAAGGCTTGCAGAGGACTGGCAGGTAAGAGTGAGCAGGGGAAGGGGCTGGGAGGATGGGAGGAGACAAAGCACTTTTGCTGAGGAAATGCACGTGTAAAGGGGGCAACTTTCTGATCTTACGCCGGGTGATCTTTGTGTGGCACTGTCCACACCTACAGGAGAGGTGATTCCTCAGAGTCGCCCCCTACTGTCCACCTGTCCACAGAGGACTCTGAAGGGAACTGGGAAATAGGGAGTCTTCAGCTGTTCCTCCTTCGAGGTTTGTTTGGGGTGCGGTTCCTCCAATATTTCGAGTCTAAATTTGTTTCTGGATGGTTTGTGTGAGTGTGTGTGTGTACCCATCTCTTTACTTCCTTTTACATATTTCTTCCCTAATGTCCTCAGACGGCAGAAAAAGGCCCTGATGAATTACATGGGGTAAGATCCTGAGTCTGGATTCAAACATACGTTGTTTTCATTCTTGTACAGGTACCTGGTTATGATGTAAGGGAGACAATGATTAAAAACACAAAGGGGAATGGGTCTACATTTTTGGGCATCAACATTCAGGGGCAAAGGTGCCTGAAAATGGTAGTTCAACCAACATGGCTCCTGAGGTATGTAGGCAGCTGTGATTGGCAAGAACGTGACAGAGATTTTTGTGTCAAGGTAGGAAAAAGTTGATGTAACCTGGAATAGACAATGTATGAAAAATCCCTGGGATTTTCAAGGAACACTCCGGTGATTCAGATGCAGAGGTCCATGGAACACAATTTTAAGAAAGAGTGCTCTAAAAAATCAGCTTAAAATGAGAGGTTTAATTTCTTTTTTTCCGTGGCTCTATGGAATTGTTTTCCATTTGTTTTTGGCTCTTCCTGAAGACATTTCCACATGATGACATAGGGAGAGCACATTTGCAAATCACATTCAGGGTGGTGAGAGATAATGAAATTGAAGTGTCAGCAGTTTGCAAAAGGAAGGCTTTTTTTTTTTTCTCCCAAGCTCTGCTATTACCTTATTCAATTTGCACTTTATTTTGAAGCACATGTATAGAAATAAGCAAATTATTAATTCAAGCTTGTCTTCAATTTTGTGCTTGGCCTGCAAACCTCTAACATCACTCCTGGTTCCCCAGGCGGACTGCTGAAGGCTTGGTGATAGGCTGAGGCGGTCATATTCATTATTCAATATGAGCTGCAAGCAATTTGATGTTTCATGTGAGCATGTGGCAGAGCTGGGTGGGGGGACTGTCATTCAGTGGAAAATGGTCTAGGCTACTACCATTTTCATGTTTAGCTGAAGGCTTGACATTAGCTGTGCTCACATGTTTCAAGAATAAGGGTAATTCTATTGAGAATCTTGGTTACAACAAGGTGTTTTTGTGTCTGTGACATGTCCTATTTCTCTGTGCAGGAGAGCACTTCTTGAGCCAGGCCATATGCTCAGCATCACGGGGGCTTCGTATGTTCCCTCTGGAGCGCTGGGAATAATGAGATCCGCAACAGCAAAGGGCAGAGTCCCTGGAAAGCAGCCATACTTGGGGAGGTGGGGAATGCATATGCCCCAGCTCCTGAGGCTCTGGAAGCATTTCTGGATGGTGTCTGCATTGTCTTTCAACACCTCTATTCCACGGATGGGCACTCACACTGTTTGAAAGAGCCCTGGACCTTATGCCCCATTATAAAAGAAATGTGCCCCATGTTTTTCCTTCCTCACACGTCTAAAAATGTCTTTTTGTCTGCTTATGTACATGTAGGTTGTCACCAGGCTTTAGGATCATAGAATTTTAGAACGGAAAGATCCTTAGAGTTCATTTGTTTTAATGTCCCCATCTTTACTGTGTGGAAACTGGAGATTGGAGAGGGTTAGGAGATTCATCCAGGGATGTACAGCTAATTTGATGCAGCCCAGGGACCAGATGCCAGGTATCTGGATTCCTCAGCTGGGTGCTCTTTTTACTAAGATAGCAAACACTTAGAGCAGCGTCTGGAACGCAGAGAGAGCTCAGTTTATGCAGGCCGAGATGAAAGTTTTTTGTGACCTATATTAGTCTCCCCAAACGTTCAGCCTAAGAACTATTCATTTTCAACCTTTTCCATCATGTCAACAGAGGGTCTGAGAAATGCCTTCCTGTCTGTCTGAGAGAGCATATCTGCAGCTCTTGGAGTTCTGGAGGCTGAACACATGCGCCCCTGCTCCCCCCATGCCCACACTTTCCTGTTTTTGGAGGGATGGCTTAGGTCCTCTGTGGCTAATCTGTCAACCGAGTAATATCAACGGTCACTTTGGTATGAGAACAGTCTGTGTGTTTGGAACAAACAATGAATAAATTGTTACTCAGTTATCAGGAAAAATAAAAATAAAGAAAGGCTGGGGCCCCTCACCCCAGCCATTCTAAATGGTTTCCTTAACCGACCTGCGGCTGATCGGTGAGGCTGGGCCTCCGGTCCATTGCGCTTGCAGCAGACTCAAGTGCCTAGTTAATTGGCAGACAAGGATGCTCAGGGCACGAACAGAGTGCAGCTACGGAGACAAGAGGTGATGGTGTTTTAGCTCTGCTTCTGGGGCAAATTAGCACAACTCTGTCTCGGGGGAAAAAGTGAAGTTCGAGACATGAAGACTTAAAAACCTACTTTCCTCTGGGCAATGTTAAGGGGCTTCCAAACTCCCAGTCTGTATTTGCTCTAGCTCTCAGTTTTTACACACACACACACACACACTCACACACGACTGTGTTTACGTCATACTCCAGGTGTGACTGGAAACTGGTTTTCCCAGCGTGGTCTGAGGAACCCTGGGGTCCCAAGACCCTCTCAGAGAGTCTGTAAGATCAGACTATTTTCGTTATAACATTAAGATATTTTCTGTCTTTGTAAGTCTCACTCTCTCATAGTGTATGGTGGAGTTTTCCAGAATAGAAGGTGTTTGATATGCAACAGATTGAATGGAGGGGCAGGGGTGAGAATCTGGCAGTCTTCTGTTAAAGCAGACATTAAAACCGTACAAAGATGTAAAACAATGCGATTGTTCTTGCTAAATTTTGTTTTGTTCTGTGAAATGTAGTCATTTTACATAAAAATGTTATTTATATTAACGTGTAGTGGGTTTATTATTATTATTTTAAAGTGAATCAACAAAATGTTGCACATTTCTCAGTTTTAAATTCTGATATGGTAAGTACCAATAGTTATAACTCACATAAACACAAGTTCTTTGGAGGCCTCCATAACTTTAAAAGTGTTGAGGAGTCCTGAGGCCAAACAGTTAAGAATTGCTGCTCGAAGGCAATGAGACTCTCTCAAACAGATGCTGTAGTGCACATCGTCATGGTTTCTCCTTTCAGAATAGTCATTTTGAAATCCTATATTCCTAGTCTAGTGACGTCATTGCTCAGTCCTCTTTTAAGTCTCCCCTTTTGTATCTGTCTTGGCCTGTTTTTGAGCTTCCCAGAAAACCCAGTTTTATGATTTCGTCTTCAAGCCTTGGTTTTGATCCATAATGCATGATCTCCATTGATAGCCTATTTTGCTAATCAAACCAGGTTTCAAATGGCTTCGGACTCTTTGCAACAATAAAATCCATCTCTCAAAGGACCAACATTTGCACCCAATAGGGTTGTATTAGGAGGATATGCCTGAGTTCAGAATGTAGCTCCTCAAAAGGAGTTAAAAAAAATGTGTTGGTAACAGCAGTGTCTTGGGAATTATGTAGCTTTCAAGGATTCTGCTTTGAGGGAAATACCTTTCATTGAGAACATTTAAGTCCTGGCATATTTGTTAAAGCTTGATCTCACTATTTTATAGTTTTAGCTCATAACGCTCAAAAATACAGGACATACACACAGAGTTTGTATTTTCAAGCAGAGTGCTTATTTGTACACTAAAAGCAATTCTTATGAGTTGTCAAACACCTTTTTGATTGGATAATGACTTTATCTTGTTTTCAGTGCTCTAGGATAATCCTCAGAAACAGATATGCACAAGTGAATGCCTCACTCCACTGGTGTCTCATGGACCCTCAGCAGGCCAGAAAACCTGTTGGTGCCACTTTTAAAAGGACGCACTATGTTTTCTGTGTTCATGGAAGCTTGCTTGGTGATTATATTTTAGGACAATTTGTACATTTTTTAGGAAAGAAAAAAATGGCATGGTGTTTGCAAATCTCTTAGGAAACAGAAATCTCAGAATTTTTGGTTAGATTCACCTGTTGCTGGACTGTGTGGCATCCTTTGCACGTGAATTACCCACTGCAGTTTTGGTGGCATCCGTCACAGGACTGAAGGGTTAAATGCAAGCAGTCCGCTGAACAATGGAGGATTACGTTTTCTGTTTTCCAGAGAGAGATACAGGGTATTGATCAGTTCTGCTGTGGGGCTCTTTGCTTTGTTTATCAATGGATTTTAAGCAGGAAACATCTTGAAGACGCAGAGGCTGGTGAATTACCAGGAGTGGAGGAATGTTCAGAAACACTAGGGGTAGATAGACTTTTGAGTTTGCGATGTTGGGGCCCAGACCGACATCACTGTGCTATCTAATGTCAGTGCTTATTTTTTTAAGGGGAAACTGCGTGAGTTGATGGATTATAAACTGCCTCTCCGATCTATTTACTCACTTCTCTTCGCTTTTTCACTTCTCCCACTGCAATCTTTGGCACACGTCGTCTATTTAGAGGTACCAGTATATCATGTGTTCGATGCACATCACTGAAACAAAAGAGGAATAGCTTAACATTTCTTCCAATGCTTATTTTCTTGAAAACATCATATAAGTTACGATTATTTTATGTGTATATATCATTATATATTTTGTATTCTTGTGTGTGATTATTATTGTATCCCTTCCCCGTAAGACATGGAAGCCCAGGTTAAGTACCTTGTCTATAACCAAAGTCTAATGTTGGAGTTGAAATTCAAATAGAGTCTGTTTACTTCCAAAGCACAAACTCTTTGCAGTACATTAAACTGTTTTTTTCCCCAATAAAAGAATCAGTTGTGATGCAAGTTTTGTTTCATTTTTTAAGTGAAATAATTTAAGCATTACTCTGACAAATATATCTTGGTAAGCTGCTCTGGTGTGTTGTGTCTCCCCAAAAATAGACTGCTTAAGTTCATGACTGGATGGGTGATCATTGATTAGGAGATGGGGAGCCTAGATATTTCCTTGGGGAAGGGCCCATGTTGGGCTGGAGAGGCGAGGGAGTAGCTTAAGACTTGTTTCTAATTCACAAACACATTGTATTAGTTTACTGTTGATGCTGTAACAAATTACCACAACTTTAGTGGCTTAAAATAACAAATTTATTATCTTACAGTTCTGTAGGTCAGAAGTCTGATATGGGTCTCAGTGGGCTAACATCACGGTGTCAGCAGGGCTGTGTTTCTTTCTGGAGTCTGTAGGGAAGAATCTATTTCCTTGCCTTTTCCAGCTCCTAGAGGCTGCTTACATTCCTTGGCTTGTGGCCCGCTCCTTCATTTTCAAAGCCAGCAAGATTGCACCTCTCAACCCATCTTCTGCAGTCACACTTCCCTCTCACTGACTAGGGAAAGGTCCTCTGCTTTTAAGGATTTGTGATTAGATTGGGCCCATCTGAATAATCCAGGATAAACTCTCCATCTCAAGGCCTTTACATCTTAATCTCATCTGCAAAGTCCTTTTTGCCAAGTAAGGTTGCATATTCACAGGGCTGGGGGAGGAGGGCATGGACATTTTGAGGGGTCATTATTCTGCCTACCACAGGCATGAAACCTGGCTAAGCGTGTTGGTGTACCCATGAATAGAATGTACCAATCTGTTATCACAGAGACGCCCAGTGTCAAAATGGACCAAGTTTAATGCTGAATTGGTGACTCTCTTCAACAAGTATTTGTTAAGCCTGTTGAACATTCAATATTTGTTGAGATTAGTGTTTTTTAAAATGTTAATAGACTTTAGATTTTTTAGCTCAATTTTAGGTTTTCAGAAAAATTGAGTGGAAAGTAGAGAGTTCCCGTATACTCCCCCTCCCTTCCTCCTCATTTCCCCCTCTTATTGTTGTCTTGCATTGGCGTGGTGCATTTCTTATAACTGATGAAGCAATATGGATATATTGTCTTTAACTAAAGTCCACAGCCTACGTTAAAGGTTCACTCCTTATGTTGTATAGTTCTATGGATTTTGCCAAATGCTTAATGTCGTGTAACTGCCATTCCAGTATCATACAGGGTAGTTTTGCTGCCCTAAAAATCCTCTGTGTTCTACCTCTTCATCCTGTCCCCCTGCCCTCCAGCCCTTGGCAACCACTTTTTACTGTCTCTATAGTTTGATCTTTTCCAGAATGTCATACAGTTGGAATCATACAGTACGTAGCCTGTTCAGACTGACTTCTTTCACTAAGTAACATGCATTTAAGTTTCCTCCATGTCTTTCCAGGGCTTTATAGCTCATTTCTTTTTATCGCTGAATAATATTCCTTTGTGTGGATGTACCACAATCTATTGATTCATTCACTTGCTGAAGGACATCTTGGTTGCTTCCAATTGTTGGCAATTGTGAGTAAAGTTACTGCTAACACTTGTGTGCAGGTTTTTCTATGGACATAAGTAGCTAAATACCTGGGAGTGTGATTGCTGGATCATGTAGTAAGATCATATTGAGCTTTATAAGAAACTGCCAAGAACTCAGTATTTTTTTGACTTAGAACTTCACAGTAATTGGGGAAAGTTGAGCTGGCGATGTTTTGGGCCTGCTTCCAAGACTTAGATAGAGAAGTTCTGATTTTATGAACTTTATATATTGAGGTTCTGAGCAAGATTGCATTTACAAAAGGATATGCTGCTGAAAAAGAGTTAGAAAGCTTTTGAATACCTGATGTACCATTACAAAGATCCTCTCCTCCCACCTTCTCCTCCACTTTTGACCTTGACTGAGAGCCCAAAAGGTGAATTGCATTGTAAGGGGGGTAATTAGAAGGACTGAGCATCATACTGCAGTGGACGAGGTACTGATCATACTGGTAAGAAGGCAGGCAAAACTTTTCTCCCAGAGAAAGATAACATTGCAGTCTGCAAACAATGAAATTATTGTCTTAACAATAACATAGGAGAGTGCTCTGCAGCAGAACGTAACTCCCTAAGGGCTTCCAAATATGCAATTATTTGTCTAGATAAATACACACACCACGCACCACCCATTCACATACACTTCACTGATGACTGATATGCACAGCCTTAATTGATTCTTTTATGTTGCTACAGAGACTGTGTATTAGTAGTTGGGAAGGTGACCTCAGAATGAGTTTGAACCCCAGTTTCATTACCAACTTCCTACATGGTCTTGGGAATATGATTTATCCTCTCTAAGCTTTGGTTTCCTCCTTGGTAAAATGGAAGTAATAGTTGTATCTACCTAGTAGGGTTGTTGTGTGGATGTAATGAAAGGATGCATGCAAAGCCCAGTTCCTAGCACAGGGTAAGTTCTTAGTAAATGCTCAGTATACAGAAAACTACCTTTCTTCTTAAGCTCCCACCTTTTGGTGAGATGGACTTTTTTCCGCTGATGGAGATCCCTGAGGTGAGATTAAGTAGGATGGTGGATGTTATCCCACACTAGAATCCCTTTCATCCTGGCAACTGGGGTTACTTAATCCCCATCCTCCACCCTCCACGTCTTTCCAGCTCAGTCCTTCCCAGATTTCAGTTCCATTCCTGACTCCTGATTCCAGGCAGATGGTTTTGAGGGACCCAAGGATATGTGCTCATTGATCTGGTTTGCTTGTTTTTTGCATCTGGTCTCATTCTCAGACTGACAGTCCAGCTCTTCTGTGGCTGAGTCTGCCATGTGTGCCTCTTCTTCAGTGATGTCAGAAGAGTTTTTCCCAGTGTTTTATCTCCTGCGTGGATTCCTGCCTCTGAACTCAAGTTCTCGCGTTAGTTGAGTCGTCAGAAACCTGCCCCTGCCAATCGTCTGCGCTCCTGGACCCTCCACTGAGTGCCTCATTCATCCATAAGGTGATGACCTGCCCTGCCCTGCCCCAGATTGGAACACCATTTGGAACTTGTACTAATAGTTCTTTGTGCCTCTTGTTCTGGGTTGGACGTGCTTTCAGCTTCACCTCGCAAGGTAGGCATCCCTCTTAGCTCAACTCCATGTTTTTGACTCCCAGACTTTGCTGTGTCTTGCAATCTATCTGCTGGACATTGGCTCTGACCCTTTCCCGGTCTAACCTATCCCACTGTGGTCAGAGGCCTGGATCTGTTACTAAAACCTGAGCTTCTGGCCATAGAACCCAGAGTTACGAAAAGGCACACCCTGATATATCTTATAAATTGGCCAAAGATGTAAATTTTGATATAAGGAGTGAGTTAGTCAGGACTTTCGCAGGGAACAGACGGCATATTCAAGATGAGTAATTGAGGAGAGATTAATAAATGGACTATTTACAAATGTGTGGGGGTTTAGGAAAAACAACAAAGCATAGTGCAGAACTGCTGGGCTAATCCCAGCAGAGAGCTATTACACCACTAGGCCTGGTGGAGCGGCGGGGGGGAAAGTTGTTACTGAAACCTGGAGAGAGACAGCATGCGTTACAGGATGAGGGCCGCTTGGCAAGTACTGGGACCTTCAGCTGAGGCATGCAGCCAGCCCAAAGCCACCATGCTGGGAGGCTGCCAATAAAATAAATATATCTCATTCTTCCCATTCCCTCTGATCTGCTGATACTCCTATTGGCTGAACCTACCTGGAAACCTGAGAACAAGGGAGCCCATTGATTTGATTCTCGCATGTTACCCAGAATAGCAAGGAGAAATGTGGACAGTGAGACTTGAAGAGCCAAATAGAAGACAGGGATCACCAAGCTATACATAATATCTGCTCACATATGGCTATGTTCTTTGTGAACAGTGAGCAGAATTATATTGCTGTTAATATTAAGGACATTCTGCACCTTCTCAGTAACCTTATGGTTTATATTGACTCTCTGTGATAGCTGACTACAATTCTACGAGATTGCAGATCCAATACTTTAGCAATAATAACAATGTTATTTTGATCCTATCATTTCGTGATAGGTCAAGGGCAATCACACCTTGGAAATGATGCGTTCAGGATGCAAAGATAATCCGTTGTTTTACTTATGATTATTAAGTAAATCCCATGGGCTGAGTCACAGTACTCCAAAAAAAAAGCTTGTTTCTTCAACTTTCATAATTCATAATTTCATGCTCTTGTAGAAGTGTAAAGTCTTTGCTCATAGATTCAAGGATGTGCTTCTTGAAAAAGAATCAATGGGTCCAAAAAAATCTAGGATATCAAGATAGGCAAATGAGGTGTTGTTCACACCAGTAGATGTTCCTTAGTTCTCAAAGTGATGGCGTATATGTTCCCTTGGAGTAGCAGAATCACAGTAATTGAATATGAAATATGACTTGATTTACCAGAATGTAATTTTCAAGGGCCAGCCCTGGTGGTCTAGTGAAGATTTGGCGCTCTCATCACCATGGCCTAGGTTTGTTTCCTGGTCAGGGAACCACACTACCCATCTGTGGGTTGTCATACTGTGGCAGCTGTGTGTTGTTCTGATGCTGAAAGCTGTGCCACCGGTATTTCAAAATCAGCAGGATCACTCATGATGGACAGTTTAAGCTAAGCTTCCAGACTAGACAGACTAGGAAGAAGGACCTGGTCACTCCTGAAAAATTGGCCATGAAAACCCTATGAATAATGGCAGAACATTGTATGATTTAGAGTCAGAAGATGAGAGGATGAAGCAGAAAGACCCAGCAGGGTTCTGCTATGCTGTCCATGGGGTTACTAGGAGTCGAAATTCACTCCATGGCACTAACAACAAATTTTCAAGTATGCGTTTTTGAGTAAAGAAATGTAGATTGATATTAATAATATTTGTAATAATGAATAATATTTAGGATTAGTAAGAACTTCACAGACTGTGGTTGGAAGGGTCCTTGAGGATATGTGGTGCATCTACTCAGCTAATGCCTGAATCCTTTTTTCTATATCCCAACAAAGGGTCATCTAAGCTATGCTTAATCACCTTTGGCTACCTAGAAGTCCACTAACATATTTCTTCAATAAATAACTGTTGTCATGGTTCAGAAAAATATAGTCCTAATTTATCAGAATAATGTGGCTGATTGAATTATAATTCTCTATCATTGAGATAAAAATTTACTAGTGATATGAAAAGAATCAATCAGATTTGAACTGTAAGAGCCCTTATTTGCATCTAATAGTTTTCATAGTGGGATGACAGGGTAGAGGATTGGCTGAATTGAGATGAAACTGCTGAAAGAGACACTGAGAGAGTGAGGGGCCTCGCATCCCACTTTAGATAGGTAAGGACCTCGATGCCCATTCTACAGATGCTATGAGAGGCCTCCCAAGGGTAAGTATGGTCCCCAAGGTCATGGAGTTGGTGAATAGAAACCTGAACTTAGAGTGCCCTCCTCTAGATCGGGGTTCCTTAGATGAACTTCTAAAGGGAGGCTTCCCCCTGGCTGGGGTGGGAGTGCACTCTGCAGAGTGTCCTTCTGCTCCTTGGCATTATTATGAGGCCACTACTTAACGGGGGAAATGGAGGTGATCGTTGCTTGACATTGGTCTGCTGTTAAATGAATGTTAGACTGGGTTTAAGAGATGGCTAGGGTTCATTTTCATTTCTAGGGGAGGAAAGGAAAGGCCTTTATGCACACCTATAAATCCTGCCTTTTACAATAGCCTAATGGAATGAAGAAGTTAAAAGTAGCCGATGCCATTTTCTTACTGGATACAATTAGCTGATCAAATATGTCAATTTGGTAGACTCAGCTGATGGAATCCTGTTTAGCAAAAATATAACTGTAGTTAATATTCTGACTCTTTTCCTCCATTTTGTACATACTATTATGGCTCCACCTTTTCTGGTAATGAATCCCCGCAATCTCCCATCCTAACTTGTTGAAAGAAGGCCCAGTTGTGGAGAAGGCGCTCAGATAGGGGATCATGGGATCTTCCCTGGCGGACAGGTTGTGGATGACCCCTGCCCGGCTGCCTTAAAATTGCTGGGGCAGACTGCCAGGCCGCCCTCTGGAGATTCTAGCCCTGTGGAACAGGACCCAGAACCTGTATTATTAAAGAGCTCCCCAGATAATTCTGAAACTCCTCTAGATTTGGGGGCTGATGATCAAAGATTATGTTTCCAGGGACTTGAAATTCAAAATACAATTTTCTCCCCAGTCTTTAAGAGTCCTCTGAAAAAATATAAATGTTGTGCCTAAGTTAATACTTAGGACCTTTTATTTTGTAGGGGACAGCTGCGGGACGGTGGGTGGGGCAGTAGAGAGATAGGGGCAATAAGAGGAGGTGGAAGATTGTGGTGGTGAGGCCTGAGAAATGAGGACATCGGAAGTCAAAAGGTCTGGTGGGAGAATGACAGAGAAACTTGGCCCATTTGACAAACGTGCTCAGGGATCTTCGGGCTGAGTGGACACAGCTTGTAACCTTCGCTATCCGACTTCCTTTGAGATGGAGATGATATCGTGAGTGAGGTAGAGGGTGGTTAGGTTTCAAGAAGGCATATGGTGGTGTGATTTTTAGCCTCTTCTCAACCTTAGAAACAAAACAAAATTGAATGGTTATGTCAACTAACCAGCAAGTCTGAGTAGTGAATGCAGGCTTTGAGAACTTTTATTAGAATTTATTAGATGTGAAAATATGTGAAAATGACTTTGCTGGGAGGAGGCCACTTTTGCAATTTGATGGTGGAAAGTTGAAAATTCCGGTTTGTGGATATTGCATTTTTCTTAACATTGAAGAAAGTAGACACCTAATAGTTGAGCACATTCAACAGTTCTGCGGGAACAGGGTCCTCATGTTGTGTGTGTGGCGGGAACAGTGGAATGTTGGTGTGATCATGGAGCTCCCGGTGCTGGGCCCCAGGCTGAGGCTACAGAGATGCACAGGGCGCCGGCGCCGGCCCCTCCCGGGTGTGTGGCCAACAGCCCAGAAGCCCAACAATGAGCAGTTTAGTTACTTGAAAAATATTATCATTCAAAAAGAGTTACTAATACTTCTTGCTCAAGAATTAGAAAAAAGACCCCGTTTTTCTCAAATATTTCTACACTTTTTAGATGATATGCGATTTCTCCCCAAGCTTAAGGCGTTAGCTTCTCCTTGAATTGTGCCTTTTCCATTTTTCTTAAGACTTTGACATGTTCAACTGTGATTTACTCATCTCTGTAATTAGATGAAGTGATTAGAATCCCCTTTGTCTTACTCTGCAGTTTTCCTTTATGGGGAATTATGAAAGAATAATAGGTAAAAAGTTCAGAATGGGGGAAAGAATAAACAGAATGCTGAATGGTAAAAGGAGACAGAATGCTGAATGGATAATAAAATATTTAGTGCTTTTCAATTAACTGTTCTCACGATTAGTACACTAGTATATTATATCATAAAAATCATGTCTATTAATTTTTTGCAGCCATTATCTTGACTGTGATTTACTCCCCTCAAATCATTAACAATGCCATTAAAAAGGTGGATGGAGATGAACGTCCTGGATAGAGTTCAGGGATGTAATAGGATTATTGTTCAGGGTCACAGAGAGATTGAAGACCAGCGAATGGAGGGAAGGGGGTTTGAGAGTGTAGTGCTCAGGGAGGAAAGAAAATTGAAGAGGAAGGCACAGAGCCCCAGAGTTTGAGAGACGAGTCGGTCACTTGGTGATACCGTGGGGGAAGAGCACCTTAGGTGAGGCCATGCTACCTGAATCTGTGGAAGACTTGGGTTGTGGAAAGCCCAGAGACTTGCAGAGCGTGGGTTTTCCTCACAGTGGAATTTCACACGCACAGGGAGAGAAGATAAATACGTGTGTGTCTGAGAGTGCCCAGGGTCCTATCCGAGGCAATGAAGTGTTCTTGTTCCAGGTTGTGCTGGCAGCTTGAGGGCAGCGTTTCCATCCAGCCAAAGAAGGGGCCATGGTTCTTCATAAATAGTTCTCTTCTTGGGGAAATGAGATAAGCTGTATAACAGAAAAGTGTTAATCAAGTAGGCCAGCGAAACCAGCTCTGTCGAGTTGTACTGCAGCCGTGCATTCTGAGAAGTTCACTCCTGGAGACACATTTTCTTCGTTTTATTTACCTGTTTGGGTGTCTGTCTTCAAGTAATCAGTTAATCAATGTTCAATTCATCAATGTATTATTGGATCTGCATCATTAGAGTCTTGAAATATCTTTCAGCTATTATTAAACTGAGGCATTTTTTTTAACTATAAAAAACAATACGAGGAAGATTTTTATTATTTTTTAGTTTTTCTTCTCTTCTCACTAGTGCCTGGGACAACTTCAGGCTTTAGTGAATATAGAATCCATTTTACTTCAGGGTCTGAAATTCTCATTTTCTATCTGGGTTGCTCAGAGTGCGTGTTGGAGATGGGCCAATGAGTCCCCTTTATATTCATACTGTGCAAGTCAGTGGCAGAGGCCAGAGTCAAAAATCTCTGGTTTTTACATTTTAAATGGGTCTTTTCCAAGTGAAGTTTGGCCACAAGACATGTCCTCATAAAGCAAGTTAATTTGTCACAATTTCGCAATCAGATAATTGGGACTGACTACTCAATCAGGCAGCATTTTTAGCAGCTTAGTTCATATGAGTTGCTATCATTTTTAAGTTGTTCATTATAACCAGGAAACATAACATTTTTCTTTAGTGTTAATACTAGCTACAGAAGTCCGCATAGCTGCTCATAGCCCGATCTTGAAAGACTAGACTGAAAACCTCAAGAAATCTTTGAAAAAAAGTTTTAATAATAATATTTTATAACTCAGAGTTCAGCTGCTATATTTTTCTGGATTATTGTCTTCCTAATTCCCATTTTGAGATTATATATAATATAGTTATATGTGTATATAAATATATATTTATATATAATTTAATATTACATATAAACAAATAATATATTATATATGGATATATTATTTATAATATATAGACATTAAATTTATATAATTATATGCAAATTTGTATATAATAACGCACAAAATTTATATAATTTTAATATATAATTATATAATTTTATATATACATAAAATTTCTCTGACAGCTATATAAATAGATAAATGGACAATAGTCCAAACCACATATGGTCATCACTTTCATGATCACTTTTGGCTGCTCCAAATCATGACAATTTTTGGCTTTTAGAATCTACACAAATGGTTTAGCTGTGTTAAGTTCTGGTCGTTGGTGTAACTCTTGAGTCACAAGTGACAGTGGAATGAAGGTCCCTCTTACTTTATAGTCCCCATGCTTGTAACGGTTGGAGCTCCCTTTGGAAATGTGGCAAAATCTGCTTACTGGAGAACCTGGCAGGCTGGAACTAGCTGTACAAGTTACCAAAAACTCCTTTGACAAGAATGTTTCTTCCAGGGCAGGAACTCTGCAAACAGCATCCAACCTGCGACAGGAAAGTCATGGAGTTCCACAGTGTCCAGAAGGAGGCAGCCTACAGCAAGACTTCCCAAAGCCCTGGGTGAAGGCCCTGTACCAGGGCCTTCTGTGGTCACAGACTCTTCCACACGGTTGACAGCAGTCCTCTCTGCTCTCATTTTCTGAGTGGGTATGCTAGACCAATGGTTCTCAACCTTGTCTGTATATTAGGGCTTCCTAACTACAAGTTCTTGAGCCCTATCCATGGGGACTCTGATCCAGTCCTTTCAGGGTGGGACTTAGGCATTAGTATTTTTTAAAAGTTTTACAAGTGGTGATTCCAATTTCCAGGCAGAGTTAAGTATTATTGCCCTGGGTAGTTTGGAAGCAAGGCTAACAATTATCTTACGTACGTGCACAATAGGTGACTTTAAAATTTTGAAGCCTCACCAAGGAGTGGTATCTCCTCACAGAGTATCAAACACTCTCCTTCCAGCAGCCCTACTCATTTCCAAATAAGGTGGATGAATCTTCTGCCTAACTCTGGTGTCCTTCCTACCTCTTAACAATAGAAACTGATGTCTCTTCCCTAAGGAATCATCTTCTTTTAGTCTAGAGGTGTACAGAGCATCCGATTGCTCACGGGTTGAACTCTCACCAAACAGTGAATGTCCATTGTCAGAAGGACTCCAAGTGACTGAATTCTGGTTGTTAATCTCATCCCAGATGAATGGGATGCTCAGCAGCTCTTAGGTACGTTGATCCTGCCTTTCCCATGGCTGAGAGAGGTCAGGCTCATGGTCCATAATCTTACAAAGCATGGTCATATTTCTTTGGGCCATGTCTAGCCCAGGACTGGTTGACAGACATTATCCTAACTTCCTGACTGTAAGACAGGGAATAACTCACTGGAATAATATACCAAATCTTACTTGATATCTTTAGGGAAGGGCTTCTCAGCAGCGATACTATCGACATTTTGGATTGGATAATTCTTTGTTGTGAGAGCTGTTCCTGTGCATTGCAGGGTGTTTAGCAACATTGCTGGCCTCTACCCACTAGATCCAGTAGCAACCCTCCCACCCAAGTCATGACAATCACAAATGTCTCCAGACATTGCCAAATGTCCCCTGAGGGGCAAAATTACCCCCAGTTGAAATCCACTGCTCTAAGGGGGAGCTTTGCAAATTAATCATAGTGGGGGGTCAGTGTTAGCTCTTTTTATGTTTCATTCCATCCCTTTGTTGCCATATTTAGAATTTCTCCAGAGTCACTGGAGTACTGCTTGGATGTTGTGCTATGTCTGCCTACTGAGAAATAGACTTTGAGATGGAGATTAGCCTGAAGGAGGTTTATTGAGCAATGTTCCTGGGGCGCCTGTAGGGAATGAGGGAAGAGGTTTGGGTCGAGGAAGACAGTGAACCACTGGACAATTGACATAGGGCCTCAGTTGACTCTGTAGGAAGCTCTGGAGCTGGGATGATCTTTCAGAGTTGCCCCAAATTGAGGTGAGGGGGCGAGAACTTTGAACCCTCTCTAGCAGTCAGTAATTGAATTCGAGTTTCCTGCCTCCATCTTTACCCTCACGGTTGGGGGAGTTAACCTCAGTAAGGCAACTGCCTTTAGTCAAGGGCAATTCCTATAGAGGGACTTGGCTGTGATCTGGTTAGGGGCCAAAACTCCAGACAGTGGGGTGAATGAGAGTCTTTGCCCTGAAGAGTGATCTGGGCAGTGCACCACAGGTTAAAAGAATACAGGTTTAAGTTGTTTTACTGTTGCGTTCAGGCTGAGAATATGAGAACATAGACGGAATTGTAGTCCATGTATAAATGGGTCTGCAATGAGACCTGCGTTGAGTGACACCTACCTAAGGCATCTATATCAGGGCTTTACCAATGCAACATATACTCTTCTGGATTCCTATGGTGAGTAATCTGGTCTTTGTCTTCCCTGAGCTATCTCAGAACTAGAAATCACATTTGCTAAAGCACATGTTGAATGGTATTGAAAGAAAATGATCCCCACAGAAAGGTAGATAGTGCTAAGGGGTGACCTATGATGGATGATTCCTGACACTGTTTAGGCAAAATGTCACCTGTCACCAATGTGGGCCAAGAGTATGTAATAAGAAGACCGCTTATCATAGCAGACTACTATTAGCATTGCTGGGTAGGTCCCCATGGCTACAGAGGCCATGGATGTGGCATATTTAGAAGCAGCATGCTAACAACAGCTAAACATTGCTTTTGGGGTGTGTAGCTGCATGCTGAGAAAGTTATGTCAGTAGGAATGATGGGTTAAACTTTTGTGCTGGCCATGCCTCATTCAGTGATGCCAGGGAAGCTCAGAGGTGCAGTTAGCTCTTGAGAATCATTTCAATTGCACCAAAGAGAAAGAGAAGCAGCAAGAGAAGGGGAAAAGGGGAAAGAGATGAGGATGAGAAAAAAGAAGAGGGAGAAGGGAAAAGGGAGGAGGAGGTGGAAATGATCCTGGAGTGCCTCGTTCTAGTAAAAAGGTGCTAGGTTTCATCAGTATAAGGCTGATATATCTAGAAGTACTGTTGCATTTGACACTCATAGCTTTTTATTATGAGTTTGTTCATATATTTGCTCTTCCTTTCCTACGTACTACCAGACGGATGCACACACCTCTTACTTTTTTCACGACAATAACACCAACAACTCCCACAAAGATTCTGTTCTTTTCTTTTGCTGTTCAGTTATTCCATTCCCAATAGTGTTTTTATTCTTCTGGATAGTTTCTAATTTGTTCCTTGGAACAACCCTGTGCTTAGCGATGGCTTCATAATTACTGTGTAGAAGGGTCTTTGAAGTGTCTATCTGATTGGACGGGGGAAAAGGGGAAATTGTCTTGAGGAAGCATTTGCATAGCAAGCACACTATTACATTTACTTATTGGGGTCACGTGGGAAGAGGCTTATGGAAATTACAGAGGATCCCTTAACCTCAAGCTACCCTTGGAATGGCCATGACTGTGACATAGGAAGAGTTAGTGATATTATTTTTATAGAAATTGGGAACTGAACCACGTTTCTTATTACTAAGGCATCTGCAGGTTATTCTTTATCAGAATCCACCCGTCCTTTCCCAACACCTGAAAACACTTACCTGGAGCCTATTATTATGGCATAACTAGTCCTGGTGATGTGGAATTACAGCCACCACCTCTACCATCAGCACCATCCTGCCCTGTCACTCCTAGGGACAGAGCCCCAGACTAACTGCCATCACCCTTTGCTTTTTCCAGCAGCTTGCCTGATTCGTGACCTGCGAGCTTTCTGCCTGGCGAGGAAGGGGACAGGAGCGACTGGAGGTGGCAGGTACAGATGAGTAGTCTGTGGGGAGCGGAGTTTAGCAATTTAGAACTCAGACAGCCTGTCTCTGTGGTGTGGGCCTTGGTGAGTGCGTCTTATTTTATCAAACAGCACCACAACCTTCCACAGCCATCCTTCGGAGCAGCGTGGGAAGACAAAAACAGCTGTGCACGTTAGCAGCTTCAGCTGTGCCACAGCGGTGCCATGCTGCAGTATCCCAGGAGTCATCAAATATTGAGGAGGCTCTTGTAGACCTTTGTATCATGGCCAGAAATGCCATGTGCTCAGGTTTGGATTCCACTGGGTTCTTGTTCGCAGAAAATTGTGAGAATAAGGAAATGCCTCTTTTACCACCATACTAATTGCATAGCGCTATCAGATGCACTGTGTCTTTATGCTCACTCTACGGTTACAGCTTTTCAGTTTCTTGTTAGAGAAAATAACTAAACATTAACAATACTGGAATAAGAGTCTATCTGTCCCAGATGAAAAATACTTTAGAATATTTCTCTCTCATTATAATCTATTCATTAAATGTTGTCGTCTGCTCCCCTGGGGAGAGTCATACCCTACAACCCATACTGGAGACGAGGTTGTGTATTTAGAGTCGGCCTTGGATGACAAATGTGGAGAACTACAAGCTGCCTGAAAATTCCCTGGTGACTCTGGATGCTGGAGAATGCAGCTGGGGATGCTGAGAAGCTTGTGGTGTTACAGCAAAGTGTGGGCTAAATTTCCACTAAGTGTTTCCTTTCAGATGTGTGGCTTCTTAGGGGCAGAGATATATAGCTCTTGTAATCAGGGACTGGAATACTCGCTTTGGGTAAAATTTGTTCTCAATGTAAAGGCTTTTTTTCTTAATACAGTTAAAATAACTTTCTTAACACAGCTGAAATGGCTTTCGAGTTTTGTTTCTTCTGGATGATTGGAAGGCCAAGTTTTAGAGATCTGCATTGTAGCTTAATATTATGTCAGTGGTTCAATGACAGCCAGTGGGAAGATTAAGTGGATTTCCATAGTGGCCTTCCTTGGTCCAGTCCTAGTCAACATTTCCTTAATGACTGGGATGATGGAATAGGAATCTGCTCCTTAATTTTGCCAATAAAAACAACTGGGTGGGGTAGCTTGTGTCTTAGAGAGCCAGTCTTAAACTGTATAAAAAAGAGAAGAAATGGGTGATTGAAAACTACAGAAAGTTAGAGGGTGGTTACCAAGTAATATTAGGGAAAACAATCAAACTGCCGGGTATAAAAAGGTACCTAATTCCTGGGGAGAGATATTGTAGAAAATGACCTGAAGTTCATAACAGACCCAAAACTATAGCAAATGGAAATTCAAGATGTATGTCTTGAAATAACCAGGTCAGCGTCTGCATTTCCAGCACTAGGTCTTTTGACTGTTGCTTGGTTATGAAACATTTACTCTGCACTGGGGATAGTGAAAACGGATCCCTTTACAATTTTGATGAGGGCTGGTGTTAACTTTAAGAAATCCAGATTGCAAAGAGCACTGGTGTAATAGTTTCAGTGGAAGAAAAGACCTGACTAGATATACGGATTTAGAGTAGGGAAGCTGTCAATGCCTCAGTGAGTCAAAAGGGTCATACCCTGGCTCACACTTTGACACTAGCTAGCTGAGTGACCTTGAATAAGTCCCCCAGCATCTTGGGTCCTCTATTTCTTATCCTGGGAATGAGGGATTGGATTAGTATGGTGATTCTCAATCTGTGGTCCTCAGGGAGTAATAGGAAACTGAATTATTTTCAGTGCTTTTACAGGCCTGGAGAATCAGTGTATTTCCTAGTGAGGAGGCCATATAGACTATTATTTGACAAATGGAAGTGGTAGATGAAAACTTTTAAAACATGAGTACTCCTAGGAAAAATAATAAAACTCTTCTTGGTAGTCAAAAGACAGGAAGCATTTCAGTCTCTAAACTAAGGTTTATGATGACACTGATTCCCAACTGAACTGAGAAACCTCGAAGGCACTGCATTCACACTGCATAAAGAGGGAGCCGGGGAAACGTTATCAGTGGGCAGGTGCACTTTGTTTGCAGGAATAGAAAGAAGGCAGGGGGTATCGCTAATATTAATGTTATCTATGTGCCAGCCACTTTTCTAAATGCATTAATTCATTTAATCTTCAAAACAACTTTGTAAGATAGGTACTGGCCGTATCCCACCTTGAAATTGAGGACTCTGAGACACAAAGGTAACATTTATTAAACTCATTAAATGTTAGCAACTATTACTAATGATCTGCATTGTTCCCAGTGATATGTGGACAGTGATCCCACAGAAATGAGAAGGATAGATAAAGACAGCAAAAACAGGGCTCCTCATCTTCAACCTTCTCCAAGGATAAAATTAGGAGCTCTAGACTAGACGACCTGTGTTCCAGGTAAGCCTCTGGTACTAAATACCTGTATGACCTTGGGGGAGTCATTCTGCCTTTCTGAATCATAATTTCCTCATCCGTAAAATGGGGTGATATCCTTGCCCTGTTACACCATAGGATTATTAAGAAAGCATGGAATCATGTATCTGCAAATTCTTTGGAACCTAGAAGGTGACACAAACATGGGAGAATGAGGGATGACTTCCCACTTCAATGGAGCTGCTCCCCAGTGACAACAGTCATTCACTTAACAAAGATTCATGTCTGCTCATAACGTGGAAGCAGAAGGAAACTAAGGTCTTAGGATTACGCTTATCTCCTGTGTTGAGATGAAAAAGTGGCAGTGGTTTTGTTGCTCTATTCTTTGCTCAGATATTCTTGCTATCAAATAGTATCTTTAGATGACAAAGTGTCCCATATTTGCTGTAACCTAGTTTCCTGCCACTAGTCTCTAGTTTTAATCAGTGAGTGTCTCCATTTTCTTGCTTCTACACCATTACCTCCCTACGGCATGTGTTGTCATTGCTTCTCAGCTCCAGCAGCCATTTGTGATCTGTGGCTGATTTTACTCCATTCTTATATCCCATCCTACCCCTCCAGAAAATTAGACCAAATACTTTAGGTGACCAACATCAAGATCAGCGAAGAAGTCTTGATGCCCGCTTTGGGAGGTAAAGTGGGAAGAGTCATCTGTCTATGCAGTTTCCCTGTTTGTGGATAACCTCCGGACGGGTGTGGAGAGGAGCACATTCATCTTAATAGCCAGTGTTCTTTCTGGTTGTGTGATAAAAGTAGGATAGCATGGGAAGGCAGGTGGTCTTATTCTTATACTCCAAGAACATGGCCTCATTTCAAATGAAATGCCCTCAGCTTTCTGCTGTGATAAATTATATCCATATAATGCCACAATCTCTCAGGTCATATGTAATATAAATAATGCCATCTCAATGTTGGAAACTCTATACTGAGCCTGGAATGCAGAAGTCCCCTGCTTGAAATATAAAACCTCATTAAGGGCTCTTCTTCTACACTAGGCCATGGATAACTGATACATTCATCAGACATTCAAGCTTGGCTGGAGAGGAGGCCCAGGAGATGCTGGGATGTAAGGACAAGGCACACGTATTTTACATGGGCAGAAGGTTTCGTTTGAAAAAGGAGAAGTCAAAATAGAGACCAAAAAGATCCAGGGACTCGGAACTCGGGTGCCTTTAGAATGAACATGTGAATGTTAAAAGAAAATAAAAAGAAGTAAGTATACACCATCTGATGGTTTACAAAGAGCTCACTATAACCGGGAGGGAGCTGAGAACACACAACATGAATATTTCTCATATTTAAAACTTTGTGTTCACCATAGCACCTTGTGATTTTCTCTTAAATATACATTTTGTTGCAGATCTTAAATATTTAGCAGTTTCTTTCTTTGCTATTGACTGTTAATATGGATGAAATTTAAAGCAACATTCTGTGTTCTCTACACCTTTCAATATCTAAAGCATCATGTACTTGTCCCCTTATGAAATTTAAAAAATTTGTAATTATTCCCATAGTTCTCATGTTCATTGCAAGAAAATATACCTTTATGACAAGTGTAAGTAAGGGTTTTGAATCTATAGAGAGACCAGGTTTTGAATTATGGTTTGGCACTTGGAAGATGTGGGAGCTTGTGCAAGTTATTTTACCTTTCCAAGCCTCTGTCTCTTCTGATATAAAATGAGTGATAACGTGGATCGCCAACACTTGGGAGAAATAAATAATGTAGTATCTGTAAAAGAACTCAACAGCCAGCCCTGACCGTCTAGTGGTTAAGATTCAGTTCTCTCACTGCCAAGGCCCGGGTTCCTTTCCTGGGCAGGGAACCACATCACCTGTCTGTTGGTTGTCACACTGTGGTGGCTGCACATTGCTGTGATGCTGAAAGCTATGCCACTGGGATTTCAAATACCAGCATGGTCACCCATGGTGGACAGGTTTCAGTGGAGCTTCCAGGCTAAGACAGCCTAGGAAGGAGGACCTGGCCACCTACTTCTGAAGAAACTGGACGTGAAAATCCTATGAATAGCAACAGAGCATTGTTTGATGTAGCAGTGCAAGGTGAGAAGATGGCCCCAAAAGGGTTCCACTCTGCCGTGCACAGGATCGTTAGGCGTTGGAATTGACTCAGTGGCACTAACAGCAATGGCAAGAGCACCCGGCACCTGGGCCAATAGATGATGTTTCTCTTTACATCTGTTTTTCTTAGCTTTTGAGTTCTGGAACTAAGTTTTGTGTTTCTTGTACTTCATTGTAGAATATTTATTGGGTCCTCAAAAATACTATTGAATGAGAGAATCTATTTTATGTTAATACCAAAGATATGAAAATGTCACTTTCTTGCCTTTTTGACTTACCTTTATTCTGGGGCAGTTGATTATTCACCCTTGACAATTCTTATCTTTACCTTATAAGATTATATTATAATATAGAATATGTTATATTATTGCTTATATTTCTCTACTCTTGCACAAAAGTAAGATCTGGTAGGTATTGCTGTAACTGAGGATTAGTTGCCAATGCAATTATTAACCTCATTTAAGTTTATACTGACTTGTTACTTTGGCTGAAGCCAACCAAAGCTATAGAGAATGAGTAATGCTATATATGTATCCTTCAGCAAAATTGTTCTTTATAGCAATTATATTCTTGATGGGAAAACTGAGGCAAAAATATCTGCTGAAGGAAAGCCCAAGATTACGTAGTAAGTTCCTGTGAGAGCCCTGTTCCGTTTTCCCAGGTTTCCCTGTTCTCAGTAGCCACATTTAACAATCTCTTTAAATGATGTATGGAGACTGGGAGGAAAAAAAACGGCACAGGGCACAAAAATATTCTGAAGAATTTTTCAGAAAGAATCAGGCCAGCAGGCCAACAGTACTTGGCATCTATTGGGCTCCTTAAGGTTCTAAGGAAGAGATGCATGCCAATGCTCATCATGGATGAGGGATTATTATAGGGTTACATGGGAGAGTTGGGCAGCTCCAGGAACCCTCTGGGCAATTATACAGTTGCTTTGGGTCCCTGTGCTAACGTGACCAGAGCTCAGAAGGACATCCCTCAGTCCTGGGGAACTGCTTCCTTCTGAGCACCTGGCATTTACCCTGCCCAAGAAGTGGGCTCTCACTGGATAGTTTGCCATTATACCATACACAGCTTTCCTGCAGGGCACAAGTTTTCTACAAGTCTCCCTGAGTTGTTTGGCCTCTCCAGTGTCTGCACTACTCTTTGGCTTGGGAACCATCACTCTAGAATGGGGATAGGGATTTGGGAGTCTTGCAGGTAGTTGGAGCCAAGAGGAGGGAATAGTGGGAACAGAGGCACAAATTGCTGCATGGAGCACGTTTGGGGGAAAACCAAACAGTTCCTGTCGGTTATGGAAGTGTTTCTCAGTTAGGAGTCTGTGAACTTCCAAGGGGCCATGAAGGTGTTATTAGGGCAGCTGTGAGTTCTCTTTATGCATTATTGTAATTTTAATTCAATTTCAATAATAACCATAAGATAATGAACATAAACACATTTTGGCCATCAATGTGGCACCTCATATATAATCTCCACTGAGCAGCATATATTATATTCACAGTGCTGTGAGTTTAATTAGAACACCATGATTGGACATGTCAAATTGATGTTATTTGAATTTTATTAGTTTTGTAAGCTTACTTGTACTTAATTTATAAGTAATTTTTGATTTGTTGTTGTTTAAGAGTTATGAGCATAAGGAGTTTTTTTTTTTTTACCAAGTTTTTGTTTGTTCATATTTAATAACATTGTAATGAAATGATTTAATTCAACACCGGGCATCTAAAAGAATATATTCAAAGGTGTTTATATTTTACTCAAATTTGAGCAACAGTTGGCTAGAGTGGGAGTTGGCAAAGTTTTTCTATAAAGAGGCGGATAGTAAATATTTTAGGATTTTCAGATCAAGAGGCAAAATTGAGGCTACTATGTTGGTATTTATATAATAAAAGAGAAAGCAAATTTCCGCACATTTTTTACTGATGAAATACAAATAATAAATAATATTTGAGTATAATTTTTTATGATACACACCTACTAATAAGAAGAATGGAATTTCTTTTTTGGGGAGTAACATTTCATTGAATTGGAGTTCAAGGTTAGTGTTCCCTGTCATCAAGTAGATTGCAAACATTCATCTGTAAAAAACATTCTTAGCTTATAGTTTGCACAGAAACATAGAGCAGGCCAGATTTAACCTGTGGGCCAAGTGTGTCAACATTTGAGTTAAAGCATAAAGTATGTGTTGGAGGTGGGGCAATTTACCCAAGCTCTCCACACTCATTTTGTCTTCTGTAAGCTCTTCTATAAACTGGGGATATTAAAAGCAGCAACCTCTTTGGGCTGTTGTAAAGATTAAGTGTGACAATTCATGAGCAGTATCTCGATCATCATCATTAAATTTCAGAGAATATTTTATACTTACTTTGGAAAGTAATGTAGGTCACTGGAGGATTTTGAACAGGAAATAGCAACTCTGGAGCTACAATTTAGAAGAGTCATCTGGCAACAACATGAGGGATGGATCAGAGCAGGGGAGGGCCAGCAGGACGGGAGTCCAGTTAGGAGGCTGTTAAAATAGCTCTAAGTCCTATCACAGTTTCTTGGTACTTCTATCCATGTCGGTTATATCCACTCCAAGCGAATGGGAGAACAAGTTGTGGTAGGCAGAATAATGGCCGCAACGATGCCCATACCCTAATTTACAGAACCTGTGAATATGTTGCCTTACATAGAAAAAGAGACTTTGCAGATGTGATCAAGGTTAAGGACCTTGAGATGGGGAGAGTATCCTGGATTATTGGGCTCAATCTAATCACATGAGTCCTTAAAAGTGAAGAACCTTTCCTCATTGTAGAGAACTGGAGAGATGACAGTGTGAGAAAGATTCGGCCTACCATTGCTGGCTTTGAAGGTGAAAGAAGGGGGCCATGAGCCAAGGAACGTAAGCAGCTTCCAGATGCTGGAAAAAGGCAACGGGATGGGTTCTCCCTTAGAACCCCCAGAAAGGAAGGCAGTCCTGCCAACACCTCAATCTCAGCCCTGTGAGATTTGTGTTGGATTGCTGACCTACAGAACTGTAAGATAATACATTTATGTTGTTTAAGCCACCAAGTTTGTGGTAATTTGTTATGGAAGCAATAGAAAACAAGTACACCAATAATATCCTGTTATACATGGTAGAGAGTGGAATCAAAGACAATTCCAAATAAGTCTAAAATTGTTATGTTCCAAGCATTTTTCTTATTTTGAACATAGAGAAGATTATTGTTTTTATTACAAGATAGTTTTCCCTGACCCCACTGAATAAATGACAAGCCAATACTTAAACAATATTTGTTTGAAAGGCACCCAATTATAGGCATACATGAGATTTTAGCTTGGAAATATGCAAAGGTTTACCCAAGATTGGGTCAAAAAATCAACCAATATTTCATGAGTACTTTACTTCAGAGGGGCTTTCAAAAATGATTATTTTATAGACTCTGCTGACAGACTAGCAAACAATGCATGGGTAGGAGCAGGGATATGAACCAGGTATTACAAGCTCAGAGTTCCTAAGTGTTCTTAGGAAGTGGGGACTCCACTTAGTTCTTGAGCAAATTCTACTTTAGTAACAACAGAAACCCAACAAATCATCTTCGCTATCATCATCAGCAGCAGCAGCAATAAGTACCTAACATTTCTAGAACAAATTGCAGTTTACGAATACCTTCATATGTGTTAAACCATTTGTTCTTCCTCATCTGCCTTCTACTGCCCTGCCGGGTGGAGTATATAAGGATGTTATCAGGAGACCGGGCCACTGTCTGGTAGAAATCAACCAAAACTGTGATGTCGAGTTAACCACACCCTTAAATGAGACCTATTCCTGTGGCTTCATATGTTATGAATGAGAGGAAGTCTGCTGGCCCAAGGCATGAAAACAGCGGGGACTGAAATACAGAAGTAAAGGAAAGAATTCTGCCTGTTACGTTGTGTTCCCGAGTTCTCCAGGCACAAGGGTGGTTCAGTATATAAACAGGGATGAGATCACACGAGCTCATCAGGATCTAAAATAAACCCCGGGACAATTCTGAGGGAAGGAAACTCTGCGATGTTAGCAATCAAATGTAAGGAGAAAAGCTATCTTCTCCTTATGTATCAGTAGCAACAAGGTGAAAGTCAGCACGAGCATGTCTGACTTGTTCTTTATAAATTCAGTCTGATGACTTGGGGAAACGTGGCTGCTGAGTACTGGCTTCTTTAGTGTACATCAAGGCGGTTATTTCACGAGAACTATTAGAAGATTAAAAAAATTCAAAGACAAAAGATGATAAGAAAGATGAACTGAAGTAATTAGCTAAATATCTGTGAATAACGGAAACCTCAGGAGAGTTGTCCTGAGTTTTTGCTGCAAAGTACTTGTCTGCAATATTTTAAGGACTTAATAGAATTTTATTTTAAAGCCATGACATTAGCACAGTTAAGCCAATCAATGTTTTTTAATAGCCTTTTAAAGGTGGCTTTTTAATTGTGCTCTGTGGGAGGGAAAGGCACATGAAGATAGGAAAACATCTGAAAATGGCTTAGTCAGATCTTTCAAAAATATTTGCAAGTGCAAATTTCTGTCTTGGTTTGATTGCTGTGGAAGTGGTTAAAGTGTGAGATTTAAAGGGCTTATTCCCCAGTGAAAAAACAAAGACCTAACTCTTGTGTAGATTCATTCAACTCAGCCCCATAGCAAAATATTTGGAATCTGCACCATTTTCGCTTTAGAGTGAGTTGTGGTTTCTCTTAGAGGAGAAAAAGCTCTATGCAGTAGTTCTCCTGCACTGCTCGGGGCCCGGGAGAGCCAGAGAACGCTCACCTTGCTCCTTCTAGCAACTCTGACCTTCGGAATGTTTGTCAGTGATCGCTTCAGTTTTTATGGTTAGAATGTGCCTCACATCTGCCTGAATAGCAGAAAGTGCTATCCTCTTTCCAACTTGCTTGCTGGCACAATGCCTGCATTATTGGCAGAGCCATCACTGTCCATCTTCCTTTCTTTATAACTTACTTTGTGTGATGCTTTATTGTCTAAAAATGCTTTCATATATATTATCCTGTTGGGAGTCCCACAGTAGCCATGTGATACAAGGAAGTTATTATTAGTTTCTGTTTTATGAATGTAGAAGCTGAAGCTTGGAAGTATGGAGAGGTTTACCCAAGGTCGGTTCAACAAATTCAACCAGCATTTCGCATATACTGTAGAATGCTTTATATATCCCAGGGGGCTTTCAAAAATGATTATTTTATAGTCCCTGCTAACAAACTAGTGACTCATATATCTACCAATTCTTCTCACTTCTTTTCCAGTACTATTTCCAAGAAATTATATTATCTCTTTCACGGCGTGTGGGATAATCTGAAGAATTTACTTCTTTAAAATTTTTTTCTTTTTAAGATTTTATCTTTTTCCTTTTTCTCCCCAAAGCCCCCCAGTACATAGTTGTATATTCTTCGTTGTGGGTCCTTCTAGTTGTGGTATGTGGGACGCTGCCTCAGCGTGGTTTGATGAGCAGTGCCATGTCCGTACCCAGGATTCGAACCAACGAAACACTGGGCCGCCTGCAACGGAGCACGTGAACTTAACCACTCGGCCACAGGGCCAGCCCCTACTTCTTTAAAATTTTTCAATCCAAGTATTTGTTGTTTTGGAGTTGTGACATAAAGACAAAGTATGGTACAGATAATTTGGAGGAATGAATTAACCAATAGAAAAGAGTATTTGGTCTTGCTTTCTGTTTTGATTAGTTTCTGAAAGAGGGCTAATTTGGGGAATTTGTTTTTCCGAGCATTTCACTGCAGTGTTTCATCACAGTGCTGTGTGCTGCTGTATTGATCTGCTGTGCTCAGTTCCACCAGAGGCCATCAGTGTACACATGCAATGGAATAAAATGAGCAAGGTGGAGAGGTGTATTGAAGAGGGGAAGAGCCTGGAAGCGGTCATCTGGAGCCAGGCAGGGACTACACTTGTAGATTTGAATGCCTTTATCTTTGGCCTTATACTTGGCTAGTCCTATTACCAAGTGACATGCTTGATGGTTTGTTGTTTTCTTTAATTTCCTAGAGAAAAGATAGTTTTGAAAACTCTAAACTTTTCTAAGTTAAACTAAGAGGAACAGATTCCTCCCCGCCCCCACCCCCCCGGTATCTCAGTTAGTTTTGATTAAGGGTCCTTAATGAGAAGTGTATAGGAATCAGAGAGTAGGAGTGGCTATCAGGCATGGCACAGTATTAAAACCAAAGAGAGGATCTATTCTAGAGCAGAAGAGTGTGGTATAGTCTCGTAGAGCTGAATTAGCATGCTAGCTCTGCTGTGTGATCCTCAGGCATTTAACTTTCCTGGGACTCAGTTTCTATGTAGTAAAACTGATCTAATAATGCCTATTTTAATTGGCTGTTTTAAGGGTTACGTGAAATAACATATGTGAAGGGTTAAGCAGCATGCATGGTATACAGTAGGTACTTAGTAATGGTAGCAGCTACGACTACTGTTATTGTCACTCCCACTGCCACTAGTGCAATCAGGACAGAGAGAGCAGGAAACCAGCTTAGCTCTGGCCTGCCATGTTTTCCATCCTCTCAGATCCTGTTATTACGGATAGAAAGGGCAAGATTTCTATCACAGAAACCCAGGCCTCAAATATTTTAGCTAAAGAGGTAGGTACTGCAAGGATTTTACTAACAGTATTTAAAAATTGGTTTAGAATAGAGGCTGCACTGGGTACTAGGATTTTAGATTCTAGATACAGTTGTCCCCCCTTGTTTGCAAGGGATATATTCCAAGACCCCCAGTGGATGCCTGAAATCTCAAATAGTACCACACCCTATCTATACTATGTTTTTCCTATACATACATACCTATGGTAAAGTTTTATAAATTGGGTACAGTAAGCGATTAACAACAATAACTAACAAAATAGAACATTTATAGCAATATACTGTAATGAAAGTTACTGGAGATCTCAGCAACCTCAGCATATGATTTTTTTTCTTTCCTTAAGTCAAGAACTTCCACCTTTTCACTTAAGGGAAGCACTTTATGGCTTCTCTTTGGCATATCCGAATTGCCAGCATCACTACTCTTGCACTTTGGCACCATTATTAAGTCAAATAAGGGTTACTCAAATATAAGCACTGCAGTCCCACGACAGTTGATCTGAAAACCCAGGCGGCTACTAAGCGACTAATGGGTGGGTAGTGTTTACAACGGGGATATGCTGGACAAAGGGATGATTCACATCCTGGGCGGGACGGAGCAGGACAGAGCAAGATTTCACCACGCTACTCAGAACGGCGTGCAATTTAAAACTTACAAATTGTTTGTTTCTGGAATTTTCCATTTAATATTTTTCGACAGTGGTTGACTGTGGGTAACTGAAACCGTGGAAAGCAAAACTGTGGATAAGGGAGGACTACTGTTTATTCTCAGTTGCATTTCAGCTGTTCAGCCGCTGTGGTGACATACCTTAGTTTTCCGAACTTCAGTTTGCCTTGTGCTAAGTGAGGGTGGAATTATTTCTCAATCAAATCAAAGCAGCAAAATGTTTGAATGTTACAGGCCAAATAATCAGTGAGTGATTTCTTGTGTGTCTCCTCTGTTCTTTGTCCAGTACCTCCATCACAAACACGTACACCTCCTCCCTCTTGTTCTTTTTGTAATAAAGGTTTTGGTACAGTAAAGACACAACTGAGGAGTCCATGCTTTCATTTGTTCATTTATTCAAGGACCTTTGACATGTCAGGCATTGACTATTTAGGGAAGCGCTTGGGTTCCTCCAGGCATTGTAATGGAGAGCCCATGAATCATGGGTTTATATATGATCTGTCAGCATAAGAACTTTGTGAGTGGAAACAGTGCGTCAGGAAGCAAAAAGGCAAAGTCCATCTCTGCACAATGAGAGAGACTGAGCTTGGAATGATGCACTGTGGTCTGGGAACCTCATTACTAGCAAGTCAGAGACTTACTGGAGAGTGTTCAGAGAAAAGCAACAAGGATGATAAACGGGCGGAAAGACTGATTTATGAAGACTTAGACAACAGAATATGTATTCTTGGATCAACAAAGACTTCAGAAGAACTGTGATCACTATCAACAACTCTCTGAAGGTTGTGAATACCCCAGAGATATTCAGCCCCATATTTGAAATGGTGACAAGGAATCAGAGGATGGCAAGTTTAACCGGTGGATCGGAGAAATATGAGGCTAACAAATCTATCCATGCCTTATCGACAGAAAGTAGCTTCCAAGGGCAACATCCTTAGCCTATTTTACCTCCTATATCTATTTCTGCAGTTGTAATCTTGTATAATCGTTTATTGTCTCTTTATGTTCATGGATTTTGTGTGTTTCCTATTTACACACACCTTCCCTGAAGATGTCAAGAATGAAATATTTGATGATTTTTTTTTTACCTTCCACTTCAAAGGCTTCCAGATAAAAGCAGTTGAGTTATGGGCAAATTGTATTTTTAAACCAGTTTGCATGCTTAACTTTTGTTGAAGGTCATTGTCGTAGTGTAGGATTTTATTCCTACGAAAAGTCAAATGAGTGACTTTTTATAAAATTATCCCTCAGTGACTTCATCAACATTTACACACACATGTGATACAATACAAAGCTTTCAAAAGATATAAAATCAATTTAGGGGCAAACTCCCATGCAATTTTATTTATTCTGGTCACCTGCAAGAGGGCTATTTAAGCGACGGGAGAGAAGTATAAGACTTTAAGAAAATAACCCAAGTGAGACTGGGCCTGAGGTTTGGGCCACAGAAGCCCTCAGAAGGGCTGACTCTTGTGGACTGACAGGCTGTTTACTCTCAGCGTTGTTCACTGTACGTTCTCAGACCGGTAACTGGGTCCCATGGAAGACTGCCATTAAATCTATTAAAATACTTGGCTCCACAACCCTGATTTCCTTTGATGATCCAACTTGTTCCTGGGCAGTGACTCCATGTCTGGATTGGGGCTAGGGTAGGGACAAGAGTTGAGCACACAACCCAGGCTAAGACCACGAGCTGGGTCCATCCCCCTGGCCACAGTGATTGGCTTGGGGCGGGGGGAGGGGGTGATGTGACCCGAGCTAGGACTCAAAAAAAATTTTCTGAGAATGCTGCAACTCAGGTCTTCTGCTGACGGTCGATGTAGCACGAAGATATGAAGGCTGCAACTGCCAGGGTAACTTTTGCTGTCATGATGGGAGCCAGCCTGAGAATGAGGCATTGCATGGACAAATGCAAAGCCAGAGGCAAATAGCAGGGAAGTGGAGCCAGAGCCCTGATGACAAGATCACGTCCCAATCAAGTGCTGCCTAGTTCTGCTGTTTTCAGTCATTAGAGCTAATAAACACCCTTAATTCATTAAGCAATTTTGACTTGGGCTTTGGTCTCTTATGACATAAAGAACTTCAATTGCTATTTGAATAAGTAGCAACTTGTGCATTAGAGATCACAGTTTCTGTGTGTGTGTGGAGGAGAGAAGGTCCGTGTGAGCTGGGAGAGTAGTAGCTGTAGCATGGACGGTGGGTGGAGGGCACAGAAGGCAGGAGGTGGCTAACAGTCTAGTGGCCACTAGGTTCCAGCCACTGAGACGGGGCCCCACAGTCTACCCTCACAGCAAGCCAACCCTGTTTGTCTCATTAGCCTGTTTTGCAGATGAGAAAACTAAAGCTCAGATAAGTTAAACAATTTGCCCAAGTTACTCGGCTAGTGAGTGAAACATTCAGGATTTGAACGTGTGCTCTTCCCACGACTCCTCTCTTCCTCCAGTCTACAGGTTGGGTTCAGAATATGTGGATTTCGGTCTCAGATCTAGCTGTTCAACCTTGGCCGAGTCACTTACATTCCTTGCGTGTTAGTTTCCTCCCGTGTAAAATAGTGACGCTGATGCTGCCTCTCAGAATCATGACGAAGGCTAACGTGTGGGAAGCGCTTGTAAAGTGTGAAGGACGAGGTGAATGTGAGGCATTGTTTTTATTGGGGAAGTCTTCAGGGTGGAAATAACACATAAGCTAGGGATAGGAGAAGACGTAGATTTTTGTGGGGAGTTCGTGGGGAAAGGATGAACTGGACAGCCACTTGGGGAAAAGTCTGGAATACACCTGAGCACAAGTCACTTGTGCAAAAGAAAAGAAAGTGCTTTAGTAGTTCCTGATAGGAAGGAAGCTTTAGGGAAGAAGGTCCAGCGCTGGGCTCCTTTGTTGTTTGTTTGCTAATTTATCCTTCCATTTGTTCCAGGAGAAATACGCTCTCATAACCCCTTTTAACTTTCATCTTCTTGTCTATGTGCCCGTATTCTATTGAAGTTATTCAGTATGTGTAATTTCTCTAGCTGTCTTGTCCAAAATGGCTTTCTTTCCTCCTCGGCACCGTTATCCTTATCTCATACACTATATATTTTTATGTCTTACTCATTTAGCTTCTCTATTTCCTCCATTAGAATATAAACCCCATGAGAGTGAGGATTTTCCTCCTATTTGTTTGCAGTTGGATCGTAGTACCTTGACCAGTGTATGGCACATAGATGCTCAATAAATATTTGTTGAATCAATGAACCCCTTTTTATGTCTATAATATCTGGGTTGGGCAGCACATGGATATTGTCTGAAAGAAAATCTTCCTTCAGCTGATTATCTCCCATAAAGAGCATGGAGATTGTCAGTGAATATTTCCTTCTTCGTCCTGTCAGTCCATCTAGCCTTATCTTAGAAGAGGACCTGGGACTGGTCTCCTCTGTCTGGGTCCTCTTCCCCTTCTCCTCCCCACAGTCCCATTGGCCCGTTTCTAACCCTCTCCCTCCATCCACGGTGCTGATTTCATCTTGGAGGGGCTCTCAGCTTTTTGAGGTCCTGCATGTCCTTTAAGGGGTTCTTACGTCTTTCAAAGTCTTCAGAGTGTCACCTCCACAAGACAAACTTTTCCCTGCTGATGTTGATCTGGTCTTGGAGTTTAACTTTGATGCAACACTGTACCCTCAAAGTCTCTGTCTCTCTCCTGGACCCTTTCAAAGCCAGCCCTCTCTCCAGGACAGGGTGAGGAAGACCAGGAAAGAAGGGAGGAAAATGAAACAAAGAACCCTTCATCCTGTCATACACATATTCCCAATTCCCTAAGTAAGAGAAGAGATAAAAATAGAACTCTTGATTTGTCCTGATTGGTCCAAGAAAACATATCAGGCAACAGACATGATATTGGACTCACTAATTTTATTTCTCTCACTCCTACCTTCTTTTTGATTTAAAGATGCCTTATACTAAGTAATGGGTAGAAACACACTGGAATATTTTACTGGTGCAATGGTAGAATATTACATCAGACAAGCGTGAAATAACTTTATATCTACCTCTGCTAGCATTCCTTATACCAGGTAAAACCCTGTTAATTTCACCTACTTATTTTCAGTAAGTGACCCAGATGTTCAAATCAAATCATTTTCCAATGAACATATCTATTGTGGGCAAATGGAGCCATAAAAGCAAGAAGGTGCTCTTAGTCAAAGGGCAGCTGAAAATAACCAAATTGGTAAAGCAGCAGACTCTGGGATTTTGCATATTCATTTATTCCAATCCCTTAAAATTTCAATTGGAAATTTCAAGGAAGCATGGAGTAAGAGATGGAGAAATACTATTAGTCACAATATACGTTCTTTACCAAGATTCTCCCTTTGCAGCCCAAACCTTGCCACTTTTTCTGTTCTGGATGTACAGTTAGCAAATAGCTCCTGTGTGGCATTCGGGCTAGATCCTTTTGTGTGCGGGTGGGAAGCCGCCGCCTCTACAGCATTCTCTTTGTGGCACTTTGACTTGGCCATTCTTCCTGGAGGCCAGGGTTGCTCGTGTGGATTCAGGGTTCCCTTTGGTCAGCAGTAAACCACCATGTGATAAACAAGGGTGATAAGAGGATTCTACTCCCTCCTTGATGCTGCCAAACCTAGGGCAAATCTCACCCACGCAGGCTTCCTGGAAGGCTTTTAGTGTTTCCTGCTTCTGGCTGGAAACCCAGAGGATGCCACCAGTGAAAAATAACAGGGTGGGGAGACGTGCTCTGTTAATATGTGCTGGTGATGTTTAGGGGAAGAGATTTCATTTGGGGGTTGATTTTAGTATTAAATTGACCGTTAATCTTGCTTTATGATTTTTAGAAAAAAAGGGAATACGTTTTCAATCATATTTTTATTCCTGTGTGCTTCATGCCATGGTATTAATTTCCAGGTGGAAGTTTTATTTTCAAGGACATCCTTTCTTTCCTACTTGCCAAATTAGGCCAGTCTTAATGCCTAAACTTCAGGAAAAGATGTGTGTAAAAGAAGACTAAATGGAAAGCAGAGTCTTTGAAGATGAACTAGAGGACAGAATTTAAATCTTTGTTTAATTATTATTATTTGTATTTCACGAGAATCAAATGCCAAGAAGTGAAGGCCATGAAAGCCAAAGTGATTTATGCAAGTTCAAAAAGTGAGGGGACCCTGATGACGGCAGGTCATGGTGCTTTCATGCAGAGAAGTAGCAACCAGCCAGCTCTTCAGGACTAATGTCTGAAAACATGTCCACCTGTGTCTTTGAGCATACTTTGACTGAATTTGGACAAGGCCCGGATCTGCCCAATGACCTATTCATCCAAGAATCTTGAAATACCTGCTGGTCCATTTTAATTTTCCTGTTCTTATTAATTTTTTCTCTCTAGTTTTACAATACACTTTGGCCATCTTTTTGAATTCATTAGGCTATATTTCTGAAATCCTCATTCTTTTTTTTCTTATTCCAGCTTTGAGATAATAATTGACACATAAGATTGTATAAGTTAAGTTTTACAATGTGTTGATTTGACACACATGTATTTTGAAATGATCATCACCATAGCATTAGCTAACACTTTCATCACATCACATAATTACCATTTCTTTTTTTGTGGTGAGAACATTTAAGATCTACCTTCTTAGCAAGTTTCAAGTATATAATACAGTATTGTTAACTATCACCATGCCGTACAATAAATCTCCAGAAATTGTTCATCTTATAAGTCGAAGTTTGTACCCTTTGACCAACATCTCCCCATTTCCTCCACCCCTAGCCCCTGGTAACCACCACTCTACTCTGTTTCTATTGGTTTGGCTTTTTTTATATTCCACATATGAGTGAGATCATACAGTATTTGTCCTTCTCTGTCTGACTGGTTTCACTTAGCATAATGCCCTCAGGGTTCATTCATGTTGTCACAAATGGCAGGATGAGAATTCTTGCTTGTTAATTCAGATCTTAGTGATATTACATGTAATGTCACGGAAAGATCTTTCTATTCCAGAAACAAATGATCCCATTGAATGTTAAAATGTTTTCCAATTGGACAGTAATTCATAAGGAGAGAGAGTCTGGAAACCACAACTTCTATTATGGAAAGGTAAGGAAATCCAACTCTACATGGAGGTCTGTGGGAAGAATGATTGGTTTATTTTGTGTGGCTGTAAGGGGCGTAACTAGAACTGACAGGTGAAAGTGATCAGAAGGAGAATTTCCACACTACATGCAGAGATTTCTAACAGTTGAAAGCGTTAAAAAAGAATGGGTCACCTAGCATTAGGGTCAGTGGGATCTAGAAAGCTGTTTATCAGCCAAGGCTGCTGTGTGGAAGGGGAGTGAACAGTCATTAAGGAGATGGGGAATGAGTTTTGGAATGGGTGGGGGGTAGGGGCAGGGAACTGGGAAAGAAAACCTGGGAAAATGAGGCCAGTGCCAGGAGGCAGTGGGATAAAGTCCATCTGCTAATTTTAGGTGAGCCCTGAGAAGAAAATGGATATGTATGATCTTACCCAAAGGTTGCCTTGTTGAATGAATGAATATATTTGACGTTTCTAAGAATCTTTGAAAGAAAATATATTCTGGGTGGACTTGCAAAACCACCCAAACCCACCAGGCCCTATTCTTGGCTTCCACGACTACCTCTCGGATGTCACCCTCTTGATACTGTTCTTTGGAGCTCTACCGACCTTGTTTCCTTATTGGAAGTTTTCTAGTGCCTTCAATATGGGGAGAGGGGAGAAGGGATGACAAAAACAAAAACTAAAGCAGAGCAGCATGATTTATTGTAGGACATATTTCTCAGAAGAGACAAAAACGGCATCAATGAAGAGCCATCACAGGAGGGTCACAGTTGTCTCAGAGCCAATGGAACGATCCATAGAGGGTTGGCTTCACGTAAACAGCTGCAGAAAAGCAGTTGAATGATTTCCTTCATGCTCTTTGGGGGAGACTGTGTCTGATCTGAGGCAGTTGCTCCAAAGGAGCGCTGTTAATGACATCTACAGCAAATATCAGTTCAATAAATTGCTTCCCTTCATTAATCTGAGTGTCAGTGACTGCATTAATGTTTACACAGCAGAAGGTCTCAGAGAGATAATAAGGACCTGTTTTTAGTGACATGTAAGGGTGGCCCTGTAAAAGCAAGCACACATATAGCTAGTCCCTTGACTCTCATGAATCAAAATCAGTTCATTTATTCATTCTTTCACTCCACAATTATTCTTTGCATGACTCTGTGCCCGGTGCTATGCTAGGTCCTCACATAGCAATGAACAAAAGCCTTCAGGGAGCTTGTAGTCAGTGGGGAGACAGAAACTATCACCCACATATACAAAAAACTGTGATGGGAACTGTGAAAGAAAGTGCAGATTTCTTTGAAAGAGTGTAAGAGAGGAAACAAATTTAAATGGAGATTGACCATTTTTCCAGAAGAATCAGGGATTCAGGCTGGAAGAGCTTGTAATATTTTACAGGTGACAGCAGCTTTCTTTGGGAGTCTAGATAGAAATGAATGCTGTCCCTCTATAATCATCAAATCTGAATTAGACTGTCTCAAGAAAGTGGAGGTTCCCTTGTCTCAACTATTAAACAACAGAGTTCTGGCTAGGTGCTTATGGATGACAATGACCATTTGTGTAATAACAATAGGTCACTGTAAATGAGACTGAGACACAGCGTGTCTCTGGGCAGTTGTGTAATATTTAGGCACTCCCCTCCTACACCCAAGCCTTAGGTGGATTAAACACCACTAGTCCCTGTGGTGCCCACTGACTATGGTCCTAGATTGTTCCAGGGAGGAACCAGGGCTGCCTTTGGATAGAGTAATTTTCCCTGCTGTCTGTGAGGTGGCTCACCTGATTCAGGTGTTCTAGAGCTTCCTGGACTCACCCTGCGAATGGCATCAAAGGTCCTGTGTCTGACTGGTTGTCAGGGGATGCAGAGGAGAGGAGCACCCTGACTGAGCACTAGCTGCAGGGATGCTAGTCCAGGAGGAGAAAATGCCACTCACTAGTGGGAACATTGCAGCATCTGGAAAGCTCATCAAATTGCATAAGAATAAACCTATACCATTTCTGCCTTTATCTTATTGAGTGAGGGGCTAGATCTGATGACGTGTCATCATGTGGCTTAAATACATCATCACTGGTATCTTCATCCTTACTGATTACATTTATTGAAACTTGTGTCAGGCGCTGTTTTAAATTCTATCCACCATCTATCTATCTGTCTATCTAAGACCTCATTTCATTCTCACAACTGATCCCCAGAATGTAACTCCCAAATACGGGAATTTTCAACTGTATCCTCATTATAAATGAGGAGATATTTTCCAGTTTCCAAGAGGAAAGATTTAATAATTTAAATACAAGTTGTCCCCCTTTCCTACCTGCCCACTTGTCTCTAAGACTGTTATTCAGAATTTGACCGCCATGTGTGGCTTCAAGGGTGGAGGAGGCCAGAGTAGTTTGGGGAAACCTGCCAGGTTCTTTGAGTTCACAGGAGCTTGGTCATCTAGCATGCGATTGTATATATGTGTCTCCCAACAATGTTCTGGGATTGATGGTGAGTGTAAGCCTCATGAGGACAGGGATTTCATTCACTTTTTCAGTGCTTCTCCTCCACTCACTAGAAAATGCCTGGTACATAGTAAGGGCATAGTAAACATTTGTTGAGTAAAAGAAGATATTTTGTTAAGTAAAATCTGGGCTTTCTAATTGGAACCAGTTCTAAATCTCTGTGTGATCTTGAGACGTTATCTAATATTTCTGTTGCTAATTTATCCCTTGATTTGGTTAGAAATAAAATAGTGGTTGGAAGCCTGATGGAGCTGAAAAGGTAAACAGTTGTTTAAGAACTAAATATTTTTCTTTGAATCATCGAAGTTGAGTGAAACAGACAGAAGTTACCAAGTGACCTAATTCTTTTGGTGTCTGTTCATCTGTGTTTTCCTATGATGCTTGTCACCTGCAAAGCTATATGCCCTGCATCTCCCTCTGCTTTGCATTCCTGTTGGTGGTGGCGAAGATGAGGGATGTCGTCAAGCTATTTGTGAAGTCTTGGTGTCATTCAGCTCAGGAGTAGGAGCTTGGGATCCTGAGTGCCAACAAGATGTCATCAGCCTCCAGTATTTTATGAGCCTCTTAAAAGGGTGAGCATCCAGGAATGATACTCGAGCAGTTTGTCAGGGCACTGTGCAATAACTACCTTGAGAAGCTGCTTCTTGGACTGAAGTCAAATTGCAATGGCTCCACACAGCCGACAGAGGTTTTAATATCAGTCCAGTCCATCACCCACAGGGAACACTATTAATAACCAGGTAAAAGCCTTTGTGTATAAGCCGATTCCATTTACAGTTTTATTATGTCAGGTGGATGTCAGCGTCCTATCTTGTCTTAGTCATAATGACGACTAATATGATCCATACAGGATAATAGACGGGGTGGGAAGGATTACAGAGTTAGAAATCAATCAGGGCTTTCTCATATATTTCTATGCTTTTGTGGCTGGTTAAATCATCAAAGTCTCAAGATTGATTTTTTTGCTGTGGTAATCAATCCTTCACAATCTGTTACCTTTTTCCTCCTCTGTCTTCTCCCACCCTACTTTTTTTCTCTTTGAATGTAGATAAGAGCTAAATTCTTTCCCTGGATAAATACAGAGATGCTCTCTTTGCTCCAAAGGGAAGATTTATCATATTTTGAAGGCAGAGCTGAAAAGTTGTGCATGCTACTATACAGGACGGGCAAGATTTGGGAGTTGATAAGTATGAAGTAGTTTGTTCTTTTCAAAAATGTGTCATTTATACTTGGATAGTTAGTATTTTATTTTCATCAGCAAAAGCAGTGGCTCAGTTTATATCTCCAAAGGAAATCTGGTTGTAACATTTATACAATGTGACAAGTTCGCATGAAATGCTGGCGTCCTCAAGCGCTGAATGCAGCACAGCCCATGTCTCTTTGGCTTTGAGATGCATATGATATGTATGCGGGTGCGTATTTACCACGGTTCTAAGACACTGTGATGAGAGTGCTAATTTGATACAGAACAGCTTGCAGGGAAAGCCGTATATCTGCTATTCCTGGGAAGTTAGAACTCTTTGGACAAAAAAATTATGAAAATCCGAGTAATTGTCTCAGAATAGGTCAACAGTCTTAAGTAGCTATATGAGGGGGAGTAAAGGGAGAGGGTGTGACTTCAAGAAGGACAAGAGGTGGGACAGGAACCCTGTGATGGGGTTCCTGGGAACTGGGAGGAGAGCCAGTGTGTCAGTATAACTTGTGATATGGAGGTACTGTTACCTGGACAGCAGTTGGTGTTGTGGAGATTCAACATGGAGTAATAGCATTCCATAGGTGTGGGAACATAGGAGCCTGGAAGGGTCATTCATTCATTCACTAACCACAATCTTTCATTAAACAGGCACTCGACTGAAAGCAGCAGATGCAAATGGGCATCCTCAAGAAGCTCATTGCCTTGTGGGGAAAAGTGATGTAAACAAATAATTTGGATGCAAGGAGATAGCCTGTACAACTGATGAGTGCAAAAGACCTGGCACTCTGAGCTGGTAGGCAGACAGAGAGCCTTAGGATTCATTGTCAATACTCTAAGGACAGGCTAGCAAGAACAATCCGGTAGCTGTCTCCATAGTACGTCCAAGCATATCCAGTGCTCAATATCTTGTTTGCTCCTCCAGAATGTCTCATCCTCCTTCACTGTCTATGGCCCAATCATTGGACTTATTTTCCTTTTGGCCAGCAGTGAGTCCTGACTAGGGCTTGGAGGGAGGGAAGAAGGTAGGGTCAGGATATTTATTTCCTCAGCAACCTTGCAAAGTGACAGCATAGCTCAGGGCTGGTTGTGTCCCCTTCCCGAAGGTCAGAGATTCTCTTGAGGCAGCCATCTTTTTATCCTGTCTCCTTCTGGGTTCCAGTAGCCTCCCTTCCCATTCCCTTTGGACCTCAGGGTTACAGCCTATCCCTCATGGTTTCTTTACAACCAATCCACACGTTTGTAAATTGTCACTTTTAAAATTCCCTCAAATTATCTTGATTTTGGTTCTGCTTTCTGCTGCAAGCTGGCCTGATATGTATCCCAATTTCACCACTCCCTCTCCAACTCCTCTACTACCACCTAGTCCTGCAAGGTTAAGGCACTAGCCTCCTAATTCACCCTTGTGTTCCTACAGCCTATTCACTACACAGCAGCAAAAACAATCTTTTTAAAAGCATAAATCAGATCATGACAATCTCCTGCTTAAAACCCTTGAATGGCTGCCCAGCACTTTTGTAAAATCTGGAGTTCTTACCCTGACTTAGGATGCCCTTCACGAAATAAACTCTTCTTTCCACTCTGACCTCATCTATTACCACTCTCTGCCTTGGAACTGTGTTCCAAATACAGATCGCTCAAGTACTTTGATGATTTTCTTCCATGAACATCAAATGACGGCTCCTTCTACCATCCAAATCTCAGAGAGATCATGTAAGACCACCAAACTAGAGTGGCTAACCAGTCGTTATTCATGATATCAACTCATTCTAGTTTTCTCTGTAGATTTCTGCCTAACTGCTTCCTTCCCTTTATCTATCTATCTATCTATCTATCTATCTATCTATCTCTCTATCTCTCTATCTCTCTATCTATCGTCTATTCATCTAGCCATTCTCCCACTAGAACGTAGGCTCTATTAGAACAGGGAACGTGTCTCTCTTGTTCTGCACTATATCTCCACATCACATAATACCTGACACGTAGTAGGCACTCAAATACTTAATAAATGAATGAATGAGCAAATCAGAGGACCCAGTCCTAGAAGGAACAGAGAATGAACTAAGTGTCTAAGACAGAGATTTAAGCAGGAAAAATAGAAGGATTGGACTACTAGAACTATGGTACTCGTTAGGACCAGATAGAAACCATATTTTGGAACTGGGTTATATGGTAATGGCCAGATAAGAATTCTAGAGTCAGGCTTGGTAGGAGTTCTTCATCTTTTTTGTGTATGTGCTGTGGACTCCTTTAAGAAGTCTGCTGAAGCCAATAAACTCTTTCTCAGAAAAATGCTTTTAATGTGTAAAATAAAATATCTAGAATTATAAGGAAAGCTAATTATGTTGAAACACACTTATCAAAATATCCTAAAATTGTGGTATAATAGTATGTATGCTTTATTAATAGATTAATAATAAAATCTAGCAATGTGTCTGATAACCACCAAAATTTTGAAGTAGTGATGAATGTAAGTGGTATTTTGAGATAGCTGCATCAACAAAAATGATGATAAGAAAATATATATGATCTCTCTAAGCCCTAGATATGCTAATTCTGTTCTGGTTTGTCATCATCTACATTCACAATTTAAGGAAACACTAAATTTAGTGAAAATAATTTTTTTCCTACCCAGCTTTGCAGATGTCCTGAATTCTACCCATTGACATTTGGGCGTCCGTTTAGAACCTTGATGGGGCTGAGCTTGGAGATGGAAGTCCAGCAGCCCCTCCAAGGACAGGAGGGGCTGGTAGAGGAAAAGGCTGCTGGTGTGATGTTTGGGGCTTCCGGCTTCCCAATATTTGAAGAAACAGTTTAAGAAGGAGGTTTCACACAGTATCTCTGTGTTTCTCCTGGTTCATTTTTATTCCCATACGCATCAACATTGGGAAAATGAAATCCTGTCATTCTGCAGGACATTCCCCACATATTTGCCATAAAAAGAATCTCTCTTGAAGAGTGTTTTAGGGTAAGGCATTGAAAGTCTACCGTTAAATCTAGAATGCATCAGCACTTACAGATGGGGTTCCTTAGGTTCATTCATCACATTTATGATCTGTAGACTCTCCCCAAAGTAGTTTCTTCTTTAATCACATTGGTTTGGGATATGTGAAATACGTCTGTAATTGATTAGAGTTGGAGATGTTCCCACTTGCCCCACTTAGTAGGAGGGTTCACTTGAATGTGCCCCGTTCTCCCAGCTGCAAGGAAATAGACCCAGAGCAAAACAACCCACAAAATGTAGACGTGTAGCTTATTCCTTGCCTGGATGTCCTGCTCTCCACGAATCAGAGGGCTTTAATACAATGCAAATATCTATTATATGAAATCTATGAAATTAATGGAGGTCCTTTCCCATATATTTGTGGAACTTGACACAGAGGTTTACAGCTTGGGAAAACTGAAGTTATTATAAAACCTGTCACAAATTTGGCCCATGATAAGATTGTTTTGATCTGCTCAGAAGAACAGAGGAATTAAAACTAGGTACTGAGTAATTCAAGGGGCCATAGAACCCTGATGTGTATTGAACCAAAGAGTTCTTTGGTGTGCAAACTTGGAAATCCTTCAAGATTCTCTTCTTGTGTGCTGCCTCTCAGCTTGTCTTATAGTAGGAGGGTTTTCCGGGGTAACTAATCCTAATGCTTCTTGACAGATCTTGGCTTTGTGGCAAGTTTTCAAGTGGATTTGAATGGCTTTGGGTTGTTGAAATAATTCACTACAATGTAGCTTGACATGTGACATCTTATTTTATTAAGCAGAGAAATTGGAATGGAAATCAAGAGCATGAAACATTCTGTGCTAAAATAAATCAGCAATAATTCCCTATAGATTTGAAGTAGAAGTGAAGTTTAGTCTTATAAGCCCTCCCTTATGACATCTGACAATCAAATTGAAACCAGGTGTAACCCGTGTCACCAGAGCCTGTCCCTTCCAATCACTTCCTGGTTTTTGCAGCTACTATATGTGATTCTGATAAGTAGCACGTGCTCTCCTGGTAGGGACTTACAAAAATATTCAATAGAAATCAGGAAAGCGTGTAAAAAGGGCAACCCCCCTACTTTTTGGTTTGAATTTACAGTGTGGAATGTTGACAGCTTGTTGCTCATGGGAAAGATGATTTTTCATCCTGTCTACTCCAGCCCAGCTGATTGTTGTGTGTGCCTGGTGGCCTCCCCGGCTATCGTTCTCAGACAGGGTCAGGTTGAAACATGTTAGGACTAACTAGGATTCAATCCCCTTGACAGGAAGTCACAGCTGAACCCGACTTTAGGGATGTGGGCCAGGGTCTTCATAGCCAGCACCTCTTCCTCTGTTTCCACTCCTAGGTCAAATGCTTATTACTCTTTAAGCCTAAACTTTTACAAGTAATTAGCAGTTGAATCTTCTGTGGGCTCAATTCTCTTATCCATTTTCTAAACAAATTCCCATTGAAATCAACAACTTGGCTCATTGATTTAATTTAGACTAATTTAATTTTAATCGATAACTAGCAGTTGCTTTCACTGGAAGTTTAAATTAAGAAAGTCCCAATAAAGTAAACTAATGGGTTTTGGTGTTTCATAAATATTTACCTTTAAAATGCTCAGTCTAGTTGTGCCTATAGACGAAATGGACTTTAACTTTTAGAAAGCATAAGAATCAAACAAATGATTTGTCAGAAACCAGAGAACACTCACTTTCAACCCTAAGAGCGCTATCCACTGTCTAAAGTCTCGTTCTCTGTATTGGGAAGAGATGAGTTTGAGAATAATTTCCCAGAAGCCACTGTATTGAACATTCATTCACCTTGGGAGCCACGGCAGAGTGAGGCAGCTTTGTCAAGGAAGCGGAATTCCCACAGCACGGACGTTATTCCTTTCTGACTGCGCAAAGGAACAGCACCCCACCCAGCACGGACAGAGGAGAAGTCCAGGCCTTGATGCTATTTTAAGGAAAAATGATTAGTCTCTTTCTTGCTCTGAAAACTTCAGCTCGTGCAGTTCCCATTGACACTAAGGACTTGGGACCAATTTGAAGACTGGATTTGCATGTTGAGGCCTTCGGGAAACGCTTATGGTCAGAACCGACCAACATTAACTCACGTTTTAAATTCTGTTTGGTTTCGCTCAGTTCCATCCTGAGTTCTAATGTCTTTTCATCCTGGCCAGAAGCTGTAGCTATTTTTCTCCATGCTTGACCTAGCCATTTATCCCACTTTCTTTTGGCAGAAGAATAGAAAACAACATTTGCAGCATCCCTAAATTAATTATACTTTTCTCAAGCTAAAGAACTGTGACAGAGCCACAAAACAGCAGCTGAAAACTAATTCCTTAAAAGAATATGAAAAAAAGGAAGTTGTATAAGATAGGGTAATTAATCTTGCAATAAAAATAATTGTTTACAGTTAAAATTAATGTAACATGCATTCCTCAGCAGATAATAAATTATGGACTTTCTCATTAGCATTTGAATTGATTTCCTCTAATTTCTGAGGAGCACACGAGCATGTGACTAGATTAGGTTTAATTGGACTACAGCTGGTGCTGACTCTACGCACACTGGGTGGGGGCCCTGCTGACTGATTGGCTGTCTCCACATTTTGTTTCCATTGTCTTTCTCTTTCTCTACCGTTTTTTCCCCATCGATAGAAAGATTGAAAATATTAGAGTCTTAAAATAGAATTAACTAGAGCAAGGGCTGTGGTTTTGGATAATGTTAGGCAATGAGCTCCTACCAAGAATGATTATGATATAACACATGACTATCATATAATATAATTTTTATTACTATCTTATCATCATTATATACTTATTATTTTGTCAACAGCTAACTTATAGAGCCTACACCACATCCCAGTATTGTACCAAGTACTTCACATGACGTTTAATCTTCACAGCAGCTTTATTGTAGCTCTTACTATTCTTCCTATTTCATGGGTGAGTAAATTAAGGCTCAGAGGGGTAAATAACTAGTCTAAGGTAACACAGATGGATATGGGAGAGTTGAGATTAGAAACCAGTTTTTAAAACAATTCTAGGGATCATGCTCTTGACCACTTTATTATTCTGATTATTTGAAAAATCTAGCAGTCTAATTACCCTATTGATGGGGAATGAAAAATGGGTAGTCTGTGCTTCTAGCTGAGCATCCGGGCAGGGAGCAGAGCATCTGCAGGAGATGGAAAACAGCTAGGAAGGGGTTAACTTACAGCTGAAGAAGGACTGTATGGTCACCATGGAGACAGGCAGGGTTTCTAATAAGCCCGCAATTAGGAGAAAAGCATGAGTCCAGTTAATATTGGGATTGTTAACAAGTGGGAAGAAAGTGATATTTCAGAAAAAGCAAGGGGAAGAATTGGTAAAATTTAGGTGCAATTATACTAGGGTGTTTCTGATTAGAGCTGAGAAAATTAAGAACGAAAGAGTAATTATGAATTTTTAGTCTAACAATGAGATGTTTTCTCTTAGATTAAATTTCTCACTTAAATTAAGTAGAAGAACTTTTTAGAGCAATTTGAAAAATAAGGTCCTCCAGAGAATTCTATGGGACTTCGGTGGCGAAACTTTTCTCTTTCTCACTTGAGCGGAGACTGAGGTTCTATCCCAACAGAAATGGCTCAGTCCTTATGCTTGATTGATGCACAGGAAAAGTTTGCAAGTAGAGTTCTTTCAGCAGAAGATGAAATGATTTTAGGTGTATTTAATGGCTTCTTCTTCTGGGTTGTCATTAGCATTTGTACTTAGCTCAGAGTCTGAATTTTCTTCTACCTCGTCATACAGTCAGTTTGTTCACATGGTAGCTCCCCACAGACTGTGCCCTCCTTGAGGACGGGATCCACATTAAGTGTGATAAATAACTACACCAAACTGTAGATATTAGCTACCATTCTAAATAAAATTTTCCTAATTCTAAGTAAAGTTAGATCTAAACGGTTTTTCTGACCTCTCTTATTTGCCAAATATATCTTACTACGTAATGTTATATTCAGTGGGTTATTCATAAATTCAAATGTTGATGGAGGAATTACATGGAGAAATAGAAGTGGATTATGGTGCCCAACATCAGTGTGGACAAAAAAAGAAAACTTTAGGAAATGTGATATGTGACGTTATACCTTTGAATATAGAATTTTTGATCAAAGTAAAAACCTGCCAGAGTATTCAAATGGGACTCATATTTTTAAAAAACACACATACACATAGTTTTAGGTCTGGTTTCTCTCCCTGCTTAAATATTAACCAGGGGAAAGAAACAAAAATTAGACACTTGGCTGGTGTGCTAATATTTTAGTTGAGTAAATGTGCCCAGGACAAATGCCCAGGGACCAGCCTGCCCGGAGCCTACTTTGATGCTTTGACTTTCTGCATTTTTTACTAAGGTCCTATATGGCTCCCCTCTTTCTCACTCTCCTCTTGTTTGGAGTTGTTAAAAATCTGTAATCCATATCCTTTGTTTCAGTTTTATCATAAGTTGAAATAGAGCCCCACTTCAATTTTCCCAATAAACAAAGTGCCACGTTGCAGCAGCTTTGCCCTTCACCTCACTATGGCGGGGGCAGAGTGTGATGTCACACTTGATCCAATACCAGCCTGCCCATAAATGATGCAGCCTGTTCCCCCTTTGCTTCCTGGCTCGAGCACCGGGAAGGAGCTTAGTATGAAATTCATGCCGTGATGACAGATTTAAAAGTTGCTACAAACTCTAACAGACAGCAACTGCAGTTTGTAGACATACACAACATGTACCGTGCTCTTGTATTCTTAAGTGATGACATTCTTCGTTTAAAGAGTTACGTTTAAATAGCTCATTACTGTTGCCTGTCTCTGAAATGAGGGTGGTAGAGAGAAGGGAAAAGAAAGCTAAATTGGATATGAAGACATTTACCAGAAGAATTTTCCAAATGTTAATGAGCAGCTTAAAGGGCTGCACACATGTGTTGCAATGTAATTGGGTTTGATGCCTTCTGGGGACTTTGAAGCTTTTCCGCTCTTGCCCATTGTATTTTGAGAGGTGGAATGAGCCCCTCAGATTTCTAACACTTCGGCTCTGAAGATCCACATGGTGCTAAATTGTAAATCTGCAGACAGCCAACAAACACAGGGCCAAGCTCCAGCGACTCTTGTTTGGTTTGGGCTTTTCAAGCAATTAAATGAATGGCAGTCTCTAAATGTCTCTGGGGAGGTACAACGTGCTATGAGGAGAATTTACTGGAAGGGGGCAAGGAGTGGTTCCTTCACTGTTGCTGAGACTTTTCCTGGAAAAAAAAGAATAAGCAATTACATCCAAATGTGTTCTGAGAATTTGCCAACCTGTTCCTATTCCTTAGCCCCCATCATCTTCACAGTCTATCCAAGTTCTTTATTGGGAAAGGCTTGGATTTTTCTCCATGTGAAGCAATTACAGCTCAGAATGAGCTTATACCATAGTTAAATCAGTGTATATTTTAAAAGATTCCTTCTGGTCGTTTTTTAGTCTCTTGAAAAGTGGTTATGTCCATTCACCAGAGAAGGAGCAAGATTCTTCCAGAGTTTGATCCAAGTAGGCAGGTTGTTCCTGTTGTGGGTTGCCTCCAGATTTCTGGTGCTGCGGGAGAACCACGCTGTGGGGCTGTGAGGCTTTGGGCGGGGTACCCAGACACCAGAGCTGCAGCCTTCTTTGAAATAATGCGTGGGGGCTACTGAGAGCTTCCGGTTGCATGTTGTCCAGTCTGGGTGAAGTCAGTTATGACTATTGTTGCAATTCAGGAGAGAGTTTTATTGACCAGTGGAGCATCCTTGATTTCAGGAGGTCATGAACTACTCTTGCAGAAGGAGGGGGCTATTGGCCAGTGCAGTGATTCTGTAAAGTGGTCTGAAGCTTCTTGAAGAAGGTTCACAGAGGGTTTCTTGAAGTTGCATTTAGTTGGAAACATGAGCAAGTTTGGCCACGGCAATAGCCTAGAAAATGAATCCCTCAGCCTCAGCTATTTCTTTGAAGGCACAGGCTTTCGATTCTTGTTCTTGTGAGGGTGCTAGTCATTGTCTCAGAATGGTAGTTGAAGTGAAGGAGTGTAGATGTGTTGACTCTTCATTAACCTTTTAACTTTCTGTTTAAGTCCCTATTCTGATGGCCTGTTGCATTGCAAAAATACTTCTTTTGGTTTGATCTTTATAATTGTTTCATGGCCAATGAATATGGAAAGCAATGTGAAATTAAGTGTGTGGTATTTAAATATGAATATTTTCAGTCTCTGCGTTTGGATTTAAACTGAATAACAACAGAGATAAAAGAAGCAAGTCATTCTGAAGAGATTCTCCATTTGCATTATTATCTAAAGCTCAGAGGAACAATCTAAATGTTGGATGATTCTCTGAATTCAGCGGAATCTCAAACTAAACTGCTAATGCCAGCTATGAGGCATCAAGGATCATTAACCTCTCCTCTCTGCTTTCCCTTCAATATGACCAATTATGTGTCAGCCTCTATCTCAGGTATCAGGAAGCCATAAAGAAGTTTGTCACATTCTCTAAGTAGGGAGTGAAGATAGACTCAAAGAGATGACTAACAATAAGAGGTACTCAAAAGGGCAGTGGTATAACCATGCTATGGGAATTTGGTAGAGAGCCCACTTTCGGCTGGGATGGTTAGAGAAAATCATCACAAAGCCTCTGGTGGATGCTTTCACATACATTATCTCATTCAATCCTTTCAACATCCCTGAAATGTAGATGTTATTTTTTTCATTTACCTGATGAGGAAATGAGGATCCCAGAGATTATGTAATTTCTTCAAGATCCCATAGATAGAAAAATGTAGTCAAAATTTGAAGCCAGGTCAGACTACGTCAAGTTGAGGAGTAGCATTATAAGAAGATGGTGAAAGACCAAGGGTCAGGGGACAAAAACAAACTCCAGGCATTCGAAGCTTAATACGCAACTCCATTGGTCTGATTTGGAGGTTTGGGTGGTGGGGGGAAGTAAACAGGAGATAAACCTGGGGGAGGATGGGGCTCTACCTTAGAGGTCTTGGAATGGCTGGCTGCTATCAAGGGATCCCTCCAACTGACTGACAAATAGAAATGGCAAGCAATAGGATATATTGGAGTATATGAGGAAGCCATTTGGTGTAAACCTAATTTGGCCTGACTTTGTTTATTCCAAAATGGCCTGACTGTGGCCCTTGAGCATGCATTGTACATCTGCTTTAAACATTTATTATGGCAAGAACAAATGGCCTTAAGATAAAGGTGCAACTTCCCCCTACACTGGCATTTCCTTAAGGATAAGCATCTTTCCTTAGGCTAGGAACTGATGCCTGCGCTCACCTTTGACCACCCAGCTCACCTGTGACCACCCAGCTTGAGACAACAGACCTGCTACCCTGCTGTGTTCACTGAGACAGCAGACATATCTGCTGTGTCCATCAATTGCGGTGCCGACAGAGCAGTCTTGCGACTATTGTTAAAGGGACATTTCATCATCCTCTTTAGGGGTATATAACCACTCCGTACATCCCACTTCTTTGGTGCCCTTTCTTCCTTAGGGAAGAAAGGCCCCGGGCCATGGTCCTCACATTTTAGCTCAGAATAAACTCTCCCAAATTTTCATTTATAGATTGGTTATGGATTATTTTCGTCGACATGACTATAAGACTATGTCTGTTGGGTTCACTGTGGGAGTCCCCACCACCTGGGACCATGCTTGGTATGTAACAGACACTCAATAGACAAGAAAGAAAGGGACGGAGGGAGGGAGAGTAGGTAGGAGAAAGGAGAAAGAAGGAATCATTAAACTTTATTCCCTGAGGAGTGATTTGCTGAATGATGATTTAGGACATCTAACTTGATAGAGAAGTTTGGGATGGCATGTGATTGGTAGAGCCTCAAAGCAGAGTTAACTGGTAGAAAGAGCATCATGTTTAAGCTATATGTTCAAATTTGGATTTAGAGAATTTTTGTCTCATGATGTATATGTGACTGTTGCGCAAATTTTTTGCTATCTTAAAAATCTTAGCCAAATTCATGCTTCCTAAAACAGCATTATATCGAGTTGGGACTCTGTCTCACCTGGATAAATAATGTGGAATGACTAGAGATGAAGCGCTTAATTGCTTGTTTAATGTTTCCAATATATACACAGTTGGGACTGTCTTGATGCTGTTCAGCCTTAAAATTCGCTCTTTCAAACCTTTCTCCTAATAAATGCCAGGTTATTTTGGTAATCAGGGATGGGTATTGTGATAATGGCCAATTGCACACGAGTCATTAGGCTGTCAGGGTTCAGGGCTTTATGTGATCAGTCAGAAATTTGAGGAAAATAAATTTGAATTTCATTTTGGCCCCTGGAGCCAGAAGAGTGCCTGGTGCTCAATAGATATTTTCCATGTGAATGAATGAGTATGATCAGTCCCCTTAAACTTGACCTGGCTGATAGATGTGAATAGCAATGAGTTAAAATCACTTAATGACTCACTATAATTTTCTCATATTAATATCTGTGTTTGTATTCCTATTTCTGCCTCCTATATCTAGGTCCTTATTTTATAATTGATATTCTGCAGTAGTTTAATGGCTGGTTTTCCTTTCTCCCACCATTTTTTCTTCCCTTTCTCTGAAACCCCCCAATAGTCCATGTCCAGATATAATAAGTTCCTGAAAAAAAAATTTTCATCATGTTTTGTTCATTCATTTGTTGATTCATTCTAAAGTTATTTTTGAGTCCCTCCTCTGTGTAAGGTAATCACCCAGATGTAATGGGGGTGGACGCATAACAAGGGAGGGATACACAATGTTGTAGCACACAGTCTTCTGTCCACCTCCAGACTCTACAAGCAACTTTTATATTAAAAAACCCAAGCTTTCTATTTTTGACTCTGGAAACTTGGGAGGTGGGGTGGGAACAGCCCACCCATCCCTGATGAAACTTCTCTTCCCAGTCCTCAAGCCTCTCTTTGCATCTCCCAGTCTTATTTTCTGTTCCTTCCTCTTATGGTATAACATTTGTCTTTCCTTTCTATAATACAGTATTCAACGTCTCCCCAAAGCAAATCATGTTTTGCTCACCGTTTCCCATCTGTGCCATGCTGATTTCTCCCTTTCTGCTCTTGTTGAAGCTGTCGCCTTCTTCCCTCCTTGGACATTTCTCCCTCCTTTCTGCCAACTCATTCTTTAACATCCAGCTCAATTTGGGCTTTCTCTATTGAGCTGTCTTATGCCCTAGTTTATACTTACTCTCTCTTTCCGGAACCATAGGATTTTGCCTCTTTAGTTATATATTCTCCCATATAATTATTCCCCATTTAAGTCTCTCTACGCTTCCTTATGGATGACGAGTTCTTTGTAGACAATGACTCTATTTTTGGATTTTGTGGATGTTCCGTCTCTCCTGGCCCAGCACTCCATTTCATTTAACAATCACAGGCTAATACCAGAGGGTCGCAAGGGCGTTTGTTTCTTCCTTCTGTGAGGGTGCAGTTGTGAAAGTAGAGAATATGAGACTATCTGTTATTAATTAACTTTTTTTTACAGCACTTAGTACTATACAAAGAAGAAGAAGACAGCTATAATTTTTAAAATATTTTCAGGAGATCAAAATGAAGATTATCTTACACAGCTGTTTTTGTTACAGAGAACAGTTCCTTTGACTCACGCTGCTCAAATTATTTCATTATTGTTGTTATTGTTAACTTTATTGATTTAAAACAGAAAATTTTAAATTGCTGTTGGCTCTCATAAATCCGCTATTTTATGACTCATTGAGAAGACCATTTTGTTGGAGAATTTAAAGGGAGCTGAACAAGTATTATGAAATCAGAAGGAGTTTGGATATTTTAAAGTTGGCTGACTCTCTTGATCTCGGGTCTAGATTAACAACACGTCAAAGGAAAGCCTGTGGAGACCAAATGTGGGCTCACTGAGCAGGTCCTCATCAACGAATGGTGTGTGCACACGTGGAGGTCATCCAGCAGGCTATAGCATTATTGTCACTCTACCCTTCATGAACTTTGGGGTTCCTATGTAGCATCTCCAGGAAAGGAAAGAGAAACTTTTCTAGAACGCTTCACCTGCTGATGACAGTGAGTGGCTTTTAGTTGTTTTATCCCATGTGTGGTCATTATTGAAACATTTCCAGCCAAGCTCTGGCTGGATGTCTCCTCACAGTTTGAAGCTGTAATATTTGCATCTATATTCTGCAACTGCTTGTAAAATTGTTTTCTGACCAAATTAGAGTTTCCTTTGGGATTATGTTATTTCAGCTATTAAATATGGAACATGCAAAGTATCACCAGCTAATTGTCACAGACAGGATTTTGAAAAGATTGATTTTTTTCTCTTTAAAAGTATTGACAAATATGTTAAATTTAGTCATCATTAAATTTTTTTCTAGTAGTGATAAGGACTATGGTTGTATAATAAATAGTCTAAAAAATATTTTCAAAATTTCTAATTTGATTTCCAGGTAACATCTTACTGCTGACAAGAAAAGTAATCCATCTTAAATCTCATAAGCTACATAAAAATACTAAAATTGCATGCCATCAAAGCCAAGGACAAAAAGGAAGACTGATAATTTGACTACATTAAAAACAAAACCATAGTACAACAAAAACACACCTCATAAACAAAGATAAAGATAAAGACAAACTTGAAAAAGATATTTAAAACATATGACAAGAGGATACATCCCTAATATATAAAGAGCTCCTACCAATTAATAAGAATGTGAACATGATAATAGGAAAACACAAATGGCAAAAAAAAAAAATACATAAAAGGACATTAAAGCCCATGAATAATCGAAGATCTACAAATTAAAACAGCAGTACATAAATATTTTTCCTTTGAAATGAATGGATATTGAAAATATTCAATGCTGATAGGAAAATAGGGAAAACACACATTCTTATAAACTTCTGATAGTGATAAAAATTGGTCTAACATATTCTGTCGGCAATTTAACAAAACTTCAGACTTAAAGATATGTATACCCCTTGGTTCAGAAATTCCACTTCTGGAAATTTATTTGAATGGAATACTTGAATAAACACATAAAAATGGTGCATAACAGTATTCATCACAGCATTGTTTATAACAGAAACTTAAAACAATCCAGATGACTGCCAATAGTGGTTGGTTCAATAACTAATGGTGCGACACCACAGATTACCCGTAGGCATTAAAAATGATGATATAAATCTGTATTTATTAATATGGAAAAATAGACCCCATGTGTTGTTAAATGGAACAAAAAAGGCAGGCTAGAAAACTGTAAGTATTTATGCTCCAACTTTTCCAAAAAATTATAAAAATCTGTATTTGTACATATAGAAAAGGTGCAAATAGAGAAAAGTTTCAAAGGATATAAACAAAAAATGATAATGGACATTAGTGTTTGATTATTAGTAAGTTACTAATATAAAAAAAGAAAAAAGCAATGAATCTATTTTTACTTTGGAGAAAACATACTGAAATAAGTGTTTCATAATCACAGATATTAATACATTTTTTAAAGATGGTATTCCCACATCTGCCTCTTAAGGTCACTCCAAGGCCGTGGTCACAGCCAGGTGGCTAGAGCATGGAGATGTCTTCACATTGAAAAATGATGGTTAGACAGTGGGACAAGTGTGGATTTAGGTGTAGGACTTCTTGATAAATGTTACTTTGGATTTTAAAACAACACCAATATCTGAGAATGAGAATACAAGTCACCAAAAACAAGGCAATGAAGGAGAGTGTGTATGAACCAGTCAGGAGAGGTCTTTTCTCCCGAAAGCACGCTCTGTGCGCTTCCGGAGGCACTGACCACATCTACAGTGTTCTACAGGCATTTCCATCAACCAGCAAGCTGCTTCAGACTGGAAAACAGAACTCCTTCATCACTCATTCCATCACATAGAGCACTGAGCACGGTCTATGTACCAGGAATACAAAGTTCAATGCAGACAAACCCTGCCCTCCAGGAGCCCATGGGGAGGGTGGCAGGCAGATTAAATAGGCAATTTCAGTGCAGTTTAATAAGTGTTCGTGAAAGTTGAGCTTCCGCTGTCCTACACTGTTTAGTAGGGGATAGGAAAACCTTGCTGGAGCGTGTATCCAAAGAGAGACCTGTGAGATGCACAGAGTTAGCTGGAGATGCAGGAGGAGACTGGTGGAAGAAAGTGTCCAGGCAGAGGGACCATTCTGTGCAGAGGACTTGAGCTGAGAGCACCTTTGTGAGCTGCAGCTTCGAGTGTGAAAAGTCAGCGCAGCGGGCTAGGCTGGCAGGTGAGCCGTGATGGGAGATTTTCAATCCTGGCTGCATGATAGCATCAGCGACAGGTTAAAGAAATAAACAACAAGCCAGCAAATACAAAACAAAGCTGTACACAGGCCCCACCCCGAGTCTGATTTAACTGGCCTCTGTGTGGTGGGGCGTGGTCTTTGAACCTGGCCCCCGACCTAACACTGCCGGATACCCTTCCTGCTATCTGCCTGTCAGATTCCTCCAAACCGCAGCTCTCCTGTCATCTAAGAGGCCCCAAGGTGACAGCAGCACTCAGTCAGGATCAGAAACATGTGGAGAGTGTGCAGGGCCTGGTGAACCAGGCTAAGAAGTTCGAGTTTGCCTTCAGGGCGAGGGACTGCCTTGTTGAATACACATGTATGACACAAGCCACCATTAATAATAGCGTTTAAAGTGACTTCAGCATGTTTGCCAAAGCTCTGGGATTTTCATGGTAGCTCCCTGGGTATATCAATGTTTGGTATGAAGGGGTGGGGGGAAGCACGAAAATAGATATGCTATAGAATGGGTTGTAAATCAATACTCCAGTATGCTCTGAAGACACATTTCTGAATAAGTGCATGTAAATTGAAAATTTGTAGAGGAAAGTCATAAAGCCACCTGGGGAGGCAGTTATGAAAAGAATCAGTGAAGCAAAGCCTACTGAAATGTCAATGAGAACTCCTAATTTATTTGTTCTGCATTATTTGGATTTCCATGTACAGTACTGAGTTTTTCAAAGATGGTACACACATGGAATATTTGCATATTTTTGTAAACAATGAAGTAGGTTTACTTCATCAGAGGAGAAGAGGAGGGGCATTTGGGAATAAACATGGACTCATTTTCAGACTTAAGTTTGAAGATGAAGGCTATGGAAGGCTTTATTTCTTCATCAGTAAAATGGGAATAACACACCTACCTTGCAAGTTTGTAGTGAAGGGGTATAGACACTAAAAGCAAGGAAAGCATCAAGCGTAACCCCTGGCCCACAGGACGTGCTCAGTAAGTGGTAACTATGATTAACCTGCTTTCAAAAAGTTTTAGGGGCCTTAAAAACACTTCTTGGAACTTGAATTCCCCCAGTCTTTCCTAGATTCTGTTTCCAAAGCAGATTTTATGGGTGAAAATGGTTGGTTGTTGCTGGATGTTTCTTAATTACTTCATAACGTCTTGGTATCCAACCAGAGCCAGAAAGAATAATTCAGTGTTACACATACAAGATGAAATTGACTGTTTTTTTGGTAGGCAAGCTCCAACATTCAGGAAACCTGTTACACAATTCCAAGCAGTTAATCGGGAATGCGTTTTATAGCTCACGCGTGTGAGCCCCCTGGGAAGCGACAGAATTCCCATACTCTGGGTTAGATGAAGCTTGACAGTGTTTTTTGAAGCTTTTCTATGGTTAGGGTGGACGACTAGCAACACCTGCTTTGAAAATTTTCCAAGCCAAAAAGATTTCTGCTGTGCCGTATGTCATGGAACCCTGGGGATTGAGCAGAGCATTTTTCATGTACTGGAAGTGACCCCAAGCTGCCAAAGGAGGACAATTCTGGCTGGTCTTGCCACAGGAACTCCTTAACACCCCCCTCTCCCCACCATGTGGTGGAGTGGTTTTCCAGTTTTCACAATAGATGCCCGCCTGTGCCATTTCCAGCCCTAATCTCCCCAATTGAGAATCAGTTCTGGGGCCCACTTACAGAGGATAATTTCAAACTTTCTGCAATCCAGCCAACAGTTTCCCATTGCATTTTAGGAGTAAAATCTTCACCTTTATGTAGGGTGAGCAGACATCTTGGTTGTCTGAGACAGTCCCCAGTTTATACCCATTGTCCCTACATTCTATGTCATTAATGAAGCATCCTCTTTCACTCTCAAGAGTATTCTGTTTTAGACACATCCTATGTAGTCACCCAAACTATCAGGCACCATGCGACCTGGCCTCTGCCAGCCCCCCCAACTCGTTTCCCACATCTGCTTTGCTCACGTGGTGTGAGCCATTCTGGCCTTTCTTTTCCTTCTTTGAAGACATTTGAAGCCTTGTTACTCCCAAGGCATTTGTCCTGTTGGATGGTTCGGCCCCCAGATCTTTGCATGGTTTGCTACTTCTGGTCATTCAGGCCTCAGCTCAAGTGTCACCTCCTCAAAGATACCTTAACTGATCACCTCCATCTAAAGTGGCCTGTGTGCCAAGTCCACAAGCTATGACTTCATCGAGTTTTCTTTCTTTCGTTTTATGTCATAATCTGAAATTATTCTCTTAATTTGTTTACTTGTTCATTGTCTTTCTCCCTCCTCTAGAATATAAGTTCCATAAGGACAGGACTCTTGTCTACTGTATTTGCTGTTAAATCACCAACTCCTAGAACAGAGCCTGCCAAGGAGAAGATGGTCAGTAAATTATTTGCTGAATCAGTGAATGAATACACAAATCCAACTTTTGTCAAAAAGTGAGGGGGAGAGAAATGGTTAAAATTGGGGATTGTTTAGACATTCAACTCATTTACTTTCAAAGGACAACTTTACTGAGATTTAATTCACGTACTGTACAATTCACCCACTTAAAATGTACAATGGTTTGTAGTGTATTTATAGACTTGTGCATCCATCACTACAATCAACACTGGAACATTTTCATTACCCCAAAAAGTAACCCCACACCTCTTAGCCATCACTCCAAGTCACCCATACCCCCAGCCCTAGGCAACCACCAATCTTCTTTCTATCTCTATAGATTTGCCTATTCTGGACATTTTATGTAATTGGAATCATGCAATATGTGGTCCTTTGTGAATAACTTCTTTCAGTTAGCACAATGTTTTCAAGGTTCATCCACGTTGTACTATGTCATTCACTTTTTCAGATTTCCAAATTCTATCCCTGGATCAAGGTAGACCACTAGAAGGCTGCACACTGGGATGGTGGTAGATTATCTCAGAGGGTTTTAATCACGGTTGCACATCAGAATCTTTGCCCCAAACCCACACCCCCAGCTCATGGCACTTTTAGAAAAGCCAGAGTATCTGGCTCTACCCTAGAGTCTATGAGGTATAACCTGAGTTGAGAACCATTGGTCTAGCTAATCACCTTCATTGGATTGTCATTTAATGTTATGCATTTGACTTTCATTTAATATTGCAAGTAATGGTCATACGGAAGATATTGTCCCCTGATCAGGTGGTTGGGGAATCAGATCTTGGACATTTGTACAAGCATGGGTGCTGTCTATAGAATAATGAAAAAACCCAGAGCTAAGAGTTCTGACATGATTTGATTCAACTTCAAGCCTTTTGCTTTGTGATGTTAGACAACTATTTAACCTCTCTGCACCTCAGTTTCCTTATCTGTAAAGCAATCTATCTCCTAGGGTTGTTGGAAGCATTGAAAGAGATAGTATACAGAGACTGGCCCCATGGCCTAGTGGTTAAATTCAGAGTACTGTGCTTCAGTGGCCCGGGTTCACAGTTTCAGATCCCAGGCACGGACCTACACCACTTGTCAGCCATATTGTGGTGGTGACCCACAAGCAGAGTGGAGATTGGCACAGATATTAGCTCAGGGCTACTCTTCCTCAAAAAAAAAAAAGAGGAAGATTGGCAATGGATGTTAGTTCAAGATGAATCTTCTTCAGCAAAAGAAAAAAAAGGGAATGTATGAAAAGTACACAAGAACTAAAAAATGTATAAAAGTGTAATTTGTCCTTATTGTTGCTAAAAGTTAGAATCATGGACTCAGATTTAGAATAGGCTGGAGTAGGAGAAGGGGTAGGCTAAAAGTCGAGAGAATTGGTTCTACTTCTGGTGGTCCACCTAATGAGCAACGCCCTCACTTATTTTGATTTCTCTTCCCTCTTTTGCAAAATGTTACGGTTGGACCAGGTGATGACTAAAGATCCTTCAAAGGAAAACATTATACTAATCAGCACTTCTCTGACCCATTACAGAGACTCCTTCTTTAATACCTCAAATGACTTTCATTGGCTTAGGCTGACTCTACATTGATATTACTTACAACGTACTCATAACTACTTCAATTTAGTTATTACTCAGATCCAACCATCTTTTGTGACTATACCTCTTAATACTTCCACCTCCTACAACGGTACCTTAGTATCATAAAAAATTGCTAAACATACAGAAAAGCGAAGAGAATAGTTCTAATGAACAACCATAAACCCATCCGACATAAAAATTTGCTCTCTTTTTAAACTTTTTGGAACTGTTTTAAAGAAAATTATTGATGATATTTCACTTTAAATATTCCGGAGTGCCTATATAAAAGAATGCCATTTTCCTGCATACCCACAACAGCATCATCACGCCTAATGAAATCAACAATTCCCTAATCATTTAACATCCAGCTCATATTCAGATTTCCACTCTTTTCTCAAAATGTCTTTTACGGCTCCTTTATTCAAATCAGAATGTGTTGCGATGTACGGTTTACAGAGTCTCTTGATCAGGAATCCCCCTCTGGGCTTGTTTCGTCTCCATGAAATTGACATGTTGGAGAGACTTGACTAGTTTTTCTGTAAGATGTTCTACTTCCTGGATTTGTCTGTTTCCTTGTGGTGTCATTTGATTTCTTCCTCTATCCTCTGTATTTCCTGTATGCTGGGGGTTAGATCTAAAACTTGATTAGATTTAGGTTAAACAATTTTGGCAGGAGTGCTTCATGACACCACGTGTTTTATTTGCGTCCCATCAGGAGATGGTGTACAACCAGAGATGCACAGGGTCCCCACTGCTCACCATAATTTTCATCCACCGGTATTGGTTACAACAGTTAGCACTGGAGAGCTTACAAAGTAGAAAAAACTAAACATTTCATTTGTATTACTAGTAATACAAATTGTATTAATTTATGTGAACTGTTCGCTATTCTTTCCTAATTAGAGAACGGCATTATTATGATTATGTATCTCATTATATCATGTGCCAGAATCACTTTGTGATCAGTTTTATTTACTGAGACTGGAAGACACTATGCCTGCATCTTGATCTTCGTAGATCGTTGTTGGGAAACATTGTGGTCTCCTCAATCAGTGTAATTATCTGCCCCCTCCCCCTAACCTAGAGGAACACTGTAAAACATTTTCACTCATAGGAATACACACACACATACACACACACACACACTTACACACATACATACTCATACTTTGTCCTTGTATTATAAATACCGGTGGAAACAATAAAGACCAACAGAATGGTAGAGAGGACATATTAAAACAAAACAAAATTTAATTATTTATGATACCCAAATTTCTCTCTTATGCCCTCTTTTCTTTGCCGCAAATAAAGATGAATAACATAAGAGTCTATTTATCTAGGATTTACTAAGAAATTAGTCTATTTGAAGGGAAAATGAATGCAGGTGGGAAATCTTTGCATCTTTTTGTCCAACTCTTATTATTCAATATAGTTACAGGAAGCCCCTTATCTCTTTTCTGATTGTTTCTTGCACTTGTGAGTGTTTCCCCTACATCTACTGTTCCTTATAATGCCTGTGAGAAAAATCCAGACATTTCCCCTGAGCTGCCATCTTGATTTTCTTCTGTAGTGATGTTGGCATTAGGCATTTCCCTCTTGTTTGGTTCTTATGTTACTTTTTTATTGTCCTGAGTTTCTTTCCTTGATCATCAGAAACTTGTAGCCCTATGTATTTTTACATCAAGTAATCTTGGTGTTTATGTGATATTTTTGCAGGTTCCTCTCATCCATTCTTCCTTCCTATGTTTCCTCCTTCCTTCTTTCCCTGGCTGCTTCATATTCTCCATCCTTCTCACTTTTTGTACCTTTAATTTGCTTGCTATTGAAAAGGCAGAACATATTTTATTATTTGCTTTGTATTTTTAATTCTAATTTCTTTAATCTGGAGTAGATATGAATGTTTGGGGGGCAACTTTTCCTTCTGGTTCTAGACCTCTTGAGGGATTTGAATATAATAAAAAAAAATGGCTACTAACAAGTCAGTTCTGTGCACCGTGGAGAAGAGTTCGAAGAATTTAAGCAGCCTGATGCTTTTATCTCATCTGTCCTTTAAGTCCTCTAACCTGATTTTATGACTTCAAAGTTTGGTATTTCAGGACTTTTCCAGTTTTTGTTACATTATCTTTGTAAAAAGCTTACAAGATGAATAAATTTGCAGTCCTCTTAGCATGCAGAACTTGTCATTTATGAAAGTGTGTTATTAAATGATCGTGGGTCATTAGTACAGAAGGCAGTCACTTCAAGAAATATTCAGTTCAAGCTACTAAATTATTAAGTTTTGGATTTTATCATGTCACTAAGTCCAAGATTTCCTGTGAAATGAGCCAGCTTCAAAATATACAAGCTTCTAGAATTTTCTAGGACAGTTTTTAGAAAGGTAGAATTAATTTTTCACTGTTCCCTATCCACTCTTCCTCCATCTCACCTGGGGTGGGCAGATGGTTAACTTGACTTTGTAAATTTACTGCCAATAAAAACTAACAAGAATATCTGCATTGAAATAGTTGTCTCGTGATATCACTTCTTAAATATAATAAATGAAACAGATATGATGCATAGCTTATGCATCCTCTTTGCATAGACGTGAGCAAGAGATTTACCATTTGGTATAAGATATTTACATCCGTTCATCAAAATATGACTCCCTTTGTAGTCTTCTAAAGCCATGCCTATAATATACATTATTATGGTAATTTAAAAATGGAACATAGAGTAGAAAAAGAACATGATAAATGCATATCATCTTATTCTTTATAGCTCTAGTAAATTTTGTACCTTAGGCTAGACTGAATACATTTTGAGTTTCTCATGCAACAATCATTTTGGAAATGCGTCAGTCAACAGGCTTCGTTTACTCATTATTATTTAGCCTAAAGATCTGAGGAATCTGTTTTTATTCTGTTATCAATTTATTTCCAAGAAATGCTCCTGCCTTTACCTACTTGAATGAACATTTGCTTTCTTCCCATTTATAACGATTGTAAAGCTAGACCCCTTTCCACCCTCATTTCATCAACTGTTTCCAAGGACTGCACATTTCTTTTTTCCACAGGATGCGTTCATCTACAAATTAGTATAACAGATATTTCAGAAATAGCAACTGAGCCTCTGAAAAAGTATTTTTCTCTCTCTCAAAGCAAAAGACAGAGAATATCTTTCAGGGTTCTTTTATTTTCTAAGATTAAGTCCTTCAGTCCAAATCTTGGAAGAAAATACCTGGGAAGGCATTTGTTGAATTACACAAAGGGCATGTGGTTTCGACCCTAGCAGGAACACAGGCTGCAGCCTAGCTGTCCAGGCGCTATCCTTTCCTGCAAAGGTGAAATGATTTAGAGGCCTAGAGAAACTTAATTTTTCTTGATCACCATGTGCAACCCGGAATTTTAATGGCAGGCATAATTAATTCTTCTGATGTTAATCATCAGGGCTGGGCTCCACAATTATCAGTCTGGTGCAGCTGGGGCATGGTGCAGACATGAAAAATTAGGAAAATGAATCAGTAATAGGGTGGCAGATTTAATCTGCATCATGAAAACAAAGTTAAAAAGAGGAAGATCGAGAGAATTTCAGCTGAAGCTTTTGTGCCAATGCGCAGTGACAGAACTGAAAAATGTTGCCGATGTCCAAAGTGATTGGTAATTACCAAGCCATTGAATTTTTTATTGTCAATTTATCATTGCGCCAGAGGTTAAATTTAACATCTTCTTCTAAAGCCATCACTCTAAGAAGGCTCACTGCGCATCACGTGGCTCAGAGTCAGCGAAAGGTTAATCAGGTATTTCTTTAGTTTGCATGTGTCTCCAAACTCTCCTTCCTTCTGGGCTGTGCGGGGCCATTGCTGAATGTCGGCCATAGGAGATTTTCCACTATTCCGTACCTGTGACTTTCAGATAAATATCAGATCGTATTACTCACACGCTTCTCTCTTTCTATTGGCATTTACTAAGAACGCTGGTGCAAAACAAGAATTATTTTTCAAGTAAGAAAAATGCCATCATTTCAAGCCCTGGGGATACTTCATTAAGGTGCAGCTGAGACAAGGGGCTCTCTCTGTTTTAAATGCTATTTCATGAGGGATATTGGAAGAAATGATATGACCTCTTCTTAAAACAAAAATAAAATTCCACAACAATTTTATCTGATTCAGTTTTAGCTCTCTTCTTCATTTCTTTTTTGCACAGGATGTCCCTTTATTAATAGCTGGAAAAAGCTTAGTTTAAAAGGAAGGAGATATTCATTCTTGTGGATATTGAATATTTTGAATAACTGCTTCTTTAAAGAGCTTTCTGAAATATTTGAACAGATCCAGAGCAGATATTGAAATTCCACAGAAACAGCCTCTTATTGTGAAAAGTGACTCTGCTTAATTCAGTCACTGCCCTAATCTTTAACATCACCTGTTTCATCTTTTTTGTTGTTTGCGTGATTACACTTCTTCTGTATGCATTTTGAAATATAGAGCTGTCTCTTAGAGGGAACGGTATATATTTTCTATAAATTAAAAATGGAAATAGCCTTTAGGGAGACTTGAAACAAATCAATGTGTGCATTAATTACTGTGTTTCATTACTCAAATAAAAATGGGCTCAACCTTGCATTGGATACAAACTTAGGGACTGAGGATGTTTGCGACAGACAAAGCCTGTGTTCCTGATCATGCTAATCTGCAGATCAAAGACTCTGTGAATCCAGGCCTGGTGGAAGCTCCTCAGGGGATAGGCGAGCTGGGCTCCATCCCAGCGGCAGCGGGCAGTGAGTTATTACTGCTGAATACAAAAGCTGGTCACGTGACTGTCACCTACCAGCAGTGGCACGAGTCCTTCTCTTGCCTGGGCTTCCTGAACCCTTGCTTTTCTATAATTAAATCTGAACCATAAAAGCCGTACCTGTCAAATGACCTCCAGCTGCCCTCATAAACAACACTGGGAATTTTGCTGGTAGCAACTCTTTGCTTTTGGAAAGAACATAGGAAAATTTTGTATTTAGCTTCTTAGAGACTTTCCTCCTCTATCTTTTTTCCAATTCTCCCTACACTGAGGTTCCTCTCTCTTTTTGGAATTTAAGTAGGGGACTGGAAAATACACAGCAAATAAAAAATATATTATAATTTATTGAGAAGATTCTGCGGTCTCCTTCTGAATTAGTAACCTGTCCTTTTAGGAAGAAGAGAGAGAAAGTGGAACGAAGGAATGTAATTTTTCTAACAGCATTTGGCTGCCTTTCTTTGATCATGTTTTATGACTAGAGGATAAATTACCATGTGAAGGTTTCTGTTTAAAACCTGAACATGTTTAGTATGATTTGAATCCTGCCATATTTTGCATAGCTGCCTTTTGCCTGAGCAAGTTTAACGCAAAGATCAGCAGCTCAGAGCATAGCACATATTAGCTGGTTCTTTTCTGCTATTGGAATCCCCCATTATTTTAATTGGATTCTTTCCAAAACTGCAACTAATTAAGAATCAATTCAGGACCATTAGCAAGTGGGACAAGCTAGCCAGTGTTGCATATTTCAAAAGAGTTAGTTTTAATGAGAGGAGTTACTGGATGGGGGGGAAAGAAAGAGATTAAAGATAGTGTAGGGACCTTCTTCAGCTAAACTGAACACTAATGGTACATGGAAAGATGCTGAACTTGTAGTCCTTGGTAATTGATCTACTTACTGTTCTTAAAGAAACTTTAAAAACATGAATGCAGGTATTTAGAGGTACATTAGAGGTTCAATAACGATTTATAAATGTTACAAATTGTCGGCTTCTGTAGTGGAGTGCTCCTTTTATTGGAGAAACATATGCTGTCTGCTTCAGACCGGTTAACCTCAGCACTGCCAAGCCATTTTCTCTTCCCTGGGCTTTGTACTGCCGCACATCTGCTTATCCAGTCTGCAGAGCCTGCAGATGGTGCGTTTTAATTTGTTAAAGGGTTAGCAGTGCCATATTTTTGACAGCTGTTCTTGAGTTCCTTTACCCCAAAAGAAAACTTTGCTAGAACCTGGTGTTTAGGGGGAGAAATTTGACGCTCGCATCCTCATCAGTCGCTTCTACTCTTTCTTGGATCTTAGTATCTAATCCTTCTTTGTTATTTTGAATTGTGTGCAGGCTGATGTGTTTCTCCAGAGGAGAAAGGTGGACAGTTAGTATACCGTTAACCTGCTTTGAACATTATAGTATGAATATATGTGTGGTTTCAATGGGGCAGCTGGATATTTAATCATTAGAAAGGATGGGCAATAAATCAAATGTCTTAACTTAGAGGCATTATCTGATATGCTTGATTTCAGACTTAACCTTCCTCATGGACTTCTGTCGTGAGAAATTACCTGGACTAAGTTTCTTCATTTGAAGCAATCATAACCCAACCAAGGAGCTTTTATGATTGTAAGATAATAGCAATAAAAATGAGATTGTTGGCTTCTAGGAGTGGACAAGGACAATAAAAATATATTACTCTATAGAAAAATAATTTTACTGAGTTTAAGTTTGATTACGTGTTTGAGATGGTATAGAGTAGACATTGAAAAGGCAATTACAAGACTATTGAAGACTTGTGAGTTTAAAGGATTCTTTAGAATGTGTAGGGCTAAGGAAAGTCATGCATGCTTATCAGGTAGGTTTTTCTCTAGTTACAATTGCTATCAAAACAATAGAATAGCTACTTTGAATCTGTGTACTGTTATTTACAATTGGACTTGCAATATGGGGAAACACTGTCCGCTCTGCATACCGTCTGCCCAGTCTCCTGGTAGTCATCCTTGATTCCTCCCTCACGCTTCCTTTCCATGTATAATCAATCACCAAGATCTGTTGATTTTCCCTCCTTCCTTTCTCAATTCTGGCACCTTCTTTCCACTCCCTTGCCTCTGTCTTAGTTTGGATCTCCATCATTTCTTGACTAGGACGAGGACTAGATCTTTCACCTCTATATCTCCAGCCCTGGCACAGTGCACACAAGAAAAAGAAATTGCTGAATGAGTTGCCTCCTGCTGTGTATTAGGCCCTATTCTAGGCTCTGAGGATCCAGCTGGGAATAGGACTCACAAAATCTGTGTTTGTGGATTCAGGCTCATGTAAATGAACATGCAACTGAACAATCAATCTCAAAATCTCACTTGCTTGGGTGATGTGTGAAATGTTTAGGTCTTGTTCTAGCACACAGTTGACCATCTGAAGTACACACAAAAGAAACCAGGAATGGTAAGACATCTTCCAACCTCCAAATTAAACATTAGTAAATGTTTTAAAGAGGTTAAAGAATGAAGTCACTTTGGGTCAAGGTTGTGTGGTAGATTGGCGTAGTAATGGCCTCCGATTTGTTCATAGCTTCCTTATATCCATGTCCCTAGGCAGTCCTCTCTTACACTGACTCTGAGCTTGATCATGTGACTTGCTTTAGCCAGTGGTATAACAGCAATATGAGACAGTCAGAGATGTGAAAAGTCCTTGCCCACTGGGGCTTACCCTCTTCTGTTGCACATGGGGCTGCTTTGACCGCCGCCATGTGAAGAAGCTTGTTTAGCCTACTGGATGATAAGAGACATATGACTTGGTTGCCCTCATCACTCCAGACAATTGCAGATCATCTTCTAGACATCTTAGTGAGGCCATTCTAGACCATCTGGCTCCCAGTGGACCAGCCAACTGACCACACACACATGAACAAGCCCAGCCCAGAGCAGGCAATCCTGGCCCGGATCAGCAGCAGCACCCAGCTGACCAAAGACTCATGAGCAATAATAAAAGGCTATTGTTTGAAGCCACCATGTTTTGGGTGATGTGTCATGCAACAAAAGTTAACCAGTGCAAGATGGCAACCATCTCCTCCATTCCTGCTAGTCACAACAGTGTTTGGCAGACTAGATATTTCATTAGAAGTGCCAACTAGAAAAATCCTAGGTATGGGGTGGGAAAAAAGGTTAAAAAGTAACTGATTTTCAATCTAGGGATGTTTGATACTTTGAGCCCTAAGGTGTAGCTCATTCATTTGCAGAGGAAAGTAGGAAATTGGATGATAATAAGCCATGGGTTTGTGTGATGGGGGGTGGGGGCTTGTGGAGTATGCTGGGATTGGGACTCAGGAAATCAGACTGGGCAAGAAGCTAAGGAGCATGGTGCCAGGATCGGGGGAGGACCTCAACTAGAGTCACCTCTCAAACCTAACCCTCTAAAGCTCTCTAAATTTTTAAGAGTTTAAAGACTCTTCTGAAGGCCATGGGTGCATCGTGGTTTGCAGGGTCAACTCTTGCAAAAACTAGTCAAGAATTTATTCTGACTAATCTTCTGAGGTTGTCAAGAAGTAATACATAAGAACCTATTATTTTTAGTTTCTGCTGTTTAGAGTCATGGCACAAGTTTTATTTCATTCATTTGTTTAACAAGCATTTACTTATTTCCTATAGGTGTCAAGTACTGTGGTTTGTGCTACAGATACAAACTCTCTTTTCTCATAGTGCTTCCAGTCCAGAAGGGTTGACACAAGCGAGCAGAACAGATATTAACAGTAGGGTGAATGATATGATAAAGGCTATGATAGCCTGCTTGGGGGCACAGAAGAGTTCAGCTTACTGATGAGGGTGGAGGAAGGCTGATTTGCCAAGAAGACGAGCTCTGAGGCTTCTCATACTGTGGCAGTTTGGCTTAGCTGACTGTAGTATTCAATATAGAATGATGAACTGGAGAAACATTGAGGTACAAGTCTCTTCTTTACCTTCAACCTTATCTCTCACACTTGCTTTCTATTGAGTTCAAATGCATTCTTGATGAAGTCCAGGTGTCCCAAATCAAGGCGGCCAGACCCCAGCCTGAGGACCAGCCTGATGAGGTTACATCTTCACCTGCCTGACAGCCAGAAGGATGAGGCTTCCACAGCCTGGCTCTTTGGCCACCGGCTGAGTCCTGTGATCTTTTCTACTTCCCTCTTGTATACAGTATTTAGTTTCATGTCTGAATTTCAAGAAGATTTGCCATGTGTTTTACTGTCAGTGTGTGAAGAGTTTATAGTAGGTACACATCTTACCTTATAAACAGAGATATCACATTTCAGGAGGAAGTTTAGAGAAAGTCTTTTATTAAAGATGTTTGTCAGTTTGGGGGAGCTGCCCAGCTTTGGAATCCTCTTCCCACGGATGTGGAATTTGTCAATTTGTGATACTTGGCACAGCCTCTCCCATTTAGAGAAGCTGGAAAATACTAAATAACTTTTTCAATTTTGTCTGCTGGCACGTAGGATTGACCAATCAGATGTGTCCGTTAAGGATGTTGCCTGTGGAGCTACTGACGTAAAGAACCAGAGGCATGGAGAATTCCTTGCCCAGTGGCAGACTTTTTCTTTGCCTGGGCCAGCAGTGTGAGACAACATTCTTTGCTGCTGACCTTGGACCGTGCTTCTGCTGCCTGACCCCACTTTGCTCCTGTTTGTTTTCCAGGCCGGGATCTCCAGCCCTCTAGGCAATTCTAGGAGCTGCCTAATATCCTTCAGTGATTTTTTTTCTTTAAAAGAGGTGGTTACTTGCAACTAAGGATGCTGACTGGTAGACTCCATTATTGTAGATTTAATCAAGAGATTGGGGTGAAGACAAAGCAGCCTGGTCAATCATATTGGTCGAGGTTCAGCTGCTGAAAACAGAATCTACTCTAGCCAGTTTTAGGAGGAAGGGATTTAAGACAAGGAATTAATTGACTCATAATCATTGGGAGGGTTGAAGTAGATCTAGGTTGAGCTTTATGAAAAACCCTCCCAATTCTTTCTTTCTTTACTGTTTACATTCCGTCTCCTCAATTAGAATGTAAGCCCCGTGAAGGCAGCTATCTTTTATTCCCATATATAATAGTGTCTGGTACATTGTAGGTACTCAATAATACTTTAATAATAACAACAATAATAATGATAATGATACTAATAAAAGGTACCTGAGGAGAACTTTTGAAAGAGAAAAACCAGAAAAAAATTCTTTTAGTCCATCCCCAAAGACACCATAAGGTATGGGTGACTTTTCTGAGTCGGGAGATGTTTGATCGTATGTCAGAATTTGCAGGAATACAGCCAGATTGGACCTTACTACCCACTAAAGGGAGCTATTTTTTCCAAGAGGTTGAATCAATACATCTATGTTTAATGTGTATCATTTAGGCCATTTCTCACGTAGAGGGAGACATGAGTAATGTATATTTATGATTTGTATTGCTTGAAAATTTTGATTAGGGTTTTCACAAATAAACTCCTGAATTATGGAATTTGAGAAAAGGCTGGGCTGACTTAAAAATCTGGAAAAATTTGGAGCAGATAATCCTCAGTAATAATACCAAACTTTATCAATGACGATGAATTTCTGTAAAATTTTGGGGAGTTTGACAGGTTTTACAGGTAGAGAAACCAGGTTATATCTGGGCATCACATACAATCCCAATTTAAGCCAATTTAAAAGGCCTGACCTCTGACTCATTAGTGTCTGTGAATACATTCTAGCCTGCATGTAGCCTAGATGATTAAGCAACTCTCACTTTTACAAAATACGTGATCTGCTAGTTCTATAACTCTTGTTTACGTATATCTCCCAGGTGTGATAAGACAACTTTGTCGTCTGAGTTCCCCAGGAACATGACCACCTCCAGAAAGAGAAATTCCACGTTGGTGCCCATCACGAATGACAGAAGAAAGAGATAATGAGGCGCCTTGAAGTTTCTCACACCGGATGGTCCACATCCCTAACCCCGCTCCTTCCCTGCCCATTTCCGCTAGATAACTGCCTCAAGATTCCGTATGATCTTAACATGGTTCTGGACGTTAGTCTGCCATCTTCCGATTATGCTAGCTAATCGTATACATATTCCTTTCTCAACTACCGGATTGTTTGCAATTGATTGGCACCAGATTGTCGTGAGCAGAACGAGCCCCTTTTTGCTGGGTTACAATATTAGCGTATACCAAGATATTCCCTGGGTTTCAGTTCAGATCCATCGATTCCAACAAAGTTGTTTCCAAGTTTGTAGATGATTCATTATTTCACTCTCTCAATCATTTCACTGCCTGTTTGCGAACTTTCTTGAGGTAGAGATTGAAACCATTGTACTTTTTACAGTTTGACAATTCTTGTAAAAACTTTTCTCCCAAGGGGAATTCTAAAATTTGTTGTTTAAAGTGATATTTGGGTGTTACCAATGATCCATCAAATCCCAACCTCAGGATCATCTTCTCCAATAGCCTCTTTTCATTTTCGGGGAGAGAAATTTCCATTTAATCATGTATCTCTCAATTTCCTTTTTTAAAATTGAGGTATAATTGACATATAACATTATATTAGTTTCAGGTGTGCAATATAATGATTTGATATTTGTATATATTGTGAAATGATCACCACAAGAAGTCTTGTTAATATCTGTCAACACACAGTTACAAATTTTTTTGTATGTGATGAGAACTTTTAAGATCTACTCTCTTAGCAACTTTCAAACACACAGTACAGTATTATTGACTATAGTCACCATGCTGTACATTAGATCCCCAGGACTTATTTATTTTGTAACTGGAAGTCTCTACCTTTTGACCCCCTTCACCCATTTCGCTTACTCTCTACCCCTCCACCTCTGGCGACTATCAATCTGTTCTCTGTATCTGTGAGTGTAGTTTTCTTTTTTTTTCAGATTCAACATATAAATGAGATCATGCACTATTTGTCTTTCTCTGTCTGACTTATTTCACTGAGCGTAATGCCTTCAGGGTCCATCCACATTGTCTCAAATGGCAGGGTTTCCTTCTTTTTATGGCTGAATAATATTCCACTGTGTATATCACATTTTCTTTATCCATTCATCCACTGATGGACACTTAGATTGTTCCTGTGTCTTGGCTGCTGTAAATAATGCTGCAGTGAATGTGGGGCTGCAGGTATCTTTTCCAGTTAGTATTTTCATTTCCTTTGGATAAATACCCTTAATTTCCTTTTCACTTACGTCTTATTAATTACTCTGAAATACTCCCTCCTTTTTTTGCTTATTGATGTATTTCAAATACACAATAACATTGGGCTTGAGATCCATGTGCATAAATACTCATTTGAACCAAATAAGACTTTCAATGCACTTGGGGAGATTATTCTGAGAGGGACATTCAGCAGCCCTCACTCATGAGCATTTCCTCTGCACAAGGTACCCTATGGGATTCAACAAAGGGTAATTTTCTTAAAATTTTTGTTTGTTTTTTAATAATAGGACCAGCATCTGATTTGTCTTTTTGGAAGTTGGCTATTTTCACATATTTGGTTTTTTAAAACTTCTCCTAAACAAACTAGAGTGTGCAAGGAATGAAACTTTATTTCTATATGGTAAACCTAATTTCTATCTCAAGACTTCATTCTGTCTGTGGAGAAAATGTATTCATCAGTGCATGGTGAACTCTGTCAAGTCAGGATGACTCTCGGTTAACTCAAGGTTTCTCCTTTCTTTGCCTCTTGGATCTGAATTCCTGACTCTTACGTAGAGTCAAGGCAGCGGGAGCCCAGGACACTTGCTGCTAGGAAGTTATCTCTCTGTGCAGGCAGCTCCTGTGCTATCCTCGCTCCTGTATGGTCTCCAGCTGCATCCATTATTGTGTCCTTGAGGTCTGGCAAGGCCATCCTAGCAAGTCTGTTGTCTCTTGTCTACATTTTATTGCTTGGTGAGGCTGCCTGAAGCCTATTCTCCTAGATGCCCCATGCAGGCCTTTCTACTCAACAGTTCCAGCCTCACACTTAGGGGGGTGGGGAGCGGGGGGTGGGGGGCGGTGGGCAGGGGGCCAGAACTCTTGGCCCTGCTGCTCTCCTGGGCCCACAAGGTGTGAGGCACTGGTCATCTCTGCCTTTGTCTTCCCAGATTAATCGGGGGACACTCTGTTGCTTCATCCCCCACCCATAGAATCAGCCTAGGAGTGATGGAGCAGGAATTAGGACTCCTTCTCCAGCACACCCACTGGAGTCTATTTATCCTGCTTGCTCCCCATCTTTCTCCTTCCCCTAGCCTGGCTCTCTTCTTTTTTCAGGGTTTAGAAAAACTGGCCTTCTTATTGATCATGTCCTCTCCAACTCTTTGCTGTTTTAAACCTGGGATGTGGCTTTAAAACTTTTGATTCTTTTATTCTCCAATTCCCTGAGGCAATGGCTAACCCCTGGTCTAATTGCAAGAAGAAAAGGTTGAAGACAAAGTTTCAGAAAGTCTGTCTGTTAGTCTAGCAAAATGTTAGCCTGCTCAACTGGGGTCCTTAAGGCCCACCAAACTACTCATTACTTTTAGATCTCCAATTTACTTTTTCAACATTTTCTTTCTTTCCTTTTTTTTTTTTTAAAGATCAGCCCTGAGCTAACATCTGTTGCCAATCTTTTTTTTTCTTCTTTTTCTCCCCAAAGCCCCCCAGTATGCAGTTGTATATTCTCGTTGGAGGTCCCTCTGGTTGTGCTATGTGGGACGCCGCCTCAGTATGGCTTGATGAGTGGTGCTAGGTCAGCACCCAGGATCCAGACCAGGGAAACCCTGGGCCACCAAAGGGGAGTGTGGGAACTTGACCACTTGGCCACGGGCCAGTCCCCTCAACATTTTCTATCTCTATCTCTCTGTTTTATAAGGTCCAAATATCTGAAGTTCTAAAGTTCTGCCTGTAGCTCTGTTTTATGACACTTGCCACACTACGGTCATCCCCCCTTATCAGTGCGGTATATGTTCCAAGACCCCTAGTGAATGCCTGACACCATGGCTAGTACCGAACCCTATATGTACCATGTTTTTTCCTATACAGACGTTCCTATGATAAAGTTTAATTTATAAATTAGGCACAGTAAGAGATTAACAACAATAACTAACAATAAAATAGAACAATTACAACAATATACTGTAATGAAAGTTACCGTAGATTTTAGTAATCTCAGCATAGGAGTTTTTTTTCTTTGCTTATTGTTGAGAACTTTCTCCTTTTCACTTAAAGGAAGCACTTTACAGCTTCTCTTTGGCATATTCTAATTGCCAGCATCACTACTCTTGCACTTTGGGGCCATTGTTAAGTCAAATAACAGTTACTTGAACACAAGTACTGCAATTCCACAACAATTGACCTGATAACTGACGTGGCTACTAAGTGACTCCCAGGTGGGTAGTGTATACAGTGGGGATCCGCTGGACAAAGGGTGATTCATGTCCCAGGCAGGATGGAGTGCGACGGCATAGGATTTCATTGCAATACTCAGAATGACATGCAATTTAAAACCTACAAATTGTTTATTTCTGGAACTTCCCATTTAATAATTTTGGACCATGGTTGACCCTGGGTAACAAAACATGGAAAGCAAAACCTGGGATAAGGGGGGACTACTGAAAGTGTAGGGACCCATGATTACTGATTTCCTTTCTAAACAACCCAATAACCTGAGCTGATCCTACCACCCCATCCCTCCTCAAGCCCAGGAATCATTTCTGGAGAGCGAGATTGCTGTAAGTTCTAGCGGAAAGACATAGCCACTCACACAGTTTTCCCTGTTAACGTAAAATACCAGCCAGTATAATTCTAATGACAGAACTCAGTCTTGCTTGGTTATGGTTACAGGAAAGCAAATCTGAAGATGATTCACTCATGAACGAGATGAGGGCAGATTATAATACTCAGAGAGGGGGTGGGGCATGTAGAGGTTGGGTCAGGAGACAAGGAGAAGCAGGGTGGAGCTTTATTTGTGTTGATTTTTAGAATGCTCAGTAAATTTTGTGCAGGATTTTTACTTGGCTCTGAATTTTCTTTGATCATCGTCATGGACCCTAGTGTTTCCCTCACTAAGCATACAACGGCATGTAACACTGTGATACACAGTACTCTACCTGGATCCCTTCCATTCACCTGGCAATTTATCATTTCATACCGAGGTGGATGTTCAGGTATAGGCCATGCAAATAACAAATCCAAAGCTACAAACTAAGGCAAACTAGGGTGGAGTGTTAAGTGACCCATAATGCTCAGGTTTTCTTCAGACAGACTCTGAATTAAGTGGCAAGGTTGTAGTAGGGTCAGAATTCAGTGGCTTGAACTTCATCAAGAGGGGCCCGCAGAATGATTCAGGGTTCAGCTACTCCAGAAATCAGTCCTAACAGAGTGGCTGATAGAGAGTCACACAATTGTAACTGGACGAGAATCTGGGTCTTAAGAAGCACCCCATGTTGGAGTCCTTCCTCCTCCCAAACTCCCATAGCCCATATTTGGATTTCATCGTCACTGACATTGGGACCCTCATGTAATTTTGTCTTTGAGCTAGTATCACCATCCCAAACTTGACACCGTCAACAGATGGCATTGTGTGCTTCTCCTCCTGGGTCACAAGCTGAGGAGTTGCACGTCAGTCTGGAGAGGAAAATGAAGTCACCAGCATAGTCACAAAATACTTCTCTGTCCAGCCCCCCTCCAATTTTGAGTCTCTTGAGGGATGTCTTACGTGTTCTGCAAACCTGGCCACCAGGACACCCCTCTGTCTCTCCCTCGTGGCTGGGCTCACTCTGGGAGCCTCTCTGGTTGCTGATGATGCCCAAACCCAGCAGCTGTGCTGCAGGGCTGCTGTCAGTGCTGAGGCTCCAAGAGCTGTTGCCCCCACTGCGGCCAGCCGCTCTACTTGCTTCTGTGCTGCATACCGGTGCTCTGGCCCTGGCGCTCCTGCTGGCATCCTGGAGAACTCAGGCGGCCACCCCTTTCTCCTTTCTGATGCTGAGGGTCATGTTTGTCTGTCTCACTGTCAGGCTGCATCTTTTCCCAGGAGGTTCTACACCCTCCAGCAAGTGTCTGAATGGTCCCCAGTGTAACCAGATTCTTAAGCTCAAGCTGGAACCTTTGAGTATCTGAACACTTGCAGTCTTGAAGTCTTGTCGCCATATGTTTTTATTCAATGGGTTCTCAGAAGCACTCTTCTGCTCGATGGTCTCCTTGGGCATGTCCCGAAGGGCTCACTCCTGCTTATTCCCTTAAGCCTACACTCCAAGCCTCTCCTTAGCCCTGAGGGGCTTGCTGGACTCAGAGAGTAGCCATATTACTCCAGGTTCACCAAGCTGCTACCTAAACTCTGATGATGATGGCTAGTTCCTATCTGTCTGCTTTCGTCTTCCTTATGTGTCAAAGGTGTTCATTTCACTGGCTATCCTACAGGTAAGATGTTCTTGGTGAGCTAGATTTTGGAATTAGACTGCCTGGGTTTGAATCTTGTCTCTACCAGTTATTAGCATTTTGGGTAGCTCACTCAAGCCCTCGAAGCCTCAATTTTCTCACCTGAAAAATGGGTCGATGAGATAATGATAACCTCACGGGTTATTGTAAATATTCACTGAGGTAACATATGCAAAGCACATTGTGCAGTGCTGGGTATGTTGTAAATATCCGTAAATGTTATTTATTATAATTATAAATAAATGATTATGATACTGGATATGATTCAGGGCTGCTCTTCAGAAAATTCTGATCCTTGTGTTCTGCTGACTGCTAATATTTTATATTATTGCATTCTTAAATTATAGGGTGATTTAGGAGGAAAAAACATGGCCTTTCTGCAGAGGAGTGAAAGCTTACAAATCTAGAGTAAAAAAAACCCGTTTAATTTTTTTGAACCTCTTCAATAACTGTCTCTTGTGTGGGTAATGTAATTACCAGTGGAAAAATGAATAAAAACTCAAACTCAATAAATTACATTTTCATTGAATTTCTTTGCTTATTTTCTAAGAGGATAGGATTTTAAATTTTGAAACTGTTTTTTGCCACTTTATTTTTTACATGCTAAGGCATGACATAGTATGCATTTTAATCTATTCATTCATGTCCAGTTTCAACAAAACTGGGTGGGAATTAGTACCTCATAATTCATGTGCTAGGGTGTCTCATTATAATTATAAAATTTTATTATAAAATGTTTTTTTAATATTTATATTGTTAATTAAATGACGATGAGTCCTCATAAATTCTGAAGAGAGAATTATGGTCCATTAGTCCCTGCTCAGACTTCTTATTAGCCAATCAGAATATTTGATTTCTCCTTTTAACATGTTGAGATGTTTGATGGGAAAGCTTGCTGATGGTGCTGGTTTCTTTCTATACCTCTGAAGTCTCTGAAAGAAGAATGCTGTCAAAGCAGTTTACAACTATATTGAGGTTATTACAAGGTGGTCATTTTCTTGGGGGCATTTTTAGAGCGTTTTGTGATTACTGAAAAAAAAAAAAACCCAACCTCCTTTTCTGCTTTAGTTTCTAAGGTGGTTTCTATACTAGGGAAGGAAATATATGGTAACTATAAAAACAGCAGTCATATCCTGATATAAGGATTTCTGCTCCCTTACACACACACGTACACTTGTAGTCACTAGAGCTGTTGTGATTGTACATTAAATGATGATGTAGTGACCACCCAAGCAGTAACCAAAAGGTAGGGAGCCGAGAAACCCCAAGAGAATGATCCAGACCTGCACCGTCCAATAATGTACCATCAACCACATATGGCTATTAAGCACTGGAAATGTGGGTATTGCAACTGAGAAAACAAATTTTAATTTTCTTTTTACTTTTAATTAATTAAGACAAGTTTAAACAGCTAGCGAATTAAAAAAATTCAGTTTCTCAGTCGTACCAGTTACATTTCAACTGCTCAATAGTCACGTTTGGCTGGTGGCCATCAGACTGAGCAGTGCAGATAGAGAACATTCTTGTCAACACAGAAAACTCTCTTGGGCAGCACCAATCTTTGAAGTCAAGGGGGATGATAAGAAGAAGCAGGAGTCTTTTTTGCTTTTGTCCCGCTTTATCCTGTGTCCAGGTGTTCTCAACACTAGAGAGATGGGAGATTCAGAAGGAGAGAGAGGGGACTGATAATATAAAACTTAGAAATGAGCTTTGCGGTGGACAGAGCTGTGGCCAGGGCTCTGGGAGAGGAAGCTGAGGAGGGTTCTACCGCAGGAGGGCTGCAGCATATTCCAGGAGCCTGGCCGTGCTGCCTGTAGAGGCATGGATCTAGTGAAAGATGGCAACAGTAGCTGTGTGACAGGAGAGAAATGTCGAAAATAACAGCCGGAGGTCGCACCCTTTCATCGTTCTCTCTCACACTGCTCTTTTGCTTGGGAAGCACAATCCTGGAACCTGAACATCATCCTATTTGCATTTCTTCTCAAACGTTAATGTGCATGTGAATCACCTGGGAATCTTCTTAAAATTCAGACTTTTGTTCAGTAGGTGGGCAGTGCAGTCTGCATTTCTGACAAGCATCTAGATAATGCAAATGGTCCAGGACCACACTTTAGTTGCAAGGATCCAGAATGTCTAGAAAACAATTGCACTTCAGACCTTCTGTATAAACATTGTCCTAATTACTGGTTTAAACATAGAAGGTTACACCTCCACAGAAATCAATAGCCCTTAGTTTCAAATTCAGACTAGGAAAGTTTGTCTCGGAGTAGGCGGGGGAGGGGGTCTGTTGTTTTTGGAGAAATTAGGTTAGTTATCTGGAATCCCAAGACTGGTGTAAATATGTTCTGATGTTTTCATACAAAAGTATGGAAAATTTAAAAATTGAGGAGCACTGACCTACAGAAAAAACATTCAAATTTCTTACATAAATAAAAAGTAAGTTACATGTTTTCTTTGAGTATCGTGACTATTTTTGTAACACTAAGCCTTCGAACAGAAAGCAGTTTCTATCTGATACTGTGATTTAGAGCTGGTTGAAGATGGAATCGATTGTAGGAAGAGGCCAGCTATTGATCAGAAAGGGAATGGGAAACTGGAACATTTCTCAAATAGGGAAAAATTCAGAATTAGAAGCCAGACGGCAGGGAAATTGCTGTTTGGGAAAATACAATCAGGAGTTTTCATAATATCTAGATGCACTGTGGCGCTTTACTGCTTCTGATAAAGATGGAGAAGCTGGGAACAGCTAACAAGCAGAGGATCCGGAAGGACTGAAGTATCTCCGTCCTGTGGTTCAGTCCTGCAGGACGAGCAGGATTGGCAGAGCAGGTGGAGCTGCCTGACAAGACTGTTGAGCTGCCCTGAGTCTGAAGTATCGCTGGGAGTACACGCCAGGAGGATTTAGACCTGAAACTGAGAATCTGCTCTGTTTTGTTAAAAAACAAAATTCAACTGAAGAAATTTTAAAGATCTCATTGGCTTTATTCAGCAATTTATGAATCAGGCAATATTCAGTCTAGTAGACAGAAAGGAGTCCCGAAGAGCTACACAAGGCAAGAGATTTTGTAGGCGGAGGGAGCAGGAACGAGGAAAGTGTCCCGGCACACGTGCAGTACAAGTGTACAAAGTGCATTGCTTATTGCAAGGTTACTTTCCTCATAGCGGGTGGCGTGGGTCTGTGAGGCAGATGACCTAACTAATGTTGATCAGGTGATTACTGATTGTCTGGTTTAAGATTCCACTTCCGGGAGAGCCAAAACTAATTAAGTCTCAGTTTAAGGGACTTAGTTTAAGTGACGTGGGGCTTAGCATAAGAAACTCTGTTTTGGGCCTGTTGTCTTGTCTTTAACAATTATTTCTGCTCATATCTAGAGGAGAACCAAGCCCAGGTTGAGCAGAAATCTGATGTCCCAGACATCCACACAAGGTTCATGCTTTGCTTAGTTGCTTTTTAAACAAAGAGCTCAATATTTATGAAAAATCAAAATTGAGAGGAAAGCCATGCGGTCTAGATTTCCCATTTATTCACGTTCAAGGGAAGCTGAGATGCTCATTTGTTTTGTTGTTTCACAATTAAGTCCAGAAACCTTTATCCACCTGGTGGCAATTACCTGAAATTTCAGGGTATGTCAGGTAAGAAATAAAGTGTCTGATGAGTACTAATCTTAAAAACAAAAACGAACAAAAAAGAAGCAAAGTTCTTTATATCTGAAAGGTAACAGCAAACAACTCAAAGAGGATAACATTGTAGTAAAGTAATTCACCATTAGGATAACACTTTGGTTTAACAGAGAGAGGACTCCGCTAGCAATTAGGAGACCTATTGCCAAGCATAAAAGAAAGTCAACTCAAGATTGAAGAGAGTTGATATATCATATAATGGACGAAACATGTGTCCTTGCATCTTTTCAGACTAGCTAACTACCTAACTACCCTCCTAACTAGTTAACTGCTAACTACCCTTTCATATGTGGGGCCCACTTGCTCAGAAGCTACCATTTGGGTCTACGTGGTGCTGAGGTAGCTGAACCCTGTCAAGAGGAGAGAGGGAGCGCCTATGCTTCTCTTGGGTTTGCATTCCCCTCAAGCCTTTTCCTCTTCTCCATCCTCTTTCTTCCTTAGGGAATGCCCACATTCTCTGTCCTCTCATATTAGTGAACCATTTTTCTTTTTCCCATTGCACTTATAATTTTTCCTATACTGTAAAATTTGCTTGTATTTCTTTTTCATTGTCTGCTTCTTTCTTGCTAGAATATAAGCTCCCTGGGGGCAAGGGTCTTTGCTTTGTTCCCTGGTGGATCCCGAGCGTGGAGAGCAGGACTGGGCACAGCATCTAATGAAGGATTGGCCTTGAGATCGGGCCTGGGTAGCTGTCATCACAGAGTGCAGGGGGCAATGTGGCCTTGTCTGATCACCCAGGTGATCTCTCCTTTATTTCTTTCTTGGCAAGCTGGTAGTCACCTTCACACTGCAGGTAAATGGGCAAGTAGGAGATGCTGACTTTCACTCGTCTGAGGGTCATCAGTCAGCTTCAGCTGTCTTTTTTTTTTTGAGCACACAAACACTCCACGACAGACTTGTAAGGTTTTGTTCTCACGGTGCTTTTGATTGTCTTGTGTGTGTGTATTTTAAAACACATCAGACACAATTACCTTCCAACAGAATCCTTTAAACAGAGAGCTGTACGAATGCTATCTTGCTTTGTCAGTAATCCACCATGCATCCTCAAGCATGTCAAATCACTTTTCTGGGCCTCAGTTTTCTTGTTTATAAAAGGAGAAACTGGAATCAGATGATCTGATGTAGCCAGTCTTTCTCAGTTCTGACATACTGCTTTTTGTTGTTATTGTTCTTATTTCATCTCTTCTTTTGACGTTTTTCTGTTTTCCATTCCCCCCAATTTCCATCTTCTCTGCAGCCTTCCAATTTCCACTATTTTCCCCTGTGGAAATTTCTTTATTTGCTTATTACATTTTTATTAAATGTAACAAAGCCAATTTTCTCACTAAAGCATTTGGCGTGTCCCTATAGGTTCTCTTGATAACTTGGATGTATTAATATTGTAGAATTACTTGCCAGTCCACTTTGGACTGCTGGCCCATCACTCCATCAAAACTGTTCTTATCAAGGTTGCCGATTTCCTCCACATTGCTAAGTGCAGTGAACACTTTTTGGTCCTTATTTACTAGACCTCCTAGTGCATACAACATTGTTTACCTTTCCTGTTCTTTGGTTTCTGTGATGTGAGCTCCTCCTCTGGTTTTCCTCCCATCACCTTGACCTTTATTTCTCAGTCTTTCAAATACGTATGCCTGTCTAGACCTCTGTTCTGAGCTCTAGAGATGTATCCATGTCAACTTGACAGTTTCACTTGGAATATTTTCTTATAAGAATCTTAAATCAATATGCCCCAAACCAAACTCCAGTCTTCCTATACTGTTCCATATTTCTCATAGTGTTACCACCATCCAACTAATTGCCTAAACTAGAAACTGAGTATCATTCTTGATTGTTCCTTCTCCATCACCTTCCACATCCAACCAACCACTGAGTCCTCTCAAGTTCTCTTGACTCTGATCACTTTTTTTTTTTGTCTCCACTCGCAAGACTTTAGTTAAAGCCATTATCATCTCTTCGTTTGATGCCTGAGAAATCCCACTAACTGGTCCCCTTGTCTCCACTCTAGCCCTGTCCAGAATGCAGTCACTTCTCATTATTCATGGTAGTTAAGTTCTATAAAGTCTCTGTGAACCCTGAATTAATGAATACAGAACCGCTGCTCCTGGAGGAAATACAGGGTTAGGTTCCTGCAAGCCTCTGGTCAACATTGTCATCAACTCATCAATACATACACTTGCTTTATGTGTTTCTGTTCAAAGACACCTTATTTAATATGTATTGTTGATTCATTAACACTGAACTCACAGCCAACAGCACTATACCTCAGGCCTGAACAAAGCTTTTCTAACACATGTATTTTCTCTGTAAGGCACATCAGAGCCTTCTTGTGCTTAGGGACACTAGACAGCCCTTCAACACTACACTTGGGGACCATTTTAAAGGGTAAAATCACCAACTAAAAGCACAAAATGTAAAAAAAAAAATGTGGCACTACGCAGACCATAAAAAGGACATTTTATAGTACAAGAGCTGGAACACAAAGGCAGAACGTCACCTTGTTCAGCCTCAGCTTGGAATGTGTGCATTGCGTGACTCAAACTTTTTGCAACTCTGTGCATGTGCCTGTCTGCAAATGGCCTCAAAAGTGCCATGAGTATTGATTTGGGGATTACAAAGAAATGTTCGAGAGTAGGCAAACTTGCAACTATGGAATCTGATGGGGGCTCAGAGAGCCGAGGAGTTGAAAGAAAGATTTCTTGGAGTCTCAAGGTCTGGTGGTAGTGCTCTTTTATTCAGAGAATAGCATGGGGACAGGACACATGGGCAGTGAAGGGCTGTAAGCCTGGGGACGGGACCCGTGGGCAGTGAAGAGCTGCAATGTGTTGAGGGTTAAGGCTAAATTTATAAGGCATGGGTACGTGAATTATTTTTACCAGACAAAGAAAAGATCATGTAAAAAGTCATTAAAATGGTATCAGTGCAGGTGGGGTCTGCTTATTGTGTGGTCATATAACTTTGGACGTGAGTCGGGTGGTATAGATTGGCATGTAGGCCAGGATGCCTTGGGCTTCTCTCCCTCAGGCAGCCTTGATCCACATCAGAATCCACAAATAATGAAGATTGACTATGTTGTTAACATTGTGCCCTAATTGATTGTACTTAAACCCAAACCTCGGGTCAGTCATCTGCTTAAAACCATTCCATTAGGGTTAAGTCCAAACTCCTAAATATGCCCCCACCCCCTTCACTGTCATCCCCTGTGACTCCTACCTTCATGCTTTCTCATTGTATTGACTTTTCTCATTCTTTATGGGTGACAAATTCTCAACCTCTGTAGGTCTTTTTCCTTCTCTTTTTCTTTTCCCCTCCTCCTTTCTCAGTTTCTTGTTTTGCACTTTGAGGTCTCAACTTGAGCATTACTTTTTCCAAAATCTTTCTCTGACTTCACAGACTAAAACAGCATTCCTGCTCCAAGCTCTTACCACATGGTTATCCCAAGTCATAAATCTATCACACTCCTTTGTAACAATCTGACCCCTCACAAGACTCAACTTTGGGCAGGAACCTAACCTACCTTTATTATCCTTGTGCGCTCTGTTAAACAGCAAGCACTATGCCTAGGACATAACAGGCACTCAACACACATGTGTTGAATGAATGGAGGAATAATTATTCATTTTAGGGTCTGTTTCATAAAAGTATTATAAGCACTTTGGAAGCAAAGAGAGGAAATTTTCATCTCTGTATGTCTATCACCGGGCACTGTGCTTGCACATAATAGAAGCTTGATAAATATCTATTGAATGAAAGTAACATTTTAGTTTTAATATGTCAAATAGTCTACAACTTTAATTATAGGCAAAATAGTGGCTGACTGTGAATCATTGAGCACCAAGATTCTTACGAAAATTCTTTGCAAAATAAAAAATTTTCAAAACAGGGTCAAGGTACTTTTATAAAACAGATTGGAAATATTTCCACTACTTCAGGCTATGAGCAAAAAAGTGCCAGACATTCCCCAGGCTCCTAGGCAAGTGTTCACACACCTCAAGGGCAACCCTACCCTTCTTCAAAGCACAGCCACTGAGTTAGAATAATGTAGCAGTTAGCAGATGAAAACCATGCTTTATTAAAAAAAGAAGAATGTGAAAGGTAAAGCAGCCTGGCTAGTTCTTTATAATTGCTTACTATTTCCCTATTGCGTTTTAAAAATGTTAAGTTTCAAGGGGCAGCTTTTTAATTTGGTTTAATTTTTCCGAGGCAACACTGCAAATCAACATCACTCAGAGGACCCAGATTCCTGGCAACTCTTGCTGATGCTAAGGAGTCAAGTGCAAGTGTCTGAGTTCAAATTTAACTTAAGACCATTGTGAAAAGGAAATCAGGCGGAGGTGAGTTGCACTGTGAGCAAAAGCTGTTCTGTTTTCCCAGTGGGAGATCACTGCATACCCAGCAAGTGAGACGAAATAATACCTGCCTTGGAGATTTGAGAGAGAAATTGATTGCACACGTTTAAATCGATGGGGCTAAGATTTTTCCCTGACAGTAAAACCCTAGAATTCTAAGATGGGGAGTTTAAGAACCAATGCTTTGAGATGGACACTGAGAAGAAATGCGAACTCTTTTTTATTCTCCCGTATCAGTGCATCTTGGAGGCAAGCCAGGAAGCTCTCCCAAACCTCTGGAATAACTAAGTTTGGGGCAGAGAGTGTGCTGAGTCCCTACTGTGTGGCTTGGGAACCCTGCTTGCTGTTTGCTGCAGATACTGCCTCTTCCAGAGGGAACTCATCTGGAAGGCTGTGGAATCTTGGCTGTGGCCCCACTCATTTATTCATCGGAGGGAGGTGATGGAAAACATAACGTGGGAAAACACAGATGGGTATATGAACTGGCAACCCTGTGCTTAACCCCTGATGGTCTAATGGAGTGGATCTCTTGGTGTGGCCCTGAAACCAGCAGCATCAGCACCACCTAAGAATTTGTGAGAAATTCACATTCTTAGGCTTGGGCTGATGGCAGAAGGACTGAATCAGAAACTCTGGAGGTGGGGCCCAGCAATCTGTGTTTTAAGAAGCCCTCCAGGTAATTCTGGGTTCTCAAAGATTTGGGAATTTCTTGTCTAAAATGCTGAGAGAACATGAGGAAGATTGTTTACCAAAAAGAAGAAAATTATTAAAGACTTGGGATCAATCTATTGCTAATGCTAATAAAGATAGGAAAAGATCAGATAGCACCAAATATTTTGAGAAAGTGTGGCAATTTCAATATTATCATCAGTAACAGTTAATATTAGGGAAAGTCAATGTATTAGTTATTGCCATAAAAATGTTGCATAACAATCAAGGATGACATCTCAGGAGCATACAACAGGAGACACTTTTTTTCTCCCGCATCTTCAGGGTTCATTGATCTTGACTGGGCTCCCTCTTGTGTCAGAGGGCTGGTGGATCTATTTTGGGTTTGTTTGGAGTGACTTGGCTTTGCTCCATAGGTCTCCCATCCATCTCTTGAGACCCACAGATAATCCAGGCATGTGCTTATCATGGCAAAGGCAGAAGTAGGAACAGACAAGCAGAAATACACAAGGCTTCTCAAGGCTGGGGCGTGGTACTGACACACCTGTCAGTTCTATCTCATTCTATTGGCCAAAACAGGTTATGTGTCCAAAACCAGACTCAAGGTATGAGGAAATTGATTTCTCTCTTTAGTGAGAGGAACTGCAAAGTAACAGGGCAAAGGGCATGAATACAACTGGGGGTGAAGGATTGAGGCCATTCATGCAATGATCACGATCAACGGTGAATAACCTTCTCTTTGGTTTATTACCAACACTTGCACAAGAAATCCCAAGTGGAAATTTGACTTAGGAAAAAAATATATCTTTCCTTTTTGCCACCAAAAGAATACGAATTTTACTGATTTCAGTTGGATCCGCTGTATGATTCTCAATGAAGACTTGTTAAGTCAGATTAACCATGTGAAAAATCAGAGGAAGAATAAAAGGAAAAATAACTGATTTTTTAAACTCTGTAGTATATCGATAATATTTAAGCCACTTTGTTTCTCAGTAATATATCAAATCCAGTCCTTAAACACAAAACCAGGGGTAAGACCTTCTTATTTACCTTGGACTTTTATTCTTTAGTAAACTGCTGGCATTCTATATCTGCAAGGGGTCATCCCATGTACACCTCTGTTTCAAATAGAATTTCTAAACTGGATTCTGCCACAGCTTTTTGGGTTGGTTAATGACTGTGTTACTACTGCATTCCTAATTAGCTGTTGACATGGAAGTGTAGGGGGCAAGAGCAGCTTGCTCACATTTGCCAGGCGTGATCATGACTTGAACAGAGACTCACATCAAGGAGAAATCGTGTGCGGAAACATGCTGCAAGTGCCCAGAGACAGGGAAACCCCAGCCTTTTCCCCTGTTGATCTTTTTGAAGTGTGGCTCCAATAGAGGAAATAGCAGGTAACTACAGTTTCACTGTATTTATCTTCTGAAGATGAGCATTTCCCCATGTTGGTGGCCAAACATGCAATTTTCTTTTTCTTTCTCACATGTAGTGGGGATGAAATGACTTTTCTCCCATTGCCCTGAATCTTGGAGTTGTTTATGATCTGAAAGTAACCTCAGATCATTTTTGAAAATCGTCTTATTTTCCTGGTGAAGAGACAAGGCCTAAAGCAATGATATAATTTATGAAAAGTCACCAGTTGGTTAGGAAAGGCTAACCAGAGAAGCTAGGTCTTTGCGTTACACAATGCTTTCCATTTAGGAAGGGCGTATTCGTGGCTTGATGAATCAAGCACAAAACAGGGAGCAAAGCATTACGGTCTGTGCACGTGAATGGAATTCAACTTTCCTATTTGTGAATTGGAGAAAAATATGCTTGTTAGGAGCTTAGGATGTTTGAGTCAGGAACAAGTTCTTTTAAGAATTAATGATTGTCATTAAGTGACTTGGAAATAAGCACCATTGGCCAATCATTTTGAATAAGTTCATGTGGTCAATAGTGAACTCTAATATGGAGACGGCATGTGTGGGGGATAGAGCAAGAGATGAAGTTCAATGTGTTTTTAAACACTTGGAGTTATTTGCTTGACTAGAAATTTATAAAACAACAACAAAAAGGCCTTCAGAGGACAATGTGAGCAGAGAGTGGGGAGCCAGGACCACTCCAATACCCACCACCGGGTACTCCCAGGGCACCGCTCCAGGCCCCCTTGAAATAGGTCTGCCAGAAGCCTATGCCTGAAATTTGCTTGGAATTCATTTCTTCGCTTTCTTTTTTATGATGCTGAAGCAGAGGATAAAAAGATAAAGGATTGCATAGCCTGGCACACGAATGCTTCCCCACTGCGTCCTGCTTTTGTGGGGAGGAAATAGCAGCCGCCAACCGCTGTTTTATTAATAATGAGGCATTCACATAAATTCCATGCAAAATTGATTTTTGACTGTTATATAAGAATCAAATACCAGGCTTTAAAAAGTAATTGAGAAATCTATTTGTAATTTACTTTGCCTATAAGAACCTGCTGTCCTGCCATAAACAATTTTACAGTATTTTCCCCCGTTAAACAGCTATTTTTACACATCTGTTTGGCCTCTCTAGGATGACAGGCAGTCAGGAGGTGTAATGAACACAGACTTGAAACAACATGTGGCCACAATTTCTTTCAGTTTCATCTTCAAGGGTATCTCTCCCAAGTTGCAATATCATTTTCATCACAGTATAGGTGAAATATGTTAATGGCTAATTATCTGACACTGGGGGTTGACCGATGAATTGTAAATAGGATTTGTGGCAATAGGAAAGCCAATCTCGATGAAATAGCTGAGTACTGTGGAAAACAACCCCGCCACACACCCCCATGCCAAAAACTAGCAGACCAGAACAATCTATTTCTCACTTTTCTTTAAATGCCCTAAGTGGCTATGGTCCAATTAAAACAATCTCCTGTAACAAAGATTTTCTCTGGAAACCTATTTAATATCTAGTAGTTCTGTATATACTAAAATCAGCCAAAAGTATTTAAGGGGTAATTGATTTATGTCTAATTTTTCTTGGGATAGAGATCAGAGGGACAAAAAATTAAAGAAGACAGCATCAAGAAGTCAATCGTTTACATATTTTATGTAACTTTTGTATCTGTTTCCTTGGTATTATTTTGCTGAAGGGGACACACCTCTGTTCTTACGCTAGGACATTCTTTTCCTTCTTTTTAAGGGATTCTGAAACCCCAGTAATTAAAAAAAATTCACTTCACCCCAGTTTTATTGAGATATACGTTACATAGGATAAACTTCTAAGTGACCAGTTAAACGAATTTTGTTAACTGTATATAGTTGTCTAACTATTTCCATGATCAAGACAGAACATTTCCATTGCCCTGAAAAGTTCTCTTGCGTCCCTTTTCGGTCAATCCACTTCTCCAACTTCTGTCCCCAAGGCAACTGCTGATTTATTTTCTATTGCTGTGGTTTTTCTTTTTCTAGAGTTTCATATAAATGGAATCATAATATTTGGTCCTTTGTGCATAACTTTTTTCCACTTAGCATAATGTTTTCAAGTTTCAACCACATTGTTGAGTGTATTAATGTTTTATTTCTTACCGTGCTGAGTAGTATGCAGTGGTATGCATATACTGCAATTTATCTATTCACCAATTGACACTTTAGATTGTTTCCAGTTTTTAGCTATTATGAATGATGCTGGTATAAACATTCATGTAAAAGTTTTTGTGTGGGCACATGTTTTTACTTCCCTTGGGTAAACGTCTAGGAGTGAGATTGCTGGGTTATATGGCATATACGAGTTTTTTCACCTTACATGTACCATTTGATACTTTCAGATGGGCAATGTACGAGAGTTCTGGTTGCCCCACCTCCTCACTAATACTTGGCATTGTCAAGTGTGTGATAAATAGCTCCTGTGGTTTTAATTGGCATTTTCCTCACAATTTGCTGATGTTGAACATCTTTTCAATGTATTGGCATTTATTTATCTTCTTTTGTGAAGTATTTACTCAAATTTTTTCCCCATTTTTATTGGATTGTTTCCTTCTTATTGAATTTTAAGAATTCTCTATATAGGCTGGATACAAGCCTTTTGTCAGCTATGTTTTGCATATGTATTATCACAGTCTTTTGCTTGTCTTTTTTTCTCCCCCAGCCAGTTTTATTGAGATATAATTGACACAGCACTGTATAAGTTTCAGGTGTACAGCTTAATGACTTGACTTATGTAGATTGTGAAATGATGCGTTTTTGTCTTTTTTTTTGAGGAAGATTAGCCCTGCCCTAACATCTGCCACCAATCCTGCTCTTTTTGCTGAGGAAGATTGGCCCTGAGCTAACATCCATGCCCATCTTCCTCTACTTTATATGTGGGACGCCTGCCACAGCATGGCTTGATAAGTGGTGCATGGGTCCACACCCGGGTTCTGAACCGGTGAACCCCGGGCCGCCGAAGCGGATCATGGGAACTTAACCGCTGTGCCACTGGGCTGGCCCCCTTTTTGTCTTTTTAACTATGTTTTTTTTAAAAAATTTTTTTTTTATTTTATTTTTTCCTTTTTCTCCCCAAAGCCTCTCGGTACATAGTTGTATAGTCTTCGTTGTGGGTCCTTCTAGTTGTGGTATGTGGGACGCTGCCTCAGCGTGGTTTGATGAGCAGTGCCATGTCCACGCCCAGGATTTGAACTGACGAAACACTGGGCCGCCTGCAGTGGAGCGCGCGAACTTAACCACTCGGCCAAGGGGCCAGCCCCAACTATGTTTTGTTTTTTTTTTTTAAGAGCAAAAGCTTTCAAATTCAAAAAAGTCAATTTAATAAATTTCCTTTTATGATTTGTGCTTTTGTGCTTTTCCTAACTGGATGTCACATTTTCTCCCAGAAATTAGTGTTAGTTCTTGTGTTGAAATCGATGATCAATTTTGAGTTAAATTTGTGTATCTTGTAAGGTAAGGGTAGAAGTTAAATTTTTCCCCTACAGATATCCAGTTGTTTCAGCACCATTTTGCTAGTTTTTCATTTAATTATCTTGGCATCTTTGTCAAAAATCAGTTGACCATACAGGTTTGGTTCTACTTTTGGACTCTCTATTCTGTTTTATTAATCTGTAAGTCTGTCATTACTCCAGTACCACACTCTCTTGATTATGGTAGCTTTCTTGTAAGTCTTAGAATCAGGTTGGGTAAATCCTCCAACCTTATTATGCTTTTTCAAAACTGTTTTGGCTAGGTTAGCTCCTTTGCATAAAAATTTTAGCACCTGCTTGTCAATTTCTTCAAAGAAGACTGCTAGTATTTTAAGTAGAAATGCATTGAATTTATAGACCAATTCACAAAGAATTCTTTCTAAAATATTAAATACACTTTAACCTATTACTAAAATTGCAATAAACGCAATGTGCACAGTAAATACGATATGTAACAAATTTTTAACACACTGGAGAAAATTGACATGTCAATTTGTGCAACCAAGTTAACAAGTTTTTTTTTCAGAAAGAATAAAGTTTTTTGTCATGTCTGTTTAATCATGGTGTGACTTGAGATTACAAACCACTAATAAGAGACTATTGAAAACACTATTAAAAGACATTTGCACTTACTGAATTATGATTTTCTTAATTCTATGCAATCTAAACAAAATACAGCATGAAGTAAGAGGCAGAAGCTAGGGTGGCTGTTGCAACTGCGTTTATCAAGGCAGCTTCATTATTTCACTAATTGACTTTATAAGTATATTATCAGTATATTTAGAAATATAAATGTTCATAAATTTATGCAATAAAAATTTCTTCAAAATATTTTATATACATCAACTGCAGGCAAGATTTCAATTGAAATCCTAATAGTTAGAATAGAGGCACTGCATTTTATTAGAAAGCAAGTCAATGTGGGACAACAGAGACCTGAGTTTAAATGACAGCTCTATCCTTAAGTAGTTTGGGCAAGTCATCCATGTTTCTGAACTCACTTTGCCCATCTGTAAAATGGGGATGATAATAATGTTTACCTCACAGGAATGATGCAATGAAATATTATAGGCAAAACACTTGGCATGTACATAGCCGATGTATATGAAGGAACTGTGCTAGTAAAAGTGAGGGCAAAATGTAGGTCTTGGAGTCTGGCAAAAATTTTGGGGGACGTGATGAGCATTGAAACAGACTGAAATGCTGAGAAAGGCAGCTTGCTTATTCTGCATATGGGTTACTCATGGTGGTGTGCGTTTCCTGCCTACAGGTCCCTAATAGCAACTTAACATCTGCTTGTAGAAGCTCAGAGTGAAGACCATCATGTCACCAAGCAATGTTTCAGTGGGAAGGTCTGGGAGTAGACGGGTAGTGCCAAGTTTAAGTGGCCTTCCACAGGCAGTTTGGAAATCCTCATTTTTCACAAGCTTTCAATAAGCAAGTGTTCTTCCTGTAGTGCAGGGGTATTTGCCTGAGTGCTCTTGGATATTTTTTCACTTCTTGCTCTGACTGTCACTTTACCCCTGTCTTCACCCTTTCCCACTCAGCACAGGCATTTCAGTGAGCCCTTGTGACCACTGTAAGTGCCTACCAGTCGTCAACACTTGCCCGCAGCTGCTCATTCTTCATACTCTAGGTGCCATTGGAGGTGCAGGGTTCAGTGAGACAAAGTGAAGAACACAGATTGGGAGACAGGAGCCTCAGGGCCCATTGCTTGACCCTATGAACTTGGACCACTTCACAAACCTCAGTTTCTGCCTTGAGGCACTTATGGGCAGTTGTATGAGAAATTGCATGGAGAATTGCTTTCTAAACTGTAGAGTGCTATATAAACTTCTGGGATTGTTTTAATATGATGCCACCGTCCTTGTTCCATTTTATCCTGACTCTAGAGCCATAGAAAGTTTAGTCCCATCTAAATTCCCTGACTTGAATGGTGGCTGGTAGGGGTGGAGTGGGCTGGGATGGTGGTGGTGGTGGCAGTCGCTACACTCAAGGAATTCAGGAATTAAAACAAGGAATTAAGGTTTTCATGGCAGTGATGCAAATAAAAAGCCAAACAGTCTTAGATGGACTAAATGAGCTGAATTTTACTGATTTGTTTTTTTGGTTACTGGTCATTTTATTCAGTTTATTTTCCAGGATTACTGAATTTTACGGATTCATTTACTAGTTGTTTTAGTTGGTTAAACTGTCAAATTGCTATGTCCAGAAATCTATATAACAGATGAATGAATAAGTAAAACGTGGTATATCCATGGAATATTATTTAGCCATAAAAAGGAATGAACTACTGACACATGCTTCAACATGAATGAACCTTGAAAACATCATACGAAGTGAAAGAAGCCAGATATAGAAGGCCACATAGTGCATGGTTCTATTTCTAGAAAATGTTCAGAATAGGCAAATTCATAGAAACAGAAGAGAGATTAGTGATTTCCAAGGGGTAAGGAGAGAAGAGAATGGGGAGTGACTGCAAAAGGATATTGGTTTTTTGGGGAGGATTATGAAAATTATGGGGTTCTGAAATTAGCAGTGATGGTTGCACAACCTTGTGAATATACTAAAAATCACTGAACTGTACATTTTAAAAAGGTGAAGTTTATGGTATGTGAATTATATCCCAACAACAACAAAAAGGACATCTAGTATAATACATTTTTAAAAAAAAATTCTATCACAACAAAAATTCGCAGATGTTAGGAATAGCGTTTTCTTTCTTATCATCTATACCATGGATGATGGACAGTGATGGTGTGATTGAAAGGAACACTGATCTTCATAGATGGTGACATCTTGGGCAAGTCACTGCACTTCTCTTAGCCTCAGTCTCCTAATCTATAAAATGAAGATAGTAATTCTTGTTCTATGTCATAGAGTAAAGGTGAAATAATAATAACAGCATGCATTTAATGAGCTCCCATTATCCACCAGGCACTATTGCTGGCATTTTATGTGTATTATTGCATTTTTCTTATGAAGTATTATTCTTATACTGATTTTACAGGTAAAGAAAACATACGCATATATACGTGTACAAATTATTTTTACGCTACAAATACAACATTGTATTCTGCTTTTAAAAATGATTTTAATAACTGGCTATGGCTATGCCCTCCTCTTAAGCTGTGTGCTCAGGCCAGCAGCTGGTTGGTTAATTAAAAATTTGGTTTAAAGTGGGTGAAGCAGACACTGTGGTCACCTACTGCATGACAGTTCCGCTCTTTGAGTTAGCTAAAATGACCCTGATTTTGTTCAGATGTGTGGAAACAACTTGTTCAGAGAAGGAGAACATTTTCCAGCCTGGGAGGATAAAATTGGACTGATCTAAGCCCCAAGATGGAGGTACCTGTGATTGTTCTAAGCGGGTCATGGTGCTTCCACTCTTCTTTGCCAGGGAATGGTTTGAGGGTTAGCATGTGACCCAGTTTTTTCCAGGGACACGTAAGGGGAAGTCTGTTAGGAGCTTTTAGAAAAGATTTTCCTCTTGCTAGGGAGAGAGAAGCTTGAGGTGGAAACCTCTCTATCTCCAACCCCAGCCCTGCCTTCCCGCCATCGACTGACTCCCTAGAGCTGTGGTGACCATCTTGCAAACATAGGGGAAAGCCAAGACCATCTCAGAGACGCCAACCCAGAGCCCTGATGTGTTCTAGCCACTGAATTAACCAGCTCTGGAACCACAGAGCTTCAGACTCCTATGTGAAATGAGTGCTTAAGTAACTGCAGGCCCAAGTGAAGTAACTAGTGGGAAATAAATGATGTGGAATTATTTTTAAAACATATACATTTCTTAAATTAAAAAAAATACTTAAAGTATACATATATACATTCATTTGCCGTTTTTGAAAACGTAGGCCAACGTCTTGGTTTTAACTATGATGGGCAATCTATGCTATCTTACTTGCATAAACGGTGTCGATAATGTACTTCAAATTTCTGGGGTTTTTTGTTTGTTTTATTTTGAAGTGCATCAAGCACTTAGAGACAATTGCAGGCAGTCTGAGCACAGACCCCTGTTAAACCAGCAGTTCTCAATGTGTGGTCCATGGGCTCCTAGAGATTTCTAAGACCCTGTAAGGATGCTTGTGACGCCAAAATTATAATCATAATAAAATTACAGCCCTATTGCCTCTCTTGCTCTCATTTACTCAGGAGTATAGACCAGGCGTTCCAGGGGTTACACAGCTTGTGATACCACCATAGACAGAACAGTGAAGCAGTGTGAGAATCCAGCTGCCTTTGATTAAGCTGGGCTTTAGAGATTTATAACAATATCACCACAGGGGCCTGCCTGCTCTCGTAGTGGTTAACTTCACGGGCTCTGCTTCTGTGGCCCTGGGTTTGCAGGCCCGGATCCCAGACACAGACCTAGCACCGCTTATCAAGCCACACTGTGGCGGCATCCCACATAAAATAGAGGAAGATTGGCACAGCTGTTAGCTCAGCAACAATCTTCCTCACACAAAAAAACAATAATAAAAATAAAAAATAAAGACATGGGAACAATATCACCACTCTAATTTTTTTTTTTTTGCTTCGGAAAATATATTTATTTGTCATAAAAATAGTTCTTTCTGTTAACATGTAATGAGTCTATTATTGTTATTTTTAAAATGAATCCAAAGTTAATAGTTTATGAATTTCTTAGTTTTGAGTTCTAATATGGTAAATATCTGTAGATATTTCTTACATAAATAGAAGCATTTTAAGGTCTTCCATCATTTTTAAGAGTGTAAGAGGATGAAAAATCTCGAGAATCACTGCTCTAGATTTGACTGACTTCCTTGCTGTTGCAATGCTTGCAGTTGCCTAGTAACAGCTACTTCCTTCCCTTCCTTTCCTCCCTCCCTCTCTCTCTTCCTTCCATCTTACCTTCCTTTCTTCTTTTTCAGCAATTTGCTTTTAGCTAAATTTTGCAAAGCATTCACCCTAATTTTCATGGAAACAACTATTGTCTGTCTTTGTGCGTTCATAAGGACAACAGCAGGTACTGAATTCATAAATAGACCTAGGCACAAACGTATCCCCCTCTTGGTAAGTGCCCACCTAACTGGGGGAGGGAAGGATGTCCAAATGAGGAATGTTCAGTGTTTCACAGAGGGAATAAAGACTACTGACTAATCAGGCCAGTTGGTTAAGTGGAAGTGCCTTAAGAAAGATTCTACTCTATGTACTTAACCATTTCCATATTGTCAAAGAAATTTTTGCTTATACTTTATAACTTTAAAAAACAAAGCTAAAATGAATATCCTCCTATGTAAATCTTTGCATGAATGATTATTAGGATAAATTCCTAGGATAAAAATTAATATGTCAAAAGTAATGGGCATCTTGAAGGTTTTTGGTATATATACTCAAACTGCTTTCTAAAAAGATTGTATAAATTTGTGCTCCTACCATATCTCCACACCTTTACTGATTCAAAATATTGTTCATAAAGAACATGCTAATTTTAATCCCAAATTATTGCTTTGATTTTCTAGAAAGAATTTACCTGCTGTAGTGAAATTGGACACTTTAAAATTACTTATTAACAATGTGTATTTCTTTTTCCGTGAATTTCCATCTTATATCCTTTGACCGTTTATCTATAGAGGTGTGCTGGTCAGGATTCTTGGGTGCAAATGATGGGAACTGACTCTGGTTAACTTAAGTAGAAAAAGGATCGGTTGCTAAGGGTGTTGAGCATCTCACAGGGCTGAGGGACAGGCTGAGAAGCAGGCTTGGGCGGGAGCGACATCCTGTCACAGGAACAGTTAAGACCACGGCTCCCACATAACTGCCAGACTATGGTTGGCACCATGACCACTGGCACCATGATGGCTCGACAATGACTCCCTGGCCTCTGAATTCCACCATGGCCTCTGTGAACAATCTTTAATGGATTCTATGCCTTTCTGTCTCACCCTCAAAGAGGAAAACCTCAGGTGGGAGCAAATGATTGACTGTGTTTAGGTCACTTGGCCTCATGCCATGGGCCAGCAAGCAAGGATGGCATCCCGCCCATCAGATGATTTCCTCCAAAGGGGAGGGGTGTTCGATGTGGGCAGCTAAACCATGGAGATCCACTCCATGGTGTTGTATCCAACTGTGTAACCTCCTTAGACACAGAGTATGTTGACATATTGTCAGTTCCATTTTGAAAAAAATTATTTTTCCAGCTTGTTTGCTTTTAAGTCTTATTTGTATTTCTTTTTGGAATAGAGAAGTTCAATTTTTTATATAGTCAAACCTATTGACTTTTTACTTTTTTATTTTCCATTACATGTATGCTGAGAAAATCTGCCTCAATCCCTATATTACGTATTCATTTACTTTCAAAGGTTTTTATGATTTAATTTCTTGAATTTTACATCTTTAAACTGTGTGTGTGTGTGTGTGTGTGTGTGTGTGTGTGCGTGGTGTGGGGGGAGGATCTGATTCCTGTCCACCGCTCAATCCTGCATAGTTATCCTGCCGCATTGACTGTGTAATTCTTTCTCCACTGACTGTGTTGACACCTTCATCACATATTAATTCCTTTGTATACCTTGTATGTATCTAGGCTATTTATTCTATTCCATTGGTCTGAGTTTTCGCAACAGTTTTTTATAGTTTAATTGCTAAAACTTTATAATATGTTTTGATCACCAAGATATCCCTTTGTTACTCAGTGTTTTTTTTTTCCTTTTCCAAAAATATGATGGTCAGTCCTCTTTTTTTGTTTGTTAAACTTTAGAAACATTTGGCCAAATTCTGAAAATTATCCCCATGAAGAGTTAAATCCTCAAATTAATTTTCGAAGAATTTTTTTAACATTTTTATAAAATTGGGTCATCCTATTCAGGGACATCTCTTCAAGTCTCTCTGGATAAAGTTTTGCAGTTTGCTCATTTTGGTTCTCTACCTGAGTTTGAAAGATTGTTCTCGTTGTTTGAATATCTTTAAAAAATTCACTGGGAAATCATTCTGACGGCTGTGCCTTTGATAACTTTCCATTTTTTCCACATTTGTCTATTCAGATGATCTATGTCTATTTCTTGACACAATTGATAATTTATATTTTATTATGAAATAATCCAGTTCATCAATTTTACAAGTTTATTAACATAAAGAATTCTAATTTGAATGTATCTATTATATCCTTTCTTCTTATTTTTAATATTTTTTGTTCTTTCTGTTTATCTCTGTTTTCTATATTAGGTTTGCCAGATCTTTGTCTGGTTTTTCCAAAGATCCAGCTTCTGTTTGTATCTATCGTTTAGACTCGTTGTTGTTTTCCAGTCCTGTAATGGCAGTGATGAGGGCAGGGCCTTTGGAGTCAGACACACGTGGGTTAAATCCTGATTTTGTCATGTCCTAGCTGTATGATCTTGCATAACTTACTTAATATCACAAAATATTAATTTCTTTATTTATAAAATATAACTAATAAGACCCATCTCTCAGGAATTATGCGAGGATTCAACAAGATAATTATGTAAGGCATTTGGCTCAGTATGTGGCTCACGGCAAATGCTCAAACATCATCATAATCATTGTCATTATCATTTATCCTTAATTTCTTTTATCAATTATCAGATTTATCAACTTATCAATTTATTTATTTTCATACTTTTTAATAATTCATTAAAGAGTATGAATTCATTCTTTTATTCTTTTTGTGAGGAAGATTGGCCCTGAGCTAACACCTATTGTCAGTCTCCCTCTTTTTTTTTTTATCCTCAGTACATAGTTGTATATCCTAGTTGTAAGTCATTCTAGTTGTCCTATGTGGGGCGCTGCCATACATAGCATGGCTTGATGAGCAGTGTTTGCACCCAGGATCTGAACTGGCAAACCCTGGGCTGCGGAAGTGGAGCATGCAAACTTAACCACTCAGCCTCAGGGCCAGCCCCTGAATTCATTCTTGATTGAGATTTTGGCTGCCTCCCACAATTTTTATTAGTATGCTTAGTCATGTTATTTCTTAGTTATATTACATAAAACCTAGTCTGTAATTAAGGATTTGATTTCTTTTGTAACTTAGTTTAGGAGAGTGTTTTTTTTAAAAGTTAAGAGTTATTGGTTTTTCTTATTTATTAGTTAGTTTGTTTAAATATGTGATAATAGTTTTTGGTTTGATTTTATTGTGGTTGGAAGTATGTGGCCTTTAGAATTTCTGCTTTGGGGAATTAATTGTTGTTTTTATGGTCTCATATATGGGCGTTGCTTATTAAATCCCACTATGCTATTTGGTGTACAAAAATGGTTTATGACTATTTTCCCTGTTATGGGCTATAGCTGTCGTCAATATAAAATTACGTCTTTGGCCTGTTTATTGCTTTTTGGCTTGACTGCTGTTTGTAAATTGTTTTTTCTTTTCCTAGTGTTTATCAGATGCATATTTACCCATTCTGGTCCTTCTTATCTCTCTCGGTTACTTCGTTTTTGGTGAGTTTCTTGAAAGCAGCGTAGAGTTGAATTTTATTTCTGAAATCAATTTGAAATTATTGGTCCTTAAATGGACAGGTTTAAACCATTTACAATTTTTCTCATAATTTATATGTTTTATCCCTTTTCTCATATTTTGTTATTTCCTTATCTGTGTTTGCTCTTTGAAGTATGTTTTATTGACTTACTTTTAAAATTTACTATTACTCTATTAAGGTAGTAAAAGGTAATCTGATTATCTTAAATTTTACTATTGATTGCCTTCAAATTGTTTAAAAAAGCATTCTTTATATTCCCCAAATTTTCAAAGTCAGGAATTAAACCATCGCTTTAAAATTCCCTTATATATGATGAGAAAGTACACATAGTTTTATTCTTTCCCCATCTTTGTTAATATAAACCTAGATTTAAGACACACATTGTTAATTTTTATATAGCTTTTTTATTTTATGGATACTTTTTGACATTTGCTTTCTTTTCTTAATAAATTTTGCAATAATTATTTAATATAATTAAAATGTACAACTTCTTTCATTGCTCATTGCTAATCCTTCAAAAGCACAATAGTTCCATTCTTATGTTATTTCAAATCATCTCAGTCAGAAGGAGTAAGTCTTTAAGTAATTTTTTTGAGAAGGGTTTTGGGGGAAGTACATTTTCTAAGCACTTTCACATGTCAAATTAGCTTTCTACTATTTTTGCACAGGAGAGACAACTTGTCTGAGCATAACATTCTGAGTAGAAATGTTGTTTTCAAAAATTCTGTAGATGTTCTTTTTGTCATTATGGAGTTTACTATGGCAAAGGAGAAACCTGAGAGTTGGTTTTATTTTTTTGAGAGTATAAGCTTTTCCCCCCTTTGTTCACATATAGGCTATTTTTATTTATCTCTGACCTTCAAAACTTCTCATAGATGCATCTAGATATGTTTTAATGTATTCATTTTGCCTAGAATGTAGTAGATTCTTGATCTGCGTACTCTTTTTTTTTTTTTTTTTTTACATTTTTGCTCCTAGCAGGAGAAAGAGTGTCTCTCTCTCTCTCTTTTTTTTCTCCCGGAAGCCCCAGTACATGGTTGTGTATCCTAGTTGTAAGTCATTCTACTTCTTCTATGTGGGATGCTGCCACAGGATGGCTTGATGAGTGGTCTGTGCCCAGGATCGGAACTGGTGAACACTGGGCCACTGAAATTGAGCACGCGAACTTAACCACTTGGCCACGGGGCCGGCCCCATCTAACATTTTTTTAAGGTTAAAAAATATTAAATTTTTTTCCCTTGATTACAACAGCTGTTCCCTCTCTTTCATTTTTTTTTCCTAAAAACCATGTGTAGTTATTAGGTTTTCTATACCTGTTATTTTCTCTTTCATCATTTTCATCTTTGAAAATCTTTTCTTCTAGTTTCTCAGGTTGGTCTCCCACTTTACTGTCTTGATTATCTGCAGTGTCATTTCTGTTCCACATGGCTTCAAATGCAGATTTTAAGTCTATCATTGCATTTTGGTTTTACTTTAAGCCTGTTTTATCTCACACGTGTTTCTTTTCATCTCATCTTGCTGTCTCTTTCTCATGACTCGTTCTCGTGTTGAGGATATTGGGTCCTGTTCCATAAAGGTCATTACTTTTTGAATTCTATTGAAGATGAAAAAAATTTTCTCTGAAAATTTCTTTCAATTCCTGCGATAAATCATTTTCAGAGGTCTGTGCTCCCTCTGAGTCTTTAGCATGATATTCTCTATTTCTATGTCATTTATCAAAATGCACTTCTTAGTTATTCTTCTTGTCACGTTTTTTTAACACAGGAGCTCTATCCATACCCAGTGTTTCCAGCAGGTCTACTTTCTGTCCTTTGAATTCGGGTTCGATTCCCTTTATAGGGCTACATCTGGAGGGCAAGTTGATGTCTGGAGCTACTAGCTTGATTTCTGGTGTTGGACTTGCTTTCATTTCATAGGCTTCGACCGAGTGTTAGCTCTTGTCCTGCCTTCATTGCCTTTCTTTCTGACGTGAAAGCTGTAGTATTCAGTACAAATGATTGTCAGGGATATTTTGTTCTCCCTTCTCTCCCTCATGGAACCACTTTCCTGATTGGAATGAGGCCGCCCAAAGCTTGCTTCCCATTCTCTCCTGCTGACCACTTCTTTCTTGGGTAGCTGCTCTGACCGTTTTTATGAAAAAAGCTTCTGCTGAGGGATTGGATGTGGAAGGAAAATAACCCTCCAGCTTAAAAAGGAGCACTTATGTAGCAGAAGAATGGCTGTCTGATTTAATGAGCCAGGTGGCAGACAGTAGGGACGGTATAATGGGCTTTTCTAACTTCAGACAGGTGGGCCTTCTCTAGGGCCAGTGGCAAGCACAGGTGGGCCACTAATTGCCTTTAAAAATCCAGCTTCATTGACCTTACAGTTAGTGGTAAGTAGCTGACTGTCAATCTTAATTTTTCGGGGGAATGTCAGTGTTTACCATTTAGCGCGTAGGGGTGTGTGTGTGTGTGTGCGGGTGTGTGTATTTTAGTGGAAGAGGCTATATCAGGGCTATTAGCCAGATGCCATTTTAAACTGAAACTCCTTAGAGCCTTTTTATTTTAAAAATTAATTACCAGGTTGCTTTTATCTACCAACTTATGTGGCATATGTGAGACATAAGTAAATGAAGTGCTAGAAGACGCCCAGTGGAATGAAGAGAGAAGACAGATTTGGGAATTGTGTGTTCTCTCTTACCTCTTTACCTCCCACTCTCCCGTATCCCCTGGTGCTTCTCTTTGTTCTCACTCCTTGCTTCCTCTTCTTCCCAAGCCCGGATTTAAACCTTATCTTACAGCCGTTCTCTCATGTGTACTTAACACGGGCATTATGTTCATTCCTTTGCTGCTTCCCCGGCAACTCCGGTTTTACTCATCAAGATCTCAATAGGCCATGATGATCAGGGTCACTCCTTGCAGAAATGGTATATGCTGAGGTGGACTTACCTTTTCCTTCCATCTTTTCCAGAGGACCAGTGTATCAGCTTGCACTGCTGTTAAGAAGGCGGTTACATGTAACAGATGGAGGAATGACTGTGTTGCTCCCTAACATCTTGCAGATTCAAGACTGACCCCACTTTGACGCACAGGTACAGCGTGTTTCCTGGGCAGACGATTTAGAACTGGGCATCCTGCCTATCTCGCAGGTGTGATTGCTGCCACAGCAGTTTCCAGCCTGGTGGCGTGGCCTCAGCTCCCACATTGTGGGAAGCTGAAAAGGGAGCCAAGGACCACTTTCCACTTGTTGCACCTCAGGTCAGGATGGGTAATCTAGCAGCACAAATTTCAAATGTTTTCATCTTATTGGTTAAACTGACAAATTGCTGTAATTGTGCAAGTTGAGAAAGTATATAAAAAGACCTTTGAAACAACTAAAATTCAAATCTTGGAAGTAAAGGACCAGGTCACCATTAAACTTTCCTTAATGATCCTGATGTTGAGGGTCTAGGTTATTATCATATTTCAAATATGTTAAGGTTTAATGTACTGGGGCCCATAGATAAATCCCATATTTAGTCTCTCTTCTTTTACATTTCCATATTTTTTATAGCTGTTGCTAGCATGAATATCAGCCTCTATAAAAGTGGAATAATTTCAAGAAATATCATAAAGGCTGTATACTTCACCCGTACTTTACCTTTTTATTGGGTTGTTTTGTTATACCAGGTAAAAATGTGCTTGTACATTTCCTGTTTCACTGGAGCAGTGAGTATGAGCATATCAGAATATCAAATAATTTTTCCATGTAGTCTTTTACCTTTCACTGTTTTTAAAGAAAGGACAAGAACATTAAATTCTAAGTGTTTTAACCATGGGTTACTATTTGAATAATACTTTTTCTTTTCTTAAAGTATGATTAATGGAAACACTGTAAACTTTGCCTACATAACAGCAAATAAATAAATCTTCACAGATACTAAGATAAGTAATATCAAATAGTTAGAGTGTGTCATTCATTTTCGTATGCCGCAGTGTCTTGCACATAGACATGTTATATACTTTCTGGTGAATGAAGGAATATTTGGTGCATTGCTGATGTAACTTAGATGGCCTCTGGAGTCTAATGCTTGGTAACATGAGATTGAAAAAGTAAAAATGATCATATTTGTGATTTACAGGTGGAGGAGTAAGTTTAGATCATAAAAAGTTAGGAAGTCAAATTGTGCAATTTAATTGGTGATGCATTCAGCTTTTCACTAAGGCGATGGCCTTCCCTTGCCAGAGGCAGGGAGCCTCATTCTGTGCATGTGCAGAGACTCCTCTATGCCTAGGCTGGAGGAGGTTTTTGCCCTCAAGGGAGGTACCCTGGGACATCCCTGGGGCATTTGTTGCTTTCTGGCTCTCTTATGATTCCTTCCTGCTCATGGGTATAACCAATCATGCCAGCATAGTTGATCAATTAACTTTTTTTTTTTTTTTGGTGAGGAAGATTTGCCCTGAGCTAACACCTGCTGGCAATCTCCTTCTTTTTGTGTGTGTGTGAGGAAGACTAGCCCTGAGCTAACATCTATGCCAATCTTCCTCTACTTTGTGTGTGGGATGCCTCCACAGTGTGGCTGATGAGTGGAGTAGGTCCACACCCAGGATCGGAACGTGTGAACCCAGGTCATAGAAGCTGAGCACAGAGGGAACTTTAGACAGTTGGCCGTGGGGCTGGCCCCTGTCAGTTAACTATTTAAAACTACATTTTACTTGTCTTAAACAAAACAACTGGTTGGCTGGTAGACATTTTACATTTTTGGTTTGGTTGCTCTTGTGTTATAGAAATATCCCTTTAAAATAAACACCGAGAAGCCTGGAATCTGACAGTAGGAGGCCAGGATGCTATGAATCACCTGAACGTAAAACTAGTTGTTGGAAATCCAGAGGCTCCAGAGTACTCCATTGTCCTCCTCCAAGGCCACAGGATGCACGGCTGGTGCCCTGTCAGCCACAGGGGGCAGAAAATAAGCTGTTCGTGATAAAATGTGATCTTCACAGCAACAGAAAGTTGGCAGGGAGTGTTGCTTTTCTGATTTTTATGAATAAAGAATTTGAGGCTCAGAGAATTTAATTGACTCTCAAATTCACAAAGCTATTAACTGGTAGCGGTGGAACCAGGTTTCTCATTTCTAGTACTACATTCTTTCCTTTGCACAAATATAAAGTTAATAATACTAATAAGCTCTGCTGTCTAACATTTATTGGCTCAGGCGTAATTTACTCCTCACAATCTCATTTTCTCCGCACAATAGGTTATAAGGTAGGCATTATCATTGTCCCCATTCTACAGATGAAGGAACTAAGGTACAGAGTTTACTATGGAACCACCAGGGTGTTGTGGGGACACTCCAGGGGGAATGACCCAAAACTTTCTCTCAAGGAGTTTATAATCAAATGAGGGCAATAAATTGTGCATTTGTAAATGGCAGTAATCATAATATATTTGAATAGTACTTTGACAGCACAAAGGCAGTGTCACAGAGCAGTACTTGATTATGAAGTGGATTGCACTGGGAAATAACTACTCTGAGAGTCTAGAGAAGGGTGGGGCGATTACTTTGGGCTGAGGTGGTTATGAGCCCTGGGAAGTGCAGGCCGACTATGAGAGCAAATCAGCACGGCTATTCTGTCAATTCGGGAGGCAGTTTTGCTTGAGCAAGTGCAATTTGGAAGTCTTCTGCTGAACTCTTTCGCAGTGGATGGCCCTGGAGGTAAACAAAGACCTTTGTCTTTTGGTTAAGGGATTACAGGGGCCCCTGGTTAGGCAACGTGCCACCCAATCTCCCCCATAACTCCAAAGGCTCCTTGCCAAGCATCACTCCTCTGGGAGACAGGGAAAGAAGATGTTTCAGAGCTCCCAAATCTCTGAGTTCCTGGTTTTCTTTTTCTGACCGAATTTGCCCTTGTTCTGCTAACTTGACTTCCAGTGGGAAGACAAAGGGGTCTACAGAGAGGATCTGAAGTTGGAGGTGTCCCCTATCGGGCTCTGATAAAGTTCTTTCCAGAAATGGTACAAACACAAAAATGAGCAATGTTTTCCGGTTTTGGACTGAAGTTCTACCGGCAAACGTTAATCCCCAGCCTCCTGCTTTCCTCCGTGGGACAAGCCCAAACCTCTTAGATTTGGAAGGGGCTGGAAAGCTAACCCACATCTCACTCGTTTTACACATGGAGGTGGGAGAGCCTGAGACAACAGAGAAAACCAACAACAGGCGCCATGGCACCTCGTCAGGGGATGTCGGTGTTCAGAGAACCCGTGTCTGACTCTTAGTTCAGAGTTCATGGCAAATAGTGTCTCTTCAGTTGTTGCTAGAATAGTTAAATTTCTATGACTAGAGCCTTGTAATTATTACTTTCTGTATGTGTGGGCTTAGCCTGGAGAGCCCCTGACCTGGCCAGTGGTAATGGTTGGGGCATAGGGGGCACACGTGTGGTCACTGACCACGCCCTGCAGTATTCTGTCCTCAGTGAGCCTTCAGTCCCTGCTTGCTGAGCTCTTCATGTCAATGACTTTATGGACTGTGGCTATCTTCTGACTCTGCCTGCGCCTCTGTCTCCTGCTTCCCTATTCTTTGTCCTGTGTTCACTGACCACTGTGAGCTTTGGCTTCTCTCTCCCTCCCTCCCATGAAAGAAACAGGAAGGTTCTGATTTCAATTGTTTGCCTTCTCTACCTGGTTCCAGCCAGTGACAAAATCTTGAATGTCTTAAGGGTGTCACGTAGAGGAACAAAGCAGGAGTGCCATTTTGTTAATGTCAGATATAAATATTTTTATGAACCTTATATGTCTGGATTCATTAGCCATTTAATGAATTTGATGCACAGATGTTCAGGAAATTAGGAGCAACTGACTTCACTGGGAAATTATAGCGAGCTTGGTGCCATCCAAGATATCAAAAACATGCTGTTCCCACAATCTGCCAAGAAACCAGGTATAGTAATGGTCTCTGTGTTATATATAAGCTCACTATTAACACTCAATAAATGTTAATTGTATAATAATAAAAAATATTGAGCATGACTCTCCCCAGTGGAGATCAGGTTGTGGACATAAAGGGATGCTCTCTGTGTTCAGAATATATCTTTCCTTTGGATTTACATTACATTCACCTGATGGAAAGTAAAAGAGTTGAGAAAGAGCTAATTGGCGCCTTAGGCTGAGGTTATTAATTTTGAGTCACCGGGACCGAATTTGGCTCAGAGAATTCTTCATCAAAACAACTATATCAGATGTCTCGATTTGCTCTGCCAGTCACCTTGTGGTTCACAGACAGTGTGAATGAAGTAAGTGCTTGGAGAGAAAGGGCAGGATCAGGCCAGCCCTGGCATTGAAGCTGACACTGTGTAGGGAAGTCCACACCCAGCCTAGAGGCTGGCACCGTTTTCCAGGGTATCAGTTCTGCTTTATTGCTAACTTTGTCACATTGTGCATTTTGGAGATAACAATATGGAGGGAAAGAAAGGGCAGCTAATTCTCTGATACCTGGAAATGTTCTTCCCTGACAGGGGCGCGCTGGTAAATGTTTAGAAACTGGTGTCTCTCTCTCTCTCTCACAAAAAAAGTCCTGATTTGTAGTGTTTGCCTATTTCCGTGGTGTAAATACTCTCACTGTGGCCAATTTCAAGCCACTAACATGACAACCACCAGCTCACAAACTTCCTGAAAATTGAACCATCAGCTCTTGCTAGCTGATACAAGCGGCTTTAGCAAACCACTTGTTTCATGGTGATAGACACGGGTAATGATTAAAGATTTAGCTCTGGAGTGAGTAAAACCCAAGGTTAAGTTCTGCTACTTACTAGCTCTGTGATTTCTGGCCAGCTATTTAACCTCTCTGATCCTCGATCTTCTCAGTGGCAAAGTGGAAATAATATCTATTGTAAAGTTGATACTTACATAAAGGAGATAATAAACGTAAAGTGTCCAGCAAGGTTCTTGACATATAAGTGCTTGAAAATGGTAATTGTTATTAATATTATTATATCTTGAAATTAAATGTGTCAGTCCCCAAATCTATGCAGAAATATTATGATTATTAGAGAAGATGGGATATTATAGATATCAATTGGTTCTGGCGTATGACTTGTGGGAAATTCACATCTTAATATTCACCAGATATTTATGATAGTAGACTGTGTACATAGATGGGAAAGTGCCTCACAAATTACCTTGAAAAGGAAAAATGTGTGCTTGATTTCTGAGAAATGCAGAGAACAGTCTACATGATATTGTTTTAAAGATGCTGCCTCCAGTGTGGATAATGTTTGTGGTGCCTGCTTTCATGGTGAGGTGTTAGCAGCTTTTATCTTTAAGAACCAAACAGTCTTTTGAAATAGGTGGGCATAAACAATAGTGGCAGGTGCAAAACTGTCCGAATGTCCTGCTCCTCACAGGCTTGACAGGTCCAAGTTTTCTTCCTCAGCTGAGAGAAACGCTGAGCGTCTGGTACGGGCCACTGCACACAGCTCCTCCCATCATGGCGCACCTCTCCTCCCCTTCAAGCAGAGAGCAACTAGACAAAGGGAAGTTCAGAGAAAACAGGTCTTCTTTCCCAAGGGAGTCACCGAAACCTGGTCCTATTTCCTTATCTCTCTCTTTCTCAGCCACTTAAAATGATAACTGACCTAGCTTATGCACTTTCTGAATCGGTTCATCATGTTGAAGTGATTTGAATGACAATTGATGTGGAACACAAATGTGTAACACTTTGTAAACCAGGAAGTCTAGGTAAGGGAAAGAAATTTTGAGCATCACCATTAAGCATACCTTAATGTTGCCATCCATCATTAAGTGTCCCAAATAATTTCTTGGCTTTCCCTTTCCCACCATTATGTGGAAAAGCTTGTCTGCTGTCACCAAATTCTAACATAAACTGCTCAGGGCTCTATATTTTCCCATTGCTGTTTACCGTTACATCGCTATTTCTAATTTGGTTCAGATTTAGCGAGCTCTTTCTCTTCATAGCGTGAAAGCATTTTGGCAGCCATTCGCTCCATGAGTAGGGGTCACGAACAGTCACACACACAAAGAAACTGCAAATTAGAGCTTATATTCCTTATATCTTCTCATGGCTGACTGAAGTAAGACAACTCCACAAACAATGCATTTTAAAGAACATTTGCAGGGTGAATATATTACAAATATGGCTAGGAAGTGGGCTGCAGTATATCTTCAAAAGTGACTGATTTAAACCCAAACTTAATGTATTTTGGAGGCCAGCGATAATTTGACTTGCTGAGTGGATGGGATTTATGGGTATAATGTAGTGCAAATAAAAACATCCTCTTTCAGTCATAAAGGTGTATGCTGTGTCCATGTCGGGAAATACAGCTTTCCCTACCCCTGACTTCTGGGGAGAACTCGGGGGAATTGCTAAGTCAGACCTAATGCCTTTTCTTTGTGGCCTTATGGAAATATCAAGTTTTATTTTTGTGTTTAAGGGGGTTTATAGTGCCATCTCTGGATCTGGGCTTTTGCGTTTGAGAACCAAATAAATAAAAGAAACCCAGAAATGCACTGCTGAGCTGTAAGCTGTTTTCTTCACGAGGTGATCCAGAACAGAGACAAGGAGAAGCAGAGGGGAGGACTAGGGTTTAGGACATAGGATGTTCACATCCACCCCCCAAAGGGGTGACCCAAGAGGAAGACTGAGGTTTGTAAGAAACTCACTGTCGAGGGACTTCTGACTTGGGGCATTTCCTACTTCTGACCTGTATGCTTCTGAAGTATAACCCTGAGGAAGAAACCTCCCATGGTACATGTGTGGCCAAAGGTCCTTGATGTGCTGAATTTGAGGTTGGAACATAGGAAGTGACGAATTTCTGTGGATGAATTGTTATGAAGTGAAATAAAGGCTGCAGCCTCCCTCCTCCCCATCCTCAGCATGAGAGAATCTCCTGTTCTTCCCCTCAGCTCTCAGCCTGGTCTCCCGCCCCCGTGCCCCACACCCCCCAGCACTTCAGCCCTTGCCCACCCAGCCCAGCGATTCCAGTTCTCTGTGGGAAGGCCCCAGGAGAAGGAACGAGATCATGTCTGGGAAGGTCGATGATAGGCACTAGAGATGATCTTTCCTGCCTCAGGCTCTCTTCATTCATGAGGGACCTGTAAGCTCCAGGAGGAGGCTCTACCCTCATACCTAGTAGACTGATGATGTGATGGAATGCAATATTGTGAGAGCCTAGGGAGAGTCATAGAACATAAACAATCCTTGGTTTACAGGCCTGCAACTAAAGCAGAAAAAAAAAGTGCAGTGGTGTACTCTCAAGGACTTTGTATTTCCTGAGATACTTTCAGCATAAATTGCAGCCTTTGGAGAAGGCATATTCCTGGCTCCAATCCAATAACTTCATCAGTTTCTTGAGGAAAATCATAAAGATCTTTCAGGTCAGTATTTGTTTCAGAAGTCTGAAACAAAGAAATGTTGGAGTATTTATGACCACTCTCTTCTTACTTCAAAGTTTAAGATTAGTCATGTTGGCCTTCCTAATGGGGACAGCTAGAGGGTGGGAAGAGATGTTGGGAAAATATGTAGGACAACTGTGAAATCATGACATATGGAAAAGCCACAAAATATTAGACGTCCTATTGAGACGTTCAAAGAGAGTCTATATTTCCATTGAAATGTCTTTGCTTAAAGCACTTTTCCGTTGTAAGTATATTATTCTTTTTTAAATCAGCCGGAATTATAGCACCTCCTTATTGTTTAAATTCATTGTGTATTTCTGGGCACATCTCAGCAATAGTTTTCCCAAAGACCAGCGGCGGCTATTAGAGTGTTGAGGAGTCCTCAGGTATTGGAGAACTGTGGAAATGCAGTTGGTTTCAGATAGTTCAAGCTTTGCCACTGCTTAGAGCTGTGACTTTTTTCCAACTGTCAGGCTAGGGGAGTACATGACCCATGATGTGTGTTGTCAGCTCTTTGGGTCTATGCCCTGTATTCTTGAGTCCTAAACTGATTCTGGGATCCAGAAGATCAAACGTGGGAATGGAAATCCATATTGTAACAAGATCAAAGAGGTTTGATGCTGTGACATTTAGTTGAAATCTTTTGTCCTAAGCCACTAGTAATTCTTTTCCTATCCTCTCCCATATTCCTTCTCCTATGTACCCAAGCCTTGGATAATCCAAACCAGCAGAGTTCTTGGCCTTCAGAGATTCTTTAAGCCTTGTCTAGACATTAGATTTTGAGGGATGCTTAAGATAGCCCAGATTTTGTAACATATGGGCTAGGGGTGCTGGAAAACCTGGAGAGGATATGGTGACTACCCATCTTGTGGTGAGGCCTTCTTGCTTTCAGAATTGACACTAACATTTGGCATTTTTAAAATGATTTCTCTTGAGACCTGAGGAGGGCTATGCCCTGCTTAAGATTTCTCTAGATGATTTTGCCCGCTAAAACTTACTTCCCAAAGTCGATAGGTAGCACCTCTCTGGGCTTCCCTCTGGTCCTGGCATTTTGTTAGGATGCTATGCTTTAGGAGTGCTTGTCCTGGGGCTGCTTTGTAGGGTACTTGGCAGGGAGCTGTGGGGAAAACCAGAACTATGGTGATCAGAAGACACTGATTCCTCTCCCATTCTACTGTTCCAGTAACTGATGTAACCACCTGATTTCCTCACCTGTAAGTTGGGAATGGCAGTATACCTCCTCTACTAACCACATCTCATTAAGGTAAGCCCTTGAGGGTAACTTTTGTCACTTTAGTAACTGAATCCGTCTGGATGGGTTCCGAGACTATACCACCTTATTCAAAATCTCCCTGTGAGTGAATAATATTCTGGACAGGATTTATATAGCTCTAGCCAGTTTATTGTTTCCTTTCTCTGTAAAATAGTAAGAGTTCCTGTTTATTGAGCACCTGCTGCGTGCCAGGTGCCCCCATATGCATTTATTACTAATTATCACAAGGATCCCTCAGATTGGGGATCATTAACCTGAGTTTACAAGCTCAGAGGGCTGTGTGCCCAGCCAGTTCTTTCATGGGGTTGGTGATGAAGCTGGAGCCCATCAGAAACATCAGACTCTAGGACCTGTGGTTTTCTTGCGGCGGGGCCTGGCTCCCACTTACCTACCTAAGCTGTTATGCTATGTATTAGTCTGTTTAGAGCATTTCTGCTCAAAATATATTCTAAGAGATCAGAAAACCCAAAATACTACCAAGTTGTTCTGAGATTTAGGCAGATCGTGAAAAAAATGCTTTGAATAAAATATCCTTTCAAATTTAAATAATGTTCTGTATTTTATGACACTTTTCATATAGTATCTCATTAAATCTTTAAAACCCATTGGAAAGGAGGATGTGTATTTATAATGTGTTTAATAGATGAGGAGACTTTGAAAGGCCACTTGCTACACTTTCCAGAGATCAGGTAACCTGTAGGAAGCAGAGGTTGGGCTTGAGCTCAGGTATTCCAGTTTGTTCTTTTATTGTATCACACAGCTCACATTCATGGAGAAAAGGGGGCAGGGAAAGAATGGAAGTTAAGAGAGTGATGTCCCCAAAATAGTGGAATAGGAGTTTTCTACCGTGTTACCCCCAAAGAATACCGATTTTGACAGTCTCCCACGGATGAGAGTGCCTTTGTGGAAATCCAGCAGTCTGTGGAGAAGTTGCAGCCAAAAAAAATCTGAGATTGGATGCCATAAAGAGGGTAAAAGGGACAGTTTCATTTTACCCACATCACCTCTCCCCCAAGACAGCACAGCTCAGGGCCAAGAGAGAACTTCGTGGTTTACTATTTCTCCCATGAGGGAAAGTGAGTGAACGTGAATAAGTATGTGGGTTCCTTAGCTGTGTGGGATAGTGCTAAGGAGCCCACTTCTTTCTCATCCCATCAAGAATACTGAGGTGTGCTGCACAGGATAGCAGGAGAGGCTGGGAGGACAGCAGCCAGGACTCTCGGAAGGCATCAAAGGGACTCGGATCCTACTAACTGCTTTGCAGACTCCATCAGGAAGTTGGCCCAAGAGCTGGGGATGCTTTGCCTGCGGATCCTCCCAACTGGCCCCCGATACTCTGAGCACCTCACTCACATCTCCCACCCCCACCCTATGGCCAGCTCCCTGTGCATGCCCCCAAGGGCAACAAGTACAAGCCTTTGAAGATGGCTAATGAGCATGCACAGAAAGCCAGCTCCTGACTTTGAGGGATTGGGAGAAGGCACACAAACTTGAGCATTCAGCACCATCCTAGGGAAAGCAAAGAAGAGGCTATCAGCACCTGGCCTGGCTTTGCAGGATTGAAAGAAGGCATAGAAGCTTAAGAATTCCCCCAAAAGGGAACAAGAAGCGTGGAGCAGGTGTATTCATAGAAAAGGTCTGAGATAATCTCAGAATCTCTAGCAGGGATGACAGAAGGTATTTCCCTTCCAAAGCCAGTTAGTATAGACAGGAAGAGATGACTGCTTCTTCAAACGCGTAGACAGCTACTCAGAACTTCAGGAATATGACACCATATTCCTCTCAGAACTTTAAATGAAACATGACACCACCAAAGGGACACAATAAGTTTGCAGTATCTGATCCCAAAGAAATGGAGATCTGTGATTTTCCTGATAAAGAACTCAAAATAGTTGTTTAAAGCAAGCTCAATGAGCTACACAAAAACACAGGTAGATAATTCAACGAAATCAAGAAAAAACAATACACAAACAATAGGAGAAGTTCAACGGGGAGATAGAAATAATAAAAAAGAACCAAACAGGAATTCTTGAGTTGATGAATACAATGAATAAAATGAAAAATGCAATAGAGAGCATCAGTAGTAGACCTGACTGAGCAGAATAAAGAATCAAAGACAAGTCATTTGGTATTATCCAGTTACAGAAGAACAAAGAAAAAAGAATGAAAAGGAGTGAAGAAAACCTCCATGAATTATGGGATACCATCAAGTGAAATAATCTATGCATTATTGGAGTCCCAGAAGGAGAAGAGACGGAGAAAGGAGCAGAAAGCTTACTTAAAGACACAATGGCTGAGAACTTCCCAAATCTGGGGAGACATTTGGACATCCAAGTTCATGAAGCTCATAGGCTCCCAAAAGGATTCAACTGAAAAAGATCTTCTCCAAGACACATTGTAATAAAACTGACTAAAATCAAAGACAAAGAGGATTTTAAAAGCAGCAAGAGAAAAAAAATTCCTTACATAGAAGAAAACTCCCTTAAAGCTATCAGCAGATTTCTCAGCAGAAACCTTGCATGCCAGGATGATATATTAAAAGTGGTGAAAGAAAGAATACTTTACGCAGCAAAGCTGGTCTTCGGAAATGAAGGAGAGGTAAAGACTCTCCTAGACAAAAAGAGCTGAGGGAGTTAATGACCACTAGACCTGCCTTACAAGAAATGCTGAAAGGAGTTTTTCAAGCTGAAATGAAAGGATGCTAATTAGTTACATGAACATATATGAAAATATGAAACAGACTGGTGAGGATAACTAAATAGTAAAATTCATACTCTACATTACATTAATACTTTAACATGGTAGTATGTTAATTACTTAACTCTAGTATAAAGGTTAAATGACAGAAGTATTTAAAAAACTATAGCTACAATAATTTGTTAATGGATATACAACATAAAAAGATGTAAACCATGACACAAAAACATAAAATGTTGGGGGGCTTGTAAAAATAGAGTTTTGTATGTGATTAAAGTTAAGATGTTATCAGTTTAAAAGAGACTGTTATAAGTATAAGATGTTTTATGGACGCCTCATGGTAACCACAAAGCAAAAACCTACAGTAGATGCCCAAAAGATAAAGAGAAGGGAATCAAAGCATATCACTATAGAAAATCATCAATTCACAAAGGAAGGCAGCAAGAGAGGAAGAAAGGAGCTACAAAACAGCCAGAAAACAATAAATTGGCATTAGTAAGTCCTTACCTATCAATAATTACTTTAAATGTATGTGAATTAAACTCCCTAATCAAAAGGCATAGAATGACTGAGTGCAAAAAACGCCAGACTCAACTATATGCTGCCTTTAAGAGACTCACTTCAGCTTTAAGGACACATATAGGCTCAAAGTGAAGAGTTGGAAAAAGATATTCCATGCAAATGGAAACCAAAGGAGAGAAGGAGTAGCTATGCTTATATCATACAAAGTAGTCTTTAAGTAAAAAACTGTAACAAGAGATAAAGAAGGTAATTATATAATGATGAAAGGATCAATTCACCAAGAAGATGTAACAATTATAAATATATATGTACCCTGCATCAGAGCACCTAAATATATTAAGCAGATACTAAGAGATCTGAGGGGAAAAACAATAATAGTAGGCAACTTCAATACACCACTTTCAAAAATGGATAGATCATCCAGACATAAAATCAACAAGGAGATGTTGGATTTGAACTATACTTTAGACAAAATGGACCTAACAGACATATACAGAACATTCCATCCAACAGCATTAGCATACTCATCCTTCTCAAGTGCACATGGAACATTCTCTAGGACAGATCATTTTAGGTCACAAAACAAGTCTTAACAAACTTAAGAAGATTGAAATCATACCAAGTATCTTTTCTGACCACAAAGTTATGAAACTAGAAATCGATAAAGAAAGAAAGCTGGGAAATTCACAAATATGTGGAAATTAGACAACACACTCCTGAACAACGCATGGGTCAAAGAAGAAATCGAAAAGGAAATAAAAAATTATCTTGAAATAAATGAAAATGGAAACACAATAGACCAAAATTTATGAAATGCAGTAAAAGCAGTTCTGAAACAGACATTTATAGCAATGAATTCCTATGTTAAGAAGGAAAGATCTCAAATAAACAACCTAATTTTACTTGGCAAGGAAGTAGAAAAAGAAGAATAAACTAAGCCCAAAGTAAGCAGAAAGAAGGAAATAATAAAGATCAGAGTGGAAATAAATGAAACAGAGATTAGAAATAAAGTAGAAAAGATCAATAAAACTAAGAGCTGATTTTTTTAAAAGATAAATTGGCAAACTTTTAGGTGAAGTAACTAAGAATGAAAGAGAAAAGACTCAAATAAATAAAATCAGAAATGAAAGAGGAAACATTACAGCTGATAACACAAAAATACAAAGATCATAAGAGAATACTATGAATAGTTATATGCCAACAGATTGATTAACCTAGAAGAAATGGATAAATTCCTAGAATCATAAAATTCCTACCATGACTGATCATCAAGAAATAGAAAATATGAACAGACCAATGATAAGTAAGGAGATTGAATCAGTAATCAAAAACCTCCCCCAAAAGAAAAGCCCAGGGCCAGATGGTTTCACTGGCGAAATGTAAGAAACATTTAAATAAGAATTAACACCAATCCTTCTCAAACTCCTCCAAAAAATTGAAGAGGAGCGAAGACTTCTAAACTCATTTTATGAGGCCAGCGTTACCCTGACACCTAAGTCAGACAAGGACACCACAAGAAAAAAAATTACTCACCAATATCCCTGATGAATACAGATGCAAAAATTCTCAACAAAACAGTAGCAAACAGAGTTCAACAGCACATTAAAAGGATCACACACCATAATCAAACTGCATTTATCTCTGGGATGCAATGATGTTTCAACATATGCAAATGAAAAAATGTGATAGATCACATTAATAGGATGAAAGATAAAAACCTTATGATCTTCTCAATAGATGCAGGAAAGTATTTTGACAGAATACAACATCCTTTCATGATAAAAACTCAACAAATTAGGTATAGAAGGTACGTGACTCAACTTAATAAAGGTCATATATGACAAACTCACAGCTAACATCATACTCAATGGAGAAAAGCTAAAAGCTGTTCCTATAAGATCAAGAACAAGACAAGGCTGCCCACTCTCACCACTTGTATTCAACATAGTGCTGGAAGGTCCTAGCCAGGAAAATTAGACAAAAAAACAAAGCAAGGACATCCAAATCAGAAAGGAAAGAGTAAAATTGTCTCTGTTTTCAGATGACATGATCTTATGTATATAAAACCTTAAAGACTCCACAAAAAATTGTTAGAACCAATAAATGAATTCAGTAAAGTTGCAGGATGAAAAAATCAATATACAAAAATCAGTTGCATTTCTATACAATAACAATGAACTATCAGAAAGAGAAATTAAAACAATCCCATTTACAAAAGCATCAAAACAATAAAATACCTAGGAATAAATTTAACCAAGGAGGTGAGAAACCAGTGCACTGAAAACTATAACACATTGATGAAAGAAATTGAGGAAGACACAAATAAGTGAAAAGATATTCCGTGTTCATGGATTGGAAGAATAATATTGTTAAAATGTCCATAATACCCAAAGCAATCTATAGATTCAATGCAGTTCTTATCAAAATTGGCATTGGCATTTTTCACAGAAATAAAACAAACAACCCTAAAATTTGTATGGAACCACAAAAGACCTCAAATAGCTAAAACAATGTTAGGAAAAAAGAGCAAAGCTGGAGGCATCATACTTTCTTGATTTTAAACTAGATTACAAAGCTATAGTATTCAGAAAAATATGGTACTGGCATGAAAACAGACACATAGACCAATGGAACAGAATAGAGTCCCCAGAAATAAACGCGAGTATTTGCAGTCAACTAATCTTTCACAAGGGCACCAAGAACACACAATGGGGAAAAGACAGTCTCTCCAATAAAGTGTGCTGGGAAAACTGCATATCCATATGCAAAATAATGAAACTGGACAGGGCCTATCTTACCTAACTCACCAAAATCAACTCAAAATGGATTACAGCCTTACACTGAGACCTGAGACTACAAAACTACCAGAAGAAAACAGAGGGAAAAACTCCTTGACACTAGTCTTGGCAATGATTTTTGGATATGACACCAAAAGCACAAGAAACAAAAGCAAAAAATAAAGAAGTGGAAAAAGATCAAACTAAAAAGCTTCTGCACAGAAAGGAAACATCAACAAAACGAAAATGAAACCTACAGAATGGGAGAAAATATTTGCAAGCCATATATCTGATAAAGGGCTAATATTCAAAATATATAAAGAACTCATACAAATCAATAGCGAAAAGAAACAAGACCCAAGTGGGCATAGGACCTGAATAGACACTTTCTCAAAGAAGACATACAAATGGACAATAGGTACATGAAAAGGTGCCTAACATCACTAATCATCAGAGAAATGCAAATCAAACCCACAATGAGATATCACCTCACCTGTTAGGATGGCTTTTACCAAAAAGACAGCAGATAACAAGTGTCAGCAAGCATGTGGAGAAAAGGGAACCCTTGTGCACTGTTGGTGGCAGTGTAAACTGGTGCAGCCACTATGGAAAACAGTATGGAGGGTCTTTTAAGAGTTAAAAATGGAACATATGATCCAGTAATTCCACTTTTGGATGTATATTCAAAGGAAACAAAAGTAGTATGTTGAAGAGATATCTGCAGTCCCATGTTCATTGCAGCATTATTCACAATAGTCAAGATATGGAAATAATCTAAGTATCTGCTGACAGATGAAAGGGTAAAGGAAATGTGGTACACGCCAAACACACACCAGAATACTGTTCGGTCATGATTAAGAGGAAATCCTGCAATTTGCAGCAACATGGATGAACATTATGGACATTGTGCTAGGTGAAATTTAGCCAGACAGAGAAAGACAAATACTGTATAATCTCACTTACATGTAGAACCTAACAAAAAGAAAAAGTTGAGCTCTTAGATGTAAAGAGACAAGTGGTGGTTACCAGGGCTGGGGGTGGGAGAGGGGGAGAGCTGGTCAGAGAGTACAAGCCTTCAGTTACACGATGAATAAGCTCTGGGGATTTGATGTACAACATGGTGACTACAGTTAATAATACTGTGTTGTGTACTTAACTTTGTAAAGAGAGTAGACCTTAAGCATTCTCACCACACATATACGCAAAAGACAATTATGTGAGCTGATGGATGTGTTAATTAACCTGATTGTGGGTAATCGTTACACAAAGTACACAAAGTATACATGTGTCAAATCATCATGTTGTACACGTTAAATATATACAATTTTGTCAATTAAACTTCAGTAAAGCTGGAAAAAAATCAAAAGAGCAGGACAGTAACAAAAGAAAACAAAAAAGAACAGAGGTTAAGAGCAGAAAAAACAGGGGTTAGGAGCTTAAAAGAGTGAATTTAATGGCCCAGGTATCGCATCCTGATTGGAAAATAAGAGTCACTGAATAGTGCGAGCTTCTCTCTTTTATTTTTCCAGGTTGTATACTGAGAGGGAAAGAGCGAAAGGATTTTAAAAAGCTAGAAGTATTTTAGAGACGAATCCGTGCAGTGGGAGAAGTTGCAGGAGGCTGGGCCACCTTGAAAATACAAGGTTGGGCAGTAAGAGTGAGCAGGCAGAGGAGGATGTCCTAGCAGATTCTGCAACCCCACTCCCTTTTAAAGACCAATGTTTTTGTAACGCTCCCTTTATTATCCTGAAATGAAATTTCTACATACTTACATACATAATTTAAAAAATAATGCCTTAGGGGCTGCCCCTGCGGCCTAGTGGTTAAGTTTGTGTGTTCCGCTTTGGTGGCCCAGGGTTTTGGCAGTTCGGATCCTGGGTGTGGACATGGCACCGCTCATCAAGCCATGCTGAGGCCACATCCCACATAGCACAACTAGAAGGACCCACAACTAACAAAACATATGCAACTCTGTACCCGGGGGGCTTTGGGGAGAAAAAGGAAAAACTAAAATCTTATAAAAAAATAATGCCTTGATTTGCTGTAAAGGAGACATAAAATGAAAGCATTTATAATAATATGTTATCATTTCAGTATGTAAAGCTTAAGCATGACTAAAGAAGATGTGATCAGGTGCTCGCATGCATATGCAGAATGTCTATGGGGACAAAAGCTATGAGTGCAGACCACATGGGTGTGGTATGGTGGTGACTCAAACGCCATGAGTGGCACTGCCACTGGTGACATTGAAAATGATCATCTAAAAGAAAAATGATGAATATCTCTTATTCAAGTTCAAAACAAAATAAAGTACCATCTTCATCCCATTTTCATGGTAGTTGCATCTCCAGTAAATTTAATGTATATTACAATCATGTAAAAAGTAATTTGTGATTATTTGTAAAATGGGGTTAGGTTCTGGAATCAAATGATTTCAAGCAGCTCTTTTTGCACACATGAATGTCCAGCGGGACATTTAAAAGTTTTTCCAGATGTGGGACAATTCTTTATTGAGTAGAGCTGTCTCATGATTTGCAGGATGTCTACAGGATGTTGACATACTGCTAACTAATGTCAATACTACTCTCCTCATGGTTCATCATGAAAACCAAAAATTCTCCTCCCCACAAATTTCCAAAATGCTGTCCTAGTGTTTCCTTTGTTGAGAACCATCCTCAAAGAGTCAGAGAATACTCTGAAGCCAGTCGTTCGGGCCCTGCAGGCCAACTGACAGAAACACTAAGCACTGTGCTTCTAAGAAGTCTTTTGCAAAGTCCAAAGCCTTTTGACTCAGAGCTGGGCTCCTCTGAACCATTATAAGACTGGGTATAACCAGTAGCTGGTGGACTGTAGTAAAAAGAGCACTGCCCGGAAGTCTTAAGAACTGGGATCCAGTTCTTAATCTCTGTCACCAACTGCAGTTCATATAGGGATATACTTGGAAAGCCCAAACTGAGATTTAGCTAATGACCCAGGTATCGCACATTGTTTTTTTACTTCCTTCTATGCTGGGGTGTCTAAAAGCATGAACTAATTTATTTTTGGAAAATTAACTCAAATTGTGTCAGTGATTAGAACTCATGCGTATGTAGCACTCGGAGCAACCCGTGGATTGCAAGCCACAAAAAGAAGAGCAGATCATCATAAGGAGAAGAAGCTGAACAGGAGCAGGTGGATTTAGAGTTAAGTTCATAGGTTAAAAACAGCAAGAAGTTCCAGATATAGTGTAACAGCTGTTACTTGAACCTATCCCAACCCAGGAAATGGGTACAGACCCTGAGAGTAAAAGGGTAAATCAAAGAACTATTCCACTAAATTCAGAAACCATTTTTAGCCTAAACAACCCAGGTTTGGGCCCCAGTCTCACACTATAGCACAGAGGGGAAGAAATATTCCCCTTCCTGCAATGAACATCTCTCTGTAACAGTACAGTCAGAGCTGGCAAAACCGTTCCCGTGATATCAGAGGCACAGTGCCTGGAGCTGAGAGGCACAGGGAAGGCTGAATCAAAGCATCCCTAAGTCCTCTTATGGTTCTGAAATTCTGTGAGTTCTAAGATTATTGACTCTAAAAACAAAGTTAAAAAGCTCTGTCTTGGGTCTGGGAAGTAATAGCAGGGCTAAAGGAAGTCAAGGAGAGTCTAAATAACATAATGAACACTGATTAGGGAGCAATCACTAAGTTGTCTCAAAGTGTATAATTTCTTTAAATCTTGCTTCAAATTATATTTATTTCCTATGCTCAGTAGGTAAATATAATTAACTAGTGTTTAGTAAATATTTATACTGATGTTTTAATACATAGGTTTTTGAGTGGAGAACAAGATTAAATAAACAACTTGATATTTATAAAATATCTCATTCAGGCCAAGTGAGATGTTTCAATTGTGAGATTTGATAACATCCATTAATTGGCACTACTAATATTTCAGGCTTAGTGCCAAGGAGGAACCAACCAGTTTCCAACTAGTTTACCTTATAAACTCAACAATATTCAAGTTCAGAAACATCACCTTTCCCCATTTGATTGTGGCCCCATCTAGGAAGGCTGTTCTGTCCTAGTGCCTGGTACACTATTTAGCACAATGGTTGCTTATAGGATCCTTTCAAGAGTCTCTGTTTTCCTCATTAAGCGAGTTCCCCTTTTCTGTACTCTAACACCTGCTCCGGCTGCAGGAGGGTCTCTAGTAAGAAAGATTGGGTAATGGGAATCATACCACAGTAGGAGGAATATCCATATTCTGTCTAGAAGTAGAAATTAAGCACGCTTCCAGGTGGGCATATTTCTTCACAGTTCTCAATTTTGGCTGCACTTTGGAATCACCTTGGAGGCTTAAAAAACTACTGATAATGTGGGTCCTGCATCTAGAGAATTTGATTCTTTTAGTCTTGGGTAGAACCAGGGCATCAGGATTTAAAAGAGTTCCCCAGATGATTCTAACATGCAGCTGGTGCTGAGAGCCACTGTCTGATCATTCTGAAGGCAGCTGCTATCTGAGCAGCCTCCCTTTTCTGCCACCCCAGCACCCCCTCACCATGAGATACACTCTTTTGTTGGTTTCAAGTCTGAGGCATTATATACAGTGCATAGCTCTTCCTTATACATTAGAACATATGAAGGTCCAGTGTATCCAAATTCATACTTTCTAAAAACGAGTGTTTGTTTTCAGTGCAAGAAAGAAGGAATACAGGCAAAATAGAAGGGCTGGAAAATATCTGAACACAATGAGTACAGAAGGGCTCATCATGGTGGACCCCTTAATGGGCTTTTTCCCCCCTCTATATGATAGTGCATTCTGTTTTCATGTATGTAATTTTAAGACACTTAACCCATCTTCCTCTTCTCTATAGAGCAGTTAATTGCAGCCTTGTGAATAATACACAACTCCAAAAGATGCAAAATGATTAGATTGAAGCAAGGTACTTTGACGCTGATAGGTTAGTTAGATACACAGAAATAGTTTAAGGTGAGTGGTTACAACTTAAAAGAGGAGATCTCTCTTCTGAAGAGATTACATTTAGTAGGCCTTGGTTTGACTGATATGAACAGTAGCATGAAGCCCAGGCTCAGGTTGAATTAGTTTATTACCTAACTGGCTAATAGAAAACACTTACGATGTGGTTCTATTTTCTCTTCAAAGATTAGGTTATATCTGTTGTCCTCAGAGGAATCTTGATCTTGATCAGCACCATAAGGAACAAGAGAGTAGGCATTGTATCTCTACCGGTGATAAATAATCTCACTTAAACCCTTGGCCTTTCTGTCCTCACGTTGAAATGGGAGCTGAACAGTGTGAAGTGGACCTGAAAGCTTACAGGTTCTATTACTGATATTTTGTTTTCTGAGGACATCTTAGAACTAGCCCTACTTCCCCTGTCAGCAGTCATAAATGGATTGAGACACATTTAAAAACCATTGACATCCATGCTATGTGGATGCAAATGGGGCATTTATCTTGCCAAAGTCTATTATTGGCCAGAACCATTGCATAGGAAAAGCAAACCTTACAAGTTTAAGTGACTAAGAAACCAAAATGGGAAGAAGAGGCCATCCCAAACCTTACCAAATTTAAATATAAACTTTTTTTATAGTTTTTAAATAATTTTATAAAATTATAGGTATAAGTCCATTGTTGGAGGGGGCTAAGAGTATAACCAAATTTCTCTGGTTGGTCTAATGATGAGAGCAGATTCTAGGACATAATTACTTGAAGTGTGTACAGTTTGGGGAATAAGGTGAGTGAAGGCTAGTTTCTGGTGGCACCTCTTTCTGGAAGAAACTCACCCTTCCCTATTTAACTACCTTGAACTTTATAACTCTCAAGCTGCTTTGACTGTGGATTCTTCCAGAATGTAGACTTGTAAATTTATAAGTAAAATGCAAGCCAGTTTCCTTTTTGGAAAATCACAAGGAGCGTTAGGAGGAAGTGGGCTTAAATGCCATTCCTCTGTGACCTCTGCTATGACCTTCACCACTCTGCAGAGTCATCTTGGGGAATAACATAGATTCATGGTGGGATTTTGTTGAACCCTTCTCTTGCTTTGACTCTAGATATGGACTAAGCAACAAGAATTTAATTTAAGGCCTTTTGATGGCCCTGGTGGAAGTAAAGAGAGGTGTATCCTAGCCCCTTTCTACTTAACAAGCCTTTCAATAACTTGATGCCACCTTTGGATTAGCTAGAGCCAAGATTATCTCATCATATTCTTTTCCCTTCTCCTCCTCCTTCCTCCTCCTTCTCCTCCTCCCCATCCTCCTTGTGCTCCTCCTCCTCTTCTTTTTCTTTAATACAGATGGCCTAGTTTGGATAAGCTAGGCATGGCCCAAACCAAAAAAGTTTGAGATCCAGATTAAAACCAGAATTAACATTTTGATGAAAGCTCTTCCATGTTATCTCACTTATAGACTAAAAATCACACACACACACACACAGATATAGATATAGATAGACGGATTTGAGAATAAGCCAACTCATCTATTTATGTAGGTGTAAATCTTGGCACCTGAGTGATCTTCAAGGTAGATTAGGTATTGTAGGGTCGGTTTACTAATAGTTTTATTTTTTATGGCTCGTCAATACCTATATGTTGACAGAAAGCAATATTTCAGGAAAGGCATTGTTTGGTTCTCCTGTAGAACTGTGTTTATTAAACTGCACTTTGGTGTGTGGTCATGGACTTTGTTTGAAAAACCTTATAGGTCTAGCGGTATTACACACAGAGGTGTTTTTAAAGGCATCGTGTTGAGGAAGATGTTGTCTATCCCATCATCAAGGCCTGCTTCTAAGATCCTGGGCAGAATTCTCCTGGTATCCATACCAGGAGTCATTGTGCTTCTTTTGCACACCTGCTTTTTGTATTGCTTTATTTTAGTTTAATCTTCCAGACATTGAATCATGTGGCTGATTATGGTTCATTTTTCCTGTTGGCTGCTGGGAAGCTCAGAATACAATTTATAAATGGTCCACCTTAAATTATTTCTATAGAAAATCAGGGTATAAATATATAAACAAGCAAAAGTGGTGGTAAAAATAGGGCAAAAGAGACAAGGGGAGAACATCAAGTATGAGACCAGAGAGCACTTCTTTCCTGAACTCGCTGTTCCATGTGACAAAGGACCTTTCCCACCTACCACTCAGAGTTAGTCTTATTCAGCTCTGTGTCCCCATGTTCAGACCAGTATTTGGCATTCAGTTGGTTCTCAGTTAATACTTGCTATATAAACAAGGAAAGCTCACCTCCTAACACAGACAGTGATTATCACCAAAAAGACTAACCTAAAGTCTTAGCTGATTTAGAAAAAGTGTGATGAGATCCACACTGATTTAAATACTATTTTAGACTTCACCTGGACTGATCTTTTACACTGATTTTTATTTTTAAGCTATCCAGTTAGGATTTTAAAAATCAACAGCTAAGCTAGGAGAATATCCTTTCTCCTTATATGAGGGGCTTCTTTCAAGCAGGTGGATGAATTTGTTATTACCTGACAAGAATCATTCCCCAAGCCATAATTTTTCAATTATGGTAATAAAAAGTTAGTGTTACTATCTATGTATTGAAACAGATTTCGTTCATAGATACCCACCCTTCTTTGGCATGTAGCCACGTTATTCAAGTGCTTTCTGAAGTTTTATAACTTCAGCTGTAAAAATTAATTTTCACTGTCTGTGCTGTGGTCAATGTCACTGCAGTAAACTGGTTGGCTATCTGCCTCAAATCCTGTTTTAGGATGAGGAGCGTAAGAATAAACAATTTTATAAAATTGGTTGACTGAGGGTCTTGACAAATCAACCTAAGAGTAGAGATAATTGGCATGTATTTTCATTCGAGTGAGTGACAAATGTGCAAATCATGAATCTTTTCAACATAACATTTTCACAAATATATTTGTGGGGAGAACATTTATTTTGTGAAAGACATCAGAGAGGCCATGTCATGTTGTTCCTCATCTGTAAAAGGAGAAGGTTGGATGAGACCATCAAGAAGGTCATTTCCAAAGAAGGTTGACTAAAACATCCATGGATAATGGACATATTACACAGAATGAAAGGCTTACAGAAGGATTCTGCGTGGCATTGTTTTTATTTTCACTACTCCTTCAACCGAAGTTGGAGAATCCATTCTCTAAAAGAGTTGGGGGATTGAACCCTAACTATTTTTATGGAAATTAGGCTGATTTTATTCTTTTTGCATCTTCAGTTGTTTGGAGACAACCATCTTATCTGCTGGGCCAATAAGATCATTAATGGAAAACAGTGTTGTGCACCAGTAGATCTTTACTCCTTGATCAATAGTTATTTACTTCTGAGGGGTCACAGCTTGGTTAATATAGCTGAATAATTTTATTGATAGATAACATAACAATGAAAAATAAAGTTTAAAATAGAAGACGAATGAATATAGCACTTTCTTCAGGCATGAATATTATTATTTGAAAACTGTAATAGCTGCCGGAATGTTGGAAGGGCAGACAACAAAAGCATTGAATAATTGTCCTAGGACTATAATCAGACTTCCATTATTGACCTCTGTTAATATTCTACTGTAACTGTCTGCTAAATTGGTTCCTTGGGGCTTGAAATATACAGTGATGTTATGAGTTCCTATCGTAAATTGCCACACAGTAAAGTAGCGAGTCTCTGAAATAGTGTTGGCCCTAGTTTGATCAATACTCAATTCAAAGCAGTGCAATAGGCAACTGTTTCCATAGAAACATTGATGTCACAGAGGTTGAACAGCGGCTGTTACAACAAATCATTTCCTTTGAGCAGTTGTAATTGACTATATGTACAGTTCACTGTCACTTGAGACCATTTACATCAAGCAAGTAACAGAACCACATTAGTTATTCCAGGAGTAAGAGGGTTAGCTCTTCCTTTTGTGGCCTTACAAATACCTAGGAGGATATTGCCATAGCAACCAGCAATATAACAGGATGAACATTAAGGTAGCCAGCCTTAATGCAGTAGCATTCTTTTGGAAGCTGAAAAGTAGTTTTAATAAAGTTTACCTAGTTGTTACATTAACGCAAGTCCTTTGCACCCTACAGTAATGACTTGGTTCCTCTCTCACAGGCATCACCAATAACACAGACATTACGATTCCATTTGCACTTCATTTCCTGTTCCTCATCTTTGATTTTCCCTCAGCATCTAGCTGCTAAGGTAGCACACATGAACATTTGCTAAAGTCTTGTTTACTGAATACAGAATTTGGTCCTGGAGAAGTGCTGAAGTTTAAAGTGCTTTAGACTTGAAAAGTAAGATAATGAGAGAAAGGAACCTTGGCAAAAAGTTAAATTTTCACTCTGGCTAAGTAATCATTAGATTTTAAGGACACGAAAGAAAACAATGCAAGGAAACATGAAAAAAAAAAGGTGCAAGCTTATCTTTACCTTTATTGTGTTTTCTTAGGCTAAAATAATCACCAGAATTGAGTTTCATATTCTAGAATTCTTTGCATTATCTCAATAGTTTATCACAGTTTTCCTGAGGTGGTGTGCCCAATGGCATATTTTGGAATATTCCATATACTTCTGGGGAAATTAAAAGGTTTGTGTGTCCTTTGATAAGTAAACAGGCACAATGGTATCAGTGTGTTGTCATACTCCATGCCAAATCAAAGGTCACAGGCTAATGGTAATATTTCTAGAACCATGAGAGTTAAATATGCCCAGACAGAATATCTAGTTTCCTGAAAATCTTGCCAGCATCTCATCTGAACTTTACACAGCAGGTCAAATTATCAAGAATGAGAAGCTGTGATGGCATTAATGTTGTGTTCATTATCATTTGCAATGGCGTCAGGGATAGGGGGAGTTCATCGGCTGTGTCCGGGTCTAAACAAGTATTTGCAGCCACAACCTAGAGATCAGACTTTATGCGCGAGCAGCCTGGAAAGAACATCATTGCCCATCTCAGCCATAATTGCAGGTATGATTGGTAGCACTGTCATCTTGACATCTCCAGGAAAGAAAAAATATATTTGCTCATCAATGAAGAGAGGAGGCAAAACCCTTATAGGAGGTGTTTACTTGGAAAAGATTTTCTAATACAGACTCACAATGATCAGCCTATAGATTTTTGACCAGTCTGCCCTATTCCTCAGGGTGAATCCTCAAAGGTGATAAAATTGAATTGCAATCAGTATTCTTTGATACTTGCCTGCCACCGACTGTTATTCACCTTGAACTAGAGAGCAACTATTTATAAGATTGTTTAGAGACACAAATCCAGTAAATTACTCTGTTTGGTCTTGAAAGAATGTTTGACTTAAAGCATAGAAATAGCTGTAAATCTTATAGGAATAATTTATAAGGCAACAGAGCGAGTGGTGATCCTCTGGTTACAATGGATAAAAAAAGACAGTTTGAAAGAAAAAGTATCCCTCCTCCTCCCCCCTGCCCCCCTGCCTGAGGTCAGTGAACTTTTCCAGCGCCCGGCATACAGGAAATTTAGTAATGGCACCTGGACGTCCTGAGAGAGAAGGGAAACAGCTGCCCTTTGCACGTATGCCCTTTCCTGGAGCAATTCCTTTCTCATAGCTGGCCATCTTTCCTCTGACAACATGGCTTGGCCAGTGGAAAAGGAGAATGAGTCAGCTGTTACTGGGTACCCAGAGGGATCTGTCAGTCAACAGTCAGTCAACAGCCCAACACCCTTTCACAAAGGCGCCTAGTCAGACCGGCTGGTTGGGGGTGTGTGTGTGTGTGTGTGTGTGTGTGTTTGAGAGAGAGAGAGAGAGAGAGAGAGAGAGAGAGAGAGAGAAGATGAGATGCACTATGCATTCTAGCTGAATATGGTAGTTCCTAATCATGTACAAAAACATTTGGGTCAGTCTTGATATATGCAAAATTTCATTGATTAATGTGATATTATATTAGAGTAACACATCTTAATTTTATCAGTAAAAGAGTCTATTATTAGTTCAGAGAATCTATGGATGGGAAAAAATACAGTAAAATAGAATAAAAAATAAAGGAAATCAGGAGAAATGAGTTATAGTTTTGGCTTCTCAATTTACTAGTTTAATACCTTCTCCTACCTTCTACAGATTAAGCCCTAATTAATTTTGCAGTAAAATACTGATGGGGTAGAGATATTTCAGTAGGACCCCTTCACTCAAGTTAGAGACTTAAAACTCTGTTATATTTGCTATTTTTGAACCTAGGGGAATAAAAGAGAGCATCCCAAATTCATTGCTGCTTTTTTTCATTTTGTATCTCAATAATTTAAAAATAGTTACATAAAGGAATGGACTATTTCAATAAGTATCTTCTTGGACCACAGGAGACTAGTTTCCTCATAAGTGATTTAATTTTTGATTTCTGAAACTCATAGGAGAACCAAGACTATCTACAATATTGCCAAAATAAATTTGCTGTGAAACTATCTATAACCGAAGAATGTTCCATTTGAATTTGATTAACCCTAGTAAGGTAATATTTACCTCATTGGGTTGTTGACAAGATTAAGTAGAATAGAGCTGTTTAAAGCATAAAATTTTTGTTAAGTAAAGTATATGAGCACAAGTTTTCTTTGGCGCTTGCGATCTTTGATTTCAGGATTATCATCTGCCAAACACCAGTTCTTGTTCTGAACGGCTGGAAAGAGTGTGGGAGTCGAGTGGAATCTGTATCGATCCTCTATTTCTCTGTTGACTAAATCGCTAAAGCGTGTATGGTGTTTTTGTACAATTTTCCTCTCTGTTTTAGAAGTGCAGGACAGAGGAGTAAAACCTGGTTCACTAAAGATTCCAGGTAGCCGGGTTTCTGCTGGTCCATATGTTGTTGTCATTATTATGGCCAGGCACAGTAGGTGTGAAGTGCCTAAACCATGCCTTTTTGGTGCTGGTGAGAGGGGAGTGACAGTGATGAATCATCTTTTAAGTATTTTCTATATAATATTGACTTAATTTTTCTCAGTTTGCCAACTTCAGTATCTGTGACTCCTTGGGACTCGTTTTAGTCAATTAGTCTCTGGCCTCCTGTTCTGTTGGGTTCTGGCCCCTCCCGGGCAGATTCTGACTGCCCCTTCCAGCCTGTTCTTGCCGCGTCCTCCAGTGCCTGCCCGGAGATGAGTAAGGCTGGAGCTCCAGTGTCTCTCAATTGCTGGCCTTACTGCCCATCGCCACTCTCTGCCGCCTCTGGCACTATAGTTAATCCCCTATTTTTAACAGCTTTCTCCTCATCCTGGCTTCCCTGATATTTCTCTTGGTTATTCCTCTTTCTGATTCTTCCTCTCCCTCCACCATTCCTTACATCTTGCATTCCCCAGAAATCAGTCTTTGGCCTTATTCCCACACTACACTCTTTCTCTGTGGGCTCGCATCTATTCCCATAGCTTCAGTTCCCAGGCAATGATTCCCAATCCCATGCCCTATTCTGACCGTCTCCCTGCGTGTAGGATTCTGAGACATTTGAATAAAGTCAACAAGAGGTAATCCAAGGTGGAGGGCCACTGGAAGGGAGTTCATCAGGACTTTTAGAGCCCATGCGTGGGGTGTGGTGGGGTCTGTGTAGGAGAGAGTACTTGAGAGGAGTAGCAGAGCCCATAGGGGATGGCTGGGCCTGCGGCAGCTGAGGAGAAGCCTTCAAATTGCTGGCAGTTATTACCACTACTGTTAGTGGAGTACTAGTACCAGTATTGCTACTGCTATTGAAGGGGCAATTCCTATAGAAATGTAAATACCCTTAAAAGGAGTAACATTTTAAATTATTTACAGGTAATCTCTTAAAAGGGATGAACTCATCTATTTCTGTATCTAAATACATGCCTGGACAGTGTGAGGAGCTGACACTCAGAGAGGGCAGAAGGTGACACCTGGGAAGGAGCCAGGGAGGTGAACGAGCCATCTTGCGCACATCCCTACGCAATGACGTGATCTGCCCATGTGAATGGCTGCACCCTCCTCCTGTCCCACGGCCTAGCCTCGGTTTTCAGGTGGCTCACACTGACAGCTGACATCAGGGCCACCTTTCCGTGACAACACCAGGTCTCCAGTCACAGGCCATTGTTTCCTGCAGGAAGACTAGTGATTCTTTTAACAAGGCAAGGTTATTCTGGGTTCTGCTGACAACACGCAGTTCCCGTGACTGGGTTTTCCAGTCCCTTTTATGTTATTTGCAAACTTGTCAAGGAAAGATCAGAAAGGGAACTTCACACCTCCCCTACTCAGCTTCTCCAGCCCAGACCGAGGGGCTGAGTCAATCCCAAATTCTCAAGAAAGAAAATACGATTGGCCCAACTTGGGCCTGTGTCCTCCCTTTTGTTGAAGAGAGGTCATATAGTATAAACATAGCTGCTGAGGGTTTACCCTGGAGGGTGAGGCAGGCAGCTCCCAGACGAGGGTGGTCAGTGATGTCACAGCAGGTATTTCAAAGACCCCTTTTACATTTAAGCAAATTTAAAAAATAATATCATTTCTATGTCCTTAATTTAATAGCCCTGATGGGCAGTGCATTATCAATTGGATGTACCATTGTATCCAGTAGTGGTAGTGGATAATGTTGTTTAAAATGTTTCTGAGGGAGCAGATACACAAGTCTAATACTTAGATTATCTATGTGACTTTGGGCAAGTCTCCTGAATTCATACTTAGTCTGATGCTAATGGCTCTTGAACAAGGACCTGAATTTAACACCAGTTGCGCTCAGTCAGTCTGGGGCCAGGAGTGCCCATCTGTAACCACGTAAAAGGACAAGGTAAATGATTCAAATAGAGGTGGAATTCTGAAGTTTGCTTAAGGCTGATGAGCATTACCTCCAGTTAATAAAAGTTAATCCAGGGCTTTGCTGGGGGTGAGTGGGGTGGTAGGGATAGAAGGGAGAATATTTTGGGGATTTTTCATTACACTTGCTTCTATTATATTGCGATAGATTTGTAATACTGATTCCTATATGACAACTCTTGTCTGTTTGTGATGGGAAACATGATTTTACAGACCAAAGTTTTTAATACCAATTTTGTTTTGTGTATGGATGTTTTTGAAGTGTAATTTGTAATTATGACCATATAATAATATATTTCATTGAAACTAACTGAAATTGAAGAATGACCTGACAATTTGATTTCGGTATAAAAAGTGTTTACAGCTTGGCCATAAGAATGAGATGTGCTTCCCTTCCTTAAGACTTGTATGCATTGTCTCTTTGGAAATAGCCATATAATCTTCTGGGGGCAAAATGAACCTTCTCAGTCCCCATGTCATCCTGCCATAAAAAAAAAGAAACGTGGCAATGGAAATGCGTCATTTCAGCTGAAAGAAATTTTGGTTTTGGGTACTCAGGATAATGAAAAGAAAGACATTATAGGAAGGGAGGGGATGGGGAGACCCTAATTTTGTCTGAGGTTTGCTGAGCTGGTTGACACCTAGTTCTGTTATTTCTAATTTAGTGAGATGGCTTGGGGGTGACTTCTGTCTATGAGGCTTCAATTGCTGGTTTGGCTGTGATTTAAATCCAATACTCATGCAGAAGACTGGGAGCTAATCTATAATATTGGTGCCAGAACAATATTTATAGATACTTATGAATGATTAATATGTGATAAGCAGTATTCTAATATTTTGCATGTATTGATCATTTAATCCTCAAAACAACTTTATGTGGTTGGTATTGTTTTTATCCCCATCTTACCGATGAAGAAACCACAGAGAGGTTAAGGCAATTGCTTGAGGTTGCACTGGAGATAAGGGTTGGGGCCAGGATTCAAATCTCAACAGTCTGACTTCAGAGCTGATGCATTTTGCCACCGTGCTCCAGTCCCAGGAACTATTTTGGCTCTGAGAAAGTTGTTTAATCTTTGTGTCTAATTCCTTTGTCTTTAAAAGCCTGTAACAGTACTTCCTGCCTCCCCAGCTCAGAGGAGTGTTCTGAGATTGATAGCAGCGTGTGTCCATTTGAGCCTCTGTGGGTCTCTCCTTATGCACCAAGCTCCCTTTGAAGTCAATAAAAGCCGTACGTGTGTGTGAAGGGAAGCAGGGCCCTTGGCGGGTGAGGGGATGTGTAAATATTGAGGAAACATATATAAATCACTTTTATTTTCTTGGAAAATGATCTATGTAAACATCAAATAGCATGAAATGCTTTGTATTGTGTGTTTGCAGGTAATGTTCTTCCATATGTGAGATTCTCATTTTGAAGTCACAATCCATGGAAAGCACCCTTAGGGAATAATTTTATGTTTCTAGGATTTGATTCTCAGATAACCCATGAGCTTCTCAGGGGGTAGGAACCAGGTTGGATTCATCTTTATTTTAAAGGTTTTGTATCTTCCCTTCCCCACTCCCTTCTAGCATCTGCTTTGGTACTTGGTACAGAGTAGGTGCTCAGGGAAGCCTTGCTGACGGAGTGGCAGCTGGGAGAACTGAATTTTGTATAGTCATTTCTCAGTTAGCTTCATCCCTAGGGAGGGGGGCCACCTGGAAGGGCAAGAACTATTTGGGGGGAATATTTACAAGAACAATTTTAAAACACTAATTACTAGAGAAAGAGAGTATGGGGAATTGAGGCTAAATGTTAGGAAGGATTTCTTGACCAAGAGGACTGTGAAAAGCTAGAAATTGTCTTATGGGGCAAGGCTACCATCTTTCTTTGCAGATTTTGAATATTAGGTCATTTGGGTTAGACTCAGTCCTACATGGAAGTAGAAGGTTGGGGGAGGAAGAGGTGGTCCTCCTTCTGGGCTTAGATTCCACAGCTGGAGCATGAAAGCAGCGAGGGAACTGTTTACTGTGGATGGATTATAAAAGAGAGCGTATTAGCAGACACTGTCTGTGCCACAGGAAATTGTCACTGTTAAAGTTGTTATCCCAGTTAAACTTTCTCAGACAGAGTGCAATCTCCTAAGGGTTCCCACAGCAGGTCTGCTTTTCAGATGTTAACCTATCCAATTCACTTTAACATTTATCAAGTCAAGGGACATAAAAATCTACTTAGAAGCCAGTAACGACCTTCTCCCAGGAACTGAGACTTAATACCCAGGAGAATTTCATCCTTGGCATTCATCACTCCTGGAGCTCATTAATTTGGGTCCTTGTTTTGCTCATTATCCTAAGGAGGATAAAATAGTCATGGCAATTTCAATTCCTAGTGACAGAGAAGATCAGTGACTTTCATTTTCATTTTCCAATCAATTAATCAGTAAATCAGTCAATATTTTTTGTACCTGTTTTGTGAAAGTCATGATGCTGCAATTAAATTCAGTATTGAAAAAACAATTTAAGAGTAGGATGTACTTTAGGAATACAACAATAGGTCAACATTAGAAAATTTATTAACAAAATAAAGGGGAAAAGCCATATAAATCTCATAAGGCACAAAAACTTTTGATAATAATCAATATTTAATCTTAAATCTTTTAGTTATAAGGGATTACAATGACACTACTTTAAAATAATAAAAAGTATGAATTTGAAGACAAAAGCTAGGGGAATTTTCATAAAAAGAAGAATCAAGACAAGGACGTCAACTTTTACCATTAATGCTCAATATTGTTTGGCAGTCTTAGCCAGTGCAATCAGACAAGGAAAGGAAATAAGAGGTATAAATATTTGAGACAAAGTAAAAACATTTTTATTTGCAGATAATAATCAAATAAAAAACTATTAGAATCAATAAGAAAGCCAGAAAAGTGGGCAGTTATAAGTATACAAACAAGACAAAACAATACCCTTTTAAGTTGACCCTTTTGTATGTTTTTTTTTTTTTTGAGGAATATTAGCGCTGAGCTGACATCTGCTGCCAATCTGAGGAAGACTGGCCCTGAGCTAACATCTGTGCCCATCTTCCTCTGCTTTAGATGTGGGATGACTACCACAGCATGGCTTGCCAAGCAGTACTAGGTCTGCACCCAGGATCTGAACTGGTGATCCCTGGGCTGCTGAAGTGGAATGTGCAAACTTAACCACTGTGCCACTGGGCAAGCCTTTTTGTATTTTTTTTTTTAAGATTTTATTTTTTCCTTTTTCTCCCCAAAGCCCCCTGGTACATAGTTGTATATTCTTCGTTGTGGGTCCTTCTAGTTCTGGCATGTGGGATGCCGCCTCAGCGTGCCTTGATGATCGGTGCCATGTCGGCGCCCAGGATTTGAACTGATGAAACACTGGGCTGCCTGCAGTGGAGCATGCGAACTTAGCCACTCAGCCACAGAGCCAGCCCCGCCTTTTTGTATTTTTAACTAAAAATTTTTAATTGAATAGAATGAGAAATCTCATTGATGATAGTAACAAAATAGAAAATTTGTAGAAATAAACAGAAAAGTGTAAGACCTAAATTAAAAAAATATATATATACAAAACTTAACTGCAAGACATAAAAGAGGACTTGAATAAATAGGGATATAATTATAGGCATATAGATACAGTTATAAAATACCATGTTCTTGGAAGGATTCATTATTGTGAGGAAATAAAAAATTTATGCAAATGCAATAAAAATCCAAACAGTGTTTTTTTGAAACCTGACAAAAATGATTATGTAATTCATTTGGAATAATAGTACACAAAAATAGCCTGGAAAAAATTTAAAAGAGTAATGAGAGAGTTGCTCTAAAGAAGATAAAAATGTATTTTAAAGATGTACTAATTAGAACAGTGTGATACTGGCCATAACAATAAAGATAAATCAACGGACCAGAATAGAAATCTGCAGAACAGATCCAAGTATTCATCAGAATTGAGTGTATCCTAAGGGTACAGGAGAAGGACGGCTTATTTAAATGAAAGGTATTATGACAGCAGGCTAACATTTGGGGGAAAAGTGGAGGTCTTTACGTCATACTCTACATGCCAAGAAATTTCAGATAAATTAAAGATCTTTTGGTCTTCTTTTGTATTTTATTTTACCGTGGAAAGATGAAAGTGCTGGAGGAAAATATGAATATTTTTATAATCTTCTAATAGGAGGAGACCTTCCTAATATGATACCAAAGGCTGAAACCACAAAGTTTTGATAGATCTAACTCTATAAAAATTTAAAACTTTACTATAAAGAAAACCTCAGCTAAGTAAGGTTACTACACTCCAGGTGTGTGCTTATACCATCCAACTAGTACCAGACCCCATGGTTAAATTATCAGCAATTTTGCAAGCTGATGCTGACTGTTAAACAGCTATCATAAAAATTAAATTATATACACTTTCAATTAAATAAATTGTATTACGAACAAAGGTAATAAATATACAAAACAACTTATCTCTTAGAGTTTATGTCTATTATATCTGCATGATGAGAATAAAATATAATCAGATTACCAGAAGGAAGACAAGCAGAACCAAGGACTAGGATGTCCCCAGCACCTTTCATCTCGTTCCCTGTCCTGTTCTACTTCTTTCTGTATGTCAATATCATCTTCTCTTACTGAAGACTAGTTTCTTTACATAGTTGGGACATGTCAGCCAGCAGCTATTAGACTTCCATCCTTAATTTCGCTGCCAGAGGGGCACTAAAAGTTGCTCTCTTATCTCAAGATAAAAATAGCCCAGAAGGGACTCTGATTGACCTGTTTGGGTTAAGTGCCATCTCTTGGACCAGTCATAATGATAGCTGGTCAGGCTTTGCTTGGTAATTGGCCCAGATTGGGTGAGGTGGCTGGTCCTAGACCAATGTTAAGTGGGAGGTAAGATCTACTGGAATATGTCACTGCTTTTTGACACATGCATTAGAAGGAACATTTCCTAGAGAAGCATTTTGTTCTGGGAAGACAAAATAATGGATGTCCATGACTCCGAGCTTTTACTTAAGTTTTATGCAATTTTGGAGAGATTGTTCCTTGAATTACAGAAACTTATGAACCACATGAAATTGGGTCATGCTTAAACCCAAAGGCTTATTATAAAAATAACTTTTTATAAAAGTGATCATGGAGATTTTGGGGTACAGCGATGCTTTTGTCTTCTACTCTAAACCAATGCTCCTCTATCAAGCCTCACTGTCATGGTCAGTTGGATTCATAACCTCTGAAATCCTTTTCTCTTTTTGCTGAGGAAGACTGTCCCCGAGCCAACATCCATGCCTGTCTTCCTCCACCCATATGCAGGATTCCTGCCATAGTGTGGCCCAACAAGCACCATGTAGGTCTGCACCCGGGATCTGAACCGACAAACCCCGGGCTGCCGAAGTGGAACGTGAGAACTTAACCACTGTGCCACTGGGCCGGGCCCCTTTTCTTTTCTTTCTCTTTTTTTTTAAAACATACTAACCTAAATAATAATTTGGAAACCAGGGAGAAAATAAAAACTATCACCATCCTCCTCTTTAGTCTCCCAAAAATCTATCATAGACTTGAATTTAGTAAACATTTATTGGGCGCTTACCATGTGCCTTAGGGTGATACCAAAAAAAAGAAACTAACCTCTTCCCTGAGAGCCTGCACCTACTGGGAGACGATGTGTGTTATCCTAGGTCTGTTTTGGGCTGAGATAAGGTGTTCGTCATGGTGAGAAGAGAGAGAGGCAGCCTCCTTGCTTTAGGATCCCCACGAATCTGAGGCTCTGGAGGAGTTTTTGAAACTGTTTCCCTGTCCCCAAGTACAGAGGCATGAATCCAGCCACAAAATTAAGCCCTGGCTCACAGATCATGGACCTAAATGAAGCCTTACAGCACCTAAAGAAAACTAAGCAGTGGGTCTAAGAGGAAATTAACGTATCTGTGCTGTCGATCTGCATTGGTGCTGTGGTGATTTCTTAACCTACTATGTTCAACAAAAGGACAATTTTTGCTTTCTCCTGTTTTTATTTACACTCTATTTACAAATTTAAAAATCTCTATACAAGACAACATTCTGAGGTTGTCCCTTAACGCTGACAAAATGACCATTCACTTCAGGATATGGCCAGATGTTTGCAGGACTCTCTTAAAGTCAGTAGTTGGAGATTATGGAGATCCGGGAGCATCTTGAATGATGATGTTTATTATGTTTTATCAGGATGTCTAGTCAAAAAGTAGCTGCTTATAATAATATTTTATCCAGCTATGGAAAGAGTTAAAGGAACGTGGGTAGGGGCGGGTAGGGAGGTGGAAAATTCTAATTTTATGGACGTGGTGGGAGTCTCATGGGCCTGGCAATTTTGGCATGCCCATTCAAGGCTGACACATTCAAGTTAATTTTCATGAGCCACTGTAGCAAGGCAGGATTTGGGCCTCTTCCTCTGACTTTGAAAACAGAGACTGCTCCAGGCCAGAGATGTCAGTGTGTACAGTTAACTGTTATGGATCTTACAATAAAAATTTGTTGAAGGTCATTAAACACTCATCTCTCTATGTTTATTACTTTAGTCTTTTATTTGTTGGTAGACATGGATCGTTTGATGTCAATTACCACCACACTTGGCATTTTATGCAGTAAAGGTCCTTATGGTTCTTGATGGGTAAATAAACAAGCTAGTGAAAAGCTACAGTGACAGTGGTTCTTGCATTTCTGCTCACTTAACAGCCTGAAGTGAGAGTGGGAGAAGGTCTCTCTGCAGTGTCTTCTGTGAGTGATGCTTTGGGCCTGAATCCATAGCTCTGCCCTGCTCGCCTCTGCAGCCCACATGCTTTCCTCCCCAGATGCTGCAATGACCTTGGCAACTGTAGGGGCTGAGCATTTCCTTTTTTCTTTTTTAACTCATCACAAAGCACTTGTTTATATGGAATGCTGCTTTTGTTAGCACTGTATAAGGAGACAAATCTATCCTCTTACTCAGAGTAACTACTCTTTATTACTTGTTTTAGGGTGAGGTCGGGCATTTCTTGTCTTTCTTCTTTTTTTAAATGGAGTGTTTAATTCAGAGAGACCCTCTTGTGTTGAGCCCATTTGGGAATATTTTTGCTCAGCTTCTCCCTAACTACATGCATGATTAGTTGTTTTCTCATCTTCTCATAATAGTCAGTAAGCCTAAAATAATCTATTAGTTACTCTCTTGGAGTGTGTTTCTTGTGCCCATCCTTGTGCTAAATGTTCTGCCTACATGATCTGACACCCTCATGGCAACCCTATAGGGCAGGTACCAATGTAATCCCAGTTTAAAGATGAGGAAACCAAGACAATCATCTGCTCAAGATCGCACAACTGAAAAGAAGCAGAACCAGAATTCCAAATCAAGTCTATCAGACTGGTCGATATGACCACTTGCCACATAGGACTTCGCTGAACAGCTCAAGTGTTTTTATTTGCATGCCTGACGCATCAATTGTTCTGAAAAATAACATTAATATGTATACCATACTCACATAGTTTTCAAATTATGATAAAATATGCTTAGCTCTAAGAAGATACTTGCCATAATTTATTCTTGATTTAATGTTTTATAAGATTCTGCAGAATCTTACTCCCCTGTAGGGTCATTATTATGAAACACCAATTATCCTTGTCTCGTGGATATAAAAGGATGCAGGGTAACAGAAATTTTTGTTTTAAAAAAATCCAGGTAAATCCTAGTAAACATTGTATATGATAGAGAAATTTTGTTTTAGTTTTTGGTTTTTTTTAAAGATTGGCCCCTGAGCTAACAACTGTTGCCAATCCTTTTTCTTTTGCTTTTTCTCCCCAAATCGCCCCAGTACATAGTTGTTTATTTAGTTGTGGGTCCTTCTAGTTGTGGCATGTGGGATGCCGCCTCAGTGTGGCCTGACGAGCGGTGCCCTGTCCGTGCCCAGGGTCTGAACTGGTGAAACCCTGGGATGCCGGAGCTGAGCGCACAAACTTAACCACTCGGCCACGGGGCCGGCCCCAAAATTTTGTTTTTTTAATTCACTGCTGTGAAGCTGAAGAGGGAAAAGATGGGTTGTCCCTGAATTCCAGTTGAATAACTTTAAAAGAAAATGTGATAAGTTTAATGTTGAGAAATAGGTAGCCTGCTCACATTAAAACAATCATTCATTTCCTTTCTTCTTATTTTTTTGTACTCCATTTCACAGTGACATTTGTTCATTGTATACTTGGTCATGTAATGCTCATAACATGGTGTAGAGAATCATCAGTATTTGTTTTAAAAAGAAAAATGGTCCAGGAACCAATTTTATAGATTTATTCATTAGATTTATTAAACATCCACTAGCTAAAAACTAATAATAATCTATGCTCTCAAATATATAGATCATTTTGAAATTATACCTAATAGGCAAAACATAAACTTTCTCTTAAAAGGAAAATTGCTTCTGACTAAAGAAACCCTTTATCCTGGCCTGTGAGAAAGCCCGGGAATGGTAGGTCTCTACCCAGGAACACTCAAACACATGTTTTGTGACTTTCTCTTGAAAACTAATTGCAGCTTCATGAAAGCAACACAGATGAGGCAAACCATGCAGGTGCCTTTCTGTTCAGACCTGAGCCATCTCCCCTTGAAGTCAGCTGTAGCTCTCTCTTCCGTCACCATGTTCTTATTACCCTTCTCTTTAGCGCTCGCACCACTGAGAGTAGATTGAATTTGGAGTTTATAAGGTGCTGACTAACACTATCGCCTTTTATTTACAGGCACATTTGGCATATTTATTAGAACTGGCCATTTCATGAAAAATATTTTTCCTCTAACATTAAGTCTAAAATGTTATTTGTCAACAGGTGATGAATTAATCGTCGTATTTAAATTCCTTTTGTGCATTTAAGCATATTAACGTGTCTAATGCATTTCTATTTGGAATGTGTAAATCTTTAAGTGCAGTATTCCATCACCCAACATAATTCTCTTAACCTCTTTATGTACATAAAAAGGTCATGTTCATATGAAACAGTTCTTTCCTTTCCCAAAATAGGAAACGAGGGCCTGATATAGCATGTGCTATACATTTCTCTCCAAAATAGTTCATGATTGACTAAAACCAAAGCTTTTAAAAAATGCTATATACCTGATGTTGTAAAAGAGAAATGGTCATCTTTAATCATTCCAATACTCAGCCAAGGAAATTCTTTAAAATGTCAATGGCCATATAACAAAGTTTGCATCTGTGTCCTAATCTGAAATCTGTCACTAATTTTTATCATTCCATGAACAGGTCATCTTTTGTACCAAACTTTCCTGAGTTATAAAATAATCATAATACTGTAATGCTATAAATGTGTAATGATAACAAGGATACTATTTAATATCTTAACCAGTAAACGGATAACATCAAATTCCAACTGAAATGCATGTTTTATAGCACAAAGCATTTCTAGTAGTGATGTATGTTTTATAGTACAAAACATCCCCAGTTTCTACTTAAATTAACATTCCTAGAAATACTACTTCTGCTTATTCTTTTAGAAACCTGGACCTTGGTTCAGAAGAGTCAGGTTCCAGTTCTGACTCACCACCTAAGAGTTATGTGAACGTGGCAATCATTATGTTTAAAGTTGAATTTCTTCCTCTAGAAGAGATTGTAGAATACGGACCAAACTCTATTCCTCATCAGTTGCAAAAGTATTTTAAATATTGTAAAGGGATATTTAAATGGAAAGTGTTGATTCAGTTTATCTAAATACGTCACCCTCTAGGAACACTTTAGATGAACTGTCTTCAATCCTTAAATATCAGGGGTCAGATTCTTTGCCTTTTGTGCTTTGTGTCACGAAGATTTCATTGAGACAAATGTTAGAAACATTTTAGGAAAAGAAAAATCAGGTTCAAGCTGAAAGCTCCTTTGTTTAACTCAACAAAAGTCAAGCGCAACAAGAGAATTTGGAAAGATCCCTGGAGTTGTAACAGATTTTGATCTGCACTGTACCAAAAAGAACTGACTTTGGTCCTTAATTGTTGATAAAAATAAGAGGATCTATTATAACCAATGCCTCAAAGGTCTAGAATGTTCAGTTTTGATTAGTGAGACTCAACCAGCAAGGGGTAAGGAAATGAGGAATCTCCAGGCGGGGTGGTGGGGAAGAGTGTGGGTTTTAGAGTCAGTGGGAGCTGGGTTTGAATTCCTGCTTTTCCACGTGTTAATTGCACGAATGTGGGTAACTTATTTAAAGGCTCTAAGTATCAGGTTCGTCTCTTGTAAAATGGCCCCCAATATAGAGGTGTCAGGAGGATTATTTGAGATAATGTTAGCTAAGTGCTGAGCAGAGTCCTGACATGCGGTAAGTGCTCACCCTGCGCTCAGTAGCTATTTTTAGTCTTCATTCTTAAGGGTCACAGATGTGAGGAGCTTGGCACTTTACAAAGTGAGGTCGAGATGTGGCACAATGGAAGCTCCCACCAGCCAGCAGTCCCAAGCCCGCTGCAGTTCTCCATGGGGTCAGGTCCAGGGGACAGAGGCAGCTGTTAGTTAAGTTTAGTCCACGTGACAGGCATTTATGAAAGGCGCAAGGCTCCCTGTTTTTAGTGAATTCCACTTATCACAATTATTTTCTGAACACTGAGCTGCCCCCGTTAAAGAAGCATTAAAGAGATCTTTAGCAGTATAGACGTTCCTGCTTTTCAAGGAGATGTTCTGTTGGAAAGTGAATTTTAGGGTATACACACAGGGTACATATATTACATATGTTGGTTTTATTCATCAAAGAAGCCCTTTGTGCTAAGCATTGTTAACTTCCTTTTACAGATGGGGAAACTGGGGTTCAGAGAGCTGAGGTAACTTACCCAAGTTCAAATATGTAAAAAGTGGAGGAGCAGAATTTGAATCCAACTGTATCTGAATAAAAAATTGTCATTCATTCTACCGTAAAGTGCCCACAGCTAAAGAATTTACTGAAACTCAGCTGATGGGCACATGTGGGAAAATGTCACCCTCCTTTGCTTCCATGGTCTTGAGTGGAATATATAGGCTGACAATATGGCAAAGAGCCTCAGTAAAGAGAGCCACACTGTATGTCAAAGTTACATTCCAGGAAAACCCAACTTACATCCAAAAGACATAAAAAGGGCAATTCTTTCCTTAAGAATGAATGAAGTGGAAGATTTAGATTCATTTCCATAACACTACCACCTGCTATTTATAATCTATTAGCACTGCCCTATAAGGTATTAAATAACACTTAAAAGACATTATATAAATAGCAAAGAAATATTTATTATTCTTACCTTAAAAATGTTGGCTCTGGGCTTGATTGATGAATTTTGCACCGAAGGTAATGACCATGTAAACCTATCTTATAGATGGAGTGAATTAGGCAGAAAGAGAGGGTATAAAAAGTTTTCCACCTTACACCCATCTCCATCGACTCCATATCTACATCTAGGAGGTGACACCCAGGGCTGCCTTTCTCCTCTTTATCTTTCTTCAAGATAGTAAGGAAGGAATAAAGTGTCCTTCTATGTACTTTAGTGCGGAGAATCACACAATAACACATTGTTCCCACCTACAACTAAAGTTGCTGCATGACATACTGCTGTTACGTAGCTTCAAAATTTCATGACTTAAAGCAAAATGTATCCTGTATAAATGAGCTATTCTAAGTGTGAAATATATAATGTGGACTCTATTTCTTTTTCTTCTTTTTTTCTTTTGAGGAAGATTAGCCCTGAGCTAACATCTGCTGCCAATCCTCCTCTTTTGCTGAGGAAGCCTGGCCCTGAGCTAACATCCGTGCCCAACTTCCTCTACTTTATACGTGGGACACCTACCACAGCATGGCTTGCCAAGCGGTGCCATGTCCGTACCCGGGATCCGAATTGGGGAACCCCCGGCTGCCGAAATGGGAAGTGAGAACTTAACTGCTGCGCCACTGGGCTGGCCCCAACTCTATTTCTTTTGACATTTGTGGATGGTACTACCTTTCTCTTGCCTCTTTCTACTGCTCTCCTAAGTCCCTTCTCGGCTCTGCTGCAGCAGAAGCAGCAGCAACAACAACAACAACTAATAAAAATAATTACCTCAGCTAACATTTGTTGGACACATTATAATGTTCTAAGAATTAAGTATTTTATATATATTATCTCCTTTGCTCTCCATAAACTCTAGTCATAAAAATTATTGTCATTCCTACTTTACGGATGAAGAGACTGAGGCTTGAGAATTATGCAGTTGCTAAATATCTAGTAAATTCTGGTTCTCATTAAGAATTAAGTAAGCATGCACCACCCTGTGTCTCCTACTAAGCACGGTTATAAAACCTCAATAGAATGTGTGGAGCATTTGAGAACTCTGAAAAATGAGTAGTAGTGTGTAGATTGAGACAGAAGACTAGAATTTGAAGTTTCCCTAAACAGGCAATTTTTTTCCTCCAGCTTGAACTCAGTGCAGCCCAAAACTCAGAAGAGGGTGCCCCTAGTGCAGAGAGAGCTTCAGGAGAAATCCTTTATGTCTGGATTGATCAGCAAGAAAGGGAATTCCTAACATTCATAGAGTTTGGGGAAAATCTTTCATTTTTCTTTTAAATTTTCCTCTTGTACCCTAGTTTTTAAGTACTCCTGTAGTAGTAGTGTGGGGATGAGAGCCAAAACTTTGAGAGAGGAGAACCTTCTTCTCCGGTCAACAGAGCTGCCATCCTGGAGAGTTTGCCTAACAGGGCAAACCCCTAATGCTGTGCCATAGATTGGAGTAACTAAAGCCCCAGTTTTCTGATCTGAGGACTGAAGTACTGGAAATTACTTTCCCAGGAGTTCTCAGTACCAGAAACTCCTTGAAAGATCATGGAGAAGAAGAAGATGGCTCCCGTAAAATTGCTTATGAACTCCATGGCCCACCCTGAGCTGTCATGCATAGATCTGGTCTCCATCTGTATACAGAATACTTTGAGAAATAAAGTAACAGATAGACTGTTGCCTAGGTCCCAGATTGGCCATTGGTGGGTGCACATGCAGGATGGATCTGGATAGCATTGTTAAGGCTTTGCAAACTGAACTGACGTCAAAACCTCAACCCACAGGAAATGGGTTGTAACTTGCAGCCTGAACTTAACTGGGTTGATTGCTAGCTAAACCAAAAATATCAACAAGACCCAGAATTTCATAGCATAATACTAAAAATATCCAGGTACATTCAAAATTACTTGGCATTAGAAGAACTGGGAAAAATTTCAGCTCACTTCAGCAAACAACAGATGCAGACTCTAAGATGACGCTGATGTTAGTAATCTGTCAAAGACATCAAAGCAGCTGTTGTAAAAACCCTCCAACAAGTGATTGCAAACACTTTTGAAATGAATAGAAAGTCAAAGCAAAGAAATAGAAGTCATAAAGAAGTAGCAAAAGGAAATTTTAGAACTGAAAAACATAGTAACTGAAATTTAAAAACTCACTGGATAGGCTGAATAGCAGAATGGAGACTACAGAGTAAAAAGTCAGTGAACTTAAAGATAGATCAATATAAATCATCCAAGCTAAACAACAGAAAGAAAAAGAAATGAAAAAAAATAGAGTTTTCCAATTTCAGCTGCAACATATAAAGAGCTTGGAAGTCGCCACTCCCATTCTTACAAGAAAAAGCTGGAGCAATTGAAACTTAATGCCTTGTCTGGGACACATTAGAGAACTGAGGTCACAGGGATAAACACTACCCTGAAATCTGGAGAGACAAGTGTATCCAGAGAGACACAGTTGAGAACTGCTTGCCTGAATCAGAAATCACTGGAGCCATAAACTGGCAGTATCACTTAAGTGGTAATTTTGACAAGCTGCTGGAGGTTAAATGTGAATGAGTGCGACAGTGAGAAATTCCTGGGGGCTGCAGTCTTTCATGGGCTTTGCCTCCAGGAGCCCCACCAAGTTCTCAGAACAAAGATCTGAGAAAGATCACCTTGTGGCGTTGGCAGGGGAGAGGAAGAATAATCATTATGAAATACGCCCAGAGCCTTCTCCATAAAACATGCCCACTCTACAGGAAAAAAAGATTTAGCCAGAACCTTATTCCAGCTGGAGGAAAGGAATTCCTCCCACTCCAGCCCCCTCCAGCCTTCCTGTCTCACCTAAGGGAGAAGAATCACGAAGAGTCAGGGCTTCAAGGAATACTGCCGCCAGGGAAGGGCATGGGGGCAGGCGGGAAAAAAGGCGATGACACGGGAGAAACACTTGTGAAGATCACAGCCGTGAGACACAGGTCCACTAAATGATGAAGATTTAGTCAGAAGATTAGAGAACGCCTTTCCTCCACTACAGCTGACCACCACACCACAGGACTCCAGTAATAAGTACACTACAGCCGGAAGAACTGTAAGACACAGACTCTCACTTAGCAGAGGAACTAAGGGAAGTCCAAAGACAAAACAATGATGCTAAAGGAATTTGAAGGCTCTAGTACCTAAAACTACAGCAAATGTTCAACACAGCTCAGTTCCTACCCGGATTAATGTAAATTCTCACACCAAAGACCTGTTTACCTCAATTCCCACTGCTCTATACAACGTCTGCTTTTAACAAAAAATCACAAGACATGCCAAAAGGTAGCAAAAAACAATCTGAAAAGACAAAGCGATCATCAGAACAAGACTCAGATATAATATAGATTTTGGGAGTATCAGACCGGAAATTTAAAATAAGTGTATTTAACATATTAAAGGCTTTAATGAAAAATAGACAATATGCAAGAACAGATGGGTCACATAAGCAGAGAGATGGAAACTCTGAGAAAGAATCAAAAAGAAATACAAGAAATTGAAAGCACTAACAGAACAAGATGTAGTCTATACAGAAGTCTAAACATAATCCTGAAGACTTGAAATTTATATAATGTTATAAACCGATGTTACCTCAATAAAACAAACAAAAAAAACTGAAAAAAAAATTACTAACAGAAATGAAGAAACTTTAGATGGGCTCATCAGTAGCCTGGACACAGGTAAGGAAAGAATCAGTGAATTTGAAGATAGACCAGTAGAAACTTTCCAGACTGAAATGCAAGGAGGAAAAAGAATGAAACAAACAAATTAGAACAGAACAGAACATCTAAGAACTGTGGGATGATATCAAAAGGTATAACATACACATAATTAATATATCAGAATGACAGCAAAAGAATGGAGCAAAAGAAATATTTGAAGAAATAATGGCCAAGAAATTTCAAAAACTAATGACAGATACCAAACCACAAATCCAGGAAGCATAGAGTAAACACCAGGCAGGATAAATACCAAAAAGAGCATAACAAGGCATATCATATTCAAACTGCAGAAAGCCAAAGGCAAGAGAAAATCTTGAAAGAATTCAGAGGAAAAGAAGACCTGCCTATAGAGAAACAAGGATAAAAATTACAATATACTTTCTATTGGAAATCAGGTGAGCAAGAGGAGAGAGGAGTGAAATATTTAAAGAGTTGAAAGAAAAACACCACCAACCTAGAATTATATATCCAGTAAAATTATCCTTCACTTTCTCAGACAACCAAAAACTGACCAACAGACTTGGTCAGCAAAGAATGTTATAAGAATTTCTTCAGGTACAAGGAAGATGATATAGGTCAGAAACTCATATCCAAGTAAAGAAAGGAAGAGTGTCAGAGAAGGAATAAATGAAGATAAATAAAATCTTTCATTTTTCTTATTCTTAATTGATCTAGAAGATGACTGTTTACATAGATAATATTGATAACACATTGGGTTAGTACAGCACATGAATAAGTGAAATGAGTGACAGCAATGTCACAGGGGTGGAAAGGAGGAATTGGGAATTACAAGGTGTCTGCACTATGCAAGAAGTGCTATACTGTATTTGAAGGTGGACTTAGATTAGTTAAAAATGCACATTGTAAACTCTAGGTAAATATTTTAAAACCATAATTATGCTGAGATATGCTGAGAGGAGATAAAATGGAATCATATAAAATGCTCAGTTAAAACCAGAGAAGGCAGGAAGATAGGGGGAGAAAAGAAACAAAGGACAAATGCAATGAATAGAAAACAGGTGCAAAGACAGCAGATATTAATAAACTATATAAACAATAACTTTGAAAATGAACAGAGAGTCAGGCACCTGTGGGATAATAACCAAAGATTTACACACTTGTGTTATCAGAGTTGCAGACAGAGGTCTTTTACAATCTGGTTTCTGCCTTCTTCTCCAGCAGCCTCTCTCCGGTTTGTCCCATGTATGTTCCAGCCATACATAACAACTTCAACCCTTTCTGCACCCCTTTTCACTCTCCTTTGCTTGGTTAACTCCAGCTCATGTTTTGAGATCCGACTCTCTGGAGCCTTCCCTGATGACCTAGTATATGCACCCCTTCTCTGAGGTTCCAGAGTAGCCTGTGTTTGCCTCTGTCCTGGCCCTTACAGCCATGTATTATAACCACTTGCTCTCTCATCTGTTCTCATTAGACCCTGAGGCCCTTGAGCAGAGACTATGATTTCATTTCATATCCCCAGCCCTTAGCACATAGTAGGAACTCAATAAATATTTATTTATTTAATGAAATCGACCTAAAGCCACCCAAAATCCTATATGGAAATAGACTGAGTATAAATGAACAAAGAAATACAAATAAAAGACTGCACTATCAATGCTGTGTATGAACTGGTAATGATTTATTAGGAATAAATGCGAATATCAGTATGACCAAAATAAATATTTCCTCCTGTGTAGAAAAGTGTGGAAACCTGCTGGCTTCACCATCTCTGGGGCTTGGGAAAACAAGGACCTGGGAGATGTGGCAGCTGGAACGAGGGCACAGGAGTGTCAGGGTCTCTGACACCGTCAATGAAGAGCAGAAGTGAGGAGTCACAGGAGGAAGGGTGTGCCTGCCCACTGAGGTTTCAAATAGAAGTTTACCTTCTCCAAGTGTGGGAGTCAGGATGGGTGCTCTCAGCCCAGCACAGAGACCCCATACCTGTGGAAAGGGATAAACCTTGACTTCCTCAGAGGAATTCATATTAGGAGGAAGCCCTGAAGATAGAAAACGAACTCTGTTTCTTTAATCACGATTTTTTTTTCACCTGAAAATGCCTGAGTCCAGTTTGGGTATGTTGAAGGGAGGAGGTAAAAAGAGGATTGGGGGTCATGCATGAAGACGGGCAGCCACACATCTATTGCTCACCTATTTTCTCTACAAGTGTGCCTTTTTTTAAATTGACAGACTGTTAAATCAAAACCAATTCTCTTTCTGATTTAGAACTCATGTTTTTAAAATTAATTTTTGATTTACATGCAGGAATATTCATTATTTGGTCTACCGTTCTGTAAGTTTTCACAAATGAGTAGGGTCATATAAACATTGCCACAATCAAGTTACCAAATGGTTTCACTACCCTTCCCTTCTAATTATCTCGTGCTCCTCCTTAGTAGTCAAACTCTTCCCCACCTTCACCTTCTTGCAGTCTCTGATCTGTGCTTGTCCTTGTAGTTTTACTTTTCCAGAATATCATGTAAATGGAATTATTCAGTGTGCAGTCTATTGAGACTGGCTTCTTTCACGCTGCACAGTGCGCTTGAGATCACCTATATTGCTGCATGTAACAATGGTGTTACGAGCTGAATTGTGTCCCCCCCCTTCAAATTCATATATTGAAACCCAACCCCCAGCACCTGAGAATGTGACACAGGATGGGGTTCCTTCCTTGACTCCTACCAAAAGAAAAGCAATCTAAAACATGTGTTCAATACACTTTACTTGAGACTTTGGGGACATAGGATGGATTTACATCACAGCAAAGTGAATAAACTCAAGTTAAATTTATTTATTTCCTTCTTGTGTCCTTCCATACTTTGCACCCCACCACAGGGGATTTTTTCACCAGTGACTTCATCTCCATCTTCATCTCATGCCATCTTCCTGGCTTCTGTGTCCTTTTGTTTCCCTTTCCTCTGTTCTTACTTCCTCCCTTTGAAGAGCGGTTTTAATTCCCTCTTGTTACGTTGGCTCCTGCTGCTTCTGGGTCCTCTGCGTTTCAGCATCTCATCAAAGTTTATCAAGATATTTTCCTAAACAAAGATAACTTACTCCCAAAGAGGAATTTTGGTGCTAGCTGTTAAGGTCTTTTTTCACTCTCCTTTTCAAAGTGTTATAATTACAAAATGCTTTGAGATCCTTGCAAGTCTCCTTATCCTTGATAAGACATTTTGTTATTTTGACTGATCACATATATACCACATAAGATGCAAATTTGTTTAAACTACCAAGCAGAGTTCTGCATTATTTTAAATGCTTTATAAAGATTTCGCTGGCCAGATCATCTCTGGCAGAGTGAAGTGGGAAAACACGAAAATTTAATCCAGTATCTAGAAAATTAGAAAGAAAATGTATCTTTTATATCAGAAAATAATTGGTCTTTCTTTCTGTTCCCTATGCCTTGTGAAGAATGGCATGTAACATGCTGAGGAGTCTCCCCGTTTTATGGCGTGTGAGGAAAAGGCAGGGTGTTAGAACCTGACCTTCACATTGGCCTCGTGACGATGATCAGGCTCTTTTTGGAAGTCGAGGCCTTTCTGGGTGTTCATAGAGGTCCCTCTGGGCACCGTTAATTGGCTATTTCTTCCTGGTGCCCTGGGTATTTTGCTCCTCTCCTTTCCCCATGCCTTCTAAGTGTTCCCCATTTGAAAACAAGCCAAGATCAAAGAGAAACAGAAATATGGGTGGAGACATGAAACAGCTGTTTCTAAGTTGTGAGCTCCCAAGAAGGACAAGTTGACATAGGAAAGGAGAGGTCATGCATGTTCAAGGGGCAGAAGGAGGAAGAGTGAATAATGTCTGGAAGATGATTTGGCTCAGGCTGACCTCCTTTACTGCCTCAGGAAGGGGGTTCTTGAATTTGTGATGATGACACCCTTTGGAAATAAGGAGACAAAGAATGCTGGATCAGGAGGATTCTGTTTCCTTTGTCCAAACAACTCTAACTTTGAAGTTTCTCTCTCCTCTCTCCCCTTATTACTCTCTGGGGTTATTTATACAGTGTTTTCATTTAAATGCAGGGCCTGGCAACTCGAAAGACAACTGGGCTTTTGCTCATGGCCCTTGGAAAATCATCTGGTTGGGGAGGAGAGGGAGTGGTGGGCAGGGCAGACCTGACCCCCGTGGGGCCTGCCTTGTGGGTGGCCCAAGACACTTCTCAGTCTCCCTTAGGAAGGGCCTCACCCTGCTCCCTGGGGCAGCTCACAGACATGTCATGTCCCAGCATATAGAGAGGCTGTTTTTGCCTTAGTACATGCAATGTACTTCTCTCCACGTTGGAAACTTATCTGGGCGATCAACTGTTTGAATAAAAGCCGAATAGCTATGTTCCATGGGTCAACATGTGAAGTTTTGCACAAGAAAATGTCATTTTGTATCTACTTCATTTTAGGTCACTAGACCATATGGATTTGAAGCCATGAAGCTATATACTAAGTGGCAAGCCTTCCCTATACTATCTAAGTGTTTTTGTTGAATATCAAACCAATTACCAACCCTGGCCAACCCTGACTAGCCCCAGAGTTGTGAGAGCGCAGAATGAGAGAAGGAAAGACCCCTCTGCTGCCACACTGCCACCGCATCTTCTTGTAGGCTTGTATGTCCTGTGCTCAATTTTACCATCTTCCCTATGAACTGTTTTCATATCTTTCCAAGAGCAGTCTTTTCCTTATTGTCTTTAGCGTTCTACTACTGCTAAAGAGGGCCTTTTAGGTCACCCCTTCAATTTACAACTCAGGAAATGGATACCTCTACGTTTACGTTTCAAAAATTCAAACCTACCATTTAAGACTCCAAGTGGTTAATTTTATTTCCTGCTTCTCCCTGGCTGCCTTGATTTCCCCTTCAAATTCCACTACTGTCATATCAGAGCAAACACCCAGAGAGCTCTAACTATTTTGAATAATCCGTGGTATATGCTTTCATTTCATTCTATCAGATGAGTTTGAAGGGTTGGTTCCAGCTATCCGAGGCTGTCTGTCCATCCACAAATTCAACAGATTTTTTTCAGCTTCTTCAATTTCCTTTCCCTTTATTTTTCAACAAGGACATGGGTCATGTTGTTTTTAGCAGCCCTACCAAAGTCTGTGACACACAGGCAGGAGAAACCTTAAGGACAAAGAAAGAATATAACAAGACTGTCCAGTGTGGAGGCCATAGTAACAACTCATTTCCAACATCAGGTTAAACAAACAGAATTTGTAACGTTGTCATAATAACAATCTAGCCAACTTCAACTAACTCAGTAACTTTGTAGGTTGTTATGGACTCACAAAAGATCTGTTACTACTCAGGTCATCAAGATATTCAAGTGGCTCTTCCCAGCAATGGAGGAAAGTGCTCATCTCCTCCTTTTTCTTCTTTTATGGCTATTCATATAGCTCAGTTAAGTACTGCATCATCGGAGGAAGGCTGGAGCCCACAGACTAAAAGGAAACCTGGTGTAGTATTTGCTGAGGGATCTCAAATTTCTAGAAGTATGCCAACCACAGAAGGCAATGAGGTTAAACTATACAATTACAACAAGATTTTGAGCTCTGGGTTTCCTTGGACCAGAGGGAGCCATTCATTTAGAAACAAGATTATCAAATAGTCCCTTATTATAAAACCTAGAACTGAAAGAGGCCTGAGTGACCATTTATTCCACTAGTTTTTGTCCTTATCTGGATTATGATCTTCTTTGAGAATCTCATAAAAGCTATAAAGTGGAACCCAGAAAAATATGTATATGTGCAAACACACAACATTTGGTCCATGATTTCAGGGATTCATGGGTACCATCAAAGCCATCAGTGGATTCTCTAGGGAATCCAGGGGACCCCAGATTAAGAACCTCTGATCTGGCAACTGAAGCCCACTGCATAAGTGACCCGCCCTGGGTTGTCCAGTTTCATCATTTTTTTCTGGTCTCCTCTCCCTTTCTTTTTGTTACTTGAACATATATTTTTTCTTTGATGCTAAATTGATATGTGTGCAGAAAATTTATTCTTTTACTGCAAATCTCTTCCCAAATGAGAGGTGATAGGAAGTCTGCTCACTGTCTCTCTCTGCCTCATTTAATTGATGTGGCACTATAAACTCCATCAAAGGGCCAATATAATAGATCTGTTTTATTACAGTGGAAGTCTGCCATAGTGTTAAAAATTACCAACATGTCTGCAGATGTTACAGTCAAGAAAAACCACAAAAGGTCCTGTGGGTTGTGTGGGGCAAAGGTCAAGCCAAGCTCTACTGTAGTCCCTCATTGGGTAGCTAGAATCTAAGAATACTTATGCCAAGTTCACTCTGAAGTGGTTTGGCCCTTGATTTGGAAACTTCTGGCACACCTAACACCTTATTACTGTAACACTCTTTTATAAACATTTAATGTTGGGAAATTACACATCTCACTCAAAAAAGCTTTCTTGTCCTTCTCCTGCCCAGTAGTGAGTAGCAATATAAATAGCCCTTTAGCAATCCCCTGATGTTAATGCCAGACAACGTGGGAAACACAAGGGATATGTGAACAGTCGATGCTGCTCAAGGAACGTCTGCAGCCCAAGGAAGAAACTTTCAATATTCTGCGCTTTATTCCTTTTGCTCTTTAGAAATTCAGAATAATAGTATAGCCTTATAATCTTGATCTGTAAAAACTGTGCACTTTCTAAACAATTGTTTTGTAATTCACATCAGATTCTTTACAGCCGCCTGAGACATAGCTTTCCTTTCTTTGTCATTTCATTCCAGGTCCTCTGAAAAATCTTCCTACAAAAATAAACAGCATGTTCTCTGTGTCTTCTAAGTAAATGATGATTTTTCTGACTCAGATCCTTTTTTTGGCCCTAAATTGATGTCTGAAAAAAAAGGGAGAGGTTAGATTAAGGCCTCATGAGATGTGCATGTTTATAGCCTGAAGAAGTCATTCTAACTTAAGGATGGCATAATGGTTGTGCTTTGACAGGAAAACACCCATCTTCAAAGGTTTCTGTTTTAAAACATAATAAAAATCAAAAGCAATCACTTAAGGAGGTTGAGTAAATAATTTGCCATTTGTGAGCAATATCTTCGAAATGATAGGGCTGTGAGGACTGCCTCCCCTGGAAAAGCTTCTAACCATTTAAATCACCATCCTGGTGTTATTACCTGAATCACCTCCGGGAGTCAGATACACACCTGTGATCTACTGGTAATTCAGCGAAGGAAGCAGCCCTGCCAGGTCCTGCTTGTTGCTTTTGAGCGGTTCTGCAGTAGTAAACAGTGTGCACAATTTTGGACATGCAGAGAAGGTATGGTGATAAGCTAAGGTTACTACTCCACACTTAATGCCCAGCCGACAAAGCTAATAGCAGGAAGATGGTTTAGCACCTCAATATGGTGCACTTAAAGATGCAAGGCTGGGCTCACAGACAATAGATACCAGTACTACTTGGAAGGCGATTCAGCAATTTGGTTTAAAGATGAGAGTAAATGATGCATGTTTGGAAGAGCAAAAAATGGTAGCTGTCTTGTTTAAACTAAATGTTTAAGCCACAACATGGCCATTGGAATAATAATCTCCTGGAAAGCAATATTTAAATGTATCCATCATCATTTAGATTTTAGACACACAGTTAAATATTATTGATCATTTGCAATTGTGTGCATCCATGTGTACATATATTAAGCTGAAAAGTAACAGTAGCATGGAAAGTGTAAAAGACGAAGTGTAAAAATACTACTTGAGTTTCTAATTACCAGTTTTTAATTAAGAAAGCCACAAGCAAATTATAAACATCCAGTTTATAGCATTGCAATCTTAGAGGCTTACACTCATGAATATGGTAATTTTTTATTTTATGCCCTCTTGAGATGTCTTGTTAAAAACGTTTTATTGGTGATCCTAAAATTCAGTAAATTTGAAGCCCTTGGCACCTTGTAGATAGTTAAAGTTCTTCAAAAAAATGTCAGCAATAAATATTTGGCAAATATAAAGAATATGCACATTTTTCCCAAGTGGATGCTTGTTTTTTTTCAGTTCTTATATTCAAGTGATGACACTGCAGTTCAGAATGTGAATGCATACTGATATTTTCTTCCAGAAACTGCATGGATTGCTGGGAGAATACTGCTCCCACAGAGTTATTTTTATGCAGGCACCTGGAAGTGGTGGCAACTTGCTCCTGCTTGCAGAGTTGTTTTGGACAATCAGGTGTACATATGAGCAAGTGGTCTTTATTTAGAGCAATTAAAATTCTCACATTCTCCTCTCTTGACATGCAATTACTAGGGCTCTGCTGTTCCCACTAATTGCTCTTGCTGGGGACATTGGTGAGAAGCCAATGATTTTGATGGGTAGTGGATTATCATTTTTACTTTGCTACCTGAGAAAAAAATCATTTGCAAAATCCCATGTGTAATTAGCAAGACTCATGATTAATTGTCCTGCAAAATTAGCTTCACTGTTGCTTTTATTTTACTGCTTCAAATATTAATTAATGTTAACTCCTTGCCTTCAGTTCCAGCTTTTGAATATTCAACGTGGCTTTGAAAAATTATCAAGGTTTCTACTCACATTAGCATGCTAGAGCTTTGATTTCAGGAAGAAGTATTCTGATTTAAAAGATCACACTTGGGTCATAAATAATTTTTATAGGAGGACAAACAAAGCATCAGAGCATCATGGGAAGGCATTCATGCACTAACTGAAAGTAAATTGTTTCAATAATGATTCATTCCCGTGTGCTTTTGGGGGGAAACATCAGCAAATATGCAAACCACTGCATTGTGTGGGGGTAACAGCCATTCTCCAGTGACAAGCAATCCACACTGACATTTTCCTACCCGTAAATATGTGGTGGGTGAGGCTCAAAGCGTTGGCAAGAAACCATAGACTCTGGTTTAAAGGAGTCACAGAGGTTATCCTGGCCAAAGATTCCCAATCCTTCGTGGCACTAGAATAGCTGTGACTTTTACGAAATTACAGATTCCCCAAGTCTCACTCCAGACCTAATGAATCTGACCGTATGGCATTGAGCCTGGCAACGTGTATTTTTTCAGAGTTCTCCAGGAGATCATGGTGAACGTCTAGGCAGAAACCATTGATCTAGTGGAACCACCTACATGTCTGAATTCCCTCTATAATGTCTGGCCTAGGTGATGCTTGAATACTTCCAGTGTTGAGGAACTCATTCTGTTACCCTTGAAGTAGCTTTAAATTCCTTCTGTTCTGTTAACTGCCGTGCTTAATTTCGTGGTGCGAGATTGCAAATGCCTATCGCCTATGTTGCAAGGGCACTTCTCCGTCAAATACTTGGAATTAGACTGATGGTATCTAACACACTGACATAGTCAAGGTTACACATATCTAAATTTCTGGGAAAGAAACCAGTGCTTGCCCTTTCCTAGTCAAAAATTCACCAGTCCCAGGGGCTGGCCCAGTGGCGCAGTGGTTAAATGTGCATGTTCCGCTTCGGTGGCCTGGAGTTCACCAGTTCAGATCCCAGGTGTGGACATAGCACCACTTGGTAAGCCATGCTGTGGTAGGCATCCCACATATAAAGTAGAGGAAGATAGGCATGGATGTTAGCTCAGGGCCAGTCTTCCTCAGTAAAAAGAGAAGGATTGGCAGCAGATGTTAGCTCAGGGCTAATCTTCCTCAGGGGGAAAAAAAAATTCACCACTCTGTGCCATCTGGTGCAGGGAGGGCACTGTGGTCCAAAGGGCATTTGACTGCAGATGGATGTGAGGTCAGCTGCCCCTTCTACCTCCCACCTGCTCTGTCTGTGCAATCACCTGACCCTGGAGCAAAGCCTCCTGCAGATTTTGTGTGGAAGTTTCTTCCTGGCTTCTCTTAAAGCTTTCACGATGAGACCTTGTTTTCCCCTGAGATCTCCCCTGGCACAAGATTCTCCTCCCTCGAGTCTAGGGTCAAGGAGCCACAGGGGCGGATTCTGCTTTGTCTCTTGCTTTCTTGGCTTCAGGGGCCGGGGTGTTGGCGTCGACCGTCTCCTGCTTTTCCTGGCATTGAGCAGATTTTGCTCACACGGGGTCCAAGTGGGAGCACATCCAGCAGGCAGCAGAGAAGGGGGAGCCTTGGGGAAGAGGATGGGCTGTCCAGAACGCTATTCTCAGAGAGCCTCCCAGACAAGAAGATGTCCAGACAGCTTAGAAAGGATCGTGTGCAAGTTGCTACTCCCACCTGCTGTGTGACCCTGTGGAAGTTACTGAACCTCTCAATGCTTAGTTTCCTCATCTGTCATTGGGGATAATAACAGCACCTCTCTCACAGGGTTCCAATGGGGCTTTAATGGGTTAAAATTAGTAGTGCTTAGTACCTAGTACACAGTGAGGCTGAAATAAGTGATTTTTGAACAAATAAAACTAAATGCCACTACAACATCTGTTCAATGGGTAAATACATTCTAAATCTCAAGATACTACTTCCCAATGAATCTTAAGAATGTGGCAGAAAGCGATTGGTAACTGGATGCAGGGCTTAACATAATCCAGTCTTTGCTTGTATTCTAGGGTGACAAAGGTTCACACTGAGATTTACTTTTTAACCCAGGAAACTTCCAAGGCTAGGCAGAAATCATCTCTAGGCCTGGAAGACTACACTTGCTATTTAGGCAAAGTCGTTCGAAAGTCCTCCCTGGCCCCTTTAAAGCTGGCCTCAAGGAGGGAAGGTGGCCTCTGTGTGGCTGGCCTGAGAAACACCATTGTCACCGTTAATAGAGTTTTGTCCTCATTTCCTACACACTCACCCCACTTCAGAGTAATTAATTGTCCCTTGACTTAGAAGCTGAGGGAGAGCAAGGTAAGGTCAGAATTGCTCATGGTCTGTTCCTAGCACCTGGCACGTAGGGGTCAGGACAGTTGTGTTGGACGGCTGAGAGAGAGTAAAGGTGAGTCAGAGGAAGGCCCTGCCTGGATAATGCCCGCTGACAGACCCCTGGTGCCACTGCTTAGGAATCACCTGTCAAAATGGCAGGAGACACTATGAGAGATTTTCTGCTGTAGAAACTTGCTCATTAGGAATTGTCTACTATTGTAGGGGACTGGCTAATTTTTTTCTTTGAGCATCATTAGCCAATGCTTCAAAGAGGTAAAGAGTAAGTACACAGCTTTATTCAAAAGTGACTCAGAATTTCTGAGAAGTGGCATTTGTATATAATGCCTCAAAGAAATGGATTTGGCCCGGTTTTGGGGATGGTGGTGCCTGTGCGGGTGAGATCTGAGGGGTCAGCACATTTGTAGTTAAGGTGCATGTGGCCCCACAGCTGCTTTGACTTAGCCAGCCTGGTCTCCTAGTAATTGCCATAAGACATAAAACAGAGCTCCCGACCATCCGGGGTCATTAAGGAGCCGATGCCCCGCTCTCGCTGCACCAGAGAGAGTGTTGGTCCGGGTGTTCTGCTTGAGTTGCCATGGAATGAGCTGCCTCCTGCCTGTCAGCACACCCTCCTCCCATCCAGCTTTCCACCAGGCTTCTTGTGCATCCTCTGGGCCACTTCCTGGTCTCACCTGCAGTCCTAGAAGGAGGGATGGAAGTTGACACTGGATCAACAGACGTTTAGTTTACAGAGTGAGAAAATGTCTTCTGTAGTCATCTCGGGTTGATCTTGATTTTTAAAAGTTTGGCTTAATTTTATTTCTTTATTTCTGCATTGTTGATAAAGCCAGCAGAGCCACTGACTGTTGACAAATGTTTGAACTGCCAGGATATAAAAGACAGGGTTCAAGGAAAATGTGATAACTCCTCTTTCTGCCTAGTTACCCTTGGGAGACGACTTGAATATGCCATCGTATGACTGCATTTGTATTGCAGGTGATAAGGTGGGGAGAGAAGTAAGAGAGCGAGTATCTTCTGATTGCTTTCATTCCATTGGTTTTTCAATTCTAAGAAACCTGAGGCTAACAAAAAATAATTTTAAAAAATCTGGACAATGAGTCCAAAGCCTATTTTGGCTCTTCTGTAGAGTTTTCTATCTTTTTGAAGCCAACTTGCACCATAGAAACATTTACTATTGGTATTTCTAGTGAAGAATAATCACTTACATGCGTCAATCGTCAACAGTAACTTAGTGACATAGTGGTAGCATCAGTTTCTACCCCATGAGCCAGAGTGGGGTCAAGGTCACCTCTGGTTGGGAATATCTGGCATATGACATATTTGCAGGTAAGCTGTTTAGTTTTAAAATGGCTTTGACATCATATTTACTGCTAGGTTAAAGTACTATAGACCAGTTGTTAATATGAGAAATATAGCTGGAAGCCTGCTCTAACACAACACTAACGGGGAGTTAAGGCTTGCAGCAACACTACATAAATAGTGTTCCTTCTGTATTATGTTAATTCTTAGAATAACCTCGCAGCAACATTTCATCATGACATTCACAGCTACATCCCCTCGTGAAGTCTTAGGTTGCTTCTTCAGGCACAGAAATATGTTCTTCTTGCCTGTGGCTGCCAAAGTAAATAGAAATCAATGGAAGGCAGCAAAAGTGCTGAAGTCATTCCAATAAAGGAAGTGCTTGTTAATTTAAATTTTGCACTTGACATTGGTAAGGACTAATAGCAGAAAATAATGTCCTACACTGACTTCTAAAGTCATTTTGGTCATCACTTATCCCATATTTTTTTGTTGTTGCAAAAATAGTGTTATAAATAAGAAACACATATAATTGTGATAGATCATTCAAATGAGGGGAAAAAGTAGAAGTTTTGTACATCCGAGTGATATTAAGTCCTTGGAAAACTTTTGCACAAAGGGGATCTTCTCATGTTGCCTGTGGATTGAGTGACCTCTGTGTGTGTGCATGCACACATAGGCATGTATGCATGGGTATGCATTTCAAAAACTTCAAAAAGCACCTCCTGCTGTTTTCAAAATCAGGCAAATATGTTTGAGGCCTGGGGGTAATTTAAACTAGGAAGATATACACAGAGCTTAAGGTGGCTACACAGGAAATTAGAAAAGGCTTGACTCCTCTGAGCAAAATGAATGTGCCATTGTATCACTAAATAATTGGAGGGGTGGGTCCGTGTTGTTGATGCTAAGCAGGTGTCCATAAATCAGAATAAATGTAATTAATTGTTATTAGTGTTAATAACGAAGAGTTTTAAATAAGCTAACTTGCTTTTCCCTCAGTTAAATCTTTTAGAGTTTGCAGCTTGTCATTTCAATCCAAAATGGCTTGAGAGGCTAAAGTGTTCTTGGGGATTTCATGCTAGATCAGTAGAATCTTATAACCTGGAATCTGTGATCTCCTCTTTTCCCTCAATGGAGCTCCTAACTTCAGACACAAATTAGATTCCTGGTCTGAGTTGTAGAGTCCCACATGCTATTGGAACACCCACTTCAAAGCAAAAGTTTTTAGGAAAAGAAACACCCAGTTTGTCAATACTTGGGGTGACAGTTTTAGATGGCGTTGTTCTGTCGTGTCTGCCTACTCCGCTGTGGGTCCATCTGGCTCCACACCTGACTCCAAGAGATCGACTTCGTTAGGTGGACCCAGAACCTCTGCTCTCTCTCCGTCTTTTTCCCTTCAAAGACAGCTGTTTAAGAATAACAGAACTCTCTAGATGCGTTTCTCAGATTTGTGGGAAAGCCTGAATCAGGCAGTTTGAGTCCCACTGCACCTCCCCAAGCCTGATGGTGGGGAATCCATATACATTCTTATAAAGGAACAATCCTAGAGGGAAAGACAGGCTATGCATTTGCCAAGTGGCTGGGAAAAGAGACCACAGAAAGAAAGTCTAGTGTTTAAAATCTGTTCTGTGTTCATTCTAGGACTGTAAGCTGGAGCAGGGAGACAAGGGGAATGAGGAGTCTTGAGTCACGAGAGGGTGAGATCAAGGTACGGAACATGTGGTGAGATTGTTTCATTAGTGGACATGAAAGAGAATGCTAAAGCTAATTGCCACAGGTGGAATTCGAAGGCCTAGCAAATGCAAGGAGGTGTTTATTCTACACTCAGCAAAGTAATAGCAAAACATCTTCGAGAATAGGGTAGCAGTCAGAAAAAATTTCATAGCTAATCTGGATCTAGGACTGTGGGGTGGGCCTCATGGGTTGAAGGGAAGCAGATTACTCACTCTATTTCTATTGTACTCTGGTTTTTGATGCTCTCTCACACGCCATAGTCATCAGTAATTTGGAGGAAGATGCTATACAGATCATACCAGCATTAGATGGGTGTTCAACGAGCTGACAGGATACAGCCAGAGTGGTTACCCAACACCAGGTCAGCATGAGCCAGAAGGCGGAGGAGGGCGAGGTTTATGAGTATTGGGCTGAGCCCACTCTTGCTTAAATGTTTCAAGAATGATCTTAATGATGGAAAAGAGAGATAGTGGGGGAAACTCATTAAACTTGCCAAAGATGAGATGTAGCTGGGCCGGCTTTGCGCAAGCACAGCAGAAAAACATTTAGAGGTCATAATACACTTTTTTTCCCATGACCTAGCAGCATAGCACTGAAGTGAAGAAACCAAGTGTTCTGTGAAAAATTTTAAAATGCTTTCTCTGTGAAAGATAGTAAGGTGCAAGCTGGTAGCTTTCTTAGCAATGTTAATTGCTTTTGATGAGCATGCCCCTGGGTTCTAAGGCTTAACAGGACACAGAGCAGGGAGAGAGGACCCTGTCTCTCCACTCCTGATCTGAATTCACTGAGTCCACGTCAGAATGTGCAGAAGCTCCCTTAGCAGAGCCCTCTGATGGACCGGTTAGGCACTGGCTGCCTCCTTCAGCCTGGGCCAGGGTGAGGGGCTACACCATGGCTTAGTTTTGCTTTGCACTGAAGATTTCCCTGCAGTCAAAGTTACTTTTCTGGAAACATTTGGAAGAGTGAAATGCCACATCTCCAATTTCTAGCAATATATTCGTGTGCCGTCATTTGGCCTGGAAGCTTAAGCAGGAAGACCCCTTGGAGCCAGATTTCAGAGTGATCTGTCTCTAAGGAATAACTTTCATATTGTATTGTTCAGTTTTGCAATTCTTCTTAAGCTACTGTAAATTCTCAGCATAAATCTGCAGATAGACTTCACCCTCCACATCAAACCCTTATAAGGCTCCATTTCAGCTCTCATTTCAGAATCTCCTAACAGCCAAAGGCAGACAGAGGCAAACCAAGAAATCCAGACACTGTACCAATGGGTTAAATCATATGTCAAAGGTACAACCATAATGTATTACAAGCTTTTCATCACACAATACATCACTTGGGGGAAAAAATATTTGGGGTGGCTTTTCTAATTCATCTTCTTGGTATTAAATGAGCATATCTCTGGTGTTCGTGTCTTTCTGCTTCAATTAAAGCAATCATGCCTACTCTTTTAGGAAACTATTAAGGGTTTATTACCTCTATGTTTCACTGCTAATATTCAGTTTCTCCTCTTGGTCTCCCTTTCCAAGTACATCTTTTTAATTTTTAAAATTCTCTATGTGGTTTTGCATCTCAGTGAAAAATGCAGTTTAGGCAAGTGTTTGATGAGATGGCTGCTGATAAGACATAACTTGTTTAATGAACGTTATCAAGTGTTTACTGTCTCCTGTGTACTTGATACATTGGGTGGGTGGGAGTGGGCAAAAGACATGTGAGGTGGCTCATGTTCCTGAAATGGAGAGCAGATGTCAATACTCAAAACAGCTAAAAAACAATTCACTATCGATATAGAGTCAGACATTGTCTTTCTGAACCCAGTAATCAAGAAATTTGCAATAAAAAGAGCACCCTCTTAGTTAAGAAACTCTTCCTGGAAGGGAGTATAAAAACGTTTCTCAGCAGGGAAAAGAGGGAAAGACATTCCAGGTGAGAGAATGGCCTGAGCATACGGGAAGAAGGATCAGGAAACACAGGCGGAGATGCAGATGGAACTCATCTGACCAAAGGGGAGGAGCTCCTCAGCTGGGAAAGCCAAGTGTGGGCTCTACTGATGGAGACCTGGAACTGTAGGGCCATGGGGCAAGTATTTGAGGCAGGGATACTGGATGTTCCCTAAAAGAGACAAAAAAAAAAAAAAAAATGCAATGGAAGGAGAAGTATGTAGTTTTATGGAGCAATGGTGTGCAGGGCTCCTTGGAAGAAGAGATGGCAAGGGAACAGAATCATAGGTGTTTGGACCAGATGTTGATTAACATTCCTTCCAATCCACCCTGGAGAAAAACAATGACATGATTCTACACTAAGGGAGATAGAGAGAAAGACCTAACTGGAAGTGTCTGTAAAGGTGTCATGGAAGAGGTGACATTTAAATTGGTTTCATACAGATGGTTTCATATATTTCAAGCAGCAAGAACAGCATAAACAAAAGGCATAGAAGGACTGGAAAGTGTGGATAGAATAGAATAGAATAGAATAGAATAGAATAGAACAGCTATAAGTTCAGGGTGTTTGGAGGGGAGATGTGAAAAGGAACCCTGGGGTAGGTTAGCACAGGGAGGACCCTGGGTGTTGGTCCTGAGAATTGTGAGGAATATGAGGTTGTTTCAACCAGTTCCCCTCCCTTCTCCATGATAAGAGCCCTCTTTCCGATATTTCTTGTATGTCTAACCCATTCTTGAACACTGAGTCTCACAGGAGGCTCACCATCTCCCAAGAGAACCCATGCCATTGGAGAATAATTTTAATAATTAGAAAACTTCTTCATATTAATGTGAAATTTGTCTTCCAATATCTTGCTTCTATTGATTCCTTTTCTGTTCTCTGAGGCTAACAGAAAAGGTATTGGCTTGTGAAAACTTCAGTGCAAGATGCCAGGCTGAGGAGTTTGAGCTTAAATCTAGGAGCAGAGTATCTAGGAACAGTGAGTAGATTTCTCAGTTTAACAGAAGCGTTAGAAGCCCTTGAGGTTTTTTGAGCAGTTGGGATCATTTCCTTCCTGAGGAAGATCGACATGACAGCTGTGTAGGAAAGGAAGCCAAGTTGGGGAGAACATTTTGGAGACAAAGAAGAAGACAGTGTAGAAGGAGAGGTGGAAAGATTCTCAAGTGAGCCCTTAACTCAAGTATTGAGCAAACCGTGGGATTGTCTTTGGGATTCAGTTTTCTCAACTCAAAAAATGAGGAAGTTGGATAGGTTGCCTAAAGGACACTTGCAATTCTGCTATCTTATGATTCTGAATTTTTGAAACTGAAAGAGACATTTACGAAGTAGGAAGAGTCTGTGTTATTGTAGATAAAAACAGAGAGGGCTTGGAATGGTAATGGAAAAAGTGTTGAATCCAAGAAATGTTACAGAAAAGACACAGAAGCCTGAGATGACAGCTTGGCTGCGTAGGCCAAAGGGAAAGCAAGAATTAGCCATAACTCAAGTCCTTGGGTTATGGGGCAGGGAATTTCTAAGAGAAGGAGAAGAATAAAAAGTTAAACCATGAAGGATGTTCTAAGTGTGAGAATGGGAGAGGGAAAGAGCAGTCAGTTGGGCAGCGGGAGAGAGATATAGCAAAAGGAAAGAAGGCAAACTCTAGAAGGAGAAGGGGGTATCCAATATGCAGCAGAGGTGGGAAGTGGGGGAAAGTCCACAATTAGAACTAAAAAGTCATTTCTGAAGGCAACTGAAAGAGTACTTTCAGTGAAGTAAAAGGCTGGAAATCAATTTGTAAGGGATTAAAGAAGATGTTCATTCATTCAACAGAAATTTATTAACCACCTTTTAGCGTCCGGCCACTGTTCTAGGTATGGGGAATATAGCCGTAAATAAGACAGATGAAGAAATAAACAAGAAAAAGGCCAGGTAGAGATAAGTGCCAGGTAGCTTCCAACAGAGTCATGTGACAGGCTGGGTGGTGGTTTTAAATTGGGTGGTGAGGGATAGCCGTGTAGGAAGGGCATTGTCAACAAAGATCCGAGTCAGTGAAGGCCCTGAAATGGGAAAGGATTGGTGTGTGGGAGAAACAGAAGAAAGGCCAGTGAGTTGGAGAGTAGAGACAGTTTCTGAGGTTATGAGGTTATGTCAAAGAGGTTTTTAGGAGGCAGAAAAGGCCTGGGTAAGGAATTTGAACTGTATCTCAGGTGTGTTTCTAGGTGTGTTGGGGAGTGATGGTAGGTTTTAAGCAGGGGTTTGACGTGATCTGATTTACTTAAAAGGTTCTCTTACCTGCCTCATGGAAAATGACTGTAGGGGGCCACAGCTGGAGGTAGGACCCACTTGGGAGGCTATCATAATAGTCCAGGTAAGACCTGTTGGTGGTTTGGACCAGGGTGGTGGTAGTGGAGATGAAGGGTTGGGAAAAGATTTGGGGTGTGTTTTGGAGGTAGAGTTGATGAGATTTACTGATGGATTGGGTGGAGGAAGGAAGAATATATTATGTCTGAATCTTAAAGTCTCATAAGGTGTTTTGATCGAAATTGACAGAACAAATTGAAATCCTCATCTCCAGCTCAGTTTGATTCAATTCCTGTCAGTGGAGCTCCTACCATGTGTAAGACACAGTTCCAGATTCATCCATTTGACAAACATTTATGAAGCCCCTACTCTGCCCCGGGTATTGTGTGGGGTACTACTGATAAATTTTGGGGCAAGACAGACATGTCCTTCCTTCAGAGGTCTTAGAGTCGGGTGAGGGAGATAGCTATTTATCAAATAATCGTACAGCAAATGCATGACTTTACATAAGAAGATCTAAGAGGGAAAAGCAAATGATGTTTTTGAGCTTAAAAACAGATGGATATAATCTAGCTTGAGTGGTCAGGAAGGCTCCCCTGAGAAGGTGATATTTGAGCTATCTGAAAGATGATGACAGAGAGAACATCACATTCAAAGGTCCAAATTGTGATTCAAAGAACAGAGAGAAGGCCAGTGTGGTTGAAGCCCAGGGAACAGCAGAGGGATGAGAATAGAGGAGGAGTCAGCCAGTAGTCAGATACGCAAGGCCTCATAGACCTTTGTACAAGATTTTGGTCTTTATTCCAAGGGCAAGGAGAAGAAGATGAAGTGATTAGATTTTTTAAAAATCTCTTTGGCTACAGAGTTGAAAACAGATTTGGAGAGGATCTTCATATTTAGAGTCTCTAGGGGAATGCATGAATTGGCTAAACCCTGAGTCACATGGGCTACTTTGGGGAGGGGGTGGAGAGCAGAACAAAACTGGGGTTCTATTAGACAGCAAGGAGATGGAAGTGCATGCTGGGCAGGCAGCAATACAATATGTCATGGTTTCCTTTGCATGTCAGCACATCTTAGAAAGACTTCGTTTTTTTCCAATGGCTACCTGACATTCAACTGCTCGGGTATCACACTTTAATATTTACTATCTCCTTATGCATGGATATTTAAGTTGTTCCAATTTTTTACTATCACAAAAATTCTGCAAATTAGAACGTTCTTGAACATTTATCATAGCTCTTATGGGATTCATAGAAATAAAAATGCCAGGTCAGAGTTCATGAACATTTAAAATTTTAATAGATGATGGTAAATTTTCCTGAAAAACGTGATGCCAATTTTGAGCAGGATTTCAAGGAATAATATTGAGCTAGTGTATAACACCAGGGCTGGGCTAGGCAGTCCCGAATTATTGCAGCCAGTGAGGAGCTGGTACAGGGATGCAGGGATGAGGTGCTGAGTTCCCGATCTCCTGTGATTGGCTCTATGAGAGTTCGCCTCAAATCTGGTAACTTCCAGATGGGCAGCAATAGTGTTTTGGCCGACAAATCTCCTTGAACAATAAGTCCCTGAACTTGTGACGTGGTGCACAGGTCACAAGGAGGAGCAGGAGCCTTCTGCACGTTCTTTCTTAGTCCCTTCGGTCTTGCTCTCCAAGGATCCTGACAGCGTTCTCTTGAAGAGAACCGAGCTCTCCATCCTTCGTGAAATGCTCCCCACTTGATTTCCTTAACAACACACTCTCTTTACTGTTTTTCCTCCTCCGTTGTGTGAGCTCCTTGCCTTTTGTCCTCACGTCGAATGTTGATGCTTCTAAGACTTTGATTTTTGTTCGTCTTCATGTCCTTCTCCAAACTCTCTCCTCAGATGATTTCATTCCTTCCCATGTTCAGTATCTTTATATACTGACAATGCCCAATTTTTATCTCCGGTCTAAACCTCTCCTCTGAATTTCAGAATCATATACCCACAAATTCAACTTGTCCGAATGGAACATTTAGTTTCCACTTCCAATTTACGCTCTCCCTCACCGGTCTTTCCCGTATTGGCAAAAGGCACTTTCACCCACCTGGTGGCTCAAGTGAAGAACTTATGCATCACCTTAGATTTTGCCCTTTTCCTTACTGTCTTGATACAGTCTGCCCACAAGCCTAGTAGAATCCACTTCCAAACTGAATCCACCAGTTTTTCTGCCTCTTCACTTCCCCACCCTAGTCCAAACCACCATCTCTTCCCACTTAAACATCCGCCCTTTCATTCTATTCTCCACACAGCAGATAGAAAAATTTTTGCAAAACGTGAATCAGATTGTTACTCTCCTGCGTAAGAACTGCCCAAGACTTTCCCCTGCTCTTAAGATAAAAATGTGAATGGATTACCTTGGCCTACAAGGCCCTGCATAACCCAGCCAGGGCTTATATCCTATCACCGCCTTCTATCTCTGCACTTTCCATTGGCTTCACTCTCCTTCTCGCTGCTTTCCCTTCAGCTCCTCCACCTGCCAAGCTTCTGCTCATTTCAGGGCCTATGCACCTGCCAGGAACTTTCTTCTGCCTAGTTTTTGCTTAGACAGCTCCCTTTGCTTCCCTCATGTCTCAATTTAAGTGTCACTTCTCAGGCAAGCTTTCCCTGACCACCCTACATAACATGAGTTCCCTGTGTTGGGCCTCTAGCTCAGACCTTCGTTTCTTTCACGCCAGTCATTGCAGCTGGCCATTTGTTTTTTACTTGTCATTTGCCTTTTCAACTCTGGAAAGAAAATTCCATGAAAAATGACACATGTATATCTTGTCCAATATGGATCCTCAGTAGTAATAGGGAGCAGTAAATATTTGTTGGATGAGTAAATAAGAGTCCTATGCATTGGTCCTATTCTGCCAAACAAAAGCGTCATTTCCCCATGGTAGTGAACCCCCGGCAGCATCACTCTTTGCTATATACCATTTAGGAAATATAGCATTAGTGAGTTTTTTTACTTTTGCTCTTTTTTTCAGGTCTCCAAAGAGACAACATCCTCTTTACCCATCTTGGCTGTGAAATTGCCTATTGTCTTTTGGGCTTTACCAAATCAGAGACTAGAAAACTCAGGCAGGTCTTTTTCTCTGTACAACGTATAAAAGCCACACTTCAAATGCTTTGCTGTATCCTGAATTAATTATTATCAAGTGTAATTTTTTTTTTATTCTGGGCCTATATATGCTTTACCATCAAAACACGATTTAGTTAGCCTTATGAGGATGTGCAAAGGTCTTTGATGCCTTGGAGGAAAGAAAGCTGTGTTCGCTTTTGTGGAGTAACGCTCACACCGAGGCAGGGTAGAACTTGTTCCCCGGATCAGCCTTGAGGACAGGAGGCAGGTCTCTGTTTCTGGGGCTCTGCATGTTCTTTCCTGCGGCAAGAACACTCCTTTCTCATCTGAGAGCTGATCAGCACATTCACTGCTGCCATCTCTCCCACGCTTTCCAGACTGGTCAAGCAGTAGGGATCTGATGAATTAATCAAAACCTGTCAGCTATTGGCTCTTTGAGACATCGAAATCTATGAAATTTGGTAGTTGGCAGAACAGCAAATAATGAGAGTCCTATGACTTGGAGCTTGACCTTCTGACTCTTCTGGGGCCTCTTATTCATAATCTGTAAACCAAAGATTTGCGTGTTCACCCTCACTTACCTCCTGGATTCACAGACTTTCCCTCTCGCTTTCTCTTTGCCCACACACCTGGATGGGGATGGAGGAGGAGATGACGGGAGGAAAGGTGAAACCCTCTGTGATCTGAGAAGACATTGTGAAAGTACTGTCCTTGTAGAAGAACTATGGGAAACCTTCCCAAACAAAGGAAATCCAGCCTGTCAGTGTTATGTTAGCACAACATGGACTCCTACCTCAGTTCCAACAGCCTGTAAAATGGCGTTTTCCTCCTAAGCCAAAGTCCATCATTGTTTGAACACAGAAGGGCTCTGATTAGCCTGATTTTATTGCACATTAAAAAATTTGAAAACAAATTTGTCCTGACAATGGCCTGACATATGACAAAGCTATAGTCAGTAAAGCAGGGTGGCATTGGAGTAGGATTGGATAAACAAATCAATCGAACAGGAGAGGGAGCCTGTAAACAGAGCCACGCATATGCTACAATTTAGTTTGTGTCAGATAACATTGCAAATCAATGAAGAAAGGGTCAAGAATGGACCCGCCCCATGGAAAAAGTTAAAATGAGATTCCTACTTTATACTGTGCACAAATATAAATTCCAGATGGATTAAAGGCCTAAAATGTAAATCACATAACTCTAAACCTATGGGGGAAAACTACATACCCTTGGAGTGGGGAAGGCTTTCTTTAACAAAATATGAATAACACACACTAGAGAGTACAGGTACTTGACTCTAGCAAAATTTAACTCTTTTATATGGGAACAAAGAAACAAACAAAACCTATTATAAACAAAGTTAAAATACAATTGAACAGAACAAATGACACTTTTCTTCTTATTAAGCTATAATTGACATATAACATCCTATTAGTTTCAGGTATACAACATAATGACTCAATATGTGTACATATTGTGAAATGATCACCATAGTAAGTCTGATTGACATCTGTCACCTCACTTAGTTACAAATTTGTTTTCTTGTGATGAGAACTTTCAAGATCTACTCTCTTAGCAACTTTCAAATGCACAACGCAATATTGTTAAGTATCGTCATGACCCTGTAATTACATCCCTCAGACTTATTTATTTTATAACTAGAGGTTTGTACCTTTTGACTACCTTGACACTTTTTTCTTTAATAAATAAATAGTGAGAAAACAAGAGGAATGAGGGCTGTTAGGGACTAAAAGAGATTTAAAGAGACATAGCAACCAAATGAAATGTGTGGACTTCGTTTGGATTCTAATTCAAAGAAACCACCTGTCAAAAGATGCTTGTGGGTCAGTTGGGGAAATCTGTATACTGACTGGTATTAAGTGATCATAAAAAATTATTGTTAATGTTTATGACATTATAATGACACTGTGGTTACTTTTAAAATATTCTTAGAGATACTACTGAAATATTTATGAATGAAATGGTACGATGCCTGGCATTTGCTTTAAAATAATCTGGCAGGTGTGTGGAAAGGAGAATGGGTGTATAGATAAAAGAAGATTTGCCATATGTTCTTAATTACTGAAGCTGGGTGAAGGGTATATGGGAGTTCATTATATTCTTTTCTTTTATTCACATTTGACATTTTCCATAATGATTTCTTAAAAAGACAAGTAATGGATTTAGAACTATGGCCTATAATAGCACTCAATAAATGTTATTTGTTATTATTATATTAATCTTTAGGAAAGACAAGTGACGTACATTGTGGTGGGAGTGTGAATTGGTATAGCCTCTGCAGAGAATAATTTGGTAATACCTATTAAAATAGAAAAAGCACCTAGCTTCAACTAGTTCTTCCACTTTTGACGATTTATCCTACATGTATTTATTCATGTGTGAAGTAATATATGTATAAGAGTAGTCACTGAAGCACAGTTTTTAATAATAAAAAATCAAAAGCAACATAAATGCTAATCAGTAGGAAACTGGTTAAATAAATTCTGGCCCATCAATATGAAAGAGGACTGCAGCCAAAAATAAATAACTGCAATGAAATAAAATAAACTAGAGAGAAAAGAAATGTACACTGATATAGAATGATTTTTAAGATTATTTAAGTGAAAAAAGAAAGATGCAGAACGAATGTATAGTCTGCTATCTTATGAATTTATATAAAGTAATTGTAGAGGACATAGAAACTGTTTTTGTGTATATGCCTAAAAGTATCCAGAAGAGTACACCAGAGGATTGGGTTTCTCCAAGAAGGTGGATGGAATGAGGGAGAGAGTAAGAGATGTGAGAAAGAGACTTTTTACTAGGTAGTCTTGTAGCTCTTTAGGTTTTTACCATATGAATATATTACCAATTCAAAAATACGAAAAGAAAATTTCTTTGCAATGTATATAATATGCAAGAGATTACTATCCAGGATACATATAGAGCCTTTTCAAATTGGTAATAAAAATACAAATAATCTAATAGAAAAATAAGCAAAGAACATGATAAAAGAAAACTGTTATTGCCAATAAACCCGTGAAAAGATAGTTAAACTTACTAATAGTCATGGAAATGAGAAATAAAACCAACGCTTACCCATTATTTTTTAACCATTCAATTGGGAAAAAATTAAACATCCAATAATATATGTCGTCCAGTATGTGGGGGAAAGGGTCCCATCACTTTCTGCTGGTGGGAAGGTAAATTAATATAGTCACTTTCAGAGTCTTTTTCAGCAACACCTAAGTAAAATAGAGCTTGAGCATAAGCTAAGCCCATAGATTCCACTACTGCATATATTTCCTACAAAAGTCCTTGTATGTGTGTACAAAGGGACATGCGCACTGTAAACAAGAGTGAAAAGTTGGAAAGAACCTAAATATCCATCAGTAGTGAATTGGAAATGTGATATATACGCAATGAAAAGGGGTGAACTAGATCTGTGTCTCTCAACATGGATGGATCATCAGAAACCTAACATTAAATAGGAAAAAAAAAGCAAGTTGCAGAAACTGTAAAGAATGATGTCGTTTATTTAAATAACAAAATACATATAGTAAGTAATGCTGTATATTACTTGTGGTGTGCACAAGTGTATAAAACATATATATTTTTAATAGACTGAAAGGGTCCATACCCAACTCATGAAATTGATTTCCCTTGGGTGTTGGGGAGTAGACTGGTTGAAGGGGACGGAGTTTGGAATCTGAGGTATATTATTTCTTAAAAAAAAAAATCCAAAACTGGAGGAAAATATGACCAGATATTAACAGTTGTTAACTCTGGGAAGTATGAATGTGAGAGTTTAACTTTTCTGTATCTTTTAAATTTCTCAGGAAAAGGGGATGGGATGGGAGAAAACTTTGTCAGGGGAAAAGAATTGTGTAAATTTTCCTTTGAGCTTTGGAGGACCCAAGCAATGTGCACTTCCCTTTGTGAAAGAAATCTAAGTGAATGCTTGGCTCCCTCTGGAAGAAATTTTGGCTGATGACAGCTCGTTTCCCTCCTCTTGGCTTCTTACCCTGCCTTATACCTCAGACAACTCCAGGAGCACTCCAAGGAAAGGCAGTTACTTTTAACACTGGGAGGGTAAGGCTCAATCTGCCCATGTGGGAGAATGTTTGAGAAGAATAAATAATTTCCATGAACATGATTTGTAGGTTTTAAATTCTACACTGTATGTGTGTATTATTGCTATTATATGTTACCGGAAAACTTGCTGTATCATGGGGAATAAATAATAGAAAGCAGCTTAATATGTGGAACCAAAATTCCAAAGGTTATATGCGTTTTAAACGATGTCCCGAGGGAATGAGCAATCCTCCCAAATTTTTCCAGAAGAAAAAATTGCTGAAATTCTTCAGAAAAGAAAATATTTCAGACAATATGACAACTTGATCAGTACACATATTTGGTAGTAAAAGGCCTTTGACTTACATGGGCTCCCTCTGTTGTCCCTATGAATAAGGCTGATCTTGAACAGTGGGAAAATGACACCCCTAACTCATGAGGTACAATGTGGGTGGGGAGTGGGAGCAACATGAATGTTAAGTTGAAAGAGTCACTGCCTGGGCCCGTCATTGATACTGCAATTGAGCCCAGGGTTGGACAAGAAGAGCACAGAATCTTCTTAGAAGAGGAGATTTTGGAGTCAGTGGGCATCAAATAGTACCTTTTTTACAGTTTGTAAAGTAGTAGTAGCTTATTGCACCAGTTGGCTGCCACTAAACTCTGCTGTCATCTCCTCAGTGACGGTGACAGAACTGTATATCTGTTCAGTGTTCAGAAATGAGACTTGCTTATTTTAACACCATTATTTCTGTGAAAGAGAAAGGAACCACATTGGAGAGGATAGTCATCAACTGGCAGAATCAGTTAACAATAACAGCACCAGTGTGCGTCATTTGGGAGAGGTAAAGCCTTGATGAGGCACTGGAATTCATTGGGGGTGTTTGCCCAGCTCTTCCTCCCTTAGCTTGGACAACATATGGATCATTTCCATGACTTCTGTGTACCCAGTTGAAAGGAAGCTCACCCCCACCTGCCAATCACTTAACCTCTTACAATGCCTGATACTATAAAAATAGTATGTTAGCAACCATAGGGATTCCTATTTGTGGAGATAAGTCTTTGCTCCTTACTTAAGCCTTGATTTATTGTCTTTGGTTGTTTTGGGTAGGGGATGGCTGATTTTTAACAAGAAGATAAACTTACAGATGGAAATTCTTTTAAGCCATAAATACCACTAACTTGCCTGGTCCAGGGAAGTTCAAATAAAGACTCTGGGATTGAGCAGCTGCTGAAGTGTTTTCCTTCTTTTCCTATTGGCCAAGAAAAAGATGTGCCCCACCTTCAGCGGTGTAGGCGCCAGGGCCTGACCTGGGCCTGGATATGTAAACCATTCAGAGCTCCTCTTTCGGAGAAAGGAGGCAGAAGATGACAAATTGGTCTACGCCAGTTGACCTCTGAAGGGGAAGCGTAACTTTACACAGCAATCTCTGATGGTTTCCTTATCTGCTTTATTTAGTATAAACACTGTCCTTCTTGAGTCCTCCCGGATTCTCCTAGCAGGCCCAAAGGATTAATTCCAGGTCATTGACTGAATTCACCACCTATGCTCTGCTCTGCTCCCCAATATTGTTTCTATCTTCTTTCTTAGTCTTATGCAGATCCTGGAAGATAACGACTCCAAGGGCTGGTGCAGCGTCTTGTTCACCCTCGGATTCTGCCACTGCATGGAGCACAGCACCAACTACCTAGTAGGTCAGCAACAAATGCTTGTCAGTTGGGTAATTCAGTAGTCTCAGTGCTGTCTACACATTAAACACCTGTAGGAGCTTTAAACAACAAACTACAAACGCTGTTCTGGCCTCACCCCAAACCAACTGAATCCTGATCTCTGGGCCTGGGGCCCCAGCAGTGGAGTGCTAGTAAAGCTCCACAGGGGATTCTGGTGTGTGAAGAAGGTTGGGAACCGCTGGATCAATCAACCTGTTGCTTTACTTGGCTATGTTCTATTTTCTTCCCAGTTTGGGAGAAATCTATTTAAATTCTTTCAAAGAACAAATCTCCCAGTCACTGAGAAGATGCCAGTACTATTTCATGGCGAGAGTAGAATAGTTTTCTCATCTGTAAAATGAGAACAATAGTCATAACCTCTTAATATTGTTATAAAAATTAAATGAACTTATCTATGTAAAGCTCTTAGCATAGTATCTGGCATATAAGTATTTGATAAATAAAATCTAAAAGAAGAGGGTCATGTGTCTGTTGTTACTATTGTTGTCTCCTTTGGTTAATGACTCCAGTTTCCTCCCGGAGTAAGCTCCAAGAACAGTTTTTGGCTCTAGCCTCCTTTGCTCCTTCCTTCTCAGCCTTGACAAGTCCTGCTGTTGGGACCCTGTAGTATCTGGAATCTGCCCCTTCCTTTCCATTCCCACTGCCCCTGTTCTAATCCTTCCTCTCTCCTGGGTTAAGGCCGTCAGACTGGTCTCCTTGCCAATGACCCGTTTGGTGTCAACCATGCCTGTGTGGCTCCCAAATTGCCCTAAAATAAAGCTGTGATCTTGGTGCTGCCAAGCTTAAAACTCAACCTACACCCTCACTGCTGTGAAAATTCAAACCCAAGTTGTGTGACTTGGGCAGTTTAGTTATTTTCTTCAAGCCTCCATTTCCTCGTGTTTAAATTGGCGTCATTGACTCAATAGGGTCTTTGTGAGAATAGAATGAGAGAACTACTGTAAAGAAAGCATCTAGAAATCTTCATGGCACGTAATAAGGGCTCAATAAATCTTAACTGTTATTATTATTGTTATTGTTATTATTTGGAAACTGACTGCCAACTCTCCAGCCATCCTAGGTGCTGGCCCTATGGCAGTCCTTGCTGTTACCAGACCACCCCTGGATCAGGCCTCTGTTCCCACTGTCCTCACCTTTGGAATGCCTGCAACCCCTCTCCGGGTGTCTGAATCCAATTAGTCTTAAACAGCTACCTCCTGGAAGTAAATTACTCCTTCTTCTGGCTTTGCACAAAAATCTCTTCTTTTAAGGCAAAGGTTCTCAAACTTTAGCAGACACCAGATTTATCTGGAGGGCTTGTTAAAATGGTGGTTCCTGGGCCCATCCCTGGAGATCCTAATTCGGTAGGTCTAGGCTGGGGCCTAAGAATTCACATTTCTAACATATTTCCCATGTACTACTGAGCCTCCTGGTCAGAGGTGCACACTTTAAGCAGCACTGTTTTAGGGCCCTAAACACCTTACAACTTCTCTTATGGTTATTTGAGTATAAATCCCCTCTCGAAGGAAACTGTAAGTTCTCAACGGAAGGGCCAAAGTCTACCTTCCCTTCTATCTGGAGGAGGTAGGCTTGGGACTGGGATGAAGGATAGGCAGGTCCAGAGCCCTGTAACGAGGAGCCCTGGCCCAAGAACAGAAAGTGGCTTGGTTGTGGGAGGGTGAGTGGATGGGATATGAAAGCACAATGAGAAATAAGCCTAGAGAGATGTCGGGCTGGATTTCGAGAGGCGGGTGTGAGGGAGAACCTCGAAAGGCAGGCAGAAGCGTATACATTTGAGCTCCTAAGCTGCAAAACCCAATGGGTGAACTGCATGGTGTCATGAGGATGGTCCCTTCTCGTTGACCATAAACTGCTGCAGAATTCGGACTCTCTCTTGGCGTTCCCAGAGTGTGCACGTCCCAGATGCGCAATAGATGTTTGCTCTTCCAGCTTCCAAAGTCTGTCATCCTGCGAATGACTCTTATCCATGAAGACATGGACTGCGGCTCGGGGTATGCCAATGAATCCCTCATACATGGGCCAAACCAGAGCCTTGGGGTGGTTGTGCCTCATACTGCCTCCCACGATTCTGGCCCGTTCCTTCTCCAAAAACCACTTGTGCTGATTTGGAAGTTGCTTGACCAGGGAGCCAGATACATCATTGCCTCTAGAAACTGAATTCTTTTCTCATTTTCATCGTAAGCTTGGTTTAGGAGGTAACCGTGGGAGAGAAAGAAGGAAGTGGCCGCCTGGAGGCAACAGCTCTGGGCTCAGTGAGAAGCCCTTGGTGTTGATTCTCCGGGTTTTCTGCTGCGCCTGCTTCACAGAGTACTGATGAGGTTAAATAATTAATGTATGTGAATGTACCTTGTAAGCTCTAAAGCACTGCAGGAATATAATTAATTACATTTATAATTACAGGTAATGTAATTATAATTGTAATTACTTTGTGGATGGAAGCAGAATATATATATCCTATGCCCGTTCTCCAGTAGGATATCCTTGGTGAGATCATCAATTTGTGTATTTGAGTTTGACTCACTCTCTCTGACTTTGTGTTCAGTGTGGGAATATGTGTGAGACTTTGGCTCAAGGACTTCCGGTTGTGTTTTAGAAAATGGGGAAAAATGCACAGAGTGAAGCTGAGAGACCCAACACCTCAGTAGTAATATTCTTTGGCATTTGTCTATCAGGTAGATAAAGTTAAGGCAATTTACTTATTAATTTACCTATATATAGCAATAATACAGGAGAGATCCTATAATTAAACATAAAAAAAGCCATACACACATAATTTATATAACTGATGTTTGTTTATATATTATACAAAGTGGCAGATATTTCCAGAAATCTACTAGAATCCAATACAATCTAAAGTGACCATGCTATTGCTAAATTGTGTCTGTTCTATATATCAGGCATTGCTTATTAATACTAAGCTAAAATGTAAGATGTACTATTTTGCACTCAGCAAAACGAATAAGCTTGATAGAAATGCCAGGTAATTTACTTCCTTCCATGAGCATGCTTAATCTTAAAAAACTGTGGTGTTAGGGCCCATGTTGTGGAGCAACAGTTGAGTTTCTTCCCAAGAGAGGCATTCCAGGGCTAGGAATTCTGAGTCCATCAGAGAAATCTGTACTAGTCAGATGTTAGACTGCTAGAACCATTATCTGTGTTTTTCCTCATTTGAAAAATCAGTACAGTGTTAAGATATTTAATAAGAAAAATGCTCCCAGTGTCTCCCTCCTTGAAATGGCAAAATTCCACCTGAGAAGCTAACCATCATATTTCTTTGGAGTCTCTGACCTCTTGCCCTCATTCCTATGCACTGTTAATTGTTGTTAATTTCTAACACTTCATTAATTATTTCCATTAAAGATGTGGGAGAGGGAAATGCCCTTCACTCATGGGTGATCACATGAATAAACCATTAATAACTACAAAAAGTATATTACTTTAAAAGTGAAAAGCAAATTTGAGCCTTTTGCTTGAAAGTCACTGTGTTTCTGATGGCCGGGCTGTGACACTCTGAAATCCTGCTGCTGGCAGCCTGGGTGGGGACACTGGAAACGATGCAGTCATGGCTGAGGAAGCTGAGTCTCCTTTTGCTTCCATAATGACTGTAACATTTGGCCTCAAGAGTGTGGTGTACTTTTCAGAGAGCTTTTTCTCTTTACAAATTTTTCTTCTTTTGCAGAAGAAGTCTAGAGGTAGAACAGTTTCCTCCAATGTCACAGCCCAAGTCAGTCACACAATTAGTACTTAACTTGGAGTTCCTGACTCCCACTCCCATTCAGCCCACCGGAGCATGCCGGATGGTCAGCGCCGGTGCTGTGGCGATCTCTACTCCCACCTCAGGCTTCCATAGAGCTGGAGCCAAGGCCATTTCATTGGCATTGGGCTCTCAATCTTTAAAAAAATGCCTGGATTGCCATTTAGTGTTGAGATTTTTATTTAGGGCCTATCTTGACAGCTCAGGCAGAAGATTTTTCCCACAAGTTTATAGGAGTGTTGAGAATATATTGGAAAAGAAGCATCAGATACGGTCTCTAGGTTTGACCTACCAGTGGGAAATCTTGGGGTATAAAAAAGCGATTTGGGAAAAGGAGGGGATGAAAAATTATTTTACAAGTGTAGATCTCAACAGTGAAATCCAGATAGCTTAGATTCTGTAGCTAAAGGTAGATTGGTTGCAAGGATAATATTTTGAACTTAAGGGGTCCATATAATTCCTTCTAATGGAACACCTTGTTTTGCTAATAAGGAAATGGAGATCCAGAGAGGATGAGGAGACCTTTTAGCTGTGAACGTGGGAAATATGAGAACTGTTTTACTTAGGGGGCTTCTATGGTTTCCTTTTTTTTTCTTGAGGAAGATTAGCCCTGAGCTAACCTCTGCCATCAATCCTCCTCTTTTTGCTAAAGAAGACTGGCCCTGTGCTAACATCTGTGCCCATCTTCCTCCATTTTATATGTGGGGCACCTGCCACAGCATGGCTTGATGAGTGGTGTGTAGGTCTGTGCCTGGGATTCCAACCGGGGAACCCCGGGCCACCAAAGCAGAGCCCATGAACTTTACTGCCACACCAACAGGCTGGCCCCTTACGGCTTCCTATTTTGATTCTGCTTTTCATCTGGACTGTGATCTCAAGAGCAAGGCAAGATCTTCTTTTTTTCCTCTTCTTCTTCCCTTTTCCCCTCCTTTTCTTGTCCTTCTGTGCTAGCATACTGGGCAGATAAGAGGGGACAACTTTCTCCTTCCTGGAACATACGGAAAACTACACCATGTCTCTTGGGGTGTCAGATGACATCATGGACAAAAGGCCAGGTTGGAAGTCTACACAGCAGCCTGATTTTAAGAAACTGTTTAACCTCAGGCCCCCATTCCTTCTCATCTGTGAAATGAGGAACTTTTATTTTAACTCCTAAGGCTTTGTAGACAGTTGGATTCTGAGGTCTAAATTCTTCTGTCATTTATTCCTATTATTTCAGCCATTTCTTTTCACTGCTATTCAGTAGTCTATGGTTGACATAATTCCACATTTTATTTACTCCCTCTTCCATGAATGGACAGTTAGGTTCTTGGGGTTTTTTTTTTTCCCCAATAGAAGTCACATTGCAGTTAACATTCTTGTACAAAGCTCTTCACGCATACGTGTAAAAATTTCTCCAGAGTTTCAATTTTACCAAATCCTGCCAAATTAACCTCCAAAGTAACTAAACTAATTTACCAATCTTTACTCCATCCACCTCTACTTCCATTAACAACCACAGGAGTTTTGCCATCTTGTCGTCTAAAGCCAGCTCACAGGACCCAAGTCCTTATTCTCATGGATGTAGGTCCCCAACATCTCTGTTCCCGTTGCTCCCCTCCAATTCTGCCCTCTCCATCAACTGTGGGGGGCTTTTCTTTGGTAAGAAGTGAAGAGGTGGAGCCTAGCTTCTATTCTTGTTTGCTCTCAGCTCTTTCGTTTCTCCCCTAATAATAATGCTTTTATTCCCCCAAGAGACTGTGCTTTCGAAATATGCAAGTGAGAAACAGAATTTGCCTTCTGTTTAGTGGTGTCTCATCCCTTCCTTGACTTAAAGAGCAGAGACATGTCCAGCCACTTGAATGGGGGAGAAGGAAGGTCTAAAGGGGAAAACGAAATGCTAGAAGAAAAAATCCGTTAATATTTAAAAAATTTTATCTTTTGACATATGCATTTAACAAGTTGCCTCTACTGAAAATAATAATATTACATGAAATCTGAGCTGTCTGGGGAATCTAGCACTTACAGTCATTGTTACTATAGCACCCACCCTTTCTGCTTGGGTTCTAGGATAGTATTTCATTATTTGCAGTGGGTCTTATCTTTCCTATAGGAAGGCAACAATCTAGAATCAAGTAGACTAGCTAGATGTATGCCCAGGAAGGGGGAAGAAAAGACTGAATCCAAGAAACATTTTGAAGAGGAACAGATTGAAGGGAGGGAAAAGTGAGGAGGAGAAGCCCATGATTTTGAGCCAAGGAAACAGGAAGAATGCTTGCCCCTTTGATAAGAAATGGGAAGAGGAGGAAGTTGTTGGGTTTGAATTTGGATGTAGAGAGCGTGTCCATCCCCTAGAGAAGTTCATCCCAAGAGATCTCCCTTTTATTTAAAACTGCAACCAGGACAAACAACACTTGGGCTGTGTTTCCATGTGATCCACAAGGATACCCTCCTGCCCACTCAGCTTGCAGTCATCCTCCTTCAGCCTGCCACGCAACAGCTTCCTGCTTATTTAGTGCTTTCCATTCTCATCTCAAGTGCTAGATATCTGAACTTTGCATGAGTGTGCGTGACATGTGTACACATACAGACACACACAAATAAACCCACAGACTAGAGACCTTGGATGCATACGTTTCCCCAGAGGAAAGACTAACTTCCTTCTTTATCCTTAGAACTGGCTTCTATTGACACTACCTGAGAGCATTTTTGAATGGGAGGCAACCCTACCACAGCCCTTTTGCACATCTTGGGAGAGTGAACTACCCCACAATCAGGTGGATACTCTACTGGAGGCTCCCATTTGGCATCAACATGACAAAAAGCTCCTCCTTCCTTTTAACTCTCTGATGTATTGTTATTCCTTGCCCCATTTGAAGTTCTTCAAAAATAAATTATTCAGCAAATTTTATTCAGTTCCCCTACTTTCACCTCCCACAATGTCAAGGCCATAGATACCTCAATGCTGACTGCAGCCTCACTTAAGCCCAGCCAGAGGCAAACAAAACAAGGACATTTCTACCTAGTTTATTTGAAACACTGTCTTAGACTGCTCTGAGTCATCTGTGATGTCCTGTTTCTAGGACAAAGAATAATTGCTCTGACCTCATAGTTGCTCTTTTCAAGGACTCAGGTTTAAAGGTTATGAAGAGCTATTCAAACTCAATTATTTCTAGTTCCCCTCTCACTCTTTGTACTGTCTTTCAGTGTATGGTGGGACGCCCATTCATAGTCATAGACCAGTTCAAGTACTATTTGCTTCTGAGATTATAAAATGAAGATTCATTCCTTTATTTATCCTTTCAACCAACATTTTTTGAGCACTCTGGCACGCAAGGCACGTGTACTAGGCACTGGGGGTCAAAGAGATCCTTTCTGGAGTGGAACCCAACTGCAAGCATTTGGTTCTAGCTAACTCGAAATAAATTGCCCATTTTTATATTGTTTTCTTTTCCCTACTTTTCTTCCTTTGTTTTTTTTTTATATTCCTTTATTTTTTCATTCTTTTTCTCTTTTTTATTTTTCTCTATTTTTTCTTTCCTTTTCATTATCACAGTATACTGTGTTATTTTCATATGACCAACCCCGCCTTCTCTGTCTCCCCTGCTTATTTCACAGCACCAATATTTATCAGTGGATGAAGGCCAAACCACCACTCTCCCCAATTCTGGGTCATTCGACAATTTTAGGCATCTGAGAATATACCAAAAGGACCAAAAAATATGTGTGAACCACTGAATGAGTGAATAAAGCTATTGGAAAAAGGATAAGCATTTTATGAGTTGGAAAGAGGATCATATTTTCTGAACAAAACGTCAGCTCCTGGATTAGTTAGGACTGGCTGGGCTTTGTTGCAGTAATAAACAACCTCCAAGTGTCAGTGGCTTAATCCAAGAAAAGTTTATTTCTTACTGATGTGTCTCCACCAAGTCATTCAGGAATCCAGAATGTTGGGCTCTCTGTCACCTTTACACGTGCTTCCAAGCTCATTTCTATGGGAAAGGAGAGAGCTGGAGCGTCTTCCACTGACAATCAAATGCTTTGGCCTGTAAGTGATGCACAGTACCTCTGCTCACAACAACAGGCAAATCACATGGTCTATCCAACTGCAAAGGAGCCTTGCCTTGCAGTCTCCATGTGCCAGAGAGGAGAGGGTGCCTGACTCTTTCCTTTTTTTTTTTTTAATTGGCAGCCCCCTTTTGCAGGTTTTTTTTTGGTCTGACTCTTTGTGACACTAATAGTGTCCACCAGAGAGCTCAAGTTCAGCAAGTTTGAAATGAAGACCATGGAAGATCCCAAATGTCTGGCTGCTGTGCCTGAAGGACAAGTGCGGAACAAATAGCCAAGCTGTGTTCTGCAGCAACAGACTTCACTCCTAGCGCCTCTGGTTGCTGCTCTGCAGGTGCGTCTCTCTGGCTACGCAAACCCCTCACCACTTCAGGCAACCTCTTCCACAGGTCCTTATGCACGAAGGCAGCATTTTCAATAAGCCCATGCATGTCCTTCTATCCAAGAAAATGTCAATCCTAAATTACTAAGATAATTCACCCCTTAGGTTGAAATATTCCTTTTAATTTACTTCTTTAATTAAAGGAGGTGTGGTGTTTGCGAGACTTAGGCCATTAGGAAGCATAACTGTTCTGAGCCAAGACTGGAAGGCCATCCCTTGCCTGTGACAGCGTGATGGAGCGAGGCTGCCAGTAAGCCAGGGTGTCAAGGATGATGGGGCAGCTCCATCTATTGTGGCCACCAACCTGAAACATAACCGAGTGTGTCACCATCCTCAGACTCATTCTTTCAAAGTGAAATTAACTTGATGGGGTGCGCAAACGTACAGTGTTTTTGGATGGTTTTGTGTAATGCCCTGGGAGTTTTTTGACTTTTGGGCAGCTGTAAACTAGAGTTGGCATACCCTTCTGGACTTCCCGGAATGCCAAAGTTCAAGGTCCTAAGAGTCATCCATCTAAGAGTGGGTACTTGCTCGTGACTGATCCCTTGATGGAGCCCAACATAAAAGAGGAGAAAGCGGACAAAATCGGCTTGACACAGTGGCAATTGAGAGCTGAGACTCCAAATCTAGGCCAATTCTGGGATTGCATCTCGGCTGCCCACTTCTGAGCTTGTATGACCTTGAGCAAGTTATGCAATGTCTTTAAACTTTAGTTTCCCACAAAATGAGGATGAAAGCAGTACTTATCTTACAGGCTTGTGGTAAAAATTAAATGAGGTGATGACACTTAGCATAGTGCCTGGCTCATACTAAGTGGTCAGAAAATACTAAGTGTTACTCTTAATATTGTTCAGGGTTGCAAGGATGTAGCTTAAGCAAAACCCTGGGAGACACTGTAAGGTACACCTGAGTGAACAGGTCAGAGCCTCTGCCTTCAGGGATCCGCGTACGTGTGTACGTGTGTGTGTGTGTGTGTGTATGCGTGTGAGTGAGAGAGAGGGAGAAAGGGAGGGAGGGAGAGAGAGGGAGAGAAAATTGGGAGACGTAAGGGTAGAATGAAGAGAGAAGAAGCAGGAGAGAAAAAATACGAGATAACAGAAATAAAAATAGATAACATTTATTGTGGGCTCACTCTGTAATAAGTACCCTACATAGATAGATCTTTATATAGCTGATCTCATTTAACGTTCACACACCTATGGGTACATATTATTAGTATCCTCATCTTACATTTGAAGAAAAGAAGCCTTAGAGAGATGAAGTTAGTTGCAGTGGGTGACACATGAGGTTGGGGAAGCAGAGGAGTGCTGTGTGGTCCCGCTTGACAGGAGCACAGGAGAAGACTGGCCGAGTGGAAAACGATGTACCAGGTGCCCCGGGGAAGTCTTGCTCACGAGCACAGGTGGTCATTGCTCATGTGGAGGCCCAGGCTATCTCTAATTTTGTCTGCACAGTCATTGGTGGTGTGCCATATGACAGAGAAACAGAAGACTGCCTTGAGACGGTCACCACGTCTTTGAGAGGCTGGAAGACGATAACACATTTTCAGGACATGCTTAAGAGCAGCTCCAAATCTTGTGGCAAATCCAGGACATGCTGGAAATGTCAGCCAAAGGCAAACCAGCCCCACTTGCGGGCCCCTGGAGGTGAAAACTTCATGGTGATCAAAGGTTGACCACTAGATGGAGCCTGCTGGGCATGGTGACAAACTTAAGGACAGTGGTTAGAACCCTAACCAACCTCCCTACCCCTCCACCTCCCATCACCAGCACTACAAGGCCAAGATCACCGTCAATACCACAGTTTTTAACACCTGCCCCCCACTAATATGTTTTATCATGAGTTCAGAGACAAAATAAAAGTATAAGGAAACGTAGAAACTTACAGCTTCTTCTAGACTTTTGTCCCGTTGTACACTTTGGGAAGAAAGGTAATCTCCATGTAAAATCTCCATTAAAATAACCTTGTGGACTTATCTGAAATTAGCACCTCCAGAATTCTTGTTCTGACTCTTGGTTTAGTTGACCTACTTGTGTCTTGATCTTATACTTGATAAGCTCTTCTAATCAGAGAAGAAAAGAGTTGAAACATTTCTGGACTGTAGGCCAACCTTAATGTTATTTGAAAATAAGATTTGGGCTTGGGGTTTAGGTTTTTCCCATTTTATTTGTGTTTGATTTAGTGCTCATCCCGCACTAGACACTAAAATGCATTGTTTAATTATCTGAGCTCAACACACCATTTTATAATTCATTAGTCAGTTGCTCTTTGCAAAAGCTTTTTTCTTATGAAACAAAAGTGGGAATCATGCAACTGGACTATTTATCTCTCTTTAGGGGTTGGGGGTTAATATCTGATAGCTCATAACATCTTTATTATAATGCATTTATAATGATTTACTGGAATCATTCTATGGCTAAGTATCTAATGTCAAAGCTGGGATCTGGCATGAAGTAAAATGCTGTATCCTTGGGTAGCTCTGGGGAAAAAAGGGCCTTAGCTAATATTTTCTGTGTAATTCTACAAACTGTAATAAGGGTAGGGGTAATTGCCTTAATGTCAATTAAGCTATTAATAATGCCCATCTTGTCATTCCTAAATATAGCAGCGTCTCAATCATACATTATTGTTCCCTGTTAAGACTACACAGAAATGAGATCACAGCTTATGTGGATCTGGAAGTCTGGGTAGCAGCCAGTCTTACCTCCGTTACATAAAAGAAGGTTTGGAAGTTGATTTACTTGTTTTCTAATGAAAAAATTCTACTTGGACACACGTACGTATTTGTAAGGGCAAGTGTTGCCCATAGTTGTGAGCAGGGACAATCCAGCCTTAAAAACTGTTTAATGTTCCTATTCTGCTTCTAGATGACCGGAGTAAGGTGCTCCTAGTTAGGACTAGTGTTCCAGGGTCCGGGCCCCTGACGGATGCTCTAGGCTGTCCCGTAAAAACTGTCCAGGCATCTTAGAGTTGGGAGCATTCACTCTAGCTACATGGGGTGCTGTGCTCTGTGCATGCTCCCAAGCACTGCGGAAGCACACTAGTTCCTCAGAGACAGAAAGACGACAGAGTAAAGCTAATGAGGCTGAGACACTGTCACAGAGTAAAGGGGCCAGTGGTCCATCAGCAAATTTCAGCAGCCAAGGTCAAGGGTAAAGGCATATTTGGAAGAGAGACTAAGAGGTGAACTGTGGGATTTTGGTGAGTGGTAGAATGTCGCCAGCACTCCCAGGTCAGCTCTAAATCAGAACCACTTATCTTCCAGCGAAGAAACAGGACAAGATCTCTTTCTTTAGTTGGCACTTATATTTCTCCTGGGCTAAGACGTCTGAGCAGCCACTTCCTTTTGCCCCCCTTGTTGGCTGTCTTGGTAAAGTGAACTTCTACTTGATGATATTTAGAGCTCATTAATTTGTCCCAAGGAAGCTTATTGCATGGCAGTTTAATGACAGAAACCTGTTTTAATGCAAATGGACATGTAATCCCACTAAACCACTCTGAGGGTGTAAATTTAAAACAATTGCTGGGAACTGACATGAGAGTTTAATAAGATGGAGGACCAGTTCCTAGATCCCGGTACGCCCAGGGGACCCTGCTTGGACACCCAGCCCAGGCAGTTTTAGCACAGCTTGTGGTTACCATGGCAATTAAAAGGGGGGAGGGGCTTCGGGGAGCCCCTCTCTGGTGGTGGGGATCTGAGCTCTGGAGGAGTGGGTGGGAGTGCGGGGAGAAGGAAGGCTTCAGGCTGGGAGGAAACGAAGGGTCGGTGGGTATCTTCTGCTCTTTATTCCTCAGGGCACAGGTTAGGGAAGATGTGACTGAGCCCCAGGAGGCAACTTTCCGTCCTGGCTTATTATAAATGCCTGATTCAGGCAAATCCCCACAGATAGAGCACAAACCCTTGCCTGGGACCCCACTTCTCCCAGCAGGTAAAGGTGGAGGTGGTGGGAGGTGGAAATGAGACTGAGACGGGAATTGTTGGTGAATATTTGCTAGATTATAAGGCTGTTGGTACTACATCATTCTCCAGAGATCCCTGAGTAAGGTTATTATGGGTGAAGTCATTTTTGTAATAAAGTTGGCTGTAACTCTGGGTCATAAATCACGGGTTCTGGGACTAAAAAAATTACTAAACATGCCTCCGTTACCACACACTGTCCTTCTTTTAAATACTTTGATTTTACTACAAATCCGCCATTGACTTAGATGGGGAAATACACACAATGAGCAAATGATTCCTTCCGTCCTCGGAGGCAGCCCTGCCGGCATCTGGGCCTCCAGGAATGATTTCCTGAGGTGTGATGTTATTTATGGCGTGCTTTCTCTATCAAAAAGGCAAACAGCATCCCGAGTGACCCCGGAGCATTTGCATCATTGCTTCTCTTGCTAATTGATTCATCCCCTGGCAGGGCCTGAGATACGGGGTGTTAGCTGGACACTCTCTCCCAGCTGCAGATCCTGTGGATTAAGGTGCATAATAAGCAAAGACGTTAATAAAATTGTTAAATGTCAAAACTGCAAACCCCACACCCGTTCGGAGTCCATCAGCTCTTGTGGAATGATTCCGTAAAATACCGTCTCCTCCCCTTGTCCTTTTCTCAGTCTAAACTTCCTAACCTTTGTTAAGTAAGGAGATTAAGAACTGTTATTAAACATGGATTGTTTAATTTCTTTCATAACTTCTTCCTTTCACATAAGAGTCCGGCACAGGATGAAAGGGAATGTTATCACATGAAGTGCATTTCAGACGTAATAAAGCAGAAAGGAGAGGGTGGCCCCAGTGGCAGTTGTAAGAGGGACAAAGTGTGGATCTCTATAGCTCAGTGGCTGCAAAGCAGAAAATGAAGATTGTAAAAACGTCACATAAAGAAAAAATGCACAGTGGATTCGTTTTGCGATGCCCATAATTCAGTAATGCCTTTAAGTAGCTAGAAGAAATATAATAAATGTTTTTCCACAACATTGATCATACTGTATCAGAGGAAATATTAGTGTGCAGGGAGCCATGATTATACTGGTAGTAATTCTCGGTGCAGAAAACTAGTAGAAGATGGGACCCTTTATAGGCAGAACTTTTATTGGTTGCAGTTATTTACTTTTAAGAATACGCCTAATACATTGTCCTATAGCTAAATATTTTTGTGAAAATTCAAACGAGCACTATCCGTAAATCAGAAATCCTGCCACCATTTTATAGAATTTATATATATTTTTTTCCTGTAGATGCTCTGATGTGTTCCAGAATACAAAACCAGCCAATTGACCATGTGAAAATTCTAGAATGTCTGTAAAACAGATTCTGCTTCCGTATTCAGAGCCCAGTGAGGGGCAGACAGGTTTATGGCATGTGATTCCATCCAAATGCCACCTGTATATATATAACATCTTTCTAAAGAAATTAAATGGATTATTAGATTATATACTGCAGTAAAACTATAGCCAGAGGCGTGAGCCAGGAGAGGATATGCATGTTGTGCAGCTGCTTTTTTTGTCCTGAAACACCGAAGAAAGCTTTGCAAGGCAGCTTCTTCCTTCGGGAGAAAAGAAGGCCCTAATTCTGCATGCCAGCCTCTTGCTCCTCGGACTGGCAGGAGCTGGGAATGCAGTGGCCGTGGCAATCTTGGTGCAGGAGGCTCCGGCATGGCAAGGAAAGGTTCTGCCTTCACTTTCGAGGGACCCAGGGCACTACTCCAGAAATGCCCACATGAGGATTCCAGGGTGCACAAGATAAGAACTAGTCCAGCCAGACTCCTGCAGAACTAAAAGGAGAGGTGAGATCTGGGCATGTAATTCTCCACATATTCCCCACAAAACCCTGCTGTGAAAATTACTAAGAGAAGCAAGAAGCCAGAGGAATCTCCAAGTGAAGATGCTGTGAGACTGTGACAGGAGCATGGCATCTTGTACTTCAGAACCTGGATAACCCAGCTCACACTTCAAAGGCCTTGTAAAAGGAAACGAACCTGGCTCAAGGCTGCAGATTTACCTGCTCTGCCTCAATGCCCATCTCCCCTAATTCTCACTGACACCAATGGGAATAATTGCCCAGACTTCCCTTGCAGAGACCATCCCTTCTCTTTGTCCTAGAGCTCTTTCCTGAATGCAAATCACAGGTTTCACGCACACACATGCCTTCAATGCAACAGTTTCTGTGATGTTCTTCACCATTTGGTCACAACAGGGTAGATTAGCTAAAAGGCATTTGGAGTTCTTTATGGAGTTATGTCTTGATTTTAGTACTTTCTGATTAAAGTTGGGTAGACGTTTGATTGCTTTGTTTGATTTTCCTCCTTCCTTTAGGAGGAAGTGAAAGAGGACACCTTTAAGTTCTCCCCATCTTGAGAACTTTAAACAGGCAGGCAGTTGAAGGGAAAAACCCCAACATGAGAGAATCGAACAGTGAGAAACAGCTTGTCACAAGATGCTGGTCTCTCTGAAGGAGGGCCGCTTGGGAGGTTGGTAAGCGTCACCTGGTGTGCCCAGCACTGATGTGAACCTAACTTACAGCCTGAGGTCACCTAACAGGCTTCTGTAGAGAGAGTTCCTCCTCGACACGGGTGAAGGGTCGCTTTTTAAGCATCCTTTTACCAGGGCTGCTCTTCTAGGTGCTTCAGCTAGCAGCTGTTCTCGGATTTTTTTTAATGAAAATGATTATTATTTTTTTTATCTTACTCAGTTAATTGCCTGTAGTTGAAGGAGTGCAATATAAAACAAAATTTGGGGGGAGGATAATATCTTTTTGAATTTCCTCTTTAGGTATATTATCACATTAAATGGACCTACTGCCAAAACTTAACTAAAGATCTATGAGTGGTCTTGTTCTTTCTTCTCTCTTCTTCCTTCCTTCTTTCTCTGCTTCCTCCCTTTCTTCCTCCTCTCCTTTATTTTCCTTTCCTTTTCTTCTCTTTCTCCTTCTTCTTTATGTTCTTCTTCAACGACTTGGAAAAAATCTTACTGAACTCCTTCGAGAAATTCTACAGCAATGAAAATGTTCAGAGTCACAGACGCCCCCCTTGGAGTATTTAACTGTAGGGTCTAGCACAGCTTTCATTCTTGCTGTGTACACGGTATGCACACAGTCTCATTTTTGCTTATGAAAATATCTAAGTGTGCTTAGGAGGGTCAGAGATTCCCTTGGAGAGGAGGCCCATTATAATTTTAGTAAAATTAAAAGACAACAAAATAACAGCAGAACGGCAGACTTTGAAAACTCCTTAAATAAACAGATAAATAAACAGAGGGCATTTTGCTTTACTTGGCACCCAGCCTGAATTATTGACTTACATTGTGCCCACATAAAGAATGTAGACAGGATTTGACAATACAGAATATTTGATTATAATATAAAACACTTTATATTTTGAAATGAGATACTCTTGTAATTATCTCTACAACCGCTGGATGTCACTGTTGCATACCTCTGGCAGTAAAAACTTTCCGCTTAGAGAGGCAATCTGAAAATGGTGTTGTAAGGGCTGTAGTGCTACCGCCTTGGAGCTCTACCTTTTGATTGAACACATGCTATCATGCTAAGACGACTCTCTTCTCCATTCAGAGCCGTCAGCCCAATTCTCGATGATGGCACTCTGCTGGGAATTCTAATTTACACAGGATGAGGTTCCCCAAACACAATTATCTTTTTCACTATATTTAAAACGAGTATGGTACTTTTATAACGGTTCTCAATATTGTATATTAATTATAACCAGCACATTCTGGATACCAAATGGAGTAAAGTGAAAGCATAACCATAAAATATCCTGGATTTATGAAGTGCCCTTTTTCTCTTACAACAGTTACATATCTATTTGCTCATCTGTCTTCCCAACATCCCTAAAGGGTTACCTGCTTTAATGCTTTTATGAGTCAAAGTTGACCTGTGAAATAAATTGAATGAAGTAATTATTTGCACTGGCATCCCAAGAGTAAAACGAAGGCAAACAGTGGAAATGTGTTCCAGGCTGCTAACTCTAGTTTGCAAAAGTAACTCATCGAAATTTTGACAGTTCTGGGTGTTTTTCAATTACTCTTAGAATTCCTTAATTCATCGACCCTTTAACTCTGCTTTTAAAAATTCATTTAAAAAAAATCTGGGCCATCTTGTGAGACTGACGTTATACAGAAATTAGATCTGGAGACTTTTCCAAACCTGAGGAAAGCCTGGACCAGTAGAAGTGCTAGACTAGAGCATGACCAGTGAGAAGAAACTGGCGAACCAGTGGGAACAGTGGTTGGCTTTCTCTGTAGTTAAAAATGACCATGAGCTTCCATTTCACTGTCCAGCTTAGTCTCTATCTTTTTCCGAAAACCTTGGAGCTGTTTTCTTTAACTTCCTCCAGGGCCTGTGCAAGGGGGAAGCCAGAGCTGCTCTTGACGGACTATTGGCCTAGATTTGAGGGGGGAGGGGAGTGCTCTCTGTTCTAGAGAATTTTCAGAGAGCTGCATTTTGCCTGCCATCTACGGGATGCTTTGATCCAAAATTTCAGTCATTGTTTCCACATTTAGGGGCTGGAATGAACATCAAAGGAGTGGGTGTATGGAGTTTACTGAATGCCTAAGAAGTACAATAACATACAGAGGATATAGGCAAATCCCAGAGGCAAAATTTGCTGCCAATTCTTGCACATAATAGAGGCCCTAAAGTGACAGTCTATCTTTGACAAATGTATAATGATATCAATGCCAAGGGAAGGAACTAGCATGCTGAAAGGCGAATAAAAGAGTTGGGAACAATTCAGTGGACTTACACATTTCCTCAGTGTGTTTTCACACAACAAGGAAAGCAGATGACACAAATGCATTAGGTAATCATTGGACAGGGCTGCAAACTCGCCAGTAGTTTTAAACTGACCTGGCTTTTTCAGGATACAGCTCTAAAAATGAAAATAAAATGTGGTTAGAAATCATTTGTCTTCTAGAGGAAAACAAAAGGAACAAGTAAAGTGAAAATAGCTTTCTTGTTCTGTCTTGGATAGTTCCAGATTTTAAAGCCCATATGCTGTTTGCTTTAACTTCTTCTCCTCCCAGGGCCAGTGCCTTCCAAACGCTTCAGCTAGTGCACTGCACCACGGAGTCTAGGAAATTAGGGCTCATTTGTATCCACAGTCTTTGGTCGAATATGGGTTAATTTTGGTTAATTTCTGCGGGTGCACACAAAGTAAAATGCACAGAACTGAAGCCACTGAACTCAGGCCATTGTGCGATCATCTAAAAACCTACTTTTCAAGCTCCTTTAAGTTTTATTTTTGAAATAAAAACAATAAAATGACTGTAAAAAAGTTTCCAAAAGCGTTGACATTATGAGCAATTGCTAACCAAGGCTACTCCCAGAATAATCGAGCAAATTTGGATATAATTCTAGAAAAGCTAACTGCCCTGCAGTGCCAGCTATAAATATTTCATGCAGAAGGTGATTTGAGAAGGGATCTGTGGTACCTGGCTCTTGCCTCCAGGCCAGGTATCTTTGTAGATGCATACCATGCTGCTGTCACCAGGCGGAGCCTTGGAGGGCAAAGGCAGATTCTTGCTCTTAATCCTTTTACTATGGAGATGAGTGTGTAAAGCCTTCTGGAGGCTGCTTTAAAAAACCAGACTGGGAGTGGGTGTTTAGAGGAAGAAGTCTCAAAAATGCCACAGTACATGGAAACAGCCTCCAGGGTTCATGAGCTCAGTCTGGTAATGAATCTAGTAAAAGCAAGACCAAGATATGTGTGTTTCCTTGAAACTCTCCTCGGTTGAACAAGAAATTGTGCCGGCTGCAAATAGAGATTTGCATTTCTGTCCTTTGCATTAAGCAATCAGAGCAGAATCGCTTATATACACCAAAACCATTTCCAACACGGCCCACACAGTTCTTCAGTGCTTCTGACAAAATTTCTTCTATGGCCTTGCACTGCATAATAAAAGAGCTCATGGAAGAATCCTGCTCTGTTTATTGTGCATATTAAGTAAATGCAATGATTTTCATTATTTCCAGCACTATAATGAAATGACTGAGTGCCCAGCAACATTAGAAACTGGACAAACAAGTATTCAACTGGCTGGATGAACCATGGCTTTCTGGCATTAAAAGTGTAATATTTATGAGTTAATTTAATCATAGAAGAAAATATTGAGTAGGTGACTGAGTAAAATGATGACTGTGTATTATGTTTTTGCCATGCAGCTGGATAAACATATTCAATGACAGACCTTGGCAAGAACTGCAAAGATGCTCTTGACAATGGCATGAATAAATATTAGGTGCTGCCTAGAATTCACTGCATTTGAGGTCTTGAGCAAAGCCAGATGAGTTTTAGCAGGAAAATATAGAAGAAGCTATGTATGCACATTGGGATTATGTAAACATTGGAGTCTTTCTCTGCTGCCCAGAAATTGCTTGAACATTCATTTTCACCTACATCACTGAAGATTCCTTTTACTCGTTATCTTTGCACTCCTGCAAGTACACTTTAGCATTAAGAGCCAGCTTTTGGGAAGCTCATGGTAAATTTTTCAACAACATGAACTTGGAGAGAAAAGAAATACTTGGCTTAGCCTACAGAGAGCTGACAAAAAAGATTGTATTTTGTAGTGACCCAATTCAATCTGTGTACAACCGTAAATTTTAGATTTACTGTTTAGATTGCTTCAGATTGCTTCTTGAATTTCTTTAGAATATACAGTTTCTGATTCCAAGAAGGACTGTAAGAGAGAATAATAGTTGGGTAGATATTTTGAAGTGATGAGATTTGGCAATATTAACTATTATTTAGTGAGGGGTTTGTATTCAGGGCAAAAAGAACCAATGTGCAAGAGAGTATCACAGAAATAAGTCATTGTGGGTTTTCTCCTCAGGATTTTCATTTTACCAATAATGAAAATTTCTTTTTTTTCCAGCTTTCTTGAGATATATTTGACATATAACATTGTGTAAGTTGAAAGTATACAATGTGTTGATTTGATACACTTCTATATTGGGACATTGTGACCACCATAGCGTTAACTAAGGCCTCTATCACTTCACATTATTGCAATTTCTTTCTTGCAAAAAGAATATTTAAGATCTACTCTCTTTAGCAACTTTAAAGTATATCATACGGTATTGTTAACTATACTCACCATGCTGCTCATTAGATCCCCTGAACTTATTCATCTTATAACTGAAAGTTTGTACCCTGTGACTAACATCTCCCCATTTCCCCCAACCCCCAGCCCCTGGTAAGCACCATTCTACTCTTTTTTAGGAGTTTGACTTTTTTATATTCCACATATAAGTGATATCATGCAGTATTTGTCTTTCTCTGTCTGACTTATCTTACTTGACATAACGCCCTCAAGTTCCGTCCATACTGTTGCAAATGGCAAGATTTCCTTATCTCTCCTGGCTGAATAATATTCCATTATATCTATACAGCTATACATGTATCTCACATATTCTTTATCCATTCATCTTTTGACAGATACTTAGGTTGTTTCCATGTCTTGGCTATTGTGAATAATGCTGTACTGAACATTATTTTCCCCAATGCTTTGTTCTAGGAGTTTTGTGGTTTCAGGTCTTATGTTTAAGGCTTTAACCCACTTTGAGTTAATTTTTGTATATGGTATAAGATAGGGGCTCAATTTCATTCTTCTGGGTGTGATTATCCAGTTTTCCCAACACCATTTTTTAAAGAGACAGGCCTTTCCCCACTTAGTATTCTTTGCTCCCCTGTCAAGTATTAGTTGGTCGTATGTGCATGGGTTTATTTCTGGACACTCTATTCTATTCTATTGGCTTATGTGTCTGTTTTTATGCCAGTACCATACTGTTTTGGTTATTATAGCTTTGTAACATAGTTTGAAATCAGGAAGTGTGATGCCTCTAGCTTTGCTCTTTCTCAACATTGCTTTGGCTATTTGGGATCTGCTGTGGTTCTACATGAATTTTAGGATTGTTTCTACTAATTCTTAAAAACTTCCAATGGAATTTTGATAGAGATGACATTAAATCTATAGATACCTTTGGGTAGTATGGCGATTGTCTCTTGTAGGCAGCATATAATTGGGTCTTGTTTTTTTATCTATCCAGCTACTCTATGCCTTTTGACTGGAAAATTTAGCTCATTTATATCAGTGAAATTGTTGGTAGGTAAGGACTTAATAATGCCATCTTATTGTTTTCTGGCTGCTTTGTAGTCTCCTTGTTCTTTTCCTCCTCTCTTGCTGCCTTCCTTTGTGAACTGATAATTTTCCATAGTGCAATGCTTTGATTGCCTTCTCTTTATTTTTTCTCTTCTATAGGTTTTTGCTTTGTGGTTACCATGAGGCTTATATCAAACATCTTATAGATATAACAGTCTGTTTTACACTGATAACTTAACTTCTATTGCATACAAAAGTCTACTCTTTTATTCTCTCCCTTTATGTTTATAATGTCTCAACTTACTTCTTTTTATATACTCATTAACAAATTATTGTGGCTATAGTTATTTTTAATATTCTTGTCCTTTAAGAAAATTTCTTACTCAAGTCTTTGCTTTTGATATCCTGGAGCGCACACACTGTCTCTAGAACCACAACAACAGAAGAAGAACATGGTCTCTGGACTATGTGTATGTGCCACAGGTTTCTGCTAAATTGGTGAACTTCCTAGATTGCTTTTTATCGTTTAGGTTCTCTTACCATTAAAATATGAGAACAGAACGCATCAGACAGATGAGCAGAGTCTACAGGGAAAAAACACCAACATGGGCATGGGTATTCCGGATTCTAGTCTCAGTTGTGTGACCCTGGGCAAGTCATTTTACCTCTCTGTACCTTAGTTTCCAATCTGTAAAATTATGGGAACATTCATTTGCCTGTCTTTAACAGTCTGATTGTGAGAGAAAAACTAGAGAATCTATTTACAACACTAGTTTCTTTTGTGGTTAAACCACAATGCATTTAACTTAAACTCTGCTTTGTTCAAGTAAGGATTTCATTTGCACATAGAGAAGTGGAAAGTGCATATTTAAGATATTACTGTGTCTACAACTAACACTACCCAATATATCCAAACAAATATGGTGATCCACAAGCTTAATTTTTCCTTATTTTCTTTTGAAGAAACCTCTCAAAATCTTACTTTTAAAAGGAAATCTAGCTTGCCTCCCAACTCCTCTGTCTTCCTGGTGTCACATTCCACTTCAACACGCATTTAACAAATCCATGTCTGGAGTGCTTCAACCAGTCAGTGGAGCTGGAAGTAACAAGAGCTGTGTTTCGGAGGTAAAGTAGCCGTGACTTGGTAACAAGTTGGATCTGGGAAAGTGAGAGGGAGCAACGTGTCAAAGATGACTCCCAGACGTCTTATACAGAAGTCAGGAGGAAGAAAAGATTTGGAGGAATAATCAGGAATTCACTTTTGGATATATTAAGGCTAAGTTGGGCTTTCTCTTCTGGAAAAAGTAACTAAACCCACTAAGTAACAGATGTCCTTCTCGTCGTGTCACTAACTCACCTGTCTTTGGCTGAGTTGCCTTGGCCTCCCTGTCCTTCTCTGGTCCTCCACCTTCAGGAGGAGGTCTACAGCCATGACCTCATCTCAAAGCGCATGCGGAGTTAATGTGGCGAAGACTCTCTGGAGATTCCTGGTTAATTAAGGGCAGGAATCATGGCTCTGGAATTCTATGGGCTTCCAATGAATATTAATCGTTGGGCGTCAGCACCGCTATTTTACTACTGGGTTTTAAATTGTTGCAAAGGAGAAGAGATTTTGGTCAGTTGGGAGAAAACCTCTCCCTGCCTGCTCACTTGGGTTTGGGACCACCTATTAACCGCCAGAGTCAAGCCCCAGTTTGTCTCCAGAACCTGAGGAGGGACAAAGGCCACAGAAGGATGAGGGAGGAGCTAATTTTTCCCTCTGTTTATATTTCCCCAGAGTGAACTCCTTAATCCCTCCCTACAATGATGAACTGAAAATCTATGCGTGATTAACTTTTTTCGACCACTCCAAAGCCAAGTAGAGAATCTGGCTGTCACCAACAGTGGGGTAACTCCGCTTACAGCAGAGATCACGGGTGGGGGCAGAAAGCAGCTGCCCTTACACAGAGTCTGAGAAGGCTTATTTTAGAGGGCAAATAGATTCTGTCTGTTAAATACAGACTTCATAAAATTCAAACATTTATTAAACTTCAACGTCTGGACAAGGAGTACAGAATACCTGAAATGCTCCTCAGTCTTATAACATATTTAGGGGAAGAAAATTAGTAGATGAAAGATTTGGTCTTGGATAATGTCTCTATGCTGTAACGTAAGTTTTCTTAAGTTGTGTTTGCCTCTTACATGCATTTTTAAAAATCTCTGTTATATGCCTGAGAACTTCCAAAAGCAATAGCAAAAAAAGAAAACATAGTTCAAACTATCCCTATATTTTCCAAAATTGAATGCTCTTTCTGTTTGAAAAATTTTCCAAGCTATACTCGATGGCCAATATCTGAATACAAAACTCATCCTGGGTATTATATTTCTATTCTTTAATTATTATCTCTAGTATATTTGGCATGATGTCTTTAAATACCTGAGTAAGCTGTCAGTCATTAGCAAATTTTCGTGGCTATGTAAGGAGTCACTGTAAACAGGCTTGATGCTACACTTCCTTGGGTACATGTACAAGTGTGAATATATATCACTCCAAAGAGAGAGGAACCATCTGTTACTTGGTATGTGTAAAGCATTTAGGACAGTATCTGCATTGTAATAAGTCCTATGGAAGTCTTAGCTGCTGCTACTACTATTGCAAAGCTTAAGGGTTGTGCTATGAGCAGGGGTCCGCTGGGGTGGTTTCATGAGATCTCCCAACCTCTGGCATGGACCCATGTGCGGTAGATAGATATCTGCTTCTTCCTATGAGCGACCCTTTGGGAAGACCATCTTTCTACATCCACATTTTTGCCATGGGCTGCCCCTTGGGAGCTGTCAGAGTGTGTCAAGGATGTAGCATGCATAGGGTCATCACTCTATGTGTGGTGAAGGGTCAGTTGTTTTTTTTATTTCTAATCTGTCACAGCCTGATATTCTGTGAAGTGTAATAAAAATAACAAAGTGGAGTAAAAGCCCAATACACACAAAATTCAAGTCCCATTTTTGTTTAGACATAAACTTATGCTGCCAAGTGGCTCTCGACAGTTCTAAATGGTTCTTCTCAATTCCGTGCTTGTCTCATCTCTGAACAGTAATCAACAGATTACAGATGGTGGGCCTTACTTAGAGTAGCAATGTCACAAAGGATGTTGAGGAACCCCAAAGGCTGATCATTTCCATACTGTTTTTCTTCCATAGAGTTCAAAGGGCTCTTATCAAAGCAGGGGACACTACAGGTCAGCAGGCTTCAGGTTCCAGCTTGAGGTGGTCAAGCCACTGGTATGACTCTGGTGCATAGGAGGTGACTGAGAGGTCACCAGGGAAAGCTACTTTCTGCTGGGTACTGGCCATTTGCTCAGGGAATTTATGCACAGCTAAGCAGTAGACTGTTTAGTGCAGATACACAGGTGTGGAAACAGTCTGTGATAGGCAGGTTTATGGCAAATAAACACATTGTATGATATACTGTAATCAACTATATAAACAACTTTAAAATTGTCTATACTTCATATTTCCAGCATTTGGTTTTGTTAATCATATGTCTTTCTGACAGCAATTAAATAACCTTGCAAGAAAAATGTACACCTGCTGTCTCCCCTGGGGAAACTACGTCTCTTTTGTGAATGACATAAGTTCTCCATAAAACATAACTGAAGAGAGGAGAACTGAATTGGGAGATATGTCTCCTTTCTCTCTCGTCTTATCTCTAGTTGAATTGGAGTGCACAGTTTCATATAGCTAATCTTTTTTCTGGATCCCTATATTTTGAGATTCCATTCAAACCAAAATATTTCCCTGAAGGGCAAACTGGAGATGATAGATAAATGAGGTTGTGAGCACGTCACCTAGTGGGAAGGTCACACATCTGCCTCACCTGGCCTGCCCTTTTGTCCTCCCCAGATTCTCCACCCCGAGGCTCTCACTTCTTTCTGATTTGCACAGCAGCTCTCATCTGCTGTCATGAACACCATACTAATCCTGTTTTCCCTAAAACAAAACAAAACATAACAAAGTGTTTGCTTTGCATGAGTCAGGTTCCAAACAAAATCCATTTGGTGGATTGGTGAATTTTAATTGGCGGATGTTGGGGCTCTAGAGATGATGTCGAGGGTGGGATGCTGGTGCTGGACGCTGCATAGTGGGCAACCCCGGGCTCAGAGCCGGCAGCTGGGCGCTGAGGCAAAGTTTGAGGTGTTAGTGCACTGGGCTGTGCTCTGGGTGCTGGCCTGGGGCAGTGAGTGGTTCTGGTGGGACTAGAAGGGCAAGCAGCTGCACGAGTGCCAGTACTTCATGAGCAACAACTACCTACCAGGCTTCAGCTATGCCGGCTTTGGGCTGCAGCTCACCCTCGCCTTTTGCACCTAGTTGGTAAAGTTGGCAGATGTCTTCCAGACCACTGGGCCAGTATGTAGTCCTGACAATGAAGCATCAGAAGACTTCACAAACCGGCTGAGTCTTGTGTCTTGGAACTGGAACCTGCAGCCCCTTCGTGATTTGATGAGTTGATGAGTTGGGAACAGCTGTTCAGAAGAGGAACATATGCTATGGACTCTATCATTCATTCTTAGAATGGTTCCATCCACTCTACCTACTTGATAAGAAAAATGGCTTTGAAACATAGCATTTTGTCAGTGTGAACACAATGCCAGAGTTATATGACATTGTTAACAGGTACAAATCTGACCTGATTTGGTCTAATGGAGAGTGGAAATGTCCTGATACTTAGCAGAAGTCTACAAATTTTCTTTCTTGGCTTTACAATGATAGCTCTGTCAAGGATGAGGTGGTAGTAAATGACTAATGGGACCAGAAATGTTCCTGTTACCCTGGAGGATACTACAACTGTCAAGATAAATGCAAGCCAGAGAGGTTGCTAGATCACAAGTTGGAGACATGTACCACTGTTGACAAGTCATCCTGGGGCTATCATGGGGACATGGCCATGCCTGACATTGCAAATGAATCTGAAATCATTTCAGAACTCGTTCAGACAGTAAGTTTGGGAGGTAACTATCTTCTTAACATTGAACCAACTAAAGATGGACTGATTGTTCCCATCTTCCAAGAAAGGCTTTTTGCTGTTGGGAAACGGCTGAACATCACTGGGGAGGTTATTTATGCATCTAAACCATCAAGGGTACAATCAGAGAAGAATGTGATATCTATATGGTATATCTCAAAAGGATCAGGAGTCTTAACCTTCAGTCTCCCATGACTACCTCAACAACAAAGGTAAGAATTCTGGGAATCCAGGAAGAGCTGAAGTGGTCCACAGATCTGGATAAAGTCTTCCTCATTTCCCTGCCCAGCTTACCACCTCCTGCTGACCCAGTTAAGTTTGCTTTGACTGTAAAGCTGATAGGAATGGAGTGATTATTGGAGTTCATGAAGAATGGGACACTGCCTGATGTTTGCTTCTTTGATTTTCTTTGTATAGTACCATCATCATAATAAACTAACTTCTCTTCCCCACCGAGAGGATGGCTTTTCCAACACATTTTAATCAAAGGGACCGAGTACATTACACTGATGTCTCAATGGACCCAGTATCTGAGCTCCCTTGCTAGCATACCTCTCTCTGGTCAGCAAAAGAAGGTACTGAATAATTAAGCTCTGAGTTCATTCATTCCTACCTTTGGAAATTATGTACAATGGAAACTTCCCTTCATTCTCTGTGTTTGATAAGCCTACTTGCTTACTTAATGACTTTAGTTAAAGAATAAGCCAAGTCACCCTGTTGCCTATGGGAGGAGATGGAAAGAGTTTGGCAAGCTCAACCACATGCTATTTATTTAGCATCAATTGTCACCAACCCTCTCCTGACTCCAGACACCGCCCCCCCCCCCCATCCCAGTGCAGGAGAGCCTGGAGGGGAATGAAAAGGCTTGCTAAGCTGTTAATGGTCAACTCTTCAGAAGTTTCCAAAGCAAACCAAGAGCTCTAAAATTCAGTCAGTTTACAGCGATACTATTAAGAAAATGGATGTGATTCTACTTTGCCACTTAAAATATGATTAAATACATAAGTGTGCTTGTCAAAAAAATTTTATAGGTCTCCCTACCATTTCTCTTTTTTGTCTTGCAATTTGTTTTTAGTTATTGTTGAAGAAACTGGCTGCTTGTCCTGGGGTTTCCAACAATTTGGATTTTGCTGATTGTGTCTCTGTGATGTTGTTTAATGTGTTCCTCTGTCATTGTAAGCTATAAATTGGTATTTAGATCTAGACTCTTGATAAGATTCAGGTTCCATTATTTCATCAAGTATGTTTCATGCAGGTGGCAGCCCTATGGTGAAGTGGTTAAACTCAGTGTGCTCCATTTTGGTGGCCCGGGTTTGCAGGTTTGGTTCCTGGGTGCAGACCTACACCACTCATCAGCCATGCTGTGGCAGCAACCCACATACAAAATAGAGCAAGGTACAATGGAAGAAAAGACCACATTTCTGATAAAAACAAAACAAAATACCTCAATGTAAATTTAACAAGAAATGTTCAAAATGTCTATGAAGAAAATTACAAACACTCATGAAGACATAAAATTAGACTTAAACAGTTAATAGAGTGTTAGCTCAGGAATAATCTTCCTCAAGCAAAAAAAAGAGGAAGATTGGCAATAGATGTTAGCTAAGGGTGAATCTTCCTCAGCAAAAGAAAGGAATATTTCATACATAGTGTTTGCACTTCTTTTAGGAGGTACATAATGTTTGATTGTCTCCCTTTGGTGATGTGAGCAGCCATGGTGGTCACTGCTCAGATCCATTAATTCACTAGGAGTTTGCAAAAATGATGATATCCCAATTCTATCGTTCTTTATTCATTTATTAGCTAGAAAAATTCTATAAAGGGAAGCTTCGCCTTGACAATTGGGTTACTCTGAAACCAGTTTTTTAACACAATGAATTGGTTCCCTAGCATCTTCTAAAGGTGGTTAATGAGTTTAGTTTTTTGGTATCATACTGAACTTACAGATTTAAATATATACTTGGTATGTTTCAATCCATTGCATTTATCATCCTACCGATGCACAAACGATCCCATCTTTGGCCAGCTGGATCTTCTTTAAACTGGTACCCAAATCCTTTGGACAGAGCCCTAATAGTTTTTCATATCTTCATTGCTACCTCATATGAAAAGATATTCCAGACTCATTTAATAAACCTCCTGCCTCAGACATGGAATCAGCCATCTTTCCAAGAGGCTTGGTTCCTTTTGGTGGGAAATAATATTTACAGATATAATCAGGATTACAGGGGTTCTCATTGCTGTTGGTTTAGCCACTGTTTCCATGTCTTTTCAGTGGATAGAACTAGAAAATGCATACTTTATTGTTGTTGTTATTAGCTGAGAAGGATTCACCCTAAGCTAACATCTGTTGCCAATCTTCTTCTTTTTTTCTTTTCTCGCCAAAGCCCAGGTGCATGGTTCTATAGTCTAGTTGTAAGTCCTTCTGGTTCTTCTATGTGAGCTGCTGCCACAGCATGGCAACTGACAGACTGATAGATGGGTGGTGTGGTTCCATGACCGGGAAATGAACCCAGGCCACCGAAGCAGTGAGGGCGCTGAACTTTAACCACTAGACCACCAGGGCTGGCAAGAAAACGCGTACTTTTTAAACATAAAACGAATTGTGAATTAGTATTGCTACCCCAGATTTATTTTCAGAACTGTGGGATTCTTACTTAATTTCATTGATCTTACATTTGTGTCTGCTTTCATCCCAGCTGAAAATCCAAGTTCTCGGTGACACCAATATATATATATTTGCTTTATCCCACTCTACCTACACAGCAGTTTCAGAACACTAATACCAATACTACCACAATACGATTACTGAATCAATAGATAAAAACAAAAATCAGTTCTACAGAAGATACAATGGAAGAAAAGACCATGTGTCTGATAAAAACAAAACAAAATACCTCAATGTAAATTTAACAAGAAATGTTCAAAATCTCTGTGAGGAAAATTATAAACATGAATGAAGACATAAAATTAGACTTAAACAGTTGGAAAGATAAACTATGTTCATAGGAAAACTCAACATTATAAAGATCTTAGTTCTTCTTATGTTTATTTAAACATTCAACACAATTCTAGTAAAACTGTCATCAGGTTTTTTCCTAGAGCTAGATAAATTGACCATATAGTTTGTTTGAAAGAATAAACATGCAAGAATAGCCAGGAAATCCCTCAAAAAGAAGAGAAATAGTATAATATTAAAACATCTAATAAACCCCTAAATTTAAAACAGTTTGGTATTAATGCATGAATAGACAGACGAATGGAAACAGAAGAAAATTCAGAAATAGACTCAATTGCATATAAAAACTTAGTATATGATAAAAATGACATCCCTAATTAGTTAAGAAAAGACGTATTTTTTAATAACTGGATAGCCGTATGTGAAGAGATAAAATTGAAGCCATTCCTTGTACTGTATACCAGGACAAATTTTAAGTGGATGGCAAATTTACATGTAAAATATAACATATAAAATATTAGGGAAAAAAATCTGGGTGAATTACTCTATAACCTGGCATGGGAACGACTCTCTAAAGTATAACTTAAAATCCAAAAATAATAAGTAAAAGGATTGACGCGTACAACGCATGAAAACAAGTGCTTTCGGTTTAAGCCACATGAGTTACATCAGGCCCATTTTGCAGATAAGAAAACTGAGGCTCAGAGAAATTATGTGTCTTGTGAAGCTTACACAGTTAGTAAATGGCAGAGCTGGGATTTGAACATAAGGAAACTGTAACTCATTGCACACTGAGCCACCCAGAATTCTGGTTGCTCTAAGTACAGCGAGAAAATCAGAAAATAAACATTTTCCAGATCCTACTCACAACTGGGGAATAAATCTTATTAATACTGCTAGGCCAGTCCCATTGGTTCGATACAGACTTCATATTGAGTTGCAGAACAGCTTTCAAAGGCACAGAGTCTAGGGAGAAAGAGAGACTTTGGTGTATTTTGAGGATAAAACTGAAATATAGTATGACATTTAACATAGAAATTTCTACCTCTTAGTCTTTATCTTCAGTCTGAAACTCTTTGTTACATTCCTGTGTCACTCTCCTCTCATTCTTCCTCACATCTCCATACAGTGAAACTCCGTGTCAACCCTAAGAATCCTGTTTTAAATGCAAGAAAGTTGAAAGAAGCATCTCATCGTTTAGTTTGTTATCAGCAAAGATAGTGGCTTGGCTAAGTTATTTTAATGGGAACAGTTCAGACTGGTTGTTGGGTTTGCAAAGACAGAAGGCGCCAACTGATTGAAAGTTTCACTTCTCAGCTGGTATTTGGTGTTTGTGCAAACTAAGCAATTAATTACAACCTTTATTCCTGCCCTTCCTGGTGTTTAATTTGTTTACATTTTAATTATTCATTTCCTTCCAATGCAGCTCATGTCTAGCCAACAAATACTAAATTTCTCTTTCTTTTTCTTCAAGAAAACTTGTAAAGCGAATTATGCTTTCTGTCCATCAGGAGCATGATTATTTATACGGGCTTGTGAGAGCAATGAAATTCATTCATTCGTTTCACAAAGATTTATTAAGCACCAACTAACCTGGCAGGCATTGTTCGAGGTGTTGGAGGTACAGGCAGGAGAAGGCAGACAAGTTTTTGTTCTCAAGGATCTTGTCTTCTTTGGGAGGAGGTGGAGGAAAAGCAGTGAATCAACACAAAGGCAGATAATATCTGCGAATAAAACATTAAATACAGTGGTGTGACAGGGACTGGGGCAAGGAACTTCCTAAGCTCGGATGGTCAGAGAAGTCTCTGGGATTTGAGTCAAATGAAAAGCCAGGCAGAGAGATATCTAGGCAGAAGGAGCCAGTGCAAAGTCCCCGAGGCAGGAAAGCACTTGGTGTGCGTGAAGAAGAAGAGAACATTAGCTGGAGGGGACTGAGGTACACTGTGCTACAACTGACTTCCACATATTTAAAGATTCGCTTGTTTTTTCATTTATTCATTTACACTCTATCTTGTTCCCAAAAGGATTTAAAACAGCTCTCTGAATGTTGCTGTTCCTTTCAGTGACTCCTCCAGCAGGTAAAGTCCAACAGAGAGATGTGAGACAGTGCTTGAAGACCATAGATGCAGGATATTCGCTTTTTTGCTTTTTTAAAGGTTCGCACACCTTGAAATGTCATTTAAGAAATTATTTTTAAAGAGGATTGTTGTGCTGAATTTAATTTCAAATCAACAGACCCATTATATTCTCTAATTAATCATGGCGCATGCTATTTACTAAACTCCTGTTAAAATAAATTTCTTTTGTACACATTACAAAGAAATGTTACATAAAATTAAGCACCACGTAATGACTTTAATTTGCGGTTAGTTAATAATACACAGATGATCACACGGCTGTAAAGGAAGTCACTTGGGACATTAACAGATATGCTGGCACAGAGGAAGTGGAAACAGACAGACTGTGAGCTCTGGGTGGGGCATAAAGAAGACTCAAGAGTTGATGGACATTAGATGTTGTGACTTCCAGTAACAGGTAGAAACTTGCTGAGGGCCTCTGCCCGGGGAAGCCTGTCCAAAAGACTTTTAGGTTTCTTCACTGGTTTCTAAATTATTTTTTACTTCTTACCCAGCAAAAAGATTTTACAAAACTTAATGGAGTTTTCATTTAACATGAGCTTTGCTGTATGGCCTTGACTCAAAATTTCCTCTTTTCAGCTTTGTAAGAGCTATAATTGTCCCAAGTTCTATGAGCCACTTTACTCAGTTTAATTTCGTGGAACTTACTGATCCCGAGCTGAGAGGCTCAGACTTTACAATTTGGAAATGAAAATAAAATACAGTCATGCGCTGCACAATGACATTTTGGTCAATGGCAGACGGAATACGTGGTGATGGCCCCAGAAGATTACTATCATATAGCCTAGGTATGTAGCGGGCTATACTGTCTATGTTTGTGTAAGTACACACTATCATGTTTGCACAATGATGAAATCTCCTAATGATGCATTTCTCAAAATGGATAGCCCCGTTGTTAAGTGATGCATGACTGTAGGGAAAAGCCCTAATATTTGAAGGAAACCAATGTTACATTTCTCTGATTAATATTACATTAGTCTGCAGGCTACATAAGCAATCGTATAAACAGACACAAAAATGAAAATTCTCTATTCCACGTTGTAGTGGATGGGTTGGGAAAGCAATGGCCTAGAGGATTTGCGATTAAAATTTCTTTAAACCTCTAGCAAGGAGGAATGGAAAGTTGTTAGGAGACTGAAAGTGCCTTACCTTTCTCTTATAGAACAACTTTTCTGATATTCTCTCAATTCCACTTCTTGCTCCCATCTAAAGGTCATCTGAAGTGGGCTTTGCAAAATGAAAGATTCATGGGGCCAAGTCTCAAGAGAGAGTTTCACAGCCCTGAGAAGCAGAGATTCCCGAAGCTCGTTCAGGGCTCCTATCAGTTCACAGCGTGACTCCTATTTGTCATTTCGTCTGTCCATGAGCCTCCTTTGCTTTGCATGTGACATGGGTATCAAAGAACTATTTACTTCATGGTGACGTTTTAGCTTTCTGAACAGGTGACAAGCATCCCTGTCGTCTAGGTTGGAGATTACATCAGTGCCACCATTACCTCTCCCCAGCGTCTGTGGCTGGTCTCTGTTTCCCAAGGATGCTGAGATAAGTCATTCCTACTGATTATGGAGTAGGATGGAAAGGAGGAGGTGTGTATGACTGAATCCAGAATAAAGGTTCACCACACTCCTTACCAGGCTTCGGGCCAGCAAGATAATGCACTCACAGGAACAGGCACATACCCCATTATGGGACTAATGATGAGCTGAAAATAAAGAGGAAACGTACAGAAGGGAAGCCTCAGAGAGGGATTAATCAACAACTCCAAGGCAATATCATGCTGTGCTTATGTTTTCTACAAATATTGACTTTGAAGAATTAAACATGAGACTAAACACCATGTCAGTGTCCCTGTGAAAGAAAGTGTCTATGTGACTATTTCAGACCAAAGGCAATGCAGAACACTAGAGACACCAGGGGTCCCAACCAGAGAGGGGTCCTTCAGGGAAGGGCAAGCGCTGTGCGTGTGAGTGCTGTTTGTGTGTGTTTAACGTCTGCTCTATCACCAGTGATAAGAACAGGGTGTATCACAAACACACCATATATACACACACACACGTAATTTGAGGTGGAAGAAGGAGAAGGGGGTTAAGAAAGGACCTCTGTTTCTGCTGCCTTTGAGTTTTCAAAGCCATCACGATCTTCTCCAGAAGTAGTCTGGGATGAGGAGAGAAGTCTGAACACAGGAGAGTTGGAAATGGGGGTGAGGTAGGGAGAGAGCAAATAAACGGAAGGTTCTGGGGCTCAGGCAATTCAAAGAGCACAGAATACAAGTCAGAGAAAGAAGGAGAGATTTCTTGAGAACGGAGGCTGAACTGATTCTGGAAACCAAGGCCCCTCATTGGGCAAGTCACGACTGTTTAACACAAGAATCAGCTGGGAGCTGACCAAGAAGCCAAGTGGTAATGCTTTGATGTGAAATATTTGTACAGTAGGAGCCATGGAGGTATTCTTTCACATAAACTGCTTAGAGCAGACTGTCTCAGGCAAAATCTTGACTACATCCTAATGGCATATTTACTGACCCTGTAAATTTGGATTTGGATGTGTGGTAGATTAGATAATTGTTCAGCAAATATTCACTCCCACCCCTGACTCCCTCCCCTCCCTAACTTCATGGACGAATGTACTTTCCTGTTCCACTGGTGTTGGGCTTGGCCATGGGACTTGCTTTGCCTAGTGGGATATTAGCAGATGTGATAGAAACAGAGACTGGAAATGTCCTTGTGCTGTTGGCTGGTCCTTCTTGTGCTTCTGCCATGAGAGGAGAATTTCGAGGCTAGCCTGTGGTCTAAAGAGGATGAAAAAAACATGCAGAGCAAATCTTGGCCCAATTTGTAGCTTGAAATCAAGACCAGCTGAACTGAGCCTGGGTCTGTCAAACCCAAACGTATGAGTGAGAATAAGTGATTATTCTTCTAAGCCGCTGAAATTGGAGGTGGTTTGTTGTATGACATCATTGTGGCTGTAGTTATCTGATACAAGCAGAACTGCTGACTGAGCAAGTAAAGCAGGCAAAGAATGTGTGTTGTATAGTGTTTACACGGCACGGTGAGCGAGCAGAACGGTGGAGCCCTCACAGGACTCTGTATTGCCTGCTGTATCTACACCTCAGATTCCCAACGGGGTTCTCACATATTTAAGAGAGTATGGATGTGTCACTCCCTAGCACTACAACCTTGGGAGAGTATTTAACTTCTTCCTGTTGGTTTTATCCATTCATTCATTCACTCATTCATTCATTCATCCATCTAACAATTACTGAAATCATACATGTGTCCCCCATCTCTGCTAGGCAGTGAAACGAAAGATACACAACCTCTAGCCTGATGAAATACAACATACCAGTGAGGGAGATGACAAAAAAAAATCCAATAAATAAAAAAGTATGATAAGTCTTATGAAGAAAACAAGGTGCTGAGATGGAGAAAAAGATACTTTCATTAGATAGGGTAGTTAGGAAGAACCTTTTCATCAAGGTGTCATAATCTTGGGAATAATAATAAGCTTATGAATAAAACTGGGATAATAACATCTTCATTGGATCATGGTAAGGCTTAGTAGGATAATGCATGTAACACATTTGATTTAGTACCCGGCATATAAGAAATGTTCAGCAAATATTTATTATTATTTCTTCTATCCTGGACTTAGCACATGGACTTAGTACATAGTAGTTGGTACATAGACTTAGCAGATAGTACTTAACACATAGCTTTGTACACAATAAGGACTCAATAAATGTGTCCTGCTAATGCATTATGACAAGAGTATGGTGGCATGGTGCCACCCTTCCACTTTATCACTGACTACTGTCTCTGGCAGTATCAGAGGGGTTAAAAGAGCTCTCTTGGGCACATACATATAACAGCAAGAAATATATCACCTTCTGGACCCCCAGAGCGGGTCCCTGCAGGATAATATTGTTCTGGGCAGAAATCAAGAGAAACTTGGTACTGATTTGTGCTGCAGTTGCTCACAGTGTAAACAGAAGCCACCAGGGCTGTCCAGTCAGCACTTCTCACCAGGCACAGAAAAAGATGTTTTTCTTTTTTAAAAGAAAGATGGGAGAAGGGCATTTTTAGTGCAGGCTGCAGCTCTTTACAACATAAACTGCTCAGCCCAGGGGAATTGAAATGGATGAAGCGTATGCAAAGCCAGATAACGAAAGGTGTTTGTGTGAAAAAATGATCAAAGAAATTGCTCGATTTCATTTTTCTATCCATAGTGACTTTTGTTTTTAAAGTGGTCAGTGGTGCAGGTCTCATTGACATTAAGCCTTTGGGGAAAGAGAGCAGTAATACCTGTGTGGTTTCACCGTGGGTATAATAGGATTTAGTAGTATTAATTTATTTGTAAAATAAAATTCCAACTGGATACTAATGGCATTAATTTCTAGGACTACCATTCGTTAGAGCAGTGTAATATAGTTAGAAGTAACACTATCACATTTGCTGGACCACTGATAGAACTGAGGAGACGTTACCTCTATCCTCCAGGACGGTCTGTTGGCCAGATTATGAATGGAGATGCACCTTGGAAAGGGGAGAGAACACAGATTGAGTGATGGACAATCTCATTCATTCTAGTCCAGCCTGTCACTTTCAGACCTGGACCAGTCATTTGTACCTCTCTGGGCTTCCTGATTGCCGCGCCATGAAGCGGGTGTAAGAGCACTGTAAGCGAGTGAACCCTCAGCATCTGAGGCCTGGGGTAACTGAGGTCCCAAGCTGGTCCTCAGTCCAGGACTCATCACGAGCAGCCTGAGGGGCTCTGATGGCACGCCTCATGTCCCTGCAGATGGCCAAGGCCACAAGCTTGTGTACAATGCACTGAGCACTGCCAAGAAAGCGCTCTTCACTCTCTATCTCAAACGTCCGCTGCAGAGCACGCTGCTGCCCACTGTGGGAAAAGGAGCTGCAGAGATTCTAGAGACTCCCTTGTTCCAGGGGCCCGAGGAGTGTGATGTGTGGTCCAAGCCTGGGTTGAGAGTGAGAGATGGAGAAGTGGGGACACCAGGTGGACCTCTTCTAAGGCACAGCTCAGAAGGTAGCCCTGGGCCTCTTTCTTCATATTCACTGGATACCTGTGCCCACTTGCATACGTGTGCCCTTTAAATGGGGTCCCCGGAAGTGGCAGGCCAAGGGCTCTAGCACTGTGTGCACATTCTGCGGGTTCAACCACCTTCTTCTGAAATACTGGAATAGAAAAGTTTGACTGGATTTGAAATCCATTTCCATTATCAAAAGAAATTTCAACATTTACATCAGTCAAAGAAAATAAAAAGGAAGAGCTCTTAGATTCTTTAAAGATAATTTCAACTGTTGTAAATGTTTGAATGGCTGTAAAAAACTGGCTTTAAATTTTTTATCACCTACTTGTGCGAACAAAGTTTCTCATCAATGGTGACTATCAAGAATTTGAAGAGATCGTTAAAAAGACTTGATCAAGACTTGCTTGTATCCATTTCAAACATAAAAGTTGGTATAAAACAGTTACATGTGTGGAAGCAAGCTCAACTTTCTCATTAAAAACTTTGGAAAAGATTTTATTTTGAGTTTTCTACAAATTCAATATTTAATATCCATCTCTAATGCTCTGTATTTTATTTTTATCACAGTAATAAAATATAAAGAAAACGCAATAAATGTTTGCACCTAGCCCAAATAGATGTCCTCCAGTCCCCTCCAGTTTCCTCCAGTGTGTGTACACATATTACCATATCATGTCTTGACTTCAAACAGACATCAGAACATCTGGATGTCAAAGCTGGTTTGTGCTAACTTTCTTTTTTTCTTTTTTTTTCCATCATCAATTCTATTTCTTTTTATTATTATTATTATTTTTTTATTGAGTTATTGATAGGTTACAATCTTGTGAAATTTCAATTGTACATTAATGTTTGTCAGTCATGTTGTAGGTGCACCACTTCACCCTTTGTGCCCACCCCCCACCGCACCTTTACCCTGGTATCCACTAAACTGTTCTTAGTCCATAATTTTAAATTCCTCATATGAGTGGAGTCATACACAGATTATCTTTCTCTCGCTGGCTTATTTCACTTAACATAATTCTCTCAAGGTCCATCCATGTTATTGCAAATGGAATGATTTTGTTCTGTTTTGCAGCTGAGTAGTATTCCATTGTATATATGTCCCACATCTTCTTTATCCATTCGTCTGTTGATGGGCACTTAGGTTGCTTCCACGTCTTGGCTATTGTAAACGGTGCTGCAATAAACATTGGGGTGCACAGGACTTTTGGGATTGCTGACTTCAGGCTCTTTGGATAAATACCCAGTAGTGGGATGGCTGGATCGTATGGTAGTTCTATTTTCAGTTTTTTGAGGAATCTCCATACTGTTTTTCATAGTGGCTGCATCAGTTTGCATTCCCACCAGCAGTGTATGAGGGTTCCTTTTTCTCCGCAACCTCTCCAACATTTGTTGCTATTAGTTTTAGATATTTTTGTCATTCTAACGGGTGTAAGGTGATATCTTAGTGGAGTTTTGATTTGCATTTCCCTGATGATCAGCGATGATGAGCATCTTTTCATGTGCCTATTGGCCATCAGTATATCTTCTTTGGAGAAATGTCTGTTCATGTCTCCAGCCCATTTTTTGATTGGGTTGTTTGATGTTTTGTTGTTGAGTTGCGAGAGTTCTTTATATATTAAGGATATTAAGCCTTTGTCAGATATATGATTTGCAAATATTTTTTCCCAGTTAGTGGGTTGTTTTTTTGTTTCAATCCTGTTTTCATTTGCCTTGAAGAAGGTCTTTAGTCTGATGAAGTCCCATTTGTTTATTCTTTCTATTGTTTCCCTTCTCTGAAAAGGCATGGTGTCCGAAAACATCCTTTTAATACTGATGTCAAAGAGTGTACTGCCTACGTTTTCTTCCAGAATCCTTATGGTTTCAGGTCTCACCTTTAGGTCTTTAATCCATTTTGAGTTTATTTTGGTGAATGGTGAAAAAGAATGGTCAATTTTCATTATTTTACATGTGGCTTTCCAGTTTTCCCAGCACCATTTGTTGAAAAGACTTTCTTTTCTCCATTGTATGCCCTCAGCTCCTTTGTCAAAGATAAGCTGTCCATAGATGTGTGGTTTTAATTCTGGGCTTTCAATTCTGTTCCATTGATCTGTGCACCTGTTTTTGTACCAGTACCATGCTGTTTTGATTACTGTAGCTTTGTAGTATGTTTTGAAGTCAGGGATTGTGATGCCTCCTGTTTTGTTCTTTTTTCTCAGGATTGCTTTAGAAATTCGGGGTCTTTTGTTGCCCCATATGAATTTTAGGATTCTTTGTTCTAATTCTGTAAAGAATGTCATTGGGATTCTGATTGGGATGGCGTTGAATCTGTAGATTGCTTTAGGTAGAATGGACATTTTAACTATGTTTATTCTTCCAATCCATGTACATGGAATGTCTTTCCATCTCCTTATGTCGTCATCCAATTCTCTCAGAAAGGCCTTGTAATTTTCATTATATAGGTCCTTCACTTCCTTAGTTAAATTTACCCCAAGGTATTTTATTCTTTTTGTTGCGATTGTGAATGGTATTGTATTCTTGAGTTCTTTTTCTGTTGGTTCATTACTGGAGTATAGAAATGCTACTGATTTATGCAAATTGATTTTATACCCTGCAACTTTGCTGTAGTTGTTGATTACTTCTAACAGTTTTCCAATGGATTCTTTGGGGTTTTCTATATATAAGATCATGTTGTCTGCAAACAGCGAGAGTGTGCTAACTTTCTTTCAGCAAATCACATGAGCAACTTGGGTCTAAGTTTTCCCACCTGTAAAATGACTAGATTAGATTATTTCCAAGGTTTCCTTCAATTGCCAAGTTATTTTGAGTAGTCTATTTACTTCTATGGTCACGACAGGGATTTATTTCTTAGGAGGATACATCTTAGTAATTGATCAGTGATTTTTTAATAACTTTAGTACAAATGGTCTTGCTACAAACCAAAGAAGCTTGTATGTATTGCACAGATAACGGAATTGGGTACAACTTTGTGACCAAAACATTTATCAGCAAGGAAAGTTTAGCCAGTGCCTTGAGTCTAAAGACCTCAGGGTGGTATCTAATGCCACAAGCCTATTTGTTCAAGTTAGAATCCTTGTGAGCATTTTCCTTGTTCCTTTAAGTTTAGGAGCACAGATCAATTTGAAGGAAGCCAGGATGTGGTACTCTTTCCCTTTGCATTCAGAAGGCACTGCTGATACAGACTGTGCCCACATTGATCACTCTTACATCCCAACAGGCCTGCCCATTGATTCCTGGCCATCTCCTTTCACCTTGAAAACAACTATCTCAGGTTGAGAGTGAGGCCAAGGATCCGAAAAAAAATCACCACTTTTTAATCAACTTGTTTTGAGCCAGAATCCTACCTTACCTTTCTTCTTCTCCCCAGCAAACTGCCCCCTCTATGAGCAGACATAGAATTTAAAAAATAATAATAGTAAATGAGGCAGAAACATTTAACAGCCAAGAGCAGATAAAAACTCTACTGCAGACCCTAAAATCGACCTACTTCAGGAAGAGGTTTGGAAAAGTACACTGCTGAATATCAGAAAACTTTGAAGCATTACAGCATCCATTTCAAAGGAAAGGATTCAGAAAAACAGAGCACGTGGTATCTGATCAGACACGGGCAGCTTTGGCACAGACCACTCAATATGCAAGTGCATGACTCCTAACTGCTGGCAGGCACTCCTAAAAGTAGAAATATGTGCAGCCTGACAAAGTCTGAGTAGGAGAAGAAGTGGTCAGTTTGTATCATGATGCCTCATCCTCCCCTCGAGATGTGCAGCCAGTCCTTTCAGGAAGACCGAACATCAAAGCTACATGAAGAAGTGACATAACATTGTCAGCGCATTTCTTCTAAGGATTAGTGTCAACATCACACAAAACAGGCACTATACGGTGGAAGCAAGAGTTCAGGGCTTGGTCTTTGGGTGAAGAAGATAAAGCAAAAGTCAGGAATTACTAAGGTCTTAAGAACAATGGGGTCTCTAGGGTTTCAGCAGGAACTCAAGTTACATAAATGGAGCATTTAGTAAAGATGAAAGACACCATAGAAAGCTGTCTGCAAAATTCAAGAGCCTATACTGTAAAGCCATAGGAAGGAAGTAACATTTATTAAGCACCATATGTAGGGCACTGTGATAGATGCTTTCACATCCTTTCAGCTAACTATAACCATAGCATCATTGCCTTTCTAATCGGTGAGGAAACTAGGACTAATAAAAAGGTTATGAAATTTGTTACAGGTCATACAGTTGGTAGATGATCGAAACCTGCTAAGCTCAGACTTGATGTTGATTTTAGACATACGTGTGATAGGTGTATCTATTTCTTGACTTAATTGAGGGAAATCCTCCAACATCACAATATCTTCCCTACTGGTTCCATGGAATCCCACAGTGGCAGCTACGTTCCTTAAAATCTTGAGGATTTTTGTTTTAAAGATTTCTGATCTAAATTCAGTCACTCAAGGTATGGGGCACCTTAAGTGGTACTCAAGCACTTTATTTGAAAGGTAAGCATTTCTTAATCAGCTCCACTAGGAAGCCTAGAGCAAGTCCCCATAGGATTTGGGGTATCTCAGGGATAGGGGTATCTCCTCTGGGTTCTGGGGTTGCTGAGGGGGGTCACACTGTTACAATACCTTTTTTCTATACTTTTTTTTTGGCTGCATTCTCTTTGATGGACTCTTTATATGGCAATTTTGTAATTACTTACTATAGAGAGAATAGAAAGATAATTCAGTCTGTCCTCTAAGAGGATTGATCAAAATCTGGGAGTTATTGATTGGTTAGAAAAGTTCTTTTGAGCTTCAAAACTTATTATCGTAAATGCCCCATCTGTGAATTTCCACTGCAGTTACATTCCCAGAACAGGAAATGCTCCAAGGAGAAAGTGAGGTCCCGGAAATAAGCCTTTTATTTCGTAATGTGGCCAGGGCCAACTAAAAGTGGAGTCACGGCATAGCTGGAGAAGCTGAAAATTCAAGGTCTTTTGCAAGGTTCATGTGTTACCTGCAGGAGAAAGCAGTCACCAGAGCAAAGAGACAAAGATGCCTCAGCTCAGGGGCATCACTGCCCTTGCCTGTGGTAGTCCTGGGGCCACTGGCTGGGCGAGCCGGCTGGGCATAACTTCTCCATCCACATGGCCCCTAAGGACAGCTTCTTCTGGTAGGCCACCTTAAGCATCCCGATCCATCTTTGCCTTCAGCATCAAGTATCTGAACCAGGCTCTGCTCATTACCACTGGTGGTGGCCACTTGGTGTCCTGACCCCCTTTCCCCAGGTCAGGCCTGGTGAGGAAGGGGGAGGTGAGGACCCAGGGCTGGGTGGTAGGGTACGAGGAGGGAGTCCCCAGCTCAATCAGAGGCCTACCATCTCCAAAAGCTGGGGCCTCAGGTAAGAAACACCTCTCAGGCAAGAAACTTCTGAGGAATTTACAGATTTGGCATTGCCAATAAAGGAGTGAAGCAAAAAGTCACTTTTTGAAACTGTCAGTAATAAACACATTTTGATCAACCATGCTAGAGGAAAGACTGAATTCCTTGTCTATCTTCTTTCTAGGAAATATTACAAAATTGTTATTGTAGAAAGAGGCAAGCAAAGAGTATGAAGGGAAAAAATGTAGGGAAACTAGCATTATAGAACTGTATCAGGTACTTAATTAATGAAAATAAAGTCTTATTTTTCTGGATTTTTTAAATTTTCAGTATTTGTTTGTTTTATAAGATTTCTGATTTGATGCCATTTCTTTACTCATTCAAATTAATTTTCCTGTTCATACCTAACTTTGCATTCATCTTTTTAAATTCTTTTTCTTAAAGAGTGTCCCGTAAGTTTAAGCTTCAGGTGCCACTAACTGAGATCTGTCCCTGGAACTTCTCCTGGGACACAGAGGGCCATGCCCAGCATCCCCGTGTTCTCAGGGCTAGTGTCTGCCAATAGGAATGTTGGGAATCTGCGCCTGGTTCAGTTTCATGGAAAGAGCAACGGACTGGAGTGAGATTTCAATTCTTCACTGTTAGTACCTTCCGGTTGATTCAAACTCCTAGCTACTCTGCAGACAGCAGAGCAGAACCTTGCTCTATCTTTTTACGCCATCCTCTCACCTTCCAGCACTGTATCAGACAATGCTCCACTGCTATTCATAGAGTTTTCATGGCCAAATTCTTTGGACCACACTGACCTGGGTGGTCAGGTCCTTCTTCCTGCTCTGTCTTAGTCTGGAAACTCCACTGAAACCTGTCCACCATAGATGATCCTGCTGGTATTTGAAATACTGGTGGCATAGCTTTCAGCAACACTCAGCTGCCACAGTATGATAATCGACAGATGGGAGGTGTGATTCCCTGACCGGGAAACAAACCTGGGTCAAGGCAGCAAGAGCGCGGAATCTTAACCACTAGGCCACCAACTTCAATTCTATTTCTGGATTAAACTTATTCTCATTATGTGCCCCTGGGCAGGAGACTGTATGCTCTGTAACCATATTTTCCTATTTGTAAAACAGGATTCTACGTAAGAGCCCCTCATCATCTCACAGGATTTCCTGCATGTGGTCTTACAATATAGTTGTTAAAACCTTTGTAGAAAAAGGCAGCCAACAAAAATGAAAAAGCTATCATTACCATTCCTTGCATTTCCCTCTGGCTAGCAGCAAATTGAGGTTACTGGTAGCAAGGTGGTAACGTTTTACCACCTTAATATGCTGTTCCAATACCACCTTTGAAACCAATTTAAAATGTCACATGTCCCTTTCTAAGTTTCCCCAAAGTGTTATTGGTTGTGGTGGTGATGGTGGTCGGTTTCCTGTTTTACTTTTTCTTTTTTTATATATGAAAGATGTAAAAACATTCATTTCCCTCCTGTTCCCATTTCTCTCTCTTTTTACCTTACTCAGCCTCTCCACCTCCATATCCTCATTAGCCTCCCACCTCGTCAATAGCTGAATGCCATTTCCCTGTACTTTCTGACCTGCCCATTACCCTCTTCCAGCTCTTCCTGAGGCTTGTGAAACATTCTAGATATTCCACTCCCCTAGACTGAGAAAGAGATGATGGAAGGCTAACAGATGGTCAGCCTGGTTCAGATTTGGGAAGGGTCTCCTAGTGATGGAGCCACAGTGTTTTGTGTTCTTCACTGGCTAGCCAATTGGATCCCTCAGGCTCCTCTGGTGCCTAACAAAGAAACCCCTGACCTCTATCCCCTTCCTTGCACACTCTTACCCCACCCAAGCTAATTTTGGCTTCTGAAATGTACAGAAAATGAGCAAATGAAAACAGGGGGAAATAATCCATAAAGCCAATGGCTAATCAGTCACAATTAAATATCTAAGAAAGGAGAATAACACCCTCAAAGGCATCATCATCCAATGAGAAGAGCAATGAGTTGGTCCCATTTGGAAATTTTCTGTGTCTCTATAAATTTGTTTCTCAAGGTAAATCACCAGTCTGTCTAGCCACATTTGTTAACAATGCATGTAACTCTTAACAGCATCTCAAAAGCACACTTACTCTCAATTTCGCTTCTCATTCGTTTTTATGATGCTAGAGAAATTCAGATTATATAGGCTTTCTTTGTGCTGAGATGGTAATTTTATATCACTATAGATTAATAGCATTTTTAGTGATATTTGGTATCACTCATTTGTCTCCTATGGTTGTAAAGATATATATATTTTCTAATTTGGCTTTGCCAACAAATAAAAAGTAAGAGTCTCTTTCTGTTGAATGAGCGAAAAAGTCATTCTGATCATGAAGAATTATTCCCTTCTAACATACCCACAATCCACCATCTAATTGTTTTTGCTATGGCAGCATTACAGTTTCTACAAGAATGTGTGTTCGTGCCTGCATGCATGCGTACAGTTTGGCCTGCAGAAGAATCTCTCCTCGATGCCACTTGATCTTCACTTTGAATTCTGATTACTGAGCCTCCGGCTTATCTGCTTAGAGCCTGTTCATCCAGGCGTCTCTGCTTAGGAAGACTAAAACCTCCTGTATCTCCCCCTTCCTCTCCCTTGGTCCTAGAGTTTTGCAGGTATCTTTGCTTTGTGAGCATGTTGATATGTCTGGAATTCTATTCTGAGAACTGGTCCTGCAGTGCTCACTTGGAGCAAGTACCCATTCTAGGGTGGTTTCATAGAAGAGAAAGGCAGTCAGACTCAGTTTAGCTATCAGCTTTTAAGAGCTTCCTCCATCTGCTAAAATGTGCACGGCAGAGTTGCACATAAAAAGCTGATTAGTACCTCCGTGCAGATTCCTATAATGATCCACTCTCTCTTAGTTTACAGCACACTCTCCTAACTACCTATTCACCTGTTCTATTGGAAAATCTTAATCATCTCTCTGACATTACCTTGGCAATTTCAGCGACCACTTCACAATCTTTCAAAGTCTTTCTGCTCCATTTCATTCCTATTTCTTTTCTGCTTGTGTTAATTATTTTTGCAGCCAGCATACGTGTTTGTCAATAATGCATTACATTTTCCATGTGTCAGTTCCTCAGCCCATCAAAGAACCCTGTTTTTTACATTCTGAATCTATTTTTCCCTTTCCTGAATCAGCTCAGTTTGCTCCGTGCCTGCCTCTACTCCTCACTGGAAGTTGCACGAAACTTGGTACTTGCAAAGCAGTCCGTAGTTTAATTGGGTCTAGTTCTCTGCAGAGCGTTAAGTTTGGGCCTGCAATGGGCTGCAAGCTGTCTGAAAGCCCCAAAACTTCTGTGATACCTGAGATGCCTTAAATATCTTCACTTTCTGGGATGCCCACTTCTGGAATGTGCACAAGACAGTTCTCCTGTCTCGAATCAAGGACCAGGACATAAGTTCCCCATTAAGTTTGAGGATCATGAAAACCACTCCTGACCCTGCTAGCTCCATTCCCAAATGTGGTGCCTTTGCTTAATGAAAAAAGCCCTTCTCTTAACGGCCACTCAGAGAAACACCCAGCATAGTGCTGGGCACATCCCAAAGCTCTGTGCATACTGACACAGTCAAATGTGATGTAGAAGCCGAAGACCCACAGGCTCCACCGCTTGCATTTTGGGAGGTGCAGAGGGGAGGTGTGTTACTCACTTAAAAAATATCAGTACCATGGGGCCGACCCCATGACTGAGTGGTTAAGTTCGCGCGCCCCGCTGCAGGCGGTCGAGTGTTTTGATGGTCGAATCCTGGGCGCGGACATGGCACTGCTCATCAAGCCATGCTGAGGCAGCGTCCCACGTGCCACAACTAGAAGATCCCACAATGAAGAATATACAACTATGTATTGGGGGGCTTTGGGGAGAAAAAGGAAAAAATATAATCTTTAAAAAAAAAAATCAGTACCATCTCCCCTTTGTCCCAATATAACCCATCCTTGGGAATTTTCTAGTGGTTACCATTTCTTTTTTCATGATTAATATCAAAGGTACCTACACGTTGTCATAATCCCAAGACTCTTTGTCACTGCTTCTGAGAATTCACTGACTAGTTCCCTCTTACAGGCCAAGGAAACCCCATTTAAGAGAACTCTCTCTGCTTCTCAGAATGAATGCCCTTTTGGTGACGGGCAACTGAAGGGAAGTTTCTTTTCTTGTTTTGCCTTTGTTTCACATTCCCTTGGGGGTTACATACATCCCGTTCTAATTCCCTGGTTCCTTGGGGAAACACTCAGCCTGTGATGGGAAGAGAAGGGGTAAAAGCCCTGAGCCCCATGGACTGGGAGGAGATGCACTGTGGCTCCTCGACGTCTGGGCTGGCCACTTTGTTTTCATTCCTGCCCACGTAGGTCACTCGCGTGCACCAGAATCACCCAAGTGCCATACACTGACCCTTGGTAATTTTCCATTTCTTACTTCCCTTTGCTATGACCTTCCTTTGCCAGCTCCTTCTGATATTTTTAACTGTCTTCTGTGGCCAGGGAGCCCTCCATCTCCATACTGCAAGAGAATGTTGGAGATGGCTGGGGCCAGAAAACAGAAGTATAAGAGTGGGGAGGGGGGCCGGCTCCGTGGCCCAGTGGTTAAGTTCGCGTGCTCTGCTGCGGCAGACCAGGGTTCGGATCCTGGGTACGGACATGGCACCGCTCGTCAGGCCACGTTGAGGCGGCGTCCCACATCCCACAACTAGAAGGACCTGCAACTGAGATATACAACTATGTATGGGGGGGTTGGGGGAGATAAAGCAGAAAAAAAAAAAAGAGTGCGGAGGGTGAGGAGGGGTAGGAATACAAACTGAACTGGGAAACAATAGGCTTCTGCACACCTCAGGATTGTAGGTTAACGGAAATTTCTTCCATCATTAGTCCTTTTCGAATCATCACAACAAATGATCATTTTCTGCTAATTGTTTCACAAAGAACATTGCTTTTCAACCGTTCTTCATTTACTTTCTGGCAGTGAGGCTAACAAGCAAAGATATTGACAGAGGTTGACTGAGAGAGAAGGAGACAGGGACAATAAGGCCATGTTTCATTCATCAACCAGATATCCAATTGCCTACAGAGAGATAGAGGCCTTCTCCTCCACAGTAGGGGACCTTTGTCTTTATTCCTAGATCTTCCTGGAAATACCTTTCTTGAACTTGAAGACCCTCTCTAGATATTTTCCAGGATAAAAGACTTCTGGTGGAGTCTTTAATTCACAGTAACAAGAAGATGAAACATTATGGTGCTACTTCTAGACTCAATGACCTTGTATTTGAAGTTGGGACGGAGTTGACATTGTACGACTCACCTTTTCCACTTCATGTTTACTTTAACATCTAAGTCAGGCTAAGAAACTGCCTTCCCTAGCCATTCCCTGCTTTGTCCCATTAAATAAAAGTGAATTGTAAGTTTTATCCAATTTACTAACTCCATGGGCCAGGATAAGATAAAGAAAAGTAAATGTGTGAGAGGAAATATGGACAAATTCTCTGAATTTATTTATAGGCAATATCTACAATTAACCACGCTTTGAGAAAATATTTCCTTGGAATGGTCACAGCGAAGGATTTTGTTAAGAACAGTTGAGAATAGGGGACTTCTACATCACACCCTCTGCTGAACTAAAGAAAAAAAATTAAGGCTTCCATAAAATTCAGATAATTTGAGCCAGTGATAATCTCACCCAGTTTCCACACGTGCAAAATGGGGATTATAAAATTACTGTCTCATGGGCTTCCTGGGACTACTTCATGTAACTTTTAGAAGAGTGGCCAGTACATAGCAAGTATTTTATAAACGTTAGCAATTATTATTATTAGCAACTAATAAAATTTCCGGTTGCTCTTACACCATATGATTCCTTAGGGAGAGACTGCAAACTAATAGCCCGTGAGCAGGATGCAGTCTGCATGAACAGAGTTTTAGAAATTTTTGGTTTTGTTGCTACATTTTAAAATTGAGAGATGTATCATTTAAAAAAATGCTATTTCCAATTTTGCTTTAAAATGGGAGGAGCCGGGGCCAGCCCGGTGGCGTGGTGGTTAAGTTTGCACGCTCTGCTTCAGAAGCCCAGGATTTGCAGGTTCAGATCCTGGGTGTGAACCTACACACTGCTCATCAAGTCATGCCGTGGTGGGGTCCCAAATACAAAATAGAGGAAGATGGACACCGATGTTAGCTCAGGGACAATCTTCCTCACACACACACAAAAGGGAAGGATACACCGGGCCCGCATTCTTGCAAGGCGGCACTGGGAGAGAGCCATAGGGCCCTTTCAGAGGGCAGGTCTTGCCAGTCTGCAGAATTCCCACTGTGCCCTCCTGCCCTCCATGCATGCCAGTTGGCTCATTGAGCCATTTGCATTTCCCTCCCCTGTTTTATGTTCTACAAACACTTTAAAATAGGCTCTTCTATTTTGCTTTACACAAACCATAAGACAGGAGGTTTAGCAATATTATCCACATTTGATAGTCGAGGAAACTCATAAAAGGGTAGGTTAAGTGACTTGAAAAATGTTGCACAGTGAGTCTCTTGGGACTAGGACTAAAATCCAAACCACCCTCTTCTCCGACATCATGCTGTTTCCTGAACCCTACCAAGAAACTTCCTCCTCCACTTTCATCAGAAGCTGTTTGTCCTCCGTCAGTGTCACAGAGCGTTCTTTGCTATGATTTTAAGCAGCAGGCCAACTTGATGTGCCAGCTTCAAATGGTAAGTTAAAATGTGTCCTAAGGTGTCTGAGGAGCGTCCTCTCCACTCTGCTAATAAACAGGACAGTGTCTAATTATTTGCATGGAGTTTGGCTCCCAAGATAATTCAGTGTCCGTGTGGCTCCGTTTCACCTCTACTTGTTTCCATTACCTTGCATATTAGCTATGTCAAGTTGATGGGCCTGCTGTTCCCCAGGGTGGCTATTATAAATACTGGTGCTACAGTGAAATGCTTCCAGTCTTCTGGAACCTCATTTGAACTAAGCAAGTTCTCCATAATGATCATTAATGATGTATTGCTTGCATACAAATGTTGGATATTAATCTTTTGTTTACTTTCTCTATGCCATCAGACTTTTTAGAGGTTCTTTGTAGTGTGCTCTTAACTGATGACCAGGAGTACCTTCTTCATTTGGGACTGCGTGATTTTTTTTAACTGACAATTCACTGTGGCAGGTACAGTCTTGATCTTGGAGCCCTGGCTGATGGACCCACTGCCCTTGGCAGACATGACTGCCCCATGTTCTGGGAAATTGCATATCATCAGTGCTCAGGTACAAAACCTCACCTGAGCCTTTTTATAATTCTGCCAAGACTGTCTACTGGCTCATAAGTTTTATGAATGGGGGACAGGAAACTGTCTATGCCAAGAAGTCCCTGCAAGGTGACTGGGATGAGTCCAGTTACCAACCTCGGAAGAAGGGACATCTGGGTGCTGAGTACATTCTGTGCCTTTCTCATGGGATCTGGCTGGGCCCACGCTGTGGTGAGTTCATCTGGTCTGGATCCTTTGATCAACCGCCTTCTGCCAAGATCCAGATCCCCAGTGCTGTATTAAACCTAAGAGAGTCTTTCATGACTTGGGACAGGCTTTTCTTCCTCTATTGAATTAGACTGGAAGAAAGGCCTGCAGTTTGGTTTAGTCTGACTTTACGCCATGGGGCTGGACCAGAAATAGATTAGCGTCTGTGCAGGTAATGACTAGGAGCCAATGTTCTTCACGGCACAAGGTCGCTGAGCTTGAGCTCTGGAGTAAGACAGACCTGGATTTGAACCCCTGCTCTGCCGCCTACTACCTGTAGAACTTTAAGTAGCTTTCTTTTTTTGTATGTGTAGTAGACTGTGTGTTTCTCTCCCAGTATCATTGAGTTATAATTGACATATAATACTGTATAAGTTTAAGATGTATTTAAGAAGGTTTCTTGAACTTTACTTAAACCTTGGTTTTCTCTTTGCTTAATAGAAATACTAACAATACCCACTTCCTAGGGTTGTTGTGAGAATTAAATGACAAAAAATACATAAAACACAGCCGAGAGTCTGGTACAAAGCAAGTGCTCAGTACAAAGCACAAAGCTGTAATCATTTTATTATTACTGCATGAGTCCACACTGATCTTGGCTGTAGGATCTCCTCCTCTTACTCGTCCTGAATGAGAGAGGCTGTTTGTTGGGCTGTCACTATGAGTCTGGGCCTGCACCACCTGCCTTTGTGATGAGAAGTTAAATGTGATAGAGGTAAAGAAGATCTTCTGGGTTTAGTTATGAGCAGGATGAGGAAATGGCCCTGTGCGAAAACTGTAAATTCACCACAAGTCTCTTATGGGAAGGAATGCACATTAAAATCTATTAGAGGCAGACGTGCTTATGACACGTAGACTCATGTCTGAGGAAGGTGTGGAGAATCTCATGGGAGAAATTAGGCATAGACACCGAGGTCACTAAGGTGGGTGTGACATAGTCTGGGGTCATATGGAGGTTTGTTGGGCCCATGGTTGCTCTTGGTAGCAGTAACTGTAGTCATGGGTGGGCCAAGGTAATTGACACTGTCTTCCTTCAAATTCTCATTGTCTGTCACTTGAAGCATGACTATGGTTCCTGCCATCATCCTCTTCCTGCTCTAATACATTCCTCTGCACTGCTGCCAGAATGATCTTTCTAGAACACAGCTCTAGTCATGCCCCTTCTCTGCTCAATGGTCTTTGCTGGTGCCCATTCCTTCCCCAAGTAACTCTAGTGGCCAGAACAAAAAGATAACCCCTTAGACCTATGCACACCATTGCCAATCCCTTGAGCCCTGAATCCAGGCGGAGTTGGTGGTCCCACGCTGGAGGACAGTATTAGTAAGAGGCTGGAAAACTCAAGGAGGGCTTTTTACCACTCCCTGTAAGCATTCACCTAGACATCTGGATTGGAGAAAGCTTAAGGGAAGGTACTCATGAGTTTCCCTTCTTGCCTGGAGATTAAATGTTTTCACAAGTGAGGAAATGTTTATGGCTTCATATGCCTGAAAAGCTGTTCAATCCCTACAGGAGATTCTAGACTCTTCCTGAAGCATCACTATAGAGCACTCAGGACTTAGCTTTTTCAATTGATTCCCTTTTCCCTTTGCAACCAAGTCTTCATCTCTGCTGCCCCATACCAACATACCAACTTTCTACTTTTCTTTAAATGCATGCTTGTATTATCTAGAATTCTGACTGAAATGGAATTCCGTACGATTCCTAGGGGATCCTCCATTACATATGGCTTTTTAATGTTCTCTGACTAGTCACTTAAATCATGTGCAAACAGAAGCTGAGGCTTCTCATATTTAGATTCTTTAGAAAAACTGAATCTTTCCTTGATAAGTAAAGCAACGACTCCTTCTTCAAACCCAGGAGGGCTTGACTGGAAGGCAGGACGGGTCACTTTGGCAGAAGTGGAAGATACAGCCCTCTTGTTCTTCCCCCACTTATTTCAATCTCTTAGTCCCCACATCTAGTTCCCAGCAAGCTGTAGAACTCTGCCTTTCTCCCGGGGATTTAGGAGATTGCCTGGAAGGCTATAGCAGGGGTGATGGTTGCAGCCATCTTCCTCAGGCTCTCTGACTTTGCTCCAAACATGGCCACCATTACAGGACAAAACCAAGAAAGAAATATTGTATGTTCAGCTTTTCCTCAATATCGATCTCACAAAAAGTATAGATTGGAAAAGCTTTTTTTTTTCCCTAAAGAAATGATCCCTGGGGCCCTAGATTTACCTGTCTGACACAAATCAGAAAACCTTTGGTGTCTGGTTTTGAGTGAGCCAAAGCGCTTTGGCTTCTGGCACATGGAAGATATGAGGAGCCTGAATGTCCTCGGGCAGAGGTGGATGTTCCAGTACCAGCTACTTGTCAAAAAGCTTTATTTACCACAAGTTATTTATAAAACACTTTCTTTCAGACATTGAATGAAGAGGGGTACTTTAATTCCATATCATGACAAGTATTTCATGAAGATACAGAGGAAAAAAACACTAATTTTTCCCCTTATCAAAGAAGAGAGTTTGTGAGATAGCAAAAAAAATTCTTCAACTGCTTCCTAGGAATGAGAGAACTCAATGGTTCTACAGGCGACATTTCATTTATACAATCATTAGCTTATAAGTCCTATCAATTAAGAATCTAGCAAAATGTTTGGTTCTTAAGACTGTTGGCCTATGTCTCAAATCAGTTTTTTAAATACAAGACTATTTTGCTCCCATCACCCCTGTTTGTCACTGAGAAATGCCTGTTGTAAAAACCTGTACTCAGCAGCATATTTCTTATTAAGTTAGCACTGTGCAAAACAAAAATAGAAGTTAGTGATTTCCTACAGCTCCCAAACTGCTTTGTTCTTCCAACAGAAATGTTGCAGCATATTACTCCAAAATGTAGACTAGGACCCTTGGGTATTTTACAACACGTGAACAATAGCTGAGTCATTTAATTTAAGAAATGCAGCTAGCTAAGCACTCATTTATTTGGGCAAAAAATTCAGAGAGCTTTTATCATGCTTGCACAAGATCCAGATATCTGAAGACTCTCTAAATCCATAAATAGCCTCTGACATGATGGGCCATTATAGCTCTTAAAGACTCATTGCAGTCTGTTGGATCAAACTCATGCTTCAAGTTGAAGCCTGGTAAGAAGATTTATATGTTGACCATTCCAAATCATATCTTTATTTAAAACTCACTATCTTGGGAATGACTTTAAACTCTTTTTGCCTGCTGGTATGAAGCATTAAGTTCTCCAGCCGACAGTCTTAGAAACATTTCAACTCTCCAAACTCACATCTGTACACACCTGCAACCAAATCTCTTCCTCTTTTGACTCCCTGGGGGATGGAACTCAGCTTGGTAAATAAGTTTCATGGTCTCGATCTCAAACTTGACTTGAGTCACATAAATCACTTAATCTTTTAGAGAGATGGATGTTGGAATGAAGAGCCAAATTTCTTACCAAAGATCATTTGTTAAGTTTTTGCTTCTGACCAGAAGGAGAAGCAGCACAGTGCTGCCTCTTTAAAAGAAAAGAAGAAAGCTTTAAAAAGCCGGGAGTAGTAAGCAATGTCATATGGGAGGGAAATTAAAGAGAATGAGAACTCCGAAAAGAATCTTGGTTCCAACCCTGCCCTCACTCCCCACACCCAACAGGTCATTCTGTCTCATTGATTCTACCTCCACAGTGGCTCTCAAACACAGCCCCTCCTTTCCATTCCCTCTGCTACAGCCTCAGTTCAGGGCATCGTCATCTCACTCCAGGACTATTTTTCTCTCTGTTTGCCCCACAATGCCAAGAGCAATATCTTCATAGTATGTAGACCTGATCAGATGGCATACCAGGATTTCCACAATTGGAAGGTGCTTCTTCCACTTCCCTGACCTTTCCACTTCCTGTCATTTCCTCAAAACATTTTGGCTCATTCCTGTCCCTCTGCTGAGAACATCCTCTCACATTCCTGTTTTCATTGTTGAAATCCCAAAGGCCCATGAAGCCCTTTAGTGAAAATTCATAGCTCCTGCCTCATATTCCATACCCTCAAAGCACTGTCTTTATAGTACTCATAATATTGATCTTCTGTCTTGTTATATATTTATTAATCTTGTACAGCTGCCTTTTCCCCAGATTGTAAACTCTCTGAGGGCAGGGATTATATCACTGAAGATCTGGTACAGGGCCCTATATGTAGCCAACGCTTAGTAAATATGCATTGAATAAATGAGTGTATGTACACAGGTAAGTGGATTTGGCAATTGATCTTTGAAAGAAGCGAGTTGGTGGAGTCAAAAAGACAGAACTCAGAATTCAAGACAGTAAGATGAGAAAGGGTGGTGAGAAAATAGATAGTATAATATTATACTATTATGAAATATAGTATAATATTATAATATTATTATGCAAGATAATATTATGAAATATAGTATGCACATATGGAGTTTTCATTTATGGAGGTTGTTTTCATATAGTTAGCTTCTCTCTTCCTATTTCTCTTCTGTGTATAGTCTCAAGAAATTCCATTTCTTATCATTCTCCTATCCAGCACTGAAAAGTTAGCTATATATAACAAGGTTTTCACTGATTTCAAAGCCTTACAAATCTCAGATTTGTTTAGTTAATGGAATTGGCATCAACGTATTTCTACAGTCTGGTTTCATTTCTGCTTCATCCAACGTTACTGCTGGTGCATTCTCACACATCAGCTAGTTTTTCAAACCTTTCTATCTTCAGAACATTTTGGAATTATCTCTAGGTCAAATCAAGTCACATATTTTCACTACATTTCTTGTTTTCCCTGCAAGTTAAAATCCATGTTACTCTGTCACCTTTAAAAAATTGAATACCAGCATCTAGTGCCATTTATATTCATTGAGGCCCTTTGAAGAGATTCTTCCTGCTCCTCAACGTTACCAATTTCCAACAACCCCGAAACCTTTCCATTTGCCCCACTTTCATCCACATGTTGAGACTCTGCAGATCCTGTGGTCTCTAAGGACCTTTAAATGGCATTGGCAACATCCCTGTGATGACAATCTGGAGTTGTCCTCGCTTTGCTTTCCTTCCTAATGGCTATTAGGAATTAGGAACAATTACCCCCTGGACCCATCTCCCCACTTCCCCCGTCTTTATACCCACATGTACCATGATATCTGTGAACCAACTCTCACCACATCCAACAACTACTGAGTAAGTTGCCCTACAATGCTCATTACTTATTGTCACCTAGCCAGCTTCTAGAATGGTTTCTGACTTACTCTCCCACACCCAACACTTGTTCCTGTCTATCCCAAAGGATCCCCATTCCTTGGATGAGCCTCCTCAATGATTGAGAACTTTGTAACATCAGGTGGAGAGTGGGTCCAATCTAAGTCTATTTCTTACCACCTGCACGTCCTCCAACCCATGCTGGCATCTTTCAAGTCTCTTTTCTCTTATATGCCTTCTGTTGCTTTTCTATAATGCCCCAAAGAAAGCCTCATTTCCCTCCTTCTCTCTATACCTCTAATCCATTTATCCTTGTCTACAGAGTTATTATTTGTAAGAATAGCTAAAAATTGTTGAGCTCTTACTATGAACCAGTCAAGGTACTTTGCACTCTATTCATATTATCTCATTTATTCCTCATTATAGTTTTATGAGGAAAATATTACTATTTTCATGTTCACGTCATAGAGTGGAGAACTGAGGCTTAAAGAGACGGAATAACTTGCCCAAGTTTACACAGCTAGATAACAGCAGCAGGAGGCGTTAGACCCATCCACTCTGGCTTTATCCATCATGCTGGAACGCCTTGCTCTGTGAAGCCAGGCGCGACTCACTGATTGCTGGTGCAGCAGTGCAGGACAGAGATGCTGACATCTTGCATCCAGTCCACTAAGTCCCAGACAGCCTCCCTGGCAGAGCGCCTAGCGATGGCTGCCACAGAGATGACCTTTCTCCACATCTGCTCAGGCTACTTCCATCTGGACTGTGTGTGGGGGATGGTCCTTGGCTAATTCTGGTCTGAGCCTTTCTTCAGCTAACCCTGCCCTCAGAGCAGGTGACACACCGATGGGCATTGGGCAGCAAGCAGCCACCTGTGGCCCAACCCGCCTTTGGAGAAATGACATTGAAACAACCTTACACACTTCATAACAGAACTCCTGCCTCCCCACACTTGTCTCATAGCTTCCTAGAAACGTGTAACCATCCACGTCATCCCCTACCCTTGCCTGAAACTTAACTGTACTCTTTATCAAGAGCTGATGAGAAATCTGAATAGGGTAAAAATTGAATCCAGACACAAAAGAGATTCCCTACAAATGCCTCCCTGTCATCTTTTCCTGCCCTTCGCTGAAATAGATTATTTTCGTACATGCATTACTTGTATTTCCCCAAATGAGATCTTTGAAATCAAGTGAAATATTTTGAGAGTGAATAAAACATGAAGTACTATTGCCATCATCTTGATCGCTTCTGCATATGATATAATGAACCAAAGACCAGATTGGTTTTCACTCTGGCTCAGCTGTTGAATTTCAAAATTTATATGTTTCCTCTTTGACAACCTCAATTGCCACCACCAACCCCCTACCTATCAGAAAGTTATTTGAAGAGCAAAGGTGACTAGATTCTGATTTTTTTTCAGGTATCATAATCCTGAATTTTTAAAACAACTTCCCTGTTGTCCTCAGAAATTCTTGAAATTCAGATAAAGCTTTAGAAGCCAAAGTTTCTCTAAATATCTCACAATTTTTTCACCAACTTCATATTATCATTTGGCATCGTCTTCCTTAATAGAACTCAGCACCTAAAACCATGCTACCTGGAGACTTCACACCACTGCTTTTGTGTTTTCAAGTCACTGTTCTCTCACGACCTTTCATCTGAAGGACAACTCCCTGGGCATCCAGGGCCACCAGGCGCTTCTCTGGGAATGGGACAGCGATGGCTAAGTGTTGCTGGTGGAAAAGGCAGTAGTGACGAGGGAAGAGCACGTCTGGGCATTTGGGGGCAGCATGATAGTAGCGGCTGGCCTAGGAGGAGGAGGTGGAGTGGAAGAAAGTAAGGAGCAGCTCTGAGGAAAGTTCTGGTGGTGGGAAGAAGAGGTGGACATCTGGACAACGCCCTCAGGGTTGCCTCTTCCCAGAGTCCACAGGCCATCATCTCCTCTCCGCCAGTTGGGCCTGCTGAGTTTCCCCTTTGGTTCTCTTTCTTCCCCGGGAAATCCATTCCCTGCCTGTCTCCTGCTCTTTTCCCTTCTCCCAGACTTCAGCTTCCATGTGCCAGCGGTGACCTTCTGTCCTTGCTGTTGGCTCCAGCGCCCCAGGCGATCTGTGTTGCCAAAAGCTACTGGCTTTGGGGGCTGTGATTGAATTCCTATTTTGTTACGGAAGGCACAGGAGGTTTGTGCGTCTCTAGTGGGCTGGAGATTGACGTGTGAACCTTAACTGTCTTCAGGGTGCTGCTCTGCATGTATTACACGTCCAAACGATGTGGCTAGTGCCCTGTGTCACGTAGCTGCCCTTCGGCATTGAGAGAATATGCTTTTGTGCGACAGAGGGCTTAACTTGTAATAAAGCCCTGGAAGATGGATCCTGACGCACTGATTTGGAGCAAGTGGGAGGGAGTGGAAGGTTAGCTCTGCGCGAGCAGCCACCTTGTCGATCCTGGGCGCCCGTCCATACCCAGGCTCAACTCCACGCATGCGCCTCATCGCTCCATTAGAAGTTACTGAACGGAGTGAATGAATGAATGAATGAACGAAAGAGGGTATGAATGAATGAATGGCTGAATAATACTGTCTGGAAACAAAGGACTGGAACGTGGAAATGAAGGATTGCTTCTCCGAAAACCACACCGGCAGTGAAGGGCTCTAGCTATCCCCTGTTCCCCTGCTCCAACCTGGCGCCCAGGGAAGCCACACTGCCCTCGGCAGGGGCGAGGAGCCAGGACGCTGCGCAGAACGCACGGAAGCATGTGACCAGGCAGCAGTGCTCCACGGCTTAAGATAACTATTCATACTTAAGACCGGGTCTAGGGTGTGAATTTTTAGACTATAATTCTTTAAAATTTATTATAGTTTTAAACTTAATTGGGTGAAAATATTTATTGGTGGGGGAGGGGATGCAATTACCCAATTATCAAAGCTAGAATGAATCCTAGGAGGGACACTAAAACTATCTTTAAGTACTGAGAGGATTTTATTACAGCAACTCTTAAAACAATAATGAACCTTACGTGTTCCTCAGTCTCTTTTACAATAGGAAAGGAACACACAATTTTCAAACAGAAAGCAGATTTGCATTTGTGGAGAAAGAAACAAGAAAGGGCTCCACGCCAACAAATTCTCCTGGCAAACCCCCACCTCCTAAAATCTCTTTTTTCTTTGAACATTAAGAAAAAGGGGTGCGGGTGTCGAGGGAAACTCTCCTGAGGTTACAGACAATGAAATGGAGATGTGGGAACCAGCATCAAAAATATGTTGGCATTTTCCCAAACAGGGAGTGCTGACAAGTATAATCCTATTACTAAAATCACATCAGTGATGAGATAAATGAAATAAAAACATGATCTTGTGCGGCCAGCGGTGGCTATTTGTCCACAAAATCTTGTGGTGTTGTATCAGTCTGTGGCTCCAAAAACGGTACGGAGTAGAATACGATGTTAAGGAGGCTGTTAAAACACATCATTGAGATTACACCACCTTTTAAAATAAACAGCACTGAATATCAACACAGGTAGAATGTCATTGTGAGACGGGGATCCGATATTCCACGGCGTGCTTTATGGCTTTCCAGTGTGTGATAAAATCTGTTCACCAGATGTACTATTTGTCTCCTGTGTAGCATACTTGAGCATCCTGTAGGCCTGAGGCCCATTTATTTCATGTAATTGCCTTTCCTGTGCACACCTTAGGGCACCCTAATTCTCCATTTTATTTCAGGCACTGTACAGGGTACCATCTGGTAGTTTAAAACTCATCCCGTTTTATTGCACTACCGCAGTGACTGTATTCAGCCGTACTGCAGGCTTTCGGTGGAGACAGACTTCTTACTACCAGCTATTCATTTTTGCCTGAAATAAAGTAGACTTGAACTATCAACATGCAGGATTCACACGTCGATCATCACTGGTCCATACGAGCTTGACAGAGGTTCCTGGGCAACCTGCAGACTCCAAGCAGTTTCGAATTGCTTCGTGCACAGCTGTGAACTTACAAAATTGGGATTCTAAATTCTTTGCCTACTTCTGCACGTAATGATATCTTTTTAGTATCTCATTTGTATTATTTCAGTTCAGATGAGCACAAAAATAAATGTATTCCATCACATCTGGAAAAGTACCGCAGAGAAATCGCTTAATATACAAAGCTGCACACCTCATTTCGAGGTTTGTCACTCATTTCAAAGCCAACCTTACCTCTGTCCCCCATCAACGTGGCTTTTGTTTCACTGTTGTTTTCATTAAATTGTGAAATCATTTTTCAAGGGAATTTGCAAGATCTTGAAAAGGGGAGTTTGGAAATAATATACTTGGCAGGAGGAGAATAAATCTCAGAACCACGCAGCTTTTCTGCAGCAGGTTCCCAATGAGAGCACCTTCCCTCAACTTGTGCACAAATTAGATAGAAAGGAACCCTGCTCTCTGTGAGAATTCATCTCCTGCCTCAGACCGGCCCCCCGCCGATGCGCGCTCACACAGCTGGGCAAGCCACTTTAACAAAGGGTCCCTGATATGCAAATAACACACACCCAGCTGCAGGTTTCCAAATGAGTCATTGTTCACCTGCTGGTTCCTGCCTCACCACATCCCTCTTGCTGCATGTGTTATGCATTCCCCCTTCTCCTCTCCCTTCCCTCCCAGTCCAACAGCCAAGGTCTGTCAGCTTCTGGAATAGCAATGAAAGGGCTGCAACAATAGGGGGCCAGGAGGGCGGTGGGACGAGGTGAGTGATGAGTTGGCTTACCAGCCACTGCTGCCTCTTGACATGTGTTATCTCAGCATTGCCCGGGGAGATTACCAGCCTTTGGCCTGCGATACAGAAAGACTTCCAGCGTGCAGTCTGCTGTCTGGCACCAATGACCTGTGTAAATAAACAAACCAATCAGGAGATGCTGCCATTACTACTGGCACCTCGGCCCTCCCTTATGGTGTTGGGTGACAATGGTTCAACCACAACTGGGGATGGAAGAATATTTAAGGTGGAAAAAAGCTGGATAGAGACCGGTGTGCAGCAGATTCTTTACGTGTTTTGCATCCGTGGCAATGACAAATGTAGCTAAATGCACCTGGTTGTAGCTGTCTGCTGTGATCTAAAGCCTGTTTGAAGGAAAAGAATAACTCCCTCTGTTATTTATTGTTGGAAGCAGAGTTTACTTTGCTGTCTTTAACCTCAGCAGAAATCAGAAATGCCAGTTTGAGAGCAAACTGATGAGTTCTAGGCAACAGAGCAAAGAGTCGTTGGTTGGTGTCGTGTAAATCAGTAAAAGAAGACCAGTGACCAAATAGATTCATATTTATTTTCCTGGAGTTTCCCCTTCTTTGACTCTCAGGCAATCTCATTCTATAAAAATGTTAATGCTGGTCTGAATATGAAGGGTAATTTTTTTCCCCCACAGCTCTGTCAAACATATCCTCCCAATAATTAAATGTGCATCCTTGGGCTCTAAGAGCAGGCTTGTTGAACAAAGCAACCGCAAATCCAACTAACCTTTGAAGAATGAGGGTGTCAAAGTATAAGCAGATGTTTTAATTTGCACAATGCTGGAATTTTTTGGATGCCAAATGTTCCTAAAATAGTTACTGTATCTAGACGGAAGAAGAAAGATACACTCAGAAATAACCTACAAGCCTGTCAGTTACAGTGACATTGTCTCCTTTAGCAGTTGATATCAGAAGTGGTGTTAAGAAAGCGATGCTAATCAGCAACCTAATAAGAAAGTATCATAATTCTATGATCATAACACATGATAAGAATAAAACAAGAAAGCATGGCAAAAATTTAAAGTATACACACATAGTCTCCATGAAGTCCATAGCTAAGTCAAATATGGGGTAAAATGAAAACACTCATGCTATCCCTTGGGTACGCATTAAAGGTTTCCAAAATGATTTAGGGGATGTATGCTATTAAAAAAAAAGAAGGGTACATACTTTAGCCATGAAATTATAGCATCATGTTGTCTAGCTAGTTGAACTTGCATTGCTTTGGGGAAATGTTAGCACACGTTTTTCGCAAGTGGATGTGTGCAGGAAAGATTTATATTAGACATAAGGAAAAATGTCCTGACTTTCAGAAGAGTTGTGAGAAGTCCAAATAGTTTACCCAAGAAGGCTGTGGAATTTACCTCCTGGAGATTTTTAGCAGCAGACAGGAGAGCCATATGTTTGAGTTTATTTCAGAGTAGTTTGAAATGAGGAGAATGGGCTCGTCAAGAGTTTCCCAGTCTTTCTCATTTTGTCCCATGCCTGGGAACAGGCTAGCAGTCCAGCTGCCATCCATGAGGGCTCTATCCAGCACTCGTCTGAATCTGTCTTCTCTCACGTCCTACTCACTCCTTACCATAAACCCCTGACCAAAAGGGTTCAACGACGTCACTCTCTCTGTATCGCTGGTGGTGGCTTGGAGGAGGAGGAGTATAAATTGGTGCAATCTCTATGGTGGAAAGTTTTTCAAAATCTACCAAAATTAAAAGCTCACAAACCCTGAGTCCCTTCAGTAACATTCACAGGACTTTATCTTACAGATCTATTCACATTTCAAAATAACCTATGAATTCGTGATTTATTGTAGCAATGTTTGTAATGGCCAATAATTGGAAAAAGCATAAATATCTGTTAAAAGAAGACTAATTAAATAAGTCAAGGCACAGATGTGTTCAAAGAAAGAGACAGCTCTATGTGCCCTTGTAAAAGGAATCTCTAAGACACTAACAAATGAAAATAATCAAGTCAGAATATCATGTATAATATGCTACTGTTTGTTTGAAGAAGTAGAAAAGACACTTACTTTCCACAGTAAAAAAAGGAACTTTTGAACTATTATACCTTTTGAATTTACGTGTAATATCCATAAAATAAAATAAAATAAAATAAAATAAAATAAAAGACTAGGAAAATAAGAAAACTTTTTTCCAGACCAAATCCCCTAAATAAAGTAGAGGATTTGTTTTGTCTTATTTCTTATTCTCTCTCGGTCCTTGGTAGAAAATCACTAGCATAAGGTGCCCATCCAGCGAGGACAGGCCTGTTTGACTCTGGTTTTCTCTTCTCCTTCTTGCAATTGTAAACTTTTTCAGAAGAGAGAAAGAGGAAGAAGGAGGTAGAGCTTGGTGAGACGGCACCAGAGAACACGTCCTTGCTTCACAATTTGGTCACGTTGCAGATGTGAATTGAGTAGAACCCCCTGAGGTTGCACAGAGGGTAAACTTCTGCCTAGGACCGTGGGAAAAGGCAAGAGGGGCCCATTGCCAAGAGATGACCATTTCCATAGAGGAAATCCAGAACCATCCTCTGGGCCCCACTGAGCACAAGGTGAAAGCTCAGCCCAACCATTGGGATTCCCCTTACTAAGATCTGTGTGGATACGACCTGATAGAAATATAACTAAGTGATGTTAACTCTGGAAGGCCTCATTTGGAACTTTGAAAATTACTTGAAAACACAGTTGTGGAATCATTTGAAGAGTCAAGCTTCTGTATTTAACACTATTGTTGGAGGCAGCACTTGGAAGATGGGAGTTAACAGGTATGAGAGGTGAGAGACCCTGGCAAGTGTTTAACCTCTCTAGACTGTTTCATCATAAAGGATATATATATATATATATATATATATATATATATATATATATAACCTCCCTGAATTATTATGAGAGTTCTTTGAGCACAGAGCACAGAGACGGCACTCAAGAAACAGTGACCAGTGGTATTCTCGGCTAAAATATTTGCCACCTCAGACATTTTGATTCTTTTCCAGAAGGCTTCTTCACTGACTGGGAAGAGACCCTCAGTGGCGTAATGAAAGAGACACTCATCCTGTTGCTGATACAAGGCGGCTAAATTAGAGATACTTCTCAACCTAATCTAGAAAGTCAAGACGTCCACAAAAGGCCAGAATCACTGTAAAGGCAACTGTTCAACACTTTAGATATTATATTCCTCCACCTAAAAAGATTCTACTCGAAAGAGGGGAGAGTTAAGTTCCAGGCTCCTACTCCTGAGATTTTTATTTAAAGAATACCCCATCTTTACTTGCAGCTGAGAGGCTAAAGATTAAAAATTAGCCACTGTATAGTAGCTGAGCAGTAACAATTTTTCATAAAGGTCTTTACTACACATTTGGGATTATAATTTCAATATTATGCAAATGCATTTTATGGATCTGTAATACAGAATGTGTACTGGCATTAATGTGCATTAGCGGGCAAACACAAAAAGGCTCCAAATGAGCCATTTTGGTGTCTGCTTTCAACATGTATTATGAATAATAAGCAAAATGCTCTGGTTTAGAACAAATAATATAAAATCTGAATTCCTCTTGACATACATCAGTGACACAGCCTTACTCAATTCCCAAGGAATTCTTCCACTGGACACAATTAAAAATTGCCTCTTAACCAATATATTTCTGCTTACAGTTTCTCTTCTTGAATGAGATGTGAAAGCAAAATAAATATGTTTAATATGAAAAGGGGGTAGTTTCCTCCTGTTGATCAAAATCAGGTGCTAACCAGGTAAGTGTGTTAGAAAGGGCGTGATCTCTTACATGTTAAGACAGTGGCCAAGATAGTTCTATTTTTAGAGGCGCTAAGTATTAAAAAGTGAAGAAGCATCTAAACAGAGTTACAAAACTTATGGCATATTTTCAGTTACTAAAATTAACAAATTTAATGTCTTTAACACAAAATATTTCAGATGAGATAATTGTGTTTTTCCAAAGATATTTAAATGATGTGTAAGTAACATTTCTTAATAGTGTGCTGCAAGCCTTGTGACCCAATATGGGGACCCAGGTTGAAATTTGTCTGATATGTGTGTTCTTTAAACCCTGTCAGTGTGTCTTCATGGTTACAGAATAGAAAAAATGCTCAAAAACTGGTTTGAGGCTCTTCTGGAATTCAGAGGCCTGAGCCAAACTGCTCTCCTGGCTTCTCTGAGGTAGAGCCTAAGAAATTTTTCTTTCCTTTTTTTAAAAAAAAATTTCTGCATTCCAGTTTTGCTTGATAACTAAGAAAGCAAGACTAAGCAATGTCACAGGCACTGAAGGTGGTAGCTCATTATTTATAAGTAATGTGAAATTTATAAGTAAGCTGATTATTTATAAGTAAATTGATTTAGTTAGAACTTTGGGGTCCACTGATCTTGTTTCTTGCCTGTGTGTTTAACACCTGACCCATTCTTTGGCAGTGAGGAGGAAGGCAAGATCGCGCTATGCCATGATTATGGGCTGGGCATTCAGTTAAGTAAGAATAATGTAAAAATCTTCTCTATCAAACAAGTTTCTTTAACTTAATGTATTTTGAAATGCCACAGATGTCATGACTTATCTTCAAAATGATAATAAAAAAACCCCATGCATTGAGGTCTTACTGTGTTACTGTTTCGTATGCATTATCTCAATTGACCCACAAGGTAATCCACCAAAGTAGGTTTTATAATCCCCATGAAATGGCTGAAGAATCTGGAGTTTAAAAAGACTAAGTAATTTGTACAAAATCACACAGCTGTATAGATCTGTCTAATTTTGCAACCCAAATTCTTGACTACTGTATACCCGTGGGTCTACTATTAATATGGTAGACAATAGTCTTGGCTCCAATTATCGTATAAGTTACAGTAATGGGGTTTGGTCCTTCAATCTGACATGGGCCGTACAATTAGTACTAAAGTCTGATCCAATTTCAACCAGTCATTACATCACTGTCGTCTACAATTGCTGTAGTTGTTTACTGCTTCCCATTTCCCGTCGACATTTCTCCAGTCTAGATAGAGGTCTGTGGAAGACAAGATGGATGCAGCAAGAAGGTCTATACAAGAACTCAATAAATATGTGCCGAACAAATAAATAAGATTTTTTAAGTTCTCCGATTCAAATTCAACAAGTCTTTGACTCTCTGCAGAGAGTAAGCTATGGTTTATGTCCTCGAGTCTTTAAAATTTCAAAAAGACCCAAATTAAAGCCTGTTAGTAGCAGGACAGCCCTTCCAAGTATTAATTTACAATTTATATTGGACGGAACTGAGTATATTGCATCCTAATTTGAAAACAAGCTATTGGTGACATGAAGATAAGGCTCCTACTCTAAGATACCCTCCTCATAGCTGAAATATGAGGTGCTGAATAATAAAACCTGAAGGACAGGGGAACAGGCTTGAGAGAACATCCTCTTGAAATACTATTCCCGGCACCATTTGCTGGGCCTGTTCTGTGCACTTGGCCCTTTGCACAATCTCGCTTAATCCTCACAGCCCCCAGTAAGGTAAATATTATTATCTTCATTTTGCAGATGAGGAAATTGAAGCTTAGGTAAGGTAAACTGTCCAAGGGCACATCGTTAGTAAGTAGCTGAATGAGGATTTAATTCCCGGTCTGCCTGATTTCAGAGTGAGAGAGAAACAAAGACAAGATAATGATTTTTCAAGGAAGAATCTTAATTTTCTAAAACCCTATAGCAAGTCTTGCCTTTCCTGTGGCCCTTATCATATTCTACTTTGTTATTTCTAGGATTCTTATATCACCCTTACTTAATTATAAAATGTTCTATTTGAGAGAAGACACCATGTGCAAATCAATTTTTTGCATTCTTCCCAGGGCTTTGTTCAGCACCTGGGACAAAGGAGATATTCAGTAGGTATTTCACTTATTTCTCAAATGTTTACTGAGTGTTTACTCTGTGGCCAAGTCCAGTAAGGAAGACAGCTGATGCCCTGCAGGAGCTTCCAGCCCAGTGGAGAAGGTGGTTGAAAGAAGCAGGGCTCTCAGCTGGGTGTGGAAGAGCTGTGATGGGAGAAGCAGGGGCAGCCGACAGCTCAGGGGCTCAGCAAAGGCTTCCCAGAGATGTCATCTGAACCTACTCCTGAAGCATCAGGAAGAGCTAAGCAAAGAGAGTGGGAGGATATCACAAGCAGAGGGAATGGGATGTGCCAAGATCCCCTGTTAGAGATAAGCACACGTCCTGTTCCAAGGATTGCAAGTCGTCTGGAGCATGTGGTTCATGTGTAGGGTGAGCGGGCTGCTGTGGGAGGGGAGGACAGAGGCAGAGGGAGACCAGTAGAAAAGGAAGTGGAGAGGTATCGGGTATGAGGGTCACAAGGGCCGAGTGCACCATACTAAAGTGCCTGTGCTTTATCCTGACCATTCTGGAGACTGTTTTCAGCCGGGGAGAAGCAAGACAAGAGCACAGTCTAGAAAGATCATAAGCTAAATTGTGGAGAACAGACTGGAAGGAAATAAGACTAGTGCAGGGAGCAAGATAAAAACCCAAGATAGTGATTGCTAAAGCCAGTGAGGGAAGGGTCTTGCCTTCTGGAGAAGAAAAGGCCATTTTGTATATAATTTGGAGAGACATACAAATATTTTATTATTATTCTTAGAGTACCTCACAAATCCATTTTCTCTCATCATTAATTTGTGGGAGCCACCTGGACTGAAACACAGACGGACTCTTCACTTTGAATGTCCTTGTGTCCAGGCATCCCAGTATAGTTCTCAAAGATTTAATTAGAGCCTTGTTGAGGCACTTTTTATCTTAACAATCTCTCTGCGGGCAGAGGTAACAGAATAACAGGAATCGATATAAACAACCCAAGAGGAATACCTAGGAAAGAAAGAAATATTATTTTTGCTGATGCACATTTTTTATTTTGAAAAATCATGAAGACCTCCATTAGGAAATCATTCTTCCTTGACATTGTGTTGCATGCTCAACAAATAGAAGGTAAATATGCTAAAATTGGTGTCTTTTTATGAAATCCACAAGACTATTAAACTCTTTGTTTTCACCCAACTGCTGAAAACATTTGTGTAGGCAATTTCAGTAAACATTTGGAGAATTGGAAGTGCTCTCTCCTACACATATGGTTCTTTATGAAGAGGTAATTTTTATCTATGTTCTACTCAATTGAATATTTATAAGTCTGTTTGGCCTCAAAGCTACCTGATCTTATCCCCCAAATACAATTGCCCTGTAAAGCTAAACTGAGATTTATTCAGTTACCCTTTAAGAACTTTGTGAGTTATTTTCATTTTCTCCCTAAGAATTTATTCCCAGTACAATCCTAAATTTGTCTAATTTGCTGTGTTATTGCAATTAGTCAATTCTCCCTTAGTTACACAAATAATAGCCTTATAAGTTTGAGGCTGTAAATCATTCATCCATTAAAAATGCCATTTCCTTGTACTGCAAATTCGATTCATTTAGAAGAGAAAAAGCGTGGCATGGAACAGAATTATGCAATGTCATGGACACATTAACATTTGGATCAAAATTTTACATTGTGTCAGCCAGTAAACAGTATAAATGGTTCCGATTTGCAATAAATAATTGTCTATTAATAGTCTGGCACGCTGTAGCAAATTACAGTCTCACTTGAGTAAGCACAGCTGTAGGTAGGCTCCAGGGCCGAGGGAAGCAAGTGCCACAATTGGTTTGAGTGGAAAGAGCCCTCAGGCAGAGATGCAGGGCAGCCCCCTTCTCCAGCAATGGGAAGCACACCTGCAGATTAAATGCCTGTGTTTGTAAACGCAGGAGGAGGACCCAGTGAGCCCTTATTGTATGTGGAACATTAGACGCTGCAGCTCTTTGCTATAAAGCCGGGAGGAAGCGTAGAAGCTGAATCCAACAAGGGCATCCTTCACGTTTGCTGAATGTGAAAGGGATGGCAGCATATTTTATTAACCAGAAAAGAACTCCTGGTGCAGAGGACTGACCTCAGTAGGGAAACTGGCTTATGGCTGGAGCAGCTACAACGTTGGTGTTGATTATGGAGCCAGTAAGAGACCGCCAGGAATTCAGGCTCCCCCACAGCCTCCCTTATGTGTAGGTGTGATTTAGGCCCTCTTTCCATCTTGCTCCTCCAGAATCTTCCTCTCTGGCCCACTGAAGAACCTAAAACTAATGCCATCTTCACTGTATGGCTCATGGCTTTTAAGCCCTGTTAAAATGCAAACACGTTGTCTAGAAAGGCTGGTAAATAGGTATATTAACATCCATTAACATCTTGGTGTGCAACAGGTTATCAACATGGCCAAAATTAGGGCACTGAGTAGGATGAGGTGGAACTCAGGACAGGTAACCTGTAATATGGGCAAGGGGAGTGTGAAGAGTTGCCCAGAAGACATCATGAGGGTGCTGGGCACTGTAGAGTGCAGGGGGCACACAGAGGGGACTAGGGAATGAACCATAAGAGTGACGGACCTTTGTACAGTTTATGTGTGAGGGCAAGCACTACTTCTATCATCCTCATTTCCCAGATGAGGAAACAGGCCCAGAGATGTTAGGGAACGTGCTCACCAAGTTTACCCAGCCAGGGTGACAATTGATACTGCAGTGTCAGGTACCTCTAAAAGCTCATTTATCTTCGTTCATAATTTAGCCCAAGGCTCTCTAGGAATAGCAGTGTTCGCTTATCTTAAGGCCATGTGGTTCAATTAATTGAAATTGTGACCCTTAGCAAATACCGATGTTTTATGGAAGTTCTATATCAAAGATTCTAGACTCAATTAGAAATACTGAATTTGTTCCTTTATTCTTACTACTATCCTATTCAGTGTCACTCAGCTCATAAAGAAAAAAATCCTTTATTTGCCTCCAAATTTAGCATTTATTTAATCTACACCCATACATTTAAAATACACAGAAAAGAGAAATAAAATAAAACATACATAGGAGAGTTAAAGCAGCCTTAGAAATCATATTTTAACAAAAGTAATGACATCTGAAAAAGCTGAACATCTAGAGGAATATGATTTTTTAATTGAATTGGGTAATATTTTCATCACAATTATAAGAAAAGTTTATTGAGCACCTATTAAGTATAGGGCATTGCCATGGATTTTAGATGATCGCCTAATTTTGCTTTTCATGTCTGCTGAAAGCCAAGTTTAATTTAGAGCTATTTCTCAAGAAGGGGGAGCAGCTGTGACTAATTTATGTCAATACTTCAGAACGTTTGAAAAATCGTTTTTCTAATCACCAGAGAATTATTAATCCTTGTGGTTGTACACGCTCTTGAGCAGTGTTAGTTTCTTCCGCATACTTGGACAATTCTGTGGTGTCATAACTGTGTCTTTGCCAACAATAGCTACTTTTTCTTGCACACCATTGGACTAATCCTCATACTCCTACTCAAAGTTTTTTTTTTTTATGGCATCGTTCTCCTACTCAAAGTTTTCAGTGATTATTTGCTTTCTTTCAAACAAACTCTTGAGCTTGCGTTCAAGGCCTCTACCATCTGAGCACTGCCTACCATTCAGTACATATTTCCCAGTGCTACCTTCTGCAAACCCTCTGTGCCTGACATACTCTCTGACCCCCAGGATACTGCACCATCCATCCACCACACTTCCCTCCCCCTTCCCCATTCCATCAGCCTCCAATGTCTCTCCCATGCTCTCCTGACCCCCTCCCACACACTCCCCACATCCTCTTTGAGACTGTTTTGATTACCCTTGCTCCTTTCCCCTCTAAAATCCATGATTTGGCACTTAGCACAGAAAAAGAACCGTGATGGACATGAGTGGGGCGATTTGCCATCCTTTTATACAGCTTCTCTCAATTTTGATTTAGTGGAATTGCACTGGACCACGGATGAGAACTGACTCTACCATTTTCTCAACAGGCAACCTTGGGCCAGCCACACGGGCTGTTTGAGACTCAATTACTACATATGCAAGATGAAGATCCCTGGCCTACGAACTCCACAAGTTTGTTTTGAACATCAAATGTGAAAAAGTACAAGAAAGTGATTAATAAATTCTAAAGTACTAAGTGTTGTTACTGTTCATCAGGTGGGTCCATACACAGCATCGTCTTCCTGCACGCCCCCCACCCCCCAACAACGCTAAAGAACACTGCATTAAAGTGGAGCAGACAAGGACTTAGGAAATAACCTAGTAATGATGTTCCACAGTTCAGGGGTCTATCTATATATCTATTTAGGAGAATTAGACAAATGGCTCCTTTTATTTACTTCAGATGGCTTTTTGGGTTGTGAAATTTCGGCCACCTGTTTCTGCCATGTTGGAACTGGTAAAATTTCTAGATCGTCAGGTTTTATCCAGTGCTTAGAGGCATGGCCTAAATCTCTAGCTGTCTATCTCCTATAGAAAGCAGTTGATAAATCTTTGTTGGCAAAATGAATGAATACGAATTTCTTATCTTTCAGCGAGAATGTGATAACTTCTAGATATTGATGTTTATACTTCCAAACAAATTTGCTCGTGTAATTTCAATCACATTCCTCAAATACAACTTTCTCTGGAGCTAATTGCTCCAAACATCTGAACACCTGCGTAGTTACAGGAGCCAGCAGCCATTAACACTTTCCACATTTACTTGCTGAATGCATACTTTAGACCAACTTAAAATGATGCAATCAAGAGGTCCACTAGTCCTCAAAATGTCTTCATCTTTCAGTATGGAACCAACAATAATGATTTGCTTCATTTGTGTACTACACACCGAAGACATGAGCTTGCCTATCTACTATGAAATAATATCTGTTATTACACGGATAACTACACAGTAACTCCATTGGAAGCACTGGTGATACACAGGATGCTATGTCAATGCACCTGTGTTATCTTCTGATGGCCATCTCATTAACTCAAGTGACCTCCGTAGCTCTGTTTCTCCCCATTATTTCCTTATTCTGGGCCTCTTTACAACACTTTACAAGACTGTTAGGCAAACAATCAATTAATCAATTAAACTATGCAGTTAAAGCTATTTTTAAAAAAAGAGGATCTGAAGTGCGATCCTATTGCATTTCGTTGGTTTGTTTTCCATCGTCATTTGACATACATAAGCAACTTCAGAGCTGCGTCCATTTCCTTTTGTGTGAAATTAGAACTATTTTCACTTTGGAAAGAGCTGCAACAAGTTTTTGATTAAATCCTCTCTGTTCACAAACAGAATCGCAGCTTAAAAGGGTCTAAGTTCAGACTAAAAAATGTCAATCAAATTTTCACCTCAACACTCTTAAAGGAAAAGTTCACGTTTGCTCCTCAAACCTGAGTTGACTCCCAGTCAATTTGTATCTGGTTATACCAAACTTGACTTTTCTACCGTCAATCTGGTCCTGACCATCATCTCTCCTTACAAGCCCCTATTCAACTGTAAAGCAACTATAGCCCAGGAGATGAAAACCCCATCAGCATTTTCATAGCTAATGACAGGGCCACAAAAGAGAAAATAACAGCAGGAATCTGAAGCCAGTGCTTTTATTGGACTAACTAACGATATAAATAAAATGGTCCCTGACTGAGCTTCAGAGAATCGCTGTCTCTTTATCAGCCCATAGAAAGCAGATCCAGGAGGGCAATAAATACGGCACATAACAGAGTGGAATTAAATGATTAGGCCTGAATTAACACCCTGTTTCTGAGCCTCACTTAGTGTTCCATGGCCCCAATGAAACACTGCAATTCACAAACGCTCAAGGCCCATTTAATTTCTATTTCAAGCTAGTTCAAAAGAAGGGATTACCTATAACTCCCCCCTATTCCATTGTATAACTCCCGTATAACGAGAGTATAACCACACTGATCCTGTCTAGAGAACTGTTAGGCAAAGACACCGTGCTATAGGAATCACAGAGAGCAAATCCTTGTCCCTGTGGAAGTGACAAAGCTGCCCTGGATGGGAAAATAATGAATGAATTAAATCAACTTGATTATTTTCCATGGTATAAACAACAGAACTCATAACTGTTAGTCCCAATTTTTTCCTTTTTGAACTGGCACTTTAGTGTGACAAAGATCCTAAGTCTTAACTGCAAAATGGAATTTAATATCACCTTGGAGGATAACACATGGTGGCCCATTCCCCAGTGTGCCATATGCTACAGGATAAGATGAGTGAGTTCAAGTTAACCCTTATTTGAGGGAAGTTAATACTGTTCTACACATTTCCATCTATACAGTGGCTCAGAGGAAGAAATCCGAGGATGATGTTGGAAGAAGACTTCACTATACCAGTGAAGTACTTAGAAATTTCAGATGAAATACACAGCAAGAGGAAACTGAGGCATAAAATCCACTTTGCATATCTGTGACCTGACATGAAATATGAGATCAAGGTATATTTATAAGGCAATGTCCTTGAGAGTCCAGAGGTAAGGGAGCTCACGGTTTTGAGCACTTAGTACTGGGCTGTTTTCTCATTTAATTCTCATAACGTCCTATAATGTAGGCCTGATCATTCTCATTTTATAAATAAGGAAATTGAGGCTCAAAGAGTAGTGTAATAACTGCCTAAGTTCACACAGAAATTGGATAGGCTGAGAGATTCAAATCCAGTTCTAGCTGATTCCAAAGCTAGACCTTCCCATCAATACTATGGTATCACTTGCTTAAGACTCCTAGCCCCACTGGAGCTTTGACTTAGAATCTTCTAGAACAACCAAAGAAGTCAGCCATCATGTGAAAGAGGGATGAGACTGATTCAGTATAGTCCCAAAGGGTAGAAAACGAATCAAAGGATGTTGGCCCCATATGAGAACATCTTTTATAAAGTCCCAGGAGATCCAGACATTCAACCACTTGAGGAGCTGTCCTCCGGAAGGTAGATGCAGCTGTGTATCCAAGATTGCTTCAGAGTGTGAGTCACGGTGTGAGTGGAGTCCACAATCTATCTGTTGTCACCTGAAGGAGTACCATGAACCCTGACCGAAGTAGATCAGGAGAATTTTTCCACATTCTCAAGAATGTGGGGTCTGCCCCTACCCACATTTCCCTTAACAGCTCAATATAGCATATAGTCGTGTTCAGGACAGTTAGGAAGGGACCTTTCTCACTAGATTGAACTTTCTCTCCCTTGATACTTTTGGACAACAAAATATGTGTAATCCTAACTCAAATTTATGCTTGAGTACCTTCAATGAAATGTACACTAGCACACACATAATTCTCTCATGAAATAATCTCACTTAGCGGGCCTGGGCATCGAAGACCACGTTGCAGAGAAGTTACAGTAATGAACTTTTTTAAAGATGATCACTCGTAAGTTGACTGGTGATGATTCACTCAGCTTAAGAGTGTTGAGTTGTGTCTATCTGTTGAATTATGGTCAGTAGGAAATAGGCAGGAAAGTGTCTAATTTCATGTTCTATGCCGGAGACTTGTACATTATTAGTACCCAATAAATTCACTAAAATTCTTTTGACACACGATTAATGTTATATGATAATAATTACATCTACTCCTTTATGAGTGATAAATTCCTTGCAATTTTATGTTTGGAGAAAAGATCTTTGTTTACCAAAAAGAGATATTAATATGATTTAAGTGAGTTTAATTTGAATTATTAATTTTTCATTCCTTGGCCAGTAGTTCTTAAGCAAAGGTCTAGATTGCATTTGTTCATATGTGAGTCTCAGCTTTAGTGGTTGTTCTTGGCTACAGTTTTTAAGAGTAACAAGGCCCCTGATAACTTCTGGCCTAACTCAGACATAATCCCAGGCTTCTCTTTGACTTTATTTTTCAGTATTAATTTAAGTGAAGTAAAATCTAGCTCACTGTGTCCGCAATAAGAGCCAGACTACGTCTTGAACTTGAATCCTTGCCTACTTGACTCCACAGCAAACCACGGCTTCAAATAGCTTGTTCGGTCGACAGGACTAATCTGAGCATTTTCCCTGCCAATTTGCTTATTTAAGTGGTTGTTTTCGCACTTTGAAGACATAACTTCAGTTTTAAAAATCCACATAAAAATGGATTGAACTAGGAACAAAATAATAGACTGCCAGAAGTTTTCATTTTCAACTGGCTACAGGCGCAGAGTGTAATGTAATTGCAAAGAAAACTTCCTTTAAAATTGTGATCTGCATTTATGAGTGAATGGCTTACCATGGTAGAGAGAACAGTGTCACCATTTTTAAGCTGTATGACTTTTCTGTGAGTTTCTTCACCTACCAGGAAGATTGTACAGTAGTTCCACCTTATCCACAGTGGATATGTTCTCAGAACCTCAGTGGATGCCTGACACCACAGATAGTAATGAACCCTATACATACTATATTTTTTCCTCTGCATACATATCTATGATAAAGTTTAATTTATGAAGTAAGCACAGTAAGAGATTAACAACAATAACTAACAATAAAACAGAACAATTATAACTATATACTGTAATAGAAGCTACTGTAGAGCTTAGGAACCTCAGCATAGGATATTTTTCTTTCTTATTAAGTCAAGAACTTTCATCTTTTCACTTACAGGAAGCACTTCACAGCTTCTCTTTGGTATATCCAAATTGCCAGCATCACTATTCTTGCACATTGGGGCCATTATTAAGTAAAATAGAGGTTACTTGAACACAAATACTGCAATACCATGACAGTGGATCTGATAACCAAGTCAACTACTGAGTAACTAACTGGCCGGTAGCATATACAGCGTGGACATGCTGAACAAAGGGATGATGCACATCCAGTGGGGACAGAGAGGGACAGCACGAGATTTCATCATGAAACTTAGCGTGCAATTTAAAACTTGTGAGTTGTTTCTTTCTGGAATTTTCCGTTTAATATTTTTGGACCACAGTTGATTGTGGGTAAAGGGAAAGTGAAACCGTGGATGAGAGGGGACTACTCTAATACTTTACAGGAATCTCATGGAAATCAAAGGACATAAAAAAAATTTGAATTGTACTCTCAGAAAACCATAAAGTGTCATGCAAGTATGAAGTATCACTGTTAATAATTCTTGATGAAGATTGACCGGGATTTTAGATTCTCATCCTTGCAGTGTCGCTTTTTATTACCCATTGACAAAACCCCTTCCCCTCTGGCTTTGTTTCAGACCTCGTAAAACTTGGGCCTCCTTCACAACAATTAATCACTGATCACGTACAGTTTAAATCCACAGTGCCAAACTACAAAGCCACTTCTAGAACCACACCGCCTGACCACCTTGGTCTCCTTAATTTCCATTTCTTGGTCTAAACCCCTTTATTTGAATTTGACAATGTATTTTTCTTTTGACCTGGATTTTGCCAAAGTGAAGCTCTCCAGGAAGTTGTTTCGCCAGGTCCTCTGACATTAAAGAAGCTATCCTCTCAGGGAAACCCATAAACTCACTGCACCTCAGGCAGGTCTCAGCTCAGAGGCCCTCTTTACTATGTGGGACACACTGTTCCTGTGATTTGAAACCCTTCTGTTCACCTACAGTATTTATTTGCTTGTCTATCATTCATCTCCCTTCTCTGCCTGTTCCAGAAGAGGAGAAGCAGTGCTTGTCTTTCTCACCAAAGTCCCCTGGGCCTAGAATACTTCCTGGAACCTAGTAGAAGCCCCATAAATTGTTGAATGACCAGGTGAATTGCTACAAATAGAAAAAGTCGTATTTAATATCACTAACACATTTAGGTCTGAATATCATTTTTTCCTTCCCCCAATGAAAACTTAACACTTTTTTAATTTCTCACAATAAAAATTTCACCAGCTAGGTCCTTAGCAATATTAATTCCTTACTTCTATCACTGTCTTCTCGGGGCCTGAGGCTGGGCCAAACATGAGTGAGGTTTTCAAAAAACATATTTTTAATATAACTTTAAAATATACTCACTAGGGGAAGGCTCATAAAATTCAGCTTCAGCCACGATGGGGACTATGGGCTGCCAAGTGCTGAGTAAATAAATCATCAAGTCATTTTGGCATCCTGTGGGCCAGAAGGAATATCTTCCTCAGTAGATTTAAAGAGACATGGTTCTGAAAGGAGCAGGAGCAAAGTGAGCGATTAAATATGTACTCTTGTATTATTCTTCTGGAGTTTGGACAGGTTCCTTGAAGTGGTGATTGTCCATTTTGCCGAGAACAGATTCTTTTTTTTTCTCTTTATTTGGAATCCATTATGGATGAAAGAATTCATCCCAATATCCACCACAAATGCCCCGTAGCCTCTTTGCAACTACTGGTATACTCAAAAGAGGAAAATACAACCCATAAGTCAGAAGAGCAGTTTATGAGGCCAGTTTGTGATCATGTATGTGTAGCATGGATTCAGGTAAGTCAGAGGCCACACAAAAGAAATCAGCGAGGACAATGGAGGGTGGTCTGTGTGATGCAGGAGTCTGGAGGGGCTGCTAGATGGAGAGATCCTGTATCAATGGCCCAGGGTGGGGGTCCAGACTAGAGCTCACCTGTGCATATCACAAACACGCAAAAACACACACACACATTGTGATCGTCTGCTTCCGGTCAAGACTCCCTGGGTAATCCAATCCAGGTTGCTCAACTGCTCAATGGCCTGTGGAAACTTGCTGAAATGAACACTGAATAAAAATGATGTGATGTGTCCATTTCCTGTGGATTCAGAAGCCAGGCCAGGAATCTGAATCCTTCCCCTGACCTCAAAAAAAGGAAAAGGAAAAGCAGCTCTGAGGTTTGCAGAAGGTTCTTTTTCAACACTGTTCATAAAAAGTGACTGTAACTGTCAATCAGGCCAGTGGCAGCAAACACTGGCAGGGTGTCTTCAGAAGAGTTGATTAAAATATGGTGCCACTGATGTAAGAACATACAAAACCCAACTCATTCTGGGGAACACCTCAAGGCCTGATGTATGGGGTATCTGTGGGAACACATATTCAGACACAGAAACATCACAGGCACACTTGTACCCCCATATTTGAACGTGCACATATGCACACACATGTGTGCACATGCACGTGCACCCACAGCAATCCACTTCTTGACAAACATCCCTTTTCTGCTACCTTGTCTTACATGTAGCCATGGCCAAAAATTAAAAATTGTGTACAGTTCCTTTTTACTAAAACCAAGGCCGGTTTGGTTTTTATTCTCAAGAAGAAATTCTTATCTGACTACTTATCTGTATCTGTCTTAGTCAGTAGCTGATAGACCTTCCTTGGGTTATTAACCAGTTAGTTTCTCCCAGAAAAGAGGTCGTTAGCGTCTCACATTACTCAGGATGTCAGGACATGCAGGTACAAGATCCTCTCATATCGGTTTATCTTTAATTTAATCTCTAGATTTTTCAGTTCCAGCCATTGCCTGGCTTCCACTTAATAACACATTTTATCTGTTGGTGGTAGTGGTTGTGTGTGTGTTTTTTTTAAACAACTCGATAACCAATATAATGATGACAGAACTGACAAATTCGACATTAATGGATTTCCTTCCTGCATTTGGCTCCAAATGCCAAAAGCTAGAAAGGATGAAATAGATTCCAGGCAGTTACAGGTTAAGGACATTTGCATAAATTAGCAAGTTTTGCAAATGAATTCATCTAGTGCGAAGTAAGACACGGGACACTGCATTTTAATAATTGACATTCCACATGAAATGCAATGTTCTTGAGGAGGAAATTGAGCTCCAGGTTGCTATTAGAACCAGCCGAGCAGCACGGTGGAAAGAAATGCCATCCCCCATTATGTGAGTTACCACTCCTGCATAACGACTACCCGCATTCTGATGGACTCCTTTTAATAAAAGTACTAGTGTGCGCTCATCAGCGGTATTGAACAGGAAATGAAAATAAAGAGTTCTTCAGGATGCGGCCTTAACGTGCAGCCAGGAACTCTTTACCTTCTCTTTCTAAAGTAATCTTTCATTTTCCGTTTGATTTGGCAGCAGGGCCCCCACCCGCCTCCTTTCAATTTTATGGAACTCTTAGGAGACTATTTAAAATATACAGAGTGTGAGTAAATATTTTTAATTATCCAATTTGGAGGTCGTCTCTCATAATGTTGGTTAAATTACAAATAAAGATAAGTGGGCCATTTTGCGGTCTCCTCCTGGCCTAATTTGTTTAAGAACATGCCACATTGCAAATATTAGTGAGGAGGCCAGCCTGACGCCTTTCTTCAGGTGTTAGCCAGTCAGTCAATGTCAGGGTATCCAGAACGTCGGAAGTACAAACTGCTCGCACACGCAGTCTGAGGGCTGGAGATGAGTCCACCCATAATAGTGTTTCCTGGCATAATTCATAATTAACATAAAATGAATTAAATCACTCACTCAATAGACTTTTTTTCCAAGTTCATGTAGAGTAAGTGTGTCATATCAATTAATTTTCAATGAACTGCAGCAGCCAATAAAATTTCTCCCAGACACAGGTAATAATCCAAGATATCGATGGAAGAGGTATCATCGTTTATATGAGTATAAGCCCCAAATCATGCCCAGGGAATAGCAGATACAGTTCTTTCTTTGGAAAGGGAACACGATTATTGCTAGCTGCCTCTTGTTCTTGCAGTTTGTTAAGCTTTCTTTCTACTCTTACTTTTCACACTGATGCCTTTTAATTTTGCCTACACAACTAAATTCCCCTTGTCTAGCTGTCCATTTTTGCAGGATATTGAATCTGAAAATGTTAATACACATGAACAAATTAAACCTATTCAAATAGAAAGGATGGATTATATTGCCCATATAATTGAAACATTTTCAATGGCTTTTCTACGTGTTCATAACCACAAATAATAGATATATTAAAAAATTAATGCAACCTGATCTTTGGTTTGTAGAATTCAAACAGGCATCTTAACTGATATTTTGGGGGAGTCCTTTTTTTTTTTTATTTTTTACTGAATTAACCAGTTGATTTTGGTACTGTGTAGACAAAGCCCAAAAGCCCTACATTTCTTTGTTGATGATGTGTGATTACACAACAAAGAAACCTGTGCCCATTTGATTTGTCACTTCCGAGCCTGTGTTAAATGATACTTCTCTGATTCACCTAGTTTTTCCTAAACAATATCACCTGTTAACCAGAAATGCTTATGATTTTATACTCATTTTTCTTTCGCCGAAGGAATGCAGTTGGTCCTTGGGTTAGATACGTTTGATCATTTGAGAGGACAAGCTGTTCTCTGTGCCTTCATCTGCATGTGGTAATATCACAGGAAGGAATCCCGAGGAGCCTTTTGGTATGTGTAATGAGTCGCTGTGGCTCTTCTCCCAATAAAGGGTGTGTTCAGACTTTGCTTATTTATAGACCAATGGAGAGAAATTTCCACTGTTCTCCAGCAGGCTGAGGATAAACAGCTCTTCCGTTTCTAGCATTTAATGTTCACAGACACAAAAACAACTGCTCTGAATATTAAGCCAACATTCGTATTTTTTTTCCTATGAAGGGGAGAAATCCTTGAATACGAAACAATGGAGAGTTCAGATATAATCTTTCCCATTTTAGAACTATTTTATTGCAACTTGTTTTCCTTAACAAAGAGGCTCTCTAGACTTACCTTGGTTACTGGATCAAGCAACGCCTCACGTGCTTTGACCTGAGAGCTTAGGCTCCGTGGGATGAAATCACGTTGCTTAGGGCAGTGCAGCGAGAGCAGCAAATGTCCTCTGACCAGGTGGTTACTGCCAGGTCGAGCTGCTCTTCATGAGTATGTGTGCAGCAAATGCTTTCTATTTTCACATTCTAGATAGAGCAAGGAACAGCATAAATTATCCCTAATTCTTGATTCTGTGATGAAGTAGCCATCTGGTCTGATAGTACCGTGACAATGATATAGGAGTGAACACTCTATGCTTGGTCTACTGCACAGAAAAGGACAATAGGACATATTTTAAAGTGTCAAGATCCATCAGAAACATATTCAGGAAAGTTTGCATTTATGAAAATAGATAGTACTGAAGATACATCATGATGCAAATCTAACCATGGCTGCCGGGCAGCTGAATTAAATTAAGAGTAAATCTGAATGTTTCCAATTAAAAATGTGTTGTTCCTTTTCCTGCTGTGTTTTCCATGTCTGTAAAAAAGATGTTTTATTGTACTTCTTTCAGGAAGTTCTGTCAACCCCAGTGATTGCCTATGAACACCTGGAGGCAGTGTCTGTATTATTGCTGTAGGAAGCCAGTCAGATGACAAATAGGGCTGCAAGATCTTGGGTGAGACAGATGAGAAGGCTGTTGACCTGCCTGTCCCTCTCCTTTGACACGTGTATGTGGAACTCTTAGGCTGTAAACATATGACGAGTTTGGTGATTTCCAGTCAGTTATTGGTGAAAATTGTGTTCACCACTAACTTTGTGTTCATCACTAAATTTGTGTTCGTCACTAGATAAGCCATATGTATCATTGGCATGTAGTTCACACACAGAAGAACTACACAGCTTTAACATAGACAACGAAGACATTGAAATTGTTAAAGATTTTGTTTATCTTGGTTCAGTCATCAATTTAAATGGAGGCTATAGCCAAGAAATCATGAAAAGACTGAGGCTCAGAATGGCAACAATGAAAGAATTAGGAGAGATCACCAAGTGTAAGGAAGTGTCAGTAGGGACCAAGGCCAAGATTATCCACATGCTTATATTCTCATTTATTGTGTATGAATGTGAAAGTTGGACAGTGAAGAAGCCTGACAGGAAAAAAAATGCATTCTTTTGGAATATGGTGTTGGAGGAGTGCTCTATAGATACCCTGGACTGCTAGAAGGGTGAACAAGTGGGTACTAGAGCAAATTAAGCCTGAACTATTGCTGGAGGCAAAAATGATGAAACTGGGGCAGTACTACTTTGGGCACATCACGAGAAGGCAAGATTCTTTGGAAAAGACAATAACGGTGGGAAAAGTAGACGGCAGCAGGAAAAGAGGAAGATGAAATATGAGATGGATTGACTCCATAAAGGAGACCATGGGCATGAGTCTAAAGGAGCTGAGGAGGGCTGTTGACAAGACATTGAGGACATCACTCATTCGTGGAGTCAACAGGAGTCAGAGGCAACTTGACAACACATAACAACAACACATCGTCAGCAAGGGGGTTATTGAGAAATCACAAGTATGTGAGCACAAGGTGTATTAACAGAGTAGTAGGAAGTTTATTTTTCTGATGGCTTCCCATTTAATTTATTTATTGTCCATCCATTCGTTCAACAAACATTAAGTGTTTTTCATGTATTCAGCACTGAATTAGGTGACTCACTGAAGTTTGGGGGAGGAGGACAATAACTTATTTTGAGAGTCCTAATGTAGTTGATGAACATTACTTCAGTAGGAGTGATTTGTAACCACACCATGATTACTTGTGAACACCCAGAGGCAGTGTCTCTTTCATGGCTATAGGAAGCCAGTCAGATGATTATCAGGGCTGCAAGATCTTAGGTGGGACAGATGAGAAGCTGCCTGAGCCTAGGTAAAAGACCTTCTCATTGGGTGGATGTTGTGGGTGCTAAACCCAGCTTATAGGAGCTGGTATGGGCACAGAGTCCAGAGGATGGAGGAAACTCAGTTATGATCTAAGCAGTCAAAACTAGGAGGTCTAACCCAAAGGGCAGAACACTGCATCAAGATCTGAGTAATAAGGAGTGCCTCCAACTCTTAGTGGAGGACAACATTCAATAAAAATTGAGCCTTTGCTATTTTAATTTCTAACGGATACATAACACTACTCACAAGACCTCAGCACTCTTTCTGTATGGAGCCTAGATCTTGGGAAATAGTCATTACTTTTCTTTTTAAAGGAGTAACTAATTCACATATTCAAACAACGACTGTGTAGTATCTGCTCTATCCTACAATTAGCTCAAATTCACCAGGCAGAGAACTGGCCCATTACCTCCTCCACATGCAGGCTGCTTCTGCTCTCTCCCAGTAAATATGGCCCTATCATTACCCAATCTCTCAAGGCTGAAACCCAGTCTCTCAAATCTGAAGTCAACAGGATTCACTTACAACTCTCTCACCCCATCATCAATAGTTTACCAAGTCCTGTGGCCTATCACTAAATATTTGATTTCTATCCCCACCACTGCCGTAATTCCCCAAATCATTAATAGACTATGATAGCTTTTCAGCTGATGTTTCGAAGGTGACAAAGTATTCATATATTGTCTTGGTAAGAATCCCACAATGTCTCTACATTGACTTTGGGAGCAAATCTATGATTTGGCTACTGTCCATTTCCCCAACCTCACCTCCCACTCCCCCGATTCCTCCTGGAGCATCAAATATTACAACCATACTCAACAACTTGCACACTGCTGTTGTCCCCCTAGAGTGTAGCCTTCCATTGGGGTCTTCTCACTTCCTTTATTCCAATCTCCATCCAAATTAACACGATTTTATGCTTCCTTTCTAAAAGTTGGCTGAAAGGTAAACCAAGCCCTTGGTTCCCTCAAGAGTTCTGAGATTGACTGAGATCTTCAGAGTCTTTTCCAAACCCTGAGGTAGTGAGCAAGGTCCCAGGCCCTAGAGTCTTCCCCCTCACTCTTATGTTCTTATTCTAAAGGGTCAGCACATCCTAATAGTCCCTTGCTTTGGAATCATGCTCCCTAGCCTTTAGTCTGCTTATTGCTGTCCTTCCTCCCAACATGCAGGAGATAATCTCTTGATAGTGTTACCCACTTTGAGAAGAGCATTCTCACTCTCCTGCCTCCCTGAGCAATGCCTCTCAATGCTGGTTTCCCTTCAAAGAGGAGAGGTTTGCTTCTTTCTCAGAAGACTGCTAGAATTCTGGTGCCTGGCACTATGAATAGCCTCTTATTTGAGTGAAACCTTACTTCCTGCCTACATGGGGTATGTCTTCAATTCTTATGACTCAAACGATAAAACAAAGCCTTTACAAAAAGTGATCTTACTATCCACACAAGAATTACTCCAAGGGAGAAGGAGTTATTTTATGAAACAACATTATATTCTGCTTTTATATATATAATTATAAGCATGGATGTTATATATTCATTCAAATACGTCCCATTAAATAAGACCTTATTTGAAAACAGTGACATTGATAGAACCCACATTTTCACAGAGTCAGGTGCAACACGTTTGCACACTCCCTTAGAATGTTGAAAACTCCCTGAATCAGAGACGTGGACGAGCACTGAATATCCATGTGCTCCCATGTGATTAGCTCTGGGCAATGGGCCATGAGCAAGTGTCACTCCAGGGTTGAAGCATTCAAGAGTCAGTGAGCAACTCTCTGACTCTCTTTTCTCCTGCCATGTTACAAAGCAGAGGATGTATTGAGATGGTAGAGCTATAGGATACAAATAGCCTGACTCCCTGTGTCACAGCCTGGAGGGCAGCTACCCTGAAGGATTAGCTGACTCACATTGGGACTTAGCATGAATAAGAAATAAACCTTTATTATGTCAAGTAACTAGGTGTGCAGGGTTACATTTGACCACATCAGAGCCCATGCCATCCTGACATGTACATTCCTTTATCTCGGATTCCAGCATACATAGAATATGGAAGGATATTTTAAAGTTGATTGAGGTATTGATATAGGCAATCATACCAATTAATGTCACTTTTTATAAATATTCAGTTCATCTTATCTGAATATGCTGAAGACACAGAGAACATTGATAACTAGCCTGAGAACGTTCAACGCTGGCATGTTACGTAAGTTAATATGAACTTTTATCACTGAAACTCTAGACAGGTTAAGAAGTTGGACTCACACCAAAAACGCAGGCATTGCAGCAAATCATTTTGAAGACTCAATAGGTGCTTTAAATATAGGTTATGTAAAATGAAACCTTTTATATCTAAATTTGATTTAAACCCAGTGGTTCAAAGAAGATTTAGGGCACAATTTTTCTGATGGGATTGCTTGAGGAGCAGATCTATCCAGTTTCGGAAAATGGATTCCAAATTAAAGAGACTGTTTTCCTTTCTCTGGTGGAGATAGAATCCATATTCGGCCACTCATCCTCAAATTCTTGGTCTTTGGAAAGATATTGAACTTGGACATCTTCTCCTTGTTGCCCACTTATTAATTGTATATGACTTATCTGCCCCCACCATACAAGCCTGAAAATATTGGACCAAAAAGACACAAATAGTTACAGTTTCCAGAATGTTTCTTGGCTTTCCATTTTTTTTACCAGGGTAAACTCTTAAAAATGTTTTTAAAAATTTTTGCAGTTGTGTGTTGGAGAGAGAGAATGAAGATGGGGTGGGAAAGAAAGAGAGATAGTGTCAGAAAACCTAAGCTGAGAATTGTTATAATTTGGCTCTGAGTTTCCTAGTAGTCAAGGCAAGAGGGCAACCTGGGAAGTTTTACAGTTTTGCTTTAATTTTGACAAAAATAATGTTAATGGCAAGAGTTAAAAAAGTTATTTTAATGGTTTGATTTTGAGCAGCACTGCATCCTGCCTAACCAGAGGAGTTTGCTACATAGTCCGTCTCCATGAAACACTGATTTACCAGTTGAATGGAATGATTTCATTCTGTAAATTCTTTTTGAATGCTGAAGTGAGGAGATGATATCTGAGAAGCAGAGAAACAAGTTTAGCAGGATAGGAACCCACCATTCACGACGATATTTAAAGGTTTTTCTCCTGGAGTCTTTTTCACTTGAGTCAATCAATCGTTGGCATTAGAGTGGGCAGTGGTTAGCAGATCCCATCTAGAGGGAGTTCTCAGAGTCTACAAATGTGTAACAATCATTGTACTACTGGGGAAAATAGCTGACTCTAATTTTAAAGAAAACGTTCCCTTATGTGGGCCATTAAATCTCAAAGTCTTTATCGACCAAGTTGTCCTGCTGCAATCTATTCCAGTATATGTTTCACAAAGACAGTTGTTACAGAGAGATAACACATTTCTTTGTGGTGTCCTCTGAGGCCTTATCTTATCCTTCTAACTTTGTCAGCTTTTATGGGCTTCATAGGAGTGTTTGCAAATCCAGGAGAGGATGCTAAGTTACCCAATCACCAAACCCAGAGCAGGTAGGGTCTGTTTCAATCCCGTGATTTCTTGTATGTGATTAATGGTGGAGCCCAGCCCCAAAGAAAAGCATTGGATCACAGAGGGTCACCTACAAAGTGGTGTCTTTGCTCCATCCTAAACTAGAGAGCTCTGTTTTACCACTGCTACTGCCATCTGCAGCTACTGCAAAAAACCCTCAGCTCTGACCTGTGAGTGCATCCCATGGCCTCTGAAGTCCAGGAAGTCAGTCAGTCTTGGAGCTTGGGTTGACGCCAGTGCTCATTTTATTTGCACCCCTAGAGACTGTTGGCAGTGAGAAGCTAACAAGCAGGACAGCTCTTGACCCCAGGGCTTCGAGAGCAGGATTTAGAGACCCTTTCTGAGCAAATTTGCTGTGTGTCTACATGACTAATTCCTTGCTCAGTCCCTCCAAGAAAAAGGGAGGTTCACCCAGGGATCTGCCTGGTACAGTTATTGTGATAGTCCCCTTTTGATGCTCCTATAGCTCACCTGGGGCAGAACGGTGGAGTGGAGGCCATAGGAAATGTAGGTGAGTCTTAGGTCCACTTCTCTGGGAAAGAGACTCTGAGACAGTAATTTACATGGAGAGGGCTCAGTGATGAGTGCTCTAAGAAGCAATGCCTGTAAGGGAGTGAGGGAAGGAGGACCGTGCAGAGGGGAAGTTGATGAGGTTACAAGGAGTCTCAGATGATCCTGCAGGGAGGTCTGGAGCTGGGATGGCTTTTCAGAGATGCCCCCAAATTGGAGCAAGGGTTCTGGCATTTGTGCCTACTTATAGTCCAGGCATGAAGTGTGGGCTGCCCCCGAGGAAGGCAGGTAACCTTGGGCAAGGCAGCCTCTTTTGATCAAGGACAGTTCCTGAGGAGGGTCTCAACCATGAGCTGCCAGCAGACAACACTCCTGGCCCCTGGGGGGAATGACACCTTGATCTAAAAGGAGGAATCTGGGCGGCACACCACAGCATCTACTATGCCTTCCTAGCTTATCTTTCTATCCCAGTACCTTCATGTGGACAATTAACTTCAGAAATATTAAAGGAAATGATACATTTAAGGAGAGAAATGATCACCTGAATCTTGATCCAAACCGTTACAAGGATACATACAAAGTAAAGGGCCAATTATTAAATAAACAGTAAGCCCTACCTTTATTAGTGAAGTAAGTAGAAATGACTCCATGGTTCCCATAAGCTATTACTTTTTTAAAAAATGATCGTGGTGATAAGGAGGCAGGAGTAGTTTGTGCTTACATGACCTAGTAACAATCAAGTCATCGAAGGTCAACCTACTAGAATCTTGCCATCTTGGAGTGAAGCCTGAATTGGTTATCTGTGGGACCAAACTTGACCTTCGAGGTCTCTGTGGGAGGCACACCTCATGATCATCTGGTCTCCAGCAGCAGCCTCATAGCTGGGGCTTTCAGAAGACTACTGACTCCAATTTCCCTTGTCAAGAGACATTATACAGATGTAGCCTCTGGGAGCCCTTGCCACACATAGCTTCAACCTGAATGGCTTCTCAAGGTCATTTCAAGTCTTATAAGACATTTAAATAAATATATATATTTATAAGTTATCAGAAATTTAGAAAATACAGAATGAGGAAACGAAAAGTCAAAAATTAACTTTCATCCCACCACTGCTCACATAATGGCATACATTCATTATTCTAGTTCTTTTTTTCTACCCATATACGAGTCTTATTTTAAAAAATAATTTTACTATGGAGACATACAACTCTGAATTCAAATCCTGATTCCACCACTTACTCATGGTATGACCACAAGTAATTTACTCTTGATTTGTTTGTTCAGGTATAAAATGGGAGTAATTACACTCACCTCATGGAATTTTGTTAGGCTTTAAAACGAGGTGAGATATGTAAACCATCTATTCCATTGCCTGGTACAAAACAAACATTCAGTAAATGTCATATCCTTTACTTCCCATCCAAGGGGCTAAACTGGAAAAACCACAAGTACCCAACTTCAAGAACTGAGTTATGATCTGAGAAAAGCCTCCTTAAAAAGATCTCAAGCTTCATTGCTTAAATTAATTCCAAACTTTTTCAAGCTATTAAGAGGTAATGCACGATTTGATTCAGATATGTAACACAAGGCTATGTAATTAAACATATATATCCTGAAATTAATTTTACATTCGCTTTTATAATACAGTACACTTATATAGAATAACACATGGCTCTTGATTAAACAGCAGACTGCTGTTCAATCAAACAGCTCAAGATAGATCATAAAATGTGAAAACGCAGCATCAGCACCAAAATATGGTTATGGGATTTTAATATTCACTTCCACACTCTTACCAGGTAGCATAAAAATGGATGTTTCAGAGAGAAAATGTTAAGAAAATGTTAAGCATTAACTCTATCACATTTCTGCTTAAATGCCATTGGGTCACCTAGATTTGTTGTAAATAGGACAAGAGAAATTTAGAAATTTGTCTTTCAAAGTAAAGTTAATTGGGACCAATATAATTTTGGTTTAAAATTTTCAATTATGGAAATAAAAAACTTTTAAAGGCATTTGAGTTTACTAGTTTTTGTTTCTTATTTTATTTTCAAAATAAAATCTGCTAAACTGTGCACATATTGCGATGGAAATATTTTCTAAATCTCAACTCTGAATAATCCAAACTCTTGCACAGTTGGGGGTGTAGGGAAAAGGATAAGTGAGATCCATGATGGTTCCTTAAAGTCTTGTTTCATTCTTTAATGTGATTTTCTTCCCTTCTACAAACCTTTATCTGAGGAGTAAAAAAGACAATAAAATTGGCCATTTGAGTTTCATTTTACTCACATTCCCATGTTGGAAGACCTTTCTGGTGGGGAAAACCCTACACTCTACTCAAACTCAACTGCTCACTGTTTCTGACATGAAAGTCATTTTCTCTCAATCTGATCATGCCCAAATAAGACCTAGCTAAAATATCACATATTTTTAAATGTAAACTTTTTATTGAAGCATACTATGTTGTGAGATAATTCTCCAGGGGTCTCTCACATTTCTGCATGTTTTGTGAGCAGAGAGGTGCGGGTAACTTTTTTCCCGACTCTTTTTTCAAGGATGATTGTGTAGAGAACAGTCTTGGAAGACAGTGTCTGCCTCCCAAGTAGAGGCCAGGTTTGTTTGCTGTCTGGTATAAAGAAAGAATTGTCTCCCTCTATGGCAAGGGTGGGGTAAGTTTGCTTTTATCCCATTATGAAAGATTTAGGTTCTCTAAGCTTGGGATTCCTCAGTTTGATGCAAACCCATTGCATGTGCAGCATCCATCTGAGCCTCCCCTCTGCAACTCTGAGGAGGAGAAGCAAGGGGAACCCGAGCCAATTTAAAGCTGATGCTTCTTGCCTTGCAATGAGTAGTCAATTCCTTTGTATCTGACCCAGGAATATCATGTCTTCTGCCAGCATCCATAAAACTGCAGCAGGCTAGCAAGTAGGGTAAATCTTAGACCCTTCACATTTCTTGACATAAGATACATTAAATAGGTACACAAGTCCTAAGTGTACAGATAGGTGAATTTTTACAAAGTGAGCACACTCATATAAGCAAAACCCAAAAAACAGAATGTAACCAGAATCCCAGAATTCTCCTCATGCCCCCTACCAGTCACAAGCCCCCTACACAAGGTAGCCAACCTCTATCCTGAATTCTAACACCATAGAATAGCTGTCTTTCTTGAACTTTATATAAATGGAATCATATAGTGTGCATTCTGTTGTATGGTTTATTTTGCTCAATATTATGTTTGTGGAATTTATTAATGTTGCTGCACATAGTTTTCATTTCTTTATTCTTATTACTGAATGATATTCCGTCATGCGAATATACCACATTTCCTGAATTCCATATCTTCTTTGGAATTCACACAATCCTTTATTAGTATCTTTCCTGTTCAACTCATCACTTTTTACTTTGTATTTTATTTATTAGTATTTTATTTTTATCTATTATTTCCTGTAGTAGACTATTCCCTCGTTCAAGACATAAGCCGCAAGAGAACCTGAGCAGTACATTCATTCATTCATTCATTCAATTATTCTACAAACATTTGTAGAGAGCCTCTATGTCTCCAGTATGTTAGATGCCAGCATTGTGCTCATCCACATAATGAATACTAGAAAACATGTGGTGGATAATTGAGTAGTTAATAAGCAGGAAGCAAAGGGAAAGAAGGCCACAAGAAAATGGTTGTGGAAATCCACCAAAGTGAGGAAGAGTCTTGACTAATGTAGAGTTCATTGCATTTCATGAGGAATGAGGCTGGTTTTTAACAAAGACTCAAGGACTTTTATAGCAAACCACGTAGTAAAATCTTCACACAATTGTCATATAGGCATCTTTCAAACTTAAAAGAAAACTTGTAATTTACACATCCCTAAATTTGCTCCTCCACAAAACTTTCCCATCTCATTAAAATGGCACCATAATTCACCCAGTTGCTCAAGCCAAATATATTAGCATCATTTTCTCTCTCTCTTGTTCTCCATATCCACTGCAGTAAGCCCTGTAGACTCTATCTCTGAAACACATCCAAAATGTGTACTTGTGTCTGTCTCCGCTACTATTAGTCTCGTCCTGATAGCTTTCCTCCTTCCAGTCTGCCCCTGCCACAGGGCAGCCACAGTTATCTTTTGAAAAAAAAAATGAGGTCATGTCATGTCCTTGCTTAAAATCTTCTGATAGTATCTCATTGCTCTTAAAACAAAATCTAAACTCTGTACTCCAGTTTTTAAAGGATGTTCTTCACTGTGACTTTCTCTTGTCCTCACTTACTAAGTTCCAGCCACCTGGTCTTTTATTTCCCAAGCTTGTCTTGCCTCATGGCCTTTGCACTTTTTTGTACCTTGTCCCAGTGCTTTTCTTCTTTATCTTCACGTGACTGACTTCTTTTCAATCAGATATCAGCTTAAGTGTCACCACCCCAAAGAAGTCCTGCTTAACCTTCCAATCCAAAGCCACCCAGTTAATTTCTGTCACATCCCATATTTTAATGCTTTGCATATCACTTTCCCTATCTGATATGCTTTTTCTCATTTTTGGATTTATTGTCCGTCTTCCACAATTGAAATGTAAGTTCCATGAGGGCAGGGACCTAGTCTGTCTTGCTCACTAAGAAAAAAGTGAGATGAGATTAGGTAGAGACATATGAAGGCTTTAATTTTGTTGTCAGTGTCTTGTTTCTTAAACTGACAGAGGCACTGATATTCATTTTATTACTCTTTCTACCTTATACATACATAATGTGTATTCTTTTTTATGTTAATTATTTTATAATTTAAAAGGTAAGAATACAGTCATGACCACATAGCAACATTTTGGTCGACGACAGACTGCATATACAACAGTGGTCCCATGACAATGGTACCATACAGCCTAAGTGTGTAGTGGTTATACCATCTAGGTCTGTGTAAGTACCTTCTATGATGTTCGACCACAACAAAATCACCTAACGACACATTTCTCAGAATGCATCCCCGTCGTTAAGCGACATAAGACTATATAATAAAGTTAAATTATCTCCTTATAATGAAAACTTCTATGTTCTGTATTATAGTTTTGGTAAATATTTTGTCTGATTTGTAACTTAACAGTCATAGTGCTATGAACTCTAATGTTTTCTATTTGGACGTTGCTATGGGTTGGACTGTGCTCCCCCAAAAGATGTGTTGAAGTCCTAAGCCCCAGGATCTCAGAATGAGACCTTATTTGGAAATAAAGTCATTGCAGATATGACTAGTTAAATTAAGGTGAGGTCATAATGGGATAGGGTGGGCCCTAATCCAATATGGCTCATGTTCTTAGAACAAGATGGTCAAGTGAAGACAGAGACCCAGGAGGAAGGGAGTGATACATCTACAAGCCAAGGAATGCCTGGAGGTGCCAGATGCTAGGAGAGAGTCATAGAACAGATTCTCTCTCTCAGAGCCCTCAGAAGGAATCAAACCTTCCAACACCTTGATTTTAGACCTCTAGCCTCCAGAACTGTGAGACAATAAATTTCTGTTGCTTTAAGCCACTCAGTGTGAGGAACTTTGTTATGGCAGCTCTAGAGAAGTAATACAGATGTGTTTAAATAGGTAAAACACGTATATTGACAACTTAGAGTCTTTCTATGACAGAAGAATGAGACCATACTGGACTCAGCAATGAAATCAAGTTCCTTTACTTTTATAGTTTCTTTTCCTTCTGCAGGCTCCAAGAATGCACGTAGTGATAACACAGTCAGCCTGAGAGCCAATCCCAAATTTAAAAGTGCTTTAGAATGTACTTGGGTATATGAGAAAATTAAATAGCTTATTTTCCCTAGGACCTTCATTGTCATTGGTTGAATCAATCATCGAGCTGCATTCACAGCTGTTATTCATAGCATGTCTGGCACCATTATGACCTTTCAGATCTTATTAGCTTAGTTGAGGTTGGTAGAATTACATTTACATTGATTTCTAAAGGGCCGTGTGTTTGAGAGCATGCTTGGATGGTGTCTACCAAATGGGGTTGACGGGGTAAACATAGATAAAGGGTTAGGAATGCTCCAGAGCCAGCCAGATGATAAAGGCAAATCTCATTTAAGAATAATTGGATTTATGTTACCCATAAATCTGAATTGTATCTGGGAAATGCTTCTTTATATCCAATCGGTGTATGGATAGGGTCAGAGTAAGAATAATATCTAATCTCAAGATCACTGCTTGACCATGGAGAATATTTCCTATTTTGTTTCCAAAGCAGAAACATGAGAAAGGCCAGTGTATGACCATGGCGCAAGCTATGCTTAACTCACAGTGGATGTTCAATTAGCATTAAATGATGTCACTTGGACAGAAGTCTCTGCCATTGTGGGAAGACAACCCATTAGCATCCATTATCATATGGTTTTATCTGAACACGTGTCATCTTGATTTGGTCGAAAGACTTTTCTTGTTTTCTTGTTTGAAGATTTGGATTAGTGATGGCACATGTGATATACTTTTAGATCTGAGCAGCTTCTGAATTACACATGGCCAGACAACTTCTCTACAGGAGGCTGATAGACTAGTGGCTAAGGGCCAAGGTGTTGAAGGCAAATATACCTGGGTTTGAATCTTGGCTCCATTCCTTACTGGCCACAGGCCTTTCAGTAAATTATTTAACTTCACTGTGTTTCAGATTCCTCACCTGTAAAATGAGGATTAAAGATAATACCTACTTTTTAGAAGTCTTGTGAGGCTTAAGTGAGATGAGCCACATAGAGAGGCAAAAGAGTTATTACTGTTATGAGTACTGCCTCTACCCACCCTGCTACCAGCTAGACTGACTGACACAAGAGCTTCCTGTTACTGAGCTTTGCCAGCCCACCTGAGCCTCCACAGTTAGCATCAACAGGTAGTCACTTGTCTCAGCACCTGTTCTGGCCCACTGGGCAAATTTGAAGTCAGGTCCTGGCCAGTCTCACCTTAGCTGTGTCTCTGTGAGCAACTGGCCCTTCCCTGCCTTTCTCCTGTGTACCCTGTTTCCTCCCCTCTCATCTACTTCTGGATCACTGATGGGTTGCTAGGAAAAGGACCAGCAGGCCAGAGGCATTTTTAGGTGAAGCGGTATCTCAGCTGTATGGTAACAATTGCAGTGGGCCCCTTCTTCCTGGCTCTGTTTTCCCTCCTACTGCTCTGATCTCTCGTATGTCTGTTTCTTTTCACCTGTGTTCCACAGCCTCTGGTTTTACCTCCTTTCATTGCATGTTCTCCCATCATTTGCAGGAGCCCAGTACTATAATTCAAATGTGTAAGGTTCTCTATGAGAAATAACATTATTAACAATTGGTAGGGGCCGGCCCAGTTGCGCAGCGGTTAAGTGTGCAGGTTCCACTTCGGCAGCCCAGGGTTCGTCGGTTCAGATCCCGGGTGTGGACATGGCACTGCTTGGCAAGCCATGCTGTGGTAGGCGTCCCACATATAAAGTAGAGGATGATGGGCACGGATGTGAGCTCAGGACCAGTCTTCCTCAGCAAAAAGAGGATTGGCAGCAGTTAGCTCAGGGCTAATCTTCCTCAAAAAAAAAAAAAACAATTGGTAATGACCCATCAGCCCTGCGGCAGAATCCAGAGACCCCCTGCAGGACCAGGAGTCAACGCTTCATTTGCTGATTTTGGAGAGAAATCCTGGAGGGGGCCCTGGGAAGTGACAAAGAAACCAGGTGGTAGAGGCAGCCAGCCCGGCAACGAGACCCTCAGAGGCTTGGGACAATGGCTATTTACACAAACAATTTAGCTGTTAGGCTGTACCTGTGCTTACTAGTTAAACATCAGCCCTCATCCCAGTTTCCTCCAGTTTCATGATGTTACCCTTTAATATTTCTTCTTTCCTTTTTTCTCCCCTTCTCTCCTCCTCTGTCCACTCTTTCATCTGGCAAATGTCAAATAATAAACTGGGCAAAATATCCATTCCTCCTGCAAAGAAGCCAGAGGGAGCCTGGGCTCAGGTGAGTTGAGGTGGGTCTGTATTAGTTTGCTAGGGCTGCTGTAATGAAGTGCCACAACCGGGTAGCTTCAAACCACAGATGTTTATTGTCTCATGGTTCTGGAGGCCAGAAGTCTGAGATCAAAGTGCTGGTAGGGCCACATGCCCTCTGAAACCTGTAGGGGAAGGATCTTTCCTTGCCTCTTCCAGCTTCTGGTGGCCCCAGAGATTCCTTGACTTGTGGCAGCATTATCTCTGTCTCCATCTTCCCATAGTGTTCTCTCTGTGTATCTTCACATTTCTTTCCTCTGCATCTGGCTGTATCCAAATTTCCTCATTTTATAAGGACACCAGCCATATTGAGTCAGGGCGCACCCTAATCACCTCATCTTAACTCACTTACATTTGCAAAGACCCTATTTCCAAATAAGGTGACAGTCCTCAGAATGAGGGTCAGAACTTCAATATACCTTTTTTGAGGGGACACAATTCAGCCCATAAACAGGGGTCCTTCCAGACTACATAGTACCTTGGTGAAAAATTCATTAAGTTCTCTGTCCTCATGCAAACACCAAAACCATGATTTAAAAACCAAGAGCCTTTGCTCTCTCCTCAAACACAAAGCTTGCTGGGCTAAGGACATTTGGTCAATTTCAGAAAGATATAATGCTCACCAAGCTTCAATGCTAGAAGGCACTTCAGAGATTTCTGTGAGTGACCTACCCACTTTGCAGATGAGGAAACCGAGGATCAGAAACATGATTTACGTGAGATCTCAGAACTTGTAAGATTCACAGCAGAAAGTAGAACCCATGTCTCTTTACTCTCCTGTCGGTATTCCACTCTGCATTTGTCTTATTGGTGGCCTATCTGCTTGTTCATCTTACCTAGTCTGTGTAGACATAGCTTCTAAGATAATCCCGAAGGAAATACTTCTCAGAGACACCAGCGCATCCAATGCAGTCTCCAAGAGAAATAATGAGAATCAGTGGGTAAGGCATTCTAACAATCCCCAAATGTGTTTTTAACACTGTTATTGTTGTTTTAACATTGAATACACTTAACCAGGAAATCCAAACTTCTTTCTGAAGCATTCCAACTGTTGTGTTTATACCCAGTTGCCACACAACATTTGCTCCTACTGTGTTTTAGTTGGCAAGGGCTGGAGGAAGGGTTCTTGGAGCCAAGTAGGCTCAGATAGGGAATCTTTCCAATCCCCAGGGATCTGGCAGAGCCCCAGAATCAATAGTCACAGGGACAGATGCCAACACTCAGCTCATCCAGAGCTTTAGCTAACCTTGGACCAGCTCCCTATTTAGACCCTGAGCCTGGATAGGAAGAACCAGCTGAAAAAATAGAGCCCTGAAAGGTTAGAGATAAATAAGCAAAAGTTGCACTTTTTTTCCATCAGGGAAAAAAGGGGAATCCTGCAGAGGATATATTACATTTTCACTTCCTCTCCCCAAAAATCTCAAATACAGCCATGGTGCCAATCTCCTGAATTAAAAATGGATAAACACGGTCAATGTTTTACTATCATTACATATTTTCCAGACTACAGAATACAGAATTCTGTCACCATCACAGAGCATTTCCTACTTTCATTACACAATTTTGAGGCTGTGAAATGAAAATATACATGATTTAAATAGCAGTGTGTAAATCTGACATCTTTCTCTGTAAGACATGTCGTTTATTTATTCAGCAAACTTTCACTGAGCACCTCCTCTGACATACCAGCACTGTGCTATGCCCTAGGGTTCTTAGGTGAATGAATCTGGGCCCCAGACCTGCTTATAGATTGTCAAGGCAGACCTTGTTCACCACCTAAGGTCCACTGTGTCACTTGCTATAACAAAGGTATATGGACAGTGTTATGGGGGTGTATACAAATGATTAATTCTGCCTTAGAGGGAGAAATAGAAGATGAGAAGCAGGTACCAAGAAAGGTTTGGTCTAATTGATGCCCACAGCAACAGTGCAGAGGCAGGTAGGCAGCACATACATTCTGTGCACTTACTCTGGGCCCCGGCCCTTTACACGAATATTTAAAAATTCCTTCAGCTGTGTCTTTCTCAGAAGGTAGGTGGGAATGGAGAAGTTCTTTGTGACCATTCTAACATATCCCACCATGAAGAGGGTAGAGCTCGAGGGGCGAGCCTCATCTTTCTACAGATGGAACTGGTGCGGGGTGGGCTGGAACATTCCTGATGATCGCTTGTCTAACATCCTGTAGGGAAAAAGCTTCATTTCTCCACCTTTCTAACAAAGCATCAGATTATACCCTCCAACTGAGGATGTACCAGGAACTGTACTTGTCCTAGAGGTGGTGGATGGGGGCGGGTAGTGGAGAGGTGAGGAGGAAAAGAAGGGAGCAGGAGAGAGAGCAGGACCAGAGAAGGGGAGGCTGCAGGTGTGGAACTCATCTGGCTTTATGTGGATATTGCTCTCCTGGACTCCAAATGGAAAATAGAACTGAACACCCATGATTAAAAAATGCAATACATGCTAAGAAAGTCTAAAGTAATTTACACCGGGCATTAAACTGTTTTGCATGAGAATATAGTATGATGGAGGCAACCCAAGAATTATGTCTTTCATTAAAAGGTTTGCAACTCAGTGTGCTGTGATATAACTATAGCAGTTTTTCTGTCTTGGCGATGGTTTTTTATTTTAAACACTGCCTTGCAAACCAAGGAATGCAAATGCACTGGGAACACTGGGCCTCTGGGTTTTGACTTATTGTCACTTCTTACTAATCACTTCCCTTTAGTACTTCACCTGCTTGTGCCAAGGTGAAAGGTGAATAGTTATACCACTATTGCCCCTCAACCCCATGTATCCTGAACCCAGCCATAAAGTAAACTGTCATTTCTTTCTTCATTATTCAAAGTTAGCATTCGCTAGTTCAAAGCCCATTTGAGATTATGCATCAAGAATGATATACATTAAGGTGGGGATTAAAGGGAAATCAGTTACATGAAAGAAAGGTGTTTTTGCCACAAATCTTGTGTGTGTATGTCAAGAAGCATATTCATTGCCTAATTTAAAAAGAAACCAGGACAACTCCCAGAGATATATACCTGCATCTGGCCAGTCTTTCAGGAAGAAAACTTTCTGTTTGAAGTTTGGCTATGAAGTTAGAGGGAAAACATTTCTCTCTGGCTTGCACATGCAGCTTATTTAAAAAAAAAAAAATAATACGAGGAGTCACTCTGATTTTAGGCACTCGAAGGGAGGAAAATGAAAAGCTGATTCATCCTGAACATGCTTAAACAGGGCAAGAAAACAGGGCTTACGAGTAAAGCTGACAGATTTAGGTTAGCTCGAAGGAGAGATTGGATGAACTTTCAAATTCCCTTCCAACCTAGCGATTCCATATTGTACTCATGATCTTGTTGGTTTGTCTGGGGCAAACATTCACTGATTTGATATGAATCTTGATGATGCTCAAAGTGAATCAAAGGACCCGCAATGGGTCAGGCACTGAATCAGGTGCTTTTTGTGAAATCGTTCCATTTAATCCTCACATCAGTCCCTCTCGATTCAGATATTTTGAATTTCTACTATGTATCATCCTCTACAGCAGGATTTATCATACCTTGGACTATTTTTAAATTGGGCAACTGAAGCCTCAGATCTGATGCAATACTGAATTTGAAACTATGATGATTATGATCTGTACAATGTCTAGAATGTTGTGAGCTCTTGTGTACGAAACAGCAAAAAATAATAATGCCTTTATTGTTGCTGGACCAATTTTGCAACATAGAAAAATACCATAATGTGCAAATCAAATGTGTGAGCGTGAATTTACCAAGATGCTGGTATTCTGGAGCAATTCTGGCTCCAGAGGTTGAGTGCCTTCTGATCTCTGTAATGTTCCTAACTCCACCCTGGCTCCCCACACATCTGGCATTAGAGATGGGTTTGATAAATGTGTGTGGAACTGAACTTCGGCACACTAACCTCTCTTCCAGGCCCCTCCTAGAGTGCTCTGAGTCCTCTCATTTCCAAACATTATGGTGGGAAGGTCAGAGAGGTGAGACCTTTCCATGTGTTTCTGGCATCCTCTCTGATCAAGGCTTGATAAGCAAGAGTGTTATCTGAGGTCTCCAAGGCAGATGCTCAGAGCCCATTTCTACTTTTAACTCAAAGCCAGATTTTGCTAAAGGACTTCTGAGCTCTGGATAGGGGCTCTGTGATCTGTAGCCTTGAGTAGAAGCACCCTTCTTCTGTAGCTTGGGGAGGGTGCCGAATATTTCAGTGGGTAGAAACTAGCAAAAACAATACCTCTGTCTCATAGTTTTGCACCCAGCTTAGCCATTTCATCACTTCCATCTGGCTTCGCTCTTGTATAACAGAAACATCAAAGTGGATTTGGCAAAGATCATCCCCCAAATATGCTTTCATTGTCTGTGTTAGTGAAGCTCTGTCCAGTCAATAAAGGAGAATGTTTTATTGTGGTTAGTGTCACTTGTTTCATGGAAAGAACTAGCTTAACAACTGTACCTAATCCTAAATAAATCCAATGGTTTTATAACTAAGGAGAAAAGAAACATTTACTGAATCTCTTAATTTGGGCCAGCTGTTTTATTTAATACAACCCTGTTTCCAACTATCTTACTGATGAGGAAACTGAGGCTCAGAAAGATTGAGCAATTTGCTGGTGATCACATAGCGAATTAGGGGAGTTAGTGACTGAGTGAGGATATGCACTTGGGTCCATTTGAGAAATGAGCCCCAGATTTTTCTACTAGACTCTAAGACCTTTATTAAATCAACAGAAAACAAAAGTACAGACTCACAATTCTGCCAACGTATCCTGGCATGGTATGAGTTACTCAGGGCTGTCTCTCTTCTAAGGAGGACACATGACCCTGTCCAAGGTCAATACCTAACTCTGTGAGTGCGAACATGGCAGGATGGGTGCTGGGTATGCTTGGGGGGTTGGTAAGGACGGGGACAGAGGACATGACCCCACGCAGAAGCCCTGAAGAGTCTGGATGGTTGTTACCATTAGTGTTTCCAACAAACGCAGTGCCAGGGGAAGGCTTTGAGGCTCCAGGCAGACAGGACTTTGTCAATTCGACTGAGGGAGCTCTGGGGTCCTGATGAGCATTTCTCAGCAGCAGCACCAGTGTGCAATCACACTTCCCAAATAAATGATTCCCATTTTTGTCAGTGAATTCTTCCTTAACACCCCAAAATTACACAAAATTGTAAGTCAAAACACCAGGCTGAATATGATTTTAAGGTTATCCATTGCACTCAGTACTATCTTTAAAGGAAGGTTAAGTGTTTATATCATTCAAATTAACTCTCACACGTTTGTGTGAAAAGCAGTCCTCTCGTTTCCTTGTAAAACTAAGTTAATGGGTGAAATGAACAGACTCAGCATGCTTTTCTATTCTGCTGGTATAAATTTTTAATCAGCTTGGGCGAGGAGGTGAGTGCCTATATCTCAGGTTGATTAAAAATACTATACAGTTGTATGTATATATATAACTGAATTACCTAGCACTTGATTGGCAGAAGAGTGTTAGTTATCACTTTTAGCTATCCCTGAGAACCCGCAAGATAGGGCAGCAGCCTTGAGTTTGTTTTCAGACATGAAGAAGATGTGTGGACAGGACAACCTTCTGCTTCAAAGTACACACTGGGTGACAAATTCTAACACAAGCTCTGGGTTCCAGCAAGAGCCATCTTGCTTAATTAACCAACAAAATGCCAGTAAGCAGAGACACAAAATGATGGCATAGCAGTAAAACAGGTTTTCTGAGAAATCGTGCCTATTGCCAATGAATTCTTCAAATTACAGTTTTGAGCAAAATATAAAATGTCACAAATCTGTGCCATACAAACTTCTTCTTAATTTGCACTTGTTTAGCATCATCTTCGTGAAGGCTTTTGCCTGCGAAAAATATCATTTCAGTTTGGTAGCTATAGATATTTCTCTTTTTCTTTCAATGTGAACATTTAATGAACATCTCTCTATGTGGCTCCCTATATAATTTCTGCTCACTGCCACTCTGTAAGAAATGGAGCTCAAGTTCAGGAAGTTAAGTGACTTGGCTAAAGCCCTGGGGTCAGAAGATGATAGAGCCAGCATTGGGACTGGAGTCTCTGACCTAAAGTACATGCTCTTCCCCAGCCCCTGCCCAAACATGTTCAGTTAGGCCATCTAAAGGGGACTCCTACTCATGTGACTTGGAAAGGACGTGGAGAACATGATGAAGACCCAAGCTAGACTCACACAGAACAGCCCAGGGTCCGTGAGCTCAGATCCCGGGCAGGGACCTACACGCCACTCATCAAGCCATGCTGTGGCAGTGTCCCACATACAAAATAGAGGAAGATAGGCACAGATGTTATCTCAGTGACAATATTCCTCAAGCAAAAAGAAGAAGATTAGCAATGGAAGTTAGCTCAGGGCCAATCTTCCTCACACACACAAAATATGTATCTATGGCTACCAATAGATGAGTAACTAGTGAATCTGATAATCCAAGACCATTTTGACAGGGACCCTGTGGAGACGTTCTTATTCACAGGCATGACTGCTATAGTGGAAATTTCAGACATGTCAGCAGATGAGTGGAGAAATCTTATAGGAGGATTGAGGATCTTATAGAATCCTATCAACCACTCTGCCATCCTGGATTGGAGGAGACTGGCCCTAGACCAGCTACAAATGGGTATCATGCCCTTGTCTCAGACTCATCAAATGTTAGATAAGAGAGTAGTTTGGATGATATGCTTTTGATTATAAATAATGAAAACAGACTCAAGGTAGATTAAAAAAATTTACTTTAGGTATATAGAGATGAGAGTTCAAGGAGAACCAAAGACAAGTTGAACAATTTGATATCTGGAAGAGGGAGAAGAAGGGCCACTCTGGGTTTGCAGGAGTAGGATTTCAAAAACTTTCTCTTGCTATTAATGTGACTTGGTTCCCAATACCCAGACTGACTCTCAGCCCAAAGTTTTGAAAGAAGGAACAGGACCCATCCAGCCTCAGTCAGGTGATCACTTTGATCCAATCGGCTGTAGCCTGTGAGGTAGGGTCATGAGGTCCAAACACAGTGTAGAGGGGAGGAGAGCATTTTCAAAGAAAGATGTCTAATAGGAGGCCATAGTGCCCATCTCAAGCCATCTCTCTTCATTTTACAGGAGTGGAAGCAAGGGTCCAGAAAGGTGAAGTGATTGCTCCAAGGTCAAGCAGCTGGTAATGGAAGAGCGGGACTAAAATACAGGCCCCTCCTGCCTCATGGGACTCTGCTCTTTGATCTGTCCTGCTTCTGTTCCTTACATATTTCCATCCCACCTGCCATCCCACCTACTTTCCCCACTGCTGACACAGCAATCTTCTAAAAGCCCAAGTCTCATCACGACACTGCTGTGCTAAGTAGCCTTCTATCACTTCCATTCCAAACTCATTAGCATTGTAGGCAAAGCCCTTTTAACCCTGCCTCATGGAGTACACTAGTCTGCTCGGGCTGCCATCAAATACCATAGATGTGGTGGCTTAAGCCATAGAAATTAATTTTCTCGCAATTCTAGAGGTTGGGAAGTCCAGGATCAAAGAGACGGTGAGGTAGGTTTCACTCTGAAGCTACTTTTCTTGGCTTGGAGGTGGTGGGCTTCTCACCATGTGCTCATGTGATCTCTTCTTTGTGCACTCTTGGAGAGAGAAAGCTCTGGCATCTCTTCCTTTTCTTATAAGGACATCAACCCTATTGGATTAGGACCGCATCTTTATGAACTCATTTAACCTTAATCACCTACATAAAGGCCCTATCTCCAAATACAGTCACATTGGGAGTTGGAGCTTCAACATACAAATTTGGGGAAATACAATTCAGTTCGTAACATGGAGCCTTTCCCATTCTTCAACGCAATCTCTCTCTTCTCCATTCCCTTTACATTCAGCCACTGGACCTACCTCTCCCCAACCCCGCAAGTCATGCTCTTTTAGCTTCCCTCTCCTTGGAATGTACTCTGTTCTTTGTTCTCTGTACTTCAAGTCCCAGCTCAATGGCTGTTACACCATGAAGCCTTCTGGATGGACATCCTCTGTGTTAGATGCTCCCCAAGTGCTCCTTTAACATTGTCATTGCGTGTGTGTCCTGTCTATGGCCCATGTGTCTATATCACTGCATTCACCATATTCTGTTTTAATTAATTTTTTTTGCATTGGTCTCTCCAGATAGAATGTGAATTCCTAGAGGGCAGGAACTATCTTGTTGATTTTAATCTTCTCTCCCTATTGCCTACCCAGCATTTGGCACAAGGTAGGTATTCAATAAGTGTTGGTTGAATAAATAGGCAGCATGATTATAGAAAGGAAAGATTGGTTATCATATTCTTTGCCTTCATTTCATTACCACCTATTTTAGGGGAAAAAAAGCATGAGCCATGGAGGTTTCTGTGCAGCAGAAATTGAAGGGGAAAGCAAAGTAGAAATTAGAACATTTTTCTAAAGTGATAAAGAAAGCAGAACTTTCCTTATTCACTAATGACAATGGGGAGACCCACTTCAGATTATGAGATTTTTGCACAGTGAATCTCTTGTGCATAAACAAGAGATGAATTTTTCATACTCTTTCATGTTGCTCTCTAATATCACTACCAGGCTATGCAGAAACTGCAGTGGGAGACCCATCAAACTCCCCGATAGGTAGATGAGAAACAAACATGATAAAATACAAGAGTACCATACCATAAGACTCACTTTTTCATTCATTTTGACAAGGGTAATGTAGTTTTAATTACTAACGATAATATATATTGCCTACTAGTAAATGTCTTGTGGTGTATTTTGTAAACCTTTCATCTTAGAATACCATAGTCCTCCTGAATTTGTTCATTAAACCTTTGTTACAAGCCAAGTGGTTATTGGCTGTCAGGGGAAAATGAGCGAGTTTGTGAATTAGCAAAGAGGCATTAATAACCTCCTGCTATAACAATTGTATACTTGGAAAATTAGAGAACAAGATGAAGTGGTCTTTTAAAATATTTTTATGTAATTGGAGTATTATAATTTCAAAATTAATAAATTGAATGAAAGCCATATTCAAATCTGTCATCAAATGATTGAATAATTGATTAAAACCGAGTTTCATTTCCAAGGTCAAAGAAGTAGTATATAAAATGTGCCAGACAAGCTCACAAAGATAGACAGTTGCTTTATTTTGTTTATGTTTATAATTTGTAGAACTCAATGCTCCTATTGATGTGTGTTTGTCCTCACAACAAATCATGCATGATTATCAATAAGAATTCAAAGAATGGAACTAAGGTGCGAAATTAAACAAATCATTCCACTGCAAAGAAAAGACCCTGGAGGTGAACAGTATATTGAATTTTTCAAAGGAAAATTATGTGTTTGTGAGTGTATGTCATTTGATGAAATGATTGTCATGGAAAATTAGACCTCACCTTGAAAGAAAGAAGTAAGAATGAGAAAAATCACCATAAATTCTCTCTGTATAAAGGAATTGTGCCTTTTTACAAAGGAATTTTTCTTTAAGCCTCTAATCCTAGTATATGATAGATGTCAGCTACACATATGTTCACATAAAGGTTGATGTAAATACACTCATTCACTCATGCTATATTTTGGGGGCTTAATTCAGATTCATGTCAAAAGGAAATAAAGAACTTTGGCACCATCTAATTCTGTGTTCTCTAAGTGCGGTCCACAGACGGCCTATGTTGGAATCTCCTGGGATACTTGTTGAAAATATAGCTTCCCAGGTTCTAACCACAACCTGCTGAATCAGATTCTCAGAAGTAAATCTTACGACAAGGCACATCAGAGAAACACTTGTCTAGCTCACTTAGGCAAGACTTATTTCCAAACTATCCAATTGGCTTCAGTACATCAATAAAGTGACATGGAGTGAATGCTGACAAATTCAATGATGGTGGAAAGCCTTTTGTTGCTTAGGAAAAAGCTTTAATTACAGAATTCTTTTCCAAAAAATGGAGTTTTAATAATTTTAAGTGCTGTCTTTATTATAAATGAAGACACAAATGAGTACAAATAGATTAAATGAGAAATATTCATGAAAAAGTTATTATTCACAACAAGCCTGTCCTACATATTAATGCATCCTAAACATAAAACTTTTCTAATATTCAAGACTTGGTTACTGGACACAGTGGTGAAAGCGTCAAGACGAAATTCATAATTTCTGAGTCCTTGTTTGAAAAAGCTATACCTTTTTAGACTACCTTTTCTTTACTTGAGAAGAAGAACTAGGAAATGATAAAATAAGGAATTTCAAACTTTTTGCTAAATGAATATTAAATAGACTTTGAGTTATAGGAAGAACTCAAATTAATGGAGCATAAATTAAGGATGTATGAGTGAAAGAGTTTTGTAAAGTATCTTGACCATGGACTTGTGGGACATCTTGGTAACATAAACAACAAAAATTATGAAGTCCATCATTTCACCTCTGGATGAACCATTCAAAAGAATATAAATGTAAATTTCAATATAAATATAACTTCAATATGGTATGCTTTACTCTAGTATTCTTCAATGCTGAACTTGGATTCCTGGATTTTATGACTTTTAAGAAACATACCTGACCCCTCAGAATTGCTCCTGGATCACTGGAAGGGTCCCAGATCTCAGACCCCGGGATAATCCTTGGCCAAACTGTGAAATAGGTAAATTTTGCCTTCTTGCCACTATAACCTGCACCTTCCTCTGTTGTGGCCTCTGCTTTCGGGACAGGTCATATATAGGGTATTGGTTAAGTGTGTGCGACTTGAAATCAGAACAGTTCTGTTTGAATCCTGGCTTGGCCACACACTAGTTGTGTAACCTTGGGAAATGTACTTACCTTCTCTCTACCTCATTTTCCTTATCCATGTTACCTACCACGCCAGACTTCATGGAATGAAGCATGTTACACATGTAGCAAACACTTGGTATAGAGCATTCACTTGTGGCCATATTTGCCTCCCGTCCCTACTCCATCCCACTCCCCAAAGTTCTCTGAGCAAATTTAGCTCCAAAGGATTCCTATTGCGGGTTGCTAACCAAGCCTGACCAAATTCTTCTGGCAAGGCTCCTTTATCTACTCTGCCCTCCGCAGTTAAGCTATTAGGATTGGATACTCCGTGTATTCTACTTCCCATAGTATTTGCATTTGAAGGGAGCATTAGACAGGACTCATTTGCTTGCACGTGGCAGCAACCTAACTTGAGCTAGCTAAGGCAGGGGGTATTTATTGGCTCCTGTAACCAGAAGGGCAGGAGTGTATCTAAGGACCACTGGCTCTCATCTTTCTCTCTCTCTACCCATTTTTTTATTATTTTATTTCCCTCCACTGTGGGCTTCTTTACTAGAGAAAAGCCATGGCCACTGGCACCTCCAGGCTCATATCTTCATTCCTAGAGAGGAAAGGACTCATCTCTCAGCTCCAAATAGAAGTTCTAGAGAAGGACTCAAATGAGTCCAGTTGGGTCTCGTGTCCACCCTACAACCAATTATGGTGGCCAGAGCTTAGTGAGGGCATGATCCCTCTGAACTGGTGAAAGCAGAGGCAAGAGGACTGGTGCCCTAGAAGAATGAATGGAGTAGCACAGACACAGCTGTAGGGAAGATTATTGTAAGCTGGGCAGCCAGGTTCTGTCCCTTTTCTACATGACTATGCTTAAGGTAGAGGAACGTAACGCTAGTGACAATTTCACATAACAGCTGCTGGCCTGCGGAGAATGGAGATAATTTATAACATTGAGACCTAGAGTCCTCTGAAGAAACACCTCATTGAAATAGGACTTTCTTTTTTTGGTCACCAAACTGTCACTTAAAGAAGAAGAACACCGAGATCTTACAGATAATGAAAGCTGCCTGATTTGAAATGTGCGCACTGGAGTGGCTGTTAGCTACATGTTTTAAAAGCATTGACGAGCTACCTGTGCCTGAGCAGGAGTCCCTGAATGCCTGATGTAGTACGGTGGCTCTTAAAGTGGTATTCCAGGACAGCATTGGCTGGGAACTTTCTATAAATACAAACACTTGGGCTGCATTCCAGACTTATTGGATCGGAAACTCTAGGGATGGATCCTAGGAATCTGCATTTTAACAAGCCCTCCAGGTGATTCTGATGCACCACGCTAAAGTTTGAGAACCACATGTGGAGTGTATGCCATGCTAGCTGGCCCAGATTCCCCTTCAGGATGGCAGTACTCATTCCCCCAGGCTCTGGGAGCTTGACAGCTGCCAGCTCTCAGCTGAGTCCTCTTCTGGCATTGCCCTCTGGTGAAGAGAATCACTTTATACAAGGTCACACCTTCTCTCCGGGGCATCCTGTATATATGACTGGTCTCTGGAGATAAGGGAGGGGTTCCACAGGCTTAGCCCCCTTTCCACAACTTGGGACAACTGTGAAAGGACATCTCAGTCCAGAACTCCCCAAGGGATCCACTGAGGCCTTTGTTATGACTGTATTACGGTTCAGCTCCTCCCTCTACCCAGTCCTGCTGCTCTTACTCCTTCACAGCTGTCCATCTGAGGGCACACGCCAATAAACTCCCTGCATGTAAATCTCCGAGTCTGTTTCAGGAGAACCAACCTAAGACACGTGGCCCTCCTGATCCGAGTTAAGACCGTGCACAGTTGATCCCATAAGAGAGGGGACGCCATGGCCACCACTCTGCGATGGCCCAAGGCAACAGGATGCTACCACTTCCCTGCTGTTTCAGTTCCTCTCTTTGAGGCCCGCTGATGAAAGTTCCGTACCTCTTCCATTTCGGTTTCCAGGGGACCCTATTGGGAATATTCTGCCCACACCCTTTCTCTGCCAATATTATGTGCTAATCTCTGTGCTAGTGGTGAGAAATTGTAAACTGTGAACATTAACTGTCCTCTAAGCTTAGAACTTCTCCTTCCCTGCTAGGTCTTCGGAGGATCCAAAGCATCAAAAGGTTTTCTTGTATTTTTCCCCACTCGTCATGTTTGCCTCCTTGTGTAAAGGCCAACTCATTTAGAGGGAAAAGGATCTGCTCTTAGTGTCACATCTGGGGTTTAAAAATTAGTCCTTAGTCCTACTGAGATGGGTTCTGCCTGAAAACCTGGCCACATAGTCTGTCTAGGCATAGGACCTGCCCTGGGTCATGTAGTGGAACTTTCCTCACCCCTCCTCTGAGATCAGAGGGAAAAGAAGTGGTCCAAACTCTTCATATGCAAAGTGGTAGCATTCACAACTCTCCACCGTCTGGCCCTGCCCCACGTCTCCACCTTCGTTCTCATCCACAAACTCTTTCATCCAAGAACACTCAGAGCAGCTCGTCATTCCCTAATCCTATCCAGGGTTTTTGGCCGAAAAGCCTTTGTTCATGTTCTCCCCCAACCTGAACCATCGTTCTCCCCATTCTGCACCAGCTTCATCTCACTCAAATTGAAAAGGCCAATTCAAGTGTCACTTCCTCCTCGCAGCCCTCTCGGATTCCCACGTAAAAAGTAACGCCAGGGCTCATGTCTTGAACTACTTTGTAGCCCCCAAAAGGTCTAGTACAAATACCTTCCCATAATGCAAGAGGATCCAAAATATCTAGTATATTGCTGTTGCCATTACAGAGAAATTCTAGCATATTTTACTTCTGAGACATTTTAATAAATACAGTCCTGTGCTTCTCCAAAAGAATCATGAGGATTAAAAATCAATAAAAATTGTATTCCTTAGAATCTGTGCCCTGGGTGAACATGCGTAATGTTTTGCCCCCTAGGACAGTCCCGATTTACTCCTGCTGTTCTGGTATAATTATTAATACTGTCCCTTTCACTAGGAAGAGTCCCAGATTGGATGATAAATTTTATGGTCACCCTATTGATGCAACTCAAACCATTAGCTAACAGTGTGCTCTGCTGACCTGCTTGTAGGAAAATCACATGGTAAGAATTTTAAAAGGAGAATGTGCCTTGCACATGTTTTTACCTGCATGGTTTTGCACACTCCTCTTCCTGTACACATTTAAACTGAATTTTTTACTCAGGGCCAGTGCACAGAGTTACTCCATACCTGGGTTTTGAGAGATGCTCCTCAGCAGGTGGACACGGGTACCAGCCAGTCAGATCCTCTGTTTAGGGTCCAGGGACTGGCCCTCTCCTTTGTGCCAGTGACAGAATGAGGAGGCTGTTTGAGGGACCCTCAAATTTTCTTTCATTTAATTTAACCAAAGCTAAATGATTTCTGCTTGATGTCAGACGCATCCCCTCCAAAGCTTTCCAGCAATATTATTCATATCAGCATGGGAGGGTCACAGGCAGATTGTGATGGTGGTTTCTCTGCTCTTAAGATGCAAACAGTTGTTGCCCACTGAAAATGTCCCCAGTTCACTGAAACGGTGAGGGGACCTTAACATATTCTTTGTATTTCTTCAACTAATCATCAAGTAAGTAGATAATAGTAAATAACTCATAAACACACGGTTCCTCTACTCCTCACCATAGCCCTCTTGGATGCTATTGCAATCACTATTCTACACACTTTCATATTTATAGTTAATACTAATAATAACTCCCATTTCTTAATGTTTACCATGTAAATGCTAATTTACCATTTATATGGTAAATTACCAACTTACCATATAAATTGTTGACTGGATAAACAATTTATAGATGTTAGCTTGTTTCATCCTCACCACAATAGCTGAATACAGGACTATTTATTGTTTATTACCCACCACATCCACTCAAATACAAGCTTTGGAAGGGCAGGACTTTGTCTTGTTCACAGCTGTATCCCCTATAAACACAGCGAGAATTGTGTTTGGCACAGAGTAAGTTCTCAGTAAATACTTTTTGAATGAGTGAATGAATGAATGAGTGAGTGAGTCAACAAGCCCATGAGGAAGGTGTTGTTGTCCACGTTTTGCAGATGAGAGGACCAGGGCTTGAAAGGGATAAGGAATTTGCCAAGATCTTATAGATCACAATCTGGGGATTGTGAATTTCCAGTCTTAAACATGACAACATAGTCCCTCTCTCATTTTCCTGATGAGAAAATTATGGCTCAGGAAGTTCAGTGACATGCTCAGGACCAGCTAAGCATTAAGTTATTAGAACTCTGACTCTGACCAGCACTATATTCTCCTTGTCATGCTGATGGGTGGCAGGGTCAACCCCACGTGCTCAGCCTGTACAGACATGCACAGTGTCCTTTCTGAGCCAAGTGAGCCAACAGAGAGTGAAATAGGGACCAGAGTTTATTATCTAGGCTAGGGTAGTGCTTGCTGCTCAGATAAACCATAAAATTTCAGTGGTTTAATATAATAGCTGCTTATTTCTTAATCATGTAACATGCAAGATAGGCATATTGGTGAGTGCATGGGTTTGCTCCATGTGAAACATCAGAGACCCAGACCCCTTCCACATTGTGGTTCTAGCATCTTAAGGGTTCAGGTTCTCTGCTTTCAGTGGCAGGAGGGGAAAGAGCATGAAGAAGGCTTCTGAAACACTTTGGCCAAGAATGGACATACCTCAACGGCTCACAGAGAGTTGGTAAGAACCAGTCCATGGCTTTTCACAGATGCAAGTGGGGCTGGGAAATGTGGACCCTGGGCACCCATTTCCTAGGGCACAGTGGAAGGGGGAGCACAAGCTTTTGGTGGGCAGTTAGCTATCACAAACATTATGAGATAAAAAGGGGCCAGGGAAGAAATGGGAGACAGGAATCTGGGCTGCCGTTTAGAGAAGGATGGAAATTAAAAGGAAGTAGTAGGGAAATAGCGGCAAAGGCCAACTTTGCCAGCCTGAGGGGGTTGTAGACTTTTCCTCTTCAGTAGTGATGGAAGTGGAACAAACACATCTTTGCTGCCAGTTTAACGCAGACTTGGAGAAGAGCTTGGACCCTCTCATCTTAATTATTATCAAGCTTCTATCTACACTCAAAAGTACTACCAAGGGGTCTGCATTTTCCATTCATGCCCACCCCTGCCTTCTCCATTTGAGCTGTAAATTATGAATCATGCCAAATCAAACAGTATCATAAAAGCCACAAGTTGTCTCGAGTGCCATAGCCTTCAGTTATCTTAGTTCATTAAACAGAAAAATAGGTGTATGTTTTTTTTCTTTGTAGGAAAACAGGATCAGGTAATGTCACATAATATTTCAAAATAGAATTTGTCTTTGTCAACCAAGTAGTGAATAACAAGGAAACACTGAATGTTCTTTTTAAGAAATGATTTGAAATTAATTTCAATCCATTCTGATGGTTCAGTAAAAAGAGAAATATAGGCTTTGGTAGGTTTCTTAATGTAGATTGCTACAGTAATTTAAAAACAACAAATAATAATAAAGCAATGATTCTATCATGCTGCCAGTGTGCTAGACAGCAAATAGTATATTTAAAAAAAATAAATTTGCCCCTGCAATATATGCCAATGACTAGACTCTAGGCATTGCTTTCAGATTAGAAAGATTCATAGGATCATATTCATGTATTTTAGAAAGTTATTTACTTTGACAGAGATAAAAATATTAAAAGTGTAATTATTCAAAGTCTTTCTCCCCCTTCTGCCTCCCAAGGAGGATCCTTTTGTACCAGGAGTAATGGGCAGGATGGGATAATGGGTAACAATGCAGCCCTGGAGAAACAGAGAGGCTTACTGGCTGTACATATGCACGAACGTGAGGCTGCCTGGAGAACACCAGAAGAGTTGAGATTGGGGAGAAGATGAGAAGATCTTGGCCAGAGAAGGAAGAACTGAGAACTTTTTGGAAGCTGAACTCAGCAGCTACTATGAGGAGGGTACTGTGGGGTGAGAGTTCAGGCAAAGAAGAACATTCAGAAGTCTCATTTCGTGCTATGCACAGTCAGCTATCATAACCATTGCTGCTGGAGAGGACCTCTCCTGAACTCCGTCCACAGCTGGCCTTCATTGCAGAGAATAGTGCCTAGCAGATTGAGATAGTAATAATAATAGCTACTGCTGACATAAACATACTTCCTGTGTGCCAAATAGCAAACTAAGCTTACGATCTACATTAACTCTTTTAACACTTACAACAACTTTATGACATGATCCTATTATTAGCCCTCTTTTACAGATGAGAAAACTGAGGCACAGAAGGCTATGTAGCTTTCCAAGGATACACCAGCTAATAAGTTGTAGAGCTGGGATTTGGGCTCAGGTAGTCTGGCTCCAGGGTCTGTGGGCTGGACCACAATACTTTATCGCCTCTTAGGCCACTGAAAAGTCAATCTGGCCAACATGTACGCCTATGTCTTAAGGGCAGTTGAAGATCTGGACTAAACTCCAAGTCAGCGTTGCACCCTTCCATGTATAGCACTCTATAGGTGAACACCCCTTAAGTAGAATGTAATTGTAGGTGCCAAAATGCCAAGTTGTTCATGTGCTCACAATATTAAGTTCATTATCTGCTAAACTTTAGGAGATAAGATGAAGAAAATGAAGGTATAAGGAATTACTCTTTTTCCAAATTTTATTTGTCTCTGGCCTATTTTCTATGATTATGTTCATTTGGTAATAACTGAGTAATACGGAAAAGATCTCTGCAGCATTCAGCCAGTCTCTTCACGTTATGGGTGCCATTTTGACTGGCATTGAAACTAATTCATAGGAAATCAGAGACTCTTATCTGTCCAGTTCTTGGTGTCTTCAGGTCATTTTTCTTTTTAGGGGTAACTTCACCCACCAGCCCTGCTGGGCCTACATCAATCAAAATCAAGGAGAAGGGTACACTCCATAGATGGTTGGGGATACACACTGAAGTTAAGACCACAGACTCTTGTATCCAATCTGGAAATTGATCATTCTTAAGTTGATTCTAGAACCAAGTCACTCTCCCATGGTTTATAATGGAATAAGATGAAGAACGTAGAACTGAGATGAATAAGATGTGTATCTGGCAAGGTAAATGAAGGGGTGAGTTACTCCAATCAAAAAAGATTGGGGTACTCTGGAAAATACTAATCTAATTGATGATGAGCTCCAGGAGAATAAGTTGACTTTAGAATCAAAGTAATCTTTTGCTCTATTCCAGGTTGAGTACATGTCTATAAAATGGACTGTATGTCTTAGATCTACTTTTTCACATCATATATCATCACCAAGCAATAAACTACGATTTATTTACTAACTGGACTCCATAAATGGTCATGACCTCCAACATGTGTCTCTCATGGATTTAGATAGGGATGAGGACTCTACCCTTCTTCTCTTCTTTTTTTTTTTTTTTTTTTGAGGAAGATTAGCCCTGAGCTAACTACTGCCAGTCTTCCTCTTTTTGCTGAGGAAGCCTGGCCTAGAGCTAACATCCGTGCCCATCTTCCTCTACTTTATATGTGAGACGCCTACGACAGCATGGCGTGCCAAGTGGTGCCGTGTCCGCACCCAGGACCCGAACCAGTGAACCCTGGGCCACTGAGAAGTGAAACGTGCACACTTAACTGCTGCGCCACCGGGCTGGCCCCCCTTGCTCTCTTCTAAAAGCGGCAAGAGGACAGAATTCTACCTTCCATAGTTTGGGAGAAAGTGATGCTTTGTTCTGCAAAACTAGATTGGAAAACTGGGTTGCATCAAGGAGTATCCGTTAGGTTATCTTCTCTGGGTTGACAGTAAATGTTGCGGACCAAATCACACTGGGAGTAAATTTACTGGTGAGATGCTAGCTTAAGGACTGCTCTTGAGTCCTGAGAGCAAAGAGGCCTGGATGGCCAACAGCACAAACTGAGATAACTGCAACTGGGTTCATCTGCTCTGGAGTCAGGGTTTGCTTCGCTCTTATGATAAATTGCATCGATCATGTAGGTTACCGAACCCCTATCAGTATCAAAGAAAAGACATTATGTTTTGACATTGTCAATTTCTAGAAGTGTCACACAGCGCTCCGGGGAATGGCTCATTTAATTTCAGTTTATAAATTAAACAAAGCAGAAAACCAAGATGATAAATCCAAAATGTTCCAAATGTTTAAACTTGGAATATATCAACTTCATAGAATGGGGGCCAAAATTTATGCTACCAAAACCATCTTCAGGAATAAAAAACGTTAAAAAGCTCAGAGTCAGAAAGTTTGTCATACTTGTCAATGAGGAAGAAAGAATCTGGCCTCTCTTTTTTGGATGGTAGGAGTACGATCCCAACAGGTAAATTTTCACTCTTTTATCCAACTGAGGCTCTCACTTTATTTTCAGCCCTTCATTTTGCAATTAACAGCTTCTTTTCAAAAAGCTAGAAATAAATTTAACCTTTTAGACTGATAAGTTCTTCAGGCCTTTTGGATGGTAAGCCAGGAGGAGCCCTGAGAAACACTGCTCTGGGCGTCTTTGGCTATTTTTATGAGGAGTGTCACATATCTGTGTGCCCACACGCAGCCTAGGGTGTCACCTCTGCGTTCTCCTCACAGCGGCCTCATGGAGCTTCATTTATCTTAGGAGGGGAAGTGGTGGACTGGAGCCAGCCTGACTCTGGACCTGTGATTCCAAGGTGGAAAGAGTCCAAGACGGTTGTTCAGTCCATTAAGCAATCCCTTTTAGCTGAAGGGGGTCATCTGTCAACCTCGCTTTTCAGCCAGTAATCTGCTTATTTAGAGGTTTAATTACATTTTCAGGTCACCCGAGCACCTCTTCTAGATATTTAATAAAATGAGTCCTTATTTTATTTACCACACGGTTTATTTTACATGGGCTACCCAGTCCCGGGATGGAGTGAAGCACGGCAATTACTTATAAAAAGATAACCAAGTGAGATTGCCACCTTCAAAGTGTCCAGAGTTAACACAGGAATTATTTGGGTCTTGGGGCACAATGACGATAGCAGATTGATCTAAAACTGCATGTAGCAGCCACCATTCCTGAAAGAGAAAGTCAAATATTGATTTCCCAGTGCTTTTATGACCCATTTAACAACAGGCATTTTGGGTTGGTTATTTCTCAGGGCTGGAGAGAATTTTCCACCAGCCTCCTTTCGAGCTTCCTCTTAATTATCTTCCCTGAGAGATAGGTAAAAATTGATGTTTAGCGCTGTTCCTGAACACACACACACACGCAACATAAAGGAGGCTGACACACCTTGTGGCACCTAACATTATCTAAGTTAGCTTGGAGGATGGGTATTCAGATATTTTCCACAAAAACTACCAAATTGGGTAAGGGGGAGGTCCCATTGGGTATGTCTGCTAACAAATTCTCACTAATTGACATCAAGCCAGTTAATTTCGATGTAATAAGTGTTGAGTGATTCAAGGGCCAGCTCCACCAGCCAAGGCTGGGTCTATACAAAGACCGTTACCTGTTTGGCTCTCAAAATGGAACATTTAATGTTTTGCCAAATTTTCAAAAATGCTGGGAGTAGGAACAGCATTTTTAATCTTTTGCTCTTTGGGCTACTAATTATGTAGCAAAGGGTATAAAGAGGGCTTTACAAATCATTATTTCCATTAGGAAGGTGTTAGAACCAATTCCACCGAGGGCTCCCCTCCTATTTGCGCAGCTGCTATTCCCAGGGGAGGCGGCCGCTGTGGTGCTGGTTGAAGCGGGGCTTCTGTTCTGTTTCCCCAGCACTTGGAAGAAAAACAAAACAGCCCTAATGAAAAACACACACGGGAAATGCTTTATTATTTCATCATCCTCACCTACTGCGCTCTGGCACTGCTCTCTGATTAGGAAGGACTTCTCCCTCTGGTCTGCTTGCTCCCTCTCTGAGGAGGAGGCCGAGTGGGGTGGTATGAGGCCAATTCTCTGTCATTTCCTGTCAGATCGTTTTGGAGGAATTTGCTCTTATTTCCTCCTGGCCACATCCCCCGATCTCCACCCCTCCCTCCCCAGCTCAGCATTGGCCACATGCCCCACAGTAAAATTGTAGTCACTTCAAATCACAGTGGTTTTGGGGGGCACAGGGGGACTGGAAGCTCTGGGCACCAAACCCAGTCAACCTGTAACCACCAAAAGCTGAGAAATGGGTCAGAACCACTGAGTGGACCCTAACCTCCTGAGAGAGCAAGGGAGCACCATTTCCCTGGGAAACTCGTGGGTTTTGTGGGGGAGGGGGCACTGAAGTGAGTCAACATTAATTCAGACTGCAATCTTCCCACAGGCATTTTCTTGACTTTTCACCAGAAAGGAGAGTCAGAAAGCAGGCGTTCCCCAAATCTCATTGGACCATTAGCAAGTGAATAACTTCTTTCATAAAAAATGTCTCCATTTCTTTATTCCACACAGAGTAAAACCTGGATATAATAGACAATGCATTTATTCACATGGCACTCAGCAACCCCTCACCCCCAAATAATCCAGGCATGGCCAAGCAGGTATGGCTACCCAGGAAATTGGAGTGCTTTAGCCCAGACTTCAGTGGGGCCACCAATGCCGGTCTGTTGTAATGCATCAGTAACAGCTCTTTTTGGTTGTTACAGTTTGGCAACTTGGAAACGGTACCAGGCCTTCTACATAGAAGACGCTTAGTAAATATTTGTAGATGTTCAATAAATACCTGATGAATTGAGTTGGGACTATATGTCAGAGGGTGGAAGGCTAAGCCACTGTCCCAGCTTGTGGCAGTGGAAAGGGGGTGCCTTCATGCTGTGCCCCCATATATTGCTACTCTCTTGGGGGTCAACACCACATACCACCATCTCTAAATAGTAAGAGTTCTGGAATGTGCCTCTATGCGCAACTCATCCTTGAAATTTTTACCAGGCTGGTTTACAATGGGTAGCTGTTTTCTAATAACTGTAAAACTACAGTCAATGGCATGGGTGTTACAGTACTATTACTTAAATGTTTAATTGAATGTGTGGTATCTTCTCAATGAATACTTGTTAAATAGAGCAATGAGTAAATGTGATGTTGGCATGAGTATCAAATGAGTTAGTGTGGGGGCCTTATGGCGAGAATTGGCCTATGTGTGTAGATCTGCCTAAATTTAATTCCCAATAGAAATGTAGACATAAATCTTGTAAAGTAGCTTGTCTAATGGAAAAATTTAGAGATGAGAACAAAATGAGCATCCAAAGCAGAAGCAGGTCAACGTGCCTGCCCCCAGTAGATGGCAGGAAAAGTTATGTCTCGTGTGTCTGTACCTTGTTTTGAGGCATTTGATAAACATTGTTAATCTCATCACAGATGGTAACTACAAAAGCACTGAGAATCTTAAAGATGCTGAGTACGATTATGGTGGAAACAATAAACTTCTTTTAAAAGCAAAAGGTCTAAAAGAAGTGAAAGTGCCAAGGAAAAACAAACTTTGCTCCTAGATATGGAATGAAACTTTGACAGTAAGAATAATTCAGAGGGACAAAGAGTAGTTTTCCAACTTCTGGAAAGGTATGTGCCTAGGCAATAGACAATTGTTGCCAAGAGATTGATGAAACAGGAGACATTTTTGTCTGGGCTATTACAGTGGTTTTCAACCATCACTGCACATTTGAATCAACCGAGGACCTTTTAGAAAATATGGTTCCAGGGCCCCATCCTAGATGAATGAAATCAGAAACTCTAGTGGTAGAGCACAGGCATTGGGAATTTTTAAAGCTCCAGGTTTGGGGTGAAGGCTAAGAATTTGCATTTCTAACAAGTTGATACTGATGCTGCTGTTTCGGGGCCACACTTTGAGAACCACTGGACTAGAGGCTCAGCCTTAACATTTGGATCCTATTAATCTGATATTGAGTCAGGAGAAATCCAATGGTTCATTCCTGACTTTATGGTGATAGTGCATCTGAGAAAATGATTTTTACCACTTACGGTTGGTTCTTCAGTTTAAATGGCCATATGAATCTACACATGATGAAATTAACTGCTGGGTAGAGTGTGAGGGACTGCAGCTGCTAAGCTGTTTCCTTGATGCTTGGGTAGATCATCAAGGCATGTGACTGGCCTGTGTAGAGAGAACTAGTCTGTTTTAGAAGAAGACACCAGGTAAAACTTATATCAGCAAGGAGAAGAGAATGGTTGGGTTTAAAGCATGGTGGAAATTCATCTTGGGATTGCAAGTTCATATCCTTCTTCCACTGGGTATGGAACTTCAATATCAGTCAACGCAAATTTGCTATATTTGTAATACTAACATTTATAGTGAGAAGCACTATAAATAGAAACAATGAAAACCATTCAAAATTACTTTGACAGAAAATCAGACTAAGAATTTGGCTTTGAAGAGTTAGAAAGTCAGAGAAAGACTATGAATTAATTACCATACCAATTACTATTAATCCCTAGCCATTAATTCTTGCAAAGAAGAGCCCAGGTTTCACTCCCATGGCCATCTCTCCCTGGTCTCATGCCTGTTTTCTCACTGCCACCAGGCACAGATACAGCACATGGAGCCATCACACAGGTAAGGCAGGAGTAACCATCTCTGGTGCTCCAGTGGGTGTGGCCACCAGCCTTCCCTCCCTGCCACGTTCCATTCACTTCTAGTCATCTTTGCATTCCCACGATTCCTTAGCAGTTCTAACCTCACTTTTTACAAACAAAAGTTCTCCAAGAGAGTTACACACACTACCATTTCTAAAGTTCTACATCAAGAAATACAATCATGTCTGCAAGTCTTCTCTTTTAAAAAATATTTTTTAACGAATAGTGAAAATAGCGTAGTAGCAGCTGGACTGAAGGGAAAAGGTCTGTGATTTACTAAGGTCTGTTGCCCATGGATAGATCTCATGTAGTATTACATCAAAGGCAGCTTTATCTATTCTTTCACTCTTCCCATTACAATCTGATCATGTGATACTTATGTTTTTCATTTTCAATGATAAGTGGTGGGCATATAGAGTTGAACTTGTTCTTCAAGAGCTTGTGGTGCCTACAATCTTTGGATTCATCCTGTATTTTGGAAGTTTGTTGGCTTGTCTGTGGAAACCTGTCAAGTAAGCCACGAAGCACTGAAATTCCAATTCGAGGTAAAATCATGGCGTTGTGCCTGCTTCATAGCAGGAAGATTGGACCAGACATATGACTGAGGGACACAAAGGAAAAAGATGCATTTTGATGGTTAAATATTATAGCCTATTTTTAGAATATGCACTCAAATATATTTGATCTGATTCAGTCAATCAGAATGTTCGGAAGTAAGAGACTCTGATTAATATTCTAATTAACTGAGTATTGATCAGAATTATTTGTGAGGATGGTGAGGAGAAATCCTTATTTAAAATTTTTTAAAAGAGAAAAACATGTACTCATCCAATTTCTGGTCTTAGTAAATGTGATTCATAAAATAAAACATCCTTTGCGATTGTAAAGCTTGTGTTCTGGTTAATCAAGATCTACTAAATGTGGAGGTCAGTTTAGTTGTTACTTATTTAGTTTGCTTTTCAGTGTCAGATTAACATAATAATTACCAAAAATGACTTCATTTTGGGGGGCATAACAAAGACAAAACAGAAAGGTCTTAACCACCTTACATGTATAAAAGGTGCATGGATCCTTTTTATTGTTTAAACAGGTTAGAGATTCCTAATGTAAAAATATCCTGTTGGTGTCAGTTTTTGCTTCAACACATTTTTCTTTTAAATGCGTCTTTTTCAGTAAAGCTGTGGGAGATTTTTCTTTTCTGGTATTTAAAGTAAGATAAAGTTTAGCTGATTTCTTTCCCTGGCTATCCCCTTCCCCCTCGAAAGGCTTAATAACCACAATCCTAAGATTTATGGCGAGTGAAAAAGAAAAATAAGTAAATTATCTGACTGAGGAGCCATTCTTCGTCTCTCTGGCCATACAGGCTATTTTAAATGCTGCTAGCAGCAGTCTAATTAAAATAATTTCTGTCAGAAGTCTGTGAAATATGCAGCCACAGCCTAGCTCAGTGTTCTCGAGCAGGAATGACAAATCTCTGCTTAATTGGTACTTAATATGGTAGTGCAGGATTAGGATAAAAGGAGATAACAAATAGAAATCTCTTGCTTGGGGCAGGGAGCCTTGGAAGATGAACAGACCAAATGATGTTTACCCCCAAACTGTTCCTATCAAGGGTTGTTATTTTGGCCATCATTTATGAAATAACAGACAATTAATGCACATTTTATGGCTAGCTCTAAGTCCTAATTAAATACAACTATGTACAAAGAATGTGAATGGCCTGACTTACAAAGACCAAAATAAATACTGGCAGAATTATGGCGACGGCTGCAGTCTCAGCTCATCTTCATATTCTATCTTGGAGATAAGAACCTTGGCAGAAGCATAAGTTCCTTCTGAGGTACAGCCCTTAAGCTGAGATTCATAGGGAATTTTAGAAAATTTGGGAAATGTAGAAAAGCAGAAGGGGGAAAATCATCCATAGTCCCGTTGCTAGTAAGGTGGGACTGCTGTTAATAGGTTGGAGTATTTCTTTCTTGTATTTTTTTCCAGTGCATAGTTTTTATGTTTTACTTATTCTACAAATTGTTGCAGGCCATTTTGTGCTTTACTTTTTTTCACTTAATAATAAATAGAAACATTTACATATATTTTTATGAATGCTTAGTATAAATATCACCTCTAATGTTTACACAGTATTCTATCAAGTAGATAATAGTAGCTAATATCCATCTTGTGCTATGTACCAGATGCTGTTCTAAGGGCTTTATGTGTGTTGACTAACTCAATCAACAACAGCCCTATGAGCTAGGTACTTTCATCATCTGCATTTCGTGGATGTGGATACTGACGCACAGAAATTGGTCCAAGCCTACACAAAGTGGTTAATAGAGGCAAGATTTGAACAAGGGCAATCTGACAACAAGAACTATGTTTTTAATCACTCTGCTATCTCTTGACGCACTACTTCAACTTAACTGGACAATGTTCTAGATCAGAATCAGTAAACTTTCTCTATAAAGGGTCAAATTGTAAATATTCTAGGCTTGGTGGGCCACATACAGTTTCTGGCTTCTTCTTCTTCTTTTTAAAAATGTTTTAAAAATGTAAAAACCATTCTTAGCTGACTGGCCGTACAAAAACAGGCCGTGGAGGTAGATTTGGCCCAAAAGCCAACCCCTGCTCTAGATTAAAAGTGAGTTGAACCTAATTTGTGGGTAGCAATTAAGATCATCAATTTCTAAAAGGTTTTGACATTGGAGAAACCAAATAACTGATCTGATTGAATGAAATATTCTCATTTCAACCTGCAATGTTAGTATTATGAATATACTGCATAGGCATTTGCGTGTATATACATACTTATAACAACAATTGAACTGACTAAAAACATTTAAGTTTTCATCAAAACTTAAAATTTAAAGTAATTGTGATAGGAAGTAGACTCAAGGCCAAAATGAATTTGTTCTCGGTAAATCTCACAAAGTTAAGAGGAAGTCACAAATTTCAATTCAGTCATCAATTTATGCCTTTTGACGGGCACATAAAATTCTGGTGAGCTCTGTTCATTCCTTTATGGTAACAGTTCACGAACAGTGGTCCTGAAACCAGCAGCTTTGGCATCATCTGGCATTGTGTTGTTGGAAAAGCAAATTCTTGGACCCCATCCCAGAAATATTGAATCAAAAACTCTGGAGATGGAGCATATTAAAGTTTGAGGACTACCATTTTAGGCAAACCTAGTTCCAAACAAATTATTTTTTTAGAACAAAGCTCTGTGTGTGTGTGTGTATGTGTGTGCACGCACACACATACACACAAATAGAAGGATTATTTGTGAGCTAAAAATACCCCCCATTATGACACTACATTATGATACATTTTGGAACCACCATGTAGACAAGCCACAAGTATCAGAATGAGCAAATTTTAGGGTTGCATATGTATCTTATGCAGGTATATGAATAAATCTAAACTGTCATTCCTATCTTGTTATATGACACTGTCTTGATTTTGTCACAGCTATTTCCTGGTTCGTTATCTAAGGATGCCATTCTTTATAACATTCAGGGATTTAAGACTTAAATATCTGAAAACTTCTTTTTAAATTGAATGTTCTCAATTATTGAGGACACTATACCTAAAAATTTAATTGACAAGTTTATTGTAACAAAATGCGTCATTTTAAAATGTCACTCTCGAGATTGAGGTTCTGGGTGAGATGGAGGAAGCACACTGCTCCCTGCTCTCCACCTGAAAGCGGCTACAAAATCGGGACAGAGCGTGTGCAGCAGTTGTTTGAGGACTCTGAAAAATAACTGGTGAAGAGCAAATTGAGAAAGAGGACCAAAATGCAAAGTACTACTGAACTGGTGTGGGTTGACCATTATTACCATCACTTTTTCTCTGTCACATGGCCCTGGAGGCAGGCACAGCAGCAGAAATGTATGGCACAGCCCCAACTTTCTGACTGGAGCCCTCAAAAGGGACATCCCAAAAAACCAGAAAACACTAGGGAGATTCTGGAGAGTGAGAAGTTCATGAAAGCAACCCCATAAAGTCATTTATTAACTCTGAGACTCCACAATTTGCACATGGATGCATCTCATCCTAATTAGCATATACAAGACTTTGAAAGTGGATAGGTCATTTCTCACTCACATCTCAAACTTAACGCTAGGTAGTATCCCCATGGCATGGATCTGAATAGCACTGGACTTTAAAACCTGAACTTGCATTGGGACCACAATCCATACGAAGCAAGTTGGAACTTATGGCCTGAACCTAATCAGGTCAATTGCCCACTGAAATAAAAATATCAGCATTCTCCATAGGCTTTAAACAAGACCCAGAGTCTCATAATATAACACTCAAAATGTCCAGGCTACAATCTAAAATTACTTGGCATGTGAACAGCTAGGAAAATTCAACTCATATAGGAAAAGACAATCAACAAACGTCAATACCAAGATGACACATTTAAATTTTCTAATAAAATTTAAAGGAGCTATTATAAAAATGCTCCAACAAGCAATGACAAACTCTCTTAAAGCAAAGAGAAAAACAGAAAGTCTCAGGAGAAAAACAGAAAATATAAAGAAGAGCCACATGGAAATTTTAGCACTAAAAATACAATAACCGAAAAAAAAAGCTCACTGGATGGGCTCAATAGCAGAATGGAGATGACAGAAGAAAGAGTCTCTGAGTGTAAAGATTGATCAATAGAAATTACACAAACTAAACAACAAAGGGAAAACAAGATTGAAAAAATTAACAGAGACTCAGGAATCAGTGAGATAATAATAGAGGAATAATAAATAATAGAGATAATAATAATATAGATAATATTATATAGATAATGATATATTATAATATTATATAGATAATAATATAGATAATAGAGATAATAATAAATAATAGAGGAATAATAATAATAGAGAATAATAAAATGTTAACTGAGTCCCAGAAGAAGAGGAGAAAAAAAGCGTAGTGCTAAAAAAATTTTGAAGAAAGAATGACTGAAAGTTTCCCAAATTTAGTGAAAGGCATAAACCTAAAGATTCAAGAAGCTTAGTGAACCCCCCAACAAGACAAACTCAAAGAAATTCATGCCTAGACACATCATAATCAAACTGCGGAAAACAAAGGAAAAGGAAAAAATCTTGAAAGCAGCCAGGGAAGCAGCATATTATCTGTAGGAGAATAAGAATTCTAATGATTGCAGATTTCCCATCAGAAACCGTGAAGACCAGTGGGAGGTGGCACAATAGTTTTCAAGTGCTGAAAGGAAAGAAGTATCACACAAGATTGTATATCTAGAGAAAATACTCTTCAGGAATGAAGACGAAAAAACATTCTTAGATGAAGGAAAACTGAGGTAATTTATTGCTAAAGAAAGTTTTTCAGAAATAACGGAAAAGATATTTGAAGGAATCTTAGAACATCAGACATGAAAGAGATGCAACAGAAATGGTAAATATCTGGGTAAATATAATAGACTATTCTCCTCTTGAGTTCTTTAAAAAATGTTTGATGGTTGAAAAGAAAGAATTATAGCATTGTCTGATAGTGTTTTCAATGTGTGTAGATGTAATGTCTGACAACTATAACATCAAGGGAGGGGAATATAAAAGGATCAGTATGGTGATAAGGTTTCTACATTCCACTTGAAATGGTAAAGTATTAAGTCTAAGTAGATTAGGAAAAGTTAAGTGTATACACTACAATCCTTGGAGCACCACTAAGCACCTATGCAAAGAAAATATAGTCAAAAACACAAAAAATTAAGATGGAATACTAAAAATGGTTCAAATATTCCAAAAGAAGGCAGGAAAGGGGAAATAGATGAATGAAAAACAGAAAATAAAAAAACAAAATGATAGATCTGAATCTAAACATATCAATAATTACATTAAATGTAAATGGTCTACACACATCAATCAAAAAACAGAGATTATCAGAACATATTTTTAAAAAATCATGACCCCCACTATGTGCTTTCTACAAGAAATTCACTTCACAAATAATGATATATAGGTAGGTTAAAAGTAAAATGATAGGCCACATGTAATTAATAAATGGAAAAAGTAAAATAATAAATGAAAAAAGATATGTCACAAAAACATGAATTAAAATGTCACTTCCGTCTGTGTTTCCTGGGAAAATATCTACCATTCGAGAACCCCAGCACTACAATATGAAGTTAACTCATTTGATCACTTAAGTGAAATTGTCTTGAGTGATCATCAACTCTGCTTAAGCTGTTTCTTATTTTCAAGTGGGCTAAACCCAAGCTTAATTAGTAACAAATTAATCTTTCTTCTGTCATTTCAAAGGGAACCTCATACTTTCATGGATGTTTTTGTGTTCTGACAAATGCTGTGAAGTACAAAGATTGATTTTAATTCTAAGGAAAAATCAACCTGAATATTCACATATCATCTTTTAAATGAGGGGAACACATAGTCCCCAAGCTTACATGTGGCTCTAAATGTTTATTAAACATCATAAATGCATCAGATTTGTACATGAGCTCACAGATAGCAAAGCATACGTGGGCAAGTCACTCTCTGGAAAACCACCCATGTTCTCTTCCTCAGCTATCGTACATAACACATATGGTTCCTGTCAGTGGCACTCATTTAGAGAGATAAAAATCCTGGAACAGCTAAGTTCAGTCTCTCTCCAGTGGCCCTTTCCTTTGATTTCCAAGATACCAAGTGACTATTCACTAAACCCTGTAATTGCCACCTTACCCAATCCCACCTATAAAAAAGGAGGAAAGAAACGGCCCATTTAAAAAAACCTTCTTCTAGTACAATGCATACTTAACCTATCTTAATTCTTCCTGGTAGTAGCTTGCTTTCTTAATTTTTTAAAGAATGAAAAGACTACTGAAAGATGCATGTGTTGATCAACTATATTTAAAAATTTGAAAAATTCTTTAGGGACATATGGCATAATTTTCATTGTTAATATAGAGTATTACATATATTTGGTAACGTAATAAATGATAATCATGGGTATGGGGAAGTTTATTTCTTGAAAACTTTTACAGATTTGAAGCTAACACTGTTTTCTTCAAACCTGGCTTGAATTCAACTTGAAACATTGTTTTCTTTCTTTTTTGTTCTTCCTGTTCTTAACTTTTCTTCTGCAATGTGAAAATACAAGGCAGATGTCTTCATCTCATTGGAATGCTTTTAAACTTAATGAAGGGTTGTAATAAATCAGTACTTTTCAACCTGCTTTCTATCATCAACACATACATACTTTTTGAGATATTAGTCTTCACAGAGATTATTAGAAATAATTAAGACAAGTTAGAACTTATAGTTATTAGTTTGTTAATGGACATATAGTTGCTATTTGTTAACTATCTTTAACATGTAGAAAGTTATCTTGTTCATATGTCTAGAAATTGTAGTTATTGGACAAGATCTTTTTTTAAAAAAAAAGGCCAATCAACAGTTCATTTTATGCTAGACTATGTGTGGAATACGTATGCATATTTATATACACACTCATATAAATGATTCTTAAAGTATAACTTGGTGATTTTTAAAAGTTACATGTATAGATTATATCAATTTACAATAAACTAGGAAATGAAGGACATCTTTCACTTTACGATTTTCTTGATTACTATTATAAAATTAGAATTTATCTTTTCTTGGCCAGACAAAGTATTTCATTATTTCACATTTTGTATTTTTTATTTACTCAGGATTCGTAGATGCCAATTTCTTCGATAAATAAAATTCAGTACTCTGAACTCCTCTCATTAACACACAGAAGAAAAACAACCTGCAAAACTGTAGCCCCCAAAGAGGGAGGTGAAATAAATAACCCCATAAAATGTGACATCTTGGTGACCTGTTTTAAATGAATGAAATTTGGTGATAGCAAAACAAATCACTACTTTCCAAGACCACATGAATTAAGATGCAGCAAGGATTAATGCTGAAACCGTCCACTAACAATAACTGAATCTGAGGACGCAATGGATTTGAATAAAGCTTTGCAGCGTACTAAGCCAAGATAAATTTTTCTGATGGTGACATCCGTAAGAAAATTTTACAAGGCAGACTAACTACCTATCTTGATTCTCAAATGTTTAAAACAGCTGTTCTGGCTTCCAATGGATCAACCTACTCATTCACCTTTCAAGAGGCCATAAAGTTTCACGCATGAAACTCTGGGTCGGAAATTATGACATTTAGGTTATGGGCCTCCTTCTTGAGAGAAGAGAACGAGGCCACCCCAGTTCTGTGGAATTCTTCTGCCACTTTATGTTTCCTTCCCACCTGGGTGACCAGGTTATAAAAGCTTTTTATGTATTGGAATCCATGGGGTGACAGAGTCTGAAGTCGAGGGAGTGACTCAGTTTCCAGCCTCAACTCTGCCACTTGGGTGACATTAAGAAAATTACCTGCCTTGCCAAACCTCGGTTTTGTCGTTTACAAAGTGAGATTGAAGGCATTCTGAGGATGTATGTGAAATTGCTTGTGAACAGCAAAATGATATTGAGCTTTCCAGGCGGGCTGTCAGTGGCTTGATCATTATTGACCTGCCTGAACGTCAGCATTTGTAACTTGCTCTTTCTCTTTCCAGTTCCTTTCTAACACAGCGTACATTTTTCTGGTTGTAATTCCAGGCGGAGGTGGATGGGTCTCAAAACTGATCAGTTTGAGAAAGAGAGGCTCAGAGAGGAAGCTAAGATCCCTCAAGGAATCAGGATTTGAATAGAGGTCTTTTAGTTTCTGGTGCAACACTCTTCTCTCTCTCTTATGTTCATGAATTCATTCATTCCACAAACATTTATTGAGCACCCATTATATGCAAGGCACAGGGCTGGCTACTCTATCTCTTTCAAAAAAATAGGCTGTAAGAGTATTAGAGCATCTTTTGATGCTGGTGTCCATGGCCGAGTTAACATTCTGGTTACAATTTAATCATTATTAGTTCACAGTTTTACAGTTATACTGGTACTTTCATAGTATTGTTATTGTTATCACTGTTATTATTGTAAGGAAGGATCCCTCTAAGTGGGCACTTAGACAGAGTGGGCACTTAGTCCCAAGTGGAGCTCAAATAAAACAGGCGTGCTCTGGGTGAAGCAGGTGTACCCCTACCTCAGACCTCCTGGGGCACCTCAGCCAAACTCCTGGAGCTTTAACGATATCAGAGTCTGAGAGCATGGCTTTGCGTGATTCTCTTTCTTGGGCTGGACTTAATTAGAGGTTTCATTTCTAGATAGAGTGTAGAAGAATCTAGTATTATTTCAAGGAGACAGAGAAGCTTACTTCAGCCAAAAAAGCTTAAAGTGCTTTCTTTCCATCATTGTGCCTACTTCCTTGATTTACAATGGATGAGAACTTCATGTTTCCTTGTTTGGGAAGATGCTGCCTTTGGGTACCCCTACGTTACTTTGACTCTGACTTGGGTACCATTCTCAAACACACAGGTCTGTTGAAACTATTCTAACTCCAGATGAGTGAGGTGGTTCACTGGTCTGGTTGTAGCCTACAATAACGTTTTAGTGATATTAACAAACCTATTATCAGACTGTATGTTGCAGCTCCAAAGTCTTCTTTTCTCCCAGGAGCATGAGTAGTAGATTTGATGTTTTGATAAAGCTCTTCTATCACTAAAAATATACATTGAATTGGGAACACATAGGACTAATTAAGGTGAGCAAGTCAAAATACTAAAAAGGCATATTAATAAATCTTCTTATGGAATCTGAAACAGTTGTATTTGTCCAGGTTAAGGTGTATGATACGCAATGAAATTGACTATTTTAAATTGAGGAGTTTTGGCAAAAGTTTACATTTAGAACACACAGTATAATTTAGTGGCACCAGTTTTTTTTTTTTTTAACAAAGAATGGATGTGATAGAAGAAAACCTTCCTTTGAATAATTCAGTTTGGAATGTCCATCAAGCCAATCTACTTTTTGCACATTTACCCGCAATACAAAGGCTAAATGGCTTCCAGTTGTCTCAGGATTAACGTACGGCAACTCTGGTTTACACACGCATTGGGCTAAGCCCGTTTCTGTCAACTACTCTGGAGGCGTATAGACAACATTTAGGTTCATGTTTGGGTTATGAAGCGTATTTTTGCTGTAACTAGATGTTTGATTATCAGAGCTCCACTTTCTTCTTCGTGGTCAATGAACCACATCAGCTCCAGCTGATCTAATCTGCAGGATTTTTCACACTGAATTACTTATGTTGCTTGTTCACAGGAAGAAAGGAAAACAATGTTTCTGCTGTGTGTGACTCTATAAGTAAATCACGTGAAATTAAAACAGTTTGCCCTGTGGTTTATTACATAGACGTAACTGGATAACGAAGGGCTGGTGCTATAAAACACCACCATTTTTATCCGAAATATACTCATCTTATTTGACTAAGTGATTTTTTTTGTTTTTAGTATATTTGAGATAGATCCCTATGAGTTTACGTTTCCCTGTTTTATTCATACACGATATATGTGGGAAAGAAAGAATGATTGATTATTCCAAGTGTTTTCTAAAAATAAAAAGCTGGGATTTCATTTTTGTAAATCTCTGCTCAAAGATGAAGTAGTCCCTTAAGAGATGAGGGTAGATATCAACCTTCCGGGAGAGCAGCCCAGTTTCTAAAGACCTTCTCTGTGGTTTTAAGGCCCGGTGTCATTCTAGCTTACCAGAGTAAGCACTCTTGACGGCTGATGAGGAGCAGAATCTTGCAGAGGGGAAGCCCAAGCCACCGTGTAAAGGATGCACTAAGCAAGCAGAGCTATGAAACAACACAAAAGGATTTTTTTTATTTGTTAGATTCCTTTCACACACTATAATATAGTGTTTCAAAGTCTAGTTACTACAGAAAATGCGTTAAAAAAGGAGCGTTTCTTTTTTCCCACATCATAAGGCTGTCACAAGTAAAGCACTGTTTCTGAGAGACTCAAGTTTCCTTCTTTCCTCACCCTGCTCCCCTATTTCTCTCTCCTTTACAACAACCTTACCCAAGTGTGATAAAACAAAATATAAAGCCTGAGCTAGACTCAGAAATGTATGGAAAGGTGACTGACTGACTGTCCACTGGACGTGCAGATAAAGAAGGGCCCTGCTTTGCTGGTATAGAAATAAGAGCTCACCAAAACTGCCCAAAAGAAAGATCGGAAACGCCTTGTTGTTTGAATGTAAACTGGTGTGTTTCTTGAGGAGCAATTGGGCAGTGTATTTTCCAAACGCTCGGTGTCAACATGTCCAGTTATAGGAATTTATCCTAAGAAAAATAATCATGAATGTATACCAAAAGTTAGCTACAAATGTGTTCGTGTAGCATTGTTTATAATGGTGTAAAAGTGGAACCAATTTCAATTTCCAGCATAATGATTTGGTTAAGGTATGATATAATCCACCATTAAAATAATGCTATCAAAGAACATTTAATAAGATGGAAAGATTCTCTGACATATTGATAAGTGGCAAGAACAGATTGCATTAAAAATTGTGTGTGTGTCTGTGTGTGTAAAACAAATACTGGAAGGATCTATATAAATTGTTAACAGTATATATCTCTTTTTTGTGATATTTTGGGCTATTTATGTATTTCTAGATTTTCTACAATAAATATGAATTACTTTAATAGCAAAAAATTTTTAAATATTGAAAAAAAAAGAAGTGCCCAGAAGGAGATGAAATAGCTTTGTAGAAATTGACTGCATGATTAATTATTTAGAAATCTGCATTGCACTTTTACATTTTAAGCACAATCCAAAATAAAACATGATTTCTTTGTAGAAAGGCTGAATTGTTTCTTTAGGAAAACTGTCTTCAACTTGGCAATTTAGTAGCACATCTATTCACATGTTTTACTTTTATTCTTTTTTTCCCTCCAAACAAAGTTCAGATTTATAGCACCTGCTGTTGCTTTTAATGTAATAGTCGCACCTAATTTCTATAGCACCGTGAAATTCCACCACTCTCCATTCCACATTTTGCCTTCAGCAAGAAGCAATCTGGGAGACATCAAACCAAGATATTTTCTAAGGGCAGGTAGCAGACACTTTTACTAAACATGAAATACCAAAGCCACCTCAAGCCAGAAGGGCATTTACTAAAAAGGTTGCAAGTAAGCACCAGATAATTTTAAGCTACTTAGACTGGGCAACTTTTGAAGTTGGATATAAGCCCCTTAAGTCAAAGAGGTCTTTGAAAAGAATCATGAACCGTCCTCCAGATAGAACCACAAAATACCCATCTGGAAGAGATGTGAATTTGACCTTTGAATAAACAGCATGAGATAAAAAAGAGTAATACAGAATTTTATTTTCTCTTGCCAAAACCCAACAGGCACTGGAAAAAGATTTAAAGGCATGGGCTATGGAGCCCCCATCCAAATACTAGCCACGTGAGCCTCAGTTTCCTCAGCTGTTAAAGGGATATTATAATGTAGGGTAATCTCGTAGGGTTAAAATGTAAACTAAATAAAACAATTTTGGTACTTTGCGTATGCTTGATGAATGGAAAACAATCTATAAATGTTATTGTTTTTATTTTTTAAAATATTTTATTTTATTATTTTCATTTAGTTCAGTCCTATAACCAATAAAGGGACTCATCGTGTTATGACTTCCAAGAAATAAAAGAAATTATTTGGAAAGTTTTGGAAAGCAGACAACATATGTGAAAACCTATTTCAGATTCATAGATCTGGACCTGATTTTTGGCTGCAATTCATAGCTTCCATTCGTAATTGCAATTCATAACGTCTCAACTGCTCTTTGGTTCAAATCTCATTCCGACATAGCTGTCTATCAATGCATACATATGATAGAAACGACTGACTGCCTCTGGAGAAGGAAACAATGTGGAGCAGTCATAAGCAGTGCTTTAAAAAACTGGCCTTTAAGACAGAAGAAGGGCTTGTGTGTTCTCCTATTTTTTGAACCTAGTCTATTAGCAATGATTTCACCATTTCCTGTTAATCTCACTGTGGTCACAGGGATGAACATATCACTAACAATTGTGAAAATAGCTTCTATATGGCAGAGAAATCCTACTTAATCTTAATCACTATACCCGCCTTCCCAATACTTCATCAAATTACCATCTCCTAAAAGAGCAATTGACATTTTAGGATGTCTTGAGCCTGCTCCACTGAGCATAACGTAGGTTGCTACCAGTTTTGGTATGCAAACTGAACCACACACTGTTAACTATTCTTGACAAAAGTCAAAAGCCTAGCTGTGATCTTTACGTTATGCCCATCACTCGTATTTGAACATGTGAGTCCATGCTATGACCACTGGACTCCAAATACTATCATCAGCATATATTATAATGTATATGCTAATACAATATATAATATAATATAAAAGAGAAACATCAATGGGTTAAATAGTGCAATAAATGGATTCTATTTTTGAGAATGGAAAAAGTAAAAGACAATTTACCAAGAACAAAACTAGCCTCTGCAAAACATTAATGGGCCCATCAGTCCATTAACTAACTGTCCAAGTATCACAGACACTGGGGCACATAAGGTGCACTGAAATAATCCACATTTTCTTCATTCAAAAAAAAAATGCTCCTATTACACTCTTTATCAAGAAAACACCTCTACTGCAAAGGCTTTAAAGAGAGAAATAGATATCAGATTTTAAAAAGTAATTAATATATGGGCCATAGTTTAAGGATGAGACATACATGATCAATACAGCATAAAAACAAATAATGTTAAAACTGAAACCCTACGAAACTAAAACCCTACTGGCCACAAGGATGCAGGGAGTTATCTGCTACTGTTTTCAAAACCTAATGACGGAACTGAGGCAAAGCGGCAAAGGACGAACGTGTGACAGGTTCAAAGAAAGAAAAGGCCTGAGCTCCATGGGGGCAAAGGTGTTTGTGTTTTCTTCTCTGTGACGTCCCACAGTGGTGCATAGTAGGTATTCAATATTTGTTGAAAAGATGAATGAATGAAGAAAAATTAGAGGATAATACCATAAACACCGTGTATATTACTTATAGTTGTGGGGTTGTGTGAGTGTGCACGCATAATCCTAACAATTGCGGGTGAATGTTGGCGTCCTAAGTAAGCAAACTCAGTGAGCAAAGCTCATTGCAGAGTGGTCTCTCAACACGCTTCATCCCCGCCAAGCACCATCACTTAGCAACAGCAAGTGGAGAAACTACATCTTCCCTGGGTTTGTTTCTTCTGGCATTTAGGATATTTGGCCACTACCTAGAAGTTACACAAAAAGTAAAATTTTTTTTTTTTAAAGATTAGCCCTGAGCTAACATCTGTTGCCAATCTTCCTCTTTTTTTTTTCTTTTTTCTTCTCCCCCAAGCCCCCAATACATAGTTGTTGCATGTTTTAGTTGTAGGTCCTTCTAGTTCTGCTATGTGGCACGTGGCCTCAGCATGACCTGATGCGTGGTGCCATGTCTGCACCCAGGATCCGAACTGTTGAAACCCTGGGCTGCTGAAGCAGAGTGCGCAAACCCAACCACTCGGCCACAGGGCTGGTCCAAAAAAGTAAAATTCTGATGCCTATGTTAGCAATGAATCAAGGTAAATAGGAAAAAAATATTTATGGTTTAAATAAATCACAAAATTGGACCAAGGCATTGAAAAGGTTAAAGTTACAGTGTAAATGGCAACTGTCCAAACAATTCTACACTCTTAATGTACTTGAGAGAGATCTTTTGTGAAATGGACACCAGGGAATCATCGCATCCAAAGGGGAATGAAAGGATTTTGGTAAACTATCACTGTAAAACCAAGTATTTGCGGTGCTTTCCTAAAAACTTTTGACAGGACAATCTCTACTTCTGAGAGATATATAAATATATATATATTTATAAATATGTAAAATGTGAGACATAAGTCTTACCGTTACTGTTGTTTATCCTTGATGGCTATGTTGCTTCCTGGTATTTAAAGAGAGTCTGACTGTGAACATGTGTTGGAGGTATGGTTTCAATTGTTCTTTTTGGCTTTGGGTCATTATTTGATACACAAATTAAAAACAAGAGTTTGATTTTAACACTAGATTGCATGTCTTATAACAGAACCAAAAGGAAACACCAGGTTTTTCAGAATTGGATTATAGTGAAAGTCGTAATTCCACTCCAGGCAAGGTTTCGGTTTTTCATTTTTGTTTGTTTTTTGTTTTGTTTCTGTTTGTTTGCTTGTTTTTGGCTACAATGTGCCTGCTATATAAAATATTTTTTAAATATGATTTTATAGAATATCTCTATTGAAATAGGTCATCAGCAGTCATTGGAATCAAGCCTTCACATTTTGAAGTTTCTCTGTTTTAATTCTTTGGTACCATGATTTTCAAGCACTTGCTACATGCCCCGCACTATGCTGGGTCCTGTTAAAGATGCAAAAGAAATAGATGGTATAGCCCTTGCCTTCTGAAAGCTTACATCGGATGAAATAATTAAAAAACATTGTAAGACCAAGAGTCAAGTGCTAAAATGTGTACTATGAGCTGTGCATGCCACAGAAAATCAGGCAAATGAGAGATGTGTGGAGCACAAGGTAGGTAATGATGGAAGGAGCTGGGTTTGAGAGGGCGCCGGAAAGAGGAGAGAGAAGCATATTCAGGGCAGTGAAGTGTCTATCCAAAAAATGTGGAAGTGGGAAAATTAAGCAGAATAAAACGAAGTATAATTTTCTTTTTGGAAATTCCAAAATTTAACCAATATTTATTGAATATTTATTAAGGACCAGACTGACTTGACTTACATTATTTAATTTAAACCTAAAAATAAATGAAGTAAGATACTATTATTATCCCCATTTTACAGATGAGGAACCTGAGGTTTAGAGTGCAAGTATACTGCTGCACAGCCCGTTAAGTAGTGGAATCAGAAGTGAACCCGGGCAGTGCAGCTCTCAAGCCACATTTTATACATTACATTGATTCATAGCGTTCTAAGTGCACTGCTACCAGTAAGGGAAATAGACAGGCTTAGCCTAATGTTGGTGATACAAGTTTCACTACGGGAAAACCATCTAGAGATTGGAAACAGAATTTCCAGGACTGTGAAATCTGGTCCTGAAGGTGATCTTTAAAGGGGTTCTCCATTCTATAAATGTGCACATTCTCAAGAGGCAGCAGCGATATCTCTTGGATCACAGAATCTGCTGTTGTCATGGAGCTCAAGGAAGTCATCCAAATTCTACATAAGGTGTCAGCCAAAGAAGTCGAACGCTGGGCAAGTCACTCAACCTTTCTCCATCTCAGTTTCCTCATCTTAAATGAGGGGGAAGGACTTGGTGATCTCTAGGGTCCATTTAAAAATTCTGCAAGCATTTTATAAATGTCACTAACAATTTCAGACAAACTTTAGAATTCCAGAAATGGAAACATCAACTGAGTAATGAGTAGCAGATGCCATGTGGAAGTGCTGTCATAATCGTTCTTGAAAAATAAGCCTTCTTTGTTTCATAAGCAACACAGGGAGGCAAATACCCCAAAGACTTCCATTAACAACTTCAAAGTCTTTATCACAAGACAAATAGAACTGAGGTGTATTGTATGAAAAATGGGAAATGTGTATTTAATATCAATTTTTTGTCATTAAAAACACAGTAGCCTCATACCTTAATTAATCTAAATATTCAAGAGAATGAAATACATTTTACTAAAGTACGTTTGAAGCCAACAGCATCATTAACTAATTGATCTCTTGCTACAACAAGTGATGAATCAAGCTAAAATGTCTATTTCCTGACTGTTTATGTGTAAACAACACCGTTTCCTAAGGAGAAACTTGCAAATGAAGCACTTCCTCATTTAAGAGGAACACTCTGAAAATAAACCCTTGAAGAACTCTTGGAGAATTCCTAAGCATGTCATATAATGATTTCAGTTTCCAAAGCCCCAGCATTTTCATGTCCTGTGATAAAAGTGAGAAGAGGTGAAAGGCTCATGTTTTTCCATTTCTCCTTTTGTCATTTACTCTTTAAAATAGCTGCATGATTTTATCTTTGTCTGTTTGTGATTGTTTTTATAAAGTGAGCTTTTCTCCATGTATTTTTTCAGATAGCTTTTTAAAATTTTTATTTATGAAGCTATAATTTACAAACAGTAAAATGCACAAATCTTAAATATACAGCCACTGAATTTTTAGATATTATGTACCCTGTTAACCACTGCCCAGGTTAGGATATAAAACATTTTCATCACCCAGAGAGTTCTCTTGTGCACCTTTCTAGTCAATAACCCTCACCCAGTGAAGTAACCGGTATTCTGATTTCTATTTCCATAGACTAGTTTTGCCTGTACTTGAAACTCATATAACTGGAATCACACATTATGGACTCTTTTGTGTCTGGCTTCTTTCACTAAATGTATCATTTTTTTTTATTCATCTGTGTTGTGTGGGTATCAGTAGTTCATTCTTTTTTATTGCTGAATGCAGGGATATAGGACAAATTGTTTATGCATTCACCTGTTGATGGACATTGGATTGTCTCCAGGACTGGGCTGTTAAGAATACAGCTGTGACAAATATCCTTGTACTAGTCTTCTTGTGAACATAGGCACTTGCTTCTTTTGGGTGTATTCCCAGAAGTGGAATTGATTTGTCACAAGGTAAGTATGTGCTTAACTTTCTATGTATTTTTATGAACACTGTCTGAGAGTTGCCATCTTAAACATCTTTTGTCTAGGGATACATAGTTGAGCTCTGCAGGTAGGAAAAAAGTGGAATTTCTGGGCATATTCAAAGTAATCTCCCAGATCCAGCATTTGGACAGTTACTGAATAGACGAGCTAGCCATTTTACCCATTTGCACGTAGAGGGTGGACGCACCTTTCACATCCTTCCTGGATGCTGGGGAAATCCTGCCCCTTTACCATCAGGGAGATTGTTCTCTGGAGACCAGGTGATGTTTCAAAACTCAGATTTCCTAGTGGGAAGTGCATCACCAAACAAAACCTAGCCTGTGAGAATCCTGGGAAAGGCCAATTTCACGTCTTGTTTGACCCACTCAGGCTTCCAAAGAATTTGATAACCCATCAGATCTAAGACTTCCCTGGGTCCCTGAATCAAGTGATAGACTTCAGCCTCAGGAAGTCTCAGTCATTTTAAAGCCCATCTCCCTCTGTTCGGATAATCATCTTTCCTCTGATTTATAGTGGCTGGCCTGCAGGTGTTGAAAAGGTGGTCTTCATTTAGCCAGAAAGCAATAATCCCAGCAAGTATATTTCCTCAGCTACATTACCCTCCCCCCATTACCCACCATCAAAGCCAGCCAGCTCCTCACTCCCTCCAGCCGTGAATCCATAATGTGCCTTGGGTCATATTTGTATCATTGGTAGCAAACCCTTATAATTCTGCCCCCAAATTAGAAAGAGAAAAATACCCACAGAGATCAAGGAGACTGTCTCCTTACACAAATCTTTTTTCTGATAAGAGGTGACCCATAGCCAGAACCGGAGATTTATATATGCATTTTGACATAAATCTGCATCTGTAATTATGAGTCATAATGATCTTTATAGGCTGCACTAAATTGGTGAAGAAGAGTTACTGTTATTGACAAAGCATTGACCTGAACATTAGTGGAGGAAGAGCTAATTATTTTTTTTTTCCTGAGGAGTGAGACTTCTTTTCTAGTTGTGAATCACTTTGAACCCAGGCCTTTGTTAAATATATTTTTGCATCTGAAAATAAACTCCCATACACATCCGATAGCCTCACATAATTATAGGTGTATAAAAATTTCAAAACACATTCTAGAAGCTTTTTTGATCATTTCCAAGACAGTGCTCAGGGTCTGTGAGATGACTGAAGAAGCCGATCTATAGTTTGCAAGAGCAGGTTGTCTGTGAGATGCGCTCCCGTGTCTGAAAACCCAGAGCCTATTTTTAGCTGGGCACGCTGGGATTCAAATGTGGCTCCACCATTAGTGTTAATAGAGCTCTGGACGGCTGACTGCTGTGTAGGAGGCCCAGAAAATGTACTCTTTAGAGCAATGGAAGGTTAAAGTGAGCTTTAAATCACAGCCTTATCATACTTGCATGTTATTGGCAAGTCTGACTAAAAATAGAATCTCATTACTTTAATTCTACAGTATTCTTAGGTGAGCCAACCTTTATTATTAATAACAGCATTTCACATTTATATAGCACTGTCTGCTTAAGAGAACTTCACAAATTATACACATAAAACTTTCCTACCTTAATGTAACAAGCTACGGGTGAAGAGGGCAGGAGCTAGGGGGTAAGTAGCAGCTCGCAGTCTGCATCCAGACAGGAGGACTGAGGAAATGCTGCCAGGTGGCTCTAAACAGAGCCAGTCTTTGAAGTTGAGCCATTTTAATTCTTTGAAAGTATGTTGTGTTTTTCATTGATGATTTGCAAGGCCCTGGGGACAATCACAGTAACCTCGAGAATAATAGGCTGCTTCTATAATATATTTTGTGTATATCTATTGAGGTCTTCGTTGAATTTTGGAAACAAGTGGCACAAAAATGCATCCCAACTAGGATGTTCTGAAGAGTCCTTCTGTGGGCTCCCCAACCCAGCTATTTAGAATGGAAGGAGGATGGAACACTATCACCCACATTGAAGTTCATAGCAATTCCTTACTGATGGTGTGCAGACTACTTAGCAGAATAAGGAGCCGTGTTCTCTGGATAAAGGCAGTGTGGATATGTAAAGAATGCCTTCTGGGTATAGAGCAGTGTTGTAGGTAAGATTCTAGTTCAACGATGTAGCTTAATAACCATGTGAGTGAGTGTGTGTGTGTGTATGAAAGAGAGACACAGAGAGCTGTGTAGTGGCAATAGATATCAGACAGCCTGCAATTCAATGGCTCAGACATAGGAATGAGATACTAATCTCTATACAGTTGGTGCACTTTAGTGTAAGCACATGTTATCTTAAGCACAAGCTAAGTGAGGACTTCCCCAATAACAAACATTTATGAAGTGCCTTCTCTGAGCAAAGCACTGTTATAAGAAAACACTGAATGGGTATAAAAACACTGAATAAGATAGAGCCTCTACTCTCCAGCAGCTTGCAGCCTAGTGGAAGGACAGATAAGTAAAAGGGAATTCCACTCAGCAGGGAAAGCACTTGGATGTGAGCAGAGTACACAGGCATTATAAGAGCCCATAGGAGAGAAGCATGACCGGGTCTTGGGTGGTCAGGGAGTGCTTCCTGGAAGAAGTGGCACTTAAGGTAGCCAAGCCAGGGAAGAAGGAGGAGAAAGCCCCTAAAGGGAGAGGAATCAGTAGGTACGGAGCCCTTGAGGCAAGACAGCTGCACAATCCTAGAACTGAAAATGGGTCAGTAAAACTGGAGAGAATCTCGTGAGGGGCAAATAGTGGCCACTGGAGGAAGGAGGAGAATCCTGAAGGGCTGTGTGTGCCACTTTAAGGAGCTTGGGCTTTATCCTGAGAGCAATGGGGACTTCAGAGAGAAATATTTTAATGGGATAGGACTGTTTCTATTTTGAAATACAGCAGGTAAGATATTTCAGTCCACTCTACCTCTCGCTTATACTTTGGAAGCCAGACTGCATCCTCTCTTTCCTCCTTAATTTCCTTTTTCTTACCTCCAAACAGACTGTCCCAGGCCAACTACATCTCAGCAGTATACCGGGTCTTCCTGTGAACTCAGAAGTAAAATCAATGGAAAGACCCCCACGACATTGGTTGTTATAGGGCATATTTGCTGCTCCTAGCTGCTTTTGTGACACCAGTCTCGGAGATAAATCCTACAAAATGTCACAATCTTGTGGTCTTTAGATGGACTAAGGCATGGGAAGAGGGACAAAGGGGAATTGTACAAAAAGGGCATTTCTCACACATTGACCATGATAAATATGCTTGTTCAGGAAAGGAAAGGTGATCAGCTCGGTTGGGTGTCTGATCTGGACAGGAATGCATATGTGTTTGTGGCTCAGAGATGGAGAAGGGCTGTGTGAAAAGCCAGCCTATTGGCACTGTTAACTCCTGTCATGGCGCCTGACAATGTTTGCAGAGTATTGGCTCTTTACATCCTGCAAAGCTTCAACAGGGTTTGCTGGGCCAAAGGATCACAGTTCATGGTGGCATAAATACCTCTGAAGGTTTCTGGGAAGGGACAATTCAACTGCCTTTCTTCTTCCTCCCTTTCTTCCTTGCTTAATCCCATTGGAGATTTTCCCCCATCCCCTGAGATGGCTTTTGGAGAAAGTACTGTGATTGTTACTTTGGATGGAAAACAGGAAAATGAGGCTTATTATCATGGACTGCCTGTTTCCCTTGGAAATTTTGCTTTTAGATGCTAGTAAAGTTTTCCCAACTATGAAATGGAGAATTGGGGAGGATTCAGTGAAACGATCCATGTAAAGAACTAAGCACAGACCCGGCTTATAGGAAGACCTTAATAAATGTTAACTACTTCTTGTCTTCTTGTGGATTCCTGTGAGCCAGCCTAATTCTGATACATTTCTTTACTCCAACTTACAGGTCCTGTGGCCAACATGGCAATGCTTCCTTGCCTACCAACTTCCAAGGATGCTTGGGAGTTCAGGTACATATTTTATTACTGTAACCTCCAACAGGCATTTATATAATTCCATGTAGCACTATCTTTTGGCAAATATTTTTGAATTGGAGATTTTCTATAAGAGAAATGAACTCAAGCTTATGCTAGACTTTGGTAAAACTCCATTCACACAATGCATTGTCAACTGGAAAGCAAGTTGGCAATATATATCAAGATTCATAAAAATGCTCACTTTTTTAAACGTAATCATCTATCTTATTTCCGGGAATCTTTGCTGAGAAAGTCATCCAGAATGTAGGGGAAAATTGTGAATACGAATATATTAACCACTGTGTACTTTAAGTATTTTAAAATGGAAAACAACCTAAATACCAACCCATAGAGTTGTGGCTAAATTCATATTGATATATCCAAACAGTGGAATATTAGTAACTCAATTCTGAGGATCCTTTGGGAATTTTCAGAAGGATTCTGCAGTGACATTCACCCAGGAGGAAGGTTTGAAAGAATAAACTTAATAGACTCTTTCAAATACAGCCTCCTTTTGCAAGGAGTTATTTTCAACATAGCTGGCCAATTTTTCTCCTTGAACATGAGTATAACGGGTGGATGACCCTTTGAGAGCAGGTTCCAAAGCCCAGAAGCATTGGGAGGACAACCTCAGGCTTCCCGATAAGTGATTAGAATAATCAGTATTTATTGAAGGTTCCAGGCTGTGCTTTTATTTTTTGTGATTTCATTTTACCCTCACAAAAATCCCATGAGGTATTATTACCCCATTTTACAGATAATAAAACTAAATTCCAAAGCAGTGCAACTGATCTGTCTGCCTTCAAAGCCATTCATGAAATTGTCCCAAGGATTAGAGGAGATGGTGTGTATGAAGTCATAGGAACCTCTCCATACACAGCAGCTGTTGGTTTTATAAACCAACATGTAACATTGCCTACAGCATTGTTAAACAATCCAATTTTTTAAGAATAAAAAGTAATTTTTGGTCTGAAACAGAAATCATTGATGCTATGTAGACTAGTTCCAGAAGAATGATTTGGCCAACACCTCTAGCCAGCATAGCCTTTTAGTCACTAAAACTATTCCATCTGCCACTTTAATACCAGCTCTGTGCCAAGCTGGAGATAAAGGTAGACAATGCTTTTTGTAAATGAGATTCCTCACTCCTGGTCATGGGAGAGCCTTCTGCAATGATGGACAACCAGAACAACTCATCCCTGGGAATCATGCTGTGACACTTTAGAAATGGGGAGAAAGCGAGGGAGAAGGTGGAAAATATAGAGGGGCATGAGTGAATTTGCTAAGAGAACGTATTCTTAACAAATCGATTCATCAGCACTGATGTATGAACTGTCATTTGATGAAATGACATGAAGCAAACAATTTAATGGTATCAGGTTGTAGCCATCCAATTAAATGTTTCCTTAGAGTAAGAGCATTGTTCTTAAAAACAGTCTTTTCACACAACATCTGGAACTCTCCCTCGATGAACATAATGTTCACCTTTTATTACATTCAAAGTTTATTTTTAAAATGCATGTTGAGCCAAGACCCCTTTGCTCCTTCATAGCCAGTTATTGCTCCATCGTACCTCCAGGCAGGCCTACCTGATCAGCCTGGCTTCCCATTAGAGGTTCAAATAGTCCACTAGTTATGTCAGACGAGAGAGGAGTGAGAGGCCGGGCTGCCCCACGGTTCTGGAAGCAGCTTTCACTGAGCCAGTTTGCAACAGCGAGCAAGCCGACACTCATTCCAAGAGGAAAACCCGGTGTGAGAAAGCCCTCGCTTTGTTTCTGACAGTCATAAAAACTTGACTCTATTAAATGGAGAATGTGCTATGCCTTTCTGCATCATTTTTCTACTTCTACAAGTTCCAGGACAGGCTTGCCTTACCTGAATTTGAAATAAGTGTTATTTTGCCTCTCCTTTCCATCTCTGCTGTTTGTTTTTGGCTGTTTTTCTGAAATGAGAATATTGGCAAACAAGAATGCCATTCCAGCCTTTTTTTTCTTTTTTCAATGCTGGGCTTATTTAGAGAAGGTGTTTATAAAACAGGTAAAGTTCAGCTTGTTGGCCTCTCTGCCTTAGAATGTGAAAACTATGGAAGAAGGCCAACACTCTAACTGAAGCCTGAGAAAAATTGCACCTCCCCCGTGCACTTGGAAGAAAAGCCACAGAATGGAAGGCACAAAATAATTGCACAACATCAGAAACCTCGCTCTGAGCTGCTTGATGAGTTATTTGTGTCTCTTCATGGAGTTTTTTTTTTTTTTTTGAAAAATGAGATGAGACACTTTTTATTTTCCCCTCCTTTGGAGTCTTAGAGGTTGTTTAATCTCAAGTGAACTCAATTCACATTTTCCTGGCAGTGTTAGCTATCAGCTCAGACCGTTTTACTCATTGCATCATACTGCCAGTCAGCAAGCAGGGACCTAATTAGCTCTTTGCTTTAATGGCAATAGTTAAATTTACATTATTAATTTAAATATTACAGACTCTGCGGACTTGGGCACAGAGCTGACATAAAGATGTAAAATGAATAATAAGCTGCTGAAAAACACCGGAGTCATTATTCCCATCATGTTCAAACTTTTAGCTATAATGATATCAATTAAAAGTCTAATCCTAGCAAAAGGCTTTGCTGGTTCTCCTTTGTTATAAAAGCTGCAGTTTATTTAAACGCTGGGTTGGAGTATTAAAGTTACACTTTGCAAAATACAGCGGTCACGTATATTAACCATCATAATTACAGTTTTAATTATATTTTTGCTTTTTAAAAATATCCAAACGTAAAAATGTAACCAGTTCTGCAGCATCGTGTTGTATATCCCTGGCTCTTCCTACATCCTGAAGTGCTGCAATCACTCTGCCGTGTCAAAACCTGTTTGGGTTGCAAGACAGATGGCACTTTCAAAATGAAATGTACCTATGACTGTTTGCTACTATATATATAAAATGTCTCATTTAGTCTCATCTGTGATTTTCCAAGAGGAAAATGTTTCCAGGAGCAATTTATCTCAGTCCTACAGGTTTGTATCACTGAATGACCATCTGAAAAACAGGACCAGAATCTTTTCTTAAAGGGAAACTGCATGAGTGGGCAGGAGATGTTGCAATGCTGTAGTTGAACGGCACTGAATAGCATTAAAATGAATGAAACGCAAATATGAAATCATTGAAAATATAAACTTAAAAATTTTCATTTGGTGTGTGAACCCTTTCATTTGAGTTCATGAAATATTTCATATTGTATCCGTGGGAACAAAACAACTGGTAGAAAAGATAAAATTAATGGACAACCCCCCCCCCCACATTTCTCATTTTAGTGCCAAATTGAGCTTTTTAGCCTCCCAGTTATCTAGCCAGCTCTTTACTGAGTAAACCAGCTTAGCACGTCTTTAATGAGCTCCCTTCCATGCCAAGGCAGCCCTCTCCTTTGACCGGGCTGCAAGCCCCACTGCCAAGACCCCCCGAACCCCTGACTTCAATTTCTCTTTTATAATGATGATTATTATTACTTTACCTTTGAGTAAAGATTCTAACTTTCCCTTTCAAATAGGTTCCTTGCAGTCAGGTTCTGCGTCTGATTATGCCCAGCATAGGAGTTCAATGATGTTGACTGAATGAGCTAGAAATGAGCCAGCTATAGAGGGATGATGCAAAGGTTGACCCACCAAGTTCAAAGTCACTTTTCCTTTGGACATGTAAAATGCATTATTCCAATTTTAAAAGACTAATGGTGATTTCATTATTTATTTGGATCAAGAGATCTGGGTTCCAGCTATATTTGATTTGCTCATCAGTGGCATGGCCATGGCTTAGTCATGTGGTCTGTCCAGGTCCAGCTTCCTTAGCAGTAAAATGAGAATGATGGTGAGCTCCTGGCTAGGATGACAAAAATGAGAGCCCTGTGATCTCTTTGGTAAAACAGGAGATCTAAATAACAAGGCATGTAATATCCCTGTGTAAACTGGACATTGCAAATAAAAGTATAAAGGATCATGACAGCCAATAAACGCAACTGTAACTGGGTTTATTCCACACAGCATGCTGGCAAGGTATAAGGTGCCAGGACAGGCTATACTAGAGGAACATCTAGTACTTTTAAAAAGCAGGTTAGCGATCAATACTATCTTAGGATGGTAGTTTAGGGTAATAGTTAGGGCTACAAACTGGAGTTCGAATCCTTGAGTTCAAAGTTCAAGAGGATCATAGCGTCTGCCTTTTAGGATCCTTGTGAGGCTTCAATGAGATCATTTACGAAAAGTCTTCAGCAGAGTGCTTGGCCCTTGGCGAGCCTTCACGAAGCGTTTGTCATCATCAGGAAAGCAAATTGTATCAAATTTAAAACTAGCTCATCTGTACGTACAGATATGCTTTATAGTGTTTTTAAAGTAATTCCTCGTATTTTCACATTTCCAAAAGACAAGAGCTCTCCCTTCTTCAAGGGACTGGTGCAAGCTGCCCACGGAGGCCCTAACTCGGTGCTCTCAGAATAAATGGATGAATGAATCCAGGTTATTAGCCAGAATAGGAGCTTCAAAATTAACGAACAGGATGTGTCAACAGGAGCCACAAAAAATATCTACAGTCCCGTTTACATGTTAAGTAGTTGAATCAATGTCTACTAGACTCTCCCAGACCACTAAGGGTGCTGTCTCAAGCTGAGCAAAAACTTTGGGTAACACATCTCAGAAGTCCCATCCAATGATAACAATAAGAGCAAACGTTTAGTGATGGTTGACAACGTGCCAAGCACCATGCTAGGGGGCTTACATGCATGTATTTCATGTTGCCCTAACCCTCTAACTTTCTGCTATTCTTGTTCCCATTTTATAGAGGATGGCATTGAGGCTCACAGAGGTGAGATTAATTTGACTAATGTGAAACGGTGAACAATAGCGGCATTAGGACTTGAACTCAGATCATTGGGCTCCCAAGTATATATACCTGACATTATAATACTGCCTCCATGGAAACACTCGTAGGGATTGGGGAGCACAGATTTTAGAACTCCTGAGACTATACTGACTCCACCAACATTTTGAGATGCTCAAATTTTCAGACTTACCTGGAAGTAAGTCTCAACTAAAGTGATTCTCCTGGTTAACTCAAGGCCCCTGTTTTGAGCTAAAGTCAACCCCAAATTCTGCGAAACAAGCTTCCACAGAATTAAAAAGGTGACGCAGCCCACCCCTTCTCCCTTGTCCTCATCCTCTGCTATCTGCTGTATTTCCAACGTGTTAAAACTCATGCAGCAGAGAATACTTAGCAAATTAATAGAAGAAAAACCCCGACTTTCCTAGCTCATAATCGGTTGAGACCTTCCAGCCATACTACTGAAAAGAATGGGATTTATGCTGCAACTTTCTTCCCAGATGGGAAAGTGCTTTACAAATAATGGAACTAATGCAATTCATTCCGAGTGAGTAAATTTGTCACTGTGGATGTTGTCTTAACTCTCTAAGGCCAATTCAATTGGGGATTCAATAAATAAGCTCTTTCAGTGTACCTCATGATGCCCCACTGGTTAGCAAAAGTCCTAGATAAATAGCAATTTGATCCTTTGCCACCTTGAATTCTTTAATCCTTGAAACATGCTTTTGAGAAACATGGAAAGGATTAATGCCTCCATTTTCCAGCTGGAGAAGCTGAGGAACACGTGCAAGAAGGAATGAATCAGGAGCTCTCAGGTCTTGTTCAATGCTATGACTATTTCAACTCCTCATTTCATGAATATCTTCTAAGCTTATTCCTGGATCATGGTTTTAAAAGTGATCAGCAAAAATGTGCTTGAAAAAATTTCCCTGACTCAGCCACAGTGGTTGTTGTCACCTCAAGTGAATTTGAAACGACCTCCTTCAGTATTCCGCTCTCCTAGGCTTCTATTTTCTTCTTTCCCTTGGCCATTCTGAAGGGCTTCATTCTTTGAAGGGGCACCACTCCGTGCATTATGTACTGGATGTTTCCTTCATGCTAAGCTGAAGGTCATTGTTTATTGAGCCAAAGTTGGCACTGAGAATGGAAACGAATGGGAAAAGGATGTGTATTTGAATTCACATGGTGTTATTTATGCCCACGGTCCATGGCAATGTAGCACGTATAAGGATTTTCTATTTATTTATTTATTTTAGTGAACTCAAGTAGTCCTTCACAAAATGAATAAATATAGCCCCAAATTGGAGTTTGGAAAAGAAAGAAACTTGTATTAAAGAGCAACGCATGTCACCTTGCTGCAATGTCATTCTGTGAACGGAATTCCTTTGGAAAGGTAAAACTGAGACATCTGGCCTTACGTAACTGTTAAGACAGGTTAAACGTTGGCTGTGGAGAAAAAAACAAACCCTTAACTAGAGGGGAAGCCATTCCTTTAACTCAAAGCATAATAATTCTGTAGTTGTGCCTTCAAAAGTCCGTGTAATGCTCTCAATTCCAGTGTATCTTACGTTGGATTTAAAATGTCTTGAGGGATTTGCTAGAAGAGATGTTTTATTTTGTTTTAAACAAGCATTGTTTTAAATAAGGAAGATGGATCAGAATTGACAGGGTATTTTTTTTCCCCTTCAATAGGAAGGCCCATTTTTAACATGACCACTAATTTAGCAACCGTGTTTCCTTTTAGTAGTTAGTATTGTTATTATTCGCTGAGTATTTTATTCTCATGATGTCACCACGTGTAGCTCAGTATGTCTGCGCTTTTTCAGATTCTTCCATGTGAGTAATTTGCCTTCTTTGGATATTTGATGGATGACATTGTATGAAAAAAATATTAAAATACTCCAATGAACAATGTATGCATCTATTGTGAATTCCTTATTAAAGCAGGCTAGAAGCTGTTGTGAAAGACAGAGGTTTGGTTCATTTGCTTTTTCCAACGTGCCTTTTTCCATATAGCAAAGCATGCTAAATGTGCTGTTTGTCTTGATATGGACCGTGTTATTTATGAAAGGTCTGCATGGAGGAAGAAAACACAGGCAGGATTGTTCAAAGTATCATTAAGGAGATATTATTTCAGATAATAATATAATTAGACCCCTGCAGAGGGAAAAGTAAGTATTCATATTTTGAGCTTTTATATAGGAATGGAGCTGTGGCTAATTAAGGGAAAAGTCAACTAATTTATAATGTTTAAATTTAGTGTTAAACCTGATAATATATCTGAAACTACAAAAACCAAAACAACTCTAGTTCAGGCTCAAAAGCAGTTCTTTAATTCAGGATCAGATAAACACTGTTTATAGTAACCAAAATTCTAATTTTGTAGAGCCTTCTAGATCTTAAAAGGAGTCAAAGGCAAAAGAAAATTCCCTACAAATCTACCATGTTCAAAGTATCCACTTCAAAAGAGAACTTTTTTCTATCTCCAATTTATCCTGACAAAAATTCTCTTGGGCTTTTATTTCAAAAGATGAAAAATGAGCCGTGGCAGTCAATGGTGTATGGTGACTATTTATCTGTTTACACCTATCCATGTGATTGCTAGAAAAACCACATTAGACTTTGAATGTGATATGAAGAATGTATGCTGTTCACAAGCCGATATTCCTCAGAGGAGAAATAGGTTAAAACTCAAAACTAAGTTTTAGAAACCATACATGTTATTTGGGGGAACAATAATTCAAGGCCTGATTTTTTTTCAGGTAAAATGTATATGCCCAATTTTTAAATAAACATATCATATAGCAAATCAATTCATGGTTTACAATTTTTCCCAACAAAAACATCAGGAAGCTAATTATTTAATAAGGCCCATGTTTTAATTTATGTGACAAGTGTCTATCTGAAAAATACCTACACATTTACTTTTGATTAATAGAAGAATATCATAAATGCACCAGACAAGCCTTTTATTTATAGGCTTCTATGGCAAATACTTACAAAGCAAAGGGTGATTTATAAAATTAATAATAGCCCTGACTCTTTCGCATTTTCAGTTCTGGATTTTCACAGATTGGGCTTTCTTTAAGAGGGTGTGCACCTGTAGGAAATTTTATACGGCAGGCAGCCATGCTGCCATAATCAGAAACCCAATTCATTTTCGGAGGAAAGTAGGAAATACACAATGGCATACGTGCCTCTTTTATGGCCACATCTGCACAGCTCAGGGAAAAGTTTGCAGATATGTCTGCTGATCACATTACAAGGCTGTTATGAGAGAATAAAGTTGCACCTTTGATGGGCTGTTGCAGCTGCATTAGAGGTCCCCAGTCATTAGAAGTTTTGCATGTCACAGAGCAGAGCAGATTGGAGACCCAGAAATATTTTATGCAACTAGCTGAATTTTGGTCATTTTTATCAAGTATCAGTAGACCCGTTAAACAAAGACGAACAACACACACACACACACACACACCAATACACACCAGCAATAAATATGACTTTAGGTTATTTCTGACTTTCACCTCTGTGATAGAAAGTCCATTGTGCTCATACAGTGCCTTCAGGACACCAGCTGAGAACAAAGCTGCTTTCAGAAGCAGTAAGTGATTTCATTCTATTAGTGTCCAGGTGATATGTGAAGCCCATTATCACATCACTAATGTGGCAGCAGACATTTCCCGGGCAACCGAAGGTGCCTCAAATGTTTGTGAAATATGCAACTGGGAAAGGTAGTCCTTAGAAACATTTTTTATTTTCTACTAGTGTCATTAAATGCTAAACATAACCAAAACACTGATCTTTTACATTTCAAAAGAAGATGAAATTGAGTGCCACATAAAAGATCACATGAAACGTTGAAACAAAATTTGCAGGATTTAACCAAAGGGGCTTGGTGTTGTGTTTGTGTTCCAGAAGTAATGTGTGGCGTGTTTTCAGAGGAAACCTGGAATATGAGAGGGGAAAGCTATTAATGTAAAAAATGGATAATTCCAGTTCACTGTCACAACATATAGAATGAACAGGAACCATCCCTACTGTCTGTTGCCTCCTCCTGAGGACATCTCATACACATTGGGGGCCACACATTGGTGGTCTCCGGTGGAAAAGCATGAAGTTAATGTGCTTTGTGAGCAGGAAAAGCAGCTCCTAGAGACATCAAGTGTACTGAAATACAGAGATAAATAGCCAGGCTAAAAACAGAATCCACAGTATGATTAAAAATAACCCCTGCTACCTAATTTCGGGAAGATACTGGAAAATGATGCACACATTCTTACTTAACATTTTGTCAACAATTCCAAATCCATATTACCCAGAACTGTCATTTCTTTTATGAATAAAGAACCCACCTCAAGTCAATGGAAATTTATCATTTTCCAGATGGTAACAAGGGTCTACTTAATAAGTTTGCTTTTTTTTTTAATGAGATTTGTTACTTTAAAAACAGTTCAGAATTGAGTTCTAGGTAAAAATTTTAAAATCTAAAATGAATACAGTAAAATCAATATTGATTATTAGGAGTAAAAGAACTAATTGAGGCTGTAAAACCTTTTAAGAACCAAGAGGAAAAAATTTCCAGTAAAACTACAATAAATTACTATTAAATAACTAGAACATTTGTGTGGAATTTAATGCCAATACATCAGCCTCCCTTTCATTTTTCTTTAAAAAGTAGCGTATTACCAATTCAATCGGGAAGACTATTCCAGTAATATTACAAGAGCAGTGTCACTTTGGCAAGTTACCTTTTCAACTTATATTTCATTATGTTCTAAAGAAACCTACTTCTGGGATTTCTTATGCTTTCAAGAATTCATTTTTAATTATCGCTTGTTTTTCTGGTCCAAGGGTCTTTTAGAGCTTACTGTTCTCACACTAAAGTGAAAGCAAAACCGTTTTATTGAGACATCACATTTTAATATTTAACACAACATTCTGACAGCAAGTATTCTTGATGACATGTTTAAAAGAATAAGAAGGGCTCTAGTCTTTACCGTGTTCTTATAAGATCTGACCCAAATTTTGAGTAAATTGCCTTGCACGGGCAAACGCTGGCAAGGTCCACATCTCCTGCAAAAGCTGCTTTACTCAGAGGAGAGGCTGGTGCTGATTTCAGGTCAAAGAACCCCAACATTAAATCTGTATGTTAGCATTTAAACACTCCATTTAAGAACTTTTCATTCCAGAACACTCCAAGGACTCCATTTAGGCTGAAATCTACTGTCTGGAGCAATATTTAAATGCCCTATAATATATTATTGCTCCCTTTAGAGGCAAAAGGAATTCTGGTCCTTCTCAACAGCTGCTTCTCTGTCTTTCCCCCTCTCATTTAGCCCCATCTTTTGCATTTAATCTATCTACTTCATGTCTTCCTGAAAAAAATCTATAACCAATTCACAATTCTGGCTTTCTAGCTGTTTTTGAAGATTTATCCATCCACCCAAAGAAAACAAAAGAGAAATGGAGACATTTTAACCTGAGCAACAAACTGTTCCTCATTATCTTTACCACTGGGTCTCCTTCCCCCATCTCCTGGGTGGTATGAAGTGACAGTGGTGTTGCAGATTCCTGAAGGCACGGGAAATATGGTGGGAAGTGCCCCGAGCCGACAGCAAGCAGGTCTCACGTTCCTGGTTGGTCCCTGTTGGTGCTTGAAAAGCCCACCAAAGTGATAGATTGAGCAGACTCATAAAAGCTATACAGGGAATCTACTTCCAAGAATCTCTCTTCAAAATGGTCAATTTGCAGACGAGAAAATTGAGGCCCAGGAAAGTGAGGCATTAACAGAGGATAGGGACTAGAGCTCTGCCCCCTGATTTCCATCCCAGAGGCCTCTTTTCAGGACACAGGCCACCTAACAGTTTCTATGGGCATCTGCAATTTTGTAGATTGGTTACTTCTGAAGAGCCTTTTAGTGGAAATTCTTTAAGTGGCCTTAAGAGTTTAGGCACTAAGGGCAGTCTACAGAGTTCCAAAGCAGAGTTTCTGGACAGGCAGGGCGGCAGGCCCCAATAACAATACAAGGCAGATGCTTCAGACTCACTAGAATCTGCACAGAATCCCAGAATCCCTCAGCTGTTTTGTTAGTACATTACAACTCATATAATTGTCAAATTTTCTGCAATGCACATGTATATTTTTATAATAGGAAATACTAAAAGTGTTATAAAAATATCAGCACTGATAATAACACCTGCTTTGACATCCTTTTATAGCATATGAAGGCTTTTCCTCTAGTTATTTCCTCAGATCCCCACAAAAACTGTGACACGGTGCTAATATCCCTGTTTTCCAGATGAGGAAACTGAGGCTCTGAGGGATAAGTCATTTGCTTAAAGATACTCAGCTACAACGAGGTGGCAGAACAGGAGCCTGAAACCTAAGTCTTCCGATTCTAAACGTTTCTCCTACTAAATCGCAATGCCCCTTGATGCGAGCTTTAAAATGGCTTCCTCTACAATTTTCATGAGCATCTTGATAAACCCAGGTCTCTGAGAAGCCCAGGTGTTTTTTCCCAACTACCACCTAGCCTCTAGTGCTCTTTTTAGTTGCCTCTTTTTAATCTCTTTTGCGTTTAATTGAGAGGATATGATCCTGAGGAGCTTGATTGCAGCCTGGGGACACTTCAGGATTGTGAGCTTGGATCCCACACTCAGAGAATCTGAGGCAGGACCTCAAAGGTTCGTGCACACAGTTGGGAGCACATCTTTTCAGGGACTTTGAGAAGTTTATATGCTCATTTTTTTTTAACCTTTCTGTGAATTAATTATAACTCCATTTTACTGTAGGTTTAAAGAAAAACTTTGTCCAAGGAAACAAATAAATAAGAACAACAACAACAAAATCCAAACAAACAAGGAATTCAGTAATTTACTTACTGCTAAATTCACATTCATCACGCCTCAGGCGACATCTATCAGCTCGTGTGGATGCAATGTTCATCTCCAGGAGACGCCTTTGAACGCACAGCAACTTACGATCAGGGCTGATGTCGGAGCTCTTGGGACAAAATTGAAAGCTGAGTGTCCAGGTGAAGTGACCTGCCATCTGTGTTTTTTGCCTCTCATTCCTCAAGGAAGGCTTTCCATCATCCACAGCCTTCACAAGGGAGGAAAGCTGCATGAAAGGGCCAGTTTTGGGGTCCTTGGAACATCTGGGAGCGTTGCCCAACACTTTTATTGACATTCCGCTGGGTCAAGGCCAGGGCTCCTACTAGGAAAAAAATAACAGACCCTACTGTCCAGCTGTGTGAATGGCTGCCATCTTAGCTACCAGCACTGAAGCTCTGGTGTAAATATTAGTGCCCCTAGTTTTTCTGGTTAAGTTTCTAGATGGAATAGAAAAGCTACAATATACATGCCTGGGTATGTGTATGCACACACACACTCACTCACACATATGACAGTAAATATTACTTAGAGGTGGAATTCCAGTTTAGGGATCAACTTTGTCCCAGTTTGTATAAAAATAATAGTAGGATAGTCTTTTAAACCACTGCTTTTCCTTCCTCGCTTTTTAAAATTTTATTTACTAAGCTTTTCGTATATACATTTTATTGTTTCCATTTTGTTTTGTTTTTCTAATTATTCACACTTCCTAGCACATTTCTACTAGAGTTTTCACTTTAGGCCAAGGACATATTTGGTGAGTTCAAAGCTTTAAAGTAGAATCCAACTTGCCGAGGTAATCTCTTCTTTATCTGATGTGATAATGTGAGGATAAATACAAAAGCTTTACAAATTGCAAAGCAATATACAAATATAAGATGATAAGATCATTATTTAATTCATTAACTGAATTCATGTACGCATTCACTAAACAAATATTTATTTAGTGTCCATCACGAAGCGGTACAATGCCAAGTGTTTGATGGTGTCAAAGTTGCCTGAAGACCCCTATGATTTGGTTTGCAATTATGGACAGTAACTTATCCAGTGAGTAACATGCCTTTGAAATGACTGTTAAATAAAAAGGATAACATACAAAGGCTTTTAATTTTAAATTTGCAAATAGCTGAATTTAACTAAGACTTTGAATGCACACCATTCTATCCAAAGCAAGAGTAATTTCTTAGCCTCATCAATTGCAAGAAATTTGACCCAGCAATCAAAGGCTGGGTCCACATAGTGCAAAAGAATGTAGCTATCTGGTAAGTGTTCACTTAATTGTATCATTGCAGAAGGCAAATTAGAATAATTTATGCCCCTAGGGAATTTTTCTTCTTTTCTCCTGTGCTTTTTATTTATAGTTGGTGGTGGTGGGTGGGGTATTGAGAGGAGGGAGTGCTAAATAATTATTTTGGTGAACTGCATTGATCAAATGAGTAGAGTCCATGGGCTGGGCACGTCCTGAGTGTTCTCTGGTTTTTGAGGCCCCTAAATCCCAATAGATTCTGTTATTCAGATTTCATTGTCAGGATTTTATCTAATTGAATAACTTCTACCCAACTTTATCAAAAACTGAGTTTCCTTAAATAGCACAGAGGATAAAAGAGAGGCAGAGAGATGGTGAGCAGAGAGAGAGAATTATTCTCCAATAAGTGTTTATTCAGGATCTGTAAGACAAACATTCATTTCATAATTTCTTCTTGTGTTCTATATACGCACTCACGGCACAAAAAAGAGATTTTTTTTAAAAAAATAACAGATTCTTGAAAAGGAATATCAAGCTCATTGAGGGTAGTGAGCTTATCTTATTCTGTCTCTCCATCACATAGCCTGGGGCTGGCCATGTTTGTTCAATAAACAAATGAATGAATGAACGAACTAACGAACTATAAATGAGGGAAGCATGACCTTCCAAAAGAAACCTAAAGAATAATAATAATGTAGTGTAGTCCTTGTGTCTTGAGACATAGCACAGTGCTTAACTCATATTATACTTTCAATAAATGTTTGGTGTGGGGTGAATTCCACTGGAAAATGCTAGCAACTCTTGCAAGCCAAAAAACAAAGTTGAAAGAGACCTTAGTCATTTAGTCACACACATTCACTCAATTTACAGATTAACACCATTGAGGCTCCGAGAGCATCCAGTAAATTAGTTTCCAGAATGTGGCTGGCAGTGTTATCTCCATTTTACATACTAGAAAACTGAGATCAAGAGAGTTTAAATGATTTTCTCAGAAGCGCCTAGCTAGGTAGTGGCAGAACATCAAATTATAGCCCAGGTACCTCATTCCTTGCAGAGAGTTTTTGTGACACCTCAATATGCCAGCCTAACTATAGGCTTTTAGAAACTCAGGCCTTGTACACTGGATGGAAGGTGGGAGTTTCCAGCAACAGTGGAGCTATCCAGGATTCCACTTTTGTGATAGGGAATTGGGTATCGAATCAGAAACTGGGTCTTTGCAAGTATCACTCTGAATTAGAAGAGTTGTTTATATTTGGTGAAGGGATGAATTATGATAACGTCAGCAGCATTCACCAAAATTACTGAACGAGGCTCCAGCCAGTATTAAATGACACTTGACCAGAATTTTAAAAAGAGCATCAAGCATACAGAAAGTTAGCCTGAGCTAGGAACAAAGCTATGCTATGGTCAAAAGCAAGAGGGAGTTTGGTGATGTCATTCACTCTTCTGCAATGATTTCCCAAAGGCAGGTCTGTGCAAGTATTTTCAGAAGTCCACAGCAAAATGAGAGAATTATTTTTAAGAGAGGCAATGTAGAGATTCTTTACTACATTAAGTTTATTAAATTTGAAGGACTTCATTCTTAGATTATGGTCTTCTCATATTGCAGTATTGAAATTTCCCTTTTTGTATGAAACAAGGATACAAGGAGACCATATGTGTTCAATGTCTTTAGTGGAATTGGGGTGGGAGCGAGTTAGAAATTCTATGTTAGCCCTCAAATTATTTTTGAAAACCTTACTAGTTCACGAAATGCCAAGATAAGGTAATCAATGGACCACAGAACCTCGCCTCTCCTCCTGCTCCAGTGAAGGTAAATGGAACCTGTGACCACAAGTCACAGTGACCTTCTATCACTCTCATGATGGCTTGCAACAAAGGTGGTGAAACCCAGACCATCCTTTCCTTCTGGTGTCTGCCACTTTCTGGTTGTGTTACTGACTGTAGGTAAGGTTTTTGCAGCCTGCTTCTAATTCATTCCTACGCGGATAACAGGGCTGCATTTGTAAACCAAGTTTTCATTGCTAAATGCTTCGTTGGATTCTCCTTTCTTGGAGATCAGAATCACTTGGTCCCCAAACGCAAACAGCATTCCAATGTATTGGGTTTGGGAGAAGTGCTCGTTTCAAATGACAGCAAAGGCTTCAACCAACCTCCCTGTATATGGTCCCGCTTTTCACGATGGGATGCTAATTTCAAACCAGAAAGTTTATTTAGCCAAGAAATGGAAACTCCTCATGTGACACCAGGGCTGTTTAAGATCACATAGTCTACTCTGATCGCACACACATGGGGCTCTGCAATCATTAAAGAAAAATAACGCCAATTCTGGGCACCCCAGCTGTCTGAGAGTTCAAAAGCTTAGATTGTCATGTGCTTTTTGCTATTATTCGTGCTAAGAAGATCTTTTCATCTTTTTTTTAAAGTTGGTCAGAGAAAATGGGCGGTGCTTTTCCTTAAAATAACTTGAACTAAAATTAGAAACAAGATAACATCTGTCACAAATGAAAATTCTACATTGTACTTTTTCACCGAAAACTCTCCCAGCAGTGTTGGAAAAAGCAGCCAGGCCTGGAAGGCGGCTTCCCTATCTGGGGAAATACCGTGAGGCTGCACAAATGAAAACTGAGCTTTGAACCAACAGACCCCTAATCCAACATATCACGTTTTTATACAGCAAACTCAGTGAGAACTTTGGTTTAGCAGAGAAATTATGTCATGTTAGAGAGCCTCAGACCTGCTTAGCTACATGTCTGAGAATGCTTACAATGGTCCTTCCAAACCAGCCGACACAGATGTACAATTCACTGAGCTGGTTTTCCCAATTTGGAGGAGTTGCGAATGAGAAAGATTTATTTCCCAAACCTTCCACTTTGATCTTCTATAAGCAACCTAAAAACCATGGAATTCCGAGGAAAAAAATCACATGTTCAAGAGAATGTAGAAAACCAGGATGTTGTAAATTAAGTTCCAAACCCTCTGGCTGATATCAGAATACATCTGTAGTATTATAAGCTGCTGCCAATCTACGAATATACAAGGAAAGAACACAGCACTGCCCCTCAGACATTTCCAAGGCTCCATTCCTTCATTCATTCAAATGAACACACCTAAGAAGGGGCATATACACTGATAACACCAGAAAGCGTGTTAAAAAAGGAGTTCTGGACCTGGAGTTAATGAAACCGGAATTCTGTCATTAGCTAGCAAGGCGTCTTAGGCAAGTGATTTTTGCCTCTTCGGGCCTTACTCCGTTTCATTATACGCAAAACAGAGGTTAGACTAGAACATCTTTCAAGGTCCTAAGCATCTCTAACATTTTCTAATTGAAGTTGTTGATCAAATATCAAGAGAAGATTGTCAAGGACTAGCATGGTTTTCAAGATAAATTTACATCACTACCCTCCGTGCGCAATGATGGTCTTCTATGGTGGACCACTGGCCCGGGATCTGAGGGACGTGAGCGATGAGGTTTAAATCCAGTCTCTGCCTCGGAAGGGTCTGACGCGGTGGTTCAGGAGATAGGACACATGCATAAATTGCAATATAGGGCAACCCAGGCCGAGTGCCAAATGCCTAGCACAGATACTACATGGAACTCAAAGGAAGGAAAGCTTTGCCAAGGTTTGGGGTAGAAGAAATCATTTTCAAGGAAGAGGCAGAGCTTTAGCCTAATCTTCTCTGAAGGTAAGAAGCTAGACTGGATAACTTCTCAGGATCCTTGGAATTCTAAGATTCGAATTAATTAACGATAATTAATGTTAATAGTAAATAAAGCCTCCACCTTTAATAGGTATAGGCATAATTATTAGTACCATGAGAACTGGTAAAATTTATGAAGGACTTTTTTTTCTAGTACAGATATTTCATGATAGTTAATTACAAATTCCTTTGACTAACCATATCATACAAGCTAACCACCTTATGTGTGACTTAATAATTAACTAATTCTGGTTTAAGTAATTGTTTTAAAATAAATTGAGGATGACTATTGAGAACTATGGCTGCCAAACCACTAGCATTTCCTTCTTGAACTTCCAGTAACTATCTCCTCACCGCTGGTAATTCTAGGGTGGAACATAGGCTAAGAAAAAGAGATAAAACAGTTATTTGGCAACTATAAAGAATTCCTCTCTTGCCACTGACCTTTTCATTTTGAAACTGGTGGACAGGGAGAAGAGACTAGATTTGACAGTTCTGCCATCATCAAGCAGCTTTATTGTGTTGGGCAACTTCGCTCATGGCAGAAAGAAATTCAATAAGACACACACACAAGCTTCCCCATGGCAAGGGGCAGAGAGATGAGTGCCATGGATCCCCCCTTTTTGTGTCCCCAAAGTTAGTACCCAGGAGAGAAGAGGACTCCCACTGGCAACATTCCGGTGGAATTTAAAGTACATCAAGTTGAGAATTAGAAACAGAGGCGAAAGGCTCATTTCACAAAACTGGGCCATCCTGTGTTTGCAATTCTGCTACTGTTTGAAGAGGGAAAGGTTTACAAAAATAAAAAGAAAGTAGAAATTAAATGGGAAAATACTTATTTAAAATTAATGTGACACCTCATTTTCAATTAGTCTTTCGTGAACTTTGCCTCGCTCTCACCCCTGCTTGTATATGCTTAAACCTGGAGACCACCACAAAATTAGTTTACATAAAAACGCTAATTAACATACACGGCTTGAGGGTACCAAACCCATCTTTTCATCTATTTTTAAATTCTTATTGTGAAACCTTAAAATATGCCCCATTTTAAAGCATCACTGACTCAATTTTAAAACATTGCCAGAACCTGCTTTGCTAATCTGCAAACTCGATAATTCTACCCCAAACCTCAGCGCACTCAGCAACAATTTAATAGCAAATATCTCTAGTGGGACCTCATATTACTAAGATTCTATTACTTTTTATATTACAAAAAAAAGTGCTAGTACACTCTAAAGTATTATAAATAGTTCAGACCAGGCAATGCTTGTCAAAATATGTGAAAGTTTATTTTTCTGCACTCAGTAACCTGGGATTTTTATCTTGTGTATTCATAATCTATAATGTGCCTCCATAATTAGTATAAAATGTAGAATACTAATCAACTTCCTAAAGTTTCTGGACATTTTATTTCTGTTAATATGATTACTAAGGGTGATAAGTTATCTGGTTAATAGCCCAATCCTGCTACTAAATGCAAATTCTAAACATATCTTAAAATAATTGCATAGATGCCTAAAATGGGCTTCTTTAATTATATTCTTCTTAGACTACTAAGCGGCTCTTTTTTGATTGCAGTCATTTCTGTTTATGCTTCTTGCAGATTTTTAGTTTGAGGTTTAAGAGACAGATATATATCTAGATCCTTATTTAATAGTTGTGGTAACACATTTCAAATGACATGTAAGAAGTGTACATCCCCTTGTTAACTAGTAATACTTCATCTCTTGAGAGAGGTCTTTGTAAAACTGCTCAACTTTTGAAATGTTCAAGGTTTTTTTTGTCATTAGTATCAGTCCAACTAGAAGCATATGGAAGTCTATGAATCTAGAAATGCAGAAGTACTTCCACATAGAAGAGACTTTATAATACTCGTCTCTTTTCAGCAATTTCATGCTAGCTCAATTTTTAAATTGATCCTTACTCATTTATTTTGTGACCACTATGCTATTTATTTATTTGTAGTAAATTCTATTCACAAGGCAAATCAGTTTTTAATAAATGACTCACATTCTTAATTAGAGATGAATTGCAAAATGCCACCTTCACTATAAAGCAAATCCACTACCCACATTAGCATCAAATGTGTGTTGACGTGCGACCAGCACAGTCATTATTGGTAACCTGCAACCTGTATTCCCATGTTCTACAAAATGTCTCTAAGGGCCGCAGAATGATGCCCTTTTGACCCAACTCTCTGCCCCTCCTCCGCCCTCCACTATTTCTGCAGTATGTCCTACGCCTTTAAATTCCCTCTCTACATTAATATTATCTGTTCTTCTTTTTAAGCTATTTGCAATGAACTATAACTGTCGCAGGAACCAAAATCCTCCAGCTTATTCTTTCCAGGTAGATAGATGTAACCGGCCAGCCAAATCCTAAGGAAGGGGCTCCTGAATGAACCCTGAGTCAAAGGAGGATTAACTGGAAATCTTACATTTAACACACAAAGTGCATCCTGAGCCATGGATCTTGCTCATGGGAATGGAATTTTCCACCTTCCCAGTGAGGGAAGCATGAAACTATTTTGGGTTCCCTTTGGCAAAACATGTGGCCCTACTCCCTTACCATTTCCATGGTAGACTCTAGACTGTGCCCCAGAGTGGGATCGATTCCACGGCAAAGCCAGGATGGCAAGCTTGGTCTCTGATCCACTAATCAGGCGCCCAGAACTGAGAAAGGTCAACACACCATTTGTGGATCAACAAGCAGAGGTTGTCCTGTCTATCAATTCCTCATTCAAACAATTTTGGACAAACCCACTATTATTCCAAAAATGCATTTGTGCTGTAGGTGTGGTAGTCACTAAGATTAATGCCAAGCTGCTTAGAATCATAGAAATTTCAAGCTCCTTCTTTTATAGCCACAGAAAACAAGACCCAGAGAGGTAAATGATTTTCCTAAATTAGACAGCTAGCTAGAACACTCTTGCTTTTCTATATAGGCTTTTTTTTTTTTTTTTTTGGATGAGCCTTAGCATTCAGCACCAATTTTACTGATTTTACAACTGTTAAGTAAACTAGACCACAAGTGATGATTGCAATGAGGCAGGTAGGGTGGAGTGAGGAGGGGTGTGTCCAACTTGGGTTTCAGAAGTCATCAGTGGGGTGCCTTTATGTTCTTGTTAATGAAGATATCTGCAGCTTAAATAAAAGCTGCTCAACTTAGGGTTAACTTCCTCATAGTGAGGGTCTCTAATTTCTGACTCCAAAAATGAGGAAACCTCATGTAACTATCAATCCTCATTTGTGGGGAATGGTGAAGAGGAAGCTCATGGAATAGCACACAACCAGATTCCCCCCAACTCCTCTCCCTTGTTTTCTGCCTCAAAGTCTCACAACCTAGGACAGTTTCTCCAAATCCTCTCTTCCTCCTCTAAAACTCTTCCAAAATATTTCTCCATTTTCCAGGGGTGCTCTTCTCCCCACTTTACCCCTCCCCCACCATTTTTATTGTATAAAATAAGTAGTTCTTCTCTGGGCTTCTCAAATCTACATCTCTACTTTTACCTTTGTGTGTGTGTGTATATATATATGTATTTATATATATATATTTATATTATTATATAATATATATTTACATTTTTTTACTTTTGTGTGTGTATATATATATATATATATATATATATATATATATATATCCCTGTTATCTATCTAATCTTAAGAGAAAGAATATTTCTAATATTTTCAAGCTTCTATAACTGCAGCTGACATCAAATGTGACAATAACTGGAATGAAGGGGTGGGCTGTGTCATGGGCAGATTTTCGACATGACTACAGGGTAATCTTTTGCTTTCTTGGTCCTCAGTGTCCACCTCCCTTCCCCCTCGTCCCACCCCCCAGCTAAACATATTAAAGTTATTTCCTCACAAAACTGACACCAGGAATGGTGGAGGAAGGTCATGAAGCTCCCACAGTGAAAGAGATTAGAATCTACTATTTGTGTTAAAGGATATTTACGAACTTAAAAGTCCTACTAATTGTAGCATGTACACAATTCTACATGAAGGAACCAAGCCGTCAAAAACCCAGGATGACAATATAGATGGACAAGAAGCTGTTCACCTTTAGATGCTTCTTCTTAACCCTGGTAGCCGCCCCCAGTTCTCTTGATCATCCCCATCCCAAAAGCCTCACGTGTCTGCTCCTTTGCGTTCCTTGTAGTTAACCAAGTCAAATGTTAGACCAAGACCGCCTGTCAGGAAGTTGCTCAGGAGCTGAGAGTTGATGGCAGAGATAGAAAAAATAATGAAGACATTTTGGTTGTAAAAAGGCACTTTCTGTCTGCCATTGGCCAATTTCTCCATTTATTAGTGGCTTTTGAGCCTTCTTCATTTCTCTTTCTTTTGTTTTTCTGCTTTTTCAGAAATTATATCATTTGTGACAAAAGAACTGAAAGTTTCAGTGGCCTGAAGGTTGTTTTAGGCCCTGAGGACACTGCTGTTGGTAAATGACTCAGCTGCATGGATCGTCTCACACACTTGATCCTGGCTCGCCAAGGAGAGGTTCAAAGTGCTCTGTCTACACTGTTGATGATGGCAGATGAGGGAAAATGCATTGTAGAAAGGCTTCGTTATGAAGTATTCAAAACGAAGGTAAAGTGCCCAAATCTTAACTCTTCAGAAATCCCAAATCCAGAGCTCCAAGTTTTCCATGTTCTGAAAAGATCTTAGAGACCATGTCACATTGCTCTATTTTACAGATAAGGAAACTGACAACTGAAGGGGCAAGAATCATCAGCTCTCCGAGATTTTTAGAGACTAAAATGAGAAAGAAAGAATTAATTGGTATCATTTTTTTAAAAAGTAATCTTTTGTCTTCTTATATAAACCTTCGGTTACTTAATAATTATTAACTCTATGGAGCTATTCAGGAAAATGACCATACTAAGGTACAGAGAAGATCTAAAAATAGTGACTTTTCTTAAATACTAAACTGTCAACTTTTACGGACCAATGGCTCACCAGAGAAGGCTTCCGTGTCCCTAACAGCTTCAGAGCAGGACAGACGTGGGAGGGCTGATGAGAACATAGAGCACTATTGTCTTCTCTGACTGTCCTTTCCAGAGGAACCAGCAAAATCCCAAGAAATAAATGACCGGGGTTCTAGTCTTAGATCTGGATTTTAAGCAGCTGTGTGGTCTTGGGAAAGATATTTAGTCTCTCTAGGTCTTGATTTTTCATCTGCAGATTAAAAGCTTAAAAACTCCTTAACACTTCCTTCCAGCTCTGAAGTTCCTTGCGTTCTATGAAGGGCCAGAGAGTGACCATCTGATTTCCATGTGTGCGCTCAGGACAGATACGGGTCCAAACACTGCAAGCAGCACAGACTTAAGTGGGCAGAAGAAGAAAAGAAAAGATTTTAAAAAGAAAAAAAGTTTAAAATGAAAATATTTAAGCACATTGGAGCAGCAGCTGAACAAAAGTGGACCCCAACTCCTGCATATTCCATGTAGCCATTTTAATGATAGGAGAGGGTATAGAGAGAGGAGTGTCTTTTTTCCAGGGGAAACCAGAAGAAACTAGAGTGTCTCTCTGACTCAGGAGTTCAAGAAGATTGCAGAGAGGTGATGAGCAGGGCGAGGACTGCCCTGAAATGACATCAAGTACCTAACTCAAAGGCAATGCATGAATAGAAAGATCAAGCCAATAAGGACATGTCCCCATCATCTGCGACCAGCATGGCCTGCACCCTTCAAACTTCTTTTCGCTCTGGAACCCTATTGTGGCAGCCACTATTGGTTAAAAAGCCAAGAGTCATTCTCTTCACCCCCTGCTTCCTGCCCCTCTACAGCAAATCTCAAGCATGAGTGAGCTCCAGGTAGACAGGGCTCCTCTTCAGACCCAAATCCAAAATTGAAGAATGCCTGAACCAACACTCAGATGTTAATTTTAGTGTCTTGCCAGGGTCACAGCTACCTAGACACAGATTATACAACCAGCTTTCAAAAAGGAGTAACCTTGATTTAGGTGCCAGGTAAATTGATCCTCCATTATGGCATTTCTACTCCTTGTTTCAATACAGAAGCATCAGAGAACGCCAAGGGAGACCCAATGGCATGAGGAGGAAAGACGCAGATGCAGCTGACCATGCTCTCCTCCCTCCTTGAAAGGACGAGTCTAGAGTGGCAGATTCCAGCCGGAGGGAAATCCAGCCGGACTGCCCAGGCAGCAGCCAGGACGCGGCAGGCCCGAATTTGTTTATGTGTTTTGTTTGCTTGCTCACTTTTTTTTTAAAAAAAGGATTTTTTGTACTTTCCGTGTTTTCAAAGTTTCTCAGCATTAAAAATATTTATTGTTAGGAAAATAAACCATAAATATTTTAATAATATTGCAAAGTATGAATTTGATAACTACTGCTCCTCATATATTAATTTCTTTTAAAATATGATATATAAAGTAATATGTCCGTGTGCGCGTATATATTTTAAAGGAACCAGTAGTTAGCATAGTGCTTCAGAGAAAAAAATTGTGAATATTGATTTTTTTTTTTCCTACTAAGATACTACCTGGGAATCACAGCCAAGGTAGGACTATCTAGACTACTTGATCATTCATCTTTCTCCATATGTAAATTCACAGACATCAAACTGTAAAATGTGCTTGCTACATCGTCAAAGGGACCTACAGTCTGGTACAAATCCTTATTTTGAAAAGTTCTATCTTATTTCTGAATTACTCCAAACGTTCTTGGGACAACCCGTTCCCCAGTTCAGTCATACTTCGGGATCATAAAGTCTTCCTGTGTCTAAAAACAGACTCTCTCCTGATGCCGTCTAGTGAGACTCGCTTTCTTCTCCTCCGTCCAGTGAGATGCAGGCGGGTGGCTGGCGTTCTCCACTGTTCCACCTCACTGCCCAGAGGTTGTTAATTTTGTCTCCCTTCAGCCTTCTCTTCTCCAGGATAAATAACCAATCTCCTTTCCTTGTATATATAGTCTCCAATTTCGGTCATCATTTTCCCCTTTCTGTGTATGAATTCTATGCAGTTTTCATACATATGCTGCGAGTTTCAGAGCCAAAGTGTAATATTCAAGTAAGAGCCTTACCTACGATGAATTGACCCAAGGATTATTTCCTAGCTGCAAATAATATTTATCTCAACACAGCCCAGGATAATGTTGCTTTCTTAATGCCATCACTAGGTTAATGACTCGTGTGTTTCTGGAATGCCAGATCTTCTCTGGCCAAGTTCATGTCAAATCATACTATCTAACCCCTTCTCCCACCACCAAATCCTCCCCAAAGGAAGTCATTGTTAATAAATTTAGATTTTAGTTCTTCCAGTGGTTTTTACTTTAACTCTAAATAAATAATATGTCTACATCTCTCTCTCGGTTTTTCAGCTTTAGGCAGTCATGAAAAATGAAAAATTTCACTCATTTATGTGCCTTCCTTCTCTCTCCATCTTCTCCCCAATTTAGGTTAATTCAAAATTTTTTAGTTCTTCAGTTGGATAGCTGTATACCTTTAAATTATCCCTTCATTTCAGGATCTAGCAGATTTGGAAAATATTTATTGACTTTAGCACTCTAAGACAAGGAAATTAATGCATCACTCCATCTCGGCACTTCTGTCGGGGTATAGCTTCTAGACAGTCAAAGTTTACAATATTTACATTCTGTTTCATATATATTATTATGACTTCTGATGTTATTATTGTAGAAATGTTATTTACTGCAGACACACACAAAAAGGGAATTAATCCTACGTCACCAAACTCATGCTATTCAAAACAGAGCGTTCCAAGCCTCACAGTCAAATGGCTTCTGTTCTTAAACTCCGCCAAACCCTCAAAATCATGTCACAACCTAGTTTACTTCTTATTTGAATCCTGGCATTTTAGGCAGTTCTATAAATACTATAACTGCTTGCAAGCAGGTGAAACTGATTAACGTAAAAATTTGTTGGAAAGATACAGGGTAGCTCTAAAATCAAAAGAAAAGCTGGGGATGAGTCAACTACAAACTTTCCGGATATTTAGATGATGAAACCATAGAGCTAGCCTGCTCTTTCGGAAAAGAACACCTGATTGGCCTTCCTTGGATCAAAAGCTAGGGACGACGCACCTTGACTGGCAGTCCCATCAAAGTTGCATGGGATGGTGAAGAGTAGTTCTCAAAAATAAGATCGAGTTACTGTCACCAGAACAAGAAAGAACAGAAGCAGAGTAGACAAAGCAATGGCATTTATCACATACAGTAGCACTTGTCACACTTTAATTAATAACTAATTTGGGTAGTTACCTCTTTGATATTGTCTTTCCCCTTCAGATTTTATGTCCCACAAGAAGATGTTACATATATTATTTGTTCTCTTAATCCACACGCCTAGCACAGTATATGGCACATACAAGCACTTACTAAATATTTGTTGAATATTGTTGGGGGGGGAGAAATATCAAGGGTTTCTGGGATATATTGTCCAGACTATCTGTATTAGTTTATTTTAATAACAAATATTTTCAGATGGCTGAGTTACATATTGAAGAAGGGATTATTCTATACAATGGCATATTATCATGAAGGAATACTACCTAAGTTTTCTATTACGAGTGTTGTATTTTAAAAGAAGAGCACCTCTCGAAACTTCTGGAATGCGGCAGGATCCCATGATCTTGTCAATACGTTGCCCAAACAGCTAATGGTGTACAATTACCTGATCCAAAGAACTGGTCGGTAATTTGAATTTCCATTATTCATTTGGGAGGTCACAGCCCATGGATCGCTGCAGCCAGGATTCGATACAGCAGTATTTAAGACTTGATCTTGTAACTCCTCTGGAAAGCTCTCTGTCCTCCCAAAGAATCAATACTTCTCCTTAGCTCCTCTCTATGCCACTTTGCCCATTTCTTAACAAAATGAGTGAGAGTTAGCTATGTACCTGCCTCTCCAGGATGAGTCCTATAAAAGAAGAAAGTATGTCTGACTCATCTCCGTATTCCCAGTGCCTAGCACAGGGCTTGGCAAATAGGATGCACTCATTAAATGTTTATTGAATCTAAATAACCAACAAGAAAGAAAATCTTTGACAAAGAAATATAATGAGTTCATAGAAACACCAGTTCAAGCGCTAAAGGGAGAAGATTTTATCTTCATCTAAAATAGTAAGACCAAAAAGAAAAGAAAAGGAAGGAAGGGAGGGAGGGAGAGAAGAAGGGAGGGAAGAAGAGAAGAAGGGAGGAAGGGGAGAAAGGAAGGAAAGAGAGCTTTAGTTCTCTATGTTGTAGAGAAATTTTAAGCTATTTTTCAAGTGAACCCATTCATGGATTGACCAGAGGGGTTTAATATCTCTAAATCACATGATGACAAAAGAAACAACGAAGGCTGCAGAATTGTCCTCTCTAAAGTTTTCATTCTTTGATATCAATCAAGGAGAATGCTAGTGAGGGAGGCTCAGCAGGAGTCACTAATTCCTCACCAACGTCAGAAATTTAGTTTCACTTTTCAGAAGCTGTTCGTGGCCACGCTTGCAAAATCAAAACTGTAATTCATCTCGAGACAATAACTAATTATTACTGATTACTAAGAAATAAGTCAACAAAGATATTTTCCTGTTTACATTCTTATCAGACTGTTTCAGAGCCATCTGTTTTGAAGTTTGTTGTTGCTGGGTTTTTTTTTATCCCGAGGGACAGATACTCCACATTGTTCTCGGAACATATGCATGCAAAACCGCCTCTCGCTGCACAGCTGCAATGTTCACTGAAACATTTGGGAAGGGAAAAAACACATTTTTCTGGAAAAGAAAATGAAAAGAATTGGGTATCTCACTGAATTTACTCTATCTTCAAATGAAGGCTATGTTGGGGTCTGTCCTATCTAATTACCATCTCCTCATTTGCAGGACTGCTGATTTTCCTAAAAGTCTATATGTGGCTTTATGACACTAAAGTAATCTCAACCTGGGAAACATAGTAAAAGACTACGAATACAAGAAAGACTCTACAATTTTAAAACAAATAATGTGTGACTTCTTTGTTCCATTGTTCATCAACACCAATCTCCTATGATACAAGCAACAAATTTTCCTTCTTTGAAGAGAAGCATAATTGTTCAATTGACAAGCAAGCAAGAGTGGGAGATTTAAATCCTGGTACTGACGAAGTTGCTACATGGCTTTGGGCAAGTAATTAACCTTTGGTGTCTCAGTTACTTCATCTGTAAAATAGGGATAAGGGTTTTGCACAGGTGGAATGCCTGGACTAATTAGTGTAATTATCATTATTGATGGGAATATAATGTTGGTCACTGATTTCACATCTCATGTTAACACCCAGGAATCATTTTCTTCTGTTTTTGTTGAGGAAGTCTGGCCCTGAACTAACATCTGTTGCCAACCTTCCTCTTTTTCCTTGAGGAAGATTGTCCCTGAGCTAACATCTGTGCCAATCTTCTACTTTGAATGTGGGACACCACCTGTGCCTGGGATCTAAACCCGTGAACCCTGGGCCTCCGAAAGAGGATCGTGGGAACTTAACCACTATGCCACTGGGCTGGCCCCCACCCAGGAATCAATTTTCTCTCCTTTACATTGAATTATTTTTTTTAAGGAATCTGTTAAAAAAAAATGACAAAAGCCACAAATAGAGGCTGGGATAATAGTTAAAATGGTCCATATCCACATAGGTGTATATCCTGCATGGATTATCTTTTGATCGTCTGTATTTATCACTTAGAAACTTCCTAAAGTTAGACTAAATACGTAAACCAGGAAAATATAGAAAATCTTCAACTGGTAAACTGCACTGCAGCAAAATGCTTTTCAGTTCATTCATTGGTAGGTGACATCATGACAGTACTATAGCAGTTTAGGCTCCAGTCGTAGAATTTGGGGTAATCAAGTTCAAGTGAAAGTATACACTGAAGACATTGTTCATATAACGTCCAATGCCCTCTGCTTCCTCTCCCTCTGCAGACATGCCCTGCAAGAACCCCAGCTCAAACAGCCAGGGACCAGAGCAGACAGCAGAGGTACATGAGATGCCAGCTTCGCAAGTGTGGGAACACTGAAGTTGGGGACAGTAGGGTGTCCTTACAGGAGAGCAGAGGTAACGACTCATGAGTCAGTGAGAGGGAAGCTGAGGAAGACAAATATGGGGACTGTCTCGGTTCTCATCTAGGACTCCTAAGTGCTCTTACTATGTGTATCTGCTTTAGAAAAAATTACCTCTACATGTTGGCAAAAACGGCAATGAACAATAGAGGGAACCGTAAGAGATAGAAAGCGCTCCGAAGATGAGTACACAGCACTATAACTTCTGCATCCTTTACCATAGACATGGATTGTTTGCAGGTCCAAAACTCTACCTACTGCTTCTGATACTAAGCGATCTCCCCACAGCAGAGAATTCCCTTCTCTTGAACTGAGTAGACAGCGAGCCTCAAATCTCCAACGTCGCCGAAGAAATTAGCCTCTTCATAAACCATTCATACCAAGGACTCTATCCCTTTCCCCCAGACTTGCCTCAAAATTACAGGCAACGACTTCCAAATGGCAACACCCGACCTGTGGCCGTTTTCATATTATCCTCACCTATCATAGGAAACATAACAATTAGCATTTTTACCAGGACTGGAACTGCTAACACAACTTCTCTATGTCCTACACCATTAAACTTGATTAGAAATCCCTTCACGATTAACATTCATCTCGCTGTATCGTGCTTGAAGGTTAATAATATCCACCATCTCCCGAGAGAGGGGGAGGGGCGCATATTTATTAAATGGAGAGCGGCGGGAGGCCGCCCGCAGAGGAAATTTCCCCTTCGGTCCACTAGGGGGTGGCTCCGCGGGGCCGCTGCAGGACGGCTGCGACGGCCAGGCGCTGCTCCCTGTCTTGCTCGCCTGCACTTTAGTTGGTAAGACGCAGCAATATTAGTATTCATCGTTCCCTATTCTTCACCCTCTGTAGGTTTTAATTTCTAATAGAGCCTCTTCACAAATGCCAGAAGTCTGTGTTGGCTGGGGCAAGGCGTGATGGGAAAAAAATATCGACCTACAATATTAGACTGCTTAAAATAATATCCAGTCTAATTCTTGTAAATCAACACAGGGTGAGATAAATACTTAGCATGTATTAACAGATCCGAAGTTTAAAACCTTCATGCATTATGTAGCAGGATGCGCGCGCTGCAGACGTGGCTGTGGAGTGAACTGTGCAAGTACGACGTTATAGGGAAAAGCAGCTACGTTATATATAACGCATAAAGAAACGTACGGAGCCTTTAGCACACCAGCTGTTTCTGCTTATAGACTGAGTTAGCCATGAAATGCAGTAGGACATTTTGCAGTAAATATCCTACTTGATGGACTTTTTAAAACCTAGCCACCTATGCGGATTTATCTAGTTAAAGAAGAAATAGAAATTTTAACAGTGAAAGACAAACCTTAAAATTTTCCCTCATCAAAATATGTTGTGTTCTATGAAAGAAGGGGTGGGGAATGAGCCTGTTTTGGTGGACTCTACATAGACGGCAAAGCAAAATGTAATACCTTTTTTATCCGTAATATTGTTTCAGTGTAGCAAACCCCTTTGCTTGCTACAGTACAGTAAATGGAGTGTTTAATTTGGGATTCAATGTAGTCTAGAGTCAAGGTGCAGCAGTTTTATTGCAGAAATACAATTTTATTGGAGGCTGAAGATTTAATTTCCACCTTACGTAGAGAGCCATAAACGGCATGCCTATTTCACATTTTGCATAGCATTTGATATATGTAATTCCTGGTCTAATTTTAGAGTTTGAAAAGGTGGAGTCGTCACAATAGTTAGATTCAAATTCTTCAACATTTCAGCCGCAAATGCCATTTGAAAATGAGGAATTTTCTGTTTCTTAGTCATGGACTTGAAACTATTTCTTCCCTCTCTGGATTGAGTTCTGCACCACATGCTTTCCAGTCCTTCCTAATTAGGTGAGCCACAAAGCCGTCCAAAGAAAACCCTTGTGTTGGAGCAAATGCTTTCTTTGTTTAAATTTGTCTACTAGACGGTATTCTACCGAAAAGTAAGATGACCAGATGCTGTGGATAGTTTGCCTTCTATTGTGCTTAATATCTGTCAGGGTCACACGTTAATGTCTGATCTGATGGATGGATTCGGAATAAAATAATTTGTAAAAGGATTGGGATGATTGAATTTGAAAGAAATAATCAAATAATGCTGCCTGTAAAGCTATGTAAGTATTGAAATCCAAATTTGGGGAATTGTGTCATTCTCTTTCCTTCAAATATATTCATTACAAGAAACACACACCGGTAGAGTAAATGCTGCCCTTCCATCTGTTTCCCTTTGCCGTATTAGTTCTTATCAACATTTCCTACCTCCGCTTTACCACCAGGTGGAGCCCTTTGTTTATGGACATCTGTCCATTTCCTTTCTCTCGAAGATGCTACCAGATAAATAGCTCCAGAACTAAAATACTGTTGCGAACACGAAAATTTAACACCCACAGATAAAAAAAGTAAAGCTTTTTCAGGCATTGGTATAATAAACCTCGCTTTAAGAGTCCTATTGCTGCTAGATTTAATAGCTTACACATTTTCCTATTTACAACTTCTGCACACCAAACAGCAGAAAATAATACTGGTGTGTGTGCCATAAACAGTGTGGCTGCAGGTCTATTTTATGTAGCACTATCGTTTTTATAATCACAAATGTTTGGCAACTGCAGTCAAAAGGAAAAAAAATACTATATGCTACGAGCCTCGGTTTTCTTCAGTCTTAAAAATATACACTTCATTGAGAAGAAAATGTTTTCCTTCAGACAAAAGAGAGTGATAATTCAGCCATCGGTAATAGAGAGCAATGTCAAATTCTTCTCTGGGTCAAATTCATCTCTCTTTGATTTGAGATCCAGTTAGGGGTAAGTCAAAAATCTATTTTACCTTTGGTTCTGTTTAAGAGCTAATGAAAAGTGAACATAATTAGCAAGTTTCAATTTTTACATTGTTTAGTTATATTAATATTCTTATTTTGAGAAATTAATCAAAGATCTTCTCATGAACAAAAGGCAGTAAGATCATAGAAAATTAGAACCCTGATTTACATGTGGAAATAACCGTGGAATGAGTTCACCTAAACTAGCTTGCCAATGACTCAACCTTGATCTGGAAAGATCGTCTTATTCACAAGTAAAACATTCACGTTCTCTGTGCTGACTCTGTCTTGGATCTTTTCTCAATGTAGATTACTAACTGTGACACTGGAAGCTCTATTAATAACATATGCATTTACCAACACCGTGGAGTTACGTATTTAACTGAAATATGATTTCTGTTGCATTTTTTATTTTCACCAGGATTTGCTCTCTTTGTATTATATTTATCTAAAGTTTTGCTTACGCATCTGCAAAGCAGTAATTGGAGGAGGATTTGTGTGTATGCTTTATTGGATGAGTCCCTGGGCCCGAGAAATCTGGCCTTTTTATTGGTAAACAAAGTGGTTCTGTGATCGGCGATCGGAAGCTGAGCCAAGGAGCCCTCATACAACAAAATGCGGGGACCACCATTTTGCTGTCTGCTCGCACACAAGAAAATGGTGGCACAGAAAACAGTTAACACATTGTGCCCAGGAGAGTTGTCTTTCAAAGTACTCTGCTCTCTGATCCGAATATTGAGCTGCTTTTAAAAATATTGTGACAAAGGGCTAAAGGTATGCATTTTCTTTAAATATATAAAACCTGTGTGTTTGTGTGTGTATGTGTATGAAATGCTGAAAGAATCGGCTGTGTATATTCAACCAAAGGGTAGAAAGAATTGGTCAAAAATGAACACTCAAGCTGAACGGCAAAGCAAACCTAAATAAAAAGCACAGATCCTGAAAATTGCTTCTAACAGCTCACAAAAGCCGTATGGTGAATTAGGCCGTGATGACGTCTTTCAGTTTAGCATTCACTGCGTGAAACTTAGAGTTAGGACATTTAAGAGAGTTGGGATTTTTTTCTTTTTCTTCTTCTTCTTCTTTTTTTTTTTTAATGTCCTGTAAAAATCAGAAGCAATCCCACATTCGACTCTCGTCTGGGAACCTTACTCCCTCATTTTTTTATAGGAGGCAAAAATAAAATAAAACAAGTACCCATCGTCCCCTCCTCTTCGCCTTCTCCTCTTATTTTTAATCATTAAAAATGCTGCCTCGGCTTTGTTTAAGTGTGGAAATTCTCATTTTTCTGCAGTGTTTCAGACTCACATAGGCTCCTTGGGGACGCAGTGAGAAGCTAACCAACTGCACATGGGAAATGAGAATTTGCGGGGTTAGAAAAACGGCAGTGTTGGGTAATTTTCCACATGGAGTAGAAGTCATGAGTGACTTTTTTCTTTTAAACATAGTGGCTTTACTTAAGCACTTGGTATAGAGTTGTAGGTTCACATTTGAACAGCTGACGCATTAAAAGGTCTTACAAAATTTAACTTGACTTCTTTCTATAAACATTTTCACTATTTTCAAGTGCATAATAAATAGGTTAGAACAGGATACCCTTCCTCTTCCTCCTCCTCTCCCCAGACGGAATTAGAAAAAGCTACTGTCTGTACATGAGAAATAGCCCTGGCGGACCCACCAGCAGGTTATGCAATATGTGACATAGACCACCAGGGGCTGAACTGAAACCACTAATACTTTTTTCATATGATCATTAGCTAGAGTTAAGCAAGGTGTCAAAGTGAAAAGATGGAGAGGTTGACCTGGCTCATTATATTTGCATGTCTTCACTTTAATTATTTTTTGCATTAAAATTAAACCCTAATGTTCAGTTTCATAATTTAAACATATTGTCACCCAAATACAGGACATTACTTTTGATATTTTTAAACGATTTATAATGTATTACTTTGTGATTACTGTTTACAGTTGCTTTTCAATAAATACTAAAGGTCTTGTGCAAAATGCAATTTAAATGTGAGGCTAGGGAGGTTATTAGTGAAATTTTTCCCCTTTGTACTTTATGAGATAAAAGTGACTTGTTTTGAAATGTAGATCTTAAATTAAAATCTGCCTCGAACCAAGATGAGTAGGTCTGGGGCTCCTGGAGTGAGTCTGCATGCATTCTTGACCTTGTGCTGGCAGTCACTGGGAAGAACGTGTTCTCTTTATAATAGCTACTTTACAATTTTAGTGACATTGCTAGGCTTTTACATGCACTAATATTAGTTGCCCTGTGTGCCTTAAATAAAGCCAATCCAATAAATTTAGAATTGGGTTCAGAAATAAATGTCATGTCAGTAACCCTCAACCAGATATCAGAAGAAGGAGTATGTAATTGTTTAGTCCAAAAATTAAGTTTCATGTTTTTAATTGGTGTCATATCCTGCCCTAAGTCTGTAGTGCTTAAATCAAAGGTGACCACATTAACCTGGAAAGGAAACATAATAACAACTCCTTTCATCCCCTGACTCAAATGTTTTTATGCTCAACCCTAATTTTTGTTAAAACACTTTCAGGCAAAGACAACAGGAAACAGTAAACATGGCAACACCATGAAAATAATTTTCTGATGCACGATTTCTCTCCGCGTTCAAAGAGGGAGCTGCGCAGGCTGCAGAGGAAACTGCTGTGTCATTAAACCCAATGCCGACGAAAACAGCCACCCTTGCAGCAAAATGGATACCCCTCTCCATTTCATAAATCTTGTTTCCAACTAGACGAAAGCCAGGAATGGACTCCGTCTCTCACATCAATGGCCTGAAACTGGGGTACCACAGCAGAATGTTCAAAGGGAATCAAAAGTGTCTAACAACTGCAGGGGCAGGGGTGCACGATCACTGACAGCCAGATGTCTGGCCCGGCTGCTAGAATACCCGTCAAGACTGCAGATGGTCTTAAGACTTCTGCATCCAAACAGAGAGTCCCAGGGAAGGATACACGGATAAACAAGAATACCACAAATCCTCGACGCAGACGCAGAAAGGTGCTGTGACTGATCAAGATTTCAGATGCCAGGAGCTGGCCACCTTCTCCCCCTTCTTCCCTCTCTCAGCCTCCCGCCCCCTTTTCCCAAACAAAACGCTTATTAGCGGTTGAGAGCGCAGCAGGGAATGTTTTTACACCCAGTGTCAAATGCCAATACTTCACTGAGGCCTTTAATATATTTAAATGTTTAGATTCGGAGGCAAAGGATTGCAATAGAAATTACTTTACATGTGGAACATGGAGATCTAATAATTTGTCTAAGTACATATTGCATTTACTGGACTTTCCTCAATTAAGGATTACCTAAAAGGTGCACATTAAAATTCAATGAGAAAGGGAATTTGTTTTAATTATCATTTAAGCAATTACAAGCATGAAACTTTTTGTTCCTTAAATATGCATTATATAACATTTCTTAACCTATCTAGATACATGTATTTCTTTATTTTCACTGATTCCATATGGTATTGTCTTGAAATACTTTTTTTGTATGACTAGATTTGACATGCATTTGTGACTCATAAATTATCACAAATATCAAGCTATTCTAATCCAAAAATGGATGAAGGATTCTGGCGAAAACCCAGTAAAATTGTCTTATTTTGTAAAATTATTTAAATTTTTAATTAACTTTAGGTATTAAATATTCTCAAAAATAATAGAACTATATTCAACATATTTATTCTTTTAGCATGTATTGGTGGAGTTTTCAGTGCCATAAACTATTTTGCAGTTTTCATAGCATCTCTGAGAGTAACTAAAAATTATGTCTTTCAAGCAAATTCCTTTTTATGAAGTTTTCTCAAGGGTATTTAGATTTGATATCTCAAATACATTTTTCTTTTGTGACATTCTTCTCTAGGGCTCTAGTGTATGCTCCTGCAGTCGCCTTTCGCAAATCTATTTTGAGGTCTCAGCTTTCTCAATAAAAATGTCCAAACTGGAGGCTTTTGAAACTGGCTGCTGTGAACACGGAGGCCCTTTCTGCGCAGCCAGTCTGCCGGTCTCCTCAGTCTCCGTGAGAGTCTTGCTTCATGTGGATACACAGAGCAATTCTCCAAACAGAGAAGCATCTTATGCCCTTTCCCGGAAACAACACTTGCAGAAAATATGCTGACCAAGAAGAAACAGCAGGGGTGAGAGAAGTGGCCAGAGCACTCACAACATCTTAACAAGCACTAATTAAATGTCTTGCTTTAAAAATATAGCTTAAGAAAGCCAAATACAATAACTTCTTACAGATGGTTTTAGGAACTAACAAGACCTATAGGAAATGGTGCAGTCATTAAGATTAGTGTCCCCGTAGTCTCCCACAACCATTAGTGACTAGAGGTACTATGCACTTTAGGAAGAAATGATGAGAATCTGTCTGGTGTGAAGCTGGGGTTTTTTCCCCTCATTTGTCTCTGAAGGGAACTTTGCAACTGTTTTAGTGCATTACACACTCAATTATTGAAACTGCTAGTCAATTGAATGTAAAAAGAGCCTTAGCAGCCTTGAAATCTATTTTTTTTGATGGGGTACAAAGCCATCCTGAAAAAGAATCATGAACACAAAGAAGGCAGGAACTGTTTTGTCATATTGATACCTCCAGTTCTAACACGTAGTGGGCATTTGATAACTGTTCATTTGTTTATTAAACAAATCTTCCTTGGGTGGTTACCCTATGCCAGGCATGAGCTAAGTTTTGGAGATAAAGTAGTCAAGAAGACAGACAGGGTTTCTACTCTTGGAATAGATAGTCTGTGTGACCATATTTGTTGAAGAGATGGATGGATGGATGGATGGATGGATGGATGGATACGGGTCTGATATTCCTTTAGGATGAGATGCTGGGGCTGAGCTAACTCAGAGAAATGTAGAGCCAGATCCCCAGGTGAGACGGCTCAGGACTGTGCCAGTGACTGACCTCTGCGTGGGCCTGAACATAGGTGCTGCCATGGCAACCTGAGCTTCAGGTGATGTCACTGCTAGAGTGAAATGAGGTTTTCAGGATCTTAGAACCTGGTTAAGATTACTCTTGGCACTGGCATTCTTGGTAGAATCTGAAGAAGTGCCTCTGGTAGTAAAGGGAAATATAGGCCTAATACTCAAAAAAATTTTTACCTTCAAAGTATAACCGGAAGTGTAAAGGATGCATATAAGTCTATGTGTATAAGAAGAGACTTCTTATTTCCAGTTATTTGTGTAATGCCCTAATGCCCTTGTGAAGATAAGTCTTTCTGGCCGCTAACTACCTTTCACTCTGGCAGGCTTCTTGATCTTGCTGGATTTGTTTTTAATCCTATTTCCATTTGCCATATATCCAACTACTTAATACTACTGTCCGACACCGTGTCTATACTCCTGATGCACATTGGGGTTCAGGAGCCAGAGGACTATTAGAACAAGGAAGACCGGAGGGGTAGAGGTTGTCACACCTGCTCTTTCCAGAGCAGCTGGCAGAGTGCTTTGGGGACGAAAGCAGCACCGAGTATTTTGGGGACAAAAGGAGCTCTTTGGGGGACAAACGGGCTCTGCACAGAAGCATCAGGTCAAGCTGGTTGGTTGGAAACAATGAGTTAGTCTAGCTAGGCCATTGCGGAGGTCAGGGGAGAAACTCACCAAAAAAAGTCCTGCCAACCTGGATGTTTTCCGTAAAAGAACTAGTTACCTGAATTTTCCTTTTCCAGCTGGCTGCTTTGCAGTATAATGAAAAGGAATTCCCAAAGAATGGGGCTGAGGGACTAGTACCTGACCCCACAGAAACACCTCTGCCATGTCACCCTGTTTATCAACACCACTTACCAACCACCACCGCCACCCTTCGCGAGAAAGAATCCATGCTAGAATCAATGGGAGAAAGTAAACTTCCCTTGGAGGTAGTGTCATTCATTTCATACACTACTCAATAAACACTTACTCTTCAGTGTTATTTGCTGAATAGCTCTATCTGAGCAAGTTGGTAGGAGAAAAAAAAAGGACCCCAAAGGAGCTATTAAGGCAACAAAATTATTAAAATTGTAGCATTACAAATATAATCTTCAGCCTTGGGAGAGTCCAAAAGCTAAAAGCTAGAGAAAGCAAGACTGTTTTTCTCTGATGCCATAGGCTAAGACAGAGTGTTTCCGGTAATGCAGCTGATGGAGATGATGAGCTGACGATGCCGCTGCTGCTGGGGGCTGCCATTCTCACTGTGATGGCTCGATATAAGGCTGGCACTGTGCTCAATTCCTTACATTCATTTTATTTTTTAATTGCTGCAACAATCCTGTTAAATAGGACTTATTATTCCCATTTTACAGATGAAGAAATTGAGGCTCAAAGAGGTTAAGTTACATCTAGTAAATGGTGGAATGTAGATTCCCACTTCAGTTATCTGCCTCCAAAGCCCACAGGACCATACTGCGTCTCTCATATGGTTGAGTTGCTTATATTTGAGGCTATTTAATATTCAAGGCAAAATCGAAGTGATTTTCACTCACACATGTGAGAGTTGGGTGAATATTTTTTAAACCAGGTCTGGAAGACCTTTACTATGAGCTTTTAAATGCATATTTAAATGCAACGTTTGCACGGATGGTCCAAATGTTAGTAATTTTTGATGGGCTCCGAATCTCATTCTATGTGTTCTCTTTTACATCAGATCTCTCTGAGAGGTACCACAGATGTAATGTTTCAGATTCAAAAGTTGTTGCAGTCTGGTAAATGAAATAAGAGAGAGAAAGGCAAATACTGTACGATCTCACTTTTATGTGGAATCTAAAAAAACCAAAATCATAGAAAGAGAGGTCAGATTTGTGGTTTCCATAGGTGGAGCAGGGTGGGGGTGGAAGGTGAAGATGGTCACACGGGACAAATTTCCAGTTGTAAGATAAATAAGTTCTGGGGATGTAATGTACAGCATGGTGACTATGGGTAAAAACACTGAGCTGTATATTTGAAAGTTGCTAAGACAGTAGATCTTAAAAGTTCTCATCACAAGGAAAAAAATTGTAACTGTGAGGTGATGAACGTTAACTAATCTTACTGTGGGAATCATTTTGCAATGCACACATGTATCAAATCATTACGTTGTACAAACTTACACAATGTTATATGTCAATTACATCTCAATAAAAGTGGGGGGGGTGGAAAGTGTTGCCCTTTCCTCTCCCAGACAGTACGGTATTGCCCCAAAGCTGGCGTTATAGCAGCTGAGGCCGTCAGGAAGCCCACATATATGATGCTTACATAGCAGGAATGTCCCTCAGAGATCTGAGATGCTGGCAGGGAAGAAGGAAGTATGGGGGAGGAAAGGCAAAGCTAGTGAAGCATAGGAAGAGGCAAGGGAGCCCGAGAGAGAGAAAACTGCTCTCTCATCTTCCTCTCCAGTCCCCACAGCCAGCACTGTGGTCACCTCACAAACAGCCATTGGGCACCACCTCCCAGCTGACCTCCCCCACCACAGGCCGTTCTTGTCCCAAATCAGCAGAGGGCAGCTTTCAGAAAGGAGCACACGAGGAGTGTGGAGACAGAAGACCCTAAAGTCTTGGCTTGTTCTCTGAAACATATGGACCCAGGCAAGCCATGAGCCTCTCTGGGCCTCAGTTTCCTCATCTGTAAAAATGAAGTAATGATAAGGTGCATTTCACCAAATATTGAACATCTAATGAGATCATGCATTTTCGATAGCTTTATTGAGTTATAATTGACATTTAATAAACTGCTCATATTTAAGAGATAATGCATTTGAAAGAGCATTTGTAAACCACAAAATTTTCATCTCTACCAGGCCCAGAGGCTCCCAGTAGCACCCTTACTTTTTAAGCCATTTTCTGCTTAGTTTTTAAGAGCCTCATATGGGCTGCACCTCACCTGGCCAATCTCATTTCTCACCACTTCTGAGACAGACACTCTGATATCATAAGGCCAACCTCCTTCACTGAACGTTCTTTCAATGGGCTTTTCCCTGGAACACTAACAGGGCCCTCCAAGCTTCCACCACGCATGTTCCAGCACCTTCATTCTCCTGCATTCATTCAGCCCTTGAACACTGAGCATAGATTCTCTGCCAAGCACTGTCCTAGGTGCTGGGGATGCTTCTGTGAGCAGGAAAGACAAGTTCACTGCCCTCAGGGCCCTCGGAGAGAGCTCTCCGCCCTCCGCCTGGTTGTCCTGACAGAACCATCCCTCCCTGGACGAGTCCCAGCTCCAGTTCCCTCTCCTCTATGAAATCTCTTTTAATTCCCATTTACGAATGATCCTATCCCTCTTTTTTTCCCACAGCACGTGTAGGCTGTTTCATATAATTTAGTGTGTAATTTTATTTTGTAAAATTCTTACAGGTCTTAGCACAAGAAGCTATTTGTTTCCATATCCTCATAACCCAGAGTAGACATATGAAATGCTTATTGATTTCAGAAGGGTACCACAGAAAGGCAGGGTATGTGGGGGAAACTTCCTGAGGGAACAGAACCCACCATCGCCCCTCTGTGTCACCTGCACTCTGGGCTAATCGTCCCTGTTGGGAGGGCGGCACTAGCGAGGACAGACTGATTCACGGCTTGTCCAAAGCCAACCACAGGGGAAGCCATGCTCAAGGACATCTTCCTGCCGCCAGTGAAAGACCAGTGTCTCCTAGCAACCAGATTCCAGTGGCTGTCTGTACTGCCCCAGGCTCCCTGCTTTGTTGCCTCGGGTTTTGCATTTTGGCGTTGCTGATCATTGCCTTCATTCTAGATTCTGAAACTTTGGGAATAAGGTCTGATCCTCAGGCTCGCTGACTAGATTAGAACCAAGAACCATTTCGTTCGTAACATGCTGTCAGCAATCACTCATAACTTTCATGGAACAGAATGCATTTTTTCAAGATTTTATTTACATCAGAGCAGTTCCTTTGAAAGAGACATAAAAAAGAAAAAGGGTACATTCTTTCCATCAAATAATCAAAAAGTACTCAAACCTTTTCCAAAAAAATGCACCATCATTCAAAACCTGTTATAGCAATAAACGTTAACTTGGCAAATTCACAGATGGAGAAAGAAAGGAAAGTCAAATTTGAAGAAAATGACTCAAGGTCCTTAAAAGTTTTGGTAATTTAAAACCATGCCTGCTGCAATATGGCTTGAGCATCAATTCTCCGTGTTCTTTCTAGAGATTTCCAACCTCAGTTCTATTGTACACAGTGCTACATTTTTATTTTAGTGGGATTAAATTTCTCAGCTGATGTTGCTTTTATAGTTTTCTCTTGTTCTTATCAAATATTCAAGACACAATAAGTTATTTATCTATTTTTTAAAAATTTATTCAGACTTCATAGTGAAGAGCTCAAAACCAATTCTAAAAATAGCCTAAATTCCAAAAACCCTGTAGACATGAGTTAAAATCCTGATTACTTTTCTCTTTCAAAAACAAAAACTCAGAGACAGAAAGGCAAATTAAGTGCCCTGAGTCACAAGCTTAAAGAACTGGTAAACCCAGAACTTTTCTCCAGCAGAACCACGGAGGCCTGGTATTGGCCTCGATTCCGAGCAGCAAAGGCGCACTTAATGAGTCCGCCGCTCTCCATTCACGCAGTGCGCTCAGTCCCTGGGAGTCGTGAGTCGTTTGGAGGTATCCCTCATGTCCTCCCCTTCTCCCAGCAATAACAGTCGCAAAGTCACAAGTCAAAGATGAATTCTAACTGTTTTGGTGGTGGTGTTTAGGTAGTCTCCCTAAACCTAAGATGGAGCCTTTTCTTCTCAAGAAAAGTATAGGGTTTACCAGCTAGCTGTCAATTGCTTTCATCTTTTCATCATCCACTTTTGAAATGTACCCTTGGATGGATTTTTACCAAGGGGGTGTCCAATATTCCCTAGAACAACTCATGGGCCCTTTGATGTCCTCTTTTGGGGTTCTGCGCATGTTGTTTCAAGGGTGCAGAACTGATCGGGTGGTTAAAGCATCACCCTTTGCTTGCTCATTCAGTGACCTTGTGTGTGGATCAAGGCTTTTCTTATTTTCTCAGGTTGTTCTTCGTTCCTTGAAATGGTCAGGACACCCAGCAACTATCTGAGAAGAATGAATGTCTTTAAAGTCCATGAAGAACTTTGGCTGAAAAGGAAAAGTTGCTCTGCCACCCACTTGTCTGAGTTCTGCTCTGTCAGTCTTTTATTGCCCTGCAACTCCGTTCACTTGTTTTAATACGAGTTTTGGGAAATTCGGCTTAATTGTATTTTTCCAAAGAGGGAGAAAAGCAGCCCTGACTTCTCCTCTGGCCCTTTTTAAACATCTACTTGTAGTTGGGGATGCGCTGAGGATAGGCAAGGCCCTGGGGGGCAGGCCTGTGCCTCACTCCCTGGATCCCAGTATTCAAATCACTGCACAAGACACAGATGATTCAAGAATAATAGGCCTGGATCCCAGCCTCCATCTTTTCCATTTTCATCATGGTTTACACAACAGCTGTAAGCAAGCAAATAGGCTAAGGGCTCTATAAAGCCAAGCAGATTGGGAGGCAGTGTAGAATAGTGGTTAACTACCTGCATAGGTTTTACATTCCCAGAGACCTCCTAAAACTTCTAGATCTGTCATTTACCAGCTGTGTGACCTTGGGAATGTCACTTGACTCCTCTGAGCCTCATATTCCTTACCTGTAAAACAGGGATTGTGATAATTACCTGTATGAAGGTCAGTCTCAAGATGAAATGAAACCACGTATGCAAAGAATTTGGCATAGTACCTGCAAGTGCTGTTTATTGAATGATAGATTACCATACAGAGAACTTTGATATGTGTTGGTATATCAGATTCTCTTATCAGCTACCTGTTACTTCTGGACCAAGGGCTATGCTGAGTATAGGAACCTCCTCCCAAATTTGGACTTTGTCTTTCCTTGAAAACTTTATAACCCAATTGTTAATTGAGAGACAACATAGAAACCCAAAGAAAAAGTGAAAGAGCAGTTGGACACAACTTTTCCTGGAGTCCATTCTCAGTGGAGTCAAGTCCAGACCTGAGGCTGATGCTGCCTTGGTTACTGCCCGTGGGCCACATCTGAACCACCAGGGCAGTCAACGAAATCACACTCAGCACTCATCCAGCAAACACCTACTGACATCTGCCAGCGCCAGGCATGTGCTAGGTGATAGATACATCAGTCTTCCTGGGGTTTGTTTTCAGTAGCATTCAGAGTCTGTTTTAAGCATTTCATATAAATTAACTCTTTTAACTTTTCAACAAAAACAGGAGGGAGGTACCAGCATCAGTCCCATTTTACAGATGAAGAAACTAAGCTCAGAGAGGTTAAGCAACTTGTCCAAGACCACACAAGTAATACGCAGTAGAATTAGAACCAAGAAAAGTGGTTCTAGGGTCTGTCCTCCCCCTCTGCCACCATGCCTCACTGCTTTCTGACAGCACCTGGTCATCTGAGGGGCCACTTCATGCCTCTGCTCGGCTCATTTACTCCTCTTTTCAAGATGAATTCCCTAGACGATAGGATTGGGGCTTCCCTCTTTCCTTTGCTTTCAGCACTGAATACTTCAGAAGGGACTGTCAAGTCCCCCTGGACACTAGTTAGACCCTCCACTGACCAGGCTGTGTGTCATCAGTTACCGTGTTGAAGGCAATCTCTTGCTCTTTTGAATAAAAATTACAAACATACTTTGATGCATTAAAAATATTTAACTTAGGGGAGGTTTGCTTCATAAATCTAATAAGACAGATTTCTAACTTGAAAGCTGTTATAGCCTTTGAAGTATTATTTAAATTGTCCTAGACACAAATTACTTATAAAATTGAACTGTCACTTTATAGCAGAATTAGAATTAATATGCTCCTCTTGATTCTCGCACTTGGGCATCAATTCCCTTATGTAAAATATTTGCTCTGGAATTTCGAGGGCTAAAACCTGAACCCTTTTCTCTGTCCAGTCTTGTGTCTCTTGTGGTAAAAGGCGAAGAATACGAACCACCAATGACAACTAGAACAGGGGAAGGGTGCTTATTCAGAGCCTGACATCACTGTCTTTCCGAATTCTTCAGCTATGTTTGAGAAATCATTTCAAAAAGAGAAGAAAAGAAAAACTGCCTCATATTTGCAAATGGAAAACACTGTAAAAAGAGAAAAATGACTGCCCAAATAGTCTCAGGACATAAATTTTTCTTAAGAGATGGGTGGTATCCTTCATATGCTCTTTTCAGACCACCTTGTGAGCACAGTAGACTATCGGACCAGGCACTAAGTTTTGTCTGTGGTTAGCAAATGACATACAAAGAACGAAATTGCTCCCTTGAAGTGGAAATCAAAGAGCCCTCGTGAGCAGCCTTCTGCACATCTGAACAGGAGAGGACACACATGTGTGACAGAGACAATCTGGAGCGGGAAGCACGCTTCCCAGGGGTTGTTTTAAACAATGACAGACTACAAAATCCGAATGTGATGTGTTGAAACATGAAACACACACACACACACACACACACACACGCACACACACACCAGAGTGTGCTCATGAAGAACATTGCCAGAGTCCCTCAGAGCCAAAGTTTAGAAGAACACGTGCTTTGAACATAGCAACAGTAATTTCAGAATCACTCCACTGGTGATTCCACTCCTCATGCCTCTGGTCACTTTGGCACACTATTTAGGAAATAACAGAGAAAGAGAAATGAAGCTGGAGACAGAAAATTTAAGGAGAAAACAAAGCCACCCACCTTGCTTTCAGGGTCAGGAAGTACCAATGGCCTTCTTTTGCGGCAAGAGTGAATTTAACACCAGTGTGTTAAATGATCACATATATATTTAAAAGAAAAGGAAATGGTTCTTTTTTTAAAAAAAATAAAAGCTGCAATATCTCAGTCCTCACAGCAAGTCTTACCAAAAAAATAAAAATAAAATAAAAGCAGCATCTGTGGTTCTTTGGCACAAGGCAGAAAGCAGAGTCCTCAAGCCACTATTCCCCTGTTTTGCGAAACAAAACAAAAAGCAACATCAAAAGGTGCTGTCTGGCAGGAGAGGAAGGACCTTAAAACACCTCCGTGCCCTCCTGGGTCCCTCCCAGTGCCTTCTCTCGGTGTGGGCTGGAGAAGCCGCACCGATCAACACCAGTGTCACCGTCGGCTGCTTAAATGCCACAAAAGTACACTTAGAAATGCGAGGAAAGTGACTGACACGGATATGCTGAGCCAGCCCCACTGCCACTAGAGCAGCCTTAAATGCCCACACAAGGAGAGTAAAAAGAAAAGCACATTTTGCAATAGAATAAATTCTTTTTTTTTTTTTTTATTGAGACCGCGGAAAGTCACATGACCCTGCATGTAGGCTTTTAGGAAAGCAACCGAAATGGTAAAGAAAGGCGCGCGGGGGCTGCCTCCTTCCTCCCGCCGCCTCTCAGCCCGTCCTGCCGCGTGTCCGCGTTCTTCTGGGCGCATCTGTGGAGCTATTAAGTGGGATAATCCCTCTGGCCTTTGATACATTTCTGGACATGATTATTTCATTACTCGCAGTATATCAGTAGGATCATAATAAAAAGGACTTCTGACAACCTGCCAAGAGTTTTGTGGCCTTGTAAACACAAAAGTGCTCTAATAAAATTTTATTAAGTGTTAAAAAGTCATAAAAAGTGAAATAACATAAACTACAAAATTTACTGTCCTCAGCAAATGCTGAAAATATCGTCCACAGTAAAATTAAATTAGCATGTAATAGACAGAGAAGCAGTGTGGAGTGGATTTAAAAGAGGATCCAGGGAAAATGACACTGTAACCCGAGCTGGGTCACGGGGATTTAATTCGGATTTTTCTCCCCAAATGTGAATAAATGTGCCGATTACAGACAAGAGCTCGGGGTTACTGGAGTCTCACACATTGTCAATACTTTGGAAGAAATAATATATTGCAGATTGTAATGAGCTCGGCGTCCGGCGCGCGTCGCGGGGCCGCTGCCGGGGGAAGGCGTCCGCTAGGGCGCGCTGCGAGACCGGGAATGCCCGCGCGGCGCCCCGCCGCCCCGGCCGCGCGCACACGCCGTGCCCTCGCCCCCCTCGAAATCATATTTACAGTTCTTTTTTTTCCCCCCTCTCCTGTGACATTTTCTCCAAATCGGAAAATGAAGTGTAAGTCGAGCTTTGCCGCAGGCGGCCCTCGGTCTCCGCTTTCCGGCTCGGGGTCCCGGAGTGAGATGCGCTGCCCCCGGCAGTGCGAACCCCGGGGGACGGAGTGGGGCCCCCAGCTCAGCACCCCGGGCCCGGCCGCTCCGCCAGCGGAGACCGCGGAGTCCGGCTCTGCGCCGCGCGCGGGTGCGCTCCGGACGCGGCGAGTCGCAGGCCTCGCCGCGGGTTCAAGTGCATCCCCGCGGCTGGAGCCCGCGGCTCTGAGAGCGAGTTCTGCCCTGCTCAGCCCCCTCTGGGAGTTCTGTGCGCCCGCGGCTCCCGGGCCCCTCTCCCCGACCCCGCAGCGCGCTGGGCCGCCGGCTGGGGGCAGGCACCCGGCTCGCGCTCCTCCTGGCCCGGGCCGGGCCCCCGGCGCGGCGCTGCCCCCGGGCCGAGCAGGAGGCTCCGCCTGGAAAAGAAGTCAGACTTCCTCTCCACGCTGCTCCGACTGGAATCTGGAATCGGCAGGAAATTGCTCCAACACCCGGGCCGCGCCTTTGCAGTCAGCCCTCGCTTTGCTGAAGAGAAGCAGCTCCCACCAAAGTCTTGCCTCCCCCTCCCCCCGAAAGCCCCGCGCAGGTTTGTAAAGAGGGGTGCGAGATCTGAGAAGTATTTGTCTTCTCGGGAGAGCGAGGTCGGTGACGGCGCCCAATGAAAGACGGGTGCTTTTTCGCTAGACAGAGTCCCAGGGCCAGGTCTGGGTTTGCAGCTCCAAAAGGATGCAGACGCTGCCCACTGAGGAGGCAATATTAGGAGTGTATTAATTAGAAGTTAGTGAGATAGGAAATAAATGGACAGTGACACATTTCGTGGCGTCATTTTTCCTGGATGGCCAAGGTTTTAAGCTGCATTTAAGAATTAGCCACATTTTGCCAGAGAGTAAATATTTTTACGTAAACCCCTTGCTAAAGCCCAGAAGAGGTAAGTTAAGTTGCCACGTAAGATCCTGCAGTTTCCTATAGAGACTTGCACAGGTTGTTACTAGGATGAAAATGCCTTGTATTTCTAATTTTCCAGACGGCAAGAGCATTTGATTTTTATGTGGCAAAGTAATGTTCAAGGCAAATGGAGCGCCAAGCCTCTTTAGATAAGCAATATTCACTTGACGCTTCTAGCCTAAAATAAATATAATTACCTTAGTGGGAATTATAGCCCAATATTTTAGATTTTTGTTGTTGTAAGTTATATGAAAAAAGTATTGTTTTTGTTTTTGCTTTTTTTAGAAACCTTGTTTATTGTCATTTGCAAAGTATTGACTTTGAGATAGCCTGGGCTGGAGCATCGAAGTTAAAAAAGCAGACAAGTCCGTTTAAATGTGGTTTGATCTTTACTCTCCAAGGCTTTAAGAGCTAATAAAAACAATTAAAAGGAATGAATAGGAATAATAAAATTCCTTTTTTGACTCAGTATGCCTGCCTGGGGGGAAGGGACCGCTGACATGTCGGTGACTCGCCTTTGAGCCATTCCCGGCAGACAGCAACTGTGAATGTGGTCGGTCAGTGTTGCCTTTGAAAATGAAGGGCAAGTTTATGGAAGTACAGAAACAAATATTTTAGTACATAGGATTTTCTCCATTGTCCAGACTAAAAGTTTTGTCTTTAAAATTTTATGATAAACGTTTTTTCGTCGGTTTGTGAAGTTCAGAAGGAAACTTTTCTACTTGTATGATTTTGTTCTGTGTTCGAGTTTCAGATCGCAGTTCACCTGTCCTTCAGAAAAAATATTTTCATAACTATTAAAAACAGCATCACGACTAGTATTTTTAACTGTCTTCAGGTAGATATATGATTGCTGTAAGTAAATTTTTTTTTTTTTTAATTTTAAGCAAGATTACTACAACCCTATTTAAGGAGTTTAGTGGAGGGGGGAGGATTTCCAAACCTATAAATGCAGTCTGTGTAAAGCTGTAATATCAAAGGTTTTTGTAAAGAAACTTGGGAATGAATACATTTTAGATGAATGTGAAAACCTGTTTTAAAGAAGTTCTCCCACACTATTGCGTCACTTCCAAAAAAAAAATCAGAGGCTGTTTTCCATTCTGTAGAAATGCTATAATCGTGTAGAAGAAAATTATTACCGTAATAACAGTTCTGTCAAGGTGGTGGATACTTTTGAATGTATTATAAAGAAAAAAGAATATTCTTGGCCCTTTAGATTTTTGAAGTACTTGAAAAGGCAAGGAGAAGTTCGTAAAAGCAGTTTACTACTGAAATCTACAAGACCATGAAAATGTGCAAGTAATTATATTCCAAGTGACTGAAAAGTGTTTTTCCAACTGCTTTTTAAAGTTTGAAATTTTTGTGTGTACTTTAATTAGTACCTTTCTTTTAAATGTTCCCAAGATTTTGTTATGCTAACTACATGATAAAAGCATTATTGGAATTTATTGTGTTTTACTTTTTGCATAAACAGTGGAAACATTTTATTTTCATTTCTTTTATATATACATGGGATAAATTTGAACATGTGCCCTGTTGAAGTAAAAAGCAATCCAAGTTCATTTTTCTCTCCAAAACTTGACATTGATCCCAGTCTCATAGTTTTTATGCACGTAAACTGCTATTGAAATCAATTTGAACATGCCAGTTTATGGAGAAATTTTAAAACAGTGCAAGTTTTGTATGGAATAATATATGTTAAGGTATGAAATAGCTAAGAGCAGAAATTAAATCAGGAGATGTACTGTGTAGCGTTCACTCATTTGGATGATAATTTTAAAGGTAGTTTTGCCCTCAGGAAGGATTTCCTCATGCCCAGTATTTATGAATATCTAAATTATTCTAGCCTGTAACTTAAAAACTCAATAACCAGACACCAAAGTTATGTATTTTTAAGGTGGCTACAGCTAAGGCTATCAGAAGCAGGTTGGCTTCATGAAAGAAAGCTAATATTAAAATTATATTTTAAAATATAAACTTAATTTCAGTTTCTGACAGAAATCTTGTGACCAGTTCATCAGTTTTCCAGATCAGTTTTAAAGCAGCATGTAAAAACTACCTTTTCCACATTAGAAGTTCATATTTAAGTTTCCTTAACTGCAAAATGGCTCTAAAACAGAATGTTTTATGTTAAGGGCCATTTCATGTGTTGGTCCCATTGATTACATATGAATGTATAAAAATCTTGTTTAAAGACCAGTAAAAGTGAGGAAATTCCAAGTCAAGCTGGTTAATTCCATTCATAATTCATCCCAAGTGCCTGACTTAGGAAACTTGCAAACAGTTTATAGCTACACATACAAAATAAGTTGACTTGCTTTGTAAGCGGGGAAGCAGAGTTAACTTTGACCTCCTTGCTCCGAGGGGCTTAAATTGATAAAACTTTGGAATGTAGGTTAAGCTTTTTGGTTCCCCAGGAATTTTCCAATCTCAATCCTTTTTGGGATTTTTGCTTTTTGAACATGTAAACACGGAAGGACGACTTTTGTGTTCTGAGATGGGATTGACTCTCTCCCACCCATTTCCTTCCCGCTTGCACGTTTGTTCAGTAATGCTTCCAAGTGCTGGGGGACCGCAGAGGCCCTGCAATGGGAAAACAGCAGAACCGTATCTCTGTCCCCTTCAGCCATCTCAATGCCCGCCCTCCTTTTATTCTGAGTGAATTGGGCAAGAATTTAGTGCTTACACTTACATGCTTCACACTGCTGCATCCATAGCCCTAAGTACTTTTGGGGATTGGTAAGAAATCCATCTAGACTTGGCAGTCTGAGCTGGGAAAAACTATTGGGGAGTCCTGTGCCTTGGTATTGGGGAGCTTCCGGGCTGTCTTTCCAACCTGAAGCAATCCTTCTGCTCCTTTTCCGAGGCTGCGCTGTAGGCTGGTGCCTTCCCTTAGTGCTGATGTTCAGGAAGATGTGAAATTTTTTTCATAGAGTTTCTTAAACATTCTGAGTAACCGTAATTTTAAACCAGACTAATTTTAAATCTGAAAACTGGCCCAGAGAGAGTCTTTACATAGTAACTTCAATTTGATGTGAACTCAAGTGACTTTTTTTTCAATAAGACCTTGAAAACATGGGTTTCCGGTGGAAAGGCTGCCGCCTGCTTAGAGCAAGGATCCTCAGCACCAGTTAATATCCACCCAACACGCTCCATTAAACTGGAACAAACATGACGCTGAATTACTGGCTCCCCATTTTCCTGAATGTAGGTCATTTTGTGTCCTTACCATTTAACATTTGAAGGGATTTCCTGTCTTTGAAGTAGAGCAGTTTGTCACCTGTTTGGATAGCCTCCTTAAAATTGGGGCTCTGTTCCTAGTTTGGAAGACTTAGTGACTCCACGTTCCCGGGCTAGAGTTTCCCAGCTCAGTGGAGGCAGTGATACCTGCACGTGTGGGGCTCTCCCTTACAAGTCGGCGCCTGCACATCCCGAATTGCAGACTTCATTCCTCTAGGTCAGAGCCTACAAGAAAAGCCTGGAGCCATGCACTCACCCGGGCGAAGCCATAAAGAGGTAAGCTTTCATAACGCGGAGCCATCTATCAAAATTCGTGGCTGCTGAGAACTGGAGTAACTAGTGCTCAGGCATTCGAATCTCATGCTGGAGCAAAACACAACAGCTGGTGCCAAATGTGCCCTTGTGGGTGAGACCCATTTCAGTCATGACCCACATTTAAATGTGCTTTAAAAAAATGTCTTTTTTTTAACTTAAGAATGCATTCTATTTCATCACCTTTTGTGATATGGATCCTCCAGTTAAATGTTTCTAGTGAAAAGTTGCCTAATAAGAAAATGTCGTTCACAAACAAACAATGTGTTAGGAGACAGCCGTGAAGTGTTCCCAGGACAGGGAGGTAGGCTTATTTTGCCAAGTGATGCAACATGTGCCAAACCTCTTCATAAACTATACCACACGGTACAAATGAAAGCTATTTGCATATATTTAAATGACCCTGTTGGCTTTTAGCATATGCACCAACTAATCACTGCAAAGACTCGACCTGCTCCCTTCAGGAGGTTCACTGGTTCTTGGAAAGGCTGTGCACAGATAAGGCATCTTCACAGCACCCCTCACAGAGGTGTGCTCCTCTTAATATTAAGTAAACATTTAGAAGTTTATGAATTTGGGGGGCTTTCTTTTCAGAGAACTGGACTCAGGTGTAAGTGAAATTAAGATATTCTGATAAGTGAGGGGGAGAAAATAAAAATACATTTCAGCACAGTTCTGGTTTAAGATCATGATCAGAGAAGAAGGTAGGAATTGAGTGTGCCTAAGGAAGGAATATGAGGCTAAATTCTGCGTGTGATTCTTTCAGAATGAATTGAATTGCAATTTTGGTGACAAGGCATTTATTTTTGGGGGGTGTTAATCACTTTGATCTGTTCAATTTCTCTGCAAGAAATTGTAGCCATTATAACTGAGTCTGCCCTACTGGGTTGCTTTCTAGGTAGTAGCGTGGGAATCATCTAGAAAAAACATCACCTTCACAAAGCATCCATCCGAAGGGCACACAAAGCACATCTCTCAAAGCAAGTGGCACTCTGTCCAGCCAAGCAGGTAGACCCAGAGTCATGCATTTTTCTCAGGTTTTTCCATGATTGTCTTCCTGGTCTCTGCTCTTGGCAACTATCGGCCAAGTGTGTGTGAGTACAGAATGGATTCGATAGCTACCAGATGAAAATTCTATCTTTAGTCACACACTTCTGCACCTTTCACATGGGTAAAACGTTCCAATTATTTCTTGATCACATCACAGATGAGATGAGAACAAGACAGGTAGGAACAGGGTACTGCACAGCTGAATGGCTCCGCACACTCGGAGCACTTGAAAACACTTTGAAGTCACACAGCTGCTCGCTTTTTTTTTAATTGTCTTCAGTGAAACTCCAAAAACCCCATAACGTCTACCTTAAAAGCATCAGGAGTATTTTAATTGGATAATAACCATCTATATTTTCCTTCTGATAAATTAGAAGGAATTCAGAATGAAATTTTATGATGATTATAAACTGTATTGCTGACCCAAGGGACAAGAACAATTATGAAAAATATGTCCTACATATTTGGCATGAATATGAATTTAGACTTTTAAACCATTCATCTTAAATGCTCAAGCAACTTATTAAAGTTTATAAAATAATATTCACATAATGTTAACAGGGTAACTTATAGTCATGATTGATATTATGTCATCAATAATTACAGCAGGCTTCAGGCCAAATACTGAAGCTGACTTGGTCCTTGCCTGTGGGGCTTATGATGAAAATAGGTACACTGTAAAAGAGATGAAAGATGGTGACAGATTTTGGGGATCTGGGATCCCTTTTTGGTCAATGATTGTTTTAAAAATGCTTTTAACACATATCACATCTCCTCCCCACCTCCCCCTCCTGCTCCCTTTTATTCCCTTGTTGGTTTTTTCTTTTCTTTTCTTCCTTTCTCCTCCAGTTAAAATTACAAACCCTGATTTTTGAAAAATATGAAAAACTGGTGAATTGGACTTTGACTATCAGATATTGGGAATGGATCTGACCAAAATGAAACTTTACTAACTAGCAACTGTTTGGGGACAAGTTCAGCTTACATGAACATGAATCCTCATTTGAGGGTGACCCGCCATGCTTAGCCCAGCTTTGGCCAGGCCCCAGAATGAGAGTCGTTTCTGAGAGCCAGAGCATTTCTAGCTTTGAGTCAGTGCTACCTGCCGGCCCTCATGATCCGTTAACTCTCATGGTAAACTTTTTGAATGAATTGAAGACGACTAGGGAAATTGACAAATTTCCATGACGTGGACCAAAATGAGCATTCTAAACGGAGGGGCTGCCTTATCCACATTTTACTTAGGCCCAGCCCTGCAGAGTCCTTGCAGTTACCATTCAAACACTTATTGTATGTTAGCAGAATTAAGCCCTTTAGAGTATATATTGAAGTAAATAATTTGTAGGTAAGTAATTTGTTCCACTGAAGTACTGGTACTTTTTAGCATGACTTGCCTTTGTGATGACTATATAGAATACCAAAGATTCAACCTCTGCTCATGGGCCTGGGTTTTTGTTTCAGCTCCACTGTGTGACCTCTAACAAGTTGCTTAACTGGTCTGAGCCTTAGTTTCCTCATTTGTAAAATGAAGGCAGTAATGCCTCTTTGCAGTATCGGTGTATTAAATGGCCTAAGATTCATAAAGTATCTGGAACACTTTGCAATCAGAAACATCTGTAACTGGAATTGCTAGGAAAAAACGAGTGAATCTTTGATCTCTCGGTTTTTTATTACGTAAAATTTTAGAGATCACTCAAGAAAAAAGAACATCTAAATGCACAATTGTAATACTATCATCTTGTTTCACTCAGAAATATAGCCCTGAACTCAAACTTGAGATTTCTGTGTTAGCCGATCTTCCCTCCTCCCATCACAACCTGAAGGAAAATACTTTCGTGTGACGCAAAAGAACTTAATTCTTTTCACTCCAAGTGATAACCTTTACTAGATGAGTCAGGTTAAAAACTGACCCAAAGGAGGAAGGAAAAAACAAATAAGGGAAAAGGATTTGCTAATTCATTTTGGGGCCTGTGGGTAACATAAAACATGACAAAGCATGTAGAGTTTTTCTAATTTGTGTTTTTTAAAAAATTGGGAAGTGGGGGGCTGGCCCCGTGGCTGACTGGTTAAGTTCATGCGCTCCACTGCAGTCAGCCCAGTGTTTCGTTGGTTCGAATCCTGGGCGCAGACATGGCACTGCTCATCAAGCCATGATGAGGCAGCGTCCCACATGCCACAACTAGAAGGACCCACAACTAAGAATATACAACTATGTACCAGGGGGCTTTGGGGAGAAAAAGGAAAAAAAATAAAATCTTAAAAAAAAAATTGGGAAGTGGCTTTTATATGCCAAGATTCATTTCATGATTAGTTTTTATGGCCAAGTTATAAACTCTTGAATCTAAGGACCTAGAGTAGAAAGGCTGACACACCTGTAGCTAGAACAATGTGATTGGCATCCCCATCATTTCGTAACTGGTACACAAAGTAAGCTTAGGGTAATTGCTGCATAGTTTAGGCAACAGAGGACCTGCAATAATTTTTATGTAGGAGCATATTGTAACAGTCTTACACACTGCTCGATCTACATCAGCAATGGGAAGCCCATTCATTGGGCTTGTTGTCTCTCTCAACAAGGCCCAAGTAAAACATCATTAAATCTTCTCCAAAAGATAGTTTACTATAATACGCTGAGATTTTTGAACTGGACTCGAGAGATATGACACTATTTTATGTTTATCCATTCAGTGGTCCTCGAGAGCTGATGAAAAAGACACTGGAGAATACACGAATAAAGTCGTCATTAACAAATCTGTTCGTATTCTCGATATAGCAACAACAGAAAGAAATACTCTGACATCTGACTCCAGAAATAGAGCGGTTCCTGCACATTTTGCTGCATTACCTTGGGTATCGATAGCGACCATACTAAAGTTTGTGGTCGTTTATACACTTGGCCAAATTTCACTCAGTTTTGGTTTTCAGGTCCTACTGGATATTCTTGTGGCCATTATCTAATTGGGGGCTATATTTGAGATTGGCTTTTAAATTTTGGGTATTCTGCCTTTGCTCTTTGTAAGTGCCCAGCCATCTTAAAAGGCTTTCCAATCTTTGTTTTTGCTTGAGTTCACTTGACTTAATTATAGCCAGGTAATAAATCTAAAGCTTCGTTCTTCCCCCTCGTTTTCCCTGCTGACCTACATATGCTTAGATGTCCTCAGATATAAAGTGTGACTCTTTCAGGAGTCATTCTAAGATTGCAAAACATCAGTGCGTATTCAATAATCTGGTCCTAAATCAATTGGTACGTTTTGGAAGACCCTAGTGTGTTCTCATCCTTTCTCTAGGTACATGGGGAGTGGGTGGGTAGAATGCGGGGCCCTCGTTGGCAAGGAGAGGATGTTCTACCTGGGGTAATAAGGTATCAGATTATTCAAGAAAGTAAACCATTAGGAGCTAAATTGTGTGGCGTGTGCCTTAGTGCTTTAGAAGATCAAAGGACAGAGATATCAGTGAGGACAGAAAGAGCTCCCGAAGGGCTCTCCAGAAGAGGTGGGCTGCGGCTGTGTTTAGGGAGGGTGGGAAGCTTTGGATGGATGAAAAGAACGTTTCCAGTAAGGGGAACATGGTGGGAGAAAATGCTGAGGCAGGAATGAGCTCAGTTTGTTCCTAGAACTGAAGGATCCCAAGAAATTGTCTCATGTGTATCCTCTGTGCTTACTAATTTTGTTCCTTCGGAGTCAGTGAGTTCTCACAGAGACAGATTTGACAATCTGTGCATGCTGAGGTCTGCTTCACGTTAGCTCTTTGTCTTGCTTCTCGCAAATCTGGCTAGAATGCTATTCTGGATCAGATTGTGTTGTTTCTCCTCTCAAAACCCCTGCATGACTCCCCCTTGCTCAGTCTCCTGTATATCACTTGAGGGGGTTGGTTGCCTTCACAACACGCCCCCGAGCTTCAGCGCACCTCTGGACCATTCCCACTTTTCACAAGCCAGCTTCAACCACCTGGAACCCAACATATTCCCTCTTGTCTCTGGCCCTTCACATAAGCTCAGGTCTCAGCTTAACCATCACTTCCGTGGGGAGACCAGGCTAGGGTCTTCTGCCATTGGCTCTCGCAGCTCCCTGCAGTAGGCAAATTTTGTTTTAATTTCTTACTTAATATCTGTCTTTCCCATGAGACTATAAACTCCTTGCAATGAGAAACCCTGTCTGGCTTGATCATGAGTGGCCTGCCAGAGCCTGGCCCCAGTCATTCATTCATTCAGAAATTTCTGTTAAACACCATGTGCCAGGCCCTATTGTAACAGGGAGCAAAGCAAGCAAAAACTCTCTGTCCTTACATTCTGTTTAGGGACACAACCACTAAAACTGGCTAAGAATGAGATATATGGCATGTATATATTTATAGTCTAGCAATAAATGCTTAGGAGAAAAATAAAGCAGGGAGGAAAGACAGAAAGTGTCTGGGGGCAAGAGGAGCTTTAGGTAGAGTGGCCGGGAAAGGCCTCAGTAAGACAGTGATGTTTGAACAAAGACCTGGAGGAAGTGGGGGAAGAGCCAGGCAGATACTGGGGAAGGGCAGGTGGACTGGGGAGACAGCAGGTGCAAAGGCCCTGACTGGTGTGCCCCAGGAGCATTCAGGTCAGTGGGCTGGAGTGCAGAGAGCAAGGAGGAGAGAGGCAGGACATGAGATCAGAGCATGAGGAGGACAGCGAGGGAAGGACATTAATCGTGCACATAAATAAATGGGTGTGGGCCTGTTGTTTGTTATCACTTAATATGTGTGCTTTGGATGGGAGACTCAGAGAGACTAGGCTTGTCCTTTTCTGCTTTAAAAGCTATTTTAAATGACAATTTTAATGATTTAAAACAAGGCTAGTAATTCATCATGGAACAGAGTTCAGCTATCCTAAGCTTGTTGAGTAAAAGGATACCAACCAATCAAGCCCCTTCCCCCGGGGTCTTGGGCAAAATGCAGAAGGACCACGTGTGACATAATGAGCACATAACCCCAGCTCGGGTCTTTGAGATTCTTGTGTGCAGGTGAAAGAACATGAAAGTAGGTAACCTCAGTTACCAAAGAATTTCGTTTTAGAATCCACCTTCCTGGGGCAGGCAGGGGACTGTGTGATTTTCTAAAAATAACAATTTGAAAATAGTTGTGGTTTTGTTGTCACTGTTCTCAGTGTTTTGATTCAGTTCTTCAGGGGGCCATATTCTATGGCTACTACTGGTATAATTAGCAATTAATGTAACCATTTCAACCAGGTAACACTCAGCATCGTAACTAATGAAAGACATAGTTACTCCATGCACGGGGAAAGAGTTTAAAATATGCCAGAAAGGGGATGCAAGTGGAAGGAATTCCTTTTTTGAAATACCTCCCCAGAGCTACAGACTCCAGAGTCGTAACTCGTGTGGGTCACACAGACCCCTCTGTATGGGACAGCTGGCCCAGGCTAGCGGTGCGGAACATCACTCAGCACGCCTGGAGGGCCCACCACGCCGCCCGCACTCCGTCAGCACACACCACACACCAGCTTTCCTTCTCTCAACACTTGGCTGCCAGCCCTGCAGGCCCATGAATGGAGCCTGCTAAGAGAAATTACACAAGAAATAAAGGCTGGACGTATACCACATCTTTTTCAAAACCGGCAAACTCTCACCATGAGAACAGCTTTCTAGGTCTAGCGCGCGCTTTCAGCTCCATCGTGACAAAGAAAAACAAATCTTCACAATGTGTATCCAGAATCCAGGCCCCATCAAAATTCTCTGACTGCCACAGCTCGTGCATGGCATAGAGAGTATAAGTGCGCTGGAGAGATGAATATGGCTATGCGAAAAGCTACTGGTGCACAAGAACCTCCTAAGAAGAGGGAACTGTGAAAAGGCAAAGGATCTGTGAGGGAGACATTGATGCTTCTGTTCTCAGCGGAGGCTCAAAGCACAGATCGTGAGGCGTGCGGCTTCTCAACATCATGGTATCTCCTTGGCGTGTGACTGAAGTTTTGGGCCTGCTTTGCTTTTCTCCGATCTCCACCTTTTGTCATTGTTCGTGAAGGTAGTTGAGCTTCAGTTTGGTGTGAAATCCTAGGGCACTTAGAGCTACGTGATCAAAGTCCACTGTAGGCACTTGGGCCGATGCCAGCAAAGTTCAGGTTGTGCTTCAGACGGGGCTTGGAGTGCCTCTCCGCCATGGATAAGGGCTGGCCGGGTTTGATCTTGAATGGCGCACATTTGGGGAGTCTCAGGGCCTTGTTGATAAGCCCTGCCCGGCAGGGCACTGCTTTAATTAACATGGCCCTCGGGTTGCTTCGATTTCCCATGTTTCAGCATCTCACTGGGTGTAACCTTATCTTTCCATTTCGTCCGTATGATGGATCTGAAACAGCACAGGTGAAGTTTGTCTTTGACTCGACAGCTGGATTACTTCCAAGTTTCAAACCACAGAAGAAAAGTCCCAAATCCCAGCTCTTCTTATCATTTGACATTTTATGGAGCAGCCACAGTGGGTGAGATGCTAATATGGTTAGACACGGTTCCAGTAAAGAGAACTTATTGCTTAAAAGTTTATTCGTCTAGTAAGTGTAAGTGTTAGAGATAAATAAATGGAGATAAATAAATGATAAATGGTACTTGAGGGCAATGAGGTATGTCTCAGAAGTTTGGAAAGAGGGCAAGTGGTTGACCTCTAAGCATTAGCTATTTAAATGCATAATTCAAGGAAACAAAATGTTTCCTTACCTTTGGGAAAAGTGATTTCAGCAGAAACAGCAGGGTAGGCCAGCATCGTGAGGAACACAAGTCCTGCAAGATGCTTTTCAAGTCCGTTTGGGGCAATCTTTGATAGTCACAATGCCCATTTCCCTTTATTTACATTTGCATTTCTCGCAAACATTTTTTGTAAACTATGAACCTCCCTCAGCACCCCCAGCTTTTCTTTTTGAGGTCACACTCATTAGCGTACTAAGAAACTGATTTGCAAAACGTACCTACTCTGGGAAGAAAGCATGGCCCAAGCTAAAGAAAGAATGCGACTTCAGAGGAGGTGCACCAGGACACAAAATAAGTCATCAGAGAGGCAGTCTGGAACTGCCCTGAGAGAGCCCGTGATGGGGGTGAGGAGGGGAACCACTCTAGTCCTCAGAGATGGTGTGTGTGTGTGTGTGTGACTTGCTGTGTTATCTGTCCTTACCATGATCTGCATGGAACATCCTCCAGTACTCTTCACTCTCCCTTTGCAGATTTCTCAATAGTGACGCAGCTTGTCAGATAATGTGATATGAGGAAAGTGTTTCCATGGGTAGGAGAAAAGATATTCTGTAGGAGAAAAAGGTATCCAGATAGGGATATTATCCAGTACAGGTAGTCAACAATGTCATTTATCCATCCATTTCTTGTTAGTTAACTACAGTATTTCCATCTCTGAATACCCTAAAAAGACTTGATTTCAAATACTAGCTTTGCTACTTACTAGATGTATAATCTTAGGCTGGGCTCTGTGCCTCGATTTGTTCATTTATATATTGGAGTTTCTAAAACATCATGAGATTACTATAAGTATTAAACAAGGTAATAAATGCTCAGTGCCTGTCACACCATAAGCATTCCACAAGTGTAATTAATATTAAATTTTGTTTCTATTATGGTTTCTTATTTCAGAGATCAACAGACATCAGCACAATTTTACAGGCGCTCGAGCTCTTGAACGTGTTCCTCAAAAGGCCGTAGTTCATGAAAGGCAGTTGTTTCTCTTTTATTCACTGTAGCAAAGCTAGAGTCAAGTATCCACAGCAGGTGCTCACGAGTGTCTGATTCTGCATCCTCTCATTTTGCAAAACCCAAGAAGGATATAAATAGTCTCTGCTTTAAGAAGTTTGCTCCCTACTTGTGGGTCTGTGATCTCACCATCATGACCCAGTCGATGAAGGTCATAATGGGTTTTTTTTCCTAAAAGATGATCAAACATAGGCAAGGATTGGGTTATTTAGGTTATCACGTCTCTTCTTTTACAAGACCAAATATTTGTGAGTGGATACTGAGTTGGGAACATAAAAAATCAGCTCCCTGGCCTTGGCTTTACTAGCCAAAAACATACAGTTGCATTTAACAAGTGAACAATTTTTAATGTATTTGTTTTGCATTTAAAAATCTGTTAGATTTTTTTGTTTATAAACATGCATTATACTTTACAATAAACAGACTCACAAAGTAAAAGATCGACATTTAAGTTTGACTTGGTGACATTCGGCACACAAACATTGCAATGCTAGCCAAATGAACTTTCTGATGCAAACCATGTGCAATAGAAGAAACAAGGAACCACATAATAAGGATGGCTTCTATACTCTGTAGCCGTCCAAAAACAATATGGGTTGCTGCCATGGGTAAGAAGTGACAAGTGACGATTACTGGGTACAACACTGATACTGGTCTCATTGGGTTCTTTCCATTTGGTTGGCTTAAAGGATTCACCACCACCTAGTTCCATCTCCTTACTGTGCAGTCACCAGTAAGAATGATGCTTTTCCTGCCAGGATCACTACTGCTTGGAGACCCAGATCTTTGCACACAGTGAAGGCTCAGGACCCCATGGAATGAGAATCCTGAACAAAATATTCCTATCCCTTGAACCAGGAGCCATATTCTTTGCACTTGCCTCTGACTATGAGTTTAGGAGTAGCCATGCCCAGAAGCTGCTACGAAATTTAAGTGCATATGTTAGAAGTTGTCAAGATGCCCTAAAATTACCAAAGCGCTAACTGCTGGGGAAAAATAATATAGGTGTATCAGTTGGGTGGAAGGTATTCATTCTGTTGGGGCTGACTTGGTAGATGCTACAAATATTTGAATTTTAGATTTCTGGAAGAAAGGGGATCAAAGAAGTCTCATATACTAGGGGGAAATCATTGATTTCCTGGGGTTGGTAGACTGAAGTCTAGTTATACATTCAAAAAAATATTCAGAGTTCTAGTTTTCTTCCATGACTTTGGGTGACATCGTGTGTCTCAGTCATAACTTCTTGAAGCTGAGTTCAATACTGCCTCCTCTACCTCACGTGATAGTTAAGGCAAAATGAGAGATGGTATATGTAAAAAGTGAAAAAGTGTCTATACGCATGCAAGATTTCCATCTCCTCCCCTAGACTGTGAGCACCTGGACAACAGGACCTCGTATCTCTAGACCCAGAGTGTCTGTTATAAAGGGGGTAGGCACTTAGACTGACTGAATGAATATGCTCATTATCCACTGGTTGGTCCTGAGAAAGACAGTTGCCGTTGGAGGTGCAGAGTAGACCCACTTGTTGAAACTGGCTCCTGGAAGGGACTACTAGCGTAGAGCATGCAGGGGAGATATGGGCCCCTAAGAAGCTATTGCTGTCTGTGACTATAGAGAAAAGGGAATTTAGATTGTGAGAGGGGACGGCCTAAAGGATTCCTGTCCAGGTCTTTATTCTCACAGAAACTTGTGGAGAAAGGTCCCAGGTCTCTGATGCTGGAAATACCCATGTGGGTGAAGCAGGAAAGTCCTGTGTAATCGGTTAGGGTGTTCTGCTCAGTGTGGCTGAGTGTGATGGATGGCTTGCTGTGTTGTTTATCTCGTGCAGGTTGGTATTTCACCTCTGTTTTCATTAGACTGATGGTAAGGTAATAATTCTTTCCCCTGGCTGAAAAATCTGTCTTCAGCCATTTGTTGATCTTCTTGAACGGGCACTTCAGGTGCACAGAAGTCACCCTAAAGGAGATTTTGAATGAAAACTTAAATAATGCTGGTCGGCGTGCCATGGAGCTCTCAAGCAGCACAGGCATGCATCAGACTTACTGTGGTTATGAGTTGCAGAGTCACATTTACCCAGAGAATCAGCCTCAAGAATGGCACAAGGTAACCACACCTGCAGGAAACAAGGAGTGAACGTCACACTGTATTTCTTTGGAGACATTCAAGCCTGTATGTAAATTAAAGTACAGTCTTGGTGCGGTGTTTCCACGACGCCATGTGTTGCAGTGGAAAGTGCCCCAGACTAGAACTCAGAAAACTCCATGATTCTCCTGACAGGCAGATTTCTTAATACCTCTAAGCCTCAATTTCTTCATCTCTCAAACAAAGATAATAGTGTATGCTGTGGTTTTAATTGAAAGCACTTAAAAGATAGCATAGCTTTTAGTTTCTCTCCAAGGCTAATAGGAGCAAATTGAAAACAATGACGGAGGCATGTGGCATCAATAAGCTGCAGCGCTATAGCTCCTCCTTCTTTCTAACCCCTTTGACGACGAGGATAGAAGGCAAGAGGAGAGTGCTGGCTCATTAAGCATTGGTCAAGGAATCAAACTCCCTGTAACTGACAGCAGAGGTCCTTCCAAGCAGTGTTCTGAGTTCACGAGCTGATGCGCGGGTGATAGGACTTCTCCTTACAGAGCCCAGGAAGTTGCTCCATCTGGAGGGGACCTGCCAAAAAGTTTTATCCACTCAGGATGTCGTCGGGTCATTGGAAGAGAGAGTCAAAATCTTGGACTGCTGGTCTCAATTCTCAGGTCTTCCATTCAGGATGAGGGGCCCTTCCTTCCCACCAACCAATGGGGACAGCCCATCCATCCTCTCTATACTCTAGGCCCCTTACCTTGAAAAATGGTTCTTATTTAATATAACTAGGGTGAGCATATATCCTGACTTGTTCTTAACAGTTCAGTTTATCCTTTTTGTGTCAGAATAAATATTATAGCACTCTCATTAACTCTCCAAGTGTTTGAGTTTGGACAATAAATTATATGACACCCCAAATACAACAGATTAATTTTTCTGTAGGCACCTTGTCCACCCTCAGCAAATGCCTCATGTATACTGCTAATATCCTCTCTGCCCTTGGCTTAGTTGGTTTATGGTATACAAATACAAATAAATTGTTCCTTTATAATTTTCACGCAGCAATCTGAATTCATCAATATCATTTTCAGCGCACTCCTGACTTGATGGGGGAGTCATTATGAAGAATTGTGGTTAATAAAATGTAATGTTTCTAATGAGGAAGGATCCCCCCCCAAATACTTTTGTGAGGATCAACTAAAATAACTTTTGTGAAGTGCCAATCAAATGTAAACTACTATGATTAATAATTCTGAAATAAAAATGTCAGCTAAGGAATTATTTGCATTCATTCATTTTTTAATCAAGCAATTATTCAACAAATATTTGTGTAGTGTTTCCAGGTTCTGTGCTAGATACTGGAAATATCAAAATGAAAAACAGTCTCTGACCTTAAGGAATTTATAGAAAATGGGGTAAAGAGACAAGCCAGTGATGACAGTCTGGCTGTGGTAGCACAGAACAGGAGCACGTAACTCAGCTTCTGGCCACTAGAGAGTGGGGAGGGAGGGAGGGAGATGGACGGCTTCCAAGAGGCAGTGATGTGGAGTGAGTCTTGAAGGAGGTGTAGGTGTCAGCCAAGGGAGAAAGATACAGAAAATATTTTCTTTCAGATTTTTTCTGATATTGGAAAATAATAGAAAGACATTCAAAACTCAAGAAACATTCTTTTGCTTGAATGTTGATGTCTTCCTGTTGATTCTAAAGGAAGCTGTTGCTTCCTGGGGTCTGGGGGACTCAGTGGTTAAAAAAGCTTTTATAGTTAGGAGACTCTTAAAAAGCTGGAATTCTATAAGAGCACTTTCCAGTAGAAAGTTGTGATCCACCTATGAAATTTGAAATTTTCTGGCAATCATATTATAAAAGTAAAAAGAAACAGGTGAAGTTAATTTTAATAATATGTTGCATTTAACCCATTATATCCAGAGTATTATCATTTCAATATGTAATCAATATGAAAAATGAGATATTTTACAATCTTGTTTTCACATTAAGATTTCAAAATCCAGCATATGTTTGGACTTAGAGGACATTTCAGTTCATTGTAGCCATGGGTGGCTAGTGGCTCTCATATTGAACAGTGCAGTTTTCTAACATCATCCCTTACTGTGGTCACAAATGCAAATGAACCCAAAGGGTCCTGTCTGGGTTTATTCATGACTGTTAATTCCATCACATATAAATAGCATACACTTCTTCAAGAAGGTAGAGGCAAAGACTCTGCAAAGATCTATGTTCTGTCCTATGTATTTCCCTTATATTTGACAGTCAACAATTTATAATGACAGGCTGTATACCTCATAACCCAACTATGATACAGTCTTCAAAATATAAATGCTTTAATTGTGGGTGCAGCCAAAGCATTTTGGGCTTCCCAGGTTGGTTATAGATGCCACTACCACAGGGGCCAGTTTCTGATTCTGCATCTGTGATACAATTCAGAACCAATTATTCCATCACAAAAGATGTGGTCAAGGCGAACCTTCACACATAATGTCACTTAGGATTGTTTTTTTCTTATTGAAATGGTCGCAGTGCTGTTTGTAGACAGCATATTATCCTTTTATGAGCCAAGACAGAAGAATGACGTTAGGATGAAAGTCCTGCTAATGATTCATCATTGGGAAGGCAGTGCTCTCTGGGTCTTGATTTCTCTACCTGTGCAATGGCAATATTAACGTTGACCCCAAGGTCTTGGTACCATGAAGATATGAACAAATACTGTCATCTTTCTGGTTCTCAGTTTAGCACAGTGCCGATTATTGCAAAAGATTTCTTCAGTCTCTAGAAGTGTTCATGAGATATAGGGCCATCCAGTGAGTCACTTTTTCTTTATTCTCTTAAGTGGATCATTCACAGTTTGTGACAACAACATCACTAATTGCAAAGCCAGTGCCAGGGGCACTGCGGAGTCGTTGAGGAAGTCACTGTTAGCTACAACCCGTATAACAACTGACTATTCTCTAGAGAGGCCACATGCCATCCTGAGAGAAGGCAGGGCTGGTGCCTCAAAGTTCTTCCGCAGAGGAGGCGCACAGCCTGGGGCCAACTATTTAACTGCCGCCTTCTCAGCTGTGAAAAATGAGAACGGCAATCCTTACCGCTTTAGAAGGGAGTTGTGTTTATTAATTAGTTTGTATTTCGGAGTGCTTCACAACTGGAAAGTTTCACTATTGAATTAAGGAAAATTCCCTTTCATTTTATCCCCCACCACTTTAGGATGAAAAGAAACTGTGCTCACTGAGGCTGTGAGAAAAATGGAGGGGATTCAGGCAGAAAAGCTAACAAACCTGACTTCTAAAGGTAGTGGCTCATTTCCCCGACTGTAAGATGGCACCTATTAAAGAAGCTTTGTAAATTAGGTATCTCAAAGGGCAGCCAAACCTGCTATCTGAAGAATTGCATTCGTTTTAGACTTAACTTTTATGATCGCTTCAAGAAAAAAAAAAAAAAAAAAAGACAAAAAGAAAATGAGCCAAAGCACACTGTGAGGGGGGATTTGAAAATGAAACCTTTCTTCCTAAGGAAGTCATAAACTTTATCAGGTTTTCTTACTTGAAAAATAGGAGCTTGGACTTACTTGTATCTCAACCTTTAGATCCTCAACTCTCCTTGTCGTTTTTCCAGCTTATGCTAGAAAGGATGCCCACCAGACTTTTCCTTCTAAGTGTTCCATTATCATCTGAAGATTAATTGTTCAGAAAAAGAGAATTCACTCAATATTCTCCTTGTGGATAACTGTCCACTGAACTTGTTTTTCCCTTCCATACGGTGGAAATGCAGCTACCCATCTGGGACAGTGCTTCCAGTCTCCTGTGCATCTAGCTGGGGTCATGTGACGAGTTTTCACCACTGGAAAACGAGCAGAAGGAGCATTTCTAAGAAGTGAATGTGCCATCTCCACTATCTCTGAGGGCAGGAAATGATTCTGAAGACGTAGGGCAAGGCCAAGCCTCAAGTTAGAAACCTGAATCCTTCATCCCACAGGTAAGGGACATCTGCTTTGGATTGTTAGCTGAGTAAGAAATAAACTTCTATTGTGTTAAATCAGTTTTTTTGAAGTTTATTCTTACAGGAGCTTTTGTTACCCTAAGACATACACTGCCAATGTTGACAGTCTTCCCTAAATTTCCCTTTATAGTTGTCTTTTCTGTGCCAGACCATGAACTCCTTTAGGACTTTCAGGACACCAGTATAGTGTGGGCATATAAGATATTTAATAAATGCATAAGGAATGGAGGAAGGAAGGAAGGAAGGAAAGAATGAAGGAAGAAAGGAAGAGAGGGAGAAAAGGTGGGAGGGAGGGAATTAATGTGTCTGCATTTAAGGTGACTCACTTATTTTCTTTGAAGCTTTCAAGCTCAACATGCCCATCCCTCCCCAGACCCATTAAGTGGCAAAGAAGGGAAATATTTCTACTTTCTTCATGGTCTTCGAAAGGATGGACACACAGCCCTGAGGGAAATCGCTGGCCAGAGGAAAGCAGTCCCCTAGAGATAGCAATCCAAATATCATCATAGAGCTGGGCCACCGCCAGCATCTCCATCAGCAACTTTGAAGAGTTGTCTGTCTTCCCAGCACAATAAAACTGGAGACATGAGCATCCAGAGCTCCAGCCAGCACAATTACATGAAGCCAAAGCGCATTATCACTTCTAGGTTGCAGGATTTATGACCAGCTCCGATGGAAAATAAAGACAGAGATACTCTACTTGTCTGAATTCATCACTCACAAAAGGCAGTATGTTTTAATCATAGAGAAGTTGTCTATATTGTACTTTTTCTAACAAAAACCTTCACAAGCAGAGCAGAAACGGATACCAGCATCTTAAAGAAAAAAAGAAAAATGCAAAAGATTGCCAGTTTGATTCTGTTCAGAAAATATGCCCTTGATATCCTTTATTGTTGAAAAGCTCCTTTCAAATGCATTGAGGCACGTGCTTCTATTTTGGAGTTTCCCTGGGTTTGGGAAACTGCTTCTAACCTGAGTGGAACAGAGGGGTAGGTTTGTAGGTCTGTATGGTGTATCAGTGTCAGCTGATCCAGGGACTAAGTAATGAGGCTAAAATCATTCTACTTCTAGGATGCCTGTGACTTCCATTTGCCATGAGAGTGTTAATTCCTGTGGCAGTACGCCTGCCATGAGCTCCCCCAGAGCCATGCTCTTCACCAGCACAGCATTCTCAGGCATTACTACAGATGCTCATTAATCATCTCTACTCTAGGAGGTACGCCCTGTGAGCTCAGACTCTTGGTGTTCCTGGCTCAGTGTTAGGACATGGTGAATGCAGAAAATATTGAAGAGCTCTGATTAGGTTGTGATTTTAAGTAATTAAAATTCTTGGGCTGGCCCTGTGGCATAGTGGTTAAGTTCAGCATGCTCCACTTCAGCAGCCTGGGTTCAGTTCCAGGGTGTGGACTCAAACCACTCATTGGTGGCCGTGCTGTGGTGGCGACCCACATACAAAATAGAAGAAGATTGGCACAGATGTTAGCTCTGGGAGAATCTTCCTCAAGCAAAAAGAGGAAGATTGGCAACAGGTAATAGCTCAGGACCAATCTTCCTCAGCAGAAAAAAATTATTTACAAGGACCATTTGTTTTCACTGTTAGTTCCCTCATAGACAAAGAAAGGGTAAACCAGTGTGGTTTTTGTCTAATGTTTTCAAATTTTGAATTATTTAAATACATGTTGGTGAAATTGCTATTTAACTGTTTATCAGAACCAAAATTACAGCCTCAAACCTTCCACAAAATGGAAAAGACTGTTTGGAAAAGGAAGGAAGGTGCCACATAATCCTTTAAACACAAGATTCAGCCCTTACTTCTACTGATGCTTGGAATAGCTCCCAAAACCCTAAAAGTGGGTTTGTTTCCGGAACACCTGGACCAGAGACCACATTTTTATGAGGTTTGCCTTTCACAGTGAAGTTTACATCAGGGAGCTATATTTTCCCTATATTTACTTTTAAGTCATTTGGGTTTTCTAATAAAATAACAATTCTCATTTTCTTCCTTCTTCCCAGATGAACACATTTATTGTTTTAATCTGTGAAAGGTTCTACATGGGGCTGTGGTTGATGATTGGGACGCTCTGGAATGGTGCATTAGGAAAAGAATATTATTTACATTTAGGAAAATACTCAGTTGGCTGAATGTCTAGCCACTAAAATAATAACAGTTCGTCAAAACATAGTTATCCCAAATATCCTTTCAAGAGCGGCGATCAGATTTCCTGAAGAGTCCAAGATGAGGATGAGAATTGTGAGGAGGCGAGACCAGAGGGACAAACCAGGTTTGGAAACAGGAAGTAGGTCAAGGAATTGAGGGTTTGAAATATAGGAAAAGAAAGAACTCATGGAATTCTCCTCCGTAGACGTCTAGTCTGAACGTAATCCAGGCTGGTGGGAGGTAAAATCACTATCTGATATTCTGTGGCCACCTCAAAAATGTGTTGGTAGTTTCAACCAGACTGGAGTCCACATTGAAAAACCATCAGCCCCACTGCCTCAGGCTGCACAGCACAGCTACAGGCCCAAATCTGCCCAGAGGGACCCAGTGCCACTTATGGTCAGGATGGGGGTTGGTGGGGAGAAGAGCAGCATGTGTACTCAAGCTGGTCGCTAAGGGGGACAGTGGGGGTGTCCAGTCCAGGGCGATGCATTCAGCTCCGCTCTGGAGCAGTAAACAGAGAAGTGACAAGAGGCTGGGCTCCCTTGTTGTTGTTGTTGTTAGTGCCTTTGAGTTGATTCTGACTCTGTGAAGCAGAGCAGAACCCTGCTTTTTGCCCCATCCTCTCACCTTTTGGTGCTGTATCAGACGATGCTCTGCTGTTATTCATAGGAGTTTCATGGGCAGTGTTTTTGTAAGTGGGTGGCCAGGTCCTTCTTCCTAGGCTGTCTTAGTCTGGAAGCTCTGCTGAAACCTGTCCACCCTGGGTGACCCTGCTGGGACTTGAATTTCTAGTGGCATAGCCTTCAGCATCATAGCAACACGCAGACACCACAGGATGACAACCAAGAGACGGCAGTGTGGTTCCCTGACCAGGAAAGGAACTCGAGTCCTGGTGGTGAGAGTTCCGAATCTTAACCACTTGGCCACCAGGGCTGGCTAAGCTCTTTTGTTAGGAACTCTTAATCTTGTAAGGTGACCATAGATTGGTAGATTTATTTTTTTATTCAAATAATAACTTGGAGTATATATATAATAAATATGTATGTGTATATGTACATGCTTGATTAGTATTTATATAAAAGTGAATGTATTAAAACATTCTAAACTTACATTGTGGTGATGGTTGCGCATCTCTGTGAATACACTAAAACCCATTAAGTTGTACACTTTAAATGGATAAGTTTTATGATATGTGATTATATCTCACTAAAGATGTTTTCATCCCTTTATTTTTCTAAAAATAAAAATTGTAGACTGGGTTTTGTTATTTTTCTTCTTCTTCTTCTTCTTCTTCTTCTTCTTCTTGACTTCCTTCCTTCTGTGCTTTTATTTTCACTTCAGGTCTTGGTAGTCCCAGGATATACTCCAGGGTTGCTGCATGTGGGCTAATGAATTATAGCCTTATTCCAATTTTAGAGCTGCCAGGCCACACTGTCCATGTTATGGGGTCAGCAAGAAAAATTATAACCCCAAAGTGAAACTGGCCCAGAGTGATGCTCATGGGCTCCTGCATGCCCTCCTCCCGCCCCTCCAGCTTCTCATTGCCTTTTCTGGGTGTGGATGCTTCCTCTGGTCTCAGGCATCACCATCTGAAAGATGATGATTTCTTTGATCCCTCCTACTTCTAACATTCTATGATGTGGATGAGGTTGGTGGAAGTTGTTGTGAATGTGAAAACTGGTGGTGATTTTTTAACCTATCTTCAAAGCCAGTGAAGAAATAATTCAGCTTTGCAATGTCTTATGTAGTATAATTGCAATTGTTTTATACATGATAAAATCTTTAAGGGTTATATTAGTCAGTTTCATAGGAATTATTCATCTCCTTTTTTTTGATGGGTTGGTAAGGTAAATCGAGTGAATAGTGTAGAGCAGTGCTTCTCAAACTATCTATTGTGAAAGATCAAATTTTTAAAAAATTTCCAAGAGATTGGTAATTTTTGTAAACCAATACAATAAATTACCAGTAAAAAAACAAGACAGGCAAAATACATGCCACTTGTTAATATTAGATTCATTAGACATTGTTACATTTCAATAAATATTATCAAAACAAACATAACATAGAAAAAAGAAATTACATTTTTAAAAACTATACACATTGTTCATTGAAAATATCTGTAGAGGTGAATACTAGAGAAAATTGCTGTAACATTCATAATTTTTATAATTCTGCCATCATTACATGAAATTATAAGCTCTTAATGAACAATTTGTCTATCAATATTTATTTTTAATGTGATGGATGAGTTTGCTTCTTGCTTGTTAACTTGTCTAATCTATGTTAGATTGATGACAATGCTACTCATAGAGGATAACGTATATCTAAACTGTTTCTATGTTTTAATACTACTGGAAATAGAGAAACCAGTCTTGTGGAGATGTATTCATGGGAATGAAAACAAAACAGGATATTTTGTTTGAAGTTTTGTTTAAAGTTTAAAACATTTTTAAACTTTTCCAAAATGAAGCAAGTGGTATTCTATCTGCAAAGCTTTTTCAATTCTATATCAGTAACCAATTCTAATTATTTATTCTGTAAAGTTATAGTTAAATAATTTTTTTTGTTTGTTTTTTTTGTCGAGAAAGATTCACCCTGAGCTAACATCTTTTGCCAATCTTCCTCTTTCTTTTTTCCTCCCCAAAGCCCCAGTGCACTGCTATATATCCTAGTTGTTAAGTTGTTCCAATTCTTCTATGTGCACCACTGCCACAGCATGGCAACTGACAGACAGGTGGTGCGGTTCTGACCAGGAAGCAAACCTGGGCCGCCAAAGTGGTCAGTGCCAAACTTTAACCACTAGGCCCTTGGGGCTGGCTCTAAATTCAATTTTGGCAAAAGAGAGGGATTCTGTCTTTATATGCTTTTGAGTTACAGTTGACAAATTAACCTTAAAACATCACATTTTAACATGGTCCTACTGCATGCCATATGTAGCTCACCTCATGAGTTCAACACTCCTTGAGCTGGTCTATATGCTGCTCAGTGAAATGAGTCCATTGACCATGCATTTTGATGTCAAGGCAATGTCAAATTGCTATAAAAATTTGTATCCACTTACTCTCAATTTCTGTACATATCTCATTGTGGACCAGTAACAGTTGATGGACCAGTACCGGCCCATGGACCACACTTTGAATAGCAGTACTATGGAGCTATAGCGTTCCTTTAATTCTTCAAAGCAATTGAAGTCATCTATTCCAATGGACTTCAGCATTAAATGAGTGGTTGGACTCTAAAAACTGAGATTTTATAATCCTGTGGATTGATGTTAACCTAAAGGGAAGGTTGAAGAACATTGCTATTGGGTTCTTCATTTGAACTTTTCCTGTTCAATACATTTACCAATGACTTAGATGAAGGTATAAAATTGTACTCATCAGGCTTTAAAATATAGTTTATATATATTAAGCACTTACTTTGTATGATCCACGCACTATGCTAATTGTTTTACAATGATTATTTCATTTAATCTATAGAACAATAATTCTGTGATGTAGGTACTGTAATTATCCCCAAGTTATAGATGGGAAAAGTTAAGTAACTTCCCCGAGGTCACACTGCTACTTAGTGGTGCAGCTGAAATTTGATTCTAGGCCAGCCAACTCCACATCCAACACTCGGATCCACCTAACTGGCCAGCCCAAACTGGCCAAGATTGGCACAATTATAAGCGAAGGAAGCAGAATATTTAAAATATTCTGTAGGCTAAATGGGCAAAAATCAATACTATGACATTTAAGAGGAATAAATGTCAGTTCTTCTATTAGATTAACATAAGTCAGTTACACAAAAGCAGGCTGAGGAAGGCCTGGCACATCAGAGTCCTTTGGGATCACCTCCTATCCTGCCTGCCTCATCTCTGATACCAGCCACTGTAGCAACACACATCCCTAGAGCTCTGCAGGCCACTTCTGCTAACAGCTCCTTGTTTAATGAGCTCGTCTTCCCGCCCTGAGATTCTTAGGAAGCACTCCAGCAGAAGACTGCTCAGGTTGCATACAATAGCAGCTGGAGCAACCCCTAACCAACTGGGACAAAAGTCTGCTGGATAAATGTTTCATTGTCAGTGCTTTATGTGGTGAGCAATTCTGACAAGCGTTCTATAGCCTCAGACGGTCGTTGTAAGATCCAGTCCCAGTTGGCTGCTGCAGGAACCAACTCCATAAGGCGCCTTTGATTGGCTTTTCCTCCCTCTCCATTTCATGCTCCCTGGTTCTCACCCCTGATCAGAGGAATCACCTCCAAAGACACTCCCTGAACACACATTCTTGTCTCAGACTCTACTTTCAAAGAAACCCAAAGTCTTAGTTCAGGCTACCATAACAAAGATACTGGGGGGCTTAAACAAAGATACTGGGGGGCTTAAACAACAAACCCTTATTTCTCATAGTCCTGGAGGCTGGGAAGTCCAAGATTAAGGCGCCTGCGGATTTGGTGTCTGGTGAGAGCCCACTCTGGTTGATAGCGGGCTGTCTTCTCACTGTGTGCTCACATGGTGGAAGGGTGAGGGAGCTCTCTGGGGTCTCTTTCACAAGAGCACTAATCCAATTCGTGAGGGCTCCACCCTCATGACCTAATCACCCCCCAAAGGCCCCACCTCCAAATACCATCACACTGGGAATTAGGTTTCAACATAGGAGTTTTGGGAGGACACAAACCCTCAGTCTATTGTACTAGGTGAGGACACTGGCCTGGCAACAAATCACGTAAAAATTAGATCTTAATAGATGACAAATTCAGCTGAACACAGGAATGTGATATGATAGAAAGAAAGGAGAGGGGAAAGGAGAAAAGAGAAAGAGAGAAAGAGAAAAGAGGGAGGGAGGGAGAGAGGGAAGAATTGGCATAAAGGCATTACTATCTGAAGACCTGCAACAGACCAGTTGGCAGTATCACCTTACAATTCTCAGCATCCACACAAACTCATGTTAGGGCTGTGAGTCATTTTGTGGGTACCAGAAGTTTTGACCGACACCCGCCTCACACACACACAACTTTGTGAGCCCGGTGGTTTGGTCCCCTTGCAGTACTGCTCTTCAGCTCTGTGCTCAGCCCTCAACAGCCTTCACAAGGGCAGAGCTCCCACACCCTTCAGAGGATGCCTGGCTGGGCACTCCTGGGTCGACGCAAAGTTTGCTATTTGCTTTGTTTGCCGTGTTTTTGCTGTTTGTTTTTAATTCTTGGGCTTTTTACAAATGTATCCAATGCTGCAGCATCCTTGAAGAAAAGGCCTGCTAGAACAGGTAATGGGAATGATGCTAATAATACCATGGGTATACATAGCACCTCTCTTTCCAAATGCTTGACTGTCTTCATATCTATGCTCTCCTTTATCTTCATGACATCCCCATCAAGTGGCCCAAACTAGACAGCATACGGGTTAAGATCTAGCCTGTCAGGTTTACAATGTTTCTAGTAGAAAGTTTAAGAGACATTCGACTGAGTCATAGGCACTTTCAAAATCTCGTGTCTTCTAGACTAAGAGGTCATTTGTCTAATTGTTTTCTTTGCTTTTACATTCTTTCCAAAGTTAATTACTAACCTTAATTAGTTCTAGCTATGAGATCTCCAAGACTATATTCTTTGTAAACATATGCTACCTTATTAGTTAAGTCTAAATATTTACAAAATCTTTCTATGTAGTAGTTTGACTGCTCTGATAGTGGCTGTCGTTGTCTCTTTATAAAAGGAGACATCCAACCTTAGTGCCCAACGCTTGCAGGAAATACAGAACTTCTACTTTCCCTTATTTTGTCTTCCGTGTTTTATTTTTAATTGGAGCCTGTTTGGGCAGGAGAGGTTGGAGCAGAGTGAAAGAGGTAAATTACCATGGTATTAGAGATGATGTTTGTATCAAAGATGAGGAAAAGGCCAAATTTGTAAGCGAAAGTAAAGGTCATGCAACATTTTTCAACAGTGATGGCTTTGTAGTATCCAAAAATGAATTAACTATTTTCAAGTTACCCCTAAATGATCTGTTCCTGCCCAGGTCTCTCCAGGGTGCCTTGACTGTGCCTACAGACTATACCACTCAACCAAGAATCTGAGACATTTGTCTGAATCTGAAATTATTCCCCCATAGATGCTTAGAGAAGACCCAAGTGTATGTTCACTCCAGTAAGAAAATTGGTCCATGGCTTAACTGCTGTGTTTCTGAGCGAAGGTCTTTGGATAAACTCCAAAGCAATAAATCATCACATGTGCCAGGACAGAATTTTTTTTGATAGTTAGATCTATCTATATGACCCTAATATATACTACTACATAGTAACAATAATAATAATAATGGACATCTTACATTTGTATACCATTGTACAAGTTCCAAAGTACTTTCCCACTTACAATAAACATGTCAGTAGAGCTATCTTGGACTGACCTATTAATGTAGTATGGTATAGGAAGATTCTTTCTCAAGAATGTAAATGGAGATAAACAGATCAAATGAGGGTTAGCAGTAAAAGCTGAAAAAAAAAACTGTACAGCATATTATTTGGATAGGGGGCAAGAGCATGAGAAGTCATAGAAAACCAAAGTTAGAGTTAAGAGATAGTAAAAATTATGAATAAACAGAAGGAAGTACAGAAAATAGAGAGAGAGTACAGTGGTCACAAACTCAAATGCCTTCATCTGAATAAAGGAAATGTGTAAATTTGCAACTGCAGGACAATAATATGTGCTTGGACAAAAAACATTCAAATTCAAAATTTGGTCTAAACATTGAGCTGGCGCGATAAAGCACATCTTCAGGCTGTATTTGTCTTCTTGGCCGTCATTTTCTAAAACCTGGAGGATAGGGAAGGAAGTAGTCAGTCAGTATGGAGAGAGCAGTAGAGGTGCCAAGAGGATGGCAAGGTCACAGAGAACAGACAGCATGAGGTCAAGACCATGTCACTTGTGTGTGAGAGACAGAGAGTGAGAGAGAAATGGCCAGAAGAGACCCTACAGTGCCCTTTGTCCCCTGAGACTCTCCTCTCCCCTCTCAATTCCAATCCACATGTGATCTTGCAATTAATGCCCTTTCTGTTAAAGAGTGAGAGTCTCTTCCTTAGAGCCAGAACAGCCTAACAGAACCCACCCATATGCCTTTTCTGACTTTTACAAAAGCCATACAGAGTAGATGGATGGAAATTGGGGTTCCTGGGGTCTCGTCCAGTGCTGCTTTCAATACACCCCCCAAGATTTCCCTTCAGCATAGGATGCCTGATAAGCAATCATAAATACGTCCTCTTAATGTGCATTACATTTCAAACTTACTTGATTCACAGTGGCCGCGAGATAATCTCTTTTTTAGCGCCTTAGAGAAAAGATGCTCCATAAAGAGGAATTAGTGGTGGCCTCACCAGCACTGGGAGAGTCATCCTCTCAAACTTATCCAATTCTGTCTTGAAAAACCCACCCAGAGGATCTGAACACCTAAATATGTCATCGTGTGAAGAATATAAAGAAAATAGATAAAATAACACAGCCATACATTAACCTAAATAGTGCTAACGAATTGTTAGGCTTAGAAGGAAGTGGGAAATAGCTAATGGAATAATGAAGGGTTTGTTTATTCCTGGAGCAGATGGCCACCATTTGTCATATTCCCAGTTCCCCTTCCAAGAGCAGTGGCCAACAGGCTTGTGTCGGGCAATCCCAGGAAACCACTGCTTTCTAAATTCTAAAGGAAGTGCAGTTGTCACTCTAGGACTGAGAGAAGTAGCAGGGAGGACAATGCACATCAAGGGAACTTTGTAATGTGAACTTGCAATGAGGTAGGATCAGATAGTGGTTGGGCACATGGCACTTGGAGGCCACTTGAAGGAAAGGAAAGAAGTCCCTAGGCCAGCAACCAACATATTGTGTGTGCAGCCTTGAAAGATGACCTAGGTTTCAAAGTCCCAGTTTGCTCTTTCGTAAAATGAGAAAATAACAGTAACTAACCCAAAGGGCTATTGCACATACCAGGTGAGACCCAGCAAATGAAGTGCCAAGTGCAGTCAGTGCCTAGGACACACTCAACAATTATTATTAGTTATTTATTATTATTAGTTTATTATTATTTATTAATTTATTATTAGTAGTAGTAGTTATAATTATTATTAGTTATTTAGTTAGTTACTGCTATCGTGTAGCCAAAGAGGCAGCCACATAGCCTAGAGGCCAAGAGTCCATGTCTTTAAGGCCAAACTAGGAGGCAAATTTTTCCAAGCTTCTATTCACTCTCAGACAGAAAGGGAAGTCCCTTCAGTTCAGGCAGCCAGATCACAGTACCAGCTACAATTCATTTATTCATTCGTTCAAGAAACAAAATTCACTCTTGGATTCAAGTAGAGAAAAAAACCTAATTGCTATCAGAAATGATCAAAACCTGGTTTGTAGGGTATTATTTTATTTTTTAACAAAAATTAGATAAAGTAAATCATTTTTCTGTTTGATTTTGAAGAAAAAATATCACAGCCAGATGATACAAGGCAAGGTAAATAACACCCACCAGCAATCTTCCATTGACGTGTAAGTCAGTATAAGTCCACGCTGGTAACGCCGCGTGCACCATGAGGTCTTGTCACTAAGCCTGTCATGAGTGATGCACACCTGTTCCTCACCTTCCCATGCTCCTTTGCAGCAGCATGACACAGAGAGAGGGATTAAAGTCTGAGAAACTATGTAGAGGGCTATGCATTTTTGTTATTTTCAATTTTAAAGTGTTTTCTTAAAGATTGGCACCTGAGCTAACAACTGTTGCCAATGTTCTTTTTTTTTTTTTTTGCTGCTTTTTCCCCGCAAATCCCCCCAGTACATAGTTGTATATTTTAGTTGTGGGTCCTTTTAGTTGAGGCCAATTTTAAGGTTCTTGAAGGAAGGAATTGTATCTCGTTCATGTTTTCTAAGGTATATTTATGGTATCAATGACCAAATTAAAGAAATCTTAGAAATAAAAAATGTACAGTTATTAACTACAATAACCTTAGTATTCAGGAGTCATTTTCTTTCTTCGAAGTGTTGTATGAACTTGAGCTATGTATCAGCTTGAGGGATAGGTTTTTCAGCTTGCTCATGGTGATTCCAAGTGAGGCTGAGAAACTAGACTAGAAATGTGAGATGCTGCCCCCTTGGCCTCCCGCTCTCTCTCCTCTGTGGCCCAAGGCCAAACTCATCACTCTATGCAGTAATGGAGGCAGGCAAATCGGAGAGGCCCGCCTAGGGGAGAGGCTGGGCATTTCAGACCTCACTGGAGGCCACTTCCTTTCCATCCAGCTTCTTTGTCTTCTTCGAATTCTTCAGAGCAATTGCTCCAACTCCCACAGGAAACTAGTCCCGTACAGCAGCTGGTTATCACTCGGCACAATGGGGGTTGAAAACATTTTCTCCCTTTTCATTGACACAAACAGCAAATGACTCTGCCAGGAGATCATACCTCATACCACATTATTCCACCACGTTGTACCTTGGGGCTCAGATACTGTGTTCTTTCCCGGTCTAACACAGGTAGCAAGAACACATGGAAACTAAAATAAATGCTTCTAATTAACAAATGAAAATACATCTGAGCCAGGTGAGAGCTGTCGCTGTTTAAGAAGCTTCCTTGGTCTCTGAGACAGATGAAACCATTTAAACACATTGTAACCGCAAAAGGGGTAGCATTCGCAGGCTCTTTTATCCACAGAAAGGCTTTTTGGTTCCCTCTGCAGAAGATTTTTTTCCTACTTGTAATAAATGAGTCTAAGCCAGAATCAAATTTTGATATTAAAAAAAAAATGAGCTGGTACAATTGATAGCACCAGTTAAAAGAATGAAACGCTTTTGCATGGAAACAATGATTCATGAACTGCTCTTCCCTACAGGAGATGAAACCATTTGGGCTTTCCTCAGAGATGCTTATATTACTGGCAACGTTTAAAAAAACTTCATTATATAGAGAAAATTCCAGCCTTCAATTTTTCTTCTTGAGAGGGTTCAGTGGTTGCTTTCGTATATGTGTGTCTCTTGGTGAATGTGTGTGCGTGCGCACACACACGCGAGTGTGTTTCATAAAATTAGATTCCAGCAAAGGGAAAGTGCATTTATGCAAAAGCAATTCATCAACCACTTCTGTGCTCAGAATTCACCGAGGTAATTTAGATACTTCAATGGCAAGGTGGTTTAGGTAGGTAGGAGGCGATGTCCCCTCCCCCACCCAACAGCTATGGTAATAGAAAACGTGTGCTCTAAATGAATCTTTTCAGGAAAGTAATTCTCATTTTAATTATTTATCCACTACCAAATATAAAATATAATTACACAGCCAATGTCCATGGGAGCAAAATCCACAGCGCAGTATAGAGCAGAAGTGCTTTCTGCTTTTAGAAATTTTCCATTTAAAAAAGAAGACATTAAAAAAAATAAGATTAGCCAAATGCAGCTTTTAGTGCTAATCTGATTTTCATAATGTTAGTGTTTAGCAAGAGCTCATGGCTTGCTTAAATACAATGGCTCCAGAATTTGCAGTGTTTTTACCATGGCCTTGACCTTTATGATGTCAGACATATATTACTTCTCTGCTATAATTTACTATTGACATCATGGATTAAATTTGTTGTTTCAGCTAATGTAACTGAGCAAGCAAGGTAGATTGTGAAACCGAAGCCAGCTACTGAAATACGAGGGTTGTCAAGTATAAATTTACAAAAGATATTCAGACTGGGTGTGGAAGACAAAAATAAATGGACAAAGAAGCTGTTTTTGACAGACTGCGAGAGGCTAGAGACTTCAACTTGAACATTGTAAATCCAAATGTCATGAAACACTGCTGCAGAGTGAGAGACACATCTATTCCTCAGGAATATAAATGGTGATGGGAAACCAAACTTTCAAGATGCTATGCAGTTTTGAAAAGTACATCCCTCCTGCCTGATAACAAACTCACAGATCTCTTCTTCCTCTCCCCCCACCCCAGCTTGAAAATCATTGCAAATCCTCACCCTAGAACCAGTAATGGCTACAAAGCCAATGTTCCCCTGAACATCATTTGGACAAGAAGCCAAAGAATGTCAAGAAATACGTTGATGCATTTTTTAAAGAATAATAAATTACCTTGGTGGCTGTATTTCCCAAATGTGAGCCATGACCAGTTTTCATGTCTCATACAAATAATGTTTTTAATACCAAAGTGTAAGTTGCTTAAGAGGGGATATTGTAACCACTGAAATACGGAAAGGTGCTCCCGTCACTCAGAGTGTAACCCCTCGGAAAGGAATTGAGCCGCCTCCACGGCTGATGTCTTAGAATAATAGTCTGGCTGGCACGGTGGTGGCAGCAGGAGACTGCTAGTCCACAGTCAGGCTTTCTTTCTAACCTTCCTAATGTTTTATTTGCCCAGATACCCTGCAAGCTAGAATGATTTTAGAATAACTGAAATCAGAACACAATAAATGTGGACTACGTAGATAGATTGATGGGTGGACAAGACAAGAAGAATGAGAAGCCTAGAAAGGGAAAATGCTGTTCCATGTCACAGCTTGTTATGGACAGCGCCCATTTGGATCTCTCACTGGAGTCTAGGGTCAGACTGCTCATGGGCAGTATTCAGCGGTCATGCATTTGGGGCACTTTCAGGGGGATGGAGAGCCTGGGGTTCCTCTTGTCCCTATAAACTCCTCTTGTCCCTGATAACCTGCTATCCAGTCTTTTCTATGGAAGGTGAGAGAACTCTATCCGAGTCTATGAGTCAGATATACTATGAATATTTATGGAATAACACATAGTACTTTATGCTGTATTGGGCCTTGAAATTACATAGTAATCATTACAAATAGACTTCACCCTCAGGTTTATAGTCTAATGCCCATGTGTGTCTATGTGTAAGAGGGAAAATGCATATTCTAAGAGCAACTCTAATGTGGGAAAGTGAGGACGTGAATACCTTCTTTGCTCTGTGACTCAAATAGTGCCTTTAAATGAGCTGTCAAAAGACTCTAATGGGGCCAGACAGTATTTTCAGGTAGTCATGAAAAGAAATGACACAGAAAGTTCTCATTTACATCCAATTTGGTTAGCCATGGAGATCCCTAGATTAAGAATGGGGTGACCTTCAGAGACCCATCGCCATCTTGGGTGTGAGAAGCCTAGAAGAAAGACATGCTGTGAATCCAATCCAGAAAAAGAGACCAAGAGCCCTTGAGTGGAGTCTGGATGCAACCCTAGAGAGATTCACAACCTGTAAAGGAGGCCCTAACTTGCCTAGACCTCTTGACATCCCTTGAAGTTAATTTGCAGGTGATTGACTGCAGGTTAATTGGACATCCTCCAGGGCTCCCTCTCCTGGTGTAATTCAAATGCCCATGGTCCCAGGTCTCCTTGATTCTTAGGCTCACAAGGGTGTGAAATTTATTGTAAAAGCTGATAGCTTAATTCCTCCTGAAGAAAGTACTACTATTTTTTTATTTAGAAAAATACCTCCTTTGTTTAGGAAAATCCACAACTCCTACTTTGCCTGCCTCTAGCACTTAGTTAACATCCCACTTCATATTCTCATGAGCTGTTTACTTTGGATTGTAGCCACTGTGGATTAATTTATCTCTATCTCCCTCCAGGCCAGTGGATTAGTTCAGATGTATTCAGCTGCATTTAACAAACATCCAAATACTGTGGCTTAACCAATATTTTCTCATATGTCATGAAGTTCACAAGTCATATGTGCACAGTTGGCGCAGAAGCTTTGAAACCATCCAGCACCGGGCTCCTACCAGCTTCCAGCTCTACCATCTTAACACATGGCTTTCCTCCTCATGGGTTCACATAGGAAGAAGGAAATGACAAAGATGTAGGAGGAAGTGGGGTCTTTATCAGGAAAGGAAAACTTCCCCAGAAATCTTCGGCGAAATTTTACTTGGTCAAAACTAGGTTACTCTTAATTGCAAAGGAGACTGGGAAACAGAGGAGTTATCTGGGCACAATGGCATCATGAACAAAGTAAGGGCTCTGTGGGTAAGAAGAAAGGACAAGAACAGAGAGTGGGTAGACAGCAGGGTGGACTGCCACACCCATGAACCTGGTGGCTCCTCAGAATGTGTTTGTTGAAGCGAGTTATAGGCGATGCAAAGACTTTGAGACTGCTCTCAATTTTCTAACTCACACACACACACACGCAATGAAAAACTCTCCACAATAATATTTTTTATGAAGACTGGAAAGATGGTAAACTTTCCAGATGCTCCTGTGTAAACAGTAATTAAATTCCCTTGGATATTTCCTTATTTGCAAAATGACAAGAACACTGGACCTTGAGACAGAAAACCTGGGTTCTGAAACTGATTTTGCTACTAGCGATGTTATTTTCCCTCTCTGGGCTTCAATTTCCTAACTGGTCTCACCACCTACACTCTTGGTACCTCTACAAGCCCATTCTTCACCGAGCAGATACATATCTCTCCACTGCTTAAAATCCTTCAGTGGCTTGGGTTGAAGTCCGAAGTTCTCAGGATCTGGTCCTTGCCCCTGTCTCCTACTTCATCTTGAACCACTCGTCCCTTTGCTCATTTTGCTCTACCATACTGGCCCCCTTTGTTCCTTACCACGTCAAGCTCCCTGTTGGCCTTTGCACTTGCTGTTCTCTCTGTCTGGAATGCTCTGCCCCACGGTCTTCAATGACTGGCTCCTTCTTATTGTTCGAGTCTCAGTTCAAATGTCACCTCCCAACAACGCGATCTAAAGTACAATTTTCCACTCAAACCCTCTGTCTCACAGAACCCTATTTACTCCCTTCGGAGCACATACCACAGTCTTTAATTATCTTGATAATTTATTTGTTTGTTATCTGCCTTTCATTGAGAATGTAAATTTCTTGAGAATAAGAACCTCCTCTCTCTTATTCACCATGGGTAATTCTGGCATATTTTCTGTCAAGTACCCACATAAGAAATATTTGTTGAATAAATGAATGGAGAATGAGGGTCTTCAACTTGATCTCACTGGTCCCTTCCAACTGTACACCCCTATGATTTCCATCTCACGGGGCTGCTGTGAGGATGCAATGAGACAGTGTATGTGAGTGCACTTTTTAAACTGGTAAGCAGGGCACAGATAGTAAGGCTATTTTAAAAATAGCGTGATTTAGGGGAATTCATAAACTTTTAAACAAAACTTGTCTCTTTGAACATTGTTTACAAAACAAAGCCTGAAATGACAGAAATTAGATCCAGAGCAAATGAACCGTTTTGAAATAAAATGTTTTCAAAAGAGGTAACTTTCTGGAAATCAATACCAACTGAGCAATTTTCCCCTCAATCAACTCTGTTGAAAGTAATACTCTTCTCCTACCCTGTGATATTCAAGGAAGTTCTATTTGCAAGTCATTTCAAAGGGCAGCACTTTGTTTTGTGTTAGTGATTCTGTGAACTGCAGACCGCACTCAGTGAGATCGTATATCTCTGTAACATCTACCAGAGATGAAATTGCACTGATGTGAGTTCAAGATTACAGAAGACATGCCCACTGGAAAACTTTCATTGACCCAATTGTGTTTGCAGAAGTTGTACTGAACGAGAAATGGAAGCCCACAGTCCGCCTTGATATTCTTTAGCTGTGTGCCTGACTTGGCTGGAGCCTGTCAATATTGTTTTTACGGATAGAATAGCATGTGTACTCCTGGGGGGTGATTCAAGACAGTCACCTCACTTCACTTGGACATTCATGTCACCTTAGTTTAGAGAAGTTTTGTTAGGAATACCGGGCCTCATGTCACCCTTCTGCGTCTAAATAGTCAGTGGCTCCCCACTACCCTCTAAGGTAAGTCTAACCTTCTTCTGGCATTTCAAAACATGACTGATGTTTTCTTCCCTGCCTGGCTTTGCCATGCTGTCCCCAACTCTTGAGACTCCCCTCCCACAACCCCCATCATCCCCACTTATAGAAAAATTTCACCTCCTTCTTAAATCCCGGAATCATCCATCTGGAAGCCATCTCTCCATCCTCTTTGCACTTAATTATAATAATTACACTTCACATTTATTGAGATCATGCACCAAACACTGTTCTAAATGCTTTACATAGTTTACCTTATAGAACCCTCAAATAGCTCCATGAGGTAAGTATTGCTATAATGCCACTTTCCAGATGAAGATGCTGAATCCTAAAAGAGTTACAAAACCAGCACCACAGCTAGTACATGCCACAGTTGAGACTTAAGATCAGACAGATTATCTTTAGAACCAGCAGTGTGCTGGAGTCGGCTTGTACCAGCTTGAGAGAGCCCACCGTTAGCATCTCTTTCCAAATCTGCATTCAGGGATATCACATTGGTAGCTTAAAATAGGCTATAGTGAGAATATCGACACCACGGAAATAGGCATGAGCTACAACCCACTACAGCCCTGATTTTGTTCCAGATCAGCAGTTGTTAGACATGTGCCAGTACACCACTGTCTAGAGTCCACTCTCTCAACATTTGGTTACACTGCCTCGCTGATTTGTGTATTTGAGCATTATTCCCACTAGTTTGTGAGTTCCTCCGGGTAAGGGACCACCACATCATACTCATTGATATCTCATGTTTCCTAGGCACATTGCCTTCCTTCTACACAGTAAGCACATGATACATAGTTATTGTAACAATTTGTAGTTCATACCCAAGGTAGCTAATACCCAATTCTATCGTGACATGGAAAAAGCAGTAGCTGCTCTTCTAGTTAAACCAAAATATTTCCAACTTTTTAAAATATTACATACTTGGCAATGACGCCAACAGCATGAGCAAGCACTGAGAAGACAGTCCTGGATTCTGAGCCCAGAAGGAATCGTAAGTGTCATTGAATGCAACCTCTTTGTTTGAGCGAAAATGAGCTCTGAGCTCTAGTGGTTGTTCTTTTTGGGAACAGAGATCAGCTGATTGTCATCATGGGGTGGGGGATGGGTAATGGTCTTTTCAAAGTAGAATCTTCCCTCATCAGTCCTGGTATCTGTCCCCACTGCTAACAAACCACCTCCTCCTTACTGGGGACCACTGACACCCTGAATTTCAGTTACTGACAGCGGTTTCATGTCAAAAAGGGATACCTAAGCAGTGAATTCCTCTAGAGAGTAGGAACAGGTCAACAGCCTTCAGAACAAGAACGTTAATGTGATTATATGGAGACAGTGCCAATTTTACTGCCCAATTTTCCAAGCTTCTGAACTTAAATTCTTCCAAATATGTCATACTCTCATGTTATCCTTCCTCATCCCTGTATCTTGCTTCTTCCTTTCCGTCCACAGGACTTGTGTTTCTATCCCATCTCCATCTGCTGAAATCATACCAATATTTACATCTTGCTGGGCCTAGCTTATTGCCACACTTCCTGTGCTCATCCCTAAAAAAGAAGCAGTGGCTGCTGAAACACGTCCACCTTTGGATCTAGAAAGGTTCCTTTGGCTTCATGTAGAATTCTACCATCAATCTCGTTTGGTAGAATGCTTCTCCTTGATAAGACTGCAAAGGGCTTTCCCTGCTCTGTGTCCCCTTTAGGTCCAGCCTGACCACACTGGAGATCAATAAGAACGAGGCCTCCTTCCCATATGGGATGAATAGGAGCATGAACCAGAACTGGTTGGCAGGCCTAGTCTTGTTAGAACTTGGAGTGAATGGCAACGCAGTCTCTTCCTAATCTCCTGAAGTGCAGCCTCTTCTTAAATCCCATTGCATGTGGCTGGTTCTCTGATGGGCCTTCTGCCCTGGCATTTGATTTCTCCTCAGGGTCTTTGCAAGGATCACAGCCCAGGGTTGATTGCTGATTGAACAGGCCCCTCAACGTCTTCCTGCTTTCTGCCACTGCCTTCAGTACAGCATGGGCGCCAAGCAGGCAAAACACCAGCTGTATTGGTCAGGGCTCTCCAGAGGAACAGGACCAATGGGATATATTTATTTGTTTATTTTTATAAGGAATTGGCTCACACGATTATGAAGGCTGAGAAGTCCCACAATCTGCCTTCTGCAAGCTAGACACCTAGGAAAGCCAGTGGTGTAGTTCTAGTCCGAGTTGGAAGGTCTGAAAACCAGGAGACTTGATAGTGTAAGTTCTAGTCCAGATCTAAAGGCCCGAGAACTGGAGGGCCTGTCAATGGCGTAGGTCCCAATGTAAAGGCAGAAGAGCGACGTCTCAGCTCAAACAGGCAGAGAGGGTGAATCTTCTCTTCTTCCTGCTTTTTGTTCTATTCAGTCCCTCACTAGTTTGGTGGAGGCCCACCCACATTAGGGAGAGCAATCTGCTTTACTCACTTTACCGATTCAAATGCTTGATATCTTCTGGAAACACCCTCACAGACACACCCAGAAATGATGTTTAACCACATAGGCGGGCATCTTGTGGCCCAGTCAAGTTGACGCATAAAAATGACCATCATACTAACCGATAAGCAGGAGGGATGCTGGGTAAACATTGGCCTTTCCCTGATCTCAGCAGACCTCTGTGAGCGACCCTGAAGCATCTTACCTGACCCCAAGAACTGCCCCCTCCAGGAGTCCCTACTGCCAGGCCCTGCCCCACTCCACTCCCTTTCCCTCAGACCCCCTGGATAGTGACACTGCCCGGGTCATATTGGAGTTTGCCATACCTCTAGCATTGGGCAGATTAAACTGCTGACTTCCCTCAGAAACGGGCCAGCCTGTAGGCCTCCTATGGCCCCCTCAGTGCCTCCTCTACCCCAAATGCCCAAGCTTGTTGTCCCTTCCCTATTGGGGACTTCCAGCATGCCACATGGCAGAGACAATGCTTTTTGTCTTGTTGGCGTTTTGACCAATCTTAAGCTCCCTGAGGACAAAGACTGCATTATTCATCTGTTCTTGTCCCATTGCACTTAGCACAGTACAGGCCCCAAAGCAGGGATTGTCTATGAGTGAAAGAGATTACAACGTATGAGAAGATAGTCAGGGGCTGGCCCCGTGGCCGAGTGGTTGAGTTTGTGAGCTCCGCTTCAGTGTCCCAGGGTTTCCCTGGTTCGGATCCTGGGCATGGACATGGCACTGCTCGTCAGGCCATGCTGAGGTGGCGTCCCACACAGCACAACCAGAAGGACCTACAGCTAGAATATACAACTATGTACTGGGGGGGCTTTGGGGAGAAGAAGGAGAAAGAAAAGAAGATTGGCAACAGATGTTAGCTCAGGTGCCAATCTTTAAAATAAAAATAAAGGGCTCTTTACAGCAGTTCCTTTAGAGAAAAAAAGATCACTAGAAATAGTTTCTAAAATAAAGAAGACAGTCTGACAAAGACATTCAACTGTGTGACAGCCACTATGGGGCATCTAAAAGGAGTGAGGAATTAATGGGACTCAACTGAGCAAAATGTTTACCTACAACAGTAGGAAATGGCGTGATCCACTCTATTTAATAAACACATAATACTGACTATGTGCCAGACATGGTTCTAAGCATTTTTAAAATAATAACTCATTTAATCTTGAGGAGACAGAGAGGTTAAGTAACTTGCCTGAGGTCAAACAGCTGAGTTGCACAGCCAAGCGAGCAGTCTGGCAGCAGAGTCATGCTCTTAACCAGGATGTGATGTTGCTTTCATGGACCAGGCAGTTGTGATGGAAGCCTGTGGTCAAGCCGAAGGGGCAGAATCAAGTTTGGGGAACCACTTAAGGACAAGGAGCAAGAGAGGCAGAGTGCTGGGGAAGCCTGGGAGACAGAGCTGTGAGTGGGCACAGGTGCCAGACTGTTCTCACCGGACACAGGTGCATCTGGGACTGACAGGGGCAGAGCCAAGGGATGCAGGTTCCTGACGCCAATCCCACTCTCCTGAGAGTAGAAAGGCAATTGGTCCATCCTTGGCACGCAGTTTGGTGGATGGGGACGGGCCCTGGGGGCGGACAGCCCTGGCTCTGGATCTCACTTCTGCTGCTGAACAGCTGTTGACCTTGGATGAGTTACTTAGTTTTGCTGAGCCTCAGTTTCCACACTGAGGGCAATAAGAGCTCCTTCCTCATGGAGTTGTTATAAGGACTAAATGAGATAATACGTGCAGAAAGCCATACCCTTAGCAAGCACTTACAAAATGTTGGTTAATGTTATTATTACTGTTGTTGTTATTAATTACAAATGCTGTCAAAGCAAATTTAAGATTTGTAATTTTCTCTTAAACCATATCTGGTCGTGGTCTTAGGCCAAGTACATCCTCATTATGAGGACTTTATTCATTCTCGAATGTTTTTGTGTGCCTACCATGTGTATGCCCCCAGAACTATTTTAGACACTTAAGAAACAAAGATGAATACAGCACTTTGTGCTTTAGGGTAAATAAAAATGTAAAAAAAAAAAAAAGACTTAGAAGTCATTGTAATAAATGATCTCCCAGTGGTATGAATAAGTTGCTATGGGAGAATGGAGAATGGAGTGCCTGGCTGCTTGGGAGGGACCTAGAGTCTTCGCATTTGAGCTGAATCGTGAGGGTGAGGAGGAGTCTGTCGGGGGGACGAGGTGGCTGCAGAATGAAAGGCATAGAGATGAGAAGTAAATTTTATTTGGCTTGATTGTGGAAAGGGCTGTAGAAGGCGGTGAGTTTGGAAAAGGAGGCAGGCGTTGGATCCTGTTCACAGTGAAACGCTGCTGAGGGATTCTACAGAGAGGCAGTGATGGTATTTGATTTGTATTTTAGAAAGATTATTCTGGTAGTGCTTTAAAAATTGATTAATAGTGTTGTCCCAACTTCAGTAAAAACTTAAGTAATTTACATATGCCAATCACAATTTTTTGCCCAAACTATGTACCTCCTGTACTCTAAATTCTTCAATATTTTTCTTAAATCGGCTGCTCTTTAAAAAAAATTATTTTAAAGTAAACTTTATATGACAAGCATAAATGGAAAGTCAGCGTCATTTGCCTTAAAAAGGAACACAATGGAAGCAATATTAACAAAAGAATATTATAAAATTTAACACCAGTACTTTTCTTATCAGAGTGTTGAGTCTGAGGACTGTTCTAATTTTGTTAAGAACAAAAAGTAGTTTAGCAAGTGTCAGATGGGTGGGAAGGACGTACTAGTACCAACCTGAGACTTTCTTCTTGATCCATCTAGGTAGACTCGATAAAAAACAGAAAAGGCAGTAACTTTCGCATCGCATGATCCAATATTACCAGCCCAAATTGCCTGAAGGCATCTTATACTTAGGGAAACATGGATTAGAGCAGAGGTTTTAAAACATTTTTTTTATCAGGACCTACAGAAGAAGTACATTTTCCATCTGAACCAATGAGAGTAAGAGTATGCAGGCACACACACACACACACACATGCATGCACACACAACTGAAGAAAAGAGTCCCAGGCAATACCACTCTCCTTTACTCTGTGCAGCCTGCTGCAATATGCTTTATCCCATTCTGTTCTCTTTCTGTTTTTCTTTTTTTAACGTTGATGGGGGAATATTAAATTGATTTCACCACCAGCTAGTGGGTGGTGAAATCTCATACTTAGAAAAACTCTGAATTAAGAGAAGCTGCACTGAAGGTAAAGAAACAACAGAAGAGGCTCTTGTAACAGTCTGGGCAGGAAATGATGGGTCCTAATGGATTCTAGTGGCAACAGAAATGAAATAGAGGTGAAATTGACAGAGTGTGGTCATAGTCGCCTGTAAAAAGTTGCAATGTTTCACATGAGGAGGTGGCATTTATAAATCCGTTCCTTGCGAGTTAGTTTAATGTGAATCAAGCTCCTTAGCAATTGCTCAACTTTGGGGTGACTTTTGATGGGAAAGCACTACTGCCGGAAAACTGGCTACTGGTATCGATCTTTCAAGCAACACCTTCAATGTACGTCAAATCTGACCATGTAGGTTTTTTCCCACATTGGAAAACATTCTATTTTGCAAATTACCTTCACATTATGCTCTTCAAGAAATCTTCAGCCGTGGACATATTTGGGTCTTTGAGTCTGTATAGAAATTGTTGTCCTGGATGATAACTTGTTTTGTAACTCTCTCATAGCCAAATGAGTGTGACAGTGATGGGATTAAAATCGTCATTACATTGTGTTCTTATTGTTTGTTCAAGGAAGACAATGACTGGGTTCCCTTAAGCAAAATATGAAAACGTTTCAAGTTTATAGGACAAGGAAAAACTACATTTTCTTGAATGGCTCTGGAAAGGCCACCTCTGTTTACAAGCATGACTATAAAATAAACAAGCTTCATCTTTAATTTACCTTTGCTACCACACCAAGATGCCTAGGTGTTAAGAAAGGTCCGTACGGCGATGCATTTGCCAGACAAAAAGCTTTCCCCGTTATTAATGACTGGCGGTGCCCCAGTGTAATCAAAGGGCACGCAGCTGCGGTGATGTACGGCAGGGACAAACCTCGGGATCTTTCCTTCTCGATGCTAACCTAACAGCTAGCAGCCGAGAACTTCCAGTGCTGTATATCTACAAGATGAATAGCACAAGATATGAATATACGTATTGCTTATAGTCCTGAGAAGTGTTGTTATATCCCCCTTCCACAATCATTCTAAATATGACGCAGGTGCACTTTTCACCATTTCAGTACAATGCCTGTTGTTTGTAAATGTCAATAGTTTTCTAGTGGAGATTTAAAACCCTCCAACTGTACCAGTTACTGCAGCCTGATTTGAAAACCGGTGACTACGCTGCTGATGGTGTCAGCAGAGCAGGTTTCCGGAGATTCATAACCCCTTTTACGTTGACAGGCAGCATCAAAAGAAGGAATCGCTTCAAGAATATACTAGAAATCATTTTTAGTTTTGCTCCTCGATCATGCCAAGATGATCTAAAGGGAAAACTCAGCGTCACTCATGATATGAATTTGACATGAAGGAATCCATAAGAAAAATTCACTGGTGTTTTTATTTCCAGCTATTAAGCCATTTTTCTCTCTCTCTCTCTCTCCTGCTTTGAACTTGTGACAACTAAGTGCCATATTTTGCTTTCTTAAGGGTTCAAGAAATGTATTTAATTGGGAGTTATGGCTAAAGTAAAACACAGACTGAATAACCAGCATGAAAAGAGGTTAGCTTTCTGCACTTACTCAGGTGTGAATTCCGGTGGAAAAATTCTGTAATTGCTGATCAGGTTTCCATTAAAAATAAAGTGAACAAAACCACTGAATGGACAAAGCAAGGTCTTTTCCCAGATCAATAGCAAAGACACGTCCATGCACACACAGAGGAAGTCAGTGAAGCTCCATGACCTTTTCATGAACTTTCTGGGAGACGGAAAGATCATTCAAAGGGCAGAGGTCAGCGTTCATGCTGGTCACAAACAAAAATCAGACTTAGCCTCATAATGAAGGATCTGGGTCTCTCACCTACTGGTGCAAATTAAATACTATTATTGCACATTTTCCTACATCATCAATTGCTGAAGAAACTGCTTTTGTATTTGCAGTATGTATTACATTTATTTACCAACTTATTTTGCTAATTTTATTGAGCATCACAAAATTAAAGATGAAGTTTAAAAACCGGAAAACTCCAGTCAGGATGGGGCTCTTTAGCTAGGACAAATTTAGAAGAACCACTGGCCAAGATGGCCCTCTCTGGGTGATCTCCCTCACCAGCCGCAGCCACGCACAGCACAAAGGGAAGAGCAGAGCTCCTGAGAGACAAGATAACAGTGAGTTAAGGAGTGAGCTTCAGCTGGAAATAAATTATGCAGGTCATCGGGGGAAGCCTGGGCGTTGCTCCTCGGTGAACACAGCTCCTCGTCACAAAGAAATAGTGCAGCTCTCAGATTTTTGCCCCAGGGATGTTCAGGGGTGAAGAGACAGCAGTGGGGATAACTAGGAATCTGGAGCATTTTACAAAAGAGCCTCGTTTCCGGTAGCCTGGCCTCAGATTAGCATCACTGTGAAATGTGTAAACTAAAAAGGGTTTCTGGGCATAAGGTGTCCACACAGATGCACAGAGGTGCCAGTGGTAACTTTTCTTGCCAGTGTTCTTCAACAAAGGGGAACCCAAATCAAGAGAAGTCTGTTAGAATCAATTAATGAGAAGGCGTCTTTGGGGGTTTTGAGAAATCAGGCAAGTATGAAAATATAGGAATCCTAATATTCTGAAAATTCCATACCTTAGCTATCAATTAAGAAGAAAAAGCATTTTCAGAGAAACTGATTCAACCACTACAATTCACAAATGGCTTTGCATCCCTCTCTAAATGGTGCGCGGTAGTTCAAAGTTTACAGAGTTCTGAAGCCTTTAACAAATGCACATGTAATGTAAAGTGAAATCTGGGCGCTAATTTTCTTGTGTTCCAACATGTGTCCTAAAGACACTCATTATTCCTGTCTGTCCATGTTCTATTTTCCTGGGTACTGCATTTAATTTTCTTAGTCACTTGACATATAACATAAGCAAATTTCAATACATCCTAAGGCCATTCCTACCCGTAGTTGCTTTGTGAAATTTTCATTCTCAGTGTGGTGTGCTCAATCGGAAATTAGCTCTTAGTAAAAGGAGTTTATCTATGTAGGCATGTGGGAAGTGGGGTAGGGCTGGGAGAGTGGATGCCTCTTTAGCCTGCAGAACTTTAAATTTAGAGGAAAATTGGGATCCCATTCCAGCTTACACTCTTTGTGTTCCAGAAGAGAAAACCAATGCTTGGTGATGGTGTGTGTGAGTGTGTGTGTCTATGTGTGCCTGCACACAGACGTGTGTATGTGTGTGCACAGCACTGACCAATCAGAACAGAGGCAGGCCCTGATCAGTCAGAATGGATTGTGGGTCTAGTGCTGTGGCAGGATTCTAGAAGTCTTCTGCAGGCATCAGTTTAATCCTTTGGCTGCTGAACTGTGAGAGGGTGGAGAATATACTGGGAAAGAGACTGTTAGCTCATAATAGATAAAATATAGTATCCTTTTGCTAGGATGATAAGAGCATCTCTTACTAGAAGAAAGGTGGTATATTGATTAAATACCCGTCAGCCTGGGTTAGAATCCTGATTCTACCACTTACAAGATAAATATCCTTGAACAAGTTATTTAACATCCCTAGGTCTCAGTTTATTCATCTGTATAATGGGGATAATAATAGTAAACTCAAAGGATCATATATAAGGCTGCACTAAATGCTTTATACTGTTCGTCTAGCCTCAAAAACACTCTGAGGTGGACACCTTGTACAGATGAGGAAATGGGAGGTCTGGCAGGATGAGCTCACATCCCTTAAGAGGTGGAGAAGGGACTCAGTCCAGGAAGTCCCGCCTGGAGCCCTGGGGCAGCCACACAGTCTGACCCCAGAAACTCTATTCAATGTTGGTCTTAACGGCTCTACTTAAATGGCCTCCCTCTGAGAGCCATAGTATTCATTTAAAACAAATAAGCTGCTTATGAAAAGACTTAATGTAATGGATTTCTACATAGCTTTACCCAGAGAGGTTGACTTGTTCAAGTCTGTACAACTAATTAGTGACAAAATCGCGTTAAGCGTTTAAGTGACTTGGCCCTGCCCCCTCTGGGCCCTTAGTGCAGGGTTCCCTCCACCTCACACACAGCTTGCATACAGCTTTCAGAACAGATTGCAAGACCACTCTGTGAAGCACGGCACGGTGGATGAAAATGTGGACTCTGGAGTCACACTGCCTGAATTAGAATCCTGGCTGCACGGGTGTGTCCCGTGACCTTACAAAAGTTCAATGACCTCTTTGTGCCTTACCTTCCTCATCTGGAAAATGGAGTGATAATAATAATACGACCTGTCTCCTCCAGGTTCTTGTGAAGATTAAATGAGGAATGCACATGGAGCATTTAGAACAATGCCTGGAACATGAAAACTGCTCAATAAATGTTAGCTATTTCTTTTTTCCTTCAAGCACATAGCCTTTGTGTAATCAGATCAACAGCTAAATTTCAGAAATTTCGCCTTGTTCTTCTCAGAGATATGCTGTGTCAAGAGGACTGAAGTGGGTAAACGTGGACTGAAGTACTAAATTAGAAGGATAGAGAGTTATTTTAAGCTTCCTGAAGAGGAATTGTTGAAGCCTTAGTTTTAAAATCAGATAATAGCTCAAAGAATCTTGGTAACGTTATAAAGAAGGAGGTCTGAGAAGTATTCTAGTTGAAAAAGGAAAAAATTAGAGGAGAACCCATGAAAGCATGACAGGAAATTTCCTGGGGATGGGAAATTTTACTAATGGGAGGTTTAGGCCTGCAAGAATCATGATATTATTCAAATCAGAAAGAGCTGAAACTCAGCTGCATGTAATTTGTGTGAACTATTTTATTTAAAATGTCTATTTTTTAAAGGAAATATAACATAGAACATAATGTAAATGTGTGTTGAAACAAATGGAGAATTATAATTAGCCTGAAATAAATATTAAATCCAATTTTTTGTGGGGAGGGCGTAAAGATTTTTAAAAATCTATTTTCCCTCCATCTACTCTCATAAAATTTTTATTTAATTCTTCACAGAGCACAGTGAGTAAATTTCTGCCTCTTCTCCCTTTTAATGTGTTCAACTTGGTTTTAAACATGCACCAGAAAGCAGCTCACAATGAAACCGTTTGTCGTCTGTAGACGGAAATGTCAGAAGCCGAGCCTTGGCTGGCGCAGGTATAAAAAAATTCCCCCAATGCCATCTGTCCTTCAAGGTCAAGCCCTGAGCAGCTGCATGCCCAGGATGGCCTAGGATCACCTGGGTAACCTCCGGGTGACATTCATATTTGAGATGTGGCCTATGATGGGGAAGAAATAGCAACATGATATTTAACAGATTCTGCTCCAAGTGATCACACATTTGGCTTCCTGCAAGGCGTAAATCCATTATCTGCAAAACTGGGTTGCTCACATTGCAGGCATTCCTCCTAAACAGCTGCAAATGATGAGCCTCACTCTATACATGATTTTCTTTAAAGTACCTTAGAGATATGATTTTAAATATATATATGGTATATATATTTATCTTATAAATAAATATATATACACACACAAACACACACACACACACACACATATACGGTGGACCCTATTTTCCCCGTTTCAGTAAGAAATATTGAGAGATTTCAGTGCCTCCCCCCATTTTTTTATTGACCCCATGAATAGGTCCTTCAAGCTGCCTTATTCTATAAAGATTCAGATTCCATAATGAGACCATACCTTAAAAAATAAACTTTTTAAAATTACAGAGCTAGATCACCCAATGAAATCTACCATTCTATTTTTCCTCTTGCAGAGAATGTTTTTCCTACAGCATCCTGTTAAACAAAGTGGTTTTAACCGCGAGCTGCTGGAAAGAGAACTGTTTTGGCGCTGGTTTCTTGCACTGCTTGGATAAGGTCAGCACATTCTGATACCTGGGGGCTTAGATACAATTGTTTTCATAGCTTTTGGGTAAAAAAAAAATTTAAACCAATAGAGCTCTCCTTTATCAATCTGTTAAATAATCATAGACTCATAATCATGTAATGGGGGTGGGGGGTCTACAGTAGTGGTCCGAAGCCAACTCATAACTGGCTGGCAAGAGCCAATCATGTGTATCTCTTTCCTAGCCAACTTGGTAGCTTCAAATTAGTCACGGTAGAGGTATTTACACCTTGGATGCTGGCAAATGCTTTTTCCTCCTACCACTCCAGGAGCTGGTTGTTGAATATTTCCCAGCACGCCACAGAATTAACAGGGCCGTGGCTTCAGCCCTGGACCCTAAAGCTGGTGAAGGTTACTTCTGTGGACACCAGTCACTGAGATGCATTAGAGACCTGAGTCGTGTTTATTACACTCAAGCCTTAAATAGATATGAATGGATGATATTATATGGAGAAGAGCAAAAAAGGAAATGATTATGCTGTTAAACTATTTTTACTAAAAATGCCTTTTCATTAAATATAAAGACTACTCTTATGTGGGACAAATTGAACCTCACATGACAATGAGTGACAGCTAGGACCTTGTAGAAGTGTGGAAAAATTGAGAGTAATGAATCTTCTGATAAGTAGCCTTTCTTAATCAAAAGAAAACTATCTCTACTGTCTGTGTTTGTTCTTTGTTTCCTCTAAAGAAAAAATTTACCTTGCACACTAAAAAAGAAAACAAAACAAGAATCTTTCCATATGTTTAACATTAGTGAAGCAACCTCCTTTCAGAAAAAGCTGTTAAATAAAGTGGATCTAACTGTGAGTCATCGTCCGTTACGCCTCCTTCCCTGTTTTGGCATTCTTGACCATCAGTATTTCACATCCTTCCAGGAGAGATTACTAGTAAAACCATGGCGGGGAATTTAGCTTTTATTGATTCTGAAAGAACAATATAACAAGATACTAACAATAATAAACAGATCCAAAGTTGTTTCAGCCTGGAAACAATTGCAGTCATATAACCCTTGGTGGCCTCTTTTATATGAACTTTTATTTTTCTCTGCACAATGACTAACATGGGAACTATCATCCATCCAATCTAGTAGGTTCCAGTTGCTCAGGAAATGGTTAAACTACTGCAGGTCAGCCCTGAAACCTCATGGAAATACTTCAGTTTGTCTCCCGCACAAAACCAGTTTGAGTCATTTATTTTACTAACAAGTCCCAATAGAATCAAGGTACTGCCCAAGTCTCCTTTTAAGAAAAATTTACCCTCACACGTGACTTTGTCAAGAAAGAGTTTCTTCCGAGAAAGACACAAATTTCATGAACTTTCGTGAAGTGTCTATAGAGCCTTTACTTAATATTAAAAAAATCCACAATGTGGCAATTTTTTTTAAGCAGCCACACAATTCCAATCTGGTTTAATCTGATGCTATTTCTGACATGGAAAAGAAAAGTTTGACTCAGAAATTCACTGGGGTAGACAATTCAAATGTAATCATTACTCCAAGTGCTTCTAGCCCCAGAATATGGGGATGTGGGCCTCTGACCCTTGAATCTGGTGGTTATCCAGTTAGTTAACAAAGATATATCCAGTGTCCTCTGGGTACATGATATTGTAATAAGTGTTTGTGTAAATTAATTTTCTTTGAACATTGCAAATATTTCTATATCTCATCTTCTAAAACAGAGTCACCACGAAAGAGGATTGAACAGTTAACAATATACTTCTCTAATGACAAGTCCTGCTCCAAAACGGGTGATTCATAATCGAGTCAGCTTCTCCCTGCCCGAAGGTCACTGTAGGAGCAGCCAGGAGGAAGGGTGACACTCTCCTGTGATGCCACAGCCCCTCCAGGGTCACCCTGCAGCTAACAAGCCACGGGCTTCAAATCACGTACACCTGAGTGAGCAAGATTTTTGGTGACAGTTAAAGAAAAGAAAAGGAGAAGAGAAAGGACCAAGAAATCCCTGGACTTTGAAATAGAAAATAAAATCTCTCTTCTGTATTCCAGTTTCAAAGCGGACAATGTTCCACCCATGCCGCTCTCAAACAGTGACGTTTAGAACACCAGCCTGCATCAAGTCGTTAACCTTTTAGGACCTGCTCAAAGCAATGTAGTGTGACTTTATTAATGAATGCTTTAATGTGGTCTATAAAAGCTAACAAACATAGACACTTGCTATGATTCATCAAATTTAATATTCCATCAAGCCTTTCAGTTTAAAGATCAGTGATTGTTTTTTTCAATACCAAAACCTCAAAATGGAAGTCCTGTGCTCCAATTAAATCTAATGCATCAAAAAAGAAATCCATAAGAATTTAATGCTAGGTCAAAACTTTGAATAAACAAACAATAAAAGAAAGAAATGCTGTGTGACATGAATTAAGAACTCAAAAACATGTTTGAAGCCATAGACAACCAAGAGATGTAGCCGTTGAAAGTAGACTTGCTATTTAAGGCACGCATTGTCTATGTGTTGCTAGGAGGCAAAAGAGCCTATAGCAAAACAGCTGGGCTTCTTGCTCCAGGCAGAGGCCAAATCTATAGTCAAAAAGCTAATTGAAACTTCTAGAATGTTTGCAATGTTTTACTCGATGAGTTTTATATTTTGGAAATCCATAGTTGTATGCCTGACTTTCTCTATAAGATCCTTTCTTTTGAAATTACGATATATGCATTTCCCCATTGATATTTTATAAACTGTCCTACAAAAGCACAGCTCAAGTTGCTCACATTCAGTATTCATCTGCAAGAATTCTTGGACAAACTTTTCAAAATATCATTATGCTTTAAAGACAGCTTCTTCATGTTTTTCTTCTTAAGTGTTTATGTGCTGTGGCATTTATCAGAAGAAAAATGAAGGAGGAGAACTTTGGTGATCTAATCTGGCCTCCTTTGATCTGTTCAAAACCTAGGTGATGGTCAGCCCCTGATATGTGCCAAAAATTAGTACAGTTCCAGGGAAACACAGTGCCAGCTCCTGAGAGTCCTTTGTGGACAAAGAAAGGGGCCTACAAGTTATGTCATTAGGATAATCCACTATGTCATCAAAGAAAAATCCAAGTGGATTATCTTTTTTTCTCTTCAAATCATCCTTTCTTAAGTGCTTTGCAAACTTTATTCCTCCCTATCTGATTGTCAGATAGGTTATCTCTCATTTTCCTAAAAAGGAATCAGACACAGTGAAGTTAACTGATGGGCTCAGGCTCCAGTGAAACTGACTCAGGAAGCTACTGACATTGGGTTCTGCCCGTCATTCAGAATGCCATTTCTTACCTCCTAGAATAGAGGATCCCAGACTATGAATTGTACCCAGTTCCGTTAATTTCTCACAAACACATTGCTCACAGTGCAAAATTCTCAAGCATACTCCAAAACAGAGAGAAGGTGCATGTTCACTAGATTTTTTTTTAATGCAAACATAAAATCTAGGAGATGTTTGGGAAATGAAAAGCTACTATGTTTCTACTACGAATAATTCACTCACATCATCTGAGATTTGTGTGGCAAACTGACTCATGAATCACAGAGTAACCATAAAAAAATAGTGTTCATATGACAAAAAATGAGTCAATTTTAAAATTTTAGCTGTATGTCAATCCCTCTTAGAAATAAATGAGAAGGCTACATTTTTAGCAAGAATTAGACTCATGTTCAGGGAAAGAGTTTGTATAATTCAAAATCGCAGAATTTATGTTTAGCCAGGACTTTCAAAGATATATTCCCAACCATTCATCTTAGAGATGAGGATGCTCAATTCTGAGAGGTTAGACAGCTTAACTTCTACAACCCTAATCAGGGCCACAGTTGACATGATCAAGTTCTGCCCTCTCATAGCGACTAGAAAATGGGCCTCGGTGAGGAGAAAGGGTCGCAATAGCTGCACTCTGAGCTCCCTTCCAACATAACGTCTGACTAGTCATTACCTCTCCTCAGGGAACATCCAGATCACCTGCTTCCCATTTGATGCTCTACTCGTCTTTATTTGATTCTTTGAACATTGAGAGACAGATGTATAATAACGTAAGGTACATCGCAAGCCACCTTATTATGAACTCCGGTTTGTTGCTGTGGATTTTTGGTAGAGGGGACCAAAGGAATCCTAGAATTCGAGAGCATGGCTCTGATGGGAATGGAGAGGATGAAAGGCTTGTCCAAGGAAACAGGCACTGGATGGCCCTGTGGAGCCTGGGTGATAGAGTGAGATGGGAGCCGAGGTGACAGCGTGGGAGTCCTGGGTAGGGGCAAGTGGCCACACTCAGTCCCCCACTTGGCCTGGCTGAGCCCTCACTACTCCAGTTCCATCCACACCTCTACGTTTTACTCCCCACAGATGCAGCCAAGAATCTGACTCCTTGGGCGGCAGGTGGAAGGGTGGGGCAGCCACTCTTAGCCAGGAACATGGTGGTGGAGGGGGATGAGAGTTGCAGAAGACTCTGCTTTAGGAGCTGACTGAGCACCTTCTCACATGCAGCTGGGAGTCCTCACGAAATGTATTGTAACATGCCGGATGAGGAATTAGAAACCGAAAGGGCTAGAGTTCCCTTCCTTCAGCCTTCCCTTAATGCAGCACTGTGCTGAGCACTGCAGTGTCTACAGTGAGCAAAACCCAAGAAGCCCGTCGCGGTCTGGTGACATGTCTTTACTGGTCAAAACTGCCTCATATAATAAACCCATTCAGAGTGGATTTCAGCACAGCATCAGACTCTTTTTAGGAGAGTTTTATCATGAGCTCATCTCTTCCCAGCTCCCCAGAACTGTCTACCCTCTTTGACCTCTATGTTCCAGAAATACTGCACTAATAACTGTTCTCCAGAGCACGTCCTCATCCACACGTCTCTGCACTCACTTTTCTTTCTCACTAGAATTATCTTCCCACTACTCTTTCCTGGTTAAGTCCTTTGAATCTCTTCTTAGATCCCCAGGAATCTCTCTCTTTTCCTCTAACCCCATCGCAGATTGAGCTGGGTCCCCTCATGTGTGCTCCCATGGCACCGCAGGCCTCTCCTATCAGAGCTTTAAATTGTCTTTTGTTTTGCTGTCTCCCTCGTTAGGCTCTAAGCTCCATGAGGCCAATGTTCCCCCTTAACTCCTTTTACTTTACATCCTAGCACCAGCACAGAATCTGGACACAGGTCCAAAGGTAAGTAGTATTTCAATTTAATTGGTTTCCTTTGTATTTCTGTGTATCTTTTTGAGTGATTTAAAAAATATCCTTCTGAGAAGGCATGGATAGGTTTCATCTGGCTGCTGAAGGAGTCTGTGGAATAAAAGATTTTTTAAAAATCTACTAGATGTTCAATAAATATATGATGAATGATTAATTGGACAAACAAAGAAATGAATAAATTAAAGAGAAGAAAAGTTTCCCACCACCCAGTAAACACAGGAGGCAAGACTCCAGGTCTAATAGTCATGAGAGAACTTTCTGCTAATGAGCATGATTTTATTCCACAAGGTGGAGGTATGAAACTGCAGAAAAGCCTGAAAGTTTCTTGAAATTGGAGAAAAAGTTTCTTGGATACCCAATATACTTGTGGCCTGTGGAAAACTCTTTTGGTTGCCTACTCTACCACCAATCCCCTCTCCTTTGGTCCATGCTAGAAAGCCTGCCCTCCTAATAGTACTAAACCAGCCTGATACCCCTTTGTCGTGAGTGATGGCCGTGTGGCCCAGTTCTGGCCAATAAGATATAAGGAGAAGTCTGCTAGGAGCTTCTGGGAAGTAAGTCCTTCTCTGACAAACAGAGAATGATCTTGGAGAGAGGCTTTCTTACCCTGCCTTTGAGCATAGCTTTGTGAAGGTGTAAGTCTAGAAGTACGGTGGCCATCTTATGTGCAAAATGCAATGAGTTTAAGGATGAAAAGAAAACATACTGAGAATGGCAGTTAGAAGTGGATGAAGAATCTGAGTCCTCAGTAATATAATTAACCCACTAAATCATCCATGGGACCAGCTATCCCAAACATTTTTATATAGGAGATCATTAAATATGTGTATTATTTAGCCCATTCTTTGGTGACTATTCTATGCCTCAGCGTCTGCCCATCTCTTACAGCAATGCAACCCAATGACAAATTTGGCTGCCATGAGCATCAGGGCTGAGCTTCTGAACCAGCTAAGGACCCTGTTTTCAGTTGTCAGTTAACATTTTCCTCTGCAAAGTTCAGATTCATTCAACGATTATTTTACCCCTGAAATATGACAGACAGAAAAGAATAGTGTTGGCCATGTGGTGGGGAAATCATTTCATCATCCTATGATCATCTTCACCAGCAGCCCTTCCTGAAGAATGCTTGTATGTCTAAGTGTCCTGAACCCCAATCTAACATGCCAGGCCTGGACTGAAAGCAGCATACACAAAAGATGAAGGTCCAATCTGAAACCGGAGGCTGCTGGGATTCACACCCGGCCTTCATGGATCACTCCCCTCAACCCCAGCCCATCTCCTAACATATCTCCTGAATCTTTCACTTTCCAATTCTCTCTGGGGATTAACATACCTCTCAAATGGACTATAAGCTCCTTGGAAGTCAGAGACAGTATCCAGGGATCGCTGTATCCTCCCTCAATATCCAAGCAGGGGGTCGATAAATGTTTATTTGGATAATACTTTATAAACAGCTTAAGACTATTTGTAAGAGAGTGGAAAGTATGTAACATAGTCCCTGCAGAGAAAGCGCATGTGTGAAAAGATACTTACAATTCCAAGCTGCATGCACTGTGACAGCTGTGTGAAGGAGAAAATCAAGGTCTTTGGGATCTGAGCTGGTAAAGGAAGGCTCTGTAGAAGAGATGCACCTCAAACTCATCCTAAAAGTGGATAATGATTTAGGCAAGAAGAAGAACAGAAGGACAAGCCAGGCAGGACATAAGATGTGAGCAATGACAGAGGCAGAAGGATTGTCTCAGGAGAGGAAAGGATCAATGTACAGAAATTAGGGGATAAAATGGGAAAGGTACTTTGACTTTAGATGGTAGAAGTTCTTTATTGCCAAGCTCAGAAGCTGAGACTTTATATTATAGGAAATGGGAGCCATTGAAAGCTGTAGGAGAGAGTTACGAGTATGAACAGGTATCTTGCAAATACCATTTTCTACACTTCTTGCTGTGAAATCTGAGTCACTCATTGATAACAATGCCAGAGGCTCTGTTATCAGTGAGGAGGTTATTAGATAGTGGAATTTTCTGGATCCAAGTTTCCATCTTCTTGGTGAATAGGTTGTATAGGACAGACTCAAATGCCTTCTTAACTATGAACTATAGCTCCCTGCTAAAAATCACCCTTGATTTGAAGGAAAATATTTCCATTACATTCCCAGAGACAAATTAAAATTATAATCACTCTTTTATCCTTCATTTTTGACCTCAAAGGCAGAGGTCTGTGATAATCCAACACCTCAGTTCATAGGACATCGTCTCATCGTTCCTCTGAGACACTTCTCTTATTTCATCATTTTCTCCTCCTCACCTCAGAATCCACATCTAATGTTTTTGATATGGACCTATATCTTTGCATATTAGTTTTTGTATTTAACAGATTTCAATTTGCTTTTAAAATTTGACATGTGGCATTATGCTTTAAATCTCATTCTTTCTTGCTTTTTCACCCACTATTTTGCTTTTAAAATTTACCCATAGTGTGTATCCATAGGCATCTAAAACATCACCTCCATTTATTGCAAAGTATTCTATTGAATGCAAGCACCCAGCTTACATACCATTGCCCTAATGGAGGGCACCCGTGTTAGTTCCGACTCCCAATTACCACCAACAATGCTAAAAAGACATCCTTGTACACGGTGCCTTTGTGAAAATATCTCTGGGATATGTGTTTAGAAGTAGGCTTGCAGAAATAAGATGAGTATATAATTGATTGTCTTTCCTAAGAGGTGCATTTTGGGAAGTGACAATGGGCATTATTAATAATTAAGTCAGAACCTCAAGTTTTCTTTGTTATCCTGGGTAAGTGGGGACCTCTTGTCACCTATGCATTACTTAATTTTAGTAAGATTGCTTTCTGAAATGATCATAGTCATTTCCTCTTTCCCCAACACTCAAAAAGAGTTCGCATCCCCAGATCCTTGCAGACACCTGGCATTATCTAGCTTTCTAAGTTCGAAATTCTAATGTGTCTAAAGGGATCTATGTTGTTCTGAATACCAGTGAATCGGAGCACCCCTTCTGATATCAGCTCACCATTTGAGCTTTCTTTCTTGTGAACTGCCTCTTCATACCCTTTGTTATGGGGTCTCCTATCTTTTTCTGGTCAATTTGCAGGAGTTCTTTGTATATCCTAGGTATTAATCCAGTATCACTTCTTTTTCAGAGTCAGTTTCAACCATTGCAAATTTCTTCTCCCAGTCTGTCATCTGTCCATTAGCGTTGATGAAGCTTATAGTTTTAGTTGTCAAGATCACTATTTTCTTTTTAAAAATAATGAAACACTGTTATTTTCTTCTCCAGGCTCTGGCTGACTCTCCAGCTCTTTGCATATTCTCTACAAAACAATGGTAAGATCTACAGTGTCTTCAGCCAAGTCACTGTCATCCCTCATGACAGTGGTTCTCAAACTTCAGTGTGCACCCAAACCACGTGGGGTGGGGCCCAGACTTAGCATCCCTAAGCTCCTCAGAGAGGCTGAAGCCAAAGTCTAAGGGCCACCTGTAAAAAACATGGCCCTATGAGACCTCGGGGCCTGCAGAATGGGCAACTAGAGCTGAAAGGGACCTTGGAGATCACTTAGTTTAAACCCTTCACTTTAAAGATACAACATTCTAAGTCAGAAGAGAACAAGTGCCTTGATCACGGGGCCAAAGGCACCAGTCTCCTGCCTGATTCCAGGCCAGGGCTCTTGCTAGCACCCCAGGCGGGATGTAGAAGCATCTTTCTTACTCTGATGGTTCCTACTGACATCCCCTCATCAGGCCTAACTCTTCCATTCCACACACTGCAGAGTGAGCCCTGTTTTGGTTTCAGTTGACTTCTTACCCAAGGCTTGGAGTGGGAAAAGGATGAAATGCTTTCATTTTAGGATGTCATTATTATCAGCACATGTTAATTTCTTGCATTTTCAACATGTTGAAAGTAAAGCAAAAGACAGGTGACCCCACCTTGCTGTGGATAGCATCTCTGAATATGGCCCACCAATCTCCTGAGACCCATGCAAACAAAACCCGGCTCCATGGCTTCCCCTGTTTCGTATTCACACGATGCAAAACACATGGGTCAAATTTATGTCACTGCAATTTGCCTGGCAGCCTGCATTTAAATCACCAAGGTTTGCAGCTCCACATTTTAGGATGTCGTTTGCAGTCCTATAGCCAAGAGCTCTGAAGAAACAAGCTCACAGGAAGGATCATTAGCAAGCCGGATGTGATGGGGCTCTCCTGGCAGAACTAATTAGTATGCTGCAACGTATCTGCATATCTCTCAAATAGACATTGTTTGTGTCTTTCCTCAGTGACAGGGGAGATTGTTCAGTGGGACACCTTACCTTTTAATATGCAGGGTTTGTTAGAAGAACAGCTCAATTCATATTTCCCTTGGTTTGATGGTAAGTGAACAGCAGTGGCAATATTAATCTGTAGTAACCTGTCAGTGAACTCTACAGCTAATATGATGTAGTTATGATTTTACCATCAATCAGGACTGAACAGGCTCTGGGCAATCCTTGCAGCACAGCCTCAAAAAATCTAATTGTGCAAAAGCTTCATTGGTTTCCAACATTTCTTTTTTATCTGTCACAGGCTTCAGGCCTAGTACACAACCTTTTATTATTGGCCTTATTGCATTAGCTTGTCGGACAAAGAAGAAAAGGCTAAAGCAGAGGGTTCCCCTGCATTCCATCATTTGTTTGCATGCAGGATTTTATTTGACAGTCCCGTATTGTTTTAGATGTAGATAAAAGTTATTAGGACATATGGCATCATATGAACTTTTGAACTGTCAATTGCCAATGTGTCCTAAAGAACTAGAGGCATTTAAAAATTCTGCTCTACCTTCAGAGACAGAGATGCTACATGGACGAGCAAATAAGGTCTCCCTGGGGAATTGCATTTTAGAGTCAACATAATCTTGCACGTTCTCCTTGACCAATTTTTATGCAGAGGAGGAGTAAAACCACTGGGAGATGGAACATTAGCAACTGAGATGATTTTTAGCCAAAATTAAGGTTGAATATTTGTGATATGATAATAAAAAGCAGGTCACTTGCTCCAAGAAGCTGCACACACAGTGTGAAGTAGCATGGGACCACATGGCCTCCGTTCATATGCAGAACATTTCCCTGGGTGTCTGAGATGCAGTCAGAGTCAGTTCCAATGAAAGCATGTTCGTAAACACAAATCCACATCAAAGTGGCTCCAGGCCTTGAGTCTACAGGGTTGGAAGGAACTCTGAGACTTAAAACATATAAAAGCATTTAGGAAGATGAACTATTAACTTCATCTATTTATTCATTTTAATCTTTTGCATCTTAAATGCATAGAGCTTTTTGGAACTGGGAAATTGCTGATCAGCGTGTTGGATAAATGTTTCTATTCTAAAATGTGCACATTTAGAAATAACAGCTGGCCATAAAGTACATATTTATGTTTGTGATTTAATGTATCTCAAACTTTATATTTTATTTCATTTAGATTCACAAAGAGACCACACTATTTTTTTTGCAAGCATTGTATAACTTTTATAACAGCTTTATGACTCAAAACACACATATGGCCATAAATCAGATATGTATACAATGCTGAAGTTTTTCAAATTTGAAACCCCTTTTAATAAAAAAAAAAATTTAAGGATTACATCCATTTCTTACACCATTCTAACTCATTTAAAGATTCACTTGAAAATTCCTATTCATTAATCAGGAAAATTCTGCCTAGAATTATAGTGATTGTCCTTGGAAACATTGCCCCTCTGCTTCAAAGGAAATGTATTGTGACTACAGGCACATCAACAGCACAGCTGAGTGTTAACCCCTTGCAAACCAGTGTGCACATTGTCCACAACCTAATAAAAACATCTACACAAAATAAGGAAATGGCTGTGGCATCCTGCAATAAGTGTGCAGGAACGCGCCTTGGGACTCCCGAGGCAGCTGCTGGAGCAGAAAGGCAAAAACAGGATGTGAAAATTGTTGCGGCCATGGTGGTGATTTCGAGAGTTTCTGGCTATCTCTCCATCATCTGTGAGATCTGCTTTTTTTAAAAAAAAAATTGTCTCTAGGGGATCTTTGCAAATATCTGAACCAAAATGCTCTTGAGGAAGACTACCTGAAAACATCTCAGCTTTGTCAGACCACATAGAAATGTACAGCTCCTGATGTAAGCATTCCTGACAACGAGAGTACAGCAAAATGTTTGCATTTGTCAGAGCAAGTTTAGTTCCAACGTATCATAGCTAAAAAGCAGGGAAAAGTACTACATTTTATTATGTTGTTATTAACATGAAAAACACGACATAGAATGTTCATATCAGCAGATTCAAAGTCTTAAAACTAGGAAAAGATCTCCAAACTGGATAATTAGCCTAACATAGGAAATCTAGACAGTTTAACCCAGGTATTGTTGAATACCCACACAATTTTTTAAATTAAAAAAATATCTACAGAGACATAGTAACCGGACATGTAATAGTCACATCAAATGACAGTGACAGTAAAAGATCTCTCCAAAAGTAAAAAGTGCTAAGTAAATGAAAAGTATTATTTCACCAACACTCTCCTTGGTTGAGCTGGAAAAAAGATACCTGGATTCATCTTCTTAATGTCTCAATAACTGTAAATTGAAAAAATATGTCTTTCAAAGGAGTTCACTGAAAACAAAGGCAAAAGGTTTATAGAGGAGAACTGGAGGTGAAGGGGCAGACAGAAGAATGGTGGAATTCCTGAAAAAAAAAGACTATCTGATCATCATGATAGATAAAGATAGAGTTACAGGAGAGGAAGAGAGAAGAATTTACAAAACTCACATGTTAATTAACTGTAAATTTGAAACATAGAAAATAAACATTACTATGCAAATTGTTTATATCGCCAAACATTCAACTCTATATGTATGTATCACGTGTGAACGTAAAATTTACCTTTTTATGCTATCATAAAAGGTTTTTCTAGCAAAATGTCTGTTAAAATGCATCTTAGGTACATATAATTTTGGTGGGTTTTGTCCTCCTTGAGAATATTGCCTAGGTCCCAGAGAATTTAATACAATTTCATATAATTTTAAATTATACTCCTGTTTGGAAGGTACAAAGAGCAATAATTACCCTGGCAATATCATTGAACTGAGCACGGAGAGAACTGAGAAGTAACATAAAAGTCATCACGCAAAATGTGTGAAGTTCAGCAGCCAACAAGAGAGAAACACAATTATAAGCTCAGTTGGTCAGAATGCAATAAAGCTGATAAAAAAATACAAAGATTAATTTCAAAATTATTAGAAAAATGTCAAGTAGTGTATGAATCATTGAGGGAGGATCAGTTAAGTTCCTCTAGTATTTTGCAGCAGAAAAATAAAGTATTTTGTTGAACCATGTGAAACTGCCATTTGGTAGGTCAAAATTGGTTGAACTTTAGGTAGCAATTCATGTGGTTCATGTATTATAATATATGTTGCAATGTAGGCAATTTAGGATCGTATTCAAAGTCAAATGGACAAGTATGGATCCATCTCAGATCCACCACTTCACTGGCTGTGAACCCATAGGGAAGTTTCTTGCTTTTCTCTCTCCCGTAGAGCCCCTGTCTTGTTAACCAGCATCATGGTGTCAGCTCTTGGAGCGTCGAGTAGACTTGTGTGGATTAGATGAGTAATCCACGTAAAGCACCTCAAATAGGGCTTTGTTCCCCCTTAAGGAAAGGGTGGCTCCCCAAATGTCTATTTTTAAATCAATAGGTTAGAACTCAGAAAGGACGGGTCTCTTTCTGGGTTTTACTGAACCTTCTGAAATGCCCCTGATTTTAAGTGTCCTGAGCTTCTGGTTACCTTTCAGAGAGCCACACCTAACGCAAGCCAGCTGTCCGCGTGGGTGAGGGCATCCCACAGGAACAGCTGCTTTGAATCAATGTCAGCTTCATCTTTGAAAGATATCCCGAATCTTGTTTCCACACCTCACTCTGCCAGGGACGGTAGAATTTAAACTAACCAGGAAGACACAGAGAATAATTCTTTGAAATTCAATAGCTGTTAAATTGAGAAGTGGGGTGGGTGGGGAGTTAATGTTGAGTTCCTCGCACTTCATAAGCGATTTGATAATTCCTGGATGCCTGATGGTATTATTTCCATTGGCCTTACGTATTTGGGTTAATTTCCTTCAGGGCAAGCTTTCTCACACCCCATCCAGCCAGAGAAGTAGGTGTGTAGTAAACTCTGGAGGGCGCTGGTGGGTAGTTTCTTTTCAGTGGAGTCCTGGTCTCAAACACCCACTCTGCTTTTCTCAACTAAACCTGCAAAGTGAATTGCACTGCCTACAAACTTTCTTGGCTGAAGAATGTATAGCCCAGAGAGTGACTCTAACGATGAGCCTGAGGCTGCAATAAGTGACTGCCAAGTAATATTTCATTGCCTTCTCACAAGTCTATGAGAGTTATCACTGCCACGTAGAGATGAGAAAACAAGTTCAATTTTACCAAAGTCATAGTAATAGTAATAGTAGGGAATCCCAGAGTCCCACTTCTCAGCTAACAGACCCTGGTACTTCTGAAAATCAAGAACAGCCTAAGAGGGGCCGGCCCCATGGCCAAGTGATTAGGTTCACGTGCTCCGATTCGGGTTTCGCCGGTTCGAATCCTGGGCGTGGACATGGCATTGCTCATCAGGCCACGCTGAGGCGGCATCCCACATGCCACAACTAGAAGGACCCACAACTAAAAATGCACAACTGTGTACTAGGGGGCTTTGGGGAGAAAAAGGAAAAAAAAAAGAACAGCCTAAGAACAGGCATGTTATAGAGAGGTTTCTTTTTTCCTTTTAAGTAGAATTTTCACATCAAATAATCAGTTAAAGATAGAGCATATTTCCTCATTATGTTCTCCAGCTCATTCCCATTACCCTTCAAGATGGGTCAAAATCCCCCTGCTTTCCATTAGTGACTAAATGTGTGGTCTTTCTCCTCTATGATTCCCACTGTTTTACCATTAAAGGGAACTCTTTCAATGCATTGTTTTCAATCTTAGCTCTTTCCTTCCAATCCTTGTCACTGGGTATCTTTCAACTTCAGCAACAGTTCCTCGTACCACAGGTTTTCCTAGTGTTAAAAATAGCCATCAGACTTTGCCCACTTACACCTTTAGAATCTGTGCAAGCCCAGACTCCCCAGGACAAATCAATATTTTGCATTAGAGAAATGCTGGAATGAGCCAATAGAATTAGCAGAGTAATTTACTGTGCCTCGGCTGCAGCTGGCAGGGACCGCAGAGGGAAGCGAGCAGATGTTTGTTTGCTAATGGTGGCTTCCTCCAGCAGTCAGAGCCCAAAGCCCCATACCTCCGTTGGCTAGTCTGTCCAGCCTAATAAAAAATGATAAGGGAGATTTGAGTTCTCCTACTATTCATTGTAATGTTCCGTGTTTTTCATGGTTATAATATGAGATAATATTGTATGAAGTTTTAGATTTATTATAGTGAAAAGGAGAAAGGATTTTGAAGCCAAGTCAGAAATTGTTATTGGGGTCATAATTTCCTATAAAAGTGTCCAGGAAGTCATGGCCAATGATATCCCACCACAAGCTTGGGAGACAGAAAATAAAATGGCAGCAAGAGGCACTTAGAAGAACATGTGGGTTTCCCCTTGTTATAGCAATGTAGTAATTTACAGAAACTTTATTTTTCTCTCTCTGAAAAACAATGAATAAACTTGTAACAATAAAACATAGAGTCAAGGGAAAGCCTGTTTCCTTTGGATTAATCTCTGTCCTTGCCTACCCGCGCAGCCTCCTGGGAGGAAAAACACGACTTCAAGGGTAGCAATGCCCTCTTCTGGGAGGCCACTGAGGAGAGAGCACACTATGAAACACCACAAGGCTTGGTATCTATTTCTGGTTTTGTTTCCTCTTCTGGATCTTAGCTATTACATGGGATTTTTATGCATCAGAAAGTATTCACTCAAGATGCCTCTTCTGAAGCCAGGTTCTGAGTCAGTTTCACCGAGGAGACAATCTCACAAATGAGAGAATGGTAAATATACAAATAATAACAATTCAGGAATATTGGAACACTCTGGGGATCGAGCTCAGGAGAGAATGTTTAAAAGAGGAAAAGATGAAACAACACTATAAAAAGAGAGTCACTTCAGCTTGAAATCTTGGTGGGACTTACACAGCCAGAGGCGTGGAGGGGGAGCCTTCAACGTGGGGGAAATGGCAGGGGCAGAAGTAGGCAGAGACTTGGTGAAGAATGAGTTTCTGGTATTCAGAGAACAGACAGGAGTCTCTTGGACTGGACATAGGATGTTAATGGGCAAGACGTCAAAGATAAGCCTGGAAAAGAAATGAGTCTACAGCTTGGAACACTTCGAAAGCCAAGCTCAGCCATATGGACGTTATATGGCAGACCCCCTGGGCACCACTGAGGGGCTCTGAGAACAGTCTGCCCAATCGGTTCTGTGATTCAAGAAGGTCATTGGTCATCAATGTGTAGGCTGAATTTGTGGGTACAGATTAGCAGGAAGTTAGGGGCCAGTGGAGGTGTGAACGAAAGTGGCAACATGGGAATGAAATGGAAGCTGGAGTGAGGACTAGATATTAAGGGGCTAGAAAATGCAGAACTTTCTGAATGACTGATTGATGTGATGGGAGTGTGGTGGTTCAAGAGAAAGGAAGGGATGGTGGCAAATGAGATTTCAAACCTTGAGAACTAGGTGTCATTTTTTAAAAATAATCTGACTTGAAGACACCACTGAGCACCTCAGCATGTCAAGTGCTTTTCATGCATCATTTCATCTTACGCTCACAATTTTTATTGGTAGCTATATTATTCCCACTTTATTTCTGAAGAAACTGGGACACAGACGATAACCAACTTGCCCAAAGTCACTCAAATAGCATGTGAAACAGTGAGGATTTGAACTCAGCTCTCTCTGGCTCCAAAGTCTATACACTATTCTGGAGGTTTCCCATCGGTGCTCTGAAGAGATCCTCTTTAGGATCTCTTGGAGGAGCATGAAGGAGATTGGGCCCTGGGTTCTCATCTTGGCTTCATCCTAGATTTAGATTTCCTTTGATGAAGAGTTCCCTTATGAGTAAAACCAGCACGTCCTATTCCATCTTAAAAGAAGAGAAGGGCTTGGTTTTGGACATACTGAATGTGAGGAACAAATGGGACAAGTGGAGATGTCCAAATGTTAAATATAAATAACTTGTTTAAGGATGAAGATACTAGTTTAGGAGCATCTGTGTGGGAGAGATCAGTGAAAGGGGCTGCCTAGTTCCATGCCGGTATTAACATTCTAGTATAAGTAACCACATTCTGGTATTTCTAATATTAGTATTCACATTCAACTATCATGTGCTGGAATGACTAAAAGTTCCCAGCTGCCCTGTGCTGCTGGATGCTGCTCCCTTGACTGCCTACACAGCTTTGCTCCTACCAGTTGGTTGTCCAACTTACAAAAGCACTTGGGTTTATTCCCAAACCAGCTTTTGCTAGTTGTATTTGTTTTGTAATTCATAATTTTATTGAATAATAGGTAAACCAATGTAATATGGATGCAAAAGGAAATAAAGTTTTTCCTTGAAAAATAAGTTGAATTGTTTGGAAAGAATAGGCAAGTGAATTTGCCTTCAAATAAGGTAGGAATGAGACTTTGTAAAATATTGAGGGTAACCATAAAAATCTAGACAGGCTCTGCGCTCAGATTACTTTTCAAGGGTCTTTAAATTCTTGCAGCACTAAGAAACTAAATCTGGAAGTTGGATGTGATGCATTATGAATACAGCTTATACAAAAAAGTTGACGACCTCCAAGCATCAGACCTTGGCCCTACATCAAAAGAATGGGAGGTTAATGTAGATTCGTAAATTTGAAGTGAAAATAAAATGTTCCATGGGTTTGTATGTATCTCTTTTTATGAAGCCTCACTTTAAATTACTTCTTTATTAACCTATAGCTACTAGTCCTGACCACGCCAGATAAGAATGCTTCTACCATGTATTTCTAGTCCCTGAATAGAAAGGGGATTTTTATCACTTAAGCACAGGTCAGTCACTTGACTCTTTCTGTCCTTGGGTCAAACCAACTAGGAAATTTGGCAAGAGACGAAAAATTGTTGAACTGGGTTGAAGAGTTCTAGAACTCATAAATATAAGAGGGGTCCGGCAGATGAGAGTTTAGATTTTAAATGGCTTAATTGTGATTTCCATTTAGAAAATCACGTGGAAAGAAAATTCTTTTTACATTAAATACATGTAAGTTCACTTATTACTAATAGGTGTAATTCTGCCGATCTCCGTAGTGACCTAAAATAGGGTTGCGGGCCAGCCTAGAAGGGGTGGGGGGGGGGGGAAGGCCTTTCTAACTATGTGCGCAAGGTCAGATTTTACTTTGCTGCCCTGGAGAAATACGAGGAGCTGGAGCGAGCAGAAGGAGAGGCGATGCTGCGCCCCAGCAGCTGCTGCATCATGACCCGGAAGCCCTGAGCGTTCAGCACCAGCCATGAGGCCTGTGTCTCTAATTGGCACTGCAGCCAGTTGAGACTCCTCCCTTTGTGTGCCCTAGACTGCCAGAGCCAGAGAAAGAGAGAATAATACGTGATCACCTGCTTCCCTCCTCTTGTTGCCATGGGTTACGGAGCCCAGAGCTGGAGAGTGGGGCCAAGCACTCGGGGTGGAAACAACTGCGTCAGCCTCTGAAAAAAGAAATTAGAAATAGGGAGCAGGGAAACAATGGGCGAAAGAACAAAAATCAACATCCCAAGGCAGCCTGACTGTGAGCAAAAAAGCCAGGCAGCCGAAACAAGAGCGGCTCTGCATAAATCTGTCTCCTACCAGACATGTTGGTCTAAACACTTGGGCCACAGGTACAAGTCTAGGATCCACCTTGAAGAAAAACAAACAAAGTCTGTTAAGAGTCAAGTCAACAGCTGTCGGGCAGCCACGGCGTGCAGAGCATTATGGAGTACCAGGCACGGAGCAGAGAGACATGCCAACAGGAAGGAGCCAGTGACCTTGGGGAGGCCACCATTTAATTAGGCATCTTAAGTCTGTAAGTCAGGCTTTTTGTGAACCCTGCACCAAAATACTCATTAGTCTTCTTATTTGATGGTCCATCAGGGAAAAGAATGTGTCCCTCCTCTTTCCTCTGGCCTCTGACAATTTTGTCTGAGATGTTACAGACTTTAGAAGTGGAGGAGACTTTTCAACAAGTCCACTGCCCTAATTCTGCAGCTGAAAAGATAGGCTCAGAGAGTTTAGGTGCCTTGACCAAGATAATCCAGCTTCTTTGAGGCTTTTTTGCCTGGTTTTGGTTTTGTTTATTTCTTTGTTTGCTTTTTACAGAGGGAGGAAAAAGGAAGAAAGACTTAAATGATGCAGCTAATGTTTATTTGTATCCGTTTCAGATTGGATGGTCAGGAGGTGAGAACCCCACATCTCTTCAGATTGAACTATCAAGAAAAGAGAGAACTAAGACTGCTGTTTTGCTGATAGGCCACCCACTGCCTTTGGATGTGAGGACAAGGGCTGCTTGGTCCAATGTTGCTTGGTCCAAGTCTCACCAATGGCAGCATGTTTGGAGGAACATCGTTGTATGGGTGTGATCTGCAATCTTTTCTAGTCAAGACCACGACACTGCTGTGAGCTTCCAGGAGCCATTTCTTCCTTCTTTGATCCCCATCAAAGGAGATGAATCCACAGGTTCTTGCAGTGCCCGTTGACTTTGGCCAATCTCTCCTTCCTGCATTTGTGCTGAGACTGGGTTCTTCTCTGGTCACCGTCTGCTATTGGCAGGAAACAGATTCCCTGAGAGGTTGTGACTAACGTATAGAGAGACTAGCCTAAAGAGAACTGGTTTGTTGATGCCAGGTTACTGACTAGCCATTGGCCGTCTTGCTTTCTTGCTCTATCTCCCACTCGCTAAATACCATGAGATGGCCATCCTCCTTTTGGTTTCATGTATTTTGCCACCTCAAGAATGTAGGCTCTCACATTAAAATGTGTGGGGAGTGGTGTCATGGCATGCTGCTGGCAGTTACGTGAAAAAATAATATCTACCTGATGCCGGTGGAGAAGAGATAAAAACTATTGCTGCCTGCCTCCAGGGCCCCCCTAGAGAAGGCTAATGTTAGAAGGGGCAAGCATGACCCTTCACAGAAGTGTGTCAAGGTTGTCCAGCTCTTCTCTCTCCTCCGAGCTCCCCATTGGGGGACGGTGGGCAGGACATAAGGAGGAGAGCCTAGACCAGTTTTCTTAAAGGGCAAATAAACTATCCCGTGAGCCTCTGGGAACCTTTATCAGGAAGCACTAGAGAGCTCTGGATGCTAGGAACACATAGGGAGCTATTGGTTGTACCTGGGAACGCAGACTGCCCCAGGAAAGCCCAGAAAACAGGTGTCCAGGTTCATATCCCATCTAAAGTACCACAGCTATTCCAGATGCTTTAGAAGGGAGTTGACTTCTCTCTGCTAAAGAAATTAATCCAGAGCCTAAATCCTGCTTGTTGTTAATGGTCAGATATCCTAGAGATGGATTCCTCTTGGCAACATCCTTTGATCTCTGCTAGCCCTCTGGGGGCTGCATATTTCTCTAAGTAATCAAAGTCCATAGATCTTTTTTCTTCCTTCAGGGGTCCATCTATACTCCACAAGTTTTTCAAAATCACTATACCATGTCTTTTTCTATTTCACTTCACTCTCTTCCTTTCTCCAAATCACTTTTATTTACCTTCCACTTTTGATTCTCACACAGAAATGGTTACTTCTTGAAGTTCTGGGATTCAACAATACACCAACAAGAAAAGAAAGATTTACAGAGTACCCGCCATGTGCCAGCACAGGGCCAGGGGCTAGGACATAACTGCAAACATGGCAGATGAGCTCCCTGTCCTTATCACACACATCTAGGGAGTCGGAAGAGTCCGAGGGAGTGAAGTTTCAGCTGAGAAGGAGGAGACTTGGGGATGGGCAAAAGGAAAAGCAGGTACAAAGTCACCAAGTCAAGAGAGAGCACAGCTCATGTGAAAAATGGAGAGAAGCTGAATAAGCTGGAGTGCGGAGAACAAAGGAGGGTTGGTGAGAGATGACGTGGGAGGAGACTGGCAGGGACCAGGCCATGGAAATCTTTAATGTTATAATGTTAATGTTATAAAACCAATAATGTTATTGATTGTTATAAGCCGGGAGTGGCATGATCAGATTGGAACAGCATGGAGTATTAGCAGGTGTATCAGTTAGGGAGAAATTGGGTGGGGGCAATTATGACCTGGCCAAGGGTAGCAACAGTGGGGGTGGGAAAACCTGAACAGACTAGAGACTTATTTAGAAGTAGAACTGACATCTGATAGCTGTGTGGCCTGGCATATGAGAACGGCATGGGCTGCTCTGAGAGACCTCATTAATTACGGAACAGGAACACAACAGTGACCTCAGATGTCAATCACTGTGCCTGCCCAATCACAGCCCCTGCTAAAAGGGCAGATGACAGGAGCTTGTGTTAAATAGTGTAATCCTACTCCACCTGGTCACAGCTGATTAGACCAGGAGTGAGCAAATGACCCAAAGGCAGGCCATCCATAGGCTGATGCGGCCTGGCCTGTTGCTATAATCTGAACCAAGTAAATTTGCTCTCTTGGGAATGTGAACTATGAAAATGCCAAGAGAATGAGTCATTTAGTAATAGGACCTGAAGTTTAAAAAGGATGAATTAGGGAGAAGATTGAACAAGAGGTAACATGTGCAAGCTGAAGTTACAAGGAAGGGGAAGTTATGAGTAAGCAACAGAAGCCAGTCTTCAGTGAGGGTGGAATGGAGCAGATGACAAAAATAAGCAGATAAACCAATAGAGGGCATCCCTGTGGCTCCTGAGAGCAGTAGAGAGCATGGGTGGTTTCTAGAACTAACTCCGGCAATAAGCATTTTCTATTTCCAGTGCTGTTCCACAAGCATCCTTGCAATAAATCACTCCCGTAACTTGAGAGCCTCTGTTCATTGCAACAAAAGAGCATTACCAAAACACTCACCTAATATTTTGCCCAGTGTCACATGCTTGTCTCTGCCCATCTTGTCTCCAGTGTGGTCCAGAGATGCTTGTCCACCCTAGATCCCTCAGGAAGAATTCTGCCATCCCTGATGACTTTCCAGGAGCTGCCTTGGGCCACATACAATGGGTACATCAAAATCAGAAAGAAAGTATAGCCTCATTCCAGAATTTCTGCTCTATGGCAGAATTTTAAACCCATGACGTGTTTCAGTGGGTTGAAAATGTCTTTGAACACTTGCGCCCATCTCCAGAGCTATGATTAATTACCGGCGGTTGCTGCTGGTTATGCCTGCAGCTCTCAGCAAGAAAATGAGTAAAAAGTATTTGAGCTTTCACATTTTCTATCTCACAAAGATCCTCTTAAAAAAAAGAAGAAGAAGAAGAAAAGAAAGAGAAAAGAAAAGAAAAAGCAAAGCTGGATGTAATTTATAACAAGGCTTCTGTATTTTCTGGCGGCTTTGGCCCAGCCAGCACCTGTCCTAAGGTGAGCTGTGATGGAGGCAGGTGAGGTGTGTGGCATCTTCCCCACACACGAAGTTATCCTCATCATGCTCCCTGCACGTTTCTGAATTAGTTCCAGCTAGTTCGTGTCACTGCAGGACAATTTAGACTGCCATTGTTTGAGTATCCAACATACTCTTCAATGGTGGATTCCCAGAAAAGGCAAAATCCATTATTTACACACAGTAGGAAAATAAACCTTCTCCCCAGCCTAAGACATGAAGATGCAGAAAGCTTTTCATTTTAGACAGTTGGAAATTTCACATTCAAGTGGCTTTGTCAACTCTTTTAATCAACATCCTTTGGAAAAACAAATTTAGCAATTCGGCTCCTTTATTCAGTAGGGGCGAGGTGTAACTAAGGATATTAGCTATCAATAGTTCATGGTCTATTAGCTAGCACTGGTTTGCAAAGAGTGCAGCTAACAGACAGCTGTGCCTTGAGGTAATACCACGGTAAAAAGAAAAAAAGCCCTCCAAATTTGAAAAGTCCAGGTAGGGAAGTCGGGAGAGAAGGGCGTTTCTCTGCAGCCAGAAGAAAAATACTCTTCCCAGTGGATTGAAGGTGTTCCTATAGTGCAGCCACAATAGTAAATATAGCAGTTGTTGATGTTCTCTGAGCTACATTTCAACAGACACCCAAACATTCTCGGGGCAAGCAAGAGGAGAGGATGTGAACAGTGTCCCAGCCCTCCTGTGAACCCAGAGTCGGGAGGCGAGAAGACCTCTGCTCTATAGCAAGGACTCTCAGCCACCACCTCGATGGCCAGGAGACTTCAGATAGGCGGTCACTGTAACTAGACTGGGGGAAGGAACTCTAAAAGGATGTCCCCAAAGTGTGTTTCTAGGAATGGGTTAGGTGTAATGCATGAAAAGGGACCCAAGGTCAAATTAATTGGGAAAATGATGGGTTAAGTAAAGCCAAACAAGTTTATCCATTGTATGAGTTCTTGGACCTTTTAATAGGCTAATGAAACGTAAGAAGGGCCTGGTTTGCAGTCGTTTCAATTTCTTTTCAGTAGGGGGCCAGGGAGCCTTTTCTGGAGCAGCTCATCTCACTGGACAAGTTCGCTGTGAAGAATGCTTCGGGAGAGATTCCGGTGCGCGCTCTCTATGCTCCTGCTGACTCTCTGTCACCCTATTCGTGTTGTCTTTTGTAACCAATGCTAGTTACAAATTCTTATCCCAGACGTTCCTTGCCCCTGCTCCGTCCTGTTTTCAGCCTCACTCTTTGACATTGACCTTCCTCTCAGTTGTCCCAATGACAACATTGACCGTCTCACCCTGCCAGGGTTCTCCCAGATTACACTCCCGGGCGCACTTTTCGTCGCCACCTTGAGCAAACATCTCTTCTAGCTCTCCCTTGCACAGCACCTCGGGGCATGGTTCACTGGCGAGGCCCTGCTCAGCCCACCTTGGTCTGTTCAGCAGGCAAACTTGCTCTGATTATCCAGTGGCGGCACTGAAGAGCCAGGCTTGGTCCCTGCCTTCCCCCACCTCACTCCGGGGCTCCAGATGGAGACATGTCCTGTGCAGCCTCTACCCTCTATGGGGCACTGAGGTGCCCCCAGGGACCTACAGACTCCAGGAGGCTTTCCAGGGAAGAGGCAGAGCTGAAGCTGCTCCCCACTCCCTGTATATTCCCTTCCCAAATCTGTCACCTTCTCCTTTTAATTACAGTCCCTTCCTGTCTTGCATAAACAGAGCTGGCTTGGGCAAGACAGTGAAGGAGGTGATGCTATTCTTCCAACCATCACCTTTTCTTATGTCCCATCCCCAGCCTTGCCCTTCGGAGCATCTTCCTTCCCACCCTCATCCAGCCATCATCTGGCCTTTCTTCCTAGCACCACCTGCTCTTATCTAATATCAGTCATTTATATATAAGAATAATTTTAAGCCAGTTTGTACCTCTCTGGGGACCTTTTTTTAATATTAGGTAATTAGGAAATGGAATGAGTGGCCTCAGGAAGTAGGTTAGGGAGATATATTCCCCGAATGCTAAAACCACGAGATTGCCTTTGCAGAATTCTAGTCCCGGCTGTGACGTTACGTGGGGGAGCAAATTCCAGGGACTAAATTATTCTGTGCTGCTGGCTAGGCTTCCAGGTGGTGAGGGTGGATAAGCAGATCTCACATTTTGGAAAAGTTATACCTGGAGCTAACCATTCAGTACTAGGCTTACGGCTCTTACCAGCTGACCTGTCATGCCATTTTTCACAATTTTATGTCTTGCACTGCAAAATGGCTTTCTTATTGGACTCTGCAATGGGGAAAGAAGACAAGAAAGTTACTCAGAGCTTTGATAAATATGTTCCCTCTTAACATCATCGGGGTGGTTATCATTCAGACCTGGGAACTTAACACCTACTGAAATTGGGGAGAGATGGCTGAGGGGAGCAACAGAAGACACCGTGGACCCTCTGCCTGACTAGAGAGAGAGCCGTGGGGCCATTTGTTGAGAAAGCTGTGTATATGCAAACTCGCATGCAAGCAGACCGGCCAGCTAAGAGAAGGGTAATTCTGAGTTAGTGAATATTCAACTCCCCCCAAAGCTGCAAAAAACCTTTGCTAAGTTATAAGCATTTTGAATGCCTTGGTCTGTCACATTCACCAGAGCTGCCCACCGAGAAACCCATTTTAGCAGCCTCCTTTGGCCCCAGCTTTGGCACGGTATGAGAAAGAACACTTAGGTTTGATAGCGTCTCTTTTCTGAGTCCAGCTCTAGGAACTAAGAATGCAAGCTTCTTGGTGTAGGAATGAAGCTGCACATTAGGGGACTGGAATCCCTCAGCCATCTCTGCCTTTCAGATTCTCACGCACACGTCCTCTTCACAGAGGCCCTCCTGGGCCACTCCACGTCAGTCTGCACCCTTCACAAACACACACACCTTCCTCCTCCAGGGCTCATTTCTCTCACATATCACCTTCTAATGAACTAAATACTCTGCTCTCTCGTTTTGTCTATTTCTCTCTCCCTGTCCCCATCCCCCATAATGTGAGGCCATGAAGGCAGAGACTGTTTACATGTTTTCTTCCCTGCTATTTCTCCAGTACCTAGAAAAGTGTCTGGCACATAGTATATGCTCAGTAACGATATATTGACTGAGTAAATGACTCAATCAATTAAAATTGGTAACCCTCTGGCAACAGACAGTCCTCCTCTCTCCTTAAAATATGGAGTCTGTTGTTCTATCTTTACACACTTAGATTTCATGCATATTTTTGGAAATGTATTATGTCCAAAGTAGGGTACTACTAGTAGTCATACTTAAAAGTATGCACCAAATTTTGGTGGATAGAAATAATTACTGCAAGTGTCATTAAAGTTTCTTTTTCTTGTGCATGTATAGTAAACCACATGTCTGAGGGTTTTTTTGCTAATATATATGGTATTGGGGTAGTATCTTACTTGCCCTACACTGCAAAGCATTTCCCTATATTTTCAACTTTATCTAGTACCTTTCCTGAAAGATGACTATGAAAATATCAATATATAGACAGCAAACTGATGAGGAGAAATGCAACTCATGCGGGTCAAGGGACTTGCTGAAGATCATGTAGCTAGAAAGAGACATATTTAAATCAAGAATTCAGCATCACGATTTCCTCACCAGGGAGATTTCTGCTCACCATAAATGTTGTATTAGAATGTACCATAGATTTACACATTATTTACTAATGAATAAATTTCATTAAATTTTCAAGATTGAAAGTGACTTCCAGAGGAAAGTCTGGATAAAGACCCTAAAAGCCTTATTTACAAGAATCTATAGCTTTTAGTGCCCGTTTTGAGGTGGAAGTCTATTTTAAGTCATATGGAGCATTTCTAATTAACTTTCATCACCTATGCAATAAGTAGAAGCCTGTACCATCAGGGAACTCTTTTAACATTATCCTTATAAAGATAGCACTGAAAAGGACCTTAGCCATTGTCTTGGTCTGTTCAGGCTGCTATAACAAAAATACTATAGACTGAGTGGCTTAAACAACAAATATTTATTTCTCACAGTCCTGAAGTCTGGGAAGTCCAAGATCAAGGTGCCGGCAGATTCACTGTCTGGTGAAGCCCTGCTTCCTGGTTCACAGTGCTGTCTTCTCACTGTGTCCTCACATGGTAGGTGGGATGAGGGAGCTCCCCGAGATCTCTTTCATAAGGGCACAAATAGATGGCCATCTGATCACTGTATCCTTGCAAGGTGGAAGGGGCAAGGGAGCTCTCTGGAATCTCTTTCACAAGGGCACTAATCCCATTCATGAGGGCTCCACCCTCATGACCTAATCACCTCCCAAAGGAAATTGGGGACTAAGCTTTCAACATATGAGTTTAGGGGGACAGAGACATTCAATCTAGAATAGCCATCAACTGCCAAACCCCCTTTTCTTTACTTGAGAAATCTAAGACCCTGGAAGTTCACACGTCACAATTAAGTTGGTGGCAAAGCCACCATTAGCGGGAATCTCTGACTCCCAGGCCACTGTTCTTCTGGGTACCTCTTCTCTCAAAGGGGCTGCTTGGACAGATGAAAACGATCATTAAATTACCTTTCAGCTTTCCTTACTCCAGAGTAGCTAATTCAAATCATGTCGATCTTTTATGCTGTTATTTTCCCCCATGTAGTAGCTCTTCAGATGCTCAAATATTTGAAGACGTAAAATGTCAAAAACAAAACTAGTGAGGAGAAACCGAAAGGATTAAACCCTCCCATCCCCTTCAGGAGTGACTTTGTGCCAAGACATCCAGGAGGAACCAGCCTTGTTCTTGGGGTTCTTAGAGAGCTGAAGCTGGCCTTGGTAACTGGAAGGTCTCAAGACAAGACCCGCCCTGGGGAACTGAGGACTGGCGCTGAGCAATGCGCACTGTCAGCACCTGTAATCCTTTCGTCACCTAGCTCAGTGCCCAATGTTTATTGAATTGAATCTGTATCAGATTTAAAACTGGGCTTGGAGCAAACTCTATCTGATGTGTTAGAGAACAAGACATCAGGTGAACTGTGATCTTTCTTTGTTTAATTTTACTCTTGCTGTTCTTTTAAAGGAATGCAGTTAAAAAAAACTAAATGGTATTTACCTCATAAGGTTATTGCAAAGACAAAATGAAACAATTCATATAAAACAACTAACACAACCAGAACACAGAGTTCAATAAATGCACGTGATGATGATGATAATGATGATGACATACACATGCTGCCTTCTTCTTGCCATAGACAAAGTGTCTGGGTTCAGCCATTTATTTTAATATCATAAAGGGGTAGCATGAGGTATTCTTGTGGTGATGGAACAGTTCTGTATCTTGATCATGGTGGTGGTTCATGCATCTACACACGTGATATAATTGCGTAGAACTATACACATATATAACTGAATGCAAGTAAAACAGATGAAATCTAAATAAATTCCATGGATTGTATCAAAGTTAATTTTCTAGTGTGACATTGTATTAAAGTGACATAAGATGTCACCATTCGGGGAAACTAGATGAAGGTACAGAAGATTTCTCTGTACTATTTTTGTGACTTCTATGAATCTAAAATTATTTAAAAATGAAAAGTATTTTTAAAAGGATTAATAGTTCTCCCATATTTTTGTAACCTCTTAAAGATTTCACTAAAAAGTAGATTTTTTTAAAATGCTTCTTCATTTATTGAAAAAAATTCTTCAAAGAAAGATTCTTAGCTCTTCTTGGTGATTACTATCATTAAAATGGAAACCATTTTTGCCAGTAAATGTGGCTCCAAGAGTTTGAGACAGATTTATGCAAATGGCTGATTTGTAATATCACTCATTTAAAAATATTTTACCCTTAAATATACATTATAGGTGTTGAAATTTTAAAATATTGCTGAGTAGCTGCCAACTTTTAAAGTTATAATAAAACCAAAGTGGTCATTACCTAAGGAAAGAAAACCAAGAACATGTCTGCAAAACTATAAAGAAAACAGATACAAGGCTCCAATATGTTCTTAAGAAAAACTTATGCACCTGCCCATCCCCAAATAATATCTTTTAGCCATGCATTATGAGGCCTCTGTCTTTCTGTGCACTCACAGGAAGACATAAATCTCAGTATGCCTTTGATTCAAAAAGAAATTTTATTTTCTGTAAAAAGCCGCTCCACTTAGAATGAAGGGACTAATTTATATTTGACCACTAGGTGTCACTGTTGGTGGTGGCGTGGGCAGGAGGGCGGGGGAGGGGAGATTGAAAGCAATCTCTTGGGGGATTTTAGGGGTTGTGAGATTTTTTTTTTAACACAAAATTCTCACATTGCTGCCATTCTCCCTCTCTGTGTTCAGAGGGATGACGTGGAAAGGAAATAGAGAAGTATGAAGATACAGCTCGTGGAGAGTTTCCGTACTCACGGGCGATCACACCACCTTAGGAAATGGGAAGTGTGTGGCTTACTATGGAGCCATAATAGCCAACAAAAATGGACTATTAATGTAAAGTCCCTTTTAATGATTCCCTAACCACATTGCAGGAAAGCAGAAAAACGTCAATTACTTCACGTTCAGAGAGCAAAGCATTCCTCAGCCATGTCCGCCTGGTGCTGAAGAAATTAGATGAATAATTTATATCACAAAGCGGAGTGAGGGTCAGCGTGTGTGCGAGGGGGCTTCGAGGAAGGAGCCAGCGCAGTACGTCAGAAACATCATCCACGAGGCCGCAAACAAAGCCAGTCGGAAGAGTCGCAGGAAGTTGAATGGGATTTTTTTTTTCAGCAACTATCAGTGAAGTCCAATTTAATCCCGGACTTGGCTAGGAGAAGTGGGAACTTTTTCAAAGCCCCTGGAAAATCAAACAATGAAAAAGAGATTTTCCTGGTGTTGTACTTGGCACAGACTCCAACGAGAGCAAGATGGGTGGTGCCTGCCTGGTCTCTGGAGGAGGATCGTCCTTTTCTTCAGAAAACCCCGGGCCTGCCGCCAGGCCCCAGGGTCAGGGGCTGCTCCCGGGGACCAGCGGCTTACCGAGGATCTGCGGGGTGGGGGCGGGGGTTGGGGGCTGGGGTGGGGCTCATTGGCAGGGATCCGCGAAGGAAGCTGCTGTGTGCCAGTGCTATTTCAAGCAAGCGTCTCTAGCTGGAGCTGTTATTCTTTCACTTTCTTAAGGGAAAAAAAAGTTTAAGAAAACCAAGGAGGTGGGATGGAAGGGAGAATGGAGGAGAGAGCCCAAATGAGGGGAAGAAGCGCTTGTTGAGCTTCCAGAGGAGAATTTTTTTAAATAAAAGGAAAAGTTGAACCACATAGCTCCAGACTTTTCATACTTGGAAATATTTCTTGCTCTCTTATGTTATACACGAATGCATAAAATGCTCATTTCTCTCCTCTCCTTTAGACCTTTCTCAGGGCAGTGCTAATGGTTTATTCTGAACCTGTTGCCTGGAGGCAAGTTAGAGGAATAACCATTTAATAAATGAGGAAAATAAGAGGTAAGAAACTAGCATCGAGTGCTAACCACTTGCTAGGTTTTATTCTCAGTGCTTTTGGGGTATTAATTCATTTAACGATCAAACGACTCCATGAAGTAGGTACTATTATTCCCATGATAGATGAGGAAACTGAGGCAGAGAGAGGTCCAGTAGCTTGCCAAGGTCGCAGAGCCTGTAAGTCTGCCTCCATGGGCACTCAGCAAGGCAAACACAAAATCAGGACCAAATCTCGGAGCTCTGACCCTGATCACCCAGTCCTTCCTTATTAGGCCTTTTGTCATCTTGTGATTGTGAAATATCTCCACCCAAGTTAAAATCCTAACCACTGAGACCCAGAAAAGGTTTGCACAGTGGGATTTCTCCACTTGCTGCATTCTGGCACAGGGCTACACCAAAGATTGGGACGCACACTGGAGTGAGAGGGGCCCTTTGTGGCTGACAGCTCCAAACACTACCTGAAGCAAGCCCTTGAGCATCCCTCTGGACCAGCCTACATTTCCACATAATGCCTAGTCAGGGGCCATAACTGTATGAGGCTGCCAGTCTCTTTTCATTGTGATTTACATGAAACTGACTTACCACAGTACAAGTAATGGTACTTTGTATGAAAACACATCTTTTCCTGGAGGTTTTTCATGCCCATGACACATACTCATACACTAAGCTTTTGCCAGAATAAGTTCAAGCCAGTTGTGTAATTGTCCTCAAAATAGCTGAAGCTACATAAAATGCCTTTTGGGCGCTGACTCAGGTGGCCAAAAAAAAGGCAAAGAAAACACAAATTTGCTCCCTAATAACCCTGGTAGCAGTACTGATTCTAATGGATAGTTTTCTAGTCCAGCCATAGTATTGCGATTTGTCGTTAATGGATGTGAGGAGGCTGATTTCCTTACATGGAACAAAGCCACTATTAGTAGATAGCCCCCTTCAAAAAAAAAAAAACCAGGAGAAGTAGTCCCGGAAAATAAAGCCAGAGGAAGAATTCACTTTGGAAAATAAAAACGAGTATCAGAACAGCAGAGTTTCTTATTGTATTACTTTTAAGAGAGACACTAAGTGTGAACGATGGGCTCATCTGTCAGATTTCTCGCTCCTGCTGTATTCCTAATGAGCCAGGCTTAGTTCACTGCCAGTGATTTTCCTAGAAAGCCAAGTACACAACCAGAATTAAGGGGACTTTAGAATTAAACTGTTTTCAATTAAAGTGACCAAAGAAACTTAACTTTCAAAATCCCCCCTAAATTCTGATAGACTTTTGGAAAATGTTTTCTCTTTGACTTTGCCACGTGTATTTCCTGATACCAATTCCACATTATTACCTTGGAAACTATCATAGAAAAGGAAAAATAAACAAGTAAAAACAAAACGTTTACTAAGATAATTGCACCTGAATGCAAAGTTTTAGAAAAATAAATTCTTCCATATTCATGAAACCTAACTACGACAAAGCAACCAATTGTCAATCTATTGGAAGCAACTTTTCTTTAATGACTGTATTTTATGTTCATTTTTTTGGGCAAATATTGTTGGGCTCTGCTCTGAACTGAATTGTGCGCCCCCTCGCCCCCATACACAAAAGTCGTGCATGGAAACTCTAATCCCTAGGGGGACTATATTTGGAGACAGGGCTTTTAGGAGATAATTGACTTAAATGAGGTCATAATGGGGTCCTGCTATGATGGGATCAGTGGTCTTGTAGGGGATCTTGCTCCCTCTCTCAGCTATGTGCATTGCGGAAAGGCCATGTGAAGCTGGCCTTCTGCAAACCAGAAAGAGAGCCTCACCAGAAACGGACTCTGCCTGACCTTGATCTGGGACTTCCAGCCTCCAGAGCTGTGAGAGAGAAAGTTCTGCAGTTTAAGCTGCCGGGTCTATGGTAATTTGTTATGGGAGCCTGAGCTGCCTAATACGGGCTCCTACTCTGTCAAAGTTATTACCATGCACAGGTCTACAGTGGTGTTCAACTCAGATGTGGTCCCTGCCCTCTTGGAGTTTACGGTCGGTTGGGGTGACAGACATTAAATAACCATAAAAATAACTGTATAATTGTCAATTATAACAAGTAAGTTTTAAAAGTTAAAGGGTAATTTGAAAGAGTGTGAGAGGAATTCAATTTAGTTTGGGAAGTCAAGGAAATGATATTTAATCAGAGTCTTAGAAATGAATAAAAAGTTAGTCAGATGATAAAAAAAGATAGAAAATTCTGGGCAGAGGAAACAGTATATGCAAAGGCCCTGAGGCAGGAAAGAGGCTGCCATTGTCAAAAGAACTGAAAGAAGTAAAAGTCATTAGAGCATGATGAGTGAAGGGAAAGGAACATGATATGATGCATGTTTGTAAAATATCACTGGAGCTTCTGTGGAAAGAAGAAATTGGGTGTGTGTGGAGAGTTGATGCAGAAAGACCAGCTAGGAGGCTCTTACTGTGGAGAGGGGACAGGAAGATGATGGCTTCAACTAGGGTGGTGCCTGTGAAATTAGAAGTAGTAAAAAGACTCTAGGAGTGCTTTATAGGTGGAGACAAAAGGACTGGTGATTTAATAAATGAGGAGAGAGGTAGAGAGAATATGGTGTTATGGATGACTCTCTGGTTTGGGGCATGAACAACTAGTGCCCTGATGTGGCATTTACAGAAAAGAGAAAAGACTAGCAAAGGCGCAGAACTGAGAGGTGAGAGCGACTGTTTGGAATTGCTGTTACCCTTGTTTCTGTCCTCATGAGACTGACCATGAGACTGTTCTCTGAGGTGAGATTTTGCATGTTTCATAAGCATCAAATTCAGTAGGTGATGAGGATAGGTGACAAAACCAACAAGACCAATTCGGTTCCAGTCAGACGCCCTGGATGTAGTTGAGTGCAAGCTTGGGTTGGGCTTCTTTTGCAAATCCATCTCCAGGGGCAGTATCCACTGCTGGGCTGGTGTCAGGAAAGGAGAGCTCATGAACTTGCCCAAACCTCACCCCCAACAGAAGGGCTGGGTCACAGATGAGCTGAGGAAACCCTCTAATCTGAGCCAAGACAGGACCAAGAAAGCAGGGAGAGGTAGCAAGTGTGTTCAGATTTCCCTAGATGTCTGGGCTTAAGGGCTTCGGGAATGGTTAGGCCTCACTTGTTTCTCTCCCCCACAGACATGGTGCCACCACTACCAAGATCTATTAGAAATAGGACTTAGGAAATGCCTTGCCAAAAGCATTGAAGAGGTGAGAGCCTTCCTGGGTCTTCTAAATAGTCTACTATTAAACAAGAAGATGCAAATTTGAGAAATGCATTGCTTTATTGACTATTATACTTATCCTAACAGGTATGGACCTACAGTTATTGCAACAGAGAGATTGTTGGTTTCCTTGTAACTTCCGTAGTTTCCTCCCTCCATAGCAACGGGACCACAATTCTTAGTGAGAGATGACAGAAGTTTGGACTAGCATTGTGGTGGTGGAGAGGAAGAAATGTGGTGAACAGGAGAGGTGCCTAGAAGGTAAAACCAGGAAGAGTTGGTGATCAATAGATACGGGGCATGAGGGAGAGAGAGGGGTCCAGCACAATCCCTGAGTGTCTCACTTGCGAAAGAGAACAAATAATAATGTTGCTTCCAGAGAGAGAGAAAAAAGCCCAGGTTTGGAGGGGTGGTCATGAGCTTCATTTTGGATATGTTGACACCCATGAGGAGATCTGAAGGAGCTGGATATAGAAGTCTGGGGTTGAGGAGAGGGATCTGGACTGAAAATATAAATTTGTCAGTCATCTTTGTATAGAGAGAAAGATCACCTAAGGAAAGATCACTGAGGGCAAAGGTAAGAGGGCTCATGAATGCCAATATTCTTGAAGTGAAGGATGAGCCTGCAAAGGAGACTGAATAGAAAAGGTAAAAGATGAAAGAGAAAACTAGAAAAGTGTGGCTACGGAAACCGCGGGGAGAAGGTATTCCGAGTAGGAGGGGCTGGCTTATGGTATGAAATACTTCTGAGTCCTGGAAATGAGGACCAGAAAAATGTCTCGTCAACTTAGCCATACGGGGACCACTGGTGACTCTGAGAGAACCCTTTCCAGTGATGAGAGAAACCAAATTAGAGTGAGTTGGAGAGTAAGTGGCATATGAGAAAGGAAGCCAGCAAGTGTAGGCGACTCCTCATTTTCCTTGCCAACTACTCCACTCCAGTCATTCTTCCTCATTAGTAGCTGTGGGAAGCTCCTCTCAGTACAGTCTTTTGTAGAAACATCATTATCACAATCTAGAGTAACACTGCTCAGGGCACTGTTGTCAGCTCTTCATTGTTTTTTTAAGATAATGTTCACCTTTGATGGAACGAGAGTTTGAATGGTTTTTATGGCAACCGTGGCAGATGTGGACACTGATTTGTTCACTCTCTTTTGCTCACTCCCTTTTGTAAGAAGGTTGAACATAGGTTAGGAGTACAACACATGGTCATGGAAATGACTAAAGCTTCAGTTGGCACTTGATGTCTGGCCCTCCTTTTTTTTCCTCTTATCAGTATCCATACAACCCACAGAAGTCTCCAGTTGTGGGCAGCAAGTGATTAAAGAATCAGATAACAGATCTCTACTCTGGAAGCCATCCGACATAGAAGGAGCCAGAAAAGCAAATGTGTGCATTAAGGATAAATCAAGGAAGCATCCTTTCCCCCAAGGCCAGCAATGTAAACATATTCATAATACAACTGCAAGTTCAGACTTGGGGGGGAAGGAGTGAAAAAGATGGGGGTGGTTGGCCAAGTGAATGGAATGTACCCACCAAGGAGACGGTTCTCAAGAAATGGTTTTAAAGTGAGAATCTTGTAATTTGGCCCAGATTGGAAAGGATATTTATAGCCAAGGGGAATGGAATCCTTGGAAATATATGTCAGAGGGACAGAAACAAAGACCAGAAGTCAGTTCTGGCTCCTGGGTTTCTGCAGATCCACAGTCCCCGATCAGCGATCTCAAAATTTTAAAAGTTCTGACAGTGGAACGTTTTTCCCTAACTCATTTGGCGGTTAATTCTCATGTGACCTGAACACATTTGGTTGCAAAGCCTGATCTGAAAAGATGTGGAAATATCCACAGTTATCTTACTTTAAGATAAATAGCCATACATTTCATTGTAGAAATATTAATGTGTTTGATTGCGGAGTGCTGCCCAGACCCCACTGGGGGTTAGGCTCTGTAATGCAGACGGCACTGAGTTATCTTTCTGAAATATGGAAAATTCTGAATTCTGAAACACATCTGGCCCCAAGGATCTGGATAAAGCACTGTGGACCTGTAGTGGGAGGGGCCAAGAGGACTGCACTCCTGACGGTGTGAGGACCGTTAACACAGAACAGATGCAGAGATCACAGCCTGCACAAGACGTCCACCTTCATGGAGCACAGATGGGGCGTGCGGTCACAGTCAGGGGCTGCGAACCAGCCTGGGGCTGAACCCAGCTCCACGTGCCTGCGAGAGGGAAGTCTAAAGGGTGCTGATGGTGTCCGGTTGGGAAACCCGTGTTTTTTTGAGAGCCTGCTGCTAGCCAGGCACAACTCATTACTTCATTTTATTCCTCACACCAGCCCTCTGAGAAGAGAAAATAAGGATCGGAGAGTAAGGTCACAGAGTCAGTGGCACTGTTGAGCATCATACCAGGTCTGTGTGACTGCAAAGCCCGTTCGTTGCTGTTATAACATGCAGATCTCTCATTGATCATGTCAACAGGCTGCAGGCTAGAGAGAGCAGTTATAGCTAATTCTTAGTGAATGTATTCTCCATGCAGGAACTTTGCTTAATTCTCAAAACAATCAACTGGATTGGTATACTATGACCCCATTTTTCAGAAGGATAAACTGAGGCTTAGAGAGGGGAAGTAACTTGTCCAAGGTCTTGCAAACCTAATAAGTGGTGGAGCTGGATTTCAAACTGACGTCTCTCTTTCCCCAGAGCTTCCCTGGTCCGATGGATCTGATGCTTCCCCCTGAACAGAGATTGCTGGTGCCAGAAGTCAGATATTTACATGCAGACACACAAATGCAAACACACAAGCCCTTTTCTTAACAGCCATGTGATTATCCAGACATAAGTGTCAGCAGCCTTCTGGGATGCCTCCAATGGGTGAAGGGATAAAGGTCATAGTGATGGCCACAGAAAGTTTATGATTAGGAGATAACATTTCCTGTCACTTTAAATGAGCCAGAGACCTCCAGACACTGCAGCAAGTCTCCCATTACACAGGAGAACAGCTTCAACGTCAAAAGAGAAGGGATACAGGCAAAGGAGGGGCAAGGGTGCTTTTCTTCAGCTGTTGAGGGTTGGTCAAGGGAGTCTAATGGCTTATTAATAGGAAGCAATTAATTGTGTAGCCAGCCCAGTAGTTCTAAGAAATGAAATCCCAAATCTGATACATGAAGGGCATCGAGAATTGAATAACTGTTCAAAAGCAGGTTCTGGACTGCTTCGCTTCAATAAAGATGTAAAGAACAAAGGAATAGCGTGCAACTACTGCACCATCAATAGATGCTTGAAATACAAAAGCTGGAAAAGCGGAGAAGTGTGGAACCTGGCAAAACGTTAATACCTGCTTTGCAGAGAGGAAAGGCGCATCACGGAGACGTGGAATCGGAAAGGGCCCCAAGAGGTCATCCTGTGCCACGGCTTAAATTCTCTCTGGCTGGGGACATCTAGTCTCTTATTTAAAATGTCCAGAGAAATATGACAGATCGTGTTCCAGAGAAAGAAGAGAATGTGCTTTTACTTGTGGCAGCCACTGGACAGCTGACCCACTGGGCGTGGTAAATCAGGGTTGAAAACAATGACATACAAAGAATTTCCGAACTCATCAGACCTCCTCTGATGTACAAGACTGGCATCTGCCTGCATGCCAACAGGAATCTTATGAAACCAAAATTTCAGCCCAAAGAGATCTGGACCCTGTAACAGGAATTCTTATAATTCTCAAGCCAGAACTCATAAGTTTCAGCTACTTCGATGAAGGGAGAAGAGGCCATTTGGGGGGATCCCCTGGTCGATGTGGTCATCGTGACAACCTGTGCTGCTTGTTAGGAAATAATATCCAAGTGGAAGGGATGTTCATAGTTTATAGTCATAAGCTAAGAGAATTTAATACCAGACTGAAATTAAAACACACGCACACACACCCATACACACACACTTGGAGCCTCCAGGAATGTGAGAGACATAAGATAACAGCATTTGTATCACAATGCCAATTTATTAATTAAGACCGAAATGTGTAAGATTTCCATTTTCGATGAAGTTGCATCAGTAATGTCCCTGCATCCAAAATGTCCTCAGTTCCTATTAATAAGGCTAAAGGGAGATTCTTTGCAAAATGGTTGGAATGTTTTGAGATTTCTGAACCCCTTGGGAACACTAGGCAGAATAATGGACCAGATTTAAAGGGAGATTCTTTGCAAAATGGTTGGAATGTTTTGAGATTTCTGAACCCCTTGGGAACACTAGGCAGAATAATGGACCAGATTTAATGATCTCTATATCGTCCATGCTGGTTGCCTAGACACATCCCTCAAAGATTAGTAGATGCTGGTTTTGTCCGTTTAATCAAAGAGAGGATATATAAAATTTAGACACTGTTTCATTTCTGGGTGCTTTTCAGGGAAGTGCCAGAGATTTCAGGGGACCTGGGGAGTTGTTTCATCTGTTGTCAGGGCATTCCTGTGAGGAATACAATTTGGTACAAAAGTACACTAAATACATATGGTAGTCAGCGTGACCGTATCAATGCTATAGCTGAAGAAATGGAATCGAAGACTCAGAGTTGAGGCCAACGTTTGTAACGATGATCCCTTCATTTCAGTCTAAGAGACTGTCTTGGTCAGAACAATCTCCTGTACGGGGACATGAGGCTGCCAAGCAAAGGCCGTTTGTAACGAGACTTTTTCTTTAGTTACAAGATTGTCTTCTAAATTAGTTGAATCTATGGGCCACAAATATAGAACTGCCTGACCCAACTTGACTTTAACATGGCAACACACCATGCTATGTCTGAAATGTATGCAAGGATGGGGTTTTAGCTCCATTTTTTTTAAGAGGGTTTGATAGTTATTTGTGCCTAGGCAGCCTAATCCCTGAAGGACTGGCCACTGTCTGTAAGTGAGAGCTGTCCCTAGCTGGCCCCATAAAAGAGGAACTGGTGGCTATATTTGGGATGGCATGAGGCAACAGGACAAGCGCTGCTCATGTTGCTACTGTCACACCTTCTAAGATTCAAAGTGTTCTTCCATCCTAGACTGTAAAAGGAAAGGCCCAGTTTCCTTGGGAAAAGGGAAGTAACTAGCTGGTGTAACCCATTAGGATGCACGGTACCCTGCCTGGGTGGTGAGCAGCCCTTCACATTTCTCTTTGAATATGCATTCTCTTTTCCCCACTGTCTCCATGCATATTCTCTTTGGATACACATTTCTTCCCTCCCTCGTGGAGGGAAGGGGGTGGCATTAAAACATGCTTGTACTTTATCTGTGAGTCTGTGACTCTGGGTAAAGGTTCACTCACTAAGAGGAAGAAAATCCTATTTTAAGTTCCACCTCTGGAACTAGGAACTTAATCCTTGATTAGACAAATAGTAAGGTCAGTGAGTAATAATTAGAACCTGTTCCTAGAACCCCACCACATTAGAAGGTCTTACGCACACATCGTGTCTCTTACGGGGAAAGGAATGACAGACATGCTCACTTCCATGTGGCTACTTGACAAGGATCCAAAATAACACAATGACTCCATGGATATTTCTATAGGTTTTTTTTCCTGTTACTCTTTTTGTTTGATGTTTATGTGAAATCACAGAGAACAATCACTGTTCACTTAGTGAATGTACATTGAGTCTCAAAGATGTGCTAAGGGAATTTTGAAGTATAGAAAGAAACATGGTACTGTGAGCCATCAGATTAATGCCAGCCCCTATTTAATTATAGGTATGCTATGATGTTTTTATACATCGAGCCCATCTTATAAATCAAGTAAATAAATAAATATAGTTGACAATAGCTCGTGCTCATCTGTGGACTATTTAGACAATTGCAAGTGAAAATGAATATTTTTTCTTTCCATATTTTACCAAATTTGCTAATTTCATGATGAGGAGTGCCTGCTTATTTCCAGGGTTTAAATGTTAAAAGTCTCTTGATGAACACGGAATAAATTAATTGGTAAATTAGAAAAAAGTTTATGAAATCAAAGTACAAAATACGCTCTTTGCCTCATGTACAATGCAATACTGTGTTCATAACCAGTAAACGCTCTGAAGTTGTTGCCATGTGCATGCTAGATTGGAGAAACAGTTGAAACCTTGCACAAGGGTGATTTTTTTCCCTTTGATTCACAGAATGGAAATAACATAAGCCATGTCTGATTTTTGAAAGTATAAACTGAAGTATGAAAAAGGTGAGGGACCCTTCACTGCATCAAGACTTAGAGTTAGAACCAGACATAATGAGACAACTGGAAAGCCAGCTAGAAGAAAGTTTACAAGACTATGACCTCAAACTATAATCTTCAAAGAGGAAAAGAGATAAATTAAGAAAACAACTTGTCAGGTAATGTCCCCATGCAGTGGACCTCTGGCGTTCTGGCCTGCCCAGAATCTCTTTGTTCTTTTTCTGGTAACCATACCTTTAATTTCCTGTGAGGAAACCACCCTCTCCTAATCTCAGAGCACAAGGAGATTGGGTACACTGCTGCTCCTGAAGTAGACATGTAATTCCAGCTTTTGCCATCAGGATATTCCCTCCCCCTGACCACAATGATTGGCTCAAGGATGGGCACATGACTCCATTTTGGTCGGTCATAACCAGGCCCAGAGGCTCTTTGCTGAGCTGAACATGAACCCAAGAAGATATTAGTCTGAAGTTCCTGGGGGCCATCATAAGAAGATCCATCCAAGAGGGAAGCCAACAAATGAGAGAGTAAGCAAGAGTGAGGTTGAGTCCAAATGAATTTGAACTCTGGGATCCAGCTACATCTAAAATACACCTAGATTTTTTTTATTATTATATGATCTGTTAAATTCTTTTTCTTTAAACTTAAGTCAGCTTAGAAGTGGGTTTTCTGTCCCTTATAATCAAGACTGTCCTAATACTCTCTAAAATAATGAACATGAACCATAATGGGCCAGTGAATATAAAATCTGAGTACATTGACCTAGTAGATGAAATAGAACTCCCATCTGTGCCCTAGATGAACCAAGACCCTTTACTTGCTGAGTTCATGCACCAAACACAGAGTCAGCCAGAGGTAGAAGGGTACCACGAAGGAGTACAATGGTCATACTGGAGAAAAACCATCTCCAGGTTAAAATGATGTGATACAATTAAGAAACTGAAGTCCGAACTGACACAGGTAATCTCTGATTTATCCACTGCCAACAGCAAATGAAGAAAAGAGACCACAGAAATGGAGACCAGCTGGTGGACATGTTTTGGATTTACAGTGCATCAGAGCAGTCTGAGATGAGTGAACACAATGGATTATAGAGGTTCCATTTCAGTAGACCAAGCACAGACTTCCAGGAAGCCTTTGATAGGCAGGCTTTGCTGGGTTGCCTCCACCATTCCATCAAGCTTCCTCTGACTCTGTCTGATATGATTGACAAGTATGCAGAATTTTAAAGTGGAATAAAGGCACAGAGAAAGAACTACTTTTCTTTGATCAATTTGGTGCAGTTTTATAACAACATATTAAGAAAGAACTGCTTTGTAAAATAAAAATGTAAGCAGAATTCTAGTGTAGCAAATACATATACACGTATGTAAAAGAATAAAGATCTGTGTAGGAAGAATTGGAGGCCAGGATAAGAGCCTCAAAGGGTGCCCTGTGTAGAGAATCTAAAACTTAATTCTTCAATGTGAACAATCTACAGAGAAGAAAACTGGAAAGGAGAGCAAGGAACAGATGAAATATAAAAAGAAAGATTTTTGATACACATAAGAGGTAATTCAAGTCTCAAGAACATGATCTAGAATCATGATAAAAAGAGAAGTGCTGATGAAGGCTTAAAAATCCAGGCAGATTCAGGAGATGCCCCTGGATTCCACGTTTCCCAGTGTGCTTCCCAGATCTCACCCAGGGAACCAAGTACCCATCCATTTTCTTTACCTCATTTAGAAAAAGCAGGGACTTCAAGCCAGACTAGTTGCTTCTCAAGGGGAGAAGATATTTCTTCTTCTTTTCCTTCTCCTCCTTCTTCTCCTTTCTTCTTGTTTCCCAGGGTATTCCACAGTGGCTATCAGATACCGTTGAATTGATTGATTAATTAATTACAATTGAAAGTGACAATGGCATTCTGAACTAACCCCTAATTTTACCGATGGGAAAAGAAGTGTCAGAAGGCTGAGGATTTAGTTCAAAGTCATATAGCTAGTTAAAGGATCATCCAAGACAAGGGTTCAATATTCCTGAGCTGAGGGAAAGAGTGTTTACACCTAGAAACGTATTCTGGCTGGTAGTGACTCTCCTAATCAATTAGAAGAATGTTGCCGCACGGAAGAGGGTGGTATCTCAATAGAAGATTCCTTCCTATCCTGCTTTACTCAGAGACACTTCAAATAAGAACAGCAGTGAACTGAGGAACAGAGAATGGATGAATGGATGGGGTGGTGATAAAAAGAGACTTTGCAAATATATTGTCAAAAGGCTTATTTGGACTCACTGTTTTGGCAGAAGCATCTAGAGACATCAGTCTACCAGTAAGCCAGTGGTGTTCGTTAGTGCCTTTAGCTTGTGGACTCTAGGTCAGGGCAGAGGAGGACACCGAAGAGACAGATGACAGTCCTGGAGAGAGAGAAAGCCCGCTCACATACACAGGCTTAATTTCACACAGCTCGTTTAATGGAAATTGTTAGACCTGGACTAATCCTGTCTTCATCACCATCCAACTGAGCAGCCTCTCGGTAACTGAGGGGTAAGGATGAAATCATCACTAAGATCCTTCTGGCTCGAACAGTACCAAATTCTGAGTGTCATGGGGATGTGGCATAAAGGCCTAATTAAATTCAGTTGAGGTTAATCTAGAATTGTCCATCCTGCTTTCCTCTTCTGGCTTTCACTGACAAATAAATGTAAACCTGAAATTCATTTTGTTTCCAGAATGCCTGAGATGCTGAAATTATTCATATTTTAATCGGCTTTTAACAAGAATAGGTAAGAAAGAAAATTAGGACAATTAAGAAATAATGAAGCCATTATAAAAGCAGTAATGATTTAAAAGCGGGGTGGGGGGGGGGAATACTCTTGTTAGAAACACCAGATACCTACAAATGAGCAGTTAGATAGGTACAGAGTGGGATTAAGGGGTTTCACTAATGCACAAACAGAACCATCTATAATAATTTCTTTCCCCAAATTGAAGATAATGCAAATGTCCTGATTATTACTGGAAATGTATATTCTCCCGAAAATTGACCATCCTGCACAATGTTGGATATTATATCTGAAGATGCCATCAGTGCTCGGCTCAAATGTATTCCCTTTCCAAAGATAATAACTTCCTAGAGTTTTTCTTGTAAGTCAAAAGACCCTTTTGAAAACTGCTAGAACCAGACTTGCTCTCTTAAAATAATAGTAATAATAATAGTAAGTCAGGGTGTGGTGCCAGCAGTTGTAACAAATCTCAGTGCTCACGCCGAGTCCAGCGTGAATGTCCCTGGCCGGGCAGCTGTCCTGGGGCACCTCTTCTAAGGAGTGAGTCAAGGATCTGGGCCCCTTCCATCCTGGGGATCCTCCATCTCTAGGATCTCAAAGGATCTCACTCCCAGCCCCAAAGAGAGGCAGGGGGAACACTTAGAAGATAGCATGGGAGGTTTTATGGCCTGGCGGTAGCCAATGTAGCTTCTGCCCACATTTCGTCCATCAGAACTCAGTCTTGTGGTCCCACTTCGATACCACAGGGACAAGAAGAATAATTCAGCTGTGTGCTGAAGAAGGAGAAAGGAACTGGAGATGGGTGAACACTAGGAATCTACCACAATACGGAAATCAAACCAAAAAGAGAAGATAAAGGAGAGCTAGAGGACAGGCAGTGTTCCATGTTGGGAGTGATTCAGTAAGTGTGAATTCAGCCACCAATCAAACAGTCCACAAATCTGAGTGATCCCTGCATGTGTGGTTAAGGTGCCGTAGGGGGAGCGTGCAGCGTTTGGGCAAATATGTCCTGAACAGACAAAGCTCTAGCCTTCGTGCCACTTACAGTATAGGTCAGGGGATAACGTATGAAAAGAGAAACACCAACAGACCATTTAATGATCAGAGACAATATTACCCTGAGCTTTAAGGCCAGCGGTTTGACTTTCTTCTTCTTTGCTCCCCAGCACCAGGCACATAGCATGGCATGAGTTGGCATGGAATACATGTAGTTGATTTCAATTAAATGGACTATAACAGAGAGTACAGAGCAATACATTGACTGACCTTAAAGTTCAGAGATTGCTATGGGGGTAGCGTAGTAGACATTTTTTTGCTGCCTCCCTAGCGTAGCCACCCACCAAATGATGTCCTGATGAGGGGATATTTCTTCATTCTGAGAGATGTGGTTTGTCCACTCCCAATTTCAGAGGTAGACACCAATTGGCTTGTACCAAAATTCCCTGCACAGATTTCTGTAGGCCCAGGCAGTGGTCCTGTCAAGGTTAAAGAGAGAGAAAGGCACAGTGTGTCTGGAAGCAGGTACTACCCCAAGAGACACTCCCTCTATTCTTTGAAGAGAGAGAAGATGTAAGATCTTGGACAGCCATGCCGCTTTGCCACCCTAGGGGAGATCCCAGAACTGTGGGGTGGCTACCAGATGGAACCCGAGGAAAAAGCCTCATCAGGGCCAGGGATTCTGAAAAAATTTTACTCCTTGAAGCACACAAGAGGAAACTTCCCCTTTTGCTGTTGGCCGCTTTTGTGTGAGGATGTGATAGCAGGAACCAGTGCAGCCATCTTGTAACTATGGAGGGACACACCCTAAGAACAAAGCCAACACAGAGTGGCAGGGTGAAAGAAAGGGCCTGGGGCCTTGATGAACATCAATCGGTTGCTGAATTTACTAACTTTGCAATTGTCTTACTCCCAGCTTCTTTCTTTATCTCAAGTTATTATTGAGATGGTGAGTTATCTCCTTGTTTAGGCTACTTTTGCCTGAATGGAGGAGGTTCAGGAGTTGACAAAGGCTTAAGGGCGTAAAATTGAGATAGGCTGAAAGAAGAGTAGGAGGAAGGTTTCTGTAACAAAACAACAGCAATATCTACAATTTACTGAGCATCTACTATATGTAAGGGACTTCATTTATATTCTCGTTTTTAATCTTCTAATTTTCACAACAATCCGGAAATAGCCATTAATATGCTAATTTCACAAGTCAGAAAATTGAGTCTAGAAAAGTAAAGTGACTTGTCCCAAGCTACTCACCTGTTATGTGGCGCCACCCAATTCCTGCGTCTGTACGACCCCTGAGATATTACACTATAGACAGGAATTTTATGTCTAGCAAATGTAGCAGGCAAATTTCTAGAAATAGAAATAATATTTTCTCCACAGGGATCAAGTCTAAAGTCATAAAGTAGGTGAACAACACTAAATGGAGTTAAATTAATGTGACATGTCACATCAACAAGTCACCAAGAATTGAGAGACCTGTGCCTTTGCTTTCCTTTAAGATTCTGTTTCCTCCTAGCACCTTCTTTGCCATTTATCTGCTGCCTCTGTGAAAAAAATAACCAATAATTCAATCTGGGCCCTAGTACAGTAGGGGGTGGAGAGGAGCTCCTTTTGGCAGTCCAGCATCCCTGCCCCTTTCTTTTGATGGTAGTCTACTGCTATTCTTAAAGGAAATTACGTACTCAGGCCCTGTATGGTGCCCATTCTGGTAGAGCCATCAGTCAAGGGGTCCTGTGATCTTTGGCCCAAGGTGAAAAGTCATCCAGATAAGCCATGAAAATGCTCACTCCTGGGCCTCTGCATCTTGAGGGGAGTGCTGCAAGAATGGGGAAGATGGTTGGCACCCACACGCTCACTGCAGTGGGGGCACCCTACTAGACCACTAAGTGGTTCCTACTCTCTGCACCCTACTACCTAGGCCCCTGCTCCAGACCCCTTTTTTAATCCCAGTCCACAACCTTGCCATCGGTTCTGTGAGCTACCCAATGTACTTTGACAAATTACTTTCATGCTTAAGCTGATTTCCATTTAAACCTAGAAAGTTAACACGTGGCTGCCAATCTGTGAGGGCAGGAGCCACGTCTACTTAGGCTCATCCTTGCATCCCAAGTACCTAGCCCAGAGTTTGGTATCTACTAAGCAATGAACAAATATTTTAATTTCTTAATTAATTAGTAAGGTCCAGAAATAAATGAGTCATCCCAGTCTATCATCAACCGGAAAATTGAAGCTTAAATTGCAGATTCTCTTCAAGGATTTTTATATGGGAGATTATCTGCTGCTTGTCTTGGTTAAACAAAAACAGAACCTTTGACATTATAAAGAGTGAGTGACAGCCTTATATAGAAACAAAGAGAATGTGTTTCTTCTTGTGCCACCAAGTCTAGAATGGGCTATTTGAAAGACAGGCAGAGAAATGTGCGCCTTCCTGCGTGAAATATTCTCTATGCCACACATCCCAGAGCCTCTGATTCTTAAAGAGGATGATTAGGTGGATGGACAAAGGATAGGAAAACCAGGGATAGTTGCAAAGGAAGCCACAGTGTCCCTCTGCTAAGAATCGTAAGGGCAGGAGTGACTGACCAGGCCGATAGGCTACTTGCTGGATAAAGAACAGGGATAGGACGAGAGCAGGAAGGACTCAGCACACTGCTGCCTGTTCTCTTCCTTAGCTTCTTTTATTTCTCTTCCAATCTCTCAATTTGTCCTCCTTACACCACACAACACACACACACACACACACACACACACACACACACATGCACAGAGAGGCTGTGAGAACTAAGAAAGATACAGACATAAAACAAATGGAACTGAAAGAAATCCTAGCCCACAACCCCCTGGTAATGATAATGATGAAGAAAAGCTGCTGCCAGATGCATCTTGTGATGCCGCCAATGATCTAATTCTCTTATTATCAAGAGATGCAGGTAAAGGCAGCCTTGACAGAAGGCTCTAAAAAATCAAAAGAGCACAGCATCACTGGAACTGTTATCTGATCTGCGTCTTTTCAAAGACCAGGCTTGTGTCATATGCTGATAATAGACCCTAGCCATCAAAACGTTATTTTATCTGGTATCTTGATTTTAAAGAATTGTGGAAACTAGCAAATGGAACTGGGTTATTTATATAATGTTTGAAACTCTGTTAGTTCACTAGGCGAAAACAACAACACACACACGAGAAAAATCAACACCCAGACTAGATAATAACATAATGAAAAGCAACCGCCTTGGTGTTATAGGCAGCCAAAGATGTAGAATGTAATTTCCAAAGTAGAACGGACATTTTTCTTTCATAATTTCATAATGAAAGTACGAGTGAGTGATAAGTTGGCACGTGGGTGCCCACCAGCCAAAATCCTTACCCACTAGTTCTTGGGCACTGCCAGGATTCAAAGACATCACTGCCAGCAGATGGAGACCTGTGCTAAAGAAGAATCTACATCAGGAAACAGCCCCATCTATTAAGTTATACAGGGATGAGAGGGTCCCCTTGGAGGAGACGCAACACAAAATTAAAAAAATAATAAAAGTTTTAAAAAATGTTTAAGTAATTGAATGTAAAAACTCCCCAGAAGCATGACCTAATCATTTCACTTTTCATGCAACTTAGAGAAGACATCTTTTTCCTTCAGTGACTAGACATTAATCAAATGGACCTCTACACTTGAGAAGATAAATGCCAAGCAAAGAAAAGGAAGGCTTCTGTATATTCACCTTACCTTTTAAAGCACAGGCGTTAGAAATGAATGAGATTTTTGACCATTTATCACACAGAGAGACGGATTGTCTCCCAGAAATTTTTATGTCAAACCACACCTGGCCATACATGTTTGTCTCTTGATTCATGAGCTCTAAATATCACATTGCAACATTGTTGGGCTTAAGCCAAAAGTAATGTGTTTAAAACTCCTTCCTTGCAGTCTTAAATTAGCTGCAATACTGGAAGAAAAAAGCTGCCTTGATGGTCCAAAACTATGGATAATCTGTGTTATTTATTTGGTGTTTTAAATATATTATTTAATGGGGTTTGGGCAGTATATTGACCTTCCTAATGAGGTTTGACTAAAGCCAATATTAAAATTAATGTGCTCTCCCTGAGCACCCAGTGACAGAATGTAAGAGAAGCTGTCTCGGAAAGGTCTGAGGGCAGAGAGAAACCAGCTTGGCAATAAAAACTGGCCTTGGACAATCTGTATGCAGATGATCAAGAACTGACTTCATCACTATTACAGATTCCAGGAACCATCATTTCAGACCAGGCCCAGTGCTCAGTGATCAGAATATATTGATAGAAAATATTGATTACAGTGGTTATAGCTTGTGGAAACACAAGAAGAGAATATAAAACATCCTGAAAGTGGTTTTAAGTGGAAAGACCAGTACCGCACACATCAGAACTCCATGGTCATTGAAACCACTGCAAATAATGCTTGGGACTGGCCAGTCCTACCGCACATCTACATTCTCTTCTTGAGCCTACATGTATTCCAGCCTCACTTGCATTTTTAAGCAGTTATTAGGATGCTCACTTGCTAACCGATCTCTTCAAATAAGCCCTAATTCTTATTCCCAGGCATCACAGAGCCATGTCTCCCCTAATCCCTGACCGCACAGCCAGTCCAGGCCAAAGGTGATGCAGGTGAATTTGTCTCTTCCATCTTGCAGCTTCTCCATTGTGTCCCTTTCACTTTCCCCCTCCTCCTGAATCTCCAGGTTGAAACGATTAATAATAGCTTATAGCATGGCATCTCCTGGCAGCTCCAAAGTAGATTTCAGAGTATGGCCTGTAGTGAGAATCAGCTTGGGTTCCATTTACGTATCCTTACCTGGTCACTTCACAGCTGCGTATTTTGGGGTGGCTTATTTTGCCTTTCTCAGACATGGTTTCTCCACTGAAAAAATTGGGGAAAAGGAATGAAATTATATTCACAAAGTTCGTAATACCAAGAGGCACTTCTTTGTAATCGAAAAGATGTAGGTGGACCAGGGTTCCTCATCATTAAGTCTGGAGATTTAAAGACTGCATGCTCATTTCTTTAATATAGTCCATCTGGATATTTCAAACTCCAAAGGGAATTTGAGAGGTCAAATTACCCAATTCATCCTCAGAGTAACCATTTTTAACTGTCTGCCTATTCCACGGCATCCCAAACAGGATAATTTCTATCTCAAATCCCCTTAGGTTAAATCCTTTGGCATATTCTCTGAGCAGATGATACAGATGTGCTCCTTCTCTTTGTATCTGGATCCTCAGCCCAACTGGACAAGGCGAGCAGGACAAGGAGCAAAGAAGACAAGCAAAGGACAAGGACGGACTTCCTGGCAAACTTGCCTAACTTCCATTTCATGTTTAAGATACCAAAATAGTTCTTCAAATATGCTTGCGAACAGTGGCACTGCCCTTGAATATGCTCCCCCGGCTCCCGTCTGAGTCAGTGTAATGAGTCTGCATTTTATAAGAGCTGAGCCTGGTCCAAATGGAACCGTGTAACTGTTAGAAAGATTAATGGACTGTATCATCCCATGGTTGACTATAAACTTCTAATTGTGTGAATCTCAGTGTGGCGTCTCGAGCTAAATCGGAGCCTGCTTCCTCAGTCGCTAATATCCACTGATATCGTTCATTATTTTTCTAATGCCGACCCTAGGTACATCAGGCCTGGACAGATCCCTGAGGAAAACAACAACTTTTGTTGTAGGTACTTGTGAGCAGTCATTATCACTGTTGCCAATTAATTCATCAATCAGTGTTTACCAAGCTGCCACCGAGAAAGGGGACGGGCACTGAGCCGTGCTGAGCGAGGAAAGGATGGAGGAGTCTATGAAGACCAAGGCTCTGCTCTGGAGCAGACCAAAATAGGAGCCAAGAAACCTCTTCCCGAATCGGGACTGTGTGACATCAGGCAATTCACTTACTCCTCTGAGCCTTAACTGGGAAGCAGGACACTAGCCAGGCCACCTACCTGAGGAACAATGGACACAATGTGTGTGAACATGCTTTGAAAAACATTAAGCCTGACATGAAAGCATTCATCATAATCTATAATAGAAAATACAAGTCCTGTAGAGCTAAGACTAAATCAGGTTAACTTGAGTGTATTTGCATCCATTTTCTTCCTTATAAATTCATGCTCCTCTCTTCTCACATTTCAGAACATTTGTAGTGGTTCCTCCACAAAAGTAAACCCTTCTCTTTTTCAGCTTTGAAATTGTGTGCAGAGGGTTCTTTAAGCTGCATTTGCTTTGTCCTTGACAGAATCACATTCTATTAAAAGAACCATCAAGCGTTGGCCCCTGGGTGGGATCAAGAGAAAGCTAGAGATGACTTTTTTCCTCCACCCTTACCCACCAGCTCCCTCTCCCACTCCTTCTTTTTCTGGCTCCCTTCTGCTCCTCTAAACAGGAAACACAGAACTCTCCACCTCTTGATGCCCCTCCATCCTGCAGGAAATTGGACCATTGAGCAAAAGTCCCACAACCACTGGGTCCTTCATCCCAGGCACCTAATAGTATAAATTGCTTTTAATCACTTTGCAAAAATGTCCTTCTCTCCTTCCTTACAGCTGCAGTTAATGACCATTCCCTCATGTTCTAAACAGTCTTTTCTTTTCAAGAAATGAGGGAGAGAAGAATGTTAGTTATCTGTACTGCTACAGTGTGTTCTGAAACTCTGGATGGCATCATGCTTGTTGGAGAACGGCACCGCAAGTCTCCAAAGTGAATCAAGTTGCTGAGGTTTTCAGGATACGGATGTTGGCATAACTTCCCCACACCCCGTGCCAATTTAGATGTTTAAATGTCTAGGGAGCAGTCAATATAGAACACACCACTGCAGCACTAAGAAAGTACCGTGGCTGCAGTCCTGTCGAACCAGCATGTCCCCTTCTGTTCTCAAACTTCTCTTTTGACTCGATGGCGACATAGTAATATGTATGCCCTCCTCAGTCCTGGAAAGAGCATTGCTATTGCTCGCAAAATGATTCAAGCCTTGGCCTGCCGCCTCATTTATAACAAACTCCTTTATGCTCTATAGATCAGAGAAATGGGCTGATTAGGAAGAGATTTGTGTAGATTCGAACCTGCGCTTTGAATGATAGAAAAGCTAAAACCTATTGCACTCTAGAGTTTAGAAGTACCTCTCATTCCATCAACGTCTCAAGTTGTTGCAGTGAGGCCTATGAAAAGACAATCTCAAAGAGGCCTGAAAATCATGAGCTGGCAAAAGGTGCAGTATCAGATTTGACCAGCAATAGCCATACAGCTTTTACCAGAATATGCGAAGGTCATGTGTTAGCCAAGATGACTTTTTGCATCACTGAAGGAATGACGGCTAAGTTTGGGTCTTAAGACTCATCACCACATATCTTCTGTCACTTCCCCCCAAGGATGAGTAATAGTCTCTGAAATTTCTTCCTGCCGGGGTTTCTCAGCTGCATGAAGGGAGAGGGAAGACTGGGAGGGGAAATTAAAGCAGGGGGAGAAAACGGAAGGAAAAGACTCCTAATACCAATGAAATTCTGCCATTTGCAAAGAATTTTCTGTCAAATCTGGACTGTGTGAACTTTGGTAAGTGAACAAAACACCCTGGATGCTACTGAAATAAGGGAGGAAACGGTTAAAGCCTTAGAAAGCCCAAGAAAAGGGGCTTCTGTTAGCTGAAGGAGCTGGTGTTTTTCCTTTCATCTTTAAGAGTATAAAATGTGGAGGATATGAACAAACAAAAAGCCCAATAAGACTGTTTATGAGGAGAAGCAATATAGCCCACACGGATAATGTATGACAGAGAAAGGGAAAGGAGGTTCCCCAAACAGAGTACGGACACCCTCTTCCTGGGCGCAATGCACAAGATTACCGATGCCACCCTCAGACTCCTTGGTGGCATTTCAGGACCTTGCTTTACAGCTCCCTTTCATTACATTGGGATGTAAATAATTGATAACTTGAAGGGACCCGAGAAACTATGGCAACTGAACACAGATATTTTTTATGACATCAATTACGGGGCTAGTGACTTGATGAGAAAAGGAAAATATTTCAAACTACACTTTAATGATCTCCACCAAAGAACCCCTAGTGTTCCAGATGAAACGTGGGTCTCCAGGCCTTGATATGTTTTTATTCCTCCATTTTCCTCCTCATAGGGAATGTAAGTTAGCTCAACAGCAGAGATGGTTAATTGTTTTCATGTCTGTACTTTGCAGTGGTGGCTTGCAGCCCTCCTTATCCTAACAAAGAGGGAAAGACCTGGGGGGCATCGGGGGCTTGAGAGGAGATCGCTTGCATGGGCCACCTCAGGGCCACATGTTCATGATAGAGATGTTATGGAGTTAGCCTTGGCGACTAGGACGATGATCGTAGTTGAGATTGTCGTTTATGACATTACAACACCGGGGCACGTTAGAATGATATGGTAAGTGGTAGCATTAAGGCTGTTGAAAGGAAGTCAGAGTTCAAGTATTTGCGCACGGAGCACTTTATGTGGTGACGACTTCCGAATTTATAGTTGTCAGGACGGGAGTGGAAACATTGATTTGGTCTGAGAACGGGTCTGTTCATGCTTGTGTCTGGTTGATTGTGAAGTCCAGTTCATTTTTCTTTTCTTCTGGCAAAACTCTGTCAAGACTGCTATTGCTTCATGAGAATAGTCCAGAACTATGTCTAGAAGGCTATCCAAAAACCCAGATGACAGTGCAGTGGGAGATGTGCTGAACACTCATTGCACAAGGGTGGTGAGGGTGCTTTGAGGTAATACTGGGGTGAGGGGCAGAGAGGGCCTGGGGATGTCTTAGAAGGAAGGGAGTGGAGGATGGGGAAGATGCTTAAACCCAATTCCAAGAACAATAAAATGCTATTCTAATGTGACTCATTACATGTATTGGAACCCACCGTAAGTCAAAACATACACCTTGAAATATCATTACAGGACCCAGGAAAAGTCTCCTGGAATTAGCTTATAATAAGGGTTTGAGTGTGTTTCTCTACTCCCAGCATTATTACCGTTGAGCTGTATTTCTTTCATTCATTCTTTAAAGCAATGCAATTCTAAGCTTCCATATCTTGTAAAGAGCTGCTCACTGACTTGGCTCGCAGACAAGAAGAAAGGGAGGCGAATGATACAGTGAAAAGAAGAATTCTTCCTCTTCCTTCCAGTTTTCTGATATAAATACACCCTTGTTTCTCTAATTTCATTTCCTCACCACTCCTCTATGCTTTCTTAATGCTCTGTGTCTTCTGGTGATGTCAGCTAAGCTATAGGATGTAAGATCTTCAAAATGTCAGCAGCAAAGTGCTTCCTGTGGCTTCCTTTCTGGCCATCTGTAAATGGCACTAGGAAAAATCAATCTATTTTTATAAGTCTTCCAAACCCACCTGGGTCTACTTAGGAAAAATCTACAAGTGAAATTTAATGAAATGTTCCTAAAACGCCTCCTATTTACATATCACAAATGAAACGTTATTTTGAAGTTGGAAATGGTTTGTGGAATAATTGAGTCTTTTCAGATTGAGCCTGTAAGTACAGTTCATATTGAAAACTTATTAATGGAGTAGATATTTTATAACATCTGTGTTAATTGGATACTGCTGATTGATCATCAATAAAGCATTTGGCTAGAAAATGATGTCCATATTTGATGGTCTGGAAACTTTTTTCTTCCATTTTATGCCACCATAACTGCCCAGTCTTATTCTTGCCCATCATAAATGTGTAAAGTTTTATGGACTAAGTAATGTCAAGTGACACAGTGTCAAGCAGATCTGGAGACAAGTTGGAAGAGTATAGACAGAAAAGGAAGTTGTATGGTCTATGCCAGCTTTGCTTGTAGTTTTAGTGGGTATTGATCCCTTTTTACACCCTGATTTAGCATCCTGAATTATGATACAGTATTAAATTTAAATACCAGTCGAGGCCTCCTATCTCCAAGTTTGCTCTAAGTCACAGCCATTTTTGACTCGGTGGCCTCTGCCTCTCTGGAGTGGGTGTTTCATTAGAATTGTCCATAAAAGACTGCATGGCAGTCAGCCTGCAGTGGACAAGACAAGTGGTGCTTTGTAAGTGTCTGGAGGGTCCGGAAGCAATGAGTGGTTTGGTATAACAGAAATATTCACACAATCACAGTCTTGAAAGGAATCTCCGGAGATCGTTCAGTCCAGTCTGCTACCTCTGGGTAGAAGCGCACATGACACATTCCTAAAGTCTTCAGAAAAGGGGGTTCCACAGACTTGCTTGATGACAAAGTTCACTACTTGACAAGCCTAATGCTCAGGGCAGGTTTCCTAGCCCCTCCCCAAGCCCCCGCCCTTCGCACTCGCTCCCATTTCTCCCAAGGGAACGGGCATTGAAATCCCACGTAGTCTACCACAAGAGGAAGGAGAGTATAATGTATTGGTCAAATTTTTTGAAAATTAGGAGTCCTTAAATTTTTAATTAGGTGTAATGCATTACACTCCAGGTGTTATTTATATAGCTTCTATTTGTTGCATATAGGCCAGGGCTATTTTTGTGAGTGGAATATGTCTGAATACCGTGCTAGAACTTCTTTTTATTTTAGAATCAGAGAACGTGGATTGAGTCCTAGAGTCTCTTTTTAATAGGTGTCAGTTGCCACTATTGCAAAATACATGCTGTATTCCTATGATATTTAATGTCCAAATATAGGAAAGGAGGAGAGAGAGAAGAGGAGGAGAGAGGGAGGAAAGGGGGGAGGAAGGAAAGAATGAAGGAAGGAAGGGAGGGAGGGAAGGCGTGAAGGAGAGAGGAAGGGAGGGAGCGAGAAAGGAAACTATTGGTCTAATGAATTTAAGTCTGTGTGGAACCCACTCCCACAATTTGTGAGTCTTATATGAGGCCATCCCATTTCTCCTTGCTCATCACTGAGGCAGTGCAGGGAAACGGGAAGGAGCAGACATCCAGTGGACCACGGATTGCTTTATGTTCCATGCAGGTGAGAAGTTACCCTTCCATTACTGGTCTGGATTCCAGGGGTATACGGGGGGAGCACAGACGGGACAATGGGAGAGCAGAATGTGATTTATTCATGCAATCTAAAATGACTCCTTTCAGGTTGGCCGGGTGGCGTAGCAGTTAAGTGTGCACGTTCCACTTCGGTGGCCCGGGGTTTGCAGGTTCGGATCCCGGGTGCGGACATGGCACTGCTTGGCAAGCCATGCAGTGGCAGGTGTCCCACATATAAAGTAGAGGAAGATGGGCACAGATGTTAGCTCAGGGCCAGTCTTCCTCAGCAAAAAGAGGAGGATTGGCAGCAGTTAGCTCAGGGCTAATCTCCCTCAAAAAAAAAATGCTATGATTCCTTCCTTGCTCACCTTGGGCAAATCTATGAATTCGTCCCTTACAGTGGTGAAAGAACAAGAGACAAACCCATGTTTAGACCGAAACAAGGGTAAGGTGAGGATTTTCTCTTTTGCAGTATGAAGATACGTATGTTTCAGAAATGAAATAGTTTAATTATATCTGGAATTCCCATTCATCACTTCTATTATGAAAATGCAATAATTCATTGGGTTTTATGAAGAGTTAAACATTGAACCTCCAACAAATTAAATATAGCTTTTTATTTCAATCAAATGACTAGCTCCCTGAACCATGCGTTTTACACAATTATGACATTTAATCTTCACCCAATGGGTGAGGCAGTTTTTCTCCAAGTGTGGCTCCTGGACCAGCAGCATCACCTGGGAACTTGTTAGAGATGCACGTTCTCAGGTCCCGCCCAGACCTACTGAACCAGAAGCTCGGGGAGAGGCCCAGCCCTCCGTGTTCTAATGAGCCCTCCAGGGGCTTCTGATGTGCAGGCAGTTGAGAATCACTGCGTTAAGGAATAGTCCCACTTTAGAGATAAGACACCTTGAGGCACAATGAGTTTAAGAAATTTTCCCAGTACCACAGTTTACTTGGGAACCCATTGCCAAGAACATAGATAAATGATAAATATACTCCAGAGAAAGAATTTAGATTTTTTTTAAAAAAATTAACTAACAACATATGGCTTAAAACATGTCTTGCTTGGCCAAATTTCTGTCTAGAAAATTCTTGAACTGAAGCACTTAGGACTCAAAATGTTAAACTCAAATGCCAGGTAGGTGATGGGAAAAAAAACGCCTGGAATCAGAAGGCCCAGCAAGCAGATGGCTCATGGCCTATGTGAAGGGGACAGCCAGTAGACTGAGTGCCAGCAGAACAATGCTACATCAAAATAACCTCTCAAGAGAAGCCAGGAAGGGGCCTACCAGGTGGCATAGTGGTTGAATTAGCACGCTCCACTTTGGTGGCCCAGGGTTTGTGGGCCTGGATCTTGGGTAGAGACTACACTCTGCTCATCAAGCCATGCTGTGGAGGCATCCCACATACAAAATAGAGGAAGATTGGCACAGATGTTAGCTCAGGGCCAATCTTCCTCACCAAGAAAAAAAAGAGAGAGAGAGAGAGAGAAGCTAAGAATCCAAATTTGTGAGTGAAATCTGGCAACTTTAAAACATTAGCTACTAATTCATAAATTTTGAAAAAACTATACAGATTTTAAAAAGAATACATGGGTTTGCTTACAGCGTGCCCTTTTGCAACCTCTGGCTGAGAAATCATGATAACAATTAATAAACCCAGATCAAAGACTGAGGGGTATAAGGTTTATGGAAAATACGTGTGGGGAGAGGCGTGGGAAATTGAACTCAAGGACCCATGCTACGTAATCAGGTTATCAAAACTGTGCCTAAACCTGATGGCTATGGCATAGTGGCAATTTTTATTAACTCACAGTTTGGGACAGTGTTTTATAATATCATCATGCTTGTACAATCTTCACTGAGATCTTGCGAGCACAGACCCTAGTTTCATGAAGCGACTATTTGAGCAAATGTTGGAAAATCACCTTTTGAAGCGTGTATCAAGTGAGCATGTGGGCACCGTTTTAAATTCTCATTGAGAAAGCCACTCTGTGGACTGAAAAACATCCAGAGGAAGCAGGTTTGGAAAGGTTACTGCAAAATCCATCTCAACTGCAAACAGAAGTGATTTTAATGCCTGTTATTTTGGAAGCAGTTCAAAGTTGTTTTTTCCATTGTAAATAGCATTAAAGTGCTCCGCGGAGGCATATTACTTTTTTCTTGGCCCACTGCACTTCAGTAATGGTTCTTCTACACTGAAGGCACAACAATAAGACTCAGGAAGTTATGCACAGTATATCAGGGACGGCAGGGGAGAAGTGGGAGGGGAGGGAAGAGGAGGTCATATGGTAAGTATAGAGAAGAGAAATTTGGGGGCGGAGATGCTGTGCATGTGAATACCAGCCAAGACAGGGAACATCTGGAAAACCTGCTCTGTATTATGTGGTCATGCCACAAACTTTTCCAAGGAATCACATAAGGAGAGTATTACATTTTAATTAGAGCTGGGATTGATCCAGAGAAAAGGGGGGAAAAAAGAGGCTGGTTTGGTGAACAAGATGCAGTGTAGTTTGGCTGGGTCCACGAACTGTAATTAACCACTTGGCTACCTCTGGATGTGCTCTGTACGTTCTAGTAGCTCGGTGACCTAACGAAACATCACACTGGGCTCTTGCTCAGCCCTAACCTGTGAAAGGAGAGCAGAGACAATGGGCAAGTGTCAATTGAAAACAAGGGGTTAAGTCTGGGGCATTTTTGCGGAGGAGCACCAGAAAGCCTATGCAATATCCTCATTTCTCCCTTCCTTTCTTGTTTATGTCACATGGCAAGTTTATCAGTTATTCTCTAATAGTAAGAAGCTAACAGGGAAAAGAATAAATATAAGAATGTAATAAACTATGTAATTTCTTTAAAGTAATATTATTCTATTTCATTTTATGAGAAAATACATGTATTAGGCCAAGAAATACAATAGTCCATCTTGAATCCTCAATAGAAATTTAATGCATTTTAAATGCTAATAATTTATTAGCTTTTTAGTTAAGCATCTAACAAAGTTAATAGATCTAATATTAATAGAAAAGAATGAAAGAAATATTTCCCATAACTTTTTTGTTGCTGTTGTTTCAAATTCATCCTTGTACGTTTATTGAGCTCGGACTGTGGTGGGTATTGTCCTAGAGCACTTGGCCCCTCCTCTTAAGGGACAAACAGTCGAGTAAGAGAGACAAGGCATAGAGCCTTGAAATGTTCTAACACTATAAAACAAGGATATATATGATGGCCACCAGTAAATTGCCAATGGTTCTGTTGCTAATGTTTCAAGAGGAAGCATCATGGGCTCTGGCGGTAGAGAAAGCAAGAGTGGCTTCCTGAGAGAAGCAGCATTTGTCTCGACTTTGACGGCTGGGTAGAATCTAGGGAGACGGAGAAGAGAAGGATCAAGTAGGGAGTGGGCCATGCTCTGAGCAAATACCCAGGAAGGCATTAAGGGTGTTCAGAGGACCCCTGAGAAGAGGCTCCTGGAGGCGACACAGGGAGGGTGACTTCTGAAAGAAGCCAGTGGCCAGATTGTACAAGGCATTGACAAATGCTGTATATGGGGTATTATATAGGGATTGTAGAAAACCTTGTTTAAGGAAGGATCTCTGGGGTAGAGAAGAAAAGCTTACAAGTGGAAAGGCTCCAAAATGAGTAACTAAGTATTTCAGGAGTACACACACTATATACGTACACCAGGAATCAGGAAAGTGGGATACTTCCAAATGTTCAAGGAATGTTTCTGTCTTGAATGGGATCTCTGCGGCGTACACCAGTTGGGACAAGATGTTCACTGTGATTTCTATGTTTACCTTCCTTTATACCCCAGACCCAAAATTGTTATGCCATCTGAAATACTCCAAATTCCTGACCCCTTGCATTACTGACCCCATGCCTATAACATGTCAACTCCTTCTCTTTCCTCTTTTGGCATATCTTCTCCAGACAGTATTTTGCCCTAGTACACAAGCTGCAGACTTTCCAAAAGTTGGAGAAATCTTGCAAAGAAGGAATATGGCATCTGATGCTTGGAATCACCCTCCCTCTATCCTCTTTCAGCTGCTGTGCATACATACACTGCTTCATTTTATTTAATAAGAGAGCTCAAAATGTTTCCCAATTCAGAACATAACCCTGCATGCTGTTCCCTCTAGTCTAAGCAGAAATCCCTTTCTTCTCCTCCTCTAACACAATAAACCAAATCTAATTGGAGAATAATTATAAAATACACTGATATGCAATTTGTTTCACTAACCCAATAATTAATTAATATGCTACTTATGGTTTGGAAGAGCTCTTAAGACACAGCACAAATTCCACTAGATGAAAGACCAAAGACATAAACCAGGGGCAGCATCTTTACACAAGACAGACCAGGAGAAAAAGATAAGAGGGAGAAAAGACAAGATCTATTTGGCCTTTTTGAATCTATGGTGAGATTTGTTTTACCGCATTCGAGGATTCTCCTCTCGCTCTTTTTAACAAGTGAAATAGCCTGTGTGTTTTGCAGATGAATTGGCAGCAATACTCATGCAGCTGAATCCAACTTGTGGATGAGCTTTTTGATGTTTAAATTTTCCAGCCACCAGATGCTTTCAGGTGAGAGGAGAGTTCTAATCAATGGAACCCATCACCCATCCACTCGTGGTTGATTTGATTACACATGCTATGCTCATCCAGATAATACGCGACTCCCAGGCCCTTTTCCTTCACACAGTTGAATCTTGCAGCAGGAAATGCCTTGGCTTTTCCTTTCCATTTTTTCAAATGTACAGTGTGCATAAATTGCTCTGGAGATCTCATTTAAAATCATTATAAACCTATCTTCTATATGTTTTGGAGAGGTGAGAGTTGAAGCTGAATCCAACTCTGTGATTATTGCAACAAGCAATTATTAAACAATCGCTAAGTCAACCAAATCTTTTAAAAAAATATTGTTTTCTTTTGGACAACTGAACTTATTCCTTATAGCTGGGTATAAGATTTTGGATGACACCGACTGATGGTCCAGCAATGCACCTTCATAAACTGAAGGATATTATGTCATGTTTTAATCCTCTCAGCTCTGTCTCATAAAATTCGCTTTCATCTTTAGAAGTGTGGTAAACTCTGTAGTACCCACCACCTGGGAGGCTGCAGTGTATCTCATCCAAGGGGGACAGAACTTGAGGGGATCCAGAATGGTTTGTGTCACTATATCCTCTTCGTCACGGGTTCCTGGCAGGCTTTCTTTTAATCAGCTCCTTTCCTTGGCAAAGCGTGCTTGATGCATTTCCCCAGCTCAGCCTGGGTGTGCCTGTGTCAGACCCCTGTTTTCCTGGAGACCTCATGTTTGTGCAGCAACGACAGTTCGCTTTGGCAGGCCAGCACCATACATGACGAATGAGGATTCAAAACCTACAAGTTCAGCTGATTTCCAATCCAGGGCCTACATGAAGGAAATAGTAAATCCGTTGCAATGTGGTTCCTTGCCAGGGTCTGCATATGAGTACCGCTTTATATCTTTATAGCTCTTAACATGAGGTTTGTAATTCAGCTGAGACTTGCCTCATTTTATTGAAAAACAACTGATCGATTGCCTACCTATTGTCTGCGGCAAAGGATGTGCCTCACTAAGTCACCGTGTTTTAATCCACATTTCTTCCACACAGGATGTTATGTAGAGACCGGAGAGGCTTTCTGCTCACACGCAGCATAGTTAATTATTCACATCTCCGTCTTCAGTGTGTCACCTGATCCTTTTTATCCTGCATTAGGAGTCTCCTGAATTTGGCAAAAAGAACAATTTCTATGCAAGCTTACTTTTTAGGAACGTGGACCTATTTCGAGAAATTCTTTTTTTCTTTCAAAAAAAAAGAAAAACAAACAGTGTCTTTTATAGCCATGGGATTTTCCTTAACAAAGAGAATTAGTCAAGCCAAATACTCTGGCCTCATCCGTGTCGATTCATGAAAGGAATGCTGATTAGGAAATTCCATTTTATTACATGAAGCCATATTGGACAAAGATAAGACAAACTTGCTTAAATGAATTGCTATTTCAAGATTGGAGGAATTTCCAAACTATAGAAGATTGAAAGGAACAACTCCCTTCCTTTCTAAGTTCTGCACTGTCCGTCCTCAATGGTTCTGTCGTATTTTAGCTTTTAACTGTCTAGAGTCTAGAGGGAAATATTTCTACCTGTTTTTTCTCATTCTATAGAAAGTTTGTGGCACAATATGTATATGGATTTTTTTTTTAATAAAGATGACTGTGGGATAAGGCAAATAGATGCATTCAACACTAAGAGCATCAAACCTGATAAATAGGTGAAAACAGATTACAGACTTCCTACAAATCATTTTCACACAGACTAAAATATGCAGGGAACATAGGGATTGCTTAATGAATGCTTGCTGAGGTGGTGATAATGTTCACATAATACAATGCTCCTCAAACTCCTGTGTTCTATAGAGCCACCTGGGGCTGAGTTAAAAATGCAGATTCCTGAGCCTATTCCCAAAAATTCTGATTCAGTACTTGTAGAATGGGGCCCAGGAGTTGGCGGTTTTGACCAACACCCCAGGTAATTTGGATGTAGGTGGTCTGTGGGCCACACTTTGAAAAAATACTGCCATAGGGCATGACTTGCAAAGAAAGCACCATTTATTTCCAGTATGTCAAGAGCACTTCACCAAGCAATAAAATGACAAACGCTCTCTGAAGAACAGACAGAACATTGCCAAAGGAAGGAGAGGACATTCTGTCCGTTTGTTCATTCACTCATTCCTTCCTTCATGCTTTAAATCCACTGAGCATCTATTACAAAGCATTTCTCTACTTGCCAGACCCTGCGGCTGCTCCGCCCCAGGCATAATCCGAGGTTAGTCCACAGAGAAGCCTATTGGCAGAAAGAGAATCATCAGGTGCGGAGGTCATTCTTTTTCTACTCCAATTTTTCTGTCTGTGAGGCCACTAGTCATCATTCTACAAGCACGTAGTCCTTGATCCAGAAAGGTCCCACACAAGCGCCCTCACTCTACTCCCTGCTTTCAGCATTCAGAACATTCTTTGACTCTGGAGGTTTGAGTGGTTGGTTGGCTTTGAGTTTGAGCCCACATCGCTCTACATCAGGATGGGCTCTCTTTGTTTTGATGACAAGAGGTAGTGCCTGGAAACTCAGGCAAAGTGGAGAAATTCTCTACTGGGGGAGTCGATACTATTTTTCTCAACTGAGAGCTAGTTTTCTACTGAGGATAAATTAATGGCATTATATAACTCACTTTCAACACATATTTCTTTATCCCCTCAAGCTGAAGGACAGGCCAATTAAATTTATCCTTTAAAATAGACCACGTCCCAAATTCCTTAAAATTGTATGACAATAAATCATATTTAATACCACTGTATGTACTACCTAGTATAGGGCTCAGATAAATAGGGTTCTCATGAAATCTCTGATACAAGATTTTATTCAGGCAAAGTCGTAGAACATATATTGCCAACAAGCACAGGAGAAGTGAGAACTGGTCCCTTTTTCCAGCCTTGAAGCCCTGACTCAAGGTGGTGCCTTGAGGTAGGATTCAGTTGACTACCAGATGCTTGGAAACTGGCAACTCAATTGTATAGCTAGAGAAGTTCTATTTCCAGATATGGTGATATAGGTTTTTTCAGACCAAATTTACCACAGAAAATAACAAAAGTGTTGGATAAAATATTAACCAAAACAAGTCTCATGTGTGTATCACCAAACTGACAAAGCTGTAAGGAAATACCAGGCCAAAATCTAAGGCAAGGAGGGAAGCTAGAGAGGAAAGCGATGCCTGAGCACCACAGATGCTTTCATCCAGAGGCAACTGCTAAGTTGTGTTGGTCCCATGTGGAGGTGGACAGAAGTCAAGGCTCAGGGCCAATGCAGGAGTGGGAGAAAAATCCTTCCCCTCCTTAAATAGAGCCCAAGGTCTACCCCTCAGTATGCATGTCAACCAGAAGTAAACTGGCCTCCACTACACCAGAGGTGGAGAAGGGAAGGAAAGTGGGGGACAAAAGAAACCCATTTGTGAGATATTATGGCCACAGGCCAGCCCTCGTGTGAATTTGCACCTGGGTTTGTCTTGTCCGGAGGTTTCAGACAACTGAAACTCTGACCTTGATTGAAGGTGTTTGAGGACTGGTAATGCCCACAAGTGCCACGCAGAAACAAAACCTCTCTGGAGGAATGTGCCTTCTTGACAGGCCTCAAAGACTCCCACACGTGATTTGTCAACAACAATGACAAGTACACATACAAAAGCTACCAAACACACTGAAACAAGGCACCATGAGCAGCTTTGCTATCTGCTGGGGACCCCTGATCTCTGCTCCCTGAAGGGAGAGTCACTGGGAGAGAAGAATGCACCTGCCCGCTCCACCTGACCAGGGGCCCTTTAATCCATTTCATGTTGGATGAAAAGTTTCTGTGAGTAGAAAAGATTAAAATACCTATTTATGTATTTAGGGGAATACAAACACTGAGGTTTCTTAATTACATGACTCAGAGTGGCACTCCACTCCCTGACAATTAAGAAACCAAATAGAGTAAAAGTCATCAAATTCCTTCAGGTAAGAAACTAACCTATTTGGAAACAAATTTTATATGTGTGAGGAATTCAAAGAGCACAAATTTTCTTTAGAATCTAAAAAAAAGACAAAAGGAGGAATTTAGTATCTTGACCCATTTTCAGAGGCAAAAACTGAGGTGTGAAACTGAATCCCAGGCGACAAGGAGGCCAGAAGCAGCACAGAAAAGTGGCCTGTGGTCTCCTCAGGATTCTATACAGCAGACCGCGTTCACCCAACGGCCATAATCTGAATTCAACAGGCTTCTTGATTTTGTTCATGTGTTTTAGATTCAAAAAGTGTATTTTGCCAGAATTCTTTGCCCTTAATTTTTAAAACCATGTGTGTTTTAGGGTTAATTTAATCTGCATGTTTCCTATTTCCTTACAATTAAACGATCAAAATATTGTCCTTTAAAAAGTATTTGATGTCCACGAAATCTTCTGAGCCCTTTCAATAAACTTCTTAAAAGGGTTTTTTATCCCACTTAAAAACAGAAGTTGCACTGTGTTATGGGTGAGCTGATGCAGAAACCAAGAATCTCCTTTAAATTTCAAAATCCTTGAAGTCTGAATAATTTCTGAACTTGAAGAAAATGAGTTCACCCATTACTAAAGTTTCGGTGTTGCTTCAAGAAGACATTTGGAGCAAAGATGACTTCTATAAGAAGGGAAATCAGGGTCGCAGGAGAAGTTGAAGATATGTGAATTTAGCTCAGGCCTCTGAGGAACAGCTGGAAGCCTAACTTGTCACATTGCCATCCATAGAGCAAGGAAAAACTCAAATGCACATCAAATGTTTGACAGGACTAAAGAAAAATGTGATGTCCATATGAAATAATATTTGTTCAGAGTGCTAAGAAAACAATGGAATATAAATGCATGGGTTTCAGCACATCCAATTTGCTCTCTAGTATAATCTTCTGCTGTTGGCAGCCCCTGGAGAACTCTTAATAAATTTACCAACATTGAATAATTAATTCCTCATAAAAGATAAACAGGATTTGTTATGCTAACTCTAATTCCTGTTATATAGAACTGCAGAACTGCGGGGGCAAGGCCGGAATGGAGAAGGTCTTTCGTAGAAGGATTTGGACAGCAAGCCGGGAAAGTGAGCTGGGCTTTGTAGAAAAATCTCTCGCCTGCTCTGCTGGCGTTGACATTGACAAGAGCCCAAGAGCTGAGCAGCAAGCACGCCTGTGAAGGGAAAGCTCTCCAGCCAGGCTTCAGGGTGCATTCATCAGGCATTTCCAGGGAACCCATAAATACTTCTGTTCTGCGCAGTTCCCAGCTCTTGGAGAGCACAGGCCCGTTATCGCCAAGCATCAAATACTGAGCAGACAGGATGCAGGGGCTTCCCCACCAGGGGAGCTGGCACATGAGCTCTAAGGAAAAGGAATCTGAGTCCGTTTCCTGCAATTGTTAGAGGATGGCGGCCTGGTCCTTGGGTGTTTCGAGTCCTGTGTGCATTGCTGTTCTCACGTGATTGCTAGGATCTCCACGTCTCCAGGCCTTAATCTTCTACTACAGGGAAACCTGCTCTGCTTAGGCACCCAGGAGAATGAAAAGTTTGATTTTTCTATTATAGTTAATAAAATAACTTATAGAGTGCTTCGCAGTTTGCAAAGTTCTGACAGATGCATTAAATATGTCCTTTGATAATGCCGTTGATTTTAATCACAGCAACAATAATAGTAACAATAACAAGCATTATTAGAACACCTGAGTTTAGTAAAGTTGTAGGATACAAAGTTGATACATAAAAATCAATTGTATTCCTACATATTAGCAACAGACACTTGGAACTTTTAAACAGCTTTGTTAAGGTCCAATTGACATATAATAAACTGCATATATTTAAAGTGTATAATTTAAATTTTTGCGTCTATGTGTGGGTGTGTATATATATATATATATATGCACCCTCTTGAAACCATCATCACAGTCAAGAAAAAGCATGTATCCATCACCCTCAAAAGTTTTCTTTGTCTCTTTGTAATCCCTCCTTCTCACCCCTACACGCCCTCTGTCCACGCTCATCTGTTTTCTGTCACTGTAAATTAGTTTGCATCTTCACAATTTTTACATATGTGGAATTGTAGACTGTGTACTCTCTTTGGCCTAGCTTCTTTCACGCAGCATTATTTTGAGGTTCATCCACATTATTGCTTGGGGCGATTTGAGTTTCTTGGATCTGTAAGTTTATAATTTTCATCAAATTTGAAAATTTGTTCAGCCATTATTTCTTCGAATACTTTTACTTTCCCCTCTCCTCTCCGTCAAGGACTCTATAATACATATATTAGGACACATATCAGGACTCAGTAGCTCACTGATGCTCTGTTTTAAGGTTTTTGGGGGGTTTTTAAGTCTTTTTTTAATCTCTGAGTTTCATTTTGGATAGTTTCCATTACTTCAAATTTACTAATTTTTTTCCTCTTCAATGTCCAATCCACCATTAATTCCATCTAGTAAATTTCTCCAGCAACAATATAGTTTTCATCACTAGAATTTCAACTTAGATCTTTTTTTTAATACTCTTCCCATCAGTATGTAACATTCCTCATCTTTCTTCTAGTTTCTTGAACATAGAGAATACAGTTATAGAGGGGCCGGCCCCGTGGCCAAGTGGTTAGGTTTGCATGTTCCGCATCAGAGGCCCAGGGTTTCTCGGTTGGAATCCTGGTGCAGACATGGCACTGCTCATCAGGCCATGTTGAGGCAGCATGTCCAACATCCCACAACTAGAAGGACCCACAACTGAAAATACACAACTATGTACTGGGGCGGGGGATTGGGGAAAAAAAGGAAAAATAAAATCTTTAAAAAAAAAAAAAGAAAAGAATACAGTTATAGGAACTCATTTTAAGTCCTTGTCCTCTAGTTCTATCATCTGGGTCATTTCTGAGTAAGTTCCAATTGAATGAATTTTCTCCTAATTACGCGTCACATTTTTCTGCTTCTTTGCATATCTGGTAATTTTTTTATTGGATACCAGACATTGTAAATTTTACCTTCTTGAGTACTGGATATTTTTCTTTTCTTTTTTTTAATATATTTTTTTCTTTTTTTGAGGAAGATTAGCCCTTAGCTAACATCTGACCCCAATCCTCCTTTTTTTGCTGAGGAAGACTGGCCCTGAGCTAACATCTGTGCCCATCTTCCTCTACTTTATATGTGGGATGCCTACCACAGTGTGGCTTGCCAAGCAGTACCATGTCTGCACCCAGGATCCAAACCAACGCACCCTGGCCGCCAAATCAGAACGTGCGCGCTTAACTGCTGTGGCACCGGGCCAGACCCTGGATATTTTTCTAGTCCCAAATATTCTTGCCTTCAGTTCTGGGATGCACTTATATTACTTGGAAACATTTTGATCCATTTGGTCTTGCTGTTAAGCTTTGTTAGGTAGGACCAAAGTGGCTTTTAGCCTAGAGCTTATGAACTTTATGAGGATTTTCTACTCTAACTGGTAGGAACAAAAACTATTAGCACCGTGAGAGCTCCCGGTATTGTTTACTCTAAACTTTTTGAGTGTTTCTTTCCCTAGCCCCTGGTAGTTTCCTCTCCAGCATGCACTGATCAGCACACAGCTGAAGACTTATGGGGACTTTCTGCAGACCTCTGGAATTCTCTCTCAATGCAGTTTCATTCTGTCCAGTACTCTGACCTGCAAACTCTAGCCGTCTTGGCGTTCCTGAGCTCCCACCTCTATTTCCTCAACTAGGGGAGATTGCTGGGCTCTGCCTGAGTTGCTGCCCTCTCTGCTATGGTCTGGAAACACTCTCCAAGTGATGAGCTGGGCAATGATCATATGACTCACTTTATTTTTTTTCCGTCACTCAGAAATCACCGTCTTTTGTTGCCAGATGTCCCATGACTTGAAAATCATAGTTTTATACATTTTGTTCAGCTTTTTAGTTGAGAGGATAGATCCAGTCCCTGTCACTCCATCTTGGCTAGAAACAAAATTTCCCCTACTGGAAACTGAAATTGAAAAAGTATATACTATTCACAACGGTATCAAAAATATAAAAACCTCAGGGAAAAGTTTAATGCAATGTGTGTAAAACCTGTATACTGAAAATTACACATTTCTGAAAGAAATTTAAAATGGACCTAAATAAATGGAGAGAGAAACTGTGTTCATTTATCACAAGAAACAATATTGATAAGATGTCAATTCTCCCCAAATTTATCTCTCAACTCACTGTAATTCTCAGAAGGCTTTTTTGTAGAAATAATTTTAAAACTTATCTGGAAATGCAAATGAAGATCTAGAAAATTAAATTATTCTGAAAAGAAGAACAAGTTTGGAGTAATCATGCTACCCAATTTCAAGACATTATAAAACTATGGTACTAAAGATGGTGTAGCATTGGATTGAATATAGACATATAGATCAAGGAAATAGAATACAGAGTCCAGAAGTAGACCCTCAGATCAATGGCCAATTGATTTTCAGCGAAGGTCCCAAGCTAATTCATAGGAGAAGTGATAGCCTTTTTCAATAAATGGTCCTGGAAGAAATGATCATATGAAAAAAACATATATATCCTAGACCCCTACCTCACACCATCTACAAAAATTAACTCAAAAGGTATCAAGTACTTAAAGGTAACATCTAAAACTATAAAACTTATAGAAGAAAATATAGGGAAAAAACTATTTATTGGAGTTAGGAAAATATTCCTTAGATACAACACACAAAAATAAATGAACCACAAAAGGAAAAATATGATAAATTGGTCTTTATGAAAATTTAAACTGTATTAAAGAGTCTGACTCCATTTTGATGTCTGATTTTGACTGCTGACAGATTTCAAGCCCCACTCTTCCCCCTCCTCCTTTTGCCCTACATCTGGACCAGCTGATAAGAAAGCCCAGATGCTCCCACCTTTGTTGCCAACAGGAAGTTCGAGCACACAAGCCCTGGCTTTCATGCGCGGGAACCCTTACTCCAGCCCCATTCCCTAACTACAATAACAACAAAACCAGTCTCTTTTCCTTGCTCTCTCAAGCCACTTTTGGATTTGCTGAGGAACCAGCCCTGCCCTCCCCAGAAAATCTCATTATTGAGTAATAAACCTTTTCATACCTCCTTGGTGCATGCGTGGCATCAACAGTCTCAACACATAAATCAAATCTGGTGGAGAGGAATCCATCCTGTTTCTATGGGATAACCACACAAAACCTTTACACGTCAAGAGACATCGAAAAGAAAATGAAAAGGCAAGCCACAAACCGGGAGAATATATCTGCACACATATATCTATGAAGGACGTTTATCTAGAACATATAAAAGAACTCTTATACCTCAATAATAAGAAAACAGACAACCCCATTTTAAAAATTGGTAAAAAGATTTGAACAAATTATTCACTAAAGAAGGCATATGAATGACTAAGAGTCATATGAAAAGATGCTGAACATCATTCATCATTAGGGAAATGCAAATTAAAACAGCGAGATATCACTTCACACCTACTAGATTAACTAAAATTATAAAGACTGACAATACTGAATGTTGCTGAGGATGTGGAACAATTGGAAATTTCATATATGACTAGTGGAAATGCAAATAGTGCGGCAACTTTGGAAAGCAGTCTGGCAGTTTCTTATCAAATTACACATAGACCTACCTTACAACCTAGTAATCCCACTTTTGGGTATTTACCTAAGAAAGATGAAAACATATCCATACAAAGACTCATACTTGAATGATTGTAGTAGCTTTGTTCATAATAGCCAGAAAGTAGAAATAAGCCAAATGCCCACCAACTGGTTAATGGATAAACAAAATGTATTTCCACATAATGAAATACTACTCAGCAATGAAAAGGAACTATGGGTACATGCAACATCACAGATGAATATTGAAAGCATTGTGCCAAGTGAAAGAAGCCAGACAAAAAAAGGCTGCACACTGCATTTGTATAAATTTATATAAAATTCCACAAAAGATGAAAGCAGGGGTATGGAAGGGGTTTGATGGGAATAGAGCACAATAGAACATTCTGGGGTGATGGCATTATTCTATAACATCATTGTGGTGTCAGTTACATGACTATATATATTTTTCAAAACACATTGAATTGTACCCTAAAATTGATACATTTTATTGTATGCTTATTACATCTCAATGAAAAATTTTAGAATCAATAGCTAGCATCTATTGACTGATGAAGCACTGTACTGGGCTCTTCAGATTGTTTTCTGTTTCATGTACATTGTCTTACTTGAGTGGTTCTGAAGGATGATTCCATAAAGACGGGCTCAGGGAGGCCAAGGGGCTTGCCAAAGATCATACTATCTGTAGGTAAATTGCAGAGTTGGAAATTTTTATTCTAAATTCAGTGCTCTTTTACGTACAAGGCCTCTTTTTCATGAAAATCCATGTTTTTAAATCTTTCTTGATATTTTCAATGCGTTGCTTTACAATACCTTAAGTAATCAAGAAAAAAGAGGCTCTTTTCATCAATCTCTTGTTTTAACTACGGGTTAGTTATTTATAGAGGTCTTTATAATTCTGTATGTGACCACTTCATTTACCACTTATTTTATATTTCACAATAATTCCTCACCCTGATAGAGTAAACAGATTATTCCTTGTAACTTAGAAATTAGCATCTTCTCACTTTTAATGAGAACCTTGGAAGGATGGACTGTGAAGCTGATGAAGGAAATATCCCATTGTAGATTAGCTACGATAGAGTAAAAGTTGGGTCTGTAGTCCCGAGTAAGCATTGTTTTTGTCACAGTTGTACTGGAAATGGGGAGGATGTGCTGCCTTGGCCTTATATTCTCCTGCTTTAGATGATGGCCTAAGAATGTCACCATGATGGTTTTTGCCATAGCCCTGAGTCACTTATGCTATTATTCATTTAATTTTTCTTTAAGCTTCCTACTTTTCATATCTATTCTAATCCTAAACAACGTCTATGAAATCAAAGATTTGATACGTTATGGCCTTTTTTGATACACAGTAAAATACATACCTAACAAGCTGCAAAAGGAGACTTTTTCTGTCATCTCAGAATTTTGGCTAAAGTTTCAAAGCTTTAAAAAAGTAATGAGAAGTATCCCAGCAATCTAATTCAAGGTGCTAATAGGTGGATAAGCTGGTCCTTGAAGACTGTCAAGCGAAGACTGAAGGTTCAACAGGAGGAGTAGCCTCAGTGGGGTAGAGAGTACTGTGGTGTTTTCCTTTCTTTCCTGTGGGCTCTTCCTCCCCCACCTTGAGCAAAGTAAGAAGGCTTCAAGAAAACCACTTATAGAGACTGATGCTACTTGTCAGACATGGAGTATGGCCTCTTACTCCCTACCTGGAGGTAAGCTCCAAAGCATTAGCGAATTCTTGGTAGAACTCCAAGTTGTGTTCCCTGGAGTTTGGAAGAAGGAAGAAGTCAAAGGGCCAGAGGTTAGCTGGTGCTGCCTCAGGCACAAGGAGAGAGGGCCAAGTGGAGCTAGTTGCACTTCTATATATGACAGACAGAGCAAGATATGTGAGCTCCTGTGAACCCCCAGGATGATGCCCCAGAAAGTAGGGGGGTTACAGCCATCTTGAAAGGATGCTGCTCAAGATCCACCTGCTGAGGTAAAGGAACCCCAGCAGAAAAAGGCTGATTGAGATAAACTGCCCAAAGACTGGAGCCAAGGGGGCATCACACAAAGGCAGAGAGAGAATCCATCAGCTCATCAGGGAGTGGTCATTAGTAGGGTAGTGGAAGCATCTCCAAAAGACTCATAAAAATACCCCCAGAGAGAGCCAGCTTGGTCCTCTGTCACAAGGACATAGCTCCAGACAAGCCAATATTTCTGTTTTTCTCTAATCCTTCTCCTCCTGACCTTGACTCTGGGAGAGCCAGAGGCAACCTTGTGAATTGGAATCTGTGACTCAAGAAGAGCAAAATAAACTTTCACTCCCTTTTCCTACTATTGGTCTTCAGGATCAAGGGTCAGAGGGTAGAGGGTAAAAACTCTGAGGTGGATGAAGGATTGAAATTTGGATCTTTATTTGACTGGAACTTTCAATACATGAGCATGAAACTGTTGTATTGATGAGAAAACTCTAACCACCCAAAAGTGATTAGGAAAGTTATGAAACTGGTCTAGAATATCATACAGCAGCAGGATGGAGATCTGAGAGCAAGGAGGAAGGCAATAGAGAATAAAAACAATGCTATTTCCTGATTATATCTTATGATGTTCAACCCATTCAATAAATTGTTAAAATTTAAGATATTCATTCATGTACCCCTAAAATCCTGTTACATTCCCCCAGTGACCCACATTCTATATTCCACACTTTGGGAAAGACTGAGTCACATCACACTAGAATAAGGAGACCGTGGAGAGGACAGCATTTCAGCACTGAGATGGCCCTTGGCCATTGTCTATGTTAAATGTCAAATAGAATCAGTTAGAGATAAGGACAGAATCTCAGAGATAGCAAATGACTTGCCCCAAATCACACAGCTACTTATTTAACCAGAACGCAAGTATTCTAATTCCTAGATCAGAGTACTTTCCTGAATACTACATTGCATCCCTGGTTCACCGTCGGTAAGTTTTAATATGGTATTGGAAATTTAATTATTGAATATACATAATTTGTCTGCCTGATTGTTTTACAAAAAAAGAAATAGCAACTCTCCGAATTTCCCCGGTTTAATTAATACAATATTAAAACTCTGGGAAAATAAATTGTCTTCAGATTCCTACTCTGTCTCTAGTATATCTGCCAGGCCACCCTCTTATCTGAGAGGCTGGGCTTGAAAATCTATGAATAGGAGCTTTTATGTAGGGTATTCATAAATTCAACGAATGTTCATTGAACTTCTCAGGTGCCAGGCCCTGTGCTAGGCACTGAGAGTACAACAGAGAAGAGGTGGAGTTCTTGCCCTCCAGTTGTTCAGCATCAACAGATGAGAAAACAGGCGAATACAATAGAGTGTGGTGAGTGCTCTGATGGAGGAGTACTGCCTGAGAATACAAGAACCAAGGGGCATCAGAACCAGTCTTAGGGGCCAAGGGCACTCAGGTAAGGCTTTGCCTAAATAAACACAGATAAATACAAATACAAATATAAATAATGTTTGGTTCACACCAGAGGTCATGACTAACTAAAGTGGCATCAAGATTTCCACTGGTTCATATGATCAGGTGGGCAGGAAGAGAGCTCCTGACAAACTCCACGTACCACCTGGTGGGACTCTAGGTGTAGAGCCCTCTCCTCTCCCTACGTGAGTTAGAAGAAACAACACGGCACCCCGAGCAGCCAGGAGAGGAGAACCAGGTTGTTCAAGAATGAGAATCTGCCTTGAAATTGCACCTGTTTCCGTGATTTTGCAAATGAAGAGATTTTGCAAATGACGACATCAAAATGCACAGCTAAATTGGCCAGAGCCCATGGTAGGCGGAATGACGGCCTTAGGAAGATGTCCACACCCTAATTCCCAGAACGCGGATATGTAACCTTACTTGGCAAAAGGGACTTTGCAAATGTTATTAAGGTTAAGCACCTTGAGATGGGGAGCAAATCCAGGATTATCCAGGTGGGCCGATCTCCTTAAAAGTAGAAGAGGAAATCAGAGAGTCCGAAGGAGATGCAACCACGGAAGAAGAGTCAGAGAGATGCAACCTTCCTGTCTCTGAAGAGAGAAAAGGGGGTATGAGCCAAGAAATGTGGACAGCTTCTAGAAGCTGGAAAAGGAAAGGATTCTCCCCAACCCTGCTGATGCCTTGATTTTAACCTAGTGAGACCTGCATTGGACTTCTGACCCACAGAATTGTAAGGTAATACATTTGTGTTATTTAAACTGCTAAATTTGTGGTAATTTGTGATAACAGTGACAGAAAACTAATATAGAGCCCGTGACTCCTCACTGGAGTGAGCTGAAAGTGTAGTTAGGAAATAGTTTCCAGGAAAATAAATAACATACCAATAAGCTAATGTCAAAGATAACCATGCAAACTGTTTTCTTCGTGTGTGTTTACAGAGGGATACAGTAGGCTATCTTAGTTATTAAAGGAATGCGTTTTCATTGCGGGGAGGGAAGTTTCCTTGAGTAAGATGTATAATTGTCTGCAGATGCTGGTGGTTGACCTCAAGAGTCTAATGAGAAGCTCACTGTGTGTTCACTACGTACGTCTTCTCCCAGTGGGAGAATAAAGGTGGTGATCATCAGCCAACTGTCAGCAGAGAGAAGCCACCGAGAGCAGTGGCCCGGGTGCAGACCTGAGAACCTGAACCTAAGCTTTCATTCTCTTTCCAGTACTCTGTGCTGCTGAAAATGTACCTAAGGAGACAGACAGGTTATTGAGGCAATAAAAACCAGAGATACGTGGTGTGAGACTCATTACTTGCTTTTACTGTCCAAACAATCAGAGAGAGTAATCTGTAAGTATTCCCTCACAGTGATGGTGGAAATGAATTCTTCTTCCCCCTTCTTAGCCATAAAAACGCACCCATGAGGCTACGTGGAATTGCATCATGAATTTTTCCTTCGTCCTCAGCAGGATCCTGCTTTGCGTTTGCTAAAAGTGGGATTTATGTGAAATAGACTCTTATTCTCTCTAAAAGTTCACCTACAGGCGCAGATCAAAGGATAACAGCTGTGTGATAAAGCGCCTCTGCCCTTATGACGTAATGGCACTGCCCCAAATGTAAATGCTTCCAAGGTGTTTTCCATCTTTGCTTTCCACGAAGTACAAGTCATTTGCCGTTTTCTTTTGTTTTCCTGCAGCCTTGCTCTTTGCACCTCATCTTTATTCATGTCCCTGATGATGAGGTGTTGCTTTGAGGAGCTTTACACAATATCACAAATCCATAGAAATGGCAAGGTCTTCAAGAGTCCCTCTACTGCTCCCCTTTGCTCTCTAATCTGGGGCTTTGCCCAGGCCGGCTGAGGTAGAAGATGTCTTCCATACTCCTAGCAATCCCCGCCTTGGAGTCCGTTGATGGCTGAATTGTGTCCCCCAAAATTCATATGCTGAAGTCCTAACCCTAGTTCTTAGAACATGACTGTGTTTGGAGATAGGATCTTTAAAGAAGTAATTAAGTTAAAATAAGGCCATTAGAGTGGGCCTTCATGTAATACGACTAGTGTTCTTATAAGAAAAGGAGATTACGACACAGACACTCAGAGAGGGAAGACCCTGCACAGATATAGCGAGAAGATGGTCGTCTGCTGGCCAAGGAGAGAGGCTTCAGGAGAAACCAACCCTGCTGACACCTTGATCTCAGACTGCCAGCCTCCAGAGTTATGAGAAAGCACATTTCTGTTGTTTAAGCTGCCCAGTGTGTGGTACTCGTTACGGCAGCCCTAGCAAGCGAATAGAGACCAAACCTATTAGTCAATTTACTGTCAGAAGAATTCTCCTTATGTCTAATAAAAATCACACTTGCTCTAAATAGTAGCCTTTTATTTTATCTTTCATGGAAAGGTTAGCAAGTTCTTGAGACAATGTCCTGAATAGATTAAGGGAATCCAGAGTATTAGGCATAGAAGGGGTGTAGAGATGACTATTTCAACCACTTCTCAGGGATGAGGAAACTGAAACCCAAAGAGGTTAACTGATTCTTCCAAGGTCACACTGCAAGCTGGCGGTCGAGCCCAGGAGCTGGCCGCAGGGCCTGGACCCCTGGCCCACTGCTTCCTAACTCACACCAAAACAACTAGGAAAGTTTCCAGAGAAACCAACGTTGAGAGGCATAGCACGAATCAAGCGAGTGGGGAGTGGAGGGTGGGAGCACAGTTTCCCTGCATATGGTCGCTGTTGGTTCTTATTTTCCAAGATAATAAAAACTGCGCAAAATTTTAAACTGTTGCAGACTAAACAGTTCTGGACTTCATAATCAATCAGAGCAATCCCTGCACTTCTGACAACGAACTCTTATCTGGTATTACAATTTCCCTGCTCTGGGGGTTGGAGGGCGTCACCACTACCCCGCCCCGCCATGGTGAACCCCGTGACGGGACGCGCCGCCTCGTGTAAACCCAGGCATGCTCCCCTGCCTCTCAGAGTTTCGTCCACTCCCTCATCTGTCCTCCATCTCCCTCTTTTTGCCCAGAACCTTTCATCTCACATCTGTCTCTTTCTAGAAGCTCTTTGAAGGACAGAAAGCTCTACGTAAACCATAAGGTAAGGAAACATACAATTTCATTATCTTACTCTTCTCTCTTTTCCTCTTTTTTCTCACCAGTCCTTCAATCCCTCACATGGAGAAGGAGCAGAACACACATAAAACTCAGAACACTAAACTTGCTCACTTTGAGTGCAGGTCTCTCCCCCGAGAGCACATTGAACCCATCCATTCCTCCGCGCGCTGGGGCCCCTGGAGCCGAGGCAGGGGCTCAATCAGCTGATGGTGCTGACTCCTGGGGTCGCAGCCCTGCACAGGCTCGGGAGCAACGAGCGGAGGCAAAGTGTGCAATTCAGGGGTGAGACAAAGCCCACTGAAAAGAGCACAAGAATCAGGGGCCAGAGCTGAGCTGGATCGTGATTTCTCTGCCATGAAGTAAGCAGAGTCGTCTCACGTGAACCTCCTGACTCATTGGCCCTGGATTCTCAAAGTGACGTCTGCAGACCACCCATGTCAGGATCACCCAAGGGCCTGTTACAAACTCAGATTGCTGAGCCCCACTCCCGACTTACAGTTTTAGCAGCTTGCCAAAATCAGGGGTGATAGCCTTTAGGACACCAGCCTAATATTGTTGCATTGCTTTAAAAATCAATGAGATGGACATTCTAGAATATCAAGAGACTTTGGCCAAATAGTCACTTTATTGTATCTTCATTTAAAATAAGATACTATTAAATGTTATTTCGATACTACCCAAGCTGTTTTCATTTAAGGGATCACCCCTGCTTCTGACAAGTGTTGAAAACATTTATGAAACCAGACTCTCAGGGCTGGGGCCTTGGGATCTGCATGTTCATTAAGCTCCTGGGTGATTCTTAGGTTCATGAATACTGGAAAACTAATTCCCGTAGTTTCCTTTCCTGATCCTTTTGGTTGATCTTTTGGGAAGAATAAAAGGAAAGAGGAAAGGAGGGAGAGAGGGAGGGAGGAGGGAAAACCCCCCATCGTCACTTTGGTGCTGGGTTCGGTTTGGTCTGCGCTCGCCCTGTCAAGTGGGTGCCCTGTCACCCAAGTTTGCTCTGCGCAGCATCCAACTTTCTCTCCTGTGTGGGGCGGAGCATTCGCTATGCACAGTATTGGTGGGACACAGTGCCCCACACCTGTGGGCAGCTCAGGCCTACAGAGCTTCTCTAGAGGCCCAACCAGGAGCCAAGGCTTGAGCACATGACCACATTCAGGCTTCTGAAGCTTCTGCCAAGATGTTGACTGGGGGAGTGAGGGATGAGTTTGGAGCAGTGGCAACAGCATCCTTTAGGAGCAGTAATATCTTAGCCAGATCACATTGCCTAACTATCATCCACTTGAGAATGGTACCATTTGATAATCAGACAATTTGGTATGACAGAAAGCCCTGAGCTGGTCATTGCAAAATTCTGTATTAATCCTGGCTCCACCCCTGCGAGCCACCTGACTCCAGGCAAGTCTCTTGAGCCTTCTAGGCCTTACTTGCATCATTTATAACAAGGAAAATCATTGTCCCCAAGCTGCTTAGTAAAATTGTGGTAAAATCCAAATTTTAAATGTATGTGTGCTTTGCAAACTGCAAAATACAATAGAAATCTTAGTGGAAAGTGAATTTTTAAAATGGATACCTATTTTCACAGAAGCAAAGAATTTCCACCCAGCAAAAATTATTTTTAGAAAGAGCTTCTTGGTTTTCTTGTGTGACTTTTAAACTTAACATCCAACTTGGTGATTTTTAACATCATGAGTTTTTATATTTTGCTAAGTCCCCATTGTGTCATCTGTTATCAGACAGGCAAATTCCCCGAAGGAATAAAAGCATTAAATAAAATACTATACACACTCCAGTAAAAACTTCCATCCATTTCCCAACAGCTGTTGCTTTTTAGAGAAACCAAATATTTTTGGAAAGGGCCACAAACATTCTGGATTCAAACCATTTATTAGCTTTGGAAACGGAACATGCAGTCATCTTGCCAGTCTTAATCTTGCAGTTCCATTAAACACACCACAACTGCATCATAAAACAGAAAAGGGAAGAATTTATAAACAAATAAAGCAGTTAATTGGGGCAATAAAATAGCGGTTCCCTCCAGAGTGTGGAATTGGTGTGTTTCAAACTACAGAACCCTGAAATCAGATTTTCAGGGGTCTAGTGACTACTAGAGGCAAGCACGGATCAAAGGTTTCAGGATTGCTCCCGGGTCCACTTACATCCACTGCCATGCCCTCAGCAGCCCCTGTCCTCTTACCTTGCATTGGCTGCAAATTTTTCCAGGGAGATGAGCAGCCCCAAGCCCAGTACTCTCCTGATCTCTGTTCCACAGCCAGAGTTCCAGTCGAAGAAGGAAATGCTAGGAGATTTCACAGCTGTGGCTGCGTCTGCAACACAACACTCAGGTGGGAAGATGGCAACACCTTCTCAGATGTGTCTTCTTCTATTTCCTGAGTCATCCCCCCTTGAAGACTGGGCAGTGCAGTGACCTCATCATGATGTCTCTCATGTGCTTTTTCAAGAAAAGAGCAAGCTTTGGAGCCACACAAATTAGGTTGATATCCTACCATTGCCTCTGCCTTGCTTTATGACCATGAGCAAAAGCCAGATCTTTAATCTGAGTTTTAGTCAATGCATATTTATTGAGCACCTACCACATACCAGGCTCTGATCTTTAGATTTTTTAGCAGTTAAATGGTGATGGTAAATCCCTGCCTCAGAGAGTTGTTGTGAGAATCAAACGAGAAAAAAATATATATACACGCGTATATATGAGGTATGTATGTATACCCTTGCATACAGTATATGGTCACAAATATTCACTCCATTCATTCAAGGAGCAGATGAGAATTACAGTAAATATATTGTGTGTCGAATAAAAATTACAGTATTTTGCATAGTATTGCTTTTATTCAAGAAAGAGACAGAGAAGACTTAGAGTATCCCCACCCACTCCATAAATGAGCCCTGGCTTCACTCATGTGAACTGTGGAATACTCAGGGCGGACTGTGGGCTCTGAGGGGCCGTCTGTGACAGTGGGATAGAGCAGAGCCAACTGGTCCATGTGGGAAGTGCACTCATGACCTTTGCCTTGTTAACACCCAGGACCTGCACTCTCTCCCACCCTTGGAAGTGTTTACAGTCCATTTATGTAATCAGATGCACACACACACACACACACACACACACTATCTAGCAGGAAATTGTGCCTCTTCATAGAGGTCTGGTTTTCAGTATGTTTTGTTTAAACTCTCTAGAGATAAACTGCCATTTACATTCATTTAATAGCCCCCATAATACATGGACTAGAGCTGTACCCAAAAGATGCTCGATTAATGACTTGTAATACTATGAACAGTTATTTTCCTGCCTTAAAAAAGAATGAGATTAGAATATGGTACTCTTGTAAACTATTTTCCAGGTCCTAAGTCAACGTAAAAGAAGAAAATACCTGGCAGTCAAAATTTGTGTGAAGCCTACGTAGATGCTGGATGCTCCTTGAAATCCTTCTAAGACATAGAAACTGCACGTGGGCCGCGGCTTTAGAAAACATCGACTAGGACACTAATGGCTGAGGTTAGAACCCAACACGGGCCCTACAAGGGAGGCCAGGGAGGTGGCATGGGGGGAAGGAAAAGGCCTTAATCTCTTCTCCAGGTTAGCATCTTAAATACTTACAATTCAAAGGTTTCTAGGCTGTGCAGGCAATATGCTGGGTTAACTGGTTTCCAAATGTACTGGGCTTGCTCAAACCTAAATGAACCTTTTACTTTTGGAATCATATGTGGCTGGAGAGATTGAACCCATGTGTCTCATTCATTAGCACATTGACTGTAAAAATATCTTTAAATTATACTCTGGAAAAGATCTGTAAATCTTAAGCAAGCCTACCATCTCTTTCACCTTAAGACCTACTGGATCTCAACTTTATGGGTGACAGTACTTTCTTCTCGTTTCTAAGCCTTGCCAGCTCTTGTCTCCTCTTACATGTAAACGAAGCTCAAGTGAACCAGGAGGCATTTGGAAGGTAGCTGGAGCGTTGTTCTTTCATCAGCTCACCTGGTGCTCTAATGAAATATCTAAGAGGCCCACATCTGGTACATAACAAAACCCAGAGGAGAATGAAGACTCCTGGCTGCTGAAGTGTTTTAGCCACTAGACAAAGCCATCGCGACATTATTTCAACCATAGCCGATGCCAGGATTTTAATGGGACAAAGCTGAAAGCCCTTTTTCTATATATTTTTCCTGCGCTGGGTTCACTGGCTGTGCTGCTCCCATGCTCCCTCCACAGCACCATCAAACTCACTCACAACCCAAACAAGGAAAATGCTTCTTAACATGACAGAATCAAACACAATAACACTTATCTCATACTCGCATTTCCCCAGGGTGGTGGCACTGAAGGACGGATCTCCTTTTTCTCCACCTCTTCTTAGTCTCCCAAATAAGAATAAATGTTAGATCTCTTTGCAGGAAGAGACAGTTATGCCAACCGCAGAGGACATGTTCTGACTGTCAACAGTGATGGATGAGATTCTGTACATTTAATAAATATAAATGTCATAATCCAACCATCAAATTTAATAAACAAAAATACCACAAACCATCTTTCCTCTCTGCTCCATGTGCTCCTTTAAAGCTGATAACATTAGAACACATTTTGCCCAAGCTGTAACCTCACCATCTGCGTGGCGCAACTTCTGAAGACTTGGCATGCGCTAGAAAGAAAAGCAAATGACTTCACGCTGAGAAAAAAAACGGTGGATTTTTTTTCCCCTCTTTTTCCTTCTCACCCATTTGTTAACTATAGAACCAGATGTAACTATCTGAGCATAAGTTCAACCCTCAAGAATTATTAGGGAAGCAGGTCACAGGGAACATTTTTTTGCACGAGCTGCACAAACAAAACTGAAAAACCTGCTTCACTGGCAGGCTGAGTTGTGCATTTCAGGGCTTTGATTTGAAAATGTGTGAGATGAGATGCAGAAACTAACTGATTAAAGATACACTTTCTTTTGATGGCAAATTAATAATCATAACCACAATGATAAACACATAGGAAAAATAGTTTCATTCCGGGGGTATACAGAGACCAGATTCAAAGCTATAGCTGGAAAGGGTTCTTTATGTTGAGTTTAGGAAACTTCAGTGGCTAAGGGAATGATGAAAGGGGTAACCAGGTCCAAAGAATCTTAAAGAATGTCTAAAAGGAAGAGAGAGCCAAAGGTATGCTAGACCTAAATTTTTTTAAATTCCCTTTTACTGAAAGTCTGCTATGTCCCAGATATCTTACACACATTTTTATAATTTAATGTCATTGGATGTCTCAAGAACACACACCAAAAGATACTACTAACCCTATTTAGCAGTAACCCTATTTAGTGGATACTATGACTACTTAGTGGTTAAAGTGTACAGAGGCTCTCTAATGTGGTCAAGCAAACAGCACTAAAATGTGGGAGAGGAGGATGAACTTCTCCAGAACGGCTACCCCTTCGTCTCTGGGACACCTCAGTTTTTCTTTGGGGAATTACTTTTCCCTCACTCTCACACCGCATTGTTTGACCCCCACCGCCCGGTTCCAGCATTCTCATTTCTGATATCTGCCTCCGAGCCCACGTTTGCGGCTACTGTGCAGTGTGCTCAGGAAATGGCGACATTTGTGGCCGGGGTCATTGTCAGCTGTAGAAAGGACATTTCTTCACCCCTAGAAACCCCCGAGGTGTTCAAGTTAAATCAAAAGAGACCGTGGGCTTCCGGATATGTCCACTGGTTGCTGCTATTCTCATTTCCCAGCAGGGGTGTCTAGGCGGCACCCTGTGCAAACACCCACATAAGAGAAATCATTTGACCTCTTCCAGGTGTGGTGTAGTTCCCCTCTCTTTTGTACCTAATGCACACCCTGCAGTTCTTTCAGAGAACGCTTCAGATTCACACTGGACACAGCATACTTCCTAATGAAGCTGGGGAAGCTGAGTGGCCATCATGTCCCCTTTCTGGTTCTATGTGTCTAGAAGCGGGCTTGGATTATTGGGGTCCTGCAGCTTGTCTCAGTGACTGGCAGAGCAACATGTGTCCTAAGACTGAATTAACCCAGCAGGGAGAAGGGAGAAATGAAGAGGGGCAGTCTCTGCACATTGACCAGCTAGGCAACCTCGCTGGAAACTATGAGTCTCATGGGTTCTTTACTATATAAAACCCAAACACCTGCAGTGCTGGGCAAAAGGAGAGGTGAGAGGATGGAGCCTGAGCAGAGAAGTCCTTTCACTTAAGTTGAAGTCTCCCCACATTCCCTTGGTAAAAAATGCAACGAGAAAATATCTCAGGATTTTGCTACCAAATTACCACTGGGACATCACATTGCAATTGAAAAATTTTTTGTGGAGCTGGGTGGGATCTCTGATTGCAAAGGGTCTGTTTCCCTTCTTAGTTTTGATTGGACCACAAGTCATTTTTCTAGTGTCACAAAAGTGCAATAACTTCAGCGTAACAATTATCATTTTTCCTCTTGACAGAACTCTCAGGCAATGGGAAGCAGCAACACTTGGAACAAACATTGCTACTTACCAGAGAGGATCACAGGGATGGGCAAAATTTCACAAGAGACAGTCCCTGACCTAAAAGCTAGGAATCAAATTTCCGCAAACGTCATGGCCAACGCTATAGTTTGAAGACCTCTGCAAGTTTCATAGCATGATTTCGCACTTCGTTACTATTGCGAATTTCTTCTCTACAGAGTCTTCTAGGATATAAATAAATAAATAAATAAAATCAAGGGGAGGGGGCAGAGCCGTGGGAACCAAATTTTTCACCCTTAGTGCCCCCCCTCCAAAACACATATCAATGGTAACTGAGAGGTGGGAAAGTGGAGAAGGAAAAATATGGGACCCATGCCTCCTTTCTGTTCAGATCTGTCCTTTCTTACTTGCCAAAGTTTTTTAAGAAGAAGAGAAGCATGAGATCGTGTGGGCTGCTAAAGGAAGGCGCCCTTCCCCCCGGGCCACATTCATATCGGCACTGAAGCCAACAGCAGAAGAATCTGGCATCCGTTGTTAGTCATCCTTTTAAATTCAGAATACTAAACAACGAGGCGGATACCCTGCCTCCTTAGTTGAACCTTAAAATGCACATGTCATTTTAACTGTCCTCCTTGGGCTCTGGACTCAAGAAAGGTTAAGTGTATTCCCCAAAGATGCATAGCAAGGGTTTAGAAATTAATCCCGGACATCTGGCTCATTTCTACCTCTACATGAGGTAACAATGGCTGACTAACAGTAAACTTATCTTCAAAGTGCTTGCTTGCTATTTTCCATCGCTAGATATTACCTGGTAGTTTGTCTCATAAATATTGTATCATGATGATTCCTAATATCTCTGTCAGAGTTCTTAACTTTTACGATGATAGGCAATGTAGAAACACTTTGTCAGACATGAGGCCATAATGCACAAAATAAGTGACTTCCAAATGGGCTACAGCTATCTAAAGCACGTCTGGTGAACCTGGACGGCAGTGAAATCAAAGCTTAAGTGCTGTCTTTGTGAAATGAAATGAAATGAAATGAGTACCGCTGTCTGGTTCTTTGTCTTATGGTGAACTGCTTCAGCAGCTGCTGTCTTTTTAATTAAAAACAGCTCCTTGAAACAATAAACCCAGGAAGAAACTACGGGAGGCAAAGATACAAATACAGCAATTCTCTAACACCTACGACACTGTCGGCTCAGCGGCTCTATTAGCGTAAACAGAAAGTCTAATTCCTTACATTTTAATTTCTCTAAATTCCAAAAGCAAAGTGCCCCCATGAAGAACTGAGACCATCCTTGGAGGCTGGAGACCCAGAAACAAATTACTCCTTGGGATTCTATCGCCCAAGGTTCAGTTGAGAACATTTTTATACAGATGAACCAGATTAAAATAAATTTTGAGGGCAATCTTGAAGAGAAAGAGACATAAAACTTTTAAGATTCAACTTCGAAAAATTGCAGATAGAAAGATAGAAGGGTTTTACTTGGGTGATGGTGAGCGGTTTAGGCATTTTTAAAATTTTTATTTATTTATTTAACTTATTTCAATCCCCTGCCTCTTTCTACCAAATATTGCAGATGGCTTACAAAAATATAATAAGAAAGGACTTTTAAAAATTGAAATAACCTAAATGAAAATTTTACATAAGTACTAACTCCAAGAGTGATATTGGTAGAGAGGAATGTAGCTCATATGCTAGTATAGAGTTGCTCCTAAGCTTCTTAGGAGCCAAAATAAAAAGGGAAACAGAGTCACTTATAACATTCAGCATGTCAACAAAACCAAACATTCAGGAGAGCCACACTTCCTGGAACTGAGACCTGGAAGCATTTTTGCTGTGGCCTCTCGTGAAGAGGATGCAGGCTGATGCCCAACAGCATCCCTACGGTGGATGCCACCAGCAGTTCCTGCAGGCGGGTTCACCCTCCTGTGTCTGCATCACGCCAGATCCAACTGAGTGAGCACGATTCTAGGGAAGGCAGGCACTGTGATGGTTTCAGAATAATCTAACATCGTGAGCCTCAACCCTGGCTATGCATCAGAATCTGAAGTGGGGAGCACTGGAATATCCTGATACCCAGACCACATCCTAGACCAATTAAATCAGAATATCCGGGGATGGGTCCCAGGAGGCCGTATTTTTTTAAAAACAGTTTCCCAAGTGATTCCACTGTGCAGCCAGTGTCAAGAGCCTCTGTGATGCATGCCCTCCCTTCTTGCTCCCACAGGCACCTCCCCATTCCATGCCCCCATTATGAGGCCCAGGGCAATACACAAGACTCACTTCAGCCTCGAGGCTTTATTTTTCGCCTGCCTCTGTGAATAGTTTTGACTGTAGCCATCTTCCCTGGAAGACCCTCCAGACTAGCTGCACCTTGGCTCCGACCTAGCTCCTGCTGTCAATCTTGATGAGTTAACTTTTAGTTCAAAGATGACACCAACTGTAATCTTTGGGTAAGCATTTGTCTCTTTAGTCACAGCCACCACACAGACACAAATCTGTGATTTTTCTCTCTTTTTTTAAACATAATGTAGGACATGTCATGCCTTTTGACAGGTGCTGAAGAATGGCTCACTCAATACCCACTCCATCCCTCCCCCCATCTCCTCTGCCTTCTACTAGGAAGGTTGGAAGTTAACATGCCTTCTCAGCTTTCCATATAATGAGGGTGGCCTTGTGGCACAATTCTGGTCATAGATACAGGCAAGGCCCCTGGGAAAGACTCCTATTCTAAATAAAAAGACAAAACTACATGAAGAAAAGGTTTTGCACATCTCCCTTCTTCTGGCCTGAGAACAACCAACTTTAATACAAATGGATGAAAGAAACACACTAAGCACAGGAAGAGAAAAGATGGGTGATAACAGGAAGCAACAGCACCAGCTCCAAACTACCCATCCTGGGGGTTCTCATCACATGAGAAAAATAAGCCCCTGTTTGGTAGTAAGCCACTGTAGTCAAGTTTCTGCTGCACACAGTCTCATGCAATCCCAGCCAACACACACACGGGACCCTTGGACAAGGTGGGCTAGAACAGTGTTTTTCAAACAGCAAGTCACAGTCAGTCCTAAACTCAATTAACCTGAGATCCTTATGTAGATGCAGACGTGGCCAGAGATGATAGATAAGAGATAGATTTCAGTAGAAATGAAGGGCTTCCCTAATCTCCCCAATTTCTCCTCATCCACGGCAAGTCAATATGGTTGTGACTTTTTCTCTGCTGTAAGAATTAAGAAGGAACATGGCGACTGCTCTTATTCATGAGGAGGAAAAACAGACTCGTTTTTTAAATCCAAGGATCACAGAGAAGATAAGTTAGATTGTCCAAGATGGGGAAGGGCCCCAAGGATTAGAGGAATTGGACGTGGCCCATCCAGGGCACAGAAGGATTCCCCTGAGCAGGATGGGAAACAGAGGGTGTAACAAATTTCTCCAGTGGTGAAGACCTGTGTCCTAGTCCTATGAGGAGACCAGGTAGTGGATGGTAAGGATCCTGACCTTGAGAGTTGGCAGGGTGCCCCACGGTCAGCCTGAGGCAGGTGAGGGCTCTGTGGGCTGCCCAGACCAGCACTGCTGGACAACGCTGAACATCACCTTATTTAGCAGAAGTCTCATTGTAAAGAGTAAGGCCACCAAGAGCTAGGACCACTGTGTTTCAAGTTTTCCCGGCACCACTTAAATTCTGGGATTCTTGTTACTTCATTGGAGGCAGAGGGAGTCCCTCAAAATAATTGATATTGGACACACTTTGGTCAGAGGGAACTTGGAATTAATATGACTGGGAAAAACAAAGAATTGTGAGGGTTGACGGTTCTTGCATCTGAGCCTTGGAGAATTTATTCCTATTTCCCAGTCCGTTGTTGAAAGAGGCGTTCATTCCACAGTATAATCTTTGGGAACAACCCAGTCACTGAGGATTATATTTATCAGAAGATAATTAAACCTTGGAGAAAAGGTTCATATTTGTTTTTGATCAAACTAGAGAAAAGAAATAAGGAAGCCAGTTTCCCCTTCTGGTGAGGCTGTAGAATCATTCAATTGGAGAATGGAAGGGATTTTGAAGATCATCTGGTCCCACCATGTGATGCTCAAATCTCCTCCCCAAAATCCCCATCATTGCATCCCCTCCAACTTTGGCTTGAGCATGCTTTCTGCGCACAGGGCGCTATATGGGGCTCAGCGAGACAAACAGGAAGTGAGGGCTCTGCCCTCAAGACACTCAAAATGGAGAGGCGAGAACTGAGAGCACAGAGGTTTATTGTAACGCTTGGTTTTGGTGGGAAGTGGGCAGATAAAGACCGGGTAAAGTCTGGAGTAGGGGGTTATCCCCAAGAACGAGGGTCTTCTGTGAGGGTCTCTTGGGGGTGGGAGTCAATGAGAAACTGTTCAAAGGACACACAGGGAAAATCTTGGTAGAGCGAGGACAAACTTCGCCAGTTCCACAACTTGGCTGAGGACCAATTGGCAGGGGAGGGTCCTAGAAAAGTCTAACTCAGGTGGCAACAGGACAAAGAAAAAGGGTAAAAATATACATTTAAGCTCAGCAATGCTCTATTCACAAGCCAAATCTTACTTCCTACTCTACTCTGTAATATTAATTTTCCCCAGGAAGATATTGCATTTCATCTGGAGTTCTGAAGCCATTAACAATGCACTCGAGTTCTTCCCCCTCTGTGCCCAGCAATAAACATTACTGAGCCCAGCAGCAGGCAGCTCTCCCCGCAGTCTGTGAGGGACTATTGGGGGAATTTGAAAATTTTATGGTCTGAAAAGTGGGCCTTAGCACTTTAGCTTTTATTCTCTCAGAGAGCTTATAAATCCCTCTTCATTTAGCAGTTTTCAAGAAAGTGACAGCTTTTGTTAGTCAGGCTAAAGCGAGATTAGAAATAAAAATTTTAACCATTAATCCTCACTGATTAAAGTGAAACCAGAAATCAAATTGTTACCAACTGTGTGCTAATTTCAGCTTAATTCTTTGGCAAAAGGCATTGGAAATTCTCGACTCACTGCACTAATTCACAACGCTTTCGTGCTGATGGCACAAAGTCAAGGTCTCCTTCCCTCCTGGGTCCAGAGTGTGAACAATGACTATTTCAAAATCAGTCCAATAAAACACAAACATTAAATCCTTAGCTATGCTGTTTCTCAGCCATCACTTTCTACACCACTCTCTCCTCCCATTCGCCACCAACCAACCTCCCCCTCCTCCACCAACTGCAATGAAAAAATGTCTCCCCAGAGACGAGAGAATCACAGCTGAATGGCTGGCCTTTCCGCATCAAACAGAACGTCTGCAGCATCAAAGCAGGTGTCGCCCCCCCCACCCCCTCGCAAGCCGTTTCTATTACACACAGTGCTGGGAGGGAAGGAAAAGCTTCATGCCAATAAGCCACATCAATTCATCAATCAAAATGAATTCATGCACTAATTAAACTAGCAAAAATTTAAAAAGGCATTTGTGTTACAGACGGAGAGAGTGGAATGGCGAGGGACACACGGAGTTAAAATTCCAGGGAAGCAAAAACTTGACAGGCACAGCACCAAATAGAAAAGGCAGTAAATATATGACCAGAACTAACAGCAAGCCTTTCCTTAACCTAAAAATAATAAATAAATAAATGGCACTCGCACACGCAAAAGAGGCAAATATTTTCCTGGTTGGGCCAAACATTAGCAGAAGTGCCCTCTGAATTGTGTACATTCATTGGGGAAGCCTGTGAGCAAAGTAAAACTCTATCCCTTTTTCTTCACATCCACTTCCACCTTATTGCTGAACATTTCTCTTACTCCTTTTGATGACTTTCCAGGGCCACCATGTACAGATGTACGGTTAGTGCACTGCACAAAAGCTTCCAGCTGAGGGAAGACTGGAGGCTGAAATCTAGTCCACGCTCTGATGGCCAAGTCACAAACTCTGGCGTGGGGTTGCTGTCATCAGGAAGTAGTGCCTCTTTCTTCATACAAAGGTGCCCTCTGCTAGTGCATACAGAAGACTGTGACCGCACAGAGGCTGGCGGGTCATCCTTGCTTTTATTTACTTCTCTTGTCTCCTGTTTCTCTGTTTCCTCCCTCTGAACTTTGAACTGAGTACTTCTTCAGCTGTTTCAGTATATCATAAATATCTGAAGGAAAAGAAAAAAACCTCAATTATCCATCCAAGTGTTTCATCTCTATGACACCAAGTATCCACATAGAGGGGAAACATCTTAACACTGAGTATTGCGTAGACAAAACATCTGGTTGATCAACTTACTTCATGTTTCTTTCAGATGCTTGAATGCCATAGAAACACTCTCATACCCACTCACAGGCTGGGTTCTCCTTTGTAGAGTGCAAACTAGTTGTTTTTCTAGGTTCAAAGAGTCTAATTCAGTACAGTAGGGGCCTGAGAGATAATAAAGGGACAAAGGGGCTGTTTTCCTCTTACACCAAATAAGCAGCATTTAGCTTATATGCTAAATATCGGGAGGAGAGAACTTTTTATCTTTAGTTCAGTTGCTCTGACGCTTCATCTGACAAACAAGATTCTTTCACTGTCTCTTGTCTGTGCTGTATTTCAAGTAGAAAAACTTTATTATTTGCCTCAATATTCCAATTTTTACAAAGTCTTTCAGGTACACCTTTTTCTATTAAAGCTTGCTCTTGAAAACCAGGAGTCCAGTTGAATGAGCTTCCTAAAGTTAATATCAGGGCACACAAACTCAGCTATCTTTGTTTGAAATAATGGAGAAGAAGGATTGTAATATAATGAGCATGTCATTTGAACGTAGCCTCCTCCCCAGAACACTGTAGCATCCTACCAGGTAAGTGGCAAATGTCATTCTCCTCATTTCCCACAGAGAGTAGAGGCCAGTAGAGTGAAATGCTAGGACCATGGTCAGACAGTGAGTCAACAGCATAACAGAGAACTTTTCAGATCTTCCCAGAACCGGCTCCAAGACGACTCACTTGGTACACAAGGGCTGAAAACCAAAACTCCTTTTCTTTTCCCCAAGGCAGACCATGAAACTGTAAAGATGAGCTGGCATTTTGTTTTATTTTGTATAATAAACTGTTCTTTTCACAGCACTTCGCCCCGGGGGAGTTTCAAATAGCACTGCTTGGCTGCAGCTGCGGGTGTGGCCGCGCTCCATCCAAAGGCAACTTGGAGACCACAGCTGTGTCAGGCAGAACGGATCTTAAACTTTACATCTGGGTTGCACACTTCCAAGTTCACCCCCCAAACAAGTTGAGTCATTTTCACAAGCCAGAACCCTCACACGGAGGTTCTGCTCTTCCTCTGCCTGTCGGTACTTGAGGCGCATCAGATAGCCCTGCAGACTGACACCCATATTTGCCTCAGGCCAATTTCTGAAGCATCCGCGAGCCATCCCCTTGCTAATCGTGAGAAGAGTCCACACCGCGTTGATAACAGTGGTCAGCATTGGCACGGGGGCTATGGGACTGGTAGGGTTGGTTTGTTTCATCGTGATCTCTTGGGTTCTTTTTGTGTGTGTGACTGTCAGTTCTCTCTGACAACTGGGATATGTCCCCAAATCCACTAAATTCTTACACATTTCCAGAAAATTTTACTTCAAGGGTTTTTCTTTGATCCCTTCCTTCCAGCTGGAGCAAATGATTGACAACGTAACCCTCCAATATTAGCGTCCAAACCCAAGGACGGAAGTGTGAACTCTGAACCCCTCCTCACCCTCGAAGTGGAGGCAAGAATCACTTGCTTCTTTGTTTCATTGAGCAAAATATCTGGGCCTGTGAATGGCTTCTTTTCTGCCTGGATTACACGAACATCAAAGTAAGCACCTCCCGAGAGGACCAGAGAGGACACGCAGCCCCGGCCGCATGGCTGGCCGCTGGATCCCAGACCACCGTCTCGGGGGCTGCAGAGAGCGCCCGGGAGGACCGGCTCCTCCCCCCCCGGTGCGGTGTGCGGAGCGCCCGCTAGGGGGCGCGCCCTGACCCCGGCCAGCGGGCCTTTGTTCGCTTGGCCTAGCGGCGGGTCCGGGCAGCTGCTGGGCGGGGACCAGCTGTGCGTTCCTCGGGCAGTAGAGTGCCCGGCTCTGTGCGGTGTGAAGAGCGCTGGGTCTGCCAGCGGGGATCCGCGCTGTATGGGGCTGAAGCCTCCGTCACATCCCCCGTATCCGGCTTCCACGGGAAAGCCGGCGCGGTCCCGCCAGGCCACGGCGGCGCCTGGTGTCCCCGCGCGCCGAGGGGATGGGGACGGAGACCCACAGGGGTGCAACGGCGCGGGCGGCAAAACCCAAAACAAAGCCAGGAGAGCGCGAGCGGGAGGGGGAAGTGGGGGGCGGGGGAGGAGGAGCAGCGAGAGACAGAGGGAGAGAGAGTAGAGCTGGAGGGTGAGAGAGAGAGAGACAGAGAGAGAGAGAACAGCTCACCCAACAAGTCCGGAGTGCAAAGCCGAGTGCTGTCCCCTGGGAGAGACACATGTCCTTCAGGAGGACCCTGCCTGCCCTTGGGTGCTTGTGGACTGGTAGAGGAGACAGAAGAGGGAAGCACGCATTTCCGTTGAAGACAGAGTGGGTTCAACTGATGTAACTAACATGACAATATTTACACTTCTCAGGATCCTCCTTCCTAGAGAAAGGGGCCAACACTTCCCTCAGAGAGCCGCAGTAGCTTCTTTGTGGAGTGTCAGGCTGTCCCAGAAGAGACTCTGGGATCTACGGCCTGGGAAGAGCCATGAGAACACAAAATTTTTTTGCAGCTAGCAACTCTGAACAGGTTCCTGGGACCATGGCCACTTTCTTCTCTTGTCACTCTTTCTTCTGCTCCATTTCAGCCAGTTGGCCTGCCTAGTATTCCTGACCAGGAAAATAATCCATAACCAATCTATAAATGAAAATTTGGGTGAGTTTATTCTGAGCTAAATGTGAGGACCATGGCCCAGGGCCTTCCTTCCCCAAGGAAGAAAGGGCTCCAAAGAAGTGGGGTGGGCAGAGTGGTTATATACGCTCAAGGAGAAGGTTTCACATATGACTGGAATGTCCCTTTTACAATAGTCACAAGACTGCTCTGTCGGCACAGCCATTGATGGACACAGCAGATAGGTCTGTGGTCTCAGTGGACACAGCAGGGTGGCAGGTCTATTGTCTCGAGTTGGGTGGTCACAGGTGAGCACAACAGTCAGTTCTTAGCCTAGGAAGAGATGCTTATCCTTAAGGAAATGCCAGTGTGGGGGAAGTTGCATCTTTATCTTTTAAGGCCATTTGTTCTTGTCTTTGGGACATAGCAAATGCTTAAAGCAGATACACAATGCATGCTCAATGGCCATGTCAGGTCCTTTTGGAAAAACAAAGCAGGCAGAATTAGGATTGCACCAAAAGGCTTCTTCATATACTCCAATATATCCTATTGCTTGCCATTTCTATTTGTCATTCCTATAAACTTGTAATGCCTGGGTCTGTCTGCAGCCAGGCCAGTTCTGCACAGAGTGACCTATTGGTTGATGCCACCAAGAAGGAAAGACTGAATGCCGTCCTGAGAACGAAGGTCACTAGGGACATTTTTAGACCTACTCCCCTTAGTCTGCAGTGGGGGAAGAAGCAATAGAAGTTGGCCACTCAGGTTTAAACACTGGCTTTGAATTTTAAACTCGGCTCAAGGTACAACAGGAAACCAGGCTTGGACTTGGTTAGTTCATTTCATTTTGGGATCTGAGCCCATTAACACCTAAAATACACCACTTCTTTCATATGAGCATGGCTGAGACACTTGGTCCTTTCCTGGTCTTCTTTTCTTCAGTCATAAAATTGAGAGGTTGGATCAAGGTGTCTTCCAGCTCCAAAATTAGAAGACAAGTTGTATCTCTTCAGGAATTTGCAGAGCAATGTTCCCTATTTAAGTGTATAATGTGGTCATGGAATGAAGAACATGACAGACAAACTTTCAAAAGGAGAGAAGTAGCATAGCATTTTCTCCAGCTGAGTCTCCATTTCCACATTTTTCATTTCTAATGTTGGTAATTTACTGTTCCATGAGGTCACGTCTAAAATAGTTAATGCTCCTTTGTGAGAAGGCAGTGTCACCTTGAGACCCAGTGTGGAAATCAACCAGGGAGACCTATGGGCCAGATGGCTCGCTGTTCAGGAGGAAGCCATTTTCCTCTGCTCAGGAAACCCTCATCACCCAGACTTTAGAATCCTTGGGCTTTCAGTACCAAACCCTGGCAGGATGTAGCAGAGTTTTCAGAGCATGTCACTGTTTGGTTTACACTTTGTCCTCTTCTCATTGTTGTGTAAGTTTGGGGGTTTGAGGACAACAGGGAGACGCAAATCCCACTTTGTGGCAAGAACATTGCTCAGTATGCACATCAAATTTTAACAGTTGTGAGAATGTGCATGATTAAGGCTGTTTCACCTAACATTTTTTTAAGCTGAGAAGCTTCCAACAGTGAAATTTAAAGTCTGTGGCTAATGAGGAACACAGGTTTTTTTAAACTTCATGTTCAGAGGGCAGCTCTTTTAGCCTCTCTGTTGGAACTATGACAATGTGGGTCTGATAAAATATGACTTAGTTTCAAACTATCAAATAGCTTTATAAAAATGTTTGGACTAGATTTAGTTCTCCTGAAAGGTGGCAGATTGATAGAGCATGGATAAAGCAAGTCAGCTTCCAGGAATGATTGCCTCGTGAGAAACAGGGCCCTTCTTCCTCCAGAAGGACGTGGACATTCCCAGACAATGTCTTAACTTGCAGAGTTCTCAAAGCACGGATCCCAGCTTTCTTCCCTGCTGAGGCCTCTGGCAAGAGTGGGAATTGTAGTAGGAATATACAGTGGAATGATAGCTTCCTGAGATTAGGGGTCACCACGTCATTGCATTCTGATCAGCCAGAAGCCAGCAGGGCTATCACCATGGCCAAACCTTCCAGAACAAGCCTGTGAAACGTGTCCTCTGAGCCCTCTGATCCACTAGGTTGGTTCCTCCCTACTGTGGTTTCCCTCCCCCTCCCCCTGCTCTGGCTGACCAGAGCCCCACCCTGTTGGCCCAGCCTCCTGGCCCCACTCCTTGGCTCTTTCCCCTTCCTCCATTCTCTTTCCTCACTGCCTGCTAGGTACTTTTGCATCTCATTTGTGTGACTGGTGCACCTAAGGCCAGCAGCTCCATAAAGCAGGAATGGGTTCGTCAGTCACCGTTTCTTAAGAGCAGCTTATAAAGCTGGGCAAAGTATTTTGACTGTAAGCGTTGATTAACTTCAAATCATTTAAGTATCACTTCTTTGAAATAGCAGAAATTGTTTTTAACTCAAGTTATTATGGACAACAAAAAAAATAAAGGATTAGTTGAGACAAATAAAGCTGCACTACGGAATAAACAATGCATAGCTCATTAAATAATTTTTAAATTATTATAAATAAAATAACACATACATGCGTATACTCATAAATGCATATTAGGCATCAAATAACGCTTAGCTAGATTTTCCCCATGGTTTGGCTCTTAACTACCTCCATAGCTGTCTGGAGCCTTTAGCACAGAATAATCGAAGAAAATGTGTCTGTCTTGTTCACCTTCTTCCATCATTAGGAGATGGTTCCCTTCTGGGTTTCATTGCTGACGACTAATTACAAAAAGGTCTGTCTCTGCCCACAGGTTCAGAGCTCATGCTTTCCAGAGCAGTCGCTCTCTCTTCTCTCCCTGTCTCCCTCCCTCCTGAAGTGATGGGAGGGCTTTTACCAACTATCTTGGCTTTTTACTAGATAGAACAATTTATGGACTAAGCACCTTGCCCACCCCACAGAAGTCAATCCTCCACGCTTAGTTCCTGGGTTGACTATTAAATATTCCTTCTCTTCCTTGCTCCTGCATTTGCTGCTGTGGTTTCAACTGTCCAGCAGCCATCTCACTGGGAAACGGTTGGTTCATCACAGCATGCTGGTTTCTGAAAAGCTCCGTGAGCATCTTCACAGAGCAGGTCCAAAATCAGGAGCCAATTCGTCAGCCAGACCACGTGACCCCCTTCAAGATGGAAGCAAAACCATTTGCCCCACCGTCTGACTGGCCAACAAGTACCCCACGTTTCTGTAAAAATCAAATCAGCCCACACATATCGATTGCGTGCATTCTTAGCAAAGCCATCTGCTAGGTACTAAGTAACCAGACACAGGATCAGGTGAGGTTGCTAAGAACACTGCAGAATTTCTGAAAATAGCAAATGGAGCTACAGGAAGGAGAGAGAGCTGCCCGAGGCCAAGCTGTGGCGAATCCTGGAAAGCAGTGCGTGACACTGGAGGTCCAGGGTGCCAAACAGCTTCAGCAGAGCGGCATATTTTTACAGAGTTCATTTAAACCATTATGTCGTGTACATTCTCTTTTTAAAAATGATACATCACTGCTGACAGTTGGCATGTACTGTTTTCATAGCTTAGCCTTTATAAATATTACGAGCACATATCACAGCAGTATTGTTATAACGAGTTACAATGATGTGTTCTTTGAAAGAGTGCCAATGACTGGTTTATATCCTTGGTGATGTTGCAGCATCATAATAAATGTGGTATAAATCTTTTCCCAGGTTCCTTTAAGCCAAGAATACTACATGTGGGTTGTTGGGTTCCCCGTGTCACCTCCCCCACCTTGGAAACCCCTGCTTCCTCAAACCTTTGATATATGGTCCCCAATTTTGAGGATTTTAATATGGCCAGTGATCTAACTGCACTCCTTTAATAGAGGGCAGCCTTTATTATAATCTGGAAATAATTTTCATCTAAATATCACCAACAGCCAAACATAATAAAATATGTATAAGTCAAGTAACATTACACAGGGGCCCTGGCGGTTCCAGCAGAGTCAGCCACAGCCACTGCACAGCGGAGGGGCTGAGGCGAGGGAGGCAGGGAGGGAGAGAGGGGGAGCATGTCTGCTGCTTCCACAGGGACGCTGGCATTGCTGGGGGGAACGGGAGACAGCGTCACCCTCTACCAAGATGGCTCTGTTAACTGAGGAGGAAGGCCAGTGGGTTTCTCTGTGAGTATCAGGAGCCAAAAGGAGAGGCTGAGCCAGTGAAATGAGCAGCAAGCCAGACACAGAGGACTGAGAGCTCATCTCTTCTGGCCGTGAACATACTTTCTCGGTTTGGACAGGTGGCCTGCTCTCGGTTCCCTTCTTTCTACCCGACAGGACCAGGATAAGGGCTGAGCCATACAGACCTTTAATAATGGTGCTAAGTCCACGCTCACTATTCTGGGGAAACTCTGGGTAGGAATAACACTGCCGCAGTGGTCCCTCTCATCAGCTCCTGAGTCACTTTCTATAGATGGCACCATGTCTGCCATTTGAATCCCTGAATTGCGTCCACAAAAACAGGTTCCAGGTGCGCCGCACCCTTCAAGGTAGGGTGCATTCAAGTGATTCCTTGAAATTGTAGGCATGTTGAAAACGAAACTGCTGAATCTTCGCTCATTAAATCTTCATGTAATTCTCCTCCTCATATACATGATCCAAGAACTGCCTTCAGATAATCAGGCCGTCTCAACAGAAACTGGCTGTGGAAGCGGAATTGATGTACAGTCAGCTGTCCCAAGCTTGAGGTGGCAATTCTTTGGCCACACACTAATATATTCTTTATTATTCTTTATTATTAACGAAACCACACTTGAATCAGTTAGAAGAAACCCAAGAGAGTGTGGTAGGGGCATGCATAAGAGGGCCAGGATGGAATACTCTCTGTAAGGGGCGCCCTTCATCCAGGCTCTAAATCACCTGCATTCCTGCCTAGGCTGGGGTTACTTCATTACCTTTTCCTGTGAATTATTAATGCCAGAAACACTGAGCCTTGAGGCAAGTGTTGAAGAAAATTCCACGGATGGAGGAAATGAGCCCCACCTATTTTCAAGTGCTTCTCCTTTTCTTTTGCTGGAATTTCCTCATTTCCCCCACCGGCTTCTGAAGTGTTTGTGCATTTGAAATAGCTGGTGTTTCGGTCATTTGTGGATCTAGTGCTGTTGCATGAGTTTGTTTATTCTTTTAGAAATATCTTTTTGAAAGAAAAAACTAGTTCCTGTAAGTTTTTCACAGGGCGTGTCCCAAGTCCCAAGTGACCTGTGAGGAAGGGAGTTCTGAGTAAATTCTCTACCTGCTTTTTCCTTTGGTGTGAGAGTAAACTGGTAGGTGAAAACTGACTTCCATCGGTGACCCCTTCCTGTTGCCACAATGATCTGTAATCTCAAAAGACAGACGCTCAGAGTCAGGGTGCCAGGCCTCCTGCTCTCGCAGCGCAGCACAGATGCGCTCTCCTCAGTCTCATCTCCAATGTCCCTCCCTATCCCTGGTGCCCCCAGTCTCTCCCCTTCTCCTCCTCCTCTGTCTCTCCGAGCCCCCTGGGAGCACACTGGGTCTCAGGACTTCTAACTTGCCCTCTTGTCCTGCCACCTGCTCAGTAGTCATGGACACCCCGCCCCCTTGACTGCCCGGGAATGTGAAAGGCATCTTATTCAAAATTAATTTTATCATATTCCACATCCCCTAAGGACCTACCCCAGCACTGGACTTACAGGAGATACTACGTAAATCTTTGTTGGGTGATTGAAATCGGAAAGATTAAGTCAAAAGAAAATCTTGCATGTGTGTGCAGTTTTTAACGCCCTAAATATGCGGACCAAAGAAGACAGAAAATTGGAGATTGGAAGAGAACTGTGGACACTTTTTGGGCCATAATTTCCAAAATAGACATATTTCCGAAGAAAACTCCAGTAATTAAGTCACTGACTCTTGGTTCAAAATGGTCTTCTAAAGGGGCTGGCCCCGTGGCCGAGTGGTTAAGTTCGCGCGCTCCGCTGCAGGCGGCCCAGTGTTTCGTTGGTTCGAATGCTGGGCGCGGACATGACACTGCTCATCGGACCACGCTGAGGCGGCGTCCCACATACCACAGCTAGAAGGACCCACAACGAAGAATGTACAGCTATGTACCGGGGGGGCTTTGGGGAGAAAAAGGAAAAAATAAAATCTTAAAAATAAAAAAAAATTTTTTAAAAAAATGGTTTTCTAAAGATGAGTTTGACTGAATGGGGAAGAAAAGGTTCATAAAGCTTCTGGAATCTCAACCACATCTCAGAAAATAAGCTCTTTAGGAATTAGGGATAAATGAAATCAGAAACATGTGGAATATATTTCCCTTTAAATACATATGAGGGTAGAAATTAAGAGGAAAGTGTTCAGCTAAAGCTATTTAGGGTTTGGCTTTACCCACAATATCTGAAAAATAGTTCAAGATGTTAGATGAACCCAAAATGCAACCACATTCACCTTCTCCTGAAAATAGAATGTGTGTAGCAGCTGAGGGGGGACATGTTCAATGTCAAGTTAATAAAAGGAGAAAAAGGTATGCTGGAGCTGAAAGAAGGAGGGAGCGTTCAAATACACACAGAGAAAAAATGTTAAAAGCTAGAGGGGCTACACTAGCGAGAAGGGGCAAAGGAATCAGAAGTCTCGGTACTGGTTTCTGAGACGCGCACCTCCCGGGAGCATGCGGTTCACTTAGCGAACAACACTGTTTACAAGACTCTTTCTTTGGTCATCAGACTGACCCTCAAAAATTTAAGCTATTGCACCTTGATTACAACAGAGGGGTCTTACAGACACTAAAGAGGTTGGAAATGTGACTGGCTGTTAGCCAGAAGTTTTAAAAGAACTGATGCATTTTATGCCTAGATAGTTGAACTCCTGGCACCCAGACACTCTCAGTAAGTCAGGACCCTGTATGAGGGAGAGCCTGAGGACCATCTCTCTAGGACTGCTGAAAGCAACAGGACAGACTCTTAGTCGACGGGTCTGCTTTCATCCTTGCTGGGATCCAACGGATGGTAGAGCTGTCCCCCCACTGAGCAGACACAGAAGGACCAGTTTTCTTCAGAGCCCACAGGCTGTATACTCCCACCCTTTCTGCCATGTCCAGTCTGTCTGGATTGATGGGAACCATGGCCCTGAAACCCCCTTTTGAGCTAGCGATCCTTTTCTTTCTTTTTTCACTGGACCTCAAGACAAGAGACAGCAATAAATTTGATTTGTGCCTTGTCAATACTTGTGGAGTCTGGAAATCTCAGCAAAGGAGAAAAAGCCTACTTCTTGCCCCACCTGTAGAAAACAAGCCTTAAATCAGACTAAAACACTCAGTAAGACTGAGATGGAAGAACAGGAACAAATGACCATGTTCCATAGGATGTCCTTGGGATTTGGGGACATGAGCTTGGCTAAATCTCTGAACATCTTTTTGTTTCAATTTTCCCACTTATGAAATAAAGGATAACACTATCTGCTCTAACTTCATAAAGGTATCGCTACGTGATCAAATGAAATAAAATTTGTATAGGTGCTTTGAAAAACATAAAATGCCCTGAAATGTTGGTCTCCAGCCCTCCACACCATTCTTCTAAGCTCTGGGTGGTCTATTTGACATCTCTACCTGAATGTTCTACTGGTATCTCACACGTAGCACGTCCAAAATGGACCTCTTGATCTTCCCCTACAAATTTCTACCTATTCCAATTTTCCCATATGTGCAAATGGCTCCACCTCCCAACCAGATGTTTAGCCAGAAACCTGGGAGTTTTCCTTGGTACCTCCTTGTTCCTCATTCTCACTGCCAATTCATCACCATGCCCTATTGATTCAACTCCATTCTTCTGGAATCTGGGCACTTCTCTAGCCCAGGTTCTATCACTGCCACCTGAACCACTGCAAGAACTATTAGTTTCTCTGCATCCTCTCCATCCCTACTCCCCCTCCTCCCTCCTCCACCTCTCCCCACCCCCGCCCCACCCCTGCAAAGTCCATTCTCCTCACTGCAGCCAGAACAGTCTTTTGAATTTGATCGTGTCATGCTCCTGCTCAAAACGCCTCTGAAGCATTTCTGCCTCCCAGGGACTTGAGGGAAAATCTCAAGAACATAGGAATGGAGAGAAGGCTCCACAATGTTGGGACTTAGGATATGTGACTTACCAAGGTCTTTTGCTGTGAGACACACATGCAGAGCTAATATATCCCAAAACCCTTCCCTCTCCATGGTAGCTCTGACTGAGAACGGATAACTGGGGCCCCCTCAGCCAGGAGTCCTCACTGGACACCCCAACAAACAGGGCCCCCCGTTAAGAGGATGTGTGTGTGTGTGTCTCTTATTTGTGTAACTTTTGTGCCTGCCATCTGTTTACCAGCTGTAATTTCAAGAAGGGAAGAGGGGAGGGAATCAAGTATGAAGAAATGAATAACAAAATGAGTTCTTTTCTATTTGTTTTTCTTATTGATAATAAGTATCTTTAACGGTCTGAAAATATCTCTCTAAATTTTGAGTATTTTCTTAATGCCTTAAAAATGCTAAATCTAGAAAAGCCTCTACTTTGCTAAGCACCTGAAAAGTTTCTGGATAACAAATGTGTTTGAAATTTAGAATACGAATAACTCTGTAACATCCATGTGCAAAGTCTTGGCTCCATGGATTATCTAAGACAAATTTTTAATTTAAAACTGACTTCCTCTACCCACCCACTATTAGTGATTTGTATTCAAGAAAGAAAAACTAATTTTAACGTTTTCCTAAATAAAACATATTTACAAAAGATAGATCTACTACCAGAAATATTCTGTAACGTTTCACAAAGCTCAACATAAATACTTCCCGAACGATCTGCTGTTTTAGATTATTGGGTCCGAATTTTAATGCTTTTGGCCAAAAGCCATTTCAAAACTTCCAGAGTAAAAATCAAATATAATGTAATTTTGAGAATAGGTCATACATTATGAAACAGAACAGAACTAAAATATTTCTAAACATTCAAAGTTTTTGTTTCAATTATCTGCACTTTCATTCTATTCCAGAGACCCAAATAATAAGAGTTAACTAACTGTTTTTAAATTTTTGGTGGCACCTTTTCTCAGTGATCTTCAAAAACTTCCTAGACACGGTCTGTGTCAAGTATAATTCAGCTCAGATGCAGAGGACTTCCGTGATCTGGGCAAAGTTGTGTAAGCACCGTGCAGGGAGAACGATGTTGAGTGTCATGAGCCTTAGAACCTGTCGCTTCCTCTCTACCTGCCACGTCCCTGACAATCAGCTGTGTCATCCAAATTCTTAGAAGTTCACCTGCAAAGTGAGAATACAAAGGCTGAAGATTTCTCAAAAATGCTTTCCAAGTTCCAAAATGCCTGATCTGTGAGTCTATCATTTAACATACAGAATAATTCGTAATACTTGGTAATGGGAAAAAGCTTCTGCTAATGAATCTGTTTAAAGCGAAAACTAAAAATTCAGAGTAAAAGTCAGAGCCTGAGGGTAAGCTTTGGAAGAGACTTCACCTTGAAAAACAAAACTAAAAATTATTAAAAGTGGTTTACTTTATCATATTTTAAATTTGGGGTTATAATTACAACTGTGAATTACTTGTTAGAACCAAGAATGAAACAAAGGAGAGCTTTTCTTCACATAATTTTTCTACCAAATTTTGTCATGGTATACCACATTATGGTATCCCTTACTATCATAAAAATGGTAAAATCTTTTAGAACGTCATCGTTTTCTCAAGGGCCCTCTTAATCATTTGATTTTCAAACATTTCTGATGAATTAGTATTCCATCATCATTCTCCCTGATTTTTTCTCTTTTACATATTGCTCATTTTTCTAATTCTTTCATTCCCATCTGTCAGTAGCTTTGTGTGTAATTCAAACAATTGTAAACATTGCTTTTATCAACTTCACAAAATCCTGCGTTTTTTGCAAGATTTGCAACTTCACTTTGCAGTAGATTTATATTATTTTGTCAAAGTAATTGGCAAGTTGAGCATTAAGTAGGGGAGAGATTTTTAAGTGGGGGCTAATTTTACAAGTAAATGCATAACCTCAGTGAATACGTTCATGTTATGGTCACTTTTTGCTCCTGTGCACATTTTATAATGAAAGGGACTCAGGTAATAAGGCAGCTTTGTATCTGTGAGTTCTGGAATCTATTTCTCTTGTCCACACAAATCCATCTTGTATAAAAATAATAAGGTGTTTCCATGATTCCTGATCCCTAGGAAAATTTCTATGGAAAAATATTACATTTTAGAAACAGAATATTAACATTATCAGAATTTTCCTCATTTAATAATTAATAAATGAAAGACTTGACAAAATAATGCCATATCAACTCCAAAACAACTATTTGCTATGACAGCTCACAGCAAAATTGTGATAACTGCCTTCACAGGACATTTCACAGTGAGAAATACTCCTTTTTTAAAACACTCTTGGCAGCAGAATCCATGATGTCTTTATGTGAAAGTCCATTTATCAGGTGATAAGGCAGCAGATCACCTCACAGGGATCCTCAGCTTGAGGTCATTTGTTTCTGAAAAAAGATGGTCTCAGTGGGGCCTGCGTACACATTATGGATAAGAGAAATGGATTGACCTATTGACGCCGAAGGGTAACTTTTAGAATATCTAGTGAAAACAAATTCTTTTACAGAAGGTGTTTGACCAGCCATTCTGACAATTTTGCTTTCCCTGCACTGCTCCTTTTCTGAATTTGTCTGCAGATGTGTCGTTTGGCTCCAAGATAGAGCCCTAATGTCCATATAAATTAATGGTGCTAAGTGTGGGTTTCTGAGCCAGGAATCCCCTTCAACCCTTTACCCCAAAATGCCTCTTCCAAGCAGAGTCTAAGACAGTGGGTTGCATTTGGTAGAGTGGGGAACCCAGGAAACGGGAGTGAGACACTGGACGATAAAACAGGAGAGAAAGTCGAGAGAAGGATATGTTGTTCCATTGGTCAATGCTGTGGGTGACTCCAGCTCAACCCCACCAGAACCTTCTGAGAAACTGTATAGAATGTACCTCTCAATTATCTGCCTGGGGAGCAGACGGAGAAAGCATTTCTCTTCAGCCTCCCATTCCCATGGACCAAAGGTTGCCTGTGAGGCCTTACCTTCCACACTTCCAGGTTGCATGTGTGAGTGGGTTTCCATAGGCATCTCTCTCAACCGTGATGTCAGAGGGGCCTCAGGCAGGAAGCAAGAGATCCGTGGTGTAGCTGAGGTGAGGTCCTGTCACATTCGGTCAGCATGAAGCTAATTACAGTAGCAGCAGCTAGAACAAAAGGTGGCCATGCAGACGAAGTGTTTGACATAAAGAGAGAAAATCAGTGAGGTGAAGACTAACAAATGAGTTCCAGTCAGGGTACCCAGCAGTGATGTCAGTTCTAAGTGTTGCTGTGGTTGCCAAGAAGAATGGGTATCTTTGCAGTACTGGTAGTACTGTGACACATGGGGCACAGCCAAGGGACCTTCACCCCTTTGCTCCATTTTCCACATTCTTTCACAAATGCCATTTTCACCATGTTTGTGACGTCTGCCTCTACAGGAGGATGGGTGAGCTCTTCAAAGCTTAGCATTTCAAAAGCACACTCAGCTGGCCTTCACAGGGCCCCATAAGTCTCCAGTCTAATCTCTGCTTCCATAGCTAAGAGGCCAGCAGAGGGTATGGCTTGGAGTAGACACTCTATAAATAACAACTCTTTTTATTTTTATTCCATAACTTTTAGCCGCTCTACACTCCTTTTGCCTATACTGTTAAATTTTTTTCTTTTTGTTTGTTTGTTTGTCTAAACGCTACCTCACTCTAAAAACTCCCTGAGGTGGCAATGCCTATGTTCTAAAGTTAAATCCTACCACTGTCCGTGCGCAGCCCTATGCAGGGAAAGCTTTCTCTAGGGCTATTCCGCGGAGAATTAGAAGCTCAAAGCTGAACCTGATTAATGAACATATTCATCTATGACACAAATATTTACTGGGTACCTCTTATGTACCAAGCACTGGTTAAAACACTCCACCACTATTCCTTCCCTCAAGGATTCACACTGGTCTCACAGTCCAGGGTGGGAAAGGAAAACAGTTCAGCAAAGAGACAGGTATGACACAGAGGGATGGAGATAAACACAGGGAGTTGAAAAAATAGTGGTCTAGCTAGGGGCTCCAGGAGCACAGAGGAACGTGTGCAAAGTCCCCAGGGCGCCTGAGGGATGCGGAATAGGCAGATCATGAAGGGCCTGGTATAACATGCTGAGCAGTTGGCATTTGATCTTGAAGGACACAGAGAACCATGCAAAAAGATCCAGAATCTGCCCCCTTCTCACCACCTGGTCTAAGCCACCATCGTCTCTTGCCTGGATCATTGCAGCAGCCTCCTAACGATTCCCCCTGCTTCCGCTCTTGCCCCACTACAATCTTCTCAATGCACCATCCAGAATGATCTCGTTAACTATAACTGAGTCCATGTCACCTCTCTGTTCAAAACCCTCCCATAGCTCCGCAGCCCTCTCAGAGCAAAAGTCAAAGTCTTTCAACGGCCCAAAGGCCCTCAGGGATGTGCACACCGACACCATGCTGTTACCCCATCTCCCCCTCTCACTCAGCTTCCGCTGCCCCGCCCTCCTTGCTGTTCCCCCAACACAGCAGTCATGGTCCTGCCCCCTGTTTCCTCACCTAGAATGCTCTTCTGCATATCCCCATGGCTGGCTATTCCTGTTTCATACAAATCTCTGCTCAAATGTCCCTTTAGCAGTGAGGCCTTCCCCAAGCAGGCTCTATACAAAATAGCAAATGCCCTCTCCTGTCACTGGTCCTCCCTGGCTCCCTTACCCTGCTTAGTTTTTGCCTTAGGATGTATCTATTAATCATTCTCTGACATATATATACTTGTTCTTATTTTATACACACACATATATACTAACATGTCATTTATCGTCCCCCTCCCTGACTAGAACGTGAGCTCCATGAGGCAGGAACTTTGTTGGGTTCTCCTCTGCATCCTCATTGCCCAGGTCAAAGAAGCACCTCAGTAAGGATTCATTGGATGGGTGAATGAATGACTGGAACAACTTTAAACAGGAGGGTAACAGGATCAGACGAATGTTCAGACAGCAGCATAGTTGAGAACAGATTAAGGAAGAATAAGACCAAGGAGGCCAGGCAGGGTGAGGGCCTGAGCTGATGAAGGAGCAGAGGGGAAGGGAGGAGGGACAGAGGGCAAGAAGTATCGGCAGCTGAATTCTGCCCATGGAGCAGACTGACTGCAGGGAGTGAGTGGGTGGAGTTGGGAGGACCCCTGGCTTGTGGGAGGGAGGGAAGGAGAGAGGAGTCCTTCACTGAGACGGAGAGGACAGGAGGATGGGGGGGAGGGGCTGAGGGAGGGAAGGGCTGAGGAAATCCCCACTCATGGCCTCTACTTGCCCTGTGAAATGGAAGATAACAAAAACATGTTTGCTGAAAATGAGGGGAGAGTTAACGAGTTAAGGAAAATCTACTGTGAGGGCTGTAAGAGAAAGTTCACAAGGGACATATGAAAGGATGGATATCAAAGAGAAAGCTCATAAGGGACTCACATGGAGGACAGACATCAAAGGCAGCCTTGAGTAAGAACAAAAGACACACTGGAGCCATGAGAGGCTTGTGTGTGAATCCAGGCTGTCCAGGGTGTGAATCCAGGCCTGCACTTACCAGCTCACCTCGGGAAAGTGATTTAACCTCTTGATGCCTCAGTTTTCTCATTAGGAACAGAGGAGCAAACACTATCACACCCTTAAATAAGATCAATGTGCCTGAAAGTGGCACAGAGCTGGGGCCTGGGGGGGGGGTCCCCATTTGTGGGACCCAGAATTCTTCAATTCGGAGAGCATTCTTTAAAGAATAGCATATAAAATAAAAGCGAAAATTTACTCAGAATGAGAAAAGAAATTCCCAGAAATTATGCATTTTTAAGCTGCCAAATGCCACATGCATCACAAAATTCAGAAGAACGATACAGTATTTTTATTAATTAATTGCCTGGAATACCTATAATATTTTTTTCTACATTATTTGCTTGCATACTCTTGATCACTGCTTTATATGGAAATGATTTTGTAATATGATTTTTATAGAAAGAATAAAAGGATAGTTCGGTCTTTGCTCTAGCTTAGTTGAACTAAATTTGTGTTCTGTTATGGACAGCTGGGATGCAATAAACAGACAAATCTCTGTTTGCAATATGGCTACAAGTCTGTACCCTACAAATACAAGAATTGTGTTTTGTTCTATTTCACACATTCCTATCAAAAAAGATAAAATGTATGGTGGGTGTCTTAGTCCATTTGGCTGCTGTAACAAAAATCCCATAGACTGGGTGGCTTAAAAACAGACGTTTATTTCTCATGGTTCTGGAGACTGGGAAGTCCAAGATCAAGCTGCTGGCCGATCGATGTCTAGTAAAGGCCCTCTTCCTCACTGATGACTGTCGTCTCACAGTAACCTCATACGGAGGAGGGCGAGGGGGCTCTCTGGGGTCTCTTTAATAACAGCATTAATTCCATTCATGAAGGGTCCATCCACCCTCATGACCTAATTACCTTTCAAAGGGCCCACCTCCTAATGCCATCACACTGGGCATTAGGTTTTCAACATACAAATTTGGAGAGAACACAAACATTTAATCTACAGCAGTGGGTTTATGTATGGTGATATATGGTTCATTATGGAGTATATTCCTGACAGAAAAAAACTCCTGCTTTCACTGGTCATTAATGAGAGTAGTTTCTGGCTCTGTACATTTCAAACCTCATGTCTCCTTCATCGCTCACCTATTTCTTATGCCAGGTCATGCAAAGCATGTTGATGCTGTGCTATGACTTCTGGGCTCTGCATCTTTGGGGTCTGATGCTGAGTGAGTCAGTACAGTGGGCAGTAGAAATATCTGGGACACCGTTTGTACACTGTAACCTCACTAGACACGGAAGTGACTGCAGACCCTGTAAATATATCTCAGGAAACCCAAACTAAATGCTGTCCCAATCCAATTTCCCTCAACCAGATCTCCAAAATACTGGTGGCTATTTCAAATACACCAGCTACCAAATAGGGGAAGTATTGAGAGAAGTTGGAGTGGACAAAGACAGTGGTCCTAACCAATTGCATGTAAATATCTTACTTTTCTAAACTTTACAAAACATGTGGCCAAGTGAACATATTACCTAGGCCCCACCCCGGGTATTGGAAGGAACCCATGCAAATGAGGAACTCTAAAGCTTAAGGTTCGTCAGTATCACGGTAAACTTGTGTCTCGTTGGATGATAAAAGGTAGTCAACACATCATTACCCCTCCCCATAAGCTCTTCTGGGGCAGTGCCTCCTAGGACTCCTATGCCCAGCATCCAGGGCACGGCTGCGCTTGCAGGGTGTGCTCAACCAATGCTTGACAACCAGTACACTTTATTCACCGTACGCAACTTGACTTAACTACACTTTAGATGGGTTTTTATTTGAAGCAGTTCCAATTTTTTAAAATAGAAAAATAGACAATATTTGCAATACTCTGACAGGATTTCTTAAAATGTAGTCTATAATAACATACTTCTAAAAATAAAAGAGCTAGAGGTTGGCTTTTGAAATCCAGATAAATTGCATACGAACAATGCCCTCATAATAAATTCAACTACCACTTCATTTACATCAATATTGTACAGATGGACACAAAGGAATTTATTATAAATCTTGGTCTCAATCCACACTCTTCACTAAAGTGTGTTGGGTTTGGATTATTTTTTTTCTTTACCAAATAAAAAAGGAAAGAAAAGAATAAAACCAAACCCCCTCCCACAATAATTTATTATATTTACTTTTTAAACAATTAATTTTTCTCAAAAGACAAAATATGCTGCTATAACCTCTTCTGTCTAGAGAGCAGAAGTAGAAGGCAGACTTTTCCAGGGGCTTGAATATTCTTTGTTCTAAGTAAGATTCTAATAAATGCACACAATTTATAAGTGATGCTTTGAGGACTATCTCACAGAATTTAAAGCAATCCGGGATTTAATAGCAATCAACAGAATCAAGGCAAAGTGAAACTATAACAGCTGAACACACTGGAAAAGTGGAGTTTGAATTGATGCTGCATATTATTCATTTTGACAAGTGCAAACTCACATTGAAGATAGCAGGAGTAGAGACAGGGACTGCAAGGAAGGGTAATACAAATGGATTATTAACACAGAAACAAATCTGACTTTAAACCTGGCATGTCTCTTGGTTAGCAAGAATAATAATAAGGGCTTGAATTCTCATTGTACTTTGCATCGAAAGTAATCAAAGAAGTCCCAAATTTTCCTGGGAGATATGGTAGTCAGTCTACACCAGCTATATCTTCCAAAGGAAACCTATTACCAAATTAAATGTGTGCATGGGTGCAGATAGGCAACATCAAAAACGCACTCAGACACTGAGGAATATGGAAAGTAAAGTTGCAGGGTTCTGCCCGCAAAGGTCACCCAGGCAGCTAATCAGAGATTGGCCCAATTCATATAGTTCAGTGAGGCACTGAGAGCCCTCACAATGCAATGAACTCCAGCAAGTCTCTGAGTTTCTACTGCAGACTAGCCAGGAGAAGCCCTAACAAAACATCTCAGAAAACTGCCTGTGATTGGCAGGGCCCAATGGACTTTCACAAACACTCCAGTAGGATGGAGAGGGCAAAGATAGAATCAGGATTCCAGCTGTGCGCGGTAAACGCCAGGCCGCAGAACGTGTATTGAGCCCACCTGCCGCATGCATACACAGGCACTGTGTCCATGTGTTGTCTCTCTCTCAAAGTAATCCTATGAGGCAAGTGCTATTATTATCCCCATTTTACTAGGAAATTGAAGCACAACGAGGCTGAGGAATTTGAGAGGGTCGCATCTGGTGATGCCGAGACAGTGGCAGAAAAGGAGGAAATTTACTTAGTGGACATAAAGTCTGTCCTTTACAAACGTTTGTATTTTATTTGTTTGCTCACTGGATCTGTGGATTATTCCGAGACTGGCAGATACAGTCAAACTTTCTGGGTTCCAATTTCCCACAGAGTGCGTCCAGTGTCTCTTCTCTCTGGTCAGGTGATTCCTTAGTAAGAAATTTATAAATACAGTTGCTAACCTAATGCCCCAAACTAAACCAAACAAAGGAAGAGAAATCACCGGAATGCACCTACCGGGGAGTCTGCTCCTGGCAGGGAATCATTGCCGTGTCTGCTCTGCGCAGGGGCACCCACAGTCTAATAAAGAGTTAAGGCGGCTGTTCAGTACCGCCGAGGCTGTCACAGGTAGCCATTACTCTAATACCACTGTTCCTCCTGAATTAGTGTCAAGTATGTAAACCCAAATATATATTAGCATAAATATTGAGGAATGTTTAACGCTGTGCTGTATTCTTGATTTATAGGAGGACAAAACAAAACAGATAAATCATTTTCCTTAAGTGCCATGGCAATACATCTTTAAATAACCAGCCCCTCAATTCTGAAGGCACTGGTTTCTCCTTTACCCACATTTGTAATTCTCATTAGTATCCGATGAGAACTGCACCCACCAGGGAGAAATAAAACTGAATGGATACCTTGCTCCTCAGATTTTCAGAGCAACGTGAATAGAGCAGATCTTTTGACTCAGTCATGGTAAAGGAGTGCCAGGAAGAGAAGGAATAGCAAAACGTCAGAAACTCAGAATTAGACGTTCATTAACATTGAACTGCACTAAATTCAGCAAAGGTGGAGATCTTAAATAGATTAGTTTCATATAGGAATGTTGCAGACCATCAGGGAAGGAAGAATATTTAAATGAAAGCAGGTCTTTCTTATCGGCCCTGGAAGTCTGATTTTCAGATCCACCAGGATATACATTGCTCTTTAAGAATTAAAAAGGGGAAGTAATTATCAATAACATAGTCAGCTTGTGAATGTCAGACAGATAAAGTCAAGCTACTTTTAAAAAATCAATGAGATACAGAATCGGAATTCATATTCTAATGGACGGGCACAAGTAAAGAGAGGAAGGCAGAACCCCAGCACAAGACTCAAGATTTTCAAGTTCGGTCCAAAATTTTCTCTCAAGATGCTTCTGAGCACGAAAAATAAGAGTGAAAAAGACTGAGGAGACAACTGCCAGCAATGTGCTAGCTTCTTACCAACTAAGAGCGCTTTGTTAGATATTCAAGATTTTCCTAAACTAGTCCTTAAACTGTTGGTAGTTTAAAATCGGCTGTGGTGGCGTATTTACACTATGGAAATCAGCAAATGCTACAAAGCAGACTCCCCACCCGCCCATCCGCCATTTTACCAGCACACCAGTTGTCAACTCCTAGGATGTGTCCAAATATATTTTTAGCCCAGTTCCAAATTCCTAGACTTCTACTCTCACATTTTTAAATATTGAGTCAAAGTAGTGCACTAGGTGCCAATTCAGTGAATAGAAAATTTGCCGCTTTGTTTAAAATGCATTGGGTAATGAAGATGGCGCCCAGTAAATATGACTGTAAAGGATTACTGTCTGACAAAAAGAGCACTGGCCTGGGAATCCAAGGAAATAAGCTTGACTCCCAGCTCTACCGCTCACCAGCTGAGTGGCCTTAGGCAATTCACTTCACCTTTCTGAGCCTTCCTTTCCTTACTCCTCTACATAACGAGAATAATAATACCTTCCCTGCCTATGTCACAAGATTGTCTTGAGGGTGCACATAAAACCATATTCTAAACTGTGAGGCTCTAAAAAATGTCAGGAAATCCACAAAATTAGTCGTGTATAATATTTTTGCCTTATTTCCTACCCTTTTCTCATAATTTACCCTCTATCATGGCAGATGATTCTATCACCTGTGTTCTGGGGCTGTATCTTGACCCCCAACTGTCCTGTGAGGTCTCAAGAGCAGGGATTAAGGCGTGTGTTTCTTTTGGATGATCCATAAACTAACACAGCTTTACACGCATTGCAGTGCCCAAAACACTGACTTCTCGGAGGGCAGCCCACTCCAGGAATGAATAACCAAGAGTTCTGCAGAACTATAAAGAAATTTAATCCACAGAAAGGTTCTTGTTTATCCCCTCGGTCTCAGCATCTTTTTTGATTCCTCTGATTAGAAATTTCCTCAGATTTGGTCTTTGAACCATCTACAGCCTCTGTTTCAAATCACTCCTCTAAATTCACTGATTCCTGAAGTTCCTATGTCCCCAATGCACAGATTCTTCCCAGTCTACACTGAATTATATGGGTCTTGTCCCAGTAAGCAGCAGAACAAAGATGCCACAGGTCATAAAGTAATCAGGTAATAAATCGATATCAACATCCATTAATCCTGTTCACATCAGTTCTCTACTGTTCTCCTTTGTGCCTTTATTTCTTATTTAGATTTTTACAACCCACTAAAAGGACCCTCTATTTTCTCACTGTGGAATAACATGGAGTAGTGAAGAACATATATAAGATTTTAGTCTCAACAGATCAAGGTTCAAATCCCAACTTGACCACTTAACTAGTTGCATGACTTTAAGGAAAATTATTTCACCTCTCTGAACTTCAGTTTCCTCATCTATGAAATGAGAACAATAAATTTGCTAAGGTAAGGGATGAGAGCCAGCCCTGGTGGTCTAGTTTTAAGATCCGACGCTCTCACCACTACAGTCTGGGTTCGTTTCCCAGTCCAGGAACTATACCACCTGTGTGTCAGTTGTCACACTGTGGTGGCTGTGTGGTGCTGTGATGCTGAAAGTTATGTCACCGGTATTCCAAATCCCAGCAGGGTCACCCACGGTGGACAGGAGCTTCCAGACTAGACAGAATAGGAAGAAGGACCTGGCCATCCATTTCCAAAAACAGTGGTGAAAAAATTGGCCATGAAACCCCTGTGAACAGCAGCGGAGCATTGTCTGATACAGCACCAGAAGGTGAGCGGACGGCACAAAAAGACCAGGCAGGGTTCCGCTCTGCTGTCCACAGGGTTGCTGGGAGCCAGAACCAATCCCACAGCACTAACAATAACAAAGGTATGTGAAAGCACCTAGCATGGTGCCAGACGCAAAGCCCCTCCATACTCACCTCCCCTCACTCCAGAGATGCTTCAGCCCCTACTGCAATCGCTCGGAATAGGAAGACAGTCTAACACATTTGCCTTTCAGCCTCCTGTTGGCAATTAAGAACTAAGCTTTTAACTGGCTGAATTAATTGAGGTAAATCATTGCCTGTTACTGTCTGGCAACAGTTTGGGAATGCTGCCTCTGACTCATCGAGGTTGAATTTGATCCTCCTAGTTGCCACTGTTTCGGGGAGGTTTGGGTTTTCTTCCTCCCCTTCCTTACCCTCGCACCTTTCTTTTTTTCTCGTTAGGTAAACAAACATTTATTGCATGTCTATAAGAGGCAGATAGAGGTTTGTGGGGCCTGAAGTTTATAGGATTTGGGAGACCATCTTATGAGAAAGAACATAAAACTGCAAATACTGAGTTAGGTATAAAAGTGAACATATCTTAGAATGCAAATGGAAGGTACCCTGAGGCTTAACATTTATTCGCTTTCCAGTAAATCTGTGTCAGACGCCTACTGCGTGCCAGGCACCGTGTGAGGCTCTGGGAATACAGGATGAGTGCGACAGACAGTCCCACTCTCTGGATCCAGCAGTCATAATTTTCAGACAATGCTGAGTCTTCTCTTGCCTCCCTGGAGGGCTGCGTGGTCCACACCCTTCTCACAGTTGAAAGCCCTTGAACACCAGCATCCTTTCCTGTTTCTTTTCTACTCTGCACTAGAAAGAACTCAGATCTTCTACACTCGGTGGCTATCTGCTCTCTCAAATTTCCTCCAGCTTGAAAGAGAAGACCACTTTCCCTATAGGTGTTAGTGGCGAGATTCCTGGAATTTTCCTAGAATTGCTCATTTACAGATAAAGACATGGGGTCCGAAAAGTGGAGCAATGCTTTCAAGGAAGAAAGATAGTTATCAATCGGCCGAGATTAAAGCTGGGTGCCCTGCTTTGGGCTATAATGACAGTTCTGTTACACCACATCGTCTCCCCCAGACTTGCTGTCCAAATGAGGAGTAAGAAAAGGCAGACAAACTTTATCCATCCCTGGAGAGGAATCTTAGCAAGCCGGTCCTCTGTGTGCATCATGGATAGCTGTTTCTATTACTTTCTCCGCACTATAACCAATCAGCCTTTAAAATTCCGCGGTTGTCATTTTTGGGTTGTGAGGGTTGTTTTTGACAGCTTTATTTAAAAAATACACCAAGGTCTAAGAAAGAGTTACATCTTTATATGTGTTAAAGATAAACAAAAATTAGACTGTAATTCGTTCTTTTCATTTTAACCTTTATTTTCTCTTTCTCCCTCAAGAACATGGTAGTGTGTGTCTAAAGAGCTGATTCAATCTTGCGAAATTATCGTCTTTTTCTGGTCCGGATATAAGAGTTGGGTGTGTGTAACTGCTGAATCTTTTATCTTAAAGGAACAGGGATTAGCCACTAGATGTTCCTTGAAAATTTATCAATGTCTAATGCATGCAGAATATTGTTTAACATTCAGGACAATATAATCTTGCCTTTTCTTGAACTTCGCCTTTTGATTAAATGGTACTGGCATTCAAGAAATAGAAACAATGATCCCTGAAAAACCATATATATGAGATAGATATTGATTCCATTTTTCGAGTAATAGCAAACCACAACGCTGCTGTGAAATTATCAAATTTGGGTTAGAAAGCCTTAAAGAATGAAGGCTGGGGGGATTTATTGTACAATGAACATATCGCATCTTCGCAACAGCAGAGAAAAAGTATGTAGCAATTGCGGCTGAAAACATCAATGTAAATGTTATTATGCCTTCGCCGTTCTCAGTCATATTGGCTGCTGTCATCTCGCAGTGTTGGTTGATTGTCAGAGGAAAGCAGGGCTGTTGTCTATTGGCTCACCAACGTCATATGATCCCACGGCCTCACTCACGTAAATCACCGAGTGAACTGTTGTGTGAAATCATTCCTACACCCTTTGGTGAATTTGCAGTGTGACAGCTCACACCAGAAATAGATTGGACATCTTCAGACCACATTTACACTTCTGACAATCCATCCAGAAACCCGTGGTTCCTGTGAACCTCAGGACTCCCATTCTTATTTTCTCTAATTCATGTCCCAGGCGGCGTGGTCTTCGCGCCCTCCTGGGCAGATTGCATGCTTCTTTAGTTGTTGAGCCTCTCTTTGCGTCTGTGCAACGTCTCTTTAAGAGATTTCACAATGAACGTTCTGCAGCAGCTCAAACTGCCTTTACAATTGTTGTGATTTCCCCAAATCTGATAAAGAGCTTAGCAACGCATTTCAGTCTTCGTGTTTGGATAATTTATGTGGTGAAGATATAACAAAATCAGGATTGGGAAGACACTGAGACATCTTCTCACCTGCAAAAAAAAAAACAAAACACCACAAACTGCATCTCAGAATCTCAATGTGAACAACATTTTGCTTCACAGATTTCTTATTTTCTCAATACATAACAACATTTTCTTATGGTGAGAGCGAGGGTGAAAAATAATATAACCTTTCCGGAGGACAATTTGGTACTATCCTGAAGGAGAAATTTTGAGATGTGTGCAAAAATATAGTTATAAGAATGTTGAACCAGAGTTGTTTATGACAGCAAAATAGCTACTTATGAATATATGTATTTATAATTATGTGATATATACTTATAATTATAATACTAAAATAAATAAATGGATAAAGGATAGATAGATATGAAAATAACCTAGATGTCTGTCCAAACATGAAATACTCTGCTGTAATTACTGAATTTTTTTGAGATTATGTTTATAATTTTAGCACATCTTAGTAAGCAAGATACCAAACCCAGAAAACATTAATGATTTTTAATACAAAAAATTTAAAATATCTTTGGTGTAGCAAAAAACCACAAAAACAAAACAGGATAAACCAAAGTCAAATGCTCGCAACACGTATGTTGAAAAAAAGTATGTACAAAGAGCTCTTACAGATCAATTTAAGGAGAAAGAGGAGGAGAAGAAGATACTGATAGAAAAATAGTCAAGGAGCATAAACAGATAATTCATGGAAATCCGATGGCTAATAAACAAATGAAAAGATGCCTGGCTTCACCAATAATCAATGAAAAACAAATGAATGCCATAATTCAACATTTTTCAGCAATTAGACTGGGCAAAGGACCAATAATATTCACTCATGGCAAAGGAGGAAGGAAACTGGTGGTGAGAGTTAAATTGGTACCCTCCTGGAGAGCATTTGGAAACACATAAAATAGTACATATATCTATAATAACAATGTAATAATCACTTGCATGTATTGAGTGCTGAATGTCCTTGGGCTAAGTGCTTGCACAGTTACATGTGTTAACCATGTAATCCTCACAGCTGCCCTATGAGCAGTGCTGTGCACTCCACAATTCTAGAAGGCACTGTTCACATAGACTTCTACGTGAATGGTGAGTCCTGGAGGCAGGCAGAGCAGGCTCCCTGACTATGAGGTGGTCTAAGCCCTGAGAGGTTATGTGACTTTCCTATGGTCATGGCAATGGTATGATAGCAAACTAGCACTCTCAAAAAGAAAGAAAAAAAGAACAAAGAAAAAGCTCTGATTTGTAGCATTTGCCAATTCCTGTGGTGTAAACTCTTCCACCGTGGCAGATGTCAAGCTACCAACCTGAGGTCACTGAACTCGGAATGGGAAGAGATGTGCACAAGTGACTCTCAGGGGCCAGCCTCAGCACTCCACAGTTTGTAAGTGGTACAACCAGGATACAAATTCAGGCAGTTTGGCTTCCAAAGCACGTAGCCTTGGCTCAGAATTCTGTACCTAGGACAACACAAAATCTACAAAATACGTGTGGCCAAAGTTACATGCGGACGAATGTTTGTAATGGAGAAAAATTGAAAACAATACAAAAGTTTATTTACTCATTTATCAGTTATTTATTGAGAGCCTATTATGTAGCAGTCACTATGCTGGTGCTGGGGATACAATGGTGACAGTCAGCTCTGTGGACATGGACATGGTTCTAGAGCTGACAGTCCAGTGGAAAGACAGGAGACAAACACTTATGTAAATTGTAACTCATCCAATGAAGGAATATCATAGAAATGGAAAAAATAAATGTGTGAACACACATATATGTATTCTATATATATAAAGATAAAAAGTTTAAAACTTTTAGCATAAATTATCTCATGTAATGTTTTCTTCTTTATTTAAACTGTAAATATGTATGACATAATTAAATATAAAAAATTAGATAAACATCATCGCTGTGCAAAGATGTTTGAGACTGTGGTTTAAAAGAAAGTAGTTATAAAACAGTATGCGTAGTATGATTCCTTTTTACTTTTTTTTAAGGAAGATTAGCCCTGAGCTAACATCTGCTGCCAATCCTCCTCTTTTTGCTGAGGAAGACTGGCCCTGAGCTAACATCCATGCCCATCTTCCCCTATTTTATGTGGGATGCCTACAACAGCGTGCCTTGACAAGCGGTACATAGGTACGCACCCAGGATCCGAACTGGTGAACCCTGGGTCACCAAAGTGGAACGTGCACACTTAACCACTGTGCCACGGGGCCAGCCCCAGTATGATTCCGCTTTTTTAAAAAAATTAATTTTGCATAAGAGAAATGCTGACAAAGATATACACTGAATTGTGAGCTGTGGTTGATTATATAATGCTTTGTCTTCCTCTTTTTGCCTATCTTTACTTAACAGTGTTCTTACTGTGAACATTTGTAGCTTTTGCAATGAGAAAAACAAAAAAATATAATTTTTTCTTTTTGCTAAAGAATATTCACCCTCAACTAACATCTGTTGCCAATCTTCTTCTTTTCGCTTGAGGAAGATTCCCCCTGAGTTAACATCCATGACAATCTCCCTCTATTTTGTAGTGGGTTGCCACCACAGCGTGGGCGCCGATGAATGGTATAGGTCCATGCTGAGGAACCGAACCCGGGCTGCCAAAGCAGAGTGCGCTGAACTCAACCACTAGGCCACGGGGCCGGCCCTAGTATAAATTATTTTTAATAAAAAAAGTAATAAACGAAAAGGTGAACCAGTGAGACCTCTTAGCTTTGCCGCATCAAGAGGCTCAGGGCCACTTTTCTGCAGTAAATCCACTAGAAAGAGTGAGCTGGTGGGATATCTGTTGCCTCGGAAGGATAAATATGGGCTCCCAAGTTTGGAAGTACCGTGACGATTGGTGGAATGTTTCCCCTTTCATCTAGGTGTTTGCCTTCATGTAATAACAGCAACTCAATGAGCTGGTCCAACCCAAGGGGACAAAAAAGAAAGAGAGATGCCCAGTAAACTCCAAACATGAAATCACCTCTCCTGCTGGAAATCACGGTCAGGTTTAAACGAATTCACACATTTTACAAGTATTCCTCTGCTTCCACTTATCATGCCAAAGGTCAATCTACAGTTTACATTCATGTCAATATGACGTGTCCAAACCATTGTAATTCTTAGAAAAACACAATGCACAACTGCACACCAGAAAAACAACCACCCAGCAAGGGGAGAAAATTCAATAGCATTGGGATTGCTCAACAAACCAACAAAAGCCAGGAAATTCAAAGTTAAGTTTTACACTCCCTCCTTAACTCCCTACTATTGTGAAAGAGAAATGAAAGGCACAATGGCGTGTGTTAGGGGTGCAATGTCAGCAGTAACAGCACTTCCAGGCTTTTATTGACTTGTGTCATAACCTTAACATTCTATAAACAGGGCATTTGGCTTAACACCTGGGCCCTTTAAAAAAGAAATATCTTCTGGAAGCCTAGACTAGGGAAACCCAAAGAGGTTCCCAGTCTCTTAGGTATACACAGTAAATCATTCCAGAGAGAGGAAACAGATAAAATTGTTGTTAAGATTACAGCCTTTCTGGCCTCTCGGGAAAATAAATAATTACAACAAAGAAATTCTATTTACTTATGAGACCAGAAGAGACTCCTGAGGAATCTGGCCTACCAGCTAATGACTAGACACATTCTTCCTCAAAGCTTTGCATTTAGGGAATAAAAGTATTGCTCAATGGTACTTAAAAGTGCTAATAGTTTAATGTCTCTTTTCTTACCACTTGCCAAATACCGCAAGCTTCTTTTTGAATGTTCGATGCCTGAGTAAATTGAAATTCCAGCCAATTCAAGGACGACAGAAACACTTTTAGAAGTTAAAAAATAAGTGCAATTTCATTACCAGGCAGGCAACCTAGACCTTTACCTTTTTGTAACGTGGTAGGAAAAGCGTACAGAGGAAATTAGAGAAGTGAGTCCCAAAAAAGTTCCTTTTCATGAATTGGCTTGAGATTCTGAGTAAGGAGAGGCGCTTTGCAGACCCTGAGCACAAGAATCTCCTCCCTGTGGAGAAGCTCTGACCCTCAGGAGGAGGGTGTGGAAAAACCTTCAGCTTCTCCCCACCCACCCTGATGGAAACTCCCCTCTGCTTAACAGTCATGATGAAAGATTGGGGCTCTTTAGGGACCCCTAAGGTTTGGCTCCTAGACCCAAAGTCAAACCAAGGAATGATGTGGGGATCAAGGTTATTCTCCCTGGTAACATACGAGGATTCTGGCAACAGAGCATAAACTTCAATTGAGTGAACTCATTTCTTCTTTGGAATCTTCACTTTAGTAAACATCACTGGTCAGAACTTTTCTTAAATGATTAAATAATAAGCTACTTTAAGGCAAATTCTCGCCATGATCATCGACTATCAAAAGTTATGTAATGAACAGAATAACAGTTACCAATTACTAAGAACGCTTTAAAAGTTAAAGGAATTTTCTCCCATTTTAAGGTTACTTTTTAAAAAATCAGATAATGGGTATAGAATTGTATCAAATGTTTTGGGGACGTTTTTCAAAAAGATCATACATTTTTCCTTCTTGTATTAATATGATGAATAAAATAAAAGATTTCATCATGTTAAAACCACCTAGGCATTTTTGGAGTAAACACAGACCCATTCACATGCAGCTGGCCAAAGTCAGTCACGTGACCACATATAGCTGAAAAGGAGGGGAAGATAGGTTCTTCGTGTGCCCAAAAAGACAAGAAAATGGGTTTGGTGAATAGCTACACAGGCTCTGCAACACCAGCCGTGCCATCTCAGAACCTACAAGAATACCAGGTGCCACGAGGAGGGGTTCCCCGAGGAAAGGACAAGTCACTAGCCTTCTTCTCCATCTCATCCCCAACTCAAAATAACCAGGAAATAAGGATAATCTGGAGTGAGTGGGGTTTAACTGAACTTTCTTACCTCATAAGAATAAGATAATTCTTGGACTCACATCTCAGGACTCTGCTATCATATCAAGAATGGAGAAGGTCTATACTCCCCTATGAGTTGAGTCAGTATATGCCATTACTTATATGTACTATTGTTTGTGTTGTAACTGGAAAATGATCCACATTTTCACATATGTTATGTTGTCTAATAAATGAAATGTATACCTCGTACAGAAACCAAATTGTGTATTTTATTTTTAAAATTAGAAACAGAAAGCAAAGGTAGGGGCCAGCCCCTTAGCCGAGTGGTTAAATTCCCATGCTCCTCTTCAGCAGCCCAGAGTTTCGCCTGTTTAGACCCTGGGTGTGGACCTAGCACTGCTCATCAAGCCATGCTGAGGCAGCGGCCCACATAGCAGAGCCAGGAAGACCTGCAGCTAGAATATACAACTATGTACTGGGGGGATTTGGGAAGAAGAAGAAGGGAAAAAGAACATTGGCAACAGATGTTAGCTTAGGTGCCAATCTTTAAAAAAAAAAAAAAAAAAAGGAAAGCAAAGGTAAAGAAATAACACATTTAGCTGAAAAAGTGAATAATCTATTTTGTAGACATTTTTAAATTGCAATTATGAACTCAATGGATATTGTCTCTAAAGGTAAATTCCATCTAAACATGAGTATGGTGAGTAGGATCTTGTCCCTCTGCCTTGCCCAGGAGCCATTCGTGTGTCTGGCTTCTTCAAACTATCTATTCTATTGACAGAGAATGTAACTTTTCTTTCCTTTCATGCATCAGCCTTAATTTGATTGATCAACTAGATCCTACAGAGACTTGACAACGTCTAAGTGACATTATACAAGGTTAGACTGAAGCCATTGATTGTTCCAGTCCCTAAAGCCATTGATACACACTGCCAGCCAATTCATTTAGAACAAATCATATGACACTGTATGTCCCAGGATGGCAAAAAAGCAACCTTCTATTTTCACATGAAATATTTTTAAAAGATTTGCATATTCTAGAAGGCTGAAAGAAACATTCAAAAGTAGGAAAATATGAATGACAGTTGAATCTCGAAGATGATTCTAAACAGAACATTTTAGAGTACTTCTTCTCTGCCACTGACCCCCTCTCAGACTCTCCTCTCTCTGCTCAGGGTCTGAGGAAATCACCATAATACCTTGCCTCTCCCTGGTAGCTCCCCAATGACAACCTGGAAAAGTTAGGAAATATTTCCTTTTTTCGGATAAGAATTGGGGCATAGAGATCTTAAACAATGTCCCCAAAGTCACTCACAACTGTAGTGAGGGAGTCAAGTACCAACCTCGAGCTCTCTGACGGACCCCATGGCCATGCTCATCCCCGACACCATGGTGCTCTCCCTGTGCTGTCAGGTTTTTGATCCAGAGATGAGTTCCACCAAAAAGAGGCTCACAGGCTCCTCTTTCTCCCACTCTTGGTGCAAAAGCTAAGGCTCATGCACTTTTTGTTTCTCCCAGGACAACAACGGAATCTTTGCCTTATTAAGAGTCTGGAAACTCCACACTTCTTACACGGGAGCTCTTCAAATTCCAGGATTCCATCACTTTCACCACTTCTACTGCCACTGCCCTGCTTCACCACCGCCTCCCTCCTGGATTAGTGTAGTCATCTCCTAACTGCTTCCCCCCACTGCTCCCTCCCTTCTCCCCACTACAGTCTATTCTTAGCCAGACAGATCCTTTGAAATCCTAAGCAAGATCGTGTCACCGCAATACTCAAAACTCCCCAGGTTAACCAAAAACTCAAACCTCAGTGCGATACCACTTCTCACCCACTAGGATGGCTATAAGCAAAAAAGACAGCTAGTATACATGTTGGTCAGGATATGGAGAACCTGGAGCCCTCATACACTGCAGGAGGGAATGTAAAATGGTGCGGCCACTCGGGAAAAAAATCTGGCAATTCCTCAAAAGGTTAAACATAGGACTCAGCAACTCCACTCCTAAGTGAGAAATAGAAGTGAAAACATATGTCCACAAAAACTTGCTCATGAATATTCATAGCAACATTATTCATAATAGCTAAAAAGTGGAAACAACCCAAATGTCCATTAACTGATGAATGGATAAATAAAAAGTGGTATACACACACAATGGAATATTATCCAGTAATAAGTAGCGAAGTACCGATGCATACCAGAATAAGGATAAACTTTAAAAATATAAATGAAAGAAGCTGGTCACAAAAGATCGCATATCATATTATTCCTTTTGCATGAAATGTCCAGAATAGGCAAATCCACAGAGAAAGAAAGTAGATTAGTGGTTGTCTGGCACAGGGGGACTTCGGGGGAATGAGAAATGACTGCTGATGGCTATGGGATTCCTTGTTGGGGAGATAAACACGTTCTGAAATTGATTGTGGTAATGGTTTCACAACTTCGTGAATATACCAAAAGCCATTGAATTGTACACGGTCAGTGGGTGAATTTTATGGTATGTGAATTATATCACAATAATGCTGTTATTTTTTCAAAAAACTCTCCAGGACCAAGCACAGAACCTGTCACATAGTGAGTGTATAAGAAATATTTGTTGAATGAATGAAGCCTTTTCATTTGTAGATCAAATTAATATCACAGAGTGAGTAAGCAGAGTTCAGACAGGGAACTTGGGTCTTGCCTCAATAAATCATTCTTTGGGAGGCCTTCACTGAAACCTCAGAATCTGGTCACTCCCCTTGGTCCAGTCTCCTTCAGTGCTCGCCCTTCCTTTTTTGTCCTATTCCTGTCACATGATTACCTGTACTCCGTGAGGACAGAGGCTGTAGCTGCATCCCCACCACCCCCATCACAGTGCTTGGTGCTCAACTGAGTGCCTGTGTGTGGAATCAATCAATATTTATTTACACCCACTTTCTTTAAACATCTACTTTATGTCAGGCAATACAGTGGATGCTATGGGGACTATAAAAAAGGTTAACAGGCTTCTGAATTGTTTGTCTTGTTATTACAAGCATATACTACTTTTGCAATGCAAAAATAAAATAATGTAAAAAAAGTTCTAAGTCTGGTTTTTTTTGAATATTTGAAAGAAAAAAACATGATAGTTTACTCAGAAGGTCTGTCACTGATATCTGATAAACACAGACATGAACATAGATAATTTGGGTACAAGCCATGACATGCTAAGTGGCAGAATAGAATATATTAAATATGAATGCACTTCCTGGTTTAACCCTTGGCTCAGCCACATATTAATTGAGTAATTTCATGTAGGCTGCTGAGCTGCTTGGAGCCTCAGTTTCCTCATCTGTAATTCGAAGATCCTTACACTGTTACCCCACTTCATAGGGCCCTTCTGATGATAAAACAAGTTAAACAATGTAAATATTCTACAACTTATCAGTAGCAATATTAGCAATATCCACAAAGAGAAAGAGTGGTCTCTACAGAGACCTGGGAAGGAGGTGACCCTTGGCCAAGGGCTTCAGGTTGGTTAATGCCATGGTCTCTGGAGTCAGACCACCCAGGGTTCTGATCCTGGAGTGACCGCTTACTAGCTTGGGGAATTGGGCTGAGTTGCTTCTCATTAGACTCATTTTTTCTTACTGTTAAATGGAGAAATTAAAAGCGTCTACTTTATGGAGGTGTGAATTCAACGAGAAACTGGTATGTTGTATGTGTTCAGCAGATGGTAAGGCTCCCATTGATGGCAGCTGGTACTCAAATCCTGATCCTTAAGAGGGCACTATGCTGAGCACTTTACAACCTGGGTAAAAAGATAACGGGCAAACAACCTTCTAACCAGAGAGAGGCACACAGGCCGCAATGCCCGGTGAAAAATTATTAGCCACCTCATAGTAGTTCATTGTGATCACATCCTACAGCTATCTTCTAAAGACTATCACAGTTACTGAAGCCAAAGTTTTCCTTTCTGGAGCTGGCTTGAAATGCCTTACAGAGAGCATTAAAAGCTTTCTAATAGTTTGGCAACCACTGTCTTCCCCTGCATTGGACTATCAGAAACTTCACCATAATGTTGACCATTGTTAAACAAATTGTAGTCATCCAGAAGAATCGTGTCAATGTTGGGGACAGTATTCTTGTCTGTCTGGTCTCAACAGGACACTGAAGATGTGCTCTAGGTTCCAGAAGGGGAGGAAACCAACAGGCTGTGTGCATCAAGAAACTGCCTTTGGCCTCATCTTAGTTGAAGGGTTTGGGTCACCATTTCCCGCCCTCTCATCTTTGCCATTATATATTCTCTTACTAACTTAATTATGAATTCCTCACCAATTTCCGTGGTTCTCAAACACTAGTGTGCACCAGAATGACCCAGAGAGCTTATGAAAACAGTTGCTGGGTCTCACCCCAGAATTTCTTATTCACCACGCCTGGCATGGGGCACTGGAATTCACGGTTCCATCGATCTCTGGGGTGAAGTGATGCTGCTGGTCTGGGGAGCACACTAGGAGAACCAGTTACCTATCCAAACAAACAGCTGCTTGGGAAAACAAAAAAAAACAACTAAGGCTGCCTTTCTCTTTAAAAGAACTCTGACAGTAGTAGAGCCTTTCAGATAAAGTTCAATGCATACAGCTCTGGAGTCTCTAAAGGGTGGACATTCTGAGAGGCACTGAGTCAGGAGCTGACAGGCTGCAGCTGCTCTGATGAAATATCCTATAATAGCGGCTGCTTGTCTCCACAGACCTCCCTGAGCACAAAGCGTTCCCAGCCCAGCTGCCTGCTCCCAGCTTCCTGGAGTAGAGCAGCAGCTGGCCCCACTTCCCTCTGCTCAGGGGACCCCTGGGTGTGGTGAGGACCTGAGGCCAGTGGACCTCCTCCCCACTTCCTCCCACCTCCTGACGTCAGCTCTCTTCCCCGGGAAGCAGGCTACACTGTCTTGAGGGCCACCACTGGAGGTTTGGTTGCCATGGTAACTGATCCTCTATCTAACAGAGGGGCAGAGGACCCTGGTGTGTGATTTGATGGGTGGGCTACACCATTTCTGTTTTCCCAAATGACAATTATTTCACCACTAGGAACTCCTTTTGGGTTAAGCACTTTTCAATCCAGGAATTCCATCTTACAAAACAGTCCTCGGGAAGAGTGTGGATCCCTTTATCAATGGAGCCTGGCACCGGCCTCAGAGGAGATATTGCCACACCTCACCCATGAAAGGATGCTGACAGCAGCTACTTTGCCTCCCATACAATTGTATCGAAGTACCACTGAGAGGTACTTGCTGAGGGTAGGAAAGGGAGTGACTGTGACCACAACAAACTGAGGTTGGGACCCATAGCTCTTCCTACATGTGGCAATGTTTTTAAAATCTCTTGATCAAAAGTTGAAGACTAGGGATGGTCACCAAGTCCCTTACCAGTCTTCCCATCGTGAAGCTGCGGAGAAACGAAGGAATGTTCTTTGTGATTGGACTCCTACCGAACAGCACAATTTATTGATGCTTCAGGACAAACACACCTTCGTAATTTGTATTTTATTTTGCTATCATCTATTTTAAGATCTTGAATCGGGTTTCAGATAAAAGAACTAAAGCCAGGATGTTTGAGAAATTAACAGATGATATTTAGCAAACATTTTGATGGGTCATAAAGAAACATCTGCAGCCAGTCTGGGACTAGGAGTGGTGTGTTGGGAGAAGGAGGCCCCCGGCCAGCAGCTGCATTAGGTTACAGACCCAAGCTGAGCTAAGGGTTCAGAGCTGATGTCAGTGCAATTCAGTAAGTCCCCAGCAGGGGGAACCCTTTTGCAGTGAACTCTTTTTTTAATAGCTTTGCTCCCCAGCTGCAGACCTTACAAATAATTGGCATTTTGATTTCTCTAACCCTCTGCTTCCTCCTTCAAAGCAGACATTCCCCTCCAGGAAGCTTTCCTCCCACCTCTTATGAAAACGGACAATTTGACGGGAGGTGCTCTTGTGGGGGAGGATTAAGAGCAAAATCTGAGGAAAGAAGACAGTCAGCGAAATTAAATAAATTATGAAGAAGGTTGAATATATACTCACAAAAGTTTAAAGATGGTCTTGCCCGATTTTCTTGACTGACCCAAAGAGCACAAGGAATTCCTAGATTGTCTCTTAAAAGTCTGAGTCAGTAGAGCATCTGGGCATCAGTATTTCATCTCTCAAGGGTCAACTGTGTCAGCTGACACCTCGTCCCTATGTAGAAAGCACCCAGTACTCTCCTGGCAGTGCATAAGTAATCACAATAAATAATCCACTTATCATCCAAAACAATCAGCCCCACTTTAGACAATCCTAAAATGTCTTGGAAGCAAACAATTCAGAAGTGGATGTCAATATTCTTCTCTCAAAACCAGGATCCAGTATTACTAGCCATTACTATTTAAACATTTTAAATAACCTTTTTATTTGTCCTTTGAATAAAATTAGATAGTTTAATTCCTTACACTCACACTTCACAGCTCTGTAGACACATTTAGGCAATATTCTCATTTTAAACTTGCTATGGATTTTGTAATTTGATAGGTGTTTTTTCATTCCTCTTTTAAAGATTTTCTTGCTGGAGTTATTGTCTAGAAAGGGTTTCACTGTTCATACTAGCTGTCTTCTCAGCCACATTTAAAAAGCCAATTCACTCTAGAAATTTTAAGTCATTTAAGCCTCATGAGATAGATGTCCTGTCACCGAGGGGTAAACTGAGGCACAGAGAAATTAATAACTTGTCAGAGTACACAGAACTGGCAGGTAGCCCAGTCAGGTTTTAAACCCAAGAAGTCTGGAACCAAATTCCAAGTACTTAACCACTATGCAATATTATCTATAAGGAAGGGTCCTTGGTTATATACAAACTCAGCTAATAAAAGACTCTTTTAGTTAAATGTGATACCCTATGTAAGGTATCTAGTCCAATGCCTGGCTCATAGTAGATGCTCAATAAAAGTTGGAGAAGGCTAGATGGATGGATGTATATTGACTCTCTGTATTCACTTAGTGAAGAGGTTGAGAGCACAGGGGTAAACAGAACTGGGATATTTCCAGCTCTTTCCATTACTATCTGTGTGGCCTTACTCAACCAACTCAATCACACTAAAATCAGTTTTCCCATCTGGGATAATACTAGTGTTCATTTCACAGAGTTGAGGTCAGGATCAAGGAAATAACGCGTGTGAAGACTTAGCACAGGGTCTGGCGCAGAATAAAAGCTTGCAATTCTTCCTTTCAGTGTCATTTAGACTCAGCTTTATTTAAGGATTTAATCAGTCTATAGTGTCACTTAAGGGCAAATACTTACTCAAATGTTTCCTCAAATAAGGCCAATCAAGAAGCAAGTTCAAGGCTTTTTGGAGAGACACAGAAGCATTTGGTCATCAATATCGAGTGAGGGTTTTGAGATGAAGAGCACTATTAGCAAATCAGTTACGGACTGAAATTTGGCAAGATTTACAGAGCTTCGAGTTCAATACTCCTCCTGTAGCCGATACTTTTTACTGCGTGAAAGAGAAAGCTGGAAACTCTGCCCTTGAGAGGCCTAGAGGATAAAGAAATCAGACAGAATAAGCTCAGATAGGCCACGCTCAGGCCACAGAGAGGAAGGGAAGGTTTCTCCCTCCTTCCCTCTCCTTGCTCCATCTCATCCTAACACTGCTCTTCATTTCGTACCCACTTTCCCTGGCCTGACTCTTCCTCATCACACCTTCTCCTGGAGCAGCCTTTGAATGGTGAAAGAGCATCAGGAGCTGCCTTTGCTGCCCAGGGGCTGTGACAGGGGCCAGGTGGCCTCAGTGAGTGACCAGGGGTGATTGAGGCCTGAGGTGGAGGGAGAGTGACTTCCCTGAAACCACCATAGATGTGTAAGGGCCATGGGCATCTTTACTGAATTGCCTTGCTATAAGAAAAAGGAAATGATATTCAGTCCTAAAAGTTGTATTTTAGACCATTGTGTGAACCGTAATTGTTGACTCAACATCAGTCTAGGGTTTTCCAGCAGTCACATGCCTTGCTGGGAAGTAACACTTGCACAATGTCTTCCTGGGAATGCCATGGACTTATAGGCAACTTTTAAGATGAGATTTTAACATTGCTATTCTCTTCACCATTTCTTGATGGTTTTCTTCTCACTCAAACTGATGAGGATCACATAGTTCCAAAATACATGAAGAAAAAGAAAGAATGCAAGAGACCCTGCTGCTGGTGAGAGCAAGAAATAGTGAAAAACATCAGAATCCCTTAATGACCCACACACAAGCCTGGAGAGTCTGTTTTGTGATATGTGTCTTCATATTGTACATCTCAGGGGCCCCCAAAGGGCAGGTGGGGAACTTTTACCAAAAATTATAAGAAATAAATCCCAAAGAGATTTCACTATACAATTTATTTGTTCATTCACATTATTTTGAGCTCCCATTATGTGCCCAACACGGAGCTAGGAGCTACAGAGAGGACTGAGGCACAGTTGTTACCTTCAAGGAATTTGTGGTCTGGTGGGAGGGAAAGTCAAGGAGCTCAGCCTTCCACAGTGTGAAAAGTGCAATAATGAGGTGTAACAAGGGCCATGGGTACCAGAAAGGAGCTCTGAGAGGGGCATCTAATGTAGCAAGGCTCTCCAGAAAAGCTCTGCAGGGCATCTGACCCTTAGCAGACCCAGTGGACCTAGAGTAGGAAAGGTTCTAGGCATCAGGAACTGCACCAGAGCATGAAAGCATGTGGGGCAATTGGCAACTACAAGAAGCGAAGCTTCTCATGGGAAACCATGCGAGATGACTCCAGAAAGGCGGGCACGGGCCAGATTGTGAAAGTCCATTAGGCCAGACTAAAGAATGAGAATTTTATCTTCTGGACAAAAGGAAAACACTAAGGTATAAGTTTGAGAGTGATATAATCATATTTGATTCTTGGAAAAATTCTGGTAGGAGTGTAGGAGCTTGTTGCCAAGGGTTGGTCTCACGGTAGAAAGACTATTACCCATGCTCACTCTACAAGTCCTTTCCAAAGTGAGTGCTTACTTTACATCAAGCGGAAGTCATGACAGTCCAAACTGGTAGGAGCCCACTGCTCCAACTCTGACCCCTCCTGCCTGTGGCAGATTGAGCAGAGCTGTGAAGTATTTGCAGCTCCTCCCATTAAGAGGTAGTTCCCACTCCTTGAACCAGAGCTGGCCTTATGATTCTCTTTGACCAGTAGAATGTGGCAGAAGTGATGTAATGAGACTTCCAAGCCCAGACCTCAAGGGATCTTGCAGCTTCCACTTTCACCTTCTTGGACAACCACTATCACCATATAGGAGTAAAGCCCAGACCAGCCTCCTTGAGGGTGAAAGACCAAGTGGAGAGGGAGGCCCAGACATTAAGCCATTCCAGCAATTCACTCACGTATGACAGAGACCATCCCCCACCAGCTAGCCTCTGACCAACTCACCAACCAACTGTAGCCACATAGGTGACTCCAGGCAAGAGAAGCAGAAGAACTAGCCAGCTGAACCCAGCACAAAGTACAAAATCAAGAGCAAATTAATGGTTGTTTTACAGTACTATGTCTTAGGGTGGTTGGTTACACAATAGATAACTGGGCCTCCTCAATCCCTGAAAACTGGCACTGGAACAAGCTGTCCAGAGCTTCACTGGAATTAATACTGTCTGGAGGATAAATATACTCCACATACCTTGTAGAAAAAGGGTTTCTGCTAGGATTGTCTGAGCATCTTTCCCTCCAGAGTGCCAATTAGGATGCCTGGATTTCTATAACTTATACCTACCTATAAATGCACAGCCCTGATTGATGGGGCATCAATATTAATTAATAATTCATAGTATGGCCAGACTTTTTTCACATGTAATCACAACTTTAAATCTCAAGAAATGCTTCTGTAGATAGCTGGAAAAGCAGCTTTTCCTTCAAATCCTGACTTTAAAAAAACAAAATTATCTTAGCCTCTCAGGACAGAATTTTGAGAAAGCGTGTGAAAAAGTCAAAGTTGGCCAGAGATGCCATTCTTCTCCTCAGGGCAGGATGCCCCTCCTGCAGAATGTAGCTTTCATGTGAACAGACCCCACCATGGGGACAGACAAGGAGAAGACAAAATGGGCATTCATGGCCTCCCCTGTAAAACACTCGGATTCCATATGGTGGCGAATAGGGGAGGGGCGCTTGAAACCAAGTTGATGTTATGAAATTCACAGCATCTGAATTCCTGCGTGTACATCAAAAGGGAAAGCCTTGTTGCCACACACTTGAACTCATTTTGAACCTGCAGGAATTCTCTGTAGCATGCTACCATGCTTCATCTTTGTCCCATAAATCTAAAGTTAAGTTTTTTTCTTTCTGCTGTCAGTACATCATACCCAAATAGCTAGACATATTTTTACCAAATTTAGAGGATGTGTTTGGGGTGTCCTGACTTGAAAAAATAGGCCCTGGGGTTTCCAAGCATGAAAGTCACTTCGGGAGGCCTCAGGGGGCAGACAAAAATGAGACAAGAAAGACACTTCTAACCACCAATCAGAGACATGGCAAGGAATTAAAACGCCAGGGCCAGAGCAAACAAAACAGAGCTTCAAACGTGAGCCCAAACTGTGATTCATTAAGGGCTCCCACTGCAGGCATCAGTTCTTGAAGGAGCTGCGTCTCTCGAAGCTGCATTTGTGGTGATCCCCAGGTGAGCAGCAGTGGGAGTTACTTAGACAGCAAGGGGTAAGGATTCTTTCCAGCAACATGGGGGAGGCCAATGTGTATCGTAAATACACACGGGCAGTGCCCTTAGAATATGCACTTTTTGGAAACAAAGACATATTCAAAGCTGAGTTTAAACCTGACTAAGAGATGACGTCATATACTTTTTGGTGAGACTTCTCTTCACAGTTGGGTAGTTCATAGCTTCCTCTGTGAACAAGCACAATTTGTTCAATGTAAACTGTTCTATCAGACACCTGCCGTGAACCTGCCAAGACCACTTGCGTGTTTCCGTTGGTATTAAGTAATGTTGTCTGCATATTTACACAAGCGCTCACAGCAGGCATATAATAAACAGCGGTGGGATTAATGGAGGAAAGATTGAATAAGTGAATGAATGAATGTTGTCTGAGGAGCTCTGAAAGGGAGTAACATCTAATAGAACCCTTCGCAGAGGGCCAAACCTTGTTAGCTAGGCTTGAAAGTGAATGGCATCTTTAGTTTCATTACTTAATAGAGTGCTGAGATTTTTCAAACTACATTTAAAGGACCTAAAACATAAAACCGTGCCTTTAAAAGGCCAAGATTACAGCGCTTCCATAACACTTTTCATAAGAACTGTTCGCTTCACGTTTAATATTGGCACTGCCACTGTTCCTGCAATGAATTGACAAAACAGTTCAATACACCTCATTTAGAACCATTATGGGGCATTTCATCAAAGATCTGGTTATGAATGTCTCCAAAGAAAGGATCAATGAGGTTTTTATTATGGTTGGGAGCGATTTCTTTAAGAAAAAAAAAAACCCTGTGAAATAAAGGTGACTAGAATAAAGCATGACTTGGGCAAAGGACGTGTTACATTTTATTCGGTTGAAAGTGAAAATAATTTTTTATTTTTACAATAGTCTATTCCCACATATATTATCCATGTAATTGTTTAGGTTTCAAAACCCACTTGAAGGCAGTTTTACAGGCGGCACAGACAGACTATTCTCAGGAGCTTGTGCTCAGGGACTGCCTTAAAGAGAAAACTGCCTTATAATTAGCACATTTGGTACAGTGGCAACAAAGCACCCCTTGGAGGGCAAATCAGGCCCACAGCTCACCACACTCCTCTCCCAGAAGAGCGTTAGAGCCAGGTCCTGGTGGCTCGTACGTGGTACAATTGGTTCAAGGTTCCTTTGCATTGTGGTCTTAATTAAGGATCCTATGAAACACGGTACGTTTAATCATTTATTTGTGTATCTTCTTTACGCAAAATGCATTAACTTAGCCTTGTGTGGTTCTATTTAGTCCCAGATAGTCTTATAATTTGATAAGAAAAACATTTCTAACTGGCTTTAATATTTTTCCTCAGTTTGTACCTGCCAAGTTAATGATTTGAAGGAAGCTGGACAAAATTTTCAGAATTGTCCTGTTTTATATTGTCTCCTCAGTTTTGTTCAGCCCTATTCATAAATCCTTAACACTTTTTGTCCTTTATACAAATCTCAGAAATACAGAAAGCAAGCCCTTGAGAAAAGCAAACATTGTTTTCCTGTAGGAATCAGTCAAGGTTCTTTGGGTGCAAAGCAAAGAGCCAGACTCTGGCTAAAGCAAGTCAAGGATGGGGAAGTGGGAAGGACACTGGGGCAGCTGATGGAGAGGAAGAAAGAGGGAAACAGTGAGCCTCAGGCGGGACCGGAGGAGTCCCCGTTAGAACCCCAGCCTAGGCTCCACCAGCCTCCAGTCTCTCAGGATAGAGAAGCTGATTGGCCCAGCTAAGTCTAGCATCTCTGCCCCTGAACCAATCAGCTGAGGTCAGGAGCTGGGGTGGAAACCATAGACAGGGTGGCTGAGGACACCAAGAGATGAGCAGCCACCCTCCCTTATGTCCACTACACTCTACACTCACATCTTGTAAATATTCTCTAAGTGACTCATATCTGTTGATGGTAAGTGCTTAGATTTTTTCAGAATAGGCTCAACAATAACAATAATAACTGTTATTTGTGCAGTTTTACAATTTCGAAAAACTCGGTATGTGCTATTATAAATAGCACACTATTATTAATAATAAGCCATCATTTGTTGAATACTCACTTTCTGATGGTAAATTACCACTTAGTGCGCAAATAAAGTGCTAGGCTTGTGCTAAACACTTTGTATAGATTATCTCTAATTGTCACAACAAACTAACTGATTTGTATTATCAAGTTTGTCAGATCATTTGTGGAATAAGACAGGATGCAAATAAAGTAAAATAATAAATACAAAACCAAAGTGATATCTTACATATGGACTCATTTGGCCTTCCTAAGACGCTGATGAAATTATAATTATTCACAGTACACAGACAAAGATGCCAAGGCCCGGAGAGACAGAGCGTCTGCTGCATATCTAATAAATGGTAGAATCCTCTTCTCCTAACTTTCTGTCCCATGCTCCTTACAACAGTAGGCCAATGGAGCTTGAGGGAATCTATTGGTAACGATATTTCTAGAACTTTGCTTATCTTAGATAAATTCAGTTTTAGTTTATAGGATCAGCGGTAATTACGGGAGTAAATCCTTCCTGAATTGGGTTTATATTTTGTTCACTTATTTTGTTTGACAGAGAAGAGGGGGAAATGAATGAATTAGAGTCCAGTCTAAACTGCCTTAATTAAGAGACTTGATTTCTCTCGTACCTAAGAGTCTGGAGCAAGCAGGTCAGGAAAGGCAGGGCAGGGCCACCATCTTTCACATGTGGCTTCTGGTCATCACCATTTCCCAGCCAGTGGGAAGGAGGAAGAGGGAAGTTTAGGGAAAGTAGCTTAGGCTTTCAGACCCAGAATTTGTCAAGTCTCACTTCAGCTTACCTCCTATTGGCCAAAATTTAGCCACATGGCCAGACCTACTGCAAGGGAAGGTGGGCATCATCCTCCAACTGAGTGGACAAGAGCCCACCTAAACCGGGGGGTGCTGTTACTGAAAGGGGGTAAGGGAAAGTAGAAACCTGGGGGAAATTAGCTGTTTCTGACACAAGCAGTATCTTTACAGGTTCTTTCTTTAAGCAATCAGAGTTTGGAAAAATAGTAACCCGTAATCAGGCAGATCTAGGTTTTCTGGGGCCTGAAGTTTATACAATCTGGGAGGAAGAGTTGTATGAGGAACTTTTTCAAGAAAAATAACACAAAAATATCTAACTTTTGGAAATGTTATGAAAACATATGATCCTAGGAACACATTGCTGGTCTGGGGTCTGTACAAGTGAGAGGCCTAGAAGCTTAAGCCTCATTACCTTCAGGATAAACCAGTTTATGCCTGTAACAGCTGTATTTCTCTAATTCTTTATTCATGCAAATTTATGAACACACAAAAGCTGTGACTCTCTCTCTGAAATGAAAAGCTGAGTCAATGACAGAGACAGTCAGTGTGGTTTTCATAATAGCTGGTTTGTCAGTCTGAAGCCCGGCAGCCCAGCTGGTGGTTGAGAAGCCTTTACTAAGCTGTGCTGACCAGTTAGTCTGTGTTTGCCATAAGTAAACATGGCTGAAACAATGACTCATAAAAAGCAAATGCTAATGTTTGTTTGTTTTGTTTTGTTTAAGCTGAACTGCAAGAGCTGGACCCCATTTTTGACCCTGCTGACCAGCACTGTGGCCCAGACAGGAGGGAGCAAGTATCCTCCGCCGGCCTCAGGTCCCAGATCCATAAAGCAAGGGGCAGAGCTGGGTCTTGCTCAGGTTTCCTACACTGGAGGGAAGATTCTGGTGGAATCTTAGTGAAACATGCTCTTACATGCTTCACTTTGTGGACCTGAGCCCAAAGAAAAATGATCTGTCACTAAAATGGTTGCTTAACCATTTGCCTGGGGCAAATCACAAAGTAATGCGAACACAATTTTACTAAAACTACACCTTGAATGGAAACGAGAAAGCTGGTTGTAGGGGTCCACCCCTCCTGGAATGCCTGCTTCTCCATTAGATATTTCCAAATGTGCACAGTTCTCCTCAACACAGCATAAATGCTCATTCATTCATTCATTCATTCCAGGAATATTTATTTTCTGTTTGCACTATGCAGTATGGAAATTAATAAAGGAAACTTTAACTTAAGTGGACGGGGTCACAGCCTATCATACATTGTCAATCACACCAAACAGGAAAAGATAGATGCTTCCTCTTTGACAGGAAGTAAAACTACTTCACTACTGAAGGAAGACTTCTCTCCCCACCCAGCAACAGCCCAGCCAATCAGAAACTCTGCAGCTCAGCCAATGAGAAGCTATTGCAGCCCTGAACTGCTGCTTTCCCTCAATGTGTTTTTGTTTAGAACAGCCCCTCCCTGCTGCCCCTTTTTCTCTATAAAGTCAGCTCACCCTCCTTTCTTTTCTGGATTTGGCTATGGTTTGCCATAGCACACATGTCCTTAATTGCAATTCTTTTGGCTATTCCTGAATAAACTCATTTTGAGATAGAATAACAGGGAAATTTGTTTTTTAAGTTGATGACAGGTAGGCCTGAGGATGCAGGGCTGGATGTGGGAAGGGCAAGGACATCAGGTGTACACACACACACACACACACACACACAAAATACAGGGTGACAAGGGCTGTGCCAGAGTTATGCTATTAGTCACCATGAAGACTATTTCTCTCCTTGGCTCACCAGGCTGGAACAACCTCTCCTTTTTCAGAGCACTGGGTGCACATGACACCAGTCACATCCCCCTGCGTGGCACTGGGCATCAGCCTTATCCTTCTCACTGTAATGCGAACTGTGGAGGATGACAGGACGGAATATGAGCAGGTGTGACTGTGGAACGGATGCTGATATTTGTTAAGCACCTATTTTAAGTCAGGTAGTTGACATAGTCTATTTTATTTAAATCTTATTTTTAAAAACTCAGTGAGGAAGATAATATCCCTATTTTGCAGATAAGAAAACTGACGCTAAAGAAAGCAAGCTTAGGGAGTTTGTCCAGGCTCACATACCGGTAACGGTGGAGTTAGGATTTGAGCCTAGCTGTCTGACTGCAAAGCCAACATACTTTCTAGATATCAGACCTACTCATTTTTCTCTTACCTCACAGTCCATAGGACAATTGATTACTATTTGTTAACAAGAGCATCTTTCTGCTGAAACGTCAGTCTCACTGGGCCTTTCTTCTTGGGCTTGTTTAGATGAATAACAAGGAAACCTACAGCAGCCTGGTTTCCCCTGGCGTGGACATCCATCAGTTCAGGATGGACATGTAGAACCCCAACTACCCTAGCCACACTCACTAAATAATGATCACTTTGTAACAACTTTGACCTCAGCCACATTTAAAAACATTTTGGCAATTAAACACTCCAGAATATTATGTCAATATATTGTCAATATCAAGCCTGCTGGTAAACAAATGCTCGGCACTTCCAGTTCTTAAGAAAAAGCAAACCAAAGAAAAAAGAAAAAACCAAGGCCATGATTATTGGAAGTGTTTTTTCCTCACATAAACTGATTTCTGTGTTGACTGGCAGCTATGTGATTTAGTTTGGCTAGTTACAGTCATACCAAAAGAAAATTTTCTATTTACCAAATCCTATTATATATCTTATTACTGGGGTATGGGAAAATATTACCTAGTATTTCCTATTTAGTGTTCGTGGAAGAGAATCATTTATCTTCCATTTTAAGCAAAAGTAACTAGATATGTTTTTTTAGCTAGTATTAATATTCCAGCCACTAAGTTCCATGTGCTGTTATGGAAATAATATATAATAGATCATTGAGAATAAAAAAATGCAGCCATAACCCACGTGATATATACTGTTTTCAGCACTGATGTGAGACCAGCGCAACTCCGTGCTGATTTCGGATTTTGTGTGTATGCTCTGATTCTCTGTCTAAACTCTTATCTCAGCCAACTTTGCACCAAATATTTGAAATAACTTATTGTAATAGTCCAACTATTAGTGGAATCCAACTCATTTAAAAAAATGAAAATCTTTTGCACTAAGAGAAGATTCAAGACCCTTCATATGATACAACAGAAAACTAACACCGACTAATAGATGGAAATTGTTCTCAAAAAATAATAATAGATATGTGGCTATGCGGGCCACTACTAGCAGGCCTGCAATAGCAGAGGGACTTGAAGCAGCCAGCTGGGAAGACAGAACAGCTACTCCCACAGTCATCTGGGCAAAAAACAGATAGTTATTTCCTATTAGTTTATTTCAATGTAAATAGAACCTTTTAACTCCAACTGTAATATACTTGAAGCTTTGCCAGATTTCATAAAGAGCAGAATCACCCCATTTTTGTTTTTTTCAGGCATGGACATTTTTATTTACCTTCTTTAATGAACCCAAGAATCACGGAGTTTGTGTAGCTCTGTAAAACAACTTTACAGTTGAAGACACTGAGGCAGACGGATGCAAAGTAGGCACGCCAAGTTCATAACCTTCTGGTAAGGCCAAGATGAGAAGCCAGTTTTCCAAATCAGTTTTCTCAGTCTCAACAGTATAGACATTTGAGACCAGATAATTCTTTGCATAGGGGGCTTTGCTGTGTCCTGTTACCTATTGGACAATACTCATCTCATTCTGAGCCTATTATTTATGAATAAACTGATTCCAAGCTCTGAACTCTCTCTAGTCTGCTTCTCTTTATCGTATCAACGTGTGCATTGTAGGATATTTGTCAACATCCCCGGCCACTACCCATTTCATGCCAATAGCACCCATCTCCACAGTTGCAACAACCAAAAATGTCTCCAGACTTTGCCAAATGTCCCCTAGGGATCAAAATTGCCCTGGCTGAGATCCACTGCTGCAGACCTACCATGACTTGCCTAACGATTCCTCAGCCCCAAGCCAGTCCCAGTTATGCCACACGGTCCAGCTTTAGAAGTGTCACTTTCTGAGCAGTCCACGCTTTTCCTTGGGAGTAATTATGCTGGGATAGAAAGAACACATAGGATTGAGCAGATTTAGATTTGAATTCTGGTTTTGCCACTCACTTAGACAATATTTTAATTTCTCTGACCCATTTCCTCAATTGTAAATGGGAATGACAATGCCTATGTTCAAGGTTAAGTATTAAAGAAACAGGCTGTGAAAAAGCATGACTCAATGCCTGGCACCCAAGAAAAGCATAGTAATGTTAACTCCTTCCTGCTTGGATCCTTCAAACCTTGAACCTTCCCAGTAATCATGGTACCAAAACTTCTAGAAAAGAAGAAATAAGGTGGTACTGGAGTATAGATCTTGAAGATTCGGGGTTGGAAGAGCTGGTCTATCTTGGAGAAGTTTATGACCAAGCTTTGTCTGGAAATCTCCGGCCTCTGCAGAGAACAGAGTCTACCTGAGTTCCAGCTATCGCTGAGGCTAAACCAAGAGAAGGACAACAAATAGCTAGGATCCAACTGGGAGCAGGTAAGATTCAGGCTCTGGGGCCGGGGCCGGGAAAATGAAATGTGGGTGAGTTTGTCAGGAGGTCAGGCATCGAGGGACTCCCCACAAGTTATAAAGATCTGATTTCTCCAGGAAATCTTTACATAACAGAAGTTTCTTCCTTTTGGAAGCCTGTGGCAGTGTTAGAACTTCAAAACATGTTGAAAACAGGACTACCAATTATCTTCCATAGAAGAATATCTAGAAAAACTTTACCACACATGGCAAGGCAATGTGATCTCAAAACCACAATTTAGAAAAAGGATTAATTTTCAGTTCAAACTTCCCAATTCTTAAAATTTTATTTTGCCCACAGTGCTATATTAACTGTTAGACAATGTCCATCTCATTCTGAACCTATTATGTATGAATGAACTGATTCCAAGCTCCGAACTATCTCTCTTCTACTTCTCTCTAGAGTATCAATTAAAAACACGTGAATAATGGAAAATAGAAATCAATAATTTAAGTTAAAAATTTTTATTTGCACTCCCTTCTTGTTGCTTTTAAATTATAGCATTCTATTTCAATAGAATTAAAATGCTATGTCCTTGAAGATATCTGTAGCAGCTTTGTCTATAATAGTACCACCACCATCACCAACACCACCACCAGTAACGAAAACCTGGAAACAACCTAAATGTCTGTTATGGCTTGAATTGCATCCTGCCAAAAAAGATATGTTGAAGTCCTAACCCCCAGTACCTCAGAATGTGACTTTATTTAGAAAGAGGGTCTTTGCAAATGTGGTCAAGTTAGGATGAGGGCTTCAGGGCAGGCCTTAATCCAATATGATTGCTTTCTTTATAAAAAGGGGAAATTTGGACCCAGACACAGATATACATAGAATGAAGACTACGTGAAGAGACACAGAGAGAACCGCATGTGAAGAGGAAGTATTAGAATGATGTCTACAAGCCAAAGAATGCCAAAGATTGCTGGGAAATCACTGGAAGCTAGGAAGAGATGAAGAAGGTTTCCCCGACAGGTTTCAGAGGGCGTGTGGCCCTGCTGACACCGTGATTTTGCACTTCTAGTCTCCAGAACTGTGAGATAATAAATGTCTGTTTTTTAAGCCATGCAGTTTGTGGTACTTTGTTATGACAGCCCTAAGAAATAAATACAATGTCCAACAAGAGAGACACACTTACTTAAATTATGCTACATCAAACTCATGAAATAGTTTTTTTTTTAAAGATCTGGAGTCTCAATTTTTTTTTCCTTTTTCTTTTTTGAGGAAGATTGGCCCTGAGCTAACATCTGTTGCCAATCCTCCTCTTTTTGCCTGAGGAAGATTGTTGCTGAGCTAACAGCTGTGCCAGTCTTCCTCTATTTCATACGTGGGATGCCACCACAGTGTGGCCTGTGGGCGGTGTATGGGTCTGCGCCCAGGATCCGAACCCGTGAACTCAAGGCCCCTGAAGCAGAATGTGCGCTTAACCACTACACCATGGGGTGGCCCCATGAAATAGTTAGAACCACTAAAAATGATCATTTAAAATGATTTTATATATTTATTATAATATAAACAATAAATAGGATAGAGGATGAAATAGATTATAAATGGTATTACACTGAATGTAATGATATAGAATATCTGTTACTTGGATGATACATTGCAAATATTAAATCCATGAATTTGTATGTCCCACCGTAAATCACGTCTACTTACAATCTTTTTTTTAAGGAAGATTAGCCCTGAGCTAACTGCTACCAATCCTCCTCTTTTGCTGAGGAAGACTGGCCCTGAGCTAACATCCATGCCCATCTTCCTCTACTTTATATGTGGAATGCCTGCCACAGCATGACAAGCGGTGCCATGTCCACACTGGGATCGGAACTGGCGAACGCGGGGCTGCCAAAGCGGAACGTGCGCACTTAACTGCTGTGCCACCGGGCCGGCCCCTATTTACAATCTTTTACTTCTTGGGCTAACCCCACAGGGTGATTGCTCCAGAGAAGAGACGTTTCTAAGTAGTGTAGATGGGGTGGTGTAGTCAGAACAAAGAGGCTGTGGATTAATTTCTAGCCTCAGAACCACTTTTCTTTTTTCTTTAGTGAGACGCTGGTCTTGAAAGCCAGACTAGGTTGAGGGAGAGGGGAGCATTTAAATAACAAAATGCTTTTGTTAAGACATCAAAGGTGAGGCCTTGCCAAGCAGCCCATCATGTGTTTCTTTGAGGAAGTTTCCCACCCCACAAGTTGCGGGGAAGCTTGTTGGATAGGTGGGGAGGAAGGCTGAAGACAGGAGGGCTTTGGCCCCACCTCAAAGTTAGACTCTAGCAGCAAGTTGGCCTACACCAAACCAGAGGCAGCCACAACAAATAAACTCCAGAGGACAGCATGCGTAGTGAAAGAAAGGCTTTCCCGGCTCACCCCAGAGTCTGCATGGTTTGGAGAGGTCCCAGAAGTTCTTGCGCGCCCCTCAGCGTAGACACAGACAGTATCAGCTGAGAACTAGCCGGGGGCCCACCGGGGTGGGAAGCTAAATGGGAGAACTGGTCCAGGAGCCAGATGTAGCATGAAGCACAGGCTCAAAGCGCCTGCAGCGCCATGTGTCAAGGTAAGGGATGCCAAGTTCCTAGGGGACACCTCCTCTGTCCACACAGATTGCAGGTTATACGAGCAACAGGCCTCAACCTCAGCTGCCAGCCAGCCCTCCCCTGTGGGACCAGCGCCACCCTGGTGGTCATCCTCCCAGGAAGCCAACAGACCAGCAATTTTACAACAGGGACAAATAAGGATCCCAAGGGAATCACCAAAGGTTCAAGGAGCCCCATCTCCGTCCACCTCATCGCTCATAAACCCAGATCCTCCTCAGAGGAGGAGGGTAGGGGCAGGCCCAAGGGGAGTCCATTTTATCTAAAACATCCGAGCGTTTATAAAGATTGTTTCAGTGATTGCCTCAGACTAAATTTACTAATTAGCAAAAACCTAGTTTTTAACGCTTTTTTCTACTACAAAGACACAAATGAGGATTCATGAGGAAGACCAAATTGATCTTATATCTTAAAAAGTTATATTTTTTTGCACATCTGAATCTATTGTGAGAAAACTTGTGACCTACTACATGTGTATGTAGACAAAGATTAAAAGGAAATATCCAAAATGAAAATAATTTATTTTTTACATGTTCTCAAAAAAGAACATCTTGCCCAGCCCCTGTCTCTGAAGAAGGTTCCACAGCTCTTGCATAATAGCGTATTTACAAGAAGACTGTCTACACTTTTGGAAAGCAAACATCTTTCCAGCCAAGGCCTGGTTCTCAGATACAGGCTTCAATAAAGTTAAGGATGTAACTTTCCTTTTTCAGTCCTCAATCCATCCAGCTTTTTGGAATGACTGAGAATAAAAAAATGGAGAGAGAAATAGAAATGGCTCAGAAAAATCTTCACAACATCATTCATTCCCATTCACCTGCTGATAATCCGCAGCTGTCACCTGTGGACAGCAGCCTTTCTCAGCTACCCAGAGCCAAACATGCTCCAAAGAGCCAGAAGAGCTGCCCCACATCTGTGGCCACTTTTCCCTTCCCACACTTTTCACAGCTCAAGTGGTCTCTCCCAAAAGTAATTCAAACTTAATGTGAAAGAAGTGTCGGCATGGATTTGTTTCCTCACTTGTCCCTTATTTAAAAGGAAGGCCAGCTGTCCCATGCAGGTTGCCTGAGAACAGGGTCAGTCTCGTGACTGGAAGTGTCTGAGACGTGTGTTTTGAAGGATGCGATGACAGGGTGGCGGTCCTCCAGGGCAACGCCTTCTCTCTCTGTGCATCAGGTGCCAGGAATCCGAGCATCACGGACTCATTCCTTTGGTCTTCAAGATGCCTGTGCTTTCAACAATTACCTCTTAAAATGCTTCCACTGACTGACAGAAGCAATACCTTCAACATTCATCAGCTACCACTCACCCAGGATTGATCAACCTGCGGTGTGCAAGACCCAAGAGGACAGGAGCCAGGTAAGTACCAGAAGGAAAGAGGAATGACCCAAGAGATGGGGAAGACCAGGAAAGAGAAATCTGGGGAAGATTCCTTCACTCTCAGGAAGTAATTCCAGGAAAAATAGCTAACCATCTTAAAGGGCATCGCTGGGGTTGGCCCTCTCATACCGTACCTCGTTTGCTTTTCATAGCAATCCCTTGAGGAAAGGATTATCATTGCCAGTTTACAGATGGTTAAAATGAGGCTCAGAGAGTTTAAGTGATTTGCTCAAGGTTACACAGTTGTGGAACTGTGAGTTGGAATTCAAGCCTGCTGATTCCAAAACCCACACTCTTTCCTCTATTTTCCGTTGTGTGTGCAGGTAGAGGATAATTTGAAGGTACTTGTTAAAAGCACTAAAAAATAATAACTCTGGCTCTTCTACTTTTTGAATTTTAGTAAGTTATCTTAAGAAATAAATCATAGAGGGACCGGCCCGGTGGCACAGTGGTTAAGTGCTCACGTTCCGCTTGGTGGCCCTGGGGTTCGCTGGTTCGGATCCCGGGTGCGGACACGGCACCGCTTAGCAAGCCATGCTGTGGCAGGCGTCACACATATAAAGTAGAGGAAGATGGGCACGGATGTTAGCTCAGGGCCAGTCTTCCTCAGCCAAAAGAGGAGGATTGGCAGCAGATGTTAGCTCAGGGCTAACCTTCCTCAAAAATAAATAAAAATAAAAAATTATTTAAAAAAATTTTTAAAAATAGAAAGAAATCATAGATATGTCCAGAGATTTAGCCAGAAGGTTTAGCTAGAAGGCAAAGTAATCTAGTATTCAACACTGGGGGAAGAGTTTAAAAACAGTATGTTATTTCTAAACAATAAAAATGCTATGAAACCATTAAAATGATGCAGAAGGAAATAGAATGAACCTAAAGAGTTCACAGCTATGCTGCCAAGTTTGTCTGTTTATTTGTTTGTTTTAAGCATGTGTTTTGGTTACTATTGCTATATAACAAAGTACCCCAATTTTTCCATTTTTGTTTTTCTCAAAAAATTGTAGGTCAGGAATTTAAGACGGGCTCAGCAGGACAGTTCTTGCTTGGGGGTCTCTCTAGAGATGGTAGTAGGATAAAAGCTCACTCATCTGGAGGCTGACCTAGACTGGGCATCTGAGATGGCTGGCGGCTGGGACATGAGCGTGGGCTGTTGGCTGCAAGGCCTATGCGCGGCCTCTTCATATGGCCTGGGCTCCCTTACAGCAGGAGGGCTTCGGGCAGTTGAACTTCTTGCACCATAGCTTAGGGTTTCAGCACAAGTGTTAGGAAGAGCAAGGCAGAAGCACAATCACCTTTTCTGTCCAAGCCTTGGAAGTCACACAGAGTCACTTTAGCCACATTCTGTTGGTTACAAATGAGTCAGAAGCCTGCTCAGGTACAAGGCAAGAGAACAATAAAAAGGAGTGTCAAAAAGTTTAAAACCATTTTTTTAAGCTGCCACAGCATGTTATTAAAGAGTTTATCTAATATAGTTGCATTTTTGTTAAGTTGACATGTGGCTAGCAAAAAGACTATAAATACGTAAATAAAATATTAAGAGTAATTCTCTCTGGAATTTGGATGAGTTTTATTTTATTATCTTTTTTTGCCTGAATTTTTTATACTGGATCTCTATAAATTTTGTGATCAGAAACAAATCAAGTAAAAATATTTCATTTTTCACATTTGCAGTGAACACTGAAATAATATTTTATTTCCATATTCTTCACTAGCTAGGAACTTTCCCCCACATATCCATCTTTCAAAATCACCACAGAGCAATCTATCACACACAAAACCCTCGGTACAAATTACACATGAATTGATACTTGTTTTCTATCACATTCATGTCAATAAATCTCTCAGTCTTATACCACCAGTTACCTGCCATGTCTAGCAATCCATAATGAGCCTGGGAACACAATCAGTGTAGGATGCCATCAAGGAAGTGATTATGGCCGTGGCCTTCTAATGCAACACCTTCAGGAACAGTCACACAGGCCCCAGCCACATTCTCCTGAATATGGCAATTTTGGGGGCAGCTGGCAGTATTTTTTTTCTCACGGAAAGCAATAATAGATCACAGATCAATCAGTAACATAGGATTTTGAGAATGTTACTCTGGAAAGAAAAAAAGACAAAATCAGCTCAATTGGCTAAGTCCACCAAAAATGATAGATACTGTGTATCAATCAAACGGGTAGACCATGACTGGGACAATCCATTCATTTAGGCTACCTTCAATGCCAATACTAATTTCCCACAGACAGAATGAACAGATGTCTTTCACTTAGTGTGTGGAGGTATGTCCTAGACCAAAATATTCGCAAAAGTCTCAGAGGCTGGACCATATTAACGACCCTCTCTTTTTTTTCCCCTCCTTCCCTGAAAACACTATTAAAAAACTAGGGTCACCAGCTGTTGCATGCCATCAAGAACTAAAGAATTTATGGCAAGAGTCCTATTTAATTACAGCTCATGAAACTGATCCTATGGTATTGCAGACCTTATATATAAATATTATTTATATCCCAAACTTTCAGGAAAGCAAGGTCTATTTCCCAACCTTGCCAAAGGTCAGGGATCTGCCCCCGATGTTAAACATAAAAGGTGTTGTATAACATAGCTAAACAGATTACAGGCCGGTTTGCAGACATGGTTTTCTTCTCCACACAACGAGAGCTCTCCTTCTCTGACAAGGGATAAAGCGCGCCATTCAATACACACCCCCTCGTAGCCAAGACTGCCTGTCTGAAGAGTGTGCACTTAATCCAGAGGGCCATGGGGAGCCACTGAGGGCTTACCAAGAAAGGACTGAAGTGATCTAAACTATACCTTAGGGGGATTAAAGCTGAAATTAGTAAAATAGAAAACAAAACTACATAAATTTGAAAACTAGTTCTCTGAAAAGGCTAACAGGTAAACTCTTCCCAAGCTTGATTAAGGGGAAAAAAGAGCAAAACCGTAAAATTAGGAATGTGAAAAAAAGGACATAATCACAAGTTCTAGAAAGGCTAAAAGGACTATAATAGAATATTACCTAAAACTTACAATGACATGTTTGAAAACCTAAAGAAAATGGATGATTTCCTGAAAAAACACAATTTTTCTTGGTTGATCCACAAAGTAGTAAATGTGAATAGACCGTGTACACAGAGAGGTAATGACAGGCCACCTACTGATGAATCCAAGAGATATTTTGGGATTGGAGATTGTTTGTAAGGAATGAAAAAGTGATGATTGAAGGTAATTCTTACCAACCTGGCTTAATTGAGTGAAAAAATTGACTTCATGCAGCACAGGGAAACCAGAAGGAGGAGCTGAATTAAGGGGAAAGATAATGAATCACCTTGGAAACATCATAAGGTATAGACAAGTGGCGATGTACATCCAAGTGGCATAATATAATGGCCACCAAGTATGTACACCCACAGACTAATCAGGACAATGCACTGGTATGCAAGAAGAAAAGAGATTGTATTTATTTTTATTTCATCTTTTCTTAACTTCTACATGTCTGTGTCATTTCATAATATGTAAAATACACTAGTACTATAGTACAAATACGCTGTGTATATATAGCAGGGTGAATGCTCAAAAGTTCTTTTTAGTAATTTGGATGAGTAATCGAAAACATTTAGAGGTATATCCATACAGGAGAATATTACTCAGCAACAAAAAGTCTGGAAAACAAACAGTCCTAATTGGAGCACATTGGAAGGCTTGTTTTCTTCAAGAAGATGTAATTTACACTTAATGTGTTTGAACACATTGAAAGGAAATTTGTGCAATTTCAGGAAAGTTTGTTTTGAACTCAGTGATAAGTACAAAGATATTAAATAGCAACAATAATTTTTTAAAAAACAAACAATTATACACTCTAAGGAAAACAAAATATTGGACAAGATGGAAAAGTTATTAAATTACACTACATGGTTCAATGCGTGAATAACATTTACAAGGTCACAACTATTTAAACACAATGCAGATGTTGACATAAATAAAACTGCTGCCCAGCTATATTGAATGGATGAGGACATAGGATGAGTGACATAGGAAGGGTGTGTGTAACATGGGAGGAAGGTGGAAGGGTTACAGCTTCATCTTCCAAGTGAGAAGTCAATATGATAGATAACGTCTGACATTGACAAATAAAAGTAGTATCTGTCAATGTAAGTATGAAATAAGAAGGTAAATTCAAGAAGAAGGAAACATTATGCTTGCCCTCAAGGAGAGCAGAGACTCAAGGGAGAGAGAGAGAGATGTGCAAAAATTATTTACCATACATTTGGGACCCAGAGGACAGAGAAACTAATTCTGCCCAAGGACCTGAGGAAAGACTTCACACAGAAAGTGCAACAGATAACAGGGAAACCCCCATGATCCATTCTCTCCATCTTTTCATCACTCCTTCCACCCTAATGCCACTTTGGGTTTTAACTGAGCACTAGGTCACTAGAGATGCTATTTCCAGCCTCCCTTCCTGCTAATTAGGACCATGTTACTAAATTCTGAAGGGAACAGATGTGATGTTTGCAATTTTGGGGTTATATCCTTAAAAAGAAGGCCCTTGCTCTCTATTTCCTATTTTAGCCCTTCCCATGGGCTGAGATGCAGGTCTTAGTCGCCTATTTAGACGATGTGGACAAGGACAAAACCCCAGGGGATGGCAGAGCAACAAAGCAGAAGGCACCTGGGCCCTGGATGACCCAATGGAACAGTGCAGCTTACCCCAAGCTGTCCACCAGCTCAATTTAATGTGAAATAGAAATAAACTTTCCCCCATGTTTCAATCACTATTAAATTACCTCAGTTAAAGCATCCAAACTAATATCGTAAGTAACATGGAGAACTCAGTCTGGAAGGAGTTCATGGACAAGGTACAAAAGAGAGAGGCATGGGGGCCAGTAACAATGAATGTGGGGGTGGAGTGGGGATGCCAGAGGAGGCTGAGTGGGAAGTTGGAACTCAATGGTGAAGTTATGTTAAGGAGTTTTCACTTTATCTTATAAGAAATTGAGAGTTAATCAAAGGTTCCTTCATATCAATAGTGCAAGCTCTGTCACTAAAATGATGAAGTAATTATCATAAAAATAATCTATAATTTAATTCATGCATTTTTCAAACTACATACAAATAAATTTCATGCGAACTATATATAACAGATCGTATACGATACTTGCTATCTTTAAGAACGTCCTGGTTGGAACTAGTAACTTTTCTACTATATCCAAACTGGTCTTCCTCCATTCAAAATTATCAATTCAGAGTCTTGGGAAATAATTTCTTATTTCATAGATAAAATAGTCATTTATAGTGATAAATTTATCTTCTCAGTATTAAGAAACTTCCTATGAAAATACTCTTACCTTATTAAGCAATATTTCTAAATAGTCTATGACGCTGAAAGAAAATTCAACTAAGATTAATAAATTGACAAGAAAGAAATAAATATTTAACAACTCCTGGTGGAAACACTAGCTGGATATCAGTATGGAAAATGAAAGTAAATCCACTTTACCTAAGATAAAACAATATAAAAGTAAAAATAAAAAGATGACAATTCTCATCCCAAAGTGGTACAAAGGAACTTTATAAGCAATTGAAAAACACTATTGACAAGGTGGATGAGATCAACCAAAAGACAAATGAAAAATGTATCCTAAATAAGAAGAAGACAAAAGAAGAAGAGATGGAATAAATAAAGTTGTTTGCATTACATGTGAATAAAGTGTTTAATATTTTTTTTAAAGTGCATGAAAATCCATAACACTTTCTACTTTTTACTAGGCAAATTTACAAAATGAGAATGGATGGAAAGGTACATATAAAAGTCAACAATTAGAAAAATATTCAGATTTCCTAATATTAAAAATGCAAATTGAAAAAACTGTAAGCTAGTTCATGCTATTATAATTGTAAATTTTTTGAAATTGCATGTTTCTTCATACCAGTAGCACTGTATATTAGTAGTCTTTTTAAAGAGCTATTTAGAAGAATACACAAGAGCTCTATAATCAATCTCTTTTGTGTGTATACTAACTCACATTGAGTAGCATATGCCCTAAGAAAATATTTAAAAGAAAAAAAAGCTATTTGTACAAAGATGTTTGTAGCAATTCCATTTATATCTTAAAAAAAACCACCAAAAGTTGCGAAATGGATAAGTAAATTTTAGTGTATTCCTATTGCTATAATAAATTGTTATATAACCATTAAATAATACTAATATATGTAAAATTGTATGCAAAAAATGTTTGAGTGAGACCCAAAAATGTTAAGTAGAACATAAATTATTATTTACTGATTACATTTATGTAAAAATTTAGGTCTCTACATTGAAAAGTATCAGAAGACACACACAAAGGTAATCAACTGGAGTTTAACATCAAATGATTATTTTTTTCTGTAAAATGTTGAAGTGTGAAATAAAAAGTAAAAGATTAATTAGTAAAGTTAAAAATAAAATACTCCTACCAGCTTGTAATCACCTCAAACCCCAGAGTAATAATTGTAATAAGTTCTGTTTACTGTCTAACATGTGCCAGCAATTTTTTTTTTTTATTAAAGATTTTTATTTTTTCCTTTTTCTCCCCAAAGCCCCCCGGTACATAGTTGTGTATTCTTCGTTGTGGGTTCTTCTAGCTGTGGCATGTGGGATGCTGCCTCAGCGTGGTCTGATGAGCAGTGCCATGTCCGCGCCCAAGATTCGAACCAACGAAACACTGGGCCGCCTGCAGCGGAGCGCGCGAACTTAACCACTCGGCCACGGGGCCAGCCCCCACGTGCCAGCAATTTTGCTTAGCTCTTTAAATACGGGATCTTGTTTAAGCATCAGAGCACCCTTGCAAGCTGGAAGTTAACTTCCCCATTTTACAGATGATAAATTGAGGCTCAGAGACATTAAATAATTTACCAAATATCGCACAACTAGTACTTGGTAGGGCCTAAATTAGAATCTAGTTCTGCCTCCAAAGATTTTAGTGAAAAAAACTTTCTTTCATGAGGATCAAAATAAGCCATGCTCATTGGGAAAGATATGGAAAGATACAAATAGTATTTAGGCGGAAAAAATCTGTAATTCCACCATCCAGAGACAATCACTGAATATTTTAACGTATTTTCCTCCAATAGTTTTTCAGTATATTTTCTTTCTCATAGCTGAATTTGTAATCTACACATAATTTCATATCCTAATTTTTAATTTAACACTACATCATATTCATAAGTTTTAATGGTAGCATAATATGCTCTTATATAGATATTCTACCATTTAGTTAATCATTCTACTCATGTACATTTAGATGTTGCCAGATTTTCACTATTTCAAAAAACATTGCAATAAACCTCTTTATACACAAATCATGCTTGGCAAGAAAATCAATTAAAAGATGAATAATTGGAATAAAGGGTATGGAAATTTTTAAGACTCTTGTTACATTTTATCAAATTTCTTTCCAGGAAGGTTATATCAACTCACACCAGCAGTGACTGGTGTTTTATCTTACAACATCCGTACCATGACTATTACTACTTTTAATCTTTGCTAATGGATAGGTGAAAAATTAGGCATACCATTCTTGTTTGAACTTACAGATAGAAGTTGCTTTTCCACATTTTTTAAAAATGCAATATTCTTTTTCAGAGGTTATGCTAATTCCCCTGAGTTATTCCAGTTTTAGACATGTCAGGAAGAAATCATAAGCCCTCGAGCTTTCTATTACAACATGCTGCCTCCTCAAATAAAGTGCATCGTTCACCTTTATTCCATTTATTCACCCACTCATCCATGCAATCCTTACACAACCTTTATGGAAAGCATTTTAACAAAAAGGATCATCTTTAAAATATTCATATCCTTTAACTCCACAGACTTTCGTCTAATAGAATGCCTTCTGTAGACCAGTCACATATGATTTGGTTTCTAAAGAAACTTGAGAAAAGTAAACCCAAGGAAATAGCCCCTATCTTTTGCTTTTCTTTGTTTCTATCACCTAATTTTAGAAGAATAAAACATATTGCCAAGAACAGCTGTCCTGAAAAGAGTGGAAAATAAGCAGGTGGTGCCACCTGTAGCTACGTGCTGATAGCTGGTTTTTCTCGATTTTCTTCAGAGCAATGCCAAGCCTGGTTAAGATTCTAATTCAAATTTTCTGATAGACACATGAGATAAATAGATAGTAGACGGTTGGTAGATCGCAGACAGCTAGACAGATAGTAGGCGAAGGATTTGTTGTTAGTACCACCCAGTCGATTCTGACTCCTCGCAACCCTGGGCAGAGCAGAGATGAAGCGTGCTGGGTCTTTTTGCGCCATGCTCTCACCTTCCAGCGCTGTATCAGACAATGCTCCACTGCTGTTCATCAGGTTTTCATGGCCAATTGTATCGGCAGTGGGTGGCCAGGTCCTTCTTCCTGGTCTGTCTTAGTCTGGAAGCTCTGCCAAAACCTGTCCACCATGGGTGACCCTGCTGGTATTTGAAATACCAGTGGCATAGCTTTCAGCATCACAGCAACACACAGCCACCACAGTATGACAAGCGACCGACTGGCGGTGTGGTTCCCTGACTGGAAGTGAACCTGGGCCACAGCAGCAAGAGCACCAAATCTTAACCACTAGACCACCAGGACCAGCATATGATGGATAGATAGATACATAAATAGACAGAGGTAGATAGATAGATGATAGATAGATGGACAGATGATAGAGAAATAGATAGATAGATGATAGAGAAACAGATAGATAGATGATAGAGAAATAGACAGATGATAGATAGCCTCTGAAATAGCAATGAATGGTCATCTGACTATCTAATTTAACCTGCTATAGAGCAGGTACGCTATTAAACAGCTGCCATATCAGTCACTTACAGTATGTCTCAGGGTTGGGTTGATTTATTTGTAAACACACTACACCTCAGGTCTGACTAACAGAGTCTCTTGGTAGGAGACAGCAGACTGGTGCAGGTTAACTCTCCCCCATCCATGATCACCTCCTCTGCAACAATACAAAAGCATTAGCTATGTCTTATGTGTGAGTGTGATGGTGGGGATAGGTGCGTAAGTCTTAAATTGCTGCAAACCAATAAGCCTTCAAGGCTCATACACTCAAGCATGCATGCATTTGTTCACTTAACATGTATTGTGTGCTCTAAATTTTAGAGATAAAATAAAAAATAGGATGGATAAGGTCCCTTTCCAAGTATAAGGTCCTTGCACGGTGCTTACTTTCTAAAAGAGAAAGATGGGAAACATAAGGAAACAAGTTTATAAACAAGAAAATGTCAGCTTGTGATAAACATCAATAGGATGCTATGGTAGTGGAACTGGGGGCTGGGCAATTTACACTTCCTGAGCACAGGTAGGTCTCTCTGAGGAGATGGGTGAGAAGGAGCCAGAAGTCAGCCCTGATAAACCTCCAGGGAAAAGGGTCTCAGGCAGCAGAAGACCTTGAAGGAACAGAAGGTCGACCAGTGTGGCTGGAGTACGTAAGGGCTGGGGGAAGCGAGCAATGAATAAGGTTTGAGACAGGAGAAACAACCTTATATGAGGTCCTGTTAAAAGGTTTAGACTTCTGTATGAGCTATGGGAAGACTTTGAACGGCTTTAAATGTGACAGGGATGTCGGGGAGAGACACAATCTGATTTATATTTCTCCTGTTTGCATGGCTATCTCCCTCACCTCCAATTTTTTGCTTGAGTATCACCTGCTCAATGAGACCTCCTCTGACCACCTTATTTAAAATCGTGAACACTAACCCTCCTCTCCTACCACTCTCTTCACACTTCTAACCCCTTGAACCTGCTCAACATTTTCTTTTCCCAGGACACTTATCACCTTCTAACACACCATGTAATTTACGGATTTGCTGTATTTACCTTTTATTGTCAGTCTACCGTGGGAATATAAGCTCCGTGAGGAAAGGGATATTTGTTTGGTTCACTGACCCATCCTAACAGGCTGGAATGGTAGCCAGCACATAGTAGGTCCTCAATAAATACTTACTGATTAAATGAATAAGTTACATGAAGATAATAATTTGGTGTAATAAAGAAATAGCATATTCATGTTTTAAACCAGTTTTTCCCATACAATCATCTGAGAAAACCACACTCTTATCCACAGCAGTGGAAAAACTGGGATGGGACACTGCAATACCTGTTGGTCATCCCACCCCATTCTAATCATCTCAGGGGCAATTTTCTTATAGTATTAACAGCCAGCTTCCCCCAGGACTGAAGAGCTGCTGTGTGTTAGTCCGTGGGCATTTACTCCTGCTGGCGAGTCATTCCACCTAGACTGTCACAGGGGCGTGAAGCAATGTGCATCTTACTGCCTGTGACTCCTTGTGCTTTACCATAGAATCCTACTGCCAGTAATAATAACACGACCATAAAGCCCGTTCGTTTACTGGAATGTACTACTCCGGATTATGCAGCTGTAGCTATCAATATTGCGTAATCTCACAGAGGTATACGAGATGATTAGCTGCTACAGTTACTGAAGCTTCAAGCACGGACAGCCTAGAGAACTCGCAAGGTTATTATAAAATATAAAAATATGCTGATAAGTTCTGCTTTTGTACCTCAAGATCATACCCACTCCAGGCAGGGTCGTAAAAAAGAACAAAGTAGCCACAGTGAGGCTCAGGAACAAGCAAAAGATGGACTTGTGAGGGGAATGGTCCCGACCCTCCTTCTGTGCATGCCATTTTATTCCATAAGGTCTACTTCCTTCACCTGTGAAAAACATAAAACACTCTTGCTATGCCTCAAGATTTCTGGAGCCACCACTCTAATCAAAATTATAATCCTTTTCATAACCCCAAAGAATTTCATGACTAGAATCTAGGGCGTATCAGCAGAATGCCCTGAGGGTTCAAAGTCCCTCGTCCCAACCTCAGCAGCTGATTTGTTAATGGCGAGCACTGCTCCCATCTTTCTGGGAATGCACAGACACTGCTAGTTGCCTGCCCAGGAGCCATTCCCCCTGTGTCCTCCCCTTGAGAAACTCCCCTTACTCTGGCTTCCACTGTTTCAGCCGTATGTTTCCGAGGGTGGTCTGTGGTGTGCCATAATCCTGGCCAATGAGGCACAAGAATCTTCTTGTGGGGCTTCTGAAAAGATTTTCATTACATGAGAAGAAACAGCCTCTTCGTGCGCTGTGGTTCCTTCAGCTGGATGTGTTGTGTCTGCACAATGCCTGAGAATGAGGCAGCCATCACACACCCAAAATCAAAAGACAAGTTGGCATGCTGAAGATGGCTCAACAGAAAGATGTGAGAACCTGGGTCCATGATGCTGTCGCACAGCTGTGAATTTACCCTCCTGGAGCCGCTCTGCTTCTGGACTTCTTGATGTTTATGGTAATAACACTCTTAATGAGTAGAATGATGTGGTGAGCTGGATAATGGCCCCCTAAGGATGTCCATGGCCTAATCCCAAGCTCCTGTGAATATGTTAGGTTACAGTGCAACGTTGAATTAAAGTTACAGATGGAATCAAGGTTACTAATTGACTGATGACCTTAAAATACGGAGGTTATCCTGGATTATCTGGGTGGGCCCATCGTAATCACTACAGCCCTTAAAAGTGGGAAAGGGAATCAGAGTGAGGCCCAGAGAGATAGTAGTGTGAAGAGGACTCAGGGGGACATTGCTGGGGGAAGGGGCCACAATCCAAGGAATGTAGGCAGCCTCTAGAAGCGGGGAAAAAGCAATGAAATGCATTCTCCCCTAGAGCCTCTAGAAGGAACTCAGCCCTGCTGACACCTTGATTTCAGCCCAGTGAGACTTGTGTGGACATCTAACCTACAATACTGTAAGGCAATAAATTTGCATTGTTTTAAGACGCTAAGTTTGTAGTAATTTGTTATGGCAGTCATTGAACACCAATACGGATGACCATATACTTTATCATTCAAATCTGGGCACTTTCGAGAGTGATAGGGGTGCTATTAATAATTTGGACAGAAAAATAAGGGTGCATTGCACATGTCCTTCGAACACCTCACTTATTGCTTAAAGCACTGTGAATTGGGTTTTCTGATATTTGTGGCCAAAACTATCCTAATTATAGTGAACATACCAACACATTCCATATATTGGTATAAATTCATTCTCAGAACGCTTTAATTTTAAGACATTAATTTCAACACACAAACATAGAGCCTATACCACAGGCATTAGGAAATGCCTCAATCCGGGCGACAGCCACACAGGTGGAGGGCTCCCTTCAGAGATGGAGAACCAGTCGGTAATTAGCTCTGAGTGAGGAGGAAAAGGAAAAGAGGAAGAATCAGTCCCAACTTTCAAAAAGTTTACAACTAAGTCAGAAAGACAAACGTCACAGAAATTAAGGGCCTAATGGACTGATTTATAGAAGTAGCTGTTTCTTGGCAGCCCTCAGAATACTCCTGTGCCAAACTGTTTTATTCCCCAAAAAACAAGGGAAATGGAAAACTAGCATTCTCAGTCCCAAGTCTAAGCATCCTCACTCCTAAATGCTGTGAGAGTTCTTTTCCCAAAGTGAGCTAAAAGAAATGGAAAGAAAAGTTTGTTTTGAAAAGCTCAGAAAGGATTTGGCCTTATAAAAGGATGACAGTCCACAACCGAATACAGAAGAAAATATGTGTGCATAAGAATCCCACTTAAAGAAACTCTATCTTTAATGCAACTCTATCTTTATGCAAGAACATAAGGATCAGCAGTGGAATGAGCTCAGGAAATTTGCCTCGGGTGCTTAAGTGGAGAACAGCAGCAGAGTTAAGAGGCCAGGGCTAAATGCACAAGAACCCTGAAGGAATTAACGCAGATTATCTATCTATGAAGTAATGCAAGAAGAAAGAGGTAAGTTCGGGGGCTCCAGCTTGGGAAAGGAATTTCATTTCCTGGGATCACTGGAGCAGTACAGAGCCCCATACACAGAGCCATAAGCCTGGGGAAGGATCAGAGGACCCTGTGGCTGTGGCCAGTCCAGGCGTTATGGGAGAAGGACTCCATTTACCAGAACAATTTCCTGCATTGGGAGGAACAAGGAAAGATGAAGGGAGAGTCTGTTGATTTAGGATGCATATAGGAAGAGATTCAACCTCCTGTAAAATCTGTTGGAAACCAAAAAATGACTTTTGCTTTTAATCGATTTGTTCAGGTGTATTAGAAAATGGAGAAAAGCAAAGTGCCCTTTGAAAAGAGAAGGCAAGTCTGAAAGGACTCTAAGCGGGTTAAAGAAAACACTGCTAAGGCTGGGAAGAAGAGTTAAAGAATACTTAGGAATTCCAGGCAAAATAACCTTTATACCAAAACAAGTATATCTATGAGGAACAAGGCACCTGGAATTTGGCTCTTGATGTGTCTTATTTCTGTGAGAGAGGAAGCCAGGGAGCCTTAAAAATATCAACATTGATTGGCGGGGAAGCTCAAGACCCGGTATAAACAGTCCGTCCAATTGAGTCAGAAAGATGCATCCTCTCCAGCTTAACTTCCACCTGCGCCACCACAAAAAGAAACCACAATTCCCATCTAGTTAATAACTTCTTCACTGCTGTAAAGAAAAATGGCTCTACTCCATTCAGAATCTTCTTGAACTCTCCATAGCTTCCAGCCACTGATCAATAGCTATTATCTTGCTCCTGCTGCTGAAGCATCCTCCCAGTGTAGCCGACTTCCTTGCTTCCTTCCTTCCTTCCTTCTTCCCTTCCTTCCTTCCTTCACTCCCTCATTCAATAAACAAGTATCAACACCCCCCGAGTGCCAGACTCTAAGGGAAGATGAATAAGACCCTGTCTGATTCACATCCCAATGTAACACAGTCTGCTTGGGCAACAGAGCCAGAAAGGTCATCTGCATTTCTTTAGACTCACCTTTTCCATATTTTCCCAGTTGCCATCCTAGGCAAGGTCCTCCTAACGTCATCCCAGGGCTTTATCAACGACCTCATGATAGGCCTGCTTTTCCGACTGTTCATATAGGTACATTGTAAACCTGGCTCCCACCCCAGTTTTTTTTTTTCTAATGAGGAAGATTGGCCCTGAGCTAACATCTGTTGCCAATCTTCCTCTTGTTTTGCTTGAAGAAGATTATTGCTGAGCTAACACCTGTGCCAGTCTTCCTCTATTTTGTATGTGGGATGCTGCCACAGCGTGACTAGATAAGCAATGTGTAAGTCTGTGCCCAGGGTCCAAACAGGTAAACCCTGGGCTGCTGAAGCAGAGTGCACAAACTTAACTACTACGCCACCAGGCTGGTCCCCCACCCTAGTTTCCATCACCCTGACACCAGAGACCCGGCTATGCCTTCTCTTGCTCAGCAGAGCCATTGTGTTGCTCTGACCAAAACATATCTTCCCCACACTCTTCTACAGGTCATGTTAACTCTTAGGAACTTAGCTCAAAATTTAAGGGATCCAAAAAGTTGCCTCTGGCCAGCGCCCCTTAACCCATTATCCTTCCTGTTATCTGTGACGTACTCTGAACATAAATACACATTCATTTCTATCTTCTCTTGTTCATGTGTTGCTATTTAATTGTTCTGTGCATTTTGACTGACTTAAAAATTGTCCTTTTATTTGATATTCTGAAAGCACCTAGTACAGAACTGTACTCATAGTACAACAGGTAAAATGTTGTTCAACAAATCATCATTAATTAATCATTAATTAACTGTGGAGAATAAAGCAATTTTCCTCTTCCTTCCCCAATTGACCAAAGTGCCCTACTTCCTCATTACGATAGCAAGAGTGGCATGTCTGACTCATCCCAGGCCAAAAAAAAGGCCAAGAGTCATGTTGAGCCCGCATTGTCTTCTATGCATCCTCTATGACCGTTGTGAAATACTACTGCGTTGAATGCATCACATTTTCATAGTCATCTTCTTCCTCTCAATCTCCACAATCAAAGTTTTAGCCCAAATTCTGTCTACCCTAATGACAGGAGCCCATCTCCAAGAATTGGACACAACACCCACCCACCCACCTCAACCACTCGACTCAACAATTGAGACAACCTGTTGAGTGCTTTGAAGATGGTCATGGCACGTCTAATGAGGAGCACCTTAGATAATTCCACTCCCCTTGTCCTCCACTTTACGCAGAACTTTATGGAGTAGCCTCGATTGGCAGAAAGTCACCTGTGGCCTTTGGAGCCAGATGGGCCCAGGTTTGAAAGCCAGATCAGCCACTTAGAAACAGTGTAAAATGGATGACATTACTTACTTCCATGTGCCTCAGTTTCCTCATCTGTGAACTGGAGATAATGCCACCTTCTTTGCAAGATCACTGGGGGCATTAAATGAGACAATAAATGCCAGTGTTGTAGCTTTCCAACACTAATTCCCTTCCAACTCACCCTACTCTCCCACAGCACCCACCCTGTCCCCACTTCTTTGAAGGCTCACAGTGCCTTCTCTCTGCCACTGGATAACATTTTTATTTTCATCAGAAGGACTCCTTTCTGAGGCAAGTGTCAGAAAGTCCAATGCAAACTGCTTCAGCAGGATGGGAATTAATGGGGCCAAAGCTGAGAAGGCCAGAGCAGAACTAGCGTCAGACTCAGCTGGATTGGAGCCCAAGGATGTCTCCAGGACCCAGCCCTCTCTGGCTCTTGGCTGGGCTCTGCCCTCTTTCCACTGCTGATGCCCTTTTCAAGCCACATGGTCCATGATGGGGCATCTGCTCGTGCCTCCCAGGTTCAAGTCTAGCAGGAAAAACCAGCCTCCTTTCTCTGGACTTCAAAACAAAGGACTTAGATGACCTCTGATGGAACTAGCTTGGGTCATGGGCCCATCCGTGAACTAATTACTGCAGCTGGGAGATGCAGGCTGGATTGGCCAGGCTAACAAGAGAACACTCGCGAGACGTGCCACCTTGACGCACATGCTGAGATTAGGAGAGCGTCGGTTAAGATGGCAGATCTCTGCTTTGAGTTGGAGTCGTGGTTAGAGTCAGCATGCTAGTGTCCAAGGGCCAGGAGAGGGATGCTTCTGAGCAAAGAAGCAGAACGAGGCTTTTGGAGATCCCAGAACTTTTGAGAGCTTCACTATTTTGCTCTGGTCCAACCTGGGTCATGATTAAGTACACAGCTTCTAGGCTGCCTGGGTCCAAATCCAGGCTCTGCCACCCCCTGGCTTAAACAAGTAACTTCTCTGTGCTTCAGTTTCCTCGTGTGTGAAAAAGAAAGAATTACGAGTCTTCAGGAAGTAAAAAACTGAAGACAGGGCTTGGCTTTGTGACCACTCAGGAAGGCGTCTCTGTTAGTGGACACCTTAGGGAAAGAGAGCCCACAACACTGCCACGGGCATTAATGTTGTATTGGAAGTGGATGATTAAAGCTGTATATGTGGAACCCTCTTCAGAGGGAGAAACAATGACCTAAACTATGAGTTTCCAAATTCCCCAAGATGTGAACACAAAAACTGTATTACACTTAAAAAAAGTGTAATTAAAATGTAGTTAAAATAAAAATTTTAAAAGGGATGGATGGCTATTTAATGTCCTATTAAGCTCTCAGGTGCCTTTGCTCACACGGATGGGCATCTAACACGCATTTCATTACACCAGGAAAGCTAGAGGCCGGCTAATTGCATACCCGGCAACAGCATTCATTACAGAGGCCCCTTAATCAGATGGTTAGCGTGAGTGATTCTCTTTGGAAGGTGACCTGACTAGTATCTAAAAACACTCAGATGTCCCAGCCGGGTTGATGGAGGGCAGGAAGTGTAACCTTTGACCAGGCAAGTGGTAACAATGTTGCCCTTTCTGCAACCAAGAACCAAAGGAATTAAAATTGAGTCAGTCACCAAGTAGATTGCATTTAGGGTCACCTATAAATCTCTCTGAAGCATTTACCAAAATGTTTACTTTTCTTAGTAATTTAAAACGAATGGGAAAAGGCTTTGTACCAAACATTGAAGAGAGAACCTTGGTTCCTTCTTCATCGTTCCATTCCAGCCATCTGCCTTTCCTTCCTCCCAGAGTACACTTTTGCTGAGCACCTCCTCAATGTGAAAACGGTACTGCAAATTACGGCTAATTCTTCCACAAATTAAATATATTTCTGCTCCCTCAGATGAACAAGTTGAAATTATTCTTCAATGATGTACATCGGTGGATGACGCTGAATTTCTCACAAACTAAAGCAGAGATGAGGAAAATTCATTTCATGCAATTTATTTTGAATCTCCCTTTGTTTTCAGCTTCCCCTTTAATAACCTTCAAAATTTCCTTTTGCAGTGCCACCAAGAATCTGAGCGGGACGCAAGGGACCCAATTCCGTGGTTGTTCTTGTTTGTAGCTATGCTATTTATTCTAGGGATGGGGGCAGAGCACGGATGGGGGTGTTCTTTTACAGTTGCATTAAAACCAAGCAAATGTGAGTATAAAAGAAACTCACACCTGCCTCTGGCTTCACTCTGTATTGTACGGTTTGGTCTGTAGAGTGTAAAGATTTTGGTCAGGTTGTAACTCTGCTTTCAGATCTCCTTTCTCAGCTGTCTCAGCATTGACCAGGACTTCTTAAGGACCGATGCAAAGTACGTGTAGCTTTGATAATGCTTCCTACTTTGACACTACATCATGTTATCCTTCTCAAGCAACATATTGATTTTAAAATTGGCTTCCTGACTTCTAAGTAATTGTCAATTCGTTCTTTAATGGAGTTCCTGTCTACTGAACATACACCCCCCCTTTTCTTTTTCTCCTTTTACAGTGAGGCACAGTCTAAATCTCTCAGAATCATTCTTGTATCCTTAAGATAAAAGAATTGAGGAAAACAAACGGAGTTCTGATTCATCTCCAGGAACTTTCTGTGCTGCTCCGTGAAGATTCTCCCAGCAGTCCGTTTTCACGCTATTCCCGAACTTTAACTTCAAAACCGCTCATAGCATTGGTCCCGTTGTAAGAGAGATGATTTTGTTTTCATATAGCAAACATTTCTGTTTGGATTTTATATTTGTTTTATGAAGACAAATTGGCCTCCACCCCATAGTTTACCTGCCAGGTAAACAACACAGAATTTACCTTGCCTTGCAATCTTGTTTGTAATCTACACTTTGTATACATTGTGAAGAATGAGTTAGAAATGCTATGTGGATCTCGGAATGACTGGTGACAGACAGGGAAAGAACTTGAGGGCCAGGTTATTTCTCAGGGTGTCCAACTTCTGTTGGTTTGAGTCATTTCTGAGAAGTCCTGAGATTATCTCTTTATTAAATAGACACCCAGGTAGATGGAACTTTCTCTGCAACGAATGCCCTTAAAGTTTACAGAAAAGTAACGAAAAATAATAGCAAGAGTACAATAAGCTACAGTGAGTGTTTCATCCAGACTCTACATTGCCTGTCCTCAGACTGCCCTCTCTTCCAGGGGAACCTGCTGCCTAGCCTCCCGTTTTCAGGGCCCCCAGAGGTCCGGCTTAATGCTATCTGTCTGTGGCAGCGCTTCAGCATAGTAACTGTTAATCATCCATTCAACAATGTTTCTTGTGTGTTGGCAACATTCCCCTTACACCCAGGCAACCACTACTCCTGCCCTGGGCCCCACAATCTAGAGAGCTGACTGTGGCCCATTCCCCCCTTTTGAAGCCATGATGCAGATGCTCAAGACTCCAGAATTCCCTGTCCAAATGGCCCTGGGGAGGAGGCAAAGGACTAGCTATGGTGGGGTGGGGGAGGATGGAGCTTGAGTGTGTAAGGCTGGGGTGTGCAAGGTCGGAGGAGAAAGTGGGGTGGACTAAGGCCCAGGGCCTCCACGTGCAGCTTTGCCTCAGGTCTTGCATGCAGGGTATTGGACGGTGAAGGAGAGAGACCACCCCAGCATTCCAGGAGCCCCCAGCCCAGCTAGGAAGATAAATGGCAAGGGAATAACTAGAAGGGCGATGGGTTCTGCAAATGAGAAGCACAGGGTGCTTTGGGAGCCTCTGACTCGGGGGAAGGCGGGTTGGCAAGCCAGGCTGCAGTGGGGAGTGGGTTGAGGAAGTAGGAGAGGAAGTTCTGCCCACAATTTCCACCCACAATCTCCCACATACCCAAGGCAGAATTCATACACTAGGGCTCAAATGTGCGATGACCGTAACTTTCTTCATCATGCATAAGTCTGACGTGCTAAGGTAAGGTTGTCTCTTCTGATTTCAAGCAGTCTTTTCCAGTAGAAATCATTTTCTTTCAAGTTCCCTGTAATTGACAAATACACATTTTTCTTCCATCAGCAGCTGAGTGGTGTCTTAAGAGCAAGATATCCATTTTTTAAAATAAAGAAAGCTACTTGTTTTCTCATAAACCATAGAGTGTAAAATCTCCACCTAGCTATCATTTCAGATGTAGCTTGACTCTGAGCTCTACGACCTTGAGCCAGTCACCTCATCTGTATACTGGGGGGAACACTATCTATCTCAGAGGTTGGCATGAGGGGTAATGAGATGAAACATTTAAAGCACAGAGCACAGAGCCTAGAATGGGGTAGGTTTCGGTATGAATGCTAGTCATACTTCTCTGTCCTCCCATTAACCTTAGAAACCCAGACTGGTTTTCGAACACTTTTGAATTTTAAAAAAGAAAGAAATGCTGCCTCCTTCACACTCGCTAATATTCTGGTTCACTTTAACGCTAAGAAGCGGTGATTATGTTTTCTACAAAGAGAGGTGCCTAATAATAAATACATGCATGCATACATAGCAGAGAGACAGAAACAGAGCGAGCAAGGAAGCTACTCCTTCAAGGTGAAAACAATTATAATTAATGCAAATATTGTCATCCAGACTTCTGTTTTATTTGCTATTCAATTTGTAGTTTGAAATCAGACAAATGAATTCCTGACCTGGAATGGCATTTTTGGAAAGATACTAAAAAGAAATCATGTGGTGTTGCCAAGGCTGAGAGTTGCAAACAAGTCAACGGGTGTGAAAATGAGGAGCATCTCGACCCTCAGGATTCCCTTTGAATCTGCACATTTCCCCGCCTTCTGTTGCTATTTGGAGTGTAGACATTCCTTATGTTCTACTCACTTATCTTTTTTCCCCATCAGGCTCCTACCTTCTAGACTCTACTTCTTAGTTTTACTAAAAAGCTTTCCAAAGGTGAAGTTCTAAGATAAAGAATCAAATGCTGGAATTATCTAAACTCCAGTAACTCTGAAGACATGAGAATCCACAGAATCATAGCTCTCAGGGGGTTGATAAATAGCACTTTCCTTCTCATCTAGGGTTTCTGCTGTGTTATGGTAAAGTAACATGCCATCCTCCTACAGTTACTGTCTCTGCCTCCTGTACTTTTAGGGGCTGACAAAATCAGACACCTATATTTTTTGTTTTGTGTGGTTTTGCAGGGGAAGGTGGATCTTTATGCATATAAATGCCCTATTTTCTAGATAATGTAGTAAGTGCAGCCTAATAAAGTTTTTCTAAAGGCAGGGTGACTACTTCCATAAAACAAATTTAAAGATAAAAGCTGTTTGGAAGTCTGTTTTTAGTTGTTGAAAAAAATAAGGGACACAATAAATAAAATGTTAGAAGAAATTGACATAAAAAGCCACACCCATATTTCTCCCACTCACACAGCTACTTTCGCTATTTTCTCTGCAGTCTTTGTCAGTTTACAAAGCATTCTTAATTTAAATGCCATTGTGGTTTTTGCTTTTTAAAGTTATAAACATATCCCTGGTTTTCTACAGAACGAACAAATTTTATTCTTTCACTGTGAACCAATATAATTTAATTACTGTTAATGTTTCAGTCACAGTGATTTATATTTTGATAATTGCTGTCTTACGAAGAATTCAAATGTTTTAAAAATAGCATCTTGGAAACCAAACCATAGCTCAGAAGCCCTCCTATTGTAAGGTTCCATTTTTATAGATGGGGAAACCGAGGTTCTAAAGAGGATCTGGCACTAGCCAGGATTATTCTTGGCAGATCCAGGACTACAACCCAAGCTCCCAGAATTCCGGGCCCAGCCACAGGTTTCTGCCCAGCCACAGCCGCCGCCTGTCAGCCCCCAGCATCTCCGTTGGATCCTCGGTGGATGGAGGAGTTGGTTGCAGGTCATGGAAACAGAGCGTCCTGGGTATCCATTTTCCAACTCAAGTGGATCAGGCAGCCGATACCTGCCTCTACGCAGGGCTGGTTTGGATAGTATAATCCTAACCTGACTGGCCAGAATGTGATTCCTTTTCTGTCTTTGAAAAACTGTTCTTTATTTCATGGGAAGCTAGTCCTGCGTACTAGGTCCCAACACAGTTGCAGTCCTGGATAGCGTGTGCAGACTCCGAGGCTCTGGGAACGTAGGATGTACTTTTACGTAAATTTCCCTGCAGCCAGCCAGCACCAGGACCCTCCCGGAGGTAACACCCTGGGGTCCTCTTGGTGCTTTGGGGTGGGACAGGGGCCTGAGGAAACTCAGAGCTACGTGACTTTTTCAGAGACATGGAGTCAAACCGGAAGCCAAGCCCTGGATACACCAGCACGATTCTCAGCAGCTGGCTTCACGGATGAAAGATTTCCCTCTGGACTGACAGAGTCGGTGTAGTTCACACAGTCACAGGACAGGCTTTCTCCCAACACACGTCATGGGCCTGCAGAACCCCGGGGTAGGCGTTAAGAAGGCGGATGGCAGGCAGCAGGGGTCAGCCGACCCGGGGAGTTCTGGAGAGTTCGAGTGTCTCCGAGTGCTGCCTGAACTGCTGGTCCTTCTCGCCGGGATTTCAGCGACCCAGCTGACTGCAAGCGAACCAAGAGCACCTGCCCCAGCTCCCCCCGGCCTCGGAAGCCCTCTTGTGCAATAACTTGTAGGAAGGGCTGAGCACAGCTGCATTCGAACTGAGGACCTGGCAATGTGCACTAGAAAGGGCCGTATCGTTTACAAATCCCCGGAGCCTCGCCATGTATTTGACTTGTTGCTCTTAAAGTTTCACATCGTTTCCAACATGTTAAGCCACCACTTCAAGGGTATTATTGAGTCTGAGGGAGAAAGCAGCCCCTGAGCGTGTTCCGTTGGCCGCCTTTGCCCTCCCTCCGCCCTTGATTTCACAGCTCACTCACCCAGAGCCCGCAGGCGTGTCGTTGGTTTGAGGAGTCAACGCTGCTTTGCTGGTTCGGAGGATCCGTGTGCTGATTATCTGTAGAGAAATCAGCCCTTGGAGACATGCGTTAGAGAACACCTACACCCGGCAAAGACAATTCTTCATGAAAAATAGTGACACGGCATCCTGCAAGATTTCAGAAAAATACAAATGGCTTCTCCTGGACAATCAAGCATTTGTCAGGAATGTTAGACAAAGAAGGTTTTATGTTCACGTCATTATTACTGCTGCCAGCAGCGTTTGTTTGATACAGAACCAGCTGGGGCAAAAATCACGTTGCTTTTGCTTCACGAGTAACATTGCGCTTCCATGCATGCTCCTGGTAATGGATAACCATAGTAATACGCTGAAAACTATGCATTTCCTTCTTAGTCTTCTGTCCAACCAATATATGATCATAAATATTTAGTGACTCATGTGTATGTTTATTAAGTATACATTATCTACTAAAGAAAACCAAAATTACATAAAATCTGACACAGAACTTTTGGATCACTTCAGAATTTGTGTTTTTTTAAACTCTTCTCTTTTTTTACCACTTCCTAGTTCTTCAGACACGATTACCAATCTTGGAACGTATCAGAATTGTGTTTTTCTGTTCTATTATGATTGCCATTTTGCCACTTCCTGGTGCTTATGGATCTAAAGGCATTAAAATCTTTTACATTCTATCAAAATTGACAACCAGCTTTTTGCCCCAGTATCGCTCTGCTTGAGGCATTCTCTGATGGTGAGTGTTTGGCAGCATTGTTTTTTATCCTATATACTGATGTTTGTGACAAGACTGAGAAATAAACATGCAGGGTGTCCAAACTCCTTCCCTTCGCCAAACACACATTTCATTCCAAAAGAAAAGTGATGTTCTTGCTCATGCTCTTTTGCAAAAGAACTAAAAAAGGAAACATGATGCAAAAAGTTTTAATATTTCTTTGAGTTGAGGGACGATGTATAATGGCTTGTAATGATTAGTTTTAAAATAAACTGTAAAATAATATGTACATTCTAGTAGCATCTTAAATGTGAAAGTTCCAGATAGAAAGTTCCCATAGAGGGTAGCAATTGAAAAATTAGACCTCTGGAGTCGGACTTCCTAAGCTCAAATCTACCAGGCATTAGCTGTGTGATCTTGGGCAAACGACTTAACCTCTCTGTTATTCTGTTTCCTTATCTGTAAACAATAATAGTAACCTACCTCAGAGGCAGTGAGATTAAATGATGTTGTATGGTCAAAGCACTTGTAACAGTGTCTGTCATGATATAACAACTCAAGTATTTGCTATTTTTATTTATTGTATATAAAATGTAAGGATTAAATGAGATACTTTCTAAAGTTTCTTTAGACTCTAAAGCTAAGATAGTAATGTTGTTATGATGTTTTATGCTACTTGCTACTTGGCAATTGCATGTCAACATTGGTAGACATTATAGCATACTATTTACTATAGCTGTAATTCCTTCCTACTGTTTGCAGTTAGCTAGCTCTTTTATACTACAGAGCACCAAATGTGTTGAAGCATCCTGTCCATCACATTCCCAGAAGCTCCTGAAATTATTTTGCAGGGCCAGCCCGGTGGTGCAGCGGTTAAGTTGGCACATTCTGCTTCGGTGGCCCAAGGTTTGCCAGTATGGATTCCGGGTGCGGGCATAGCACTGCTTGGCAAGCCATGCTGTGGTAGGCGTCCCACACATAAAGTGGAGGAAGATGGGCATGGATGTCAGCTCAGGGCCAATCTTCCTCAAAAAAAAAGAAAGAAAGAAAGAAAGAAATTATTTTGCGTCTGTTCTTCAGTATAAAACAGTTTGTGCTAAAGCACAGACAAGGTGGTGCCATATTGCTTCCTGCTGCATTTCTATATCATGCTGTAAAAACTTGTTTTCTTTTGCTCTCTTAATATCCAATATCTTATTCTGCATAGGGGAAAGTAATAGCACTTTTCATGCTCATATTGAGGACACTAAAGCATTCTATGATTGATAAATATACCAGGCCACTATGAAGGTCCCTTTCATTTAGATAATCAAGCAGAGACACTATCCCCTCAATTACAAATCTTTTATGGAAATAGTTGGCAATTTGATTGATAATTAAGCAACATGACAGATGAACCATGGATTTGGAGATGAGAAATTGTAACTATCAGAAGGCAGTAGCCTGACCATTGGAATCACATGGGATACTTGTTGAAAATATAAATTCCCAGACCTTTCTTTGGAGCTCTTGGGTGTGGCCAAGGAATCTGTATTTCAGTGGGTGCTCCATGCAGTCCTTGTGGCCAGGCAAGTTTGGGCAACACTGCAATAGTCCAGAGAACAGATCACTGGCACCAGCCCGTGGGAGAGGCAGTGGGAATGGAAAAGAGGGTGTAGAGACACACACACTTAGAAGTTAGAGTCACTATGGGCATTGACTGTAATACTCATATTTCTCTGTATTTTATTATGGTGCTACTACGGAAAATATATTTAAAGGCCACTTCAGAAGCATCATAAATTTCCAATGACCTCTACTTCATCAAAAAAGAAACATCTTTTACTTTCGGGATTCTTCAAAGGAGAAACTCTTTTAACTTATTTAGAAATCTCTTTAATTTCAGAGGAACAAAGCAATGAAACATTGTGTCCTTAGTTGTCCAGAAAATTCAATTCAATAGATACTTTTTAAGTATTTTAAGGAACCATGTGAGATGCTGAAGGAAGTATAAGGATGGAGTCCTTGCCTTCAACTTGCAACCCAGCAGGAAAGAGAAGAAAAAATCCCAACTAACCCTAAAGAAGAATAATGTGGAAAATGGAAAAGAGAGAGGTAAACAAACTGCCATGGGGATGCTGAGAAGGGAGAAATTACGTATTCACATATTAAGAAAAGTCCTCATGGTTGCAGGGTATAAAATCAACACACATAAATCAGTAGCATTTCTATACACTAACAATGAACTAACAGAAAAAGATCTCAAGAACTCAATCCCATTCACGATCGCAACAAAAAGAATAAAATACCTTGGGATAAATTTAACCAAGGAAGTGAAAGATCTATACAATGAAAACTACAAGACTTTCTTGAAAGAAATCGATGATAACATAAAGAGATGGAAAGACATTCCATGCACATGGATTGGAAGAATAAACATAGTTAAAATGTCCATACTACCTAAAGCAATCTACAGATTCAACGCTATCCCAATCAGAATCCCAATGACATTCTTTACAGAAATTGAAGAAAGAATCCTAAAATTCATATGGGGCAACAAAGACCCTGAATTGCTAAAACAATCCTGAGAAAGAAGAACAAAGCTGGAGGCATCACAATCCCTGACTTTAAAACATACTACAAAGCTACAGTAATCAAAACAGCATGGTACTGGTACAAAAACAGGTGCACAGATCAATGGAACAGAATTGAAAGCCCGGAAATAAAACCACACATCTATGGACAGCTAATCTTCGACAAGGAGCTGAGGGCCTACAATGGAGAAAAGAAAGTCTCTTCAACAAATGGCGCTGGGAAAACTGGACAGCCATATGTAAAAGAATGAAAATTGACCATTCTTTTTCACCATTCACTAAAATAAACTCAAAATAGATCAAAGACCTAAAGATTAGGCCTGAAACAATAAGTCTTCTAGAAGATAATATAGGCAGTACACTCTTTGACATCAGTTTCAAAAGAATCTTTTCGGACACCATAACCCCTCAGACAAGGGAAACAATAGAAAGAATAAACAAATGGGACTTCATCAGACTAAAGAGCTTCTTCAAGGCAAGGGAAAACAGGATTGAAACAAAAAAACAGCCCACTAATTGGGAAAAAATATTTACAAGTTATTTATCTGACAACGGGTTAATCTCCATAATATATAAAGAACTCACACAGCTTAACAACAAAAAAATCAAACAACCCAATCACAAAATGGGCAGGGGACATGAACAGACATTTCTCCAAAGAAGATATATGGATGGCCAATAGCCACATGAAAAGATGCTCATCATCACTAATCATCAGGGAAATGCAAATCAAAACTACACTAAGATACCACCTTACACCTGTTAGAATGGCAAAAATATCCAAAACCAAGAGTGGCAAATGTCGGAGAGGCTGTGGAGAAAAAGGAACCCTCATACACTGTAGGTGGGAATGCAAACTGGTGCTGCCACTATGGAAAATAGTACGGAGATTTCTCAAAAAGTTAAAAATAGAAATACTTTATGACCCAGCCATCCCACTACTGGGTATCTATCCTGAGAACCTGAAATCAGCAATTCCGAGAGTCCCATGCACCCCTGTGTTCATCACAGCATTATTCACAATAGCCAAGTCATGGAACCAACCTAAGTGCCCAGCAACTGATGATTGGATAAAGAAGATATGGTGTATATATATATACAATGGAATACTACTCAGCTATAAAAAAGACAAAGTCATCCCATTCACAACAACATGGATAGACCTTGAGGGTATTATGTTGAGTGAAATAATCCAGACAGAGAAAGACGAACTCTGCATGACTCCACTCATAGGTTGTAGTTAACATATAGACAAAGAGAACTGATCGGTGGTTACCAGGGAAAGGGGGGGGTTGGGGTGGGGGGAGGGCACTAAGGGTGAAGTGGTGTACCTACAACATGACTAATAATAATGTCCAACTGTAATTTCACAGGGTTGTTAACTATCATAATCTTAATTAAAAAATGAAAAAAGAAAAGAAAAGTCCTCACGAAGAAGGTGTCATTTGGAATGGTCAGAAAGACAAGGAAATTTTCACTAGATATAACTATGGACAGAGAACATCCCAGGTGAAAATGAAATGCGTGAAGAAAGCCCAGAGACAGGAAGGCACAGTGTGGGCATAGAATGTTATGACTTTTCCAGTTTGATAGAGAATAGAGCCCATAAAGGATGGAAGCGGGTAACAGTGCTTAAGAGGAGGCAACAGTACTCAAGATAGTTAGGCTTAACTCAAGGGCAGCAAAAATCATTGAAGGTGTCCCCAGAAGTGATATGATTGGGATTTTCTTTAGGAAAATGTACCTAGTGATGATCAGGAGGAAGGATTGGAAGAAAGGACCAGAGCTAGGGAGTTTCAACATCATGAAAAAACTCACATTTTCTCCACTTTGAAGATAATTTCTTTCATGAAGTTGAAACTCCCAAATAGTTAAAGGCACTTGTTCTCAAAGTTCAGCATGACCAGAACCATCTGGAAGGCTTGTTCACACAGACTGCCACAGTTACAGCCGGGGCTTCAACGCCCCTCTCAGCAACTGATATAACTACTAGACGGAAAATCAGCAAAGATAGAGAAGAACTGACTGACACCATCAACCAGCAGAATCTGAATGATATTTATAGAACTCTACCCAACAAGAGCAGAATACACATTCTTTTCAAGTGGCCATGGAACATATACCAAGGTTGACCATATGCTTTGTCATAAAACAAACTTAGACAAATTTAGAAAAATTGAAATCATACATATATGTTCTCTGACCATAATGAAATCAAACTAGAAATTAATAGCAGACAGCAAGTAAATCTCCAAACACTTGGAAATAAAACAACACACTTCCAACTAATCCGAGAGTGAAAGCGGAAATCTCAAAAGAAATTTTAAAAATTCACAGAACTAAATTGAAAGTGAAAATACAACATCATAAATTTGGAGGTTACAGCTAAAGCAGTATTGAGTGGAAAATACATGTTATATTAGAAAAGAGAAAATTCTCAAACCAATAACCTAAGTTACCATCTCAAAAAACTAGAAAAAGAAGATCAAAATAAACCCAAAGCAAGCAGAAGAAGAAAAAAATCAATGAAATTGAAAATGGGAAAACAATAGAGGAAATCAATAAAGAAAAACTTATTTTTAAAGCAAAAAGTTAATAAACTTCTAGCAAGACTGATAAAAATAGAAGACACAAATCACCAATATCAGGAATGAAATAGGAGATTTCAGTACAGATGCTACAGCCATTAAAATGATAATAAGGGGGCACGACAAACAACTTTACACTCATAAATTTGACAACTTAGAAGAAATGGACCAATCACACTAGAAATTCACAAACTACCAAATCTTAACCGAGACAAAACAGATCTTCTGAATAGTCCTATTACCATTAAAGAAATTAAACTCATAATTTAGAAGTTCCCATCCCCAAATTCCTAGGCCTGGATAGTTTCAATGGCAAATTCTACTACACACTTAAAGAAGAATTCACACTAATTTTATACTCTCTTTTTCAGAGAAAAGAAGAGGAAGGAATAACTCATTTTATGAAGCCAATGTTACCCTCACACCAAATTCAGACAAATCGCACAAAAAAGGAACCTACAGACAACTATCTCTGATAAACTTAGACATAAAAATCCTCAGCAAAATTTTAGCAAATTGAACCTAGCAATATACAAAAAGAATTATATATCACAACCAAGTGAGATTTATTCCAGGTGTGCAAGGCTGGCTCATTATTCAAAAATCAAGCAATGTATTCCAACAAATCAACAGGCTAACAAAAAAAATCATACAATCATATCAACTAATGAAGGAAAAGCATTTGACAAAATTTAACACTCGTTTATGATAAAAACTCAGCAAACTAGAAATAGGTGAGAACTTTCTCAACTTGATAAGCGCATCTACAAAAAAATCCACAGCTATCGACATACTTCATGGTGAAAAACTGAGCACTTTCTACCTAAAATTGGGAACAAGGTAAAGACGTCCTATTATGGCTCTTATTCAACATAGTTAGCTCAAAAAGGATCACAGTCTTACATGGAAAATTATGAAACTTTTAGAAAAAAAATAAGAGGAAAACTTTGGGACCTAAAGCGAGGAGAAGAGTTTCTAGACTTAGCACCAAAAACCCAACCCACAAAAGGAAAATTTGATAAGTTGGACTTCACGATTAAAAACTTCTACTCTGCAAAAGACCCTGGTAAGAGGATGAAAAGATAAGCTACAGACTGGAAGAAAATATTTACAAATCACGTATCCGAAGGACTCTCAAAACTCAACGGTGAAACCAAACAATCCAACTGGAAAAACAGGCAAAAAACGTGAGCTGACATTTCACCAAAGTAGATATACGGATGGCACATAAGCACATGAAAAGATGTTCAAAATCATTTGCTATTAGGAAAATGCAAATTAAAACTACAATTAGATATCACGACACACCTCACAGAATAGATGGCTAAAATTAACAACAGTGGCCAGAAACTGGATCATTCATACACTGCTGGTATGAATAGAAAATGATACAACCACTCTGGAAAACAGTTTGGCAGTTTTTTTAAAAAAACTAAATATGCAGCTACCATATGACCCAGTACTTGTACTCTTGGGTATTTATCCCAGAGAAATGAAAACTTGTGTTCACACAAAAACCTGTACAAGAGTGTTTATAACAAGTTTGTTCATAATGGTCAAAAACTGGAACTACCCAAATGTCCTTCCACAATGGAGTAGTGAAGCCACTGTGAGGCATCCTTACCGTGAACTACTACTCAGCCTTTAAGAAGGAACAAACTGTTGATTCATGCCACAGCCTGGATGAATCCCTTAGATTTATACTGAGTTTAAAAAAAAGCCACTCCCAAAAGGTTACATACTGTATGATTCCATTTATATAACAAATATAAACTTACAAATAACAAATAAAATTGTAGAGATGAAGAACAGACGAGTGGTTATAAGGACAGGAGTAAAGGGGAAGAGGGTGGGTGTTGCTACAAAGAGATGACACAAAGGAACCTTGTGGTCATAGAACAGATCTGTATCTTGATTGTGATGGTGATTACATAAATCTGTGCATGTGATAAAGTCGTATAGAACTACACACGCACACAGTTGTCAAACTGGTGAAACCTGAATAAGCCATGAGGATTGTCCCAATGTCAGTTTCCCGGTTTTGACCTTGTATTCTTGCTGTTCAAGATATCAGCATTGGGAGACACTGGGTGAGGCTACAGAGGACCTTCTGGTACCTTTGTTTTATGCAGCTTCATGTGAATCTATAATTACTTCAAAGTACAAAGTTAAAGAAAATAAACTCAACTATTTTTACAAAGGATGAGGCACTCATAAAAGTGAGTCTAGGGGCTTGGGTGGAATCTTTGGCTTTTTACCTTATATACTTCTATAATTGGTTGAGGTGAATATATAATAAAAATGCAAATCTCAGGGGGCAGAAACACACACTGATGGTGGGCTCCACTCCTAGAATTTCTGAGTCAGTAGGTCTGGAGGACTTAAGAATGTGCATTTCTAGTCAGTTCCAAGGTGAACTGATGCTGTAGGTCTGGAACCCAGACTTCGAGAATCCCAGATTAAAGGAAGTAGGAAATCAACCCAATCCTGGCTTGTTTGGTCTGATCTAGAAGATCGTTTCTCTCAAATAGATAAATATCAGTTCAGATATAATGTCTTTCGACTCAAACAAATGGCTACTCAACCTGGTCCTGGAAAATAAGCAAGTTAATTAAAATGAAATAAAATCAGTTTGTAAAGGGAGATAGCCCTATCTAATCTGTAACATGAAATGAATTAATTCTTCTGAAACACCAGAAAAGCAGCCTTTGTGAAAATCTCCTGCTCACCCTACACTTGGTAACCCAGAGTTTCATATTTTCACATCTACCGCCCGAAGGAAGGACGCTCACCATCTTATGGAGATAGAAGCCCAGCGTAGCTCAGTGAATAAAATGTTATTTTCTTTCTCAGTTCCTTTCTCAGTCACATGTCATGCCCTCTTCTCAGAATGTTTATCACCACCAAGAGTCATATTTCTGTTTGAGTATCTGGTGAGGAACTCCCTACTGAACAGGCCAGGGAGAAGCCCCATAAATCAGAGTCCAAGGTCCACATTGCAGCCTTTCCAGCCAGTAGTGGGACCCCTGAATATTCTTCAAAGCTAAGGACTTCAGAGCAGCACTCTTAAAAATAAAGATCCAGTTACTCGGCGCTGGATGGCATTAGAAGTACTCCAAATCCCCAAGTGAGCAGACCCTGAGGGGCTGTGAATAGTTCCCTTGGCTTCTCGAGAACCCTGACCAGCACTGACCTAGTGAGTTCAGGGAAAACCTCCCCATCTGCAACGCCGGCCTTCTCAGGGGTAAGAACAAGTGCCCACTGGGACACCGGGAGATGGAGATAAAGTATAAAATCATGGGCCTGTAACTATCAGTAAGAGATCGTGACAATTCAACATAAAGAAGCTTGGCATGTCTGTAGCACTTTTGGTCTTAAAAATAGCACTTTGGAGTGTGAGCAAATTCTGAATATTCCTATGTCCCTCCCACTCAAAGTGTGTTCCTCAGACAAGCAGCATTGGCATCGCCTGGGAAACTCTGCGGAGTTTCCCGCCCCACCCAGCCCCACCCAATCAGAATCTGCATGTTAACAAGATCCCAGGTGATCCGTGGGCACTTTAAAGTTTGGCAGCTCACGACTAAGGTAGTATAAACCTGTTAATTACAGCAGCGAAGCAGCCGGGAAAGGGGGTAATATAGAGGCAGGGCTCTCATGAGTGATGGGGGCACCACCACAAACACTACAAGACCACGCTGGACAATGAAGCCATGTGGACCAGGCCTGAATAACTGGGAAAACAGCCATATCTGTGACACTCTGCCTCATAAAATGCCCGTGAAGGCTAGAAAGCTCTGAATTCAAACCTCACATGTTCCCAGAGAAGCACTCATTCAACCCCACCATTTCTTAACTGAATTTCTTGTTTTCCAAATAACTGGTAGTTTGATAGTTTGTAGAGGTTTATTGTTGGGAAAAGTTTGGAATAACTGAATAAAATAGCAGACGAAGTATTCTGGAAAGGTGACAAAATTTATCAGAGAATCATTACGATTGTTCCTTTTCTTTCTTTGTTTTCAAACGTCTAGTTAAAGTGATAAAACCATACGCACTGAGCGAGGAGAGAGGCCAGGAAGTAGAGATGGTCTGCAGGGACCTTAATGGCGTCAGCGCATCCTTGGGGCTGAGTTTGGCGGTGTTTAGAAAATTTCTTGCTGTCTTGCTTCCTATGAACCTTTATGTAAACCTAGCTTTGTAATAATCACAGTAACCATAAATAATTTGAATAATTAAAGTTTAGGTTTTGCAGACAGTTTCAGCATTCAGTTTAAAACATTTTATCTAATTACACAAAGATTTTTAAAATATGTGCTAAATGATGATGCCAATATACGATTGGGGTAACCCTGCAATATCCTTTTCTTTTGAAACAATATTATTTTGATAAGAAGATAAATAGTCCTTTTTTGTCGTGGAGAACTGTAACTGTGTAAACTATTGGGGGACCTTTTCTTACTTATCAAGGAGAATTTGAGGGCCTTCAATTTGCTTAGGACTTTGCAAGAAGCCACATTCACATGAGCACCCTGCCTCTCAGGAGCTTACCATCTACATGAGGAGGCAGACATAAAATCATGAGATACACTCCACAGGAAAAATTGGTAGAATTTTAAATCGGAATATCAGGGGGCAGATAAATGAATCTCACTGAGATATTAGATGAGCTACTGACAGAAACTAGAATGATAGGTGAGGAAAAGAGTAGTGGATTGTGAATGGGAAGATGATGAACTTGGCTTTGGACCAGTGACTGGGAGATGAACGTGAGACGTGGATTGCTGCAAGTCAGTGTAAAGTTAAGTGTGAAATGGACCCTTAATACCAGAGGAACTGAACAGACTCATCAGCAGTGAGTAGTGACTTGAAGCTCCACGCAGTTATGACTTGTATTGAACCTTAAAAAGAGATGAATTTATCCAAGGTGGAGTAGATCAGATAACGGAGCATTGTGAAAGTACAGTAAGCATTTTAGATTTGAGTGAGTAAGAAATAGACACTAAAGATTTTTAGGAAAGAAGTGATGAAAACAGTGTGTAAAAAATGTTGGAGCAGGGAAAGTTCTTGTTCAAGGCTTCTAGAGTTGAAATCCCTGTTGAGAGGGACAGATAAACAATATATTTCAAAGAAAAAGTAAATAAAACTTTGAATCAGACTATCAGGGAGTTGGTGAAGGAGAGAGCCGAATCTTACAGGGAAATTGGTAGTACTAGTGACAAAGACCAGAAATATAGATGGGGAAAGAGAGGAGGATTGTGAATAGAAGGATGATGAAGTTGGCTTTGGACTCAGTAAGTTGGAGTTGACAATGAGATAGCCAAAATGGAAACACGTACAAGGCAGCAGGGCCAGGAGGAGGTGGGAAGAGTTAGGTGCCATGGGTGCGGAATTTACGACGATGTCACTCACACAACCCTGAGAGGGAGCGCCTCCTTAAATTTTGCACCTGCGACCTCAATTGCTTCATCCTAGTCCCCGCCCTGCTGGGCTGATGGAACTTGAGTTTAGATGAAAAACAAGATTGGAGATCCAGGCTTGGAGGTAAGCAGCATAAGAGCAAATGTTGTCCTCAGGAGGTCTTCAAAGTGGGCACCAAAGAGAAGGCAGGATGGAGGCGAAGAAAGAAGAAAGAAGAGCAAGCAAATCTAACATAGGAGGGGCAATTGGAAACTTAGGAAAATGGACATGTCTATATAAACATGGTAGATTTAACAGATGCTCTTACTGTTACTCCCTTCCAAATCACCATGGAAATGGTAATTAAATAATTTTTGAAAAAGCATTCACTCATAAGGATTAAGAGAACAGGTGAGGAGATGAGAGTAATAAAACTGTGCAAGTTTGGGCAGTAGGTGGAGAAGTCATAACTGTCTAGGCAGATTCAAGCAAACAGAAACTGAAGCCAGCAGTGGGACAAAGTCTGGGAGCAAATATATTTGCACCACAGAACCCCAAAAGGCTCAGGAATTGGAGGCACTTGACACCTCTGGGGGTAGGGGTGTGGGTGAACTGAAAACAAAAGGATTGGTTAAAATTCTGCATATTCTAGAGCAGTTATATATAACAGCTTCCCTTCCCCAGCCAGCACTGTTAGGCAATACCCAACCTGTAACCCGGCAGAATTTGAGAGGTCTATTCTCTTGAAAAGTTGAAGTAGAGTGACTCTGAACACAGGAATACAAATCACAGCCAAGCATAGAATTGTCTTACTGAAAACAGAAAGACTAAGTGAAAGTCTGCATTCGGCACAGCACCCTTCCCCAACTGGATTCCAAGAGTGCTGGGAGCCTGGCTTCTATCTCCCAGGCAGGAGTTCCCTCTGAAAAAAACTGAACAATCTAAAGAAAAGACCCTTAAATGTGAACAGCATCAGGCACTCCCCTGAGAGAACGCAGTCAGGTCTCCTAACAGTGGAGCATAGTGGTCATCCAGCACGGACTTGGACACAGTCAAGTGTTTAGATTTCCTGAAGCAGAAGCGAAAGACATGAGGTTCCATATTAAGAAGGCTCTTCGAGTACCCAGCATAGTAAGTGAAAAAAGGCTGATATCAAATCTCATAATCATGAAATTTCAGAACTGTGGAAACAAAGAGGAAATCCAGGAACTTCGATGCAAGGGCCACTCACAAAGGATGGCATAGGAAATCTTAACGGCAAAGTTGGAAACCAGAAGACAGTGGAGCAATGCCTTCAAAATAGTGAGGAAAAATTATTTGTATACAAGAATTCTATTCTCAGCCAAACTGTTGATCAAACGTAAGGACAGAATAAAAACATTTTGGGAAATATAAAGACAAAACAATCATCTTCTCTGCATTTTTTTATTAAGAAGCAAATAAACAAGAGACTTAATACCCCAAAAGGCGATAAAACATGAAAGAGGAAGATTTGGAATCCAGGAAAAAAGGATCCAACACAGCGAAAGGCAAAGAGAATCTCCACGATGATGGTGAAGGGAGCCTCTTGGGCAGCGGCCATGAGCCGTCTAGACTGGAGCAAGGGGGAAAAGAGCTTCTGCGGGGGCGTATCTAAGAAAAAGCTTACCTGATTTGTTTGACTGTAGTGAGAGCAAATGTATCCCTTTGTCCAAGGATTGGGGCTAAACTAGAACAAAGAGAGAAAGCTAAGCAAATGCAAAAGAGAAAGAGAGTTATTACTGCTAGGGAAACAACATAGTACATGATTTAAAAAAAACACATATCATATCATATGGCTGAGCTGTGTGAAAGATGTACATAGTCATAAACTTTGAATACTGATCTCACCAAAATGAATAAAGGAGAGAGGAAGGGAGAGAAAGCCAAACCTCATCATTACAGGTAGGAAACTCACATATAACACCTAAAGTGAAAACAAAATGTTTTTAATAGCCATGTAAGGATGTTATTCAGAAACACAAATACTAGAAGAGCAAGTTAGAAGATTTACAAGTGGTTGCCACTGAAAAGGGCTCAGGGGCGAAAGGCTGAGCCAGGGGCTGCCGGTCTTAATCTTAAGGCTTTAAAATGATTTGCCTTTTAAAGTTGTATCTATGGGGGCTGGCCTGGTGGTGCAGCAGTTAAGTGTGCACATTCTGCTTCTCGGCGGCCCGGGGTTCGCCGGTTCAGATCCCAGGTGCGGACATGGCACCACTTGGCACACCATGCTGTGGTAGGGGTCCCACATATAAAGTAGAGGAAGATGGGCACGGATGTTAGCTCAGGACCAGTCTTCCTCAGCAAAAAGAGGAGGTCTAGCAGCAGTTAGCTCAGGGCTAATCTTCCTCAAAAATAAATAAATAAATAAAAATAAAATTGTATCTATGAATATCTTTATAAAAGTTTAAAAAATAAGGGGACAAAAATAAGCAGATCGAGATATCAAAATAAATCCCTTTGTCAAAATCAGATGCATCTACAACAGTGAATGCATGTTTCAAATTTAATGACAAAACTTGTTAAACAATCTGTCAAGTTTTACAATCTCAAGTTAATATACTTTTTTAAGGAGGAAAAATGAGGTTTGTGATGGAATTGTACAGCCACATTATTAAAAAGTGGTTTTTAAGTTAGTTCCAATTACATTAAGTACACTTTAAAATCCTAAATATTTTATATTCTTCTTTGTAACATACACCAATTGCTCTTTCCCAAATACATGTTCATTCTTGTGAGTATTTAAAAACAGCACTGGGTAGATGATGTGTAAATATGAGATGTCCAGGCCACGAAGGTTTAAAAATTCATTTCCCATGTTTTCCAGATGTCTATCTGGTAGAACCCCTCACTGATTTTTTTTCCAATTCACTATTTGAATTGTTTATCCCACTTGTAAATATGAGTAGCTTTAAACAGCGGCTCACAACATATTTCAACTGAAACAGAAACATTTCTCTGGGACAGAAAACTGCACTGGATTCAAACAATAGATTAGAGATGAAATAGTGGTTTTGTGGTTGTTTTTGACATCTAAAACGGGCTGAAGTATTTTCATCCCTTTGCTGCCTGTTGTTTCTCCAGATACCTAATAACTTTCAAGATTCCTGCACATTAAATGCACTGAAACCCTGTCCAATGCAAAGTGATATTTTCCTTTCTATTTTTCATTTCTGGATGCTGGCTCCAGTCAACAATATAATCATTTTCTCTTATTGATTTTCTCATAAAGTGTATCCTTGTTAGGTTCATTGATGACTATACATTACTGAGGCACCCGATAAAATTTCGTTGTGTTATTACCACCACACAGGAAATGCTTTTTGCTGGATGAGAATAACTACTTCCCAAGGTGAAGATGGAACTGGGTTTGACGCAGAATTCCAGAGAACAGCATCCTTATTTGAAAACTAATCATCAAGAGCTCCCACCCTCAAATCAATTCAGTATTATTCTCTGCCGAGAAGACACACTGTATCATTCTAGCTTGACTTCAGTTTTCCAATTAAAAAAAAAAAAAGATGAATTTTCCCACTTAAACATTCAACAATTGAAAGCTGTAGGTCTTCAAAAGAATTCGGATTCTCTCATGACTGGCCTGGGCACAGCACCTTCTGAATCACTCTGAATAGTTTTTGGAGGCCTGTATCTGATTAGCTAGAATCGATTTGGGCTACAAGATTTGTTAAAACAACTCAGGTCAATAGTGACTTTGCAGTTGCTAGGTTGTATAAATATATAATCCACAGTTATTTCCCCCATTTTTATTTGGGGGTTTCATAATAGAGTATAATCTCAGTAGGCCCTCCTTTTAACTGAGAAATCCCGAGATGGTCTCTCATTTTACCAGAATTATAGGCTTCCTGAAGTTCCTAATGCACCACATGGACAAAAACGACAAAGGATACATTGTTAAAGTTTATTCAAAGGTTATGGATTATTCCCAGGAAGTCCAGCTCAAAAGGAAATAGAATGTTAATACTGTCACCTAAAAATTGGATATGACATCCTCTGATGAGATCATTTATTTCTTAGCTGCATTTCCTCTCAGCCTGTGCCGCTCCTTATGGAGGGGCTCGTGGAGATACTGTTTAAAAAAAGAAAGGAAAATTTTCCTCCTGGTGGGAAATTATTTTTTAAAATCAATTTCTTATTTAAAATTAGAATGATTGTTAAATTTCAATAATAAAAGTATTCAAAGCCCCACATAGATTAGATGACAGCAAATTTATGAATAAAGCTAATTTTAAAAGTTAGGACACTTAAAGCTAGCACTTTGCTACATAAGAAATGGCATATGATACTGCAATGCTTTCTAACTCAGTCTAATCTGAATTAGAGAATGTATTAAATCAAGGTTGTTTCATTTCTTTAAATCACAGACAGTAACTCTTAAAGCTTGCAAAACACTGCTAACCAGAGATGATTTAGGGACCTGATCCTGATTAACAAATAGAGAAATAATTCATTCCAATTGCACATGACTGGCTGCTTCCCCAGACTTAAAACAGTATGTACATGAAACTCTCTTTTGTAGATTATTAATTTGCTTGACAAATCCGTTCTGCAGTCTAGAGGTCCCAGTTCTTGTCTCGATTTTCAGAGCTCTTCTGACTGAAGAGGTTTCACTCCAGTTTATAGGCAGTACACTGGCTAGATTTTCAAATAACCCAACTTTGCTCCCCATTACCCTACTGTCTTCGGCTTAAACTGGAGCAAGTTATTTGTATATCTGCAAGCCTGAGTTTCCCCACTTCAAAAGCGGGGCTGGGGGTCTGTGTAAATTCAAGTGAATCAAGTGTTAAAATGGAATTCGATCCTAAAAAAGATGACCAGGCAGATAGCAGTTTTCTGCATAAATCAGTTTGAGGGAGTTCTGACCACGATAACATCCCGCTTGGCCATTGTATTCGATGTATGTCAACAAAGCTACTCTTTTAGCCATTCTAAAAAATACGCACTTAGGGACTTATAAAAAGCACCTTTTTATTCCTTAAATCATTTTTAAAATAGGCTGTGAATGAGAACTTAAAAGTGCTTAAGAAAATATTATTCATTCTGCAGAAGAGTTACTCCGGCCTAGAATGCAATCTGGTCACTTGGGACTAGTTTAAGACTACAAGCAAGAGGAGGGAAAGTCATTGCCTTCCTCCCTCTGTGACAAGCCAAACCTCCTCAGACTTGGCCTGTCAGCTCCTGAGTCGGGCTGGGCCATCTCTTGGGACTTCTGCAGCCTGCACATGACCAAGATTTTTGAATTCAACAAGACAGAAAATCGCAAAACTAAAAACAAATTTGCAGTAAGGGAAAAAAAATGTACTTTGCTTTCCAGATTTTATTTTAAAACATTTATTCAGGCTTCTCTATGATTTCAAGCCCCACAGCCCAAAGGCATTAAACTGTATTGAAGCTTAATGGCCTGAAAAGTTTCCTTTTGAATTAAAGCACATCCAGTCCCAAAGGGCGGAGGAGACGCATCTGCAGCTAATCTGAAAATTCCATTTCTGATCCTGGACTTTGAGGACGTAAAAATAGCCAGCAGAATATTTTCAAATCACATAGAGGAGAATACGATTTCTGGGAGCTGGGTTTCTAAACCAATGCCTAGTTAAGGGAATTTTACACGAGTGCAGAATGACCTGTGATATAGTGAGGTTTACGTGGGCATGAGAAGAAAAAGAATAAGCTACATAAGCTTGTCCAGACTCTATTTTCCCCAAGTGACTCATTTATTGTAGAGGCAAATTCTAGCACCTTTCATTTTATAGATAAAATGGGGACCTTGTTTCCAGACCAATGGGCTCCAAACTAGGAATGACGTGCAGGGGACAGGTAGCAATTTTAAATTTTTTTATTGAATGTGCACTACTTACCATCTTCTTTAATTTTCTGTTTAGTGTATGTAAAGGACATTTAATGTCCCTTAAATAAATAAATGTGCCTATGTTGGGGTGTTCAATTAAGTAAATCCAGAGACAGCTCTCTAGACACTATAACCGAGGCACAACGAAGCTGTTCTAACTCTAAGTGAGGAATCCCCTGAATGCTGCAGCCCCCGTGGCTCAAAGAACCTGGCCAACAAAAGCTCTATCACTGGATTTTCTGTTACTACATCCTGCTCTTTTTCCTTTCATTAAAATATATATATATATGCGCTACTGTGCCTCGCTAACAATGAGACTATAACGAAAGCACAAATAGCTGGGTCCTTGCAAATCTTTATTATCAACTGTCATTGTAAAATATGTATATTTGTGTTAGTGTAAAACAGAGAACCTGACACAATTGTGTTCCATTTGACATCCTATTTATTATAGTAGCATAGATTATCTCAGGAATAGAGATAGAGAAATGCTCACTATCAAAGTGGACATTTTTAATATCAACTTCAATCTGCCATTTTTGAAGAGCTATTTTTATTTCCATACAAACAGGATATCAAGTATAACTTTCTCTCTCTCTCTCTCTCTTTTTTTTTTTTTTTTGGTGAGGAAGATTGGCCCTGAGCTAACATCTGTTGCCAATCTTCCTCTTTTTGCTTGAGGAAGATTGTCTCTGAGCTAACATCTGTGCCCATCTCCCTCTATTTTGTGTGTGGGATGTCCCCACAGCATGGCTTGATGAGTGGTGTGTAGATCTGTGCCTGGGATCTGAACCTATGAACCCCAAGCCACTGAAGCGGATCATGTGAACTGAACCACTATGCCACCAGGCCAGCCCCTCAAGTATAATTTTCTTTTGTTGATTAACTGTCAGTGTTTCCTCTTTTGAGTGTAAGTTGCCTGAATGATTATTTAGCAAAAAGGAGAATGGGGCAATTCCTGAGAAATATAGATTCTGTTTCTAAGCTTTAGGATGTTCAAAGGAAGAAAGAACAATGCAAAAAACTATTTAAGGATTTGGAAATTTTACTTTATTTTAAATTAGATTTTTAAAGATCTCGATGACTTAACATTTCAAAGTAAGGCAGAATCACCCTCCAAAAGCTGTACCCTCACCTTACGGGATTCCAGTGATCACTGCCAATGAACATCTTATTCAAACAGCTTTTGCTTTTAAAAAATTTACATTCTTATAAGGTTTAATATATCATATTTTTATTGAGATATAATTGACATGTAACATTATATTAGTTTCAAGTTTACAACATAATGATTCAATATGTGTATATATTGCAACACGATCACCACAATCAGTCTAGTAAACATCCATCACCAAATGTAGTAACAAATTTTTTTTCTTGTGTAAGAAACTTTAAGATCTACTCTGTCAGCAAATTTCAAATATACACTACAGTATTATTACCTATAGTCACCACGCTTACATCATATCCCCAGGACTCATTTATTTTACAGCTGGAAGTTCGTACCTTAATACATCTTATTTTAAAGATAAAATGCCTGGCAAAGTCCTGCAAGTCTCAAGGAAAAATAAAAACTATCAATACGCTCAGTTTGCTCCATGGGTAACAACTACCCCCTCTCCTCAGGACCTTTTCCTCCTTGCTCTGGTGGCCAAACCCTCACAAGTCTCTCTGTTGGAAATTCTCATACCTCTTGGAGACCCTTATCATACCTGGATTGAAGCAATTAATTGTACACTTCTGGTTTTAAGATGTTGTAGATTGACTTTGCTGTTCCCCAACATGGCTTCTGAAAACCAGCCCCAAAACAGTAAGAGAAACAAGAAACAAAAACACAAGCTGCATCTTTGATGAGACTATGAGTCATCTGAAATCTCCAGGCATGAGGGATGCACGTGGAGAGCAGGTGGAAGGCCGTAACCGACTTAACTGAGTGGAACGGGTGAAAGCTCAGTTTCTGCAGCCGGACAGACTAAGGAGAGTCAGCCAACAGACTCCCCAAGCCAGGAAAGCCTCAGGAGTGCGAAGCAGCAGGTGCCCGACAGGTGGGAATTAAACGCCTGGTGGTGAAACCAGAGTGTTCGGCTGACATCTACATAGGGAGCAGTCGTTCACCCCTCCCCTCTCTGGGATCCTCACCCCACCCTGCAAGGCCCAGAGATGGGAAGTGTAGTCTCTGGAGAAAGAGAAAGAGACTCAGGGACACGAGACACAGCAAGGAGCAGTGGAGAGATGGCAGTGACCGCTCATCTTCACATTAAACAATGGGATGCCAGGCTCCTCTCCCACCTTCCTTCCAAATGTGACAGATTTATACACACTTGACAAGAGATTCTAGCCCCTTGAAGGACAGCCTCAGAAAACAGACCAATAGAAACTTACATTTGGCGACGTCGTTGGAAAAGGCAGTTCGCAGTCTGCTTATTCTACACTGATTCTCACCAACAGCTAAGTTCCTCACACACAAACAGCACCTCCAATCTTAAATCTGTACCTCACTGCTTTCTCGGCAATTCCCCTTTAGGAATTTTTCCTAAAGGAGCAATCAGACAAGTGGACAAAGATGTGTATTTAACAATGCCTAATGCAACATTAATTATAATAGCAACAAAATGGAAACCTAAATGTTTCCGACAATAGATGATTGGTTAAATAAATGTCATAGCCACTAAAAAGGGCATAGTATATGTACTGACATGGACAGAGACTCATGGCATATGGCATAGTGATAGCGGAAGAAGGAAGGTTTCCAAGACTGTATAATTCCACTCATAAATATATATTTATATATGCATAAATAAAAACATGAAGAGGTTTTTTAAATAGTGGTTATTTCTAAGAGGTAGAATTATGAGAGAATTTTGATTTCTCTGTATTTGAATGTTTTATCAAACGTATCAGAAATCAAAGATAATTCATGTTTGGAAAATAAAATGTTACAAGTAATTTTAAATATAACCCTTGCTCTTAATTATAAACTTACAGCCAAGAAGTACCAGACATTTGAGAAAATCCTCAAACACGAAGGACAGAAATCTAAACTAATAAACCTGGTGGTGGGAGGAAAGCACCTCTAAGGTAAGAGAAACAAGGCGGAAGACAACATCTGAAAAACTGCAGTTAATATCCTCAGGGGGAAAAGAGAAAATATTGTATCCATGAAACAAGAAGAAGCTGTAAAAAAAGAGGATAAATAACAAAGAAGAGCTTTTAGAAAAGAAAAATACGACAGCCAAAAGAAAAAACCTACTAGAAGGAGTGGAAGATAAAGTCAAGAAAATCTCCTAAGGAAACAGACAATGAAAGAGAAATATAAGAAAATTAGAGAATCAACGTAGATTACCGAGAAGCTGATAAATAGAACTGACAGAAAGAAAGAAAAGAGAAAATGGTTGGGAGAAAATTCTCAAATAAATAATATAAGAAACATTCCCAGAACTGGAGTTTATAAATCTGAAAAATGAAAGGCCCCCTGAGAGCCTAGTATACTTAATGAACAATGCCCACATCAGGACATTTTAGGACACGAGATAAAGAGAAGCTCCTAATAGCTTCCGAATGGGAGTGGTAGACCCAGTACCCACAAAGGATCAGGAATCAGAAAGGCATCAGACTTCTCAAAAGCTGCATCGGAACCCAAAGGACGATGAAACAATGAAGGTCATTTTCAATTTAGCATTCCATAACCAAACCATCATTCCAATGTGAGGGCAGAATAAAGATAGCTTAAGAGACGCAAAATATCAAAATAATTACCTCTCTTGCCTTTTTTTCTCAGTAACTCTTTTTTTCTCACAAAACGAGTGAGCAATACAAGAAAGAGGAAAACATATGCTTCAAAAAAGTAGAGAATTCAATTTAGGAAAAAGGCAAAGGAAAATCCCAGGACCACGGGCCTCTAGAGCAACCAGTTCAGATTAGAGCCGGAAGACGCAGGATCTAGGAAAGATGTTTCCAGGGAGAACAAGTTAGGGGTGGGGTATAGGGAGAACCGGATAAAATAGGAGATAGATTAACCCTGAGGGAAACTGGACTGAGAGCCCGTAAGTGAGTATGGAAAGACAGATTAATGGGTACAAAGAAAACAAATCCAATGAAACTCAAGGGAGTCAGACACTCCAGGGAAAGTGAAAAATTACGTGATAGAAGAAATGTAATCATGGTACACTGCTTGGCCCAGACAACAATATTGATAGTCATAATTTTATAATCTCTGAAATACTGATCTAACCAAAAATAATGGGGAAAGACTGGAAGGTAGTGTAAGAGATCGAAGTCCCCTCTGCCAGAGTAGATATTCAATAGGTGGGGAGTAAAACTGATGACTCAAGAGAGAGCAGCATAACTTATTTAGAAATATGGAAGTCCTACCAGAAGAAACAACTGAAAGCTGGAAATAGTTGAAGGATGGGGGCCAGAGCTCTATTGCATAGTCAATGAGACCATTCTTCTTCATCGAAGGCTTTCATAGCTTTTACCTAAAGAGGAACGTCAGTTCTGATATTCTACTACAAAGCGCCTTAATTCTATAATTTAAAAAGTAAATGACCATGCTTTGTTAAACACTTAATATCAAAAAGCAAAGAAATTCCTCCCATTTGACCGCTTTCATCACAGACCTGCAAAGCCCTCTTTGCCAAGATGAATTGGATCAGACTAGACACACTTCTGGCCTGAAAAATTACAGACTGTCTCCAACTTGCACATGGATTTGTTTCAGAAATTCCTGGGCCAGTTGTTTGGAACATGGGGATTTTTTTCCCTTCCCCTCCCCCATCCTAGGAGACATGTTTTAAATGATTGCTCATCACAGGATTCTGAATGGCGGCTTCCTCAGGTAGAAAGCAGAGAGATGGGATGTGGGGAACCATAAATTAGACGCAGGTTATTGTTAAGACTGAGCTTTTGTGTTGGATGGTGGGTTCATGGATACTTATCACTTCCTAAAATTATGTCAATAAAGTAAACAGTAAAAGGTCCAATGATAAGAATGTGTCATGAACTAAAAATACCAGTCCATTTCTATGTACCTGAAGCCCAATGAAGAGAAAAATATATTAGCCCAGAATCCTGTTTAACTGAGGATATAATAGAATAGGATGGCACATTTGCCCATAGGTTGAGCAGTTACATGCCATAAATAGTCATTAAACACGTCCTCACGGGTAAGGCGCTGAGCAAGTCCTACAGCTATGATAATCAACAGAGACACGGCCGAAGGCCTGTGGGTACCGGAGAATCACCTTTATCTTTGAGAATTCAGAAATTATATTTAAATATAGACCATTTCAAATGTTTTAAAAACATACATATAGGGTCGGCCCGGTGGCACAGCAGTTAGGTTCGCACATTCTGCTTCTCGGCGGCCGGGGGTTCACTGGTTCGGATACCAGGTGTGGACATGGCACTGATTGGCAAAAGCCATGCTGTGGTAGGCTTCCCACGTATAAAGTAGAGGAAGATGGGCATGGATGTTAGCTCAGGGCCAATCTTCCTCAGCAAAAAGAGGAGGATTGGTGGTGGATGTTAGCTCAGGGCTAATCTTCCTCAAACAAACAAACTAACAAAAGCATACACATAGTAATTCCCATATGTATCCCATTACTAGTCATGAAAAAAAAATGAGAGGAGATAGTAAAATGGATTAGAAGTATATTTATTTTATCTTGATTGTTGGCACTTGTGAAAAGCAGATTTGATTAGGAATATGGACTGTTCCAAGAAGGTCCGAGCAGGTTCCGAAGGGACATGAGGGTCCTTCTGCATTCTAGAGGAGCTGCTGATGCTGACGCTTCCTTTTCCCTTGTCACACATGTCCTTGAGCTCTGCTTTAACCTTGTTAGTCAAGATTAGGGACGTATTTAGGTCACAGATATAGTGAGTGCATGTGAATACTGAGAAAGTAACTAAAGTCTCTAAATTCTCTCCAAAAAGCAAATTTTTCCTATTATTTTTTTATTCTTTCTTGTACACACATTCTTTTCCAGAGTTTCTCTCAAGTTGCTTTCTCTCGTGCTAAAAATGTCTCTGAGTGTCTGAGGACAATACAGGTTTTAATCCAGAGAGATTCTGGCTGAACACCATACTGCACTCACCTCACAGACCACACAAACACACCTGGTTTCACACACCACACACACACCACACGCACACTCACCCCACATATACCTGGCAGCTCCATAGGCAGCAGGACCCTCTGTGTAGTGGACCCAGACCTAAAGGTCATGGTCATACATCAGGGCCAAGGCTTAACATGGGCTCATTCAGAGAAAATGTAGTAATTCCTGCAGCTATACCCTTACCAGGGGCTGGGCCTGCAGGATGCCTGGTTCCCAGTCCCCAAACACACAGCTCATCCCCCTGCCACCCAGAAGAACAAAGCTATAGGGAAAGGCAAGGTACTTAAAGGGAAGGTTGAGAGGAGAAATGTCTCATTATTTGACTTACATAGCACTTACTCTTTGTCAGGTCTGTTCTAAGTGCTTTACAAATATTAACCTGTGAAGTAGACACTATTATTTACATTGAAAGATGAAAAGACGGAGGCCAGAGAGGTTAAGTAACTTTCCTAAGGTCACATAGCTACAAAGTCTTGGATTTGATCCAGGCAGTCTGGCTCCAGAGTCTGTGCTCTTAATTGTGACTCCGTGCAACCTCCTTGAGGCTGAGCTAGAAAGGCTACTCTCTACCTTTCTAAGTCCCGACATAATTAATAAGCTGTTTTCATTATCAGAAGGAGTAGAGAGTGGGTAGGGAAAGTGCTTGGGGAAGCCCAGCAGAAGGGGCAGAAACTAGAACGGGTGAGTCAGAGAAGGAGAGCCCAGGGACAGGCTCTTTAGACAACGAGAGTCGGTTACTCCCTGGCCAGGACATGCTTAGGGATGGATAATACTGGTGGTCAAGGTAGGGAGAGGTGACTCCAGGCTTGGAGGCCACTCATAAATAGGAAATAAGCCAGAAGTGGAGGTTAAAGTCTGCCTGAACTGATGAAAGGACACTGGCCCTCTGTAGACAGAGCACAGTGGAAAATGAAGCCACATCACTCTCATTAGAGAAGCGTATAAACAGCTATTACAGACTTTTGCTTCTTTTCCCGTCAACTCAGTGGACATTCACAAAAGGCCTCCTATGAGGAAGGCATAACATTGGACAGAGTGAAATAAGGAACGCGGCCCAGATTTTTCTCATCTCAGTGGAGCCTTTACATTTAACTTGATGGTGGGCACGAGCTGTTTGATGGGGACCTCGGCCCCCATGGGCACTTGAGCCCCAGACAGCACAGTCTGCAAGATGGGGAGGAGCAGGCTTCTCGAAGCAATGCCAGTTGGAGGGAAAATGAATAAATAAATGGGGCAAAAAAAACAGAGGAGCCAATGTTCGTCAAGATAAAAGAAACCCACAATAGGAAGGTCAGCCACTCCAAGAATAACTGTCCTGCAAAAACAAAACCAGGCCAAATAGACCGTTTCCTACCTCAGCCAAAATCACCCGCCTTCTGAAGTCAGTGTTCTGTTCCGGTACTTTTTTCTCCTTTATTCCCTATAGGTTCTTCTAAGGTAGGCCATTTTCTGTGAGAAGATATATGTGAGCAAGGTTTCATTTGACATCTGTTTTCCAACCATTAAATTTGTGGTGACTATTTTTAGAACAAAAGATAGTTTAAGAAATAATTAGGTGCCCAGGTGTGATACAGACTAGATAGCAGCAAATGTTTTTAGGATTATGTCTAAAAAATTCAAACTGACTGAAAAGTAAGAAAAAATAATGTAGATTTGAAGTTTGTTAACATGATCAAATTTTTTAAATTCAGCAATGTAATGTGCCTGTACCTCAATTTCTCCATTTGCATGCCGCACTGTTGTTTGCATAAAATGACTCCCCTGACCCCTCCCAGCCCCCAGTCTGTGAGGCCAGCATGATCAGTTGGGTTTCCAGTAGTGGTGATGGATTAGCTCTGATCCACCCTCACCCTTTCTCCCGTTTCCGCCCATGATGAATGGACACCATTACAAGATGGCGGCTGAGGTTAGGAGTGCAGCCTAGGGGAGCTCGCCCCCATGGGGGAATCAGACGCTGGACCTTGGCCTCTTGTGTGCCATGCTTTAACCTACTGAACTAATTGGCCACAGAAAAATAAGGATGCTTATCACTGACTTGCCAAATAGAAGTGCTCTGAGAATATACTTTAAAAAAGAAAGGGCATTCTTAGAAGCTTCGCTTCCACAGTAAAACAGCTATTTAAACACCAATTAATATTATTGTAAGTCAGGAACAGAGGCGGTAGCAATAAAAGCTGTTTTTCTAAGTCAACAACTGGCTACAGACTACATGGTCTACAAAATGAGTTTCCTAAGATCGTGTTTATTTTAGAAACATCAATACTAAAACAGCAGTAACAGAAAGTGTTTTTCCCCTTAGTTGAAGCACTGCTTGGGTATGTGCTATATCCAGACAAGCAACAACTGAACAAATTCTTCTCTTACATTTCCCCAAGTTCAAGTATACGGCTTTGAGCACACCGCAAGCTTTGTACAACAGCCTAGCTTCAAGCATGCAATAATCGCTCATTTCCTGGCCATTAATTCAGACATCATGCAATCACTCAAAGGCATCCATTTTCCTTTGCTGCTATTTTTGGGACTGCCGCCCTATTGTCATCCCTGCCTTAGACCCCTGACTTAGTCGTCTTTTAATTAGAGCCAGCAAGAAGGACAGGCGGAGTCAGCCTACTGGGGGCGATCCATCACTCGGCTTACTTTGCTCTCTGGCCTCGTAGATGACAGTTTATAAACAGGACATCTTGGATATCAAGATAGCTGCTTAAGGAAACAGAGGAACAAATGGTGACCATTTTGTAAGCTACTTCGCTGAGATTACAAACTCTTGTCTAGGGCTGTATTTACTGACATTGTATTGTGATTAAACGTCCAAATAAACTTTACCAATGATGATTCTTTGGAAGATGTTTTGTCTGAGCCTGCCCTCAGACCAACTATTGTCATAACCAAAGAGTTGTCCAGTGTTAACTCATGTACTTACAACTGAGCCATTGGGCCTGTTCTTAATGGACCTGCTTTTTAGATAAATCCTTTCCAAATTGGTCAACAGCAATAGTCTCAGTCCTGGAAAAGAGAAAAAAACAACTCAATTCTGGTGAGGCTCTTCCACTGTCATTAGAGAAAGCACTACCTATTAGCCTATAGAGTATTACTGTTCAATAGTCTTTTCCAGATAAAACTAAAAAATTTATTTTTGCCTGCTGAAATCTAACCATATTATCCCCGAGAGAAGACATATAAGACCCAAAGTTATATCAGGCTGTAATTCAACTGTACATCTACGTGGTGACCTGGTGCACATGCTGGGTGTTGGGTTACAGACACCCAGCCCTGCACTGGGGAAGCTTGTGGTTAGAGGGAGTGGTGCTGGTAAGGCTGAGGAGAACAGCATGACACGTGCAGAACCGGCAGTGTGTGGTACAGAAGATGCTAAGATGCTAACCCTAGAGCTGGTCTGCCTGGATTTGACTCTCAGCTCCTCCATTTAGTGTGGAGTGCGATCCTTGGCAGATTACTTAAATTATCTGTATCTTGGATGGTTTCATTTTATTATTTTGATGTGTTTCTTTCCAGTCCTCTGAGTGTGTCTGTGTATAATATATGCACACACAACAAAGTTGAAATCATATTTTTGACATATTTATATTGTATTTTCTACACTTGAGTACATCAGAAGCATTTTTCCATGCCAATATTATTTCTCAAGACTGTGTAAGAATACAATGTACTCTTATTAAGCAACTTTAACTTCTTAAGCAACTCCTTACTGTCGGACACTCACTCACTTTACTTCCATTTTTCAATATAATAAATTGTGATGAATATTTTTCCCTAACTTCTAAAAGAGCTTAATAGTATTGGATTGAAATATTCCATGAAAGATTTTAAAATTTTTATAGAGCTTCTTACCATTCAAATCCCCCAATATATGTCCTATTGGAATCATTCTTATCCAAATGGCTATTCAAGAGTTTAAGAGTTCTGTCCTTAAAAGTTTTGTTGTTTTGTAAAGGAGTGAGAAGTATAAAGGCTAAAAACAAAAAGCAAGTAGAAGTAAACATTTTTCTGGGTACAAAAATGGGTTTCCATAGAGATCAGAATTGGGACCATCTGATATTTTATAAGTATCCTCTAAGAGAACACAAGAGAAATCTCTCAGAAATAGACCATACTAAGATCGCTAAAATGTGAAATGCTGTTAGGAACAAAATACTAGAAACATCACTAAAACTGTGATTTCATATAAAATTGAGAGATGAGTGTCAGCCATTAGTCATGCCAAATGTGACTATGAAACTCTAGGATCGGGGCTTTCAGTTTTTCCAGAGTTCAAGGGCTTTCTCTACAGACACTGCCCCCTGGCATGGAGGCAAAGAAGTGAATAAATGTGGGACGGCCTCAAAAAATGTAACAAATAAACATTCTTTCTTTCAATAAATATGTACAGAACACAGACTATATGCCAAGCACTGTGCTTGCTGTTGGAAATACAAAGCTTAGAGTCTTACAGGTGACAAATTGATGGAATGTGACAAATTCTTCCCTAGATGACAGACATGATGCTTTATGGATAAAGAACACATAGCCTAGATGGTTGGGGTCAAGTAAGGTAAAAGAAGTGGTGGGACTTAGGTGGATGTAGGTGGGTTGAAAAGATTCGGTATACCAGAAAGAAAAAAACTACAAGAGAAAAGGCTCATGGGGAGCTTATGGGATGTTGATGAAGCTGTTCTGAGAGATTGGAATGCAGAGATGGAGAGATGGGGTCTGGAGGTGATGAGGGTGAGATGTAAATTCTTGCTCTTACCCTCCTGGGCACAATGCTACATCCATATCTGCAAAAGTGCATGCAATTCTGGCCCTCATACTCAACAGCCACACATGGCCAGAAGCTTAGATAAAAGGCAACTAAAATGATCATGTGAGTGAAGCAATTTTCATAGAAAGAAAGACTAAAGAAATTAAGACTCCTTACACAATCAAAACTAAAAGGGAATATGTACCGAAGTCCATGAAATTAAGATAAATAATGAGCAGGGTAACATGATGCACATGAGCATCAAATCCCAGAGATCAAATGCTAGATGAAATCCAGTCAACCAGGGCATTTCATACATTAACCCTATCTAAAGTCAATGTCTCCTAAACCTGCAGAATCTTCAAAAGATGGGCCTTGGGATTTGTATTTTAATAAATGTCTCAGGGGCCAGCCCAGTGGTTCAGCGGTGAAGTGCCCACATTCCACTTTGGCGGCCCGGGGTTCGCCGTTTCGGATCACGGGTGCGGACATGGCACCACTTGGCATGCCATGCTGTGGCAGGCATCCCACATATAAAGTAGAGGAAGATGGGCATGGATGTTAGCTCAGGGCCAGTCTTCCTCAGCAAAAAGAGGAGGATTGGCAGCACATGTTAGCTCGGGGCTAATCTTCCTCAAAAAAATAAATAAATAACTAAAAATAAATAAATAAATAAATGTCTCAGGTGATTCTTACACTTAGGCAAATTTGAGAAACACTATTCTAAAAGTATAGGCTGGAAACTCCTAGGATCAATAATATTAATTGTAAAAAGTCTCTCACCTGGCCAGTGGTTTGTCTTGCATATACCACTTAGCACTACACCAGACAGCTTGGATCCCTTTGAAGGGGAGTACTGATGAAAAGTACAGAAGGTGTTCAATGATATGGTGTTCCATGATGGCTAGAGCTATTTGTGGATAGCCCAACCGACCTCGGACCTCACCAGCCTCAACAGCCTATGGAGACCATAAGGGTCCAAGTAACAACATTTAACTATGAGAAGCTCAGTATCCCAAGGGCTTATACAAAACCTCAGCCTCCTTCGAAATGTTCTCTGTGGTTTTCCCAAGTTCTCCCCTAGGAACAAGTCCATTCAAGGTCTTCCTCTCAAGCATCATCATGGAATTTCCACAGGCCGTTGAAGGGAGTCACAACTTGGCAGTTGCAGCTCCCGGTGCCTTCCTGTGTCCTCCTCCTCTCTCTCTCCAAACGCCCCTCTTTATAGCCCTGCTCCCTCCTTCAGCCTTCATGACCATAAATGGCTGGAGGAACGGAGTGGGACTTGCACTGCATTCCCATTCCTGGCTTTAGCTTTTCCAGGACTATGCAGCTACAAGGCAATTCGCCTAAAAAGGCATGGTTTTCACCTGTATGTCAAAAAAATGGATATGCACACTCATGACTATCATTTGAAGTAGTCTTCCCAAGCACATAAAAGAGAGATTAAAAAAAAAAAGTTATCAAGAGCAGAAATTGTCTTGCCAAATTTGAGCTTGATGGCATTTGAAATACCTAGAGTCAGAATCAATAAAATTATGGGGCTTCTGCATCCTAGGAACCACTGGGAAAAGTGAATGCCTTTCCCGGGATTTGTATAAGCTGCCAGCACATGGAAAACATATGCATCTTTAGAATATGGTACACGCATGCTTCTAAAATGTACTTGCATCTCAATAGTTTACAATAAATGAATATGTTCTAAGTAAGGGCTCGATTAACTAGAATCATAAATATGACTATTTCACAGACCAAATCCAAAACACCAAAGGTTTAGGACGAGGGTAAAATCTTCATTTGTCTGAGTCAAATTTGATTCCTTTTTTTTGGTCATTTCCCAGCTTGCTAAAACCTTCAACAAAAGGCAGAAGAAAGATGACAAATCAATCAATGGCAGACATTGATTCACTATATAGGGACACCCAAGGTTCAAAAGGCCTGGAAGGACCTCTTTCTTGATTATGTAGGAGACCAAGGGAAGTTTCTTCTAGCGAAAAATTCCTTATATACTAAACAAGTTCAACAACTATAGAAATTACATTACAACACAATAGAGGTAAACTAGCCAAGATAAGATAAGTCTACCACAGCCAAGTGACTTCTTAAGAGAATTACGTGAATTTCATATTGAGGAAAAGAAACCATCGCCAACGGAGGCACTCCCGTGCCCCCCACCCCCCCCCCCCCCCGTTATTTTTAAAACACGTACTGCCCTCATGTGACGAGTGTGCAGGCCTTTGATAATGGTAATTCTACTCAGATGCTTGCCCAGGAATGGGATGGGCTCACTCTATGACTTCTCTTTCTCGATATAATTGAGGACTGGGCACACGTGATGTGGACTCTTATTTAGAAAACAGCACAGCTCTCTAAAGATGTCAGTGCTAGTCAAAGGTACCCATCAACCACTTTTCCTTATTCAATGTTTTGTATTACAAGACCATTTTCAAAACAAATTATGAGCCAATATATTTGTTCATCTGGTATGTTCGTGGACCCTAGCAACACATCAATGTTATTTTCTTATTTCCTCTTCAGTTCACTGGATAATAGACCTAAGTGCTGAAATGCTTCTTTCAATTAAACTTGCAGTAGATCTAAGGAGTTAGGATTGTAAGCTGGTTACAGTGGGAGTAACATAGGAGAACAATACCGTTGCTGGTGGTCCTGGTTAGCCAGATGTAAGGGCGGGAATTCCTTGTAATAAGTTTCTAATTGAATCTTTGTGTGAGCAGATTCAATTCCCATGAAGGAGACACAATCAGATATCACAATCCAATAAAAGGAATTCTGGGCATGCAAAATCGGTAGTTGTGAAATATTTAACAAAAGCCAAATATTGAACTTGGGCTTGGGGAAGAAGCCTTTGTTCCTGTCATGACCTGTTGAAGGTAAAATGAGAAGACAGTCTCATACGGAGCCAGACAACAGAAAGTGGCTGTTAATCCAGCCTCGAGAGACTGTTAACTCCCTACGGACTGGGGGTGAGAGAAAGGCAAGCATTTCAGTGTGTTTTCTTTCCCAGAATATGTAACCTTATGATTTAACCATTCTAAAGTTTCTAAATGCTGGACAGGTAAGTTGTCCCAGAGCCTCTGGACAGGGTTTACAGACAGATGTCTGTGAAAACAAAATAAACACATAGGTTTGAGCTTCTTTTAGCCACACTTGTGTGTTGTCCTTCATAGACAGGTAAATATGAACATTGTAAGAATGGTCTCTTTCCAAGAAGCCCAACAACTAGAGCTGCCAGATTTAGCAAAAAAAAAAAAAAAAAAAAATTAGAACACCAGTTAAATTTGAATTTCAGATAAATGATAATATTTTTGAGTGTAAGTTTGTCCCATACAATACTTGGGATATACTTATACTGAAAGTATATTCATTCTTTTTCTGAAATTCAAATTTAACTGGGCATCCCATATTTTATCTAGTAACGCTACCAGCTCACTGCCTCAAAAGGAGACCACACTTGGGTCTACAAATAAGAAACTAAATTTGAACGAATTCACCTGGTTCAATATTACCTAAAGACCATGAGTGCTTAGGCAGAGAGCAGAGATTTGGTAAAAAGAAGAAAAACCTCAATGATAACTTTCTTGCCTAAAATAGAAGGACAGTGCATATTGGGACAATGCTTTTATTTTTGTTAAGTTCCCTTGAGCTAATATAATACAAAACCATAAAACTTTGCATCATTTAGTAGCCTGTGTGAAACTGGAAGAATGTCATCTCTTCAGGAGTTTATGTGCATTTCTAACAAGACCACAGACAAAGAGCTCAGCACACACCTCAGCTGTATATCACAGAGAAAGAAGGGATTGTCCACGTGGCCCTCCTGCTTCGAGATGAGCAAACCTGGGGTGGGCTTGTTATTTGGAGTTTAAGGTTTGGTGTGTCTGTGTATATGTGTGTTTGAGAGTTTCCCTCCTTCTAATAGGGCAAATCTCAGAAACGCACTGAATATTACACTGATATGAATAAATTATTTTTTACAGTCAGCAAGAAAAAAATAAAATTATAAATATTTTGGGCAGTGAGGAATATATATATCCTTTTTGATAAATAGGTACCTATAAAGGGCACAGAACACTCTGATTAAGCATTTATTTAAATTAAGAAATGAATTTGTAGTAAAAACACCAAGGTGACTCAACATCAAAGAGCATCATATATAATTCATTTCTAAATACATGGCTATCTTTGAGACTAAGGAAATTATTCAGCTATCTACTGTATTTCTTGGGGATTCTGATATTTTTAAGCATATATAGAATCTCATTATTTCCCACCATGTATTAGGGAATCAGAAACTGATTCCAAAATAAAACTGAGATTGAACTTCTTTATTACACACATTGGTCTCCCTCTATTTATCTAGAAATCACTTAAGCACAAGAGCTTCACTGTCATTGTTTTCTGTGTCCCTGCAACGTGGCAGTGCCTGCCTCACCAGAGGCGCTCAGAAACCCGTGTTAAATGGATGAATCAATGACTCCAGCAAGATTTGCTTGAAAAATAATTCAGATATGCTAAAAAATGTCAATTGTCTTTTAGGATGGGTTTCATCAGGTAAGATTTGAAATGAATTATGTTTTGAATCTATATGGTTGGAGTCTAAGAAGACCGAAGGCAAGCCTGAGCTTTGCTTTAGGCTCTAGTGCTAAGATCTCCAAAATGGCGTGCTGGTTTTCTCTGCATCCAGGAAGGATTCCATTTTACCTCTGTGAGAGACAGTAGCAGACGTTCCTGGATCTACTCACGTCTCCAAGGAGACTGCCCATGGAAGGAGACTCTACCCACTATTCTATTTTGCCAGGTCTGTTTCAAATGCCATTCTAGCAATAGAACAAACACATTCTTTTTTTCCTACAACATTGTAACTCCAAATAAAATGAAATATAAATTAAATGTGAGTTTCTTCACCAATACAGTGATAATAAAGCCAAGATCACAGCTTTAACTCCTGGATGTGTCAATTGGCATACCACAGAGAAAGATCAGGGCATGGAAATAGACCATGGCCCTCTCTACTCACACCAGCTTTAAAGATGCCTTAATAAAAGACAAGAGAGAGGAGAGAGTACCACGCCCTTTACATTTAACCGGCTCAGCACCTATAAGGTGTGCATTATATGCTCATTTTACAAATGAAGAAACTGACTTCCCAACATCACATAACTAGGAAGCAGAAGTGCTAAGATTTGAACCCGGGTCTGATTGACTCCAAAGGCTGCTTTTGCTGAGGTGTCATGACGCCTCCCACTGCACCAAGGGCAGACGGCATCCAGCAGGCCGTCATTGCTAGTGGCTAGTCAATTTGGCACACATATCTGACTAAGACTGGGTCAGGGGTGTCTTTTCCTATCTAAAACGTCAGCAGACAATTCTGCTCATATATGGGATGAGAAATGCCAAAGTTAGGACAAATCAGGTCTCACTAAAAACTGCAATGGGGCACATAAAACCAAATTAGTACAAAAAGAATACGATACATCATTATTTCTTTCATTGTTATTTTTGGATTTCTGTTCTCTGTGTTTTTCCTCCTAGCTTGCTGAAACATCAAGGTTAATGTCTCAGTCAGATTCCAACTTCCCAGATGACCTTTATCCCCATTATCCTTCCATGCAACACCTGCTTCAGAAAAATTAACCTTCAAAATGCTCCTGAAATGGAACTTTCCCTAAAGATCTGTACCGCCTGAAAAATAAGGACCTCCCACTCATCTTGCACTCACTTCTGGAGTTAGACAAGTTGATTATAAAGTTCTGTTGAGAGAATAAACAAATAACAGCCAGGAAAACAAAGAGCAGTGGTAAGGAGGGTGGTCCTACCAAATATAACACATTCTATAAAGCCTGGAATATCACAACAGTGTAGTTTGGGCGCACTAATAAACAGAACAATTAAACAGAATTAAAAATCCTGAAGTAGACTCAACTGCATGTGGAAATTTAATTTATGGTAAAGGCCGCATCTCAAATCAGTGAGGAAAAATGCACTTTTTAGTAAGTAGCATTGAGTTAGCTGGAGAGCTATATGTAAAAAGACAAAACTGGATGTATTCCTCATGCCACACACCAGAAACATTTTCAAGTAGATAAGAGATTTTATATATAAAAAATGAAGCCACGCGAATACTGGGGAAAAACATGGATGAATCCCTCCACAACTTAGATGTGTTTGATTGGTAAATTTTGATTATGTATATATTTGGATAAACTTTCACATGGCAAACAATATCATCAGAAAATAAAAATACAGGGGCCAGCCCAGTGGTGTAGCAGTTAAGTTCGCATGTTCCGTTTCAGCAGCCCAGGTTGGGCAGCTTTGGATCCTATATGCGGACCTATGCACCGCTTGTCAAGCCATGCTGTGACAGGCATCCCACATATAAAATAGAGGAAGATGGGCACAAATGTTAGCTCAGGGCCAGTCTTCCTCAGCAAAAAGAGGAGGATTGGCAGCAGATGTTAGCTTAGGGCTAATCTGCCTCAAACAAACAAACAAACAAATGACAAAGTAAGAAAAAACTTAGCAACTTATACCATAAAGGGTTAATACTCTTACATACACATATTTAAATAGAGAAGAAAATGTCCAATAATCTGACAGAAAAATGAACTAGCAAAAGAAAGGAAAATTGCCTTTAGCCATATGAAAAGGTGAATGAACATACTTATAATAAGAGAAATGAAATTAAAAGTGCAATGAGAGAAGGACCTCTTGCTTCTGACCATGACAGATTAACTGGTACCAGACTTGCCCTCTCACGTAAACAACTAGACAACTGGATAAAATATATGAAGCAATGGTTTTCAGACATTAGACAACAAGCAGCACATGAAGATGATCACGGAGAGAAGGGAAACAATGAGCTGGACGCTGCAGCCACCCCAGTTTTTTGCCTGGAGGCACTTAGTGGACCATATTATATTATAAAGAAGCAGAAGCCAGGCAGAGCAAAGTGGTCTCACCAAGTTAAGGAGACAAAGACTAGAGATCAGGGGGCTAAGGTGGTAAGAATTTGTACTATAAAGGAGAGAGGTATACAGAACGAGTTTCAAAATGTGCACAGGGGATCCCTTGAGTCTTTAGCTGTATACTGAGTAAACATGAGAGTGAAACAGCCAAGAGACCAAGCAAAAACCTAGCAGGGAGCGGTAGGCTAGCCAATAGCAATAGCAATAGTAATAGCTCCAGAAAGCCTGGGAGATTCAAATTCTCACCTATGGAATTTGAAGCCTGGTTGGACTCTCAGGCTATTCAGTAAAGACCTCCAAAGGATTACACATTAAGAGTAAATCTAAACTAGCTCTAGAGTAAAAAAGGCCTCTAGAATTACCCTAAAAAAGTTTAAAAACAAGCCTCAAAAGGATCAGTCTGATCCTCATGTACTTAGCTTCCTGCCAAATCAAAATTTAACACTCCCTAAAAGTAGACAACAAAAATCCAGACAATTAATAATGTAATATTCACAATGGTCAACATTTTATCAAAACTTACAAGACATGCAAAGAATCAGGAAAATGTGACTCACAATCAAGAGAAAAATCAGCCACTAGACACAGATCACTAAATGACAGTGATGACGGAATTAGCAGACAGTGACTTTAAAGCAGCTCTTATAAATATGCTCAAAAATATAAAGAAGATCATGAACATCATGAGGAGGGAAACAAAAGATATTTTAAAAAGAACAAAGAGGGGCTGGCCTAGTGGTGTAGTGGTTAATTTCCCGTGCTCCACTTCAGCAACCTTGGGTTTGCCGGTTCGGATACTGGCGTGTATCTACACATCACTCATCAAGCCATGTTGTGGCAGATGTCCCACATATAAAATAGAGGAAGATGGGCACAGATGTTAGCTGAGGGCCAATCTTCCTCAGCAAAAAGGGGAGAATTAGTGGCAGATGTTAGCTCAGGGCTAATCTTTCCTGTCCAAAAAAAAAAAAAAAAGAACAAAGACAACTCCCAGAATTTACAAATACAATATCTGAAGTGAAAAATTAATTCACTGGATGAGTTTAATAGAAGATTAGATATTGGAAATATTGATGAATTTAATTTAGATAGCAATAGAAACTATCCAAATTGAAATATGGAAAGAGAAATGATTGGGAAATATTGAGCAGTGTTTTGTTAACATGTAGTACAATATCAAGCAATCCAACATACATATATTTGGATTCCCAGGAAGAAAAGAGAGGAAACAGAAAAAAAGTATTTGAAAAAAACAATGCCTAAAAATTTTCCAAACCAGAGAACTATAAATCCAGAGATCCCAGAAGGTCAACAAACTTCAGAAAGAATAAGTGTGCATGCATGCACACACTCATGAACAGACACACACACACCACACAAACCACACCAAGGCACTTTATAACCAAACTACTGAAAACCAGGAAAAATTAGAAAATCTTAAATACAGACAGAAGAAAAAATATATACCACATAAAGAGGAATAAAAAAGAAATGACCACATATTTCACATCCAAAAGAATATAACAAGAAGACAACATCTTTAAAACGTTTAAAGAATTGCCAACTTAAAATTCTATATTCTCAGAAAATATCCTTCAAAATGAAGGCAAATAGACACTTCTAGAGACAAATAAGAGCTGAGAGAGGGGCCAGCCTGGTGGTGCAGCGGTTAAGTTTGCACATTCCGCTTCAGTTCGGTTCAGCCTGAGGTTCGCTGGTTCAGATCCTGGGTGCAGACATGGCACCTCTTGGCAAGCCATGCTGTGGCAGGCATCCTGCATGTAAAGTAGATGAAGATGGGCACAGATGTTAGCTCAGGGCTAATCTTCCTCAAACAAAAAAAAAAGCTGAGAGAATTTGTTATCAGCAGAACTTTCCTGTGTGAAAGATCCTCAGACTAAAAGAACAAAAAGGAATGAAAAAACTTGGCAATGGCAAATACGATTTATGTGAAAGACTCTTTTCCATTTATTGATTTCACTAAAAGATAATTGACTCTTTAGGACAAAAATAATAGCAATGTGTTGTAGACATTATAACATGTGTAATAATAAAATAAATTACAATAATAACCAAAAGATGGGCGGGGGAAATGGAGGCATGCTGTTGTAAGGTCCTTACCTTATGTGGGAAGTGGTGTGTTATTATTTGAAGCTGGACTGTAACAAGTTAAAGATGCATATCCCAAAGCCTACAGCAATCAATGAAAAAAACGAATAACAAGACAGAGCTAAAAAGCCAATAGTTAAATTCAAATGGAAAAAAATTATTAATCTCAAATAAGGAAGGAAAAGAGGAAAAGAAAGGAGCAAAGAATATAGGATAAGTAGAAAACAGACAGGACTATGGAAGACTGAGAGCCAAACACATTGATGACTACACTAAATATAAATGGAATAAATGCTCCAACTAAAAGTCAGAGATTGTCACACCAGATTTTTTAAAAAGTAAAATCCACATATTTTGTCTAAAGAAATGCACTTTATAAGATAAAAAGTAAAAATATGGAAAAAAGTATACCATGTAACACTAATCATAGCAAACTGGAGTAGCTACATTACTATCAGCCATAGCAGACATCAGAGCAAGGCATAAAGAGGAACATTTTGTAATGTTAACAGAGTAAAGGCATCAAGAAGATGTAACAACATTAAATGTGTATTCACTTAATAACAAACTTCAAAGTATAGGAAGGAAGAACCGACATATTTGGAAGGAGAATACACAATCCACAAGTACAGGTAGAGATTTCAACACCTCTCTCCCAATAACTGATAGAACAAGTATATACAAAATCAGTAAGAATATAGAAGACTTGTACAACATTATAACCAGCTTGGCCAAATTGACATTTATAGAACACCACAGACAAGAATAACAGAGCATACATTTTTTTCAAGTGCACATGGAACATTCCTCAAGATAGACCTTACACTGGACCATAAAACAAGTCTCAACAAATGTAAAAAGACTGAGCTCATATGGAGCATGTTTTCTAACCATAATAGAATTAAATTAGAAATCAATAATAAAAAGATACTTGGAAAATCCCCAAATATTTGTAAATAATATACTTCTAAATAACGTATGGATTGATGAAGAAATCACAAGGGAAATTATAAGACATTTTGAACCGAAGGACACTGAAAAGGCATCATAAAGCTAAAGCAGTGGCAAGAGAGAATTTATAGCTTCAATTTCTTGTATTAGCAAAGAAAAAATGCCTAAAATACACTATCTATGCTTCCACCTTAAGAAGGTAGAAAAAGAAGAATAAATTAAACCCAAAGTGGGCAGAGGGAAAGAAATCATAAAGATGAGTATGGAGATAATTGAAATTAAAAAATCGACAAAGTATAGAGAAAATCAATGAATCCAAAAACTGGTTCTTTAAAAACATCAGTAAAATTAATAGACTTTTGGTCAGATGGATCAAGAAAAAGCAAAGAAGACCCAAATGAATAATATCATGAATAAAATAGGGACATCACTATATATCACACAAATATTAAGAGGATAAGAGGGGAATTTTATGAATAAATTTAGGCCAACAAACTTGATAACTCAGAAGAAGAGGACAACTTCTTTTAAAGACACAATTACCAAACAACAAAAGAAAAAGTAAATTCTGAATATTCTTATATCTACTAAATAGGTTGAAATCATTATCAAAACTTCCAGGAAAACCTCCAGGCCCAGATGGTTTCACTGGTTAATTTTATCAAACACTTAAGAAAGAAATAATACCAATCCCACATAGAAAATAGAGGAGTGGGGAATTTTTCTAAATCACTTTATTAGGCCAACATTAATCACTTTGATAGCAAAATAAGACAAAGACATTGCACGTAAAGAAAACTACAGAGAGTTATCCCTCAAGAACACAGGTGCAAAATTCCGTAATAAAACATATGCAATTTGAATTTAGCAATATAGAAATAAAAGATACTATATCAGACCAGATGGGGTTCATCTCAGGAATTCGAGGGCGGCTTACTACTTTATACTAACCAACGCAATTCACTACATTAACAGAAGAAAAGAGAAAGTTTCATTTCAATAGAAATTAAACAGAAAAAAATGAAGAACACTTGACAAACTATGAGTAGAAGAGAAATTTCCCAAACTGATAAGGGGAATCTATGAAAAAAATACAAATAATTTCACGTAATGGTGAACATCTGAGATCCTCCTATTGAGAATAAGGCAACAATGCTTGATCTCACTATTTCTATCCAACAGAGTATTGGAAGTCCAAGCCATTTTAATAAAGCGAGAAAAAGTAATAAGGGGTATAGAGATGGGAAAGGAAGAAGTAAACTGTCTTTATTTGCAGATAACATGATCATGTATGTGAAATTTCTAACTAATCTACAAAAAAGCTACTAGTACCTATATGTGAACCTAGCAAAGTTGTAGGGTATAAGAGAAACACACAAAACTTAATTAAACGTCTATACCCTAACAATGAATAATTAGAAAACAAAATTTAAAAGCAACAGCAAATACAATAGTATCAAAAACATGGAATACTTAGAGATGAAGTCAACAGAACGTGTTTAAGGACTGTATACTGAAAACTACAAAACGTTGCTGAGAAAAATTAAAGAAGAGCTAAATAAATACTACGATAATGAGATGGAGGAAACAATATTGTTTAGATGCCAATACTCCCTAAATTTAAAGGAATCCCAAGGATTTTTTTGGTAAAAATTGACAAGTGGATTTTAAAATTTTTACAGAAATGCAAAGGACCTGGACCACCTAAACTATTTTGTTAAAGAAGAATAACGTAGGAGGACTTACTCTGCCTGATTTCAAGACTTACTATAAAGCTACAGTAATCAAAACAGTGTGGTATTGGCTTAAGAATAGATATACAGGTTAATAGAACAGAACGAAGTGTCTAGAAACAAACTAATACATATGTGGCCAATTGATTTACAACAAAGGTACCAAAGTAATTCAATGTGGAAAGAATAGTCTTTTCAACAAATGCTGCTACAACAAGTGGATATCCATATTAAAAAAAAAAAAAAAATGGCCCCTGACTCTCACACCACACATAGAAACAAATGTAAAAGCCAAGACTCTCAAACTTCCAGAAGAAAATAGTAGGAAATTTTTGTGGCCTTGAGGTAAGGAAAGATGTTTTAAATAGGACATAGAAAGCACAAACCTAGAAAGAAAATACTAATAAATTGTACTTCATCAAAACTTACAACTTTTGCTCTTCCAAAAACACTCTTTATAACACGAAAAGGCAAGCCGCAGACTGGGAAAATATATTCATAATATTGACGAAAGTCTCCAAAAAATAATCCAGTATTTAAAAAAAACTCTCAGAACCCAATTAAAGTGGGCAAAAGATTTAAACAGACACTTCATAAAAGAAGACATAAGACTGACCAGTAGTCCTACAAAAGATGCCCAACATCACTGTCATTGGGAAAATGCAAAATAAAATCACAACGAGATACCACCACTCATGCACCAGAATGGCTAAAATTTAAATGACTGCCAGCACCAAGCGACAGCAAGCATGTGGAGCCACCAAAATTCTCAAACATTGCTGGTAGGAACGTCAGCTAGTACAACCACTTCGGAAAATTCTTTGTAGTTATGTATAAAATTAAACATACACTTACCACATAACTGAACAATTCCACCTGTAGGTGTTTACCCAAATGAAAACATATGTCCACACAAAAACTTAGACATGAAAGTGAATGTTCAGAACAGCTTTGCTAAAAATAGTCAAAGACTTAAAGCAACACAATTGTCCATCAGCAGGTGAGTGGATAAGCAAACCATAGCCTATCCACACAATTTATGAACTGGATTTTAAAAAATGAATAACTGATACATGCGACAACATGGATGAATCTCATAGAGTGTTGACTGAAAGAAGTCAGACACAAAAGAGTACATACACATGATTCCGTTTATATGAAGTTCTAGAATAGGACAAATTAATCTATAGTCATAGAAAGCTAATTAGTGCTTGCCTGGGACGAGGAGTGGGGTAGGGAGTGAGGCTGGACTACAAAGGGTCATGAAGAACTTTGGGGGATGATGGAAATCTTCTATATGTTGATTTAGGTGGTAGTCACATAGATGTATACGTTTTCCTAAACCTGAATACTGTACACCTAGAATTTACATTTATTGTATATAAATTATACCTCGATAAAGTTGATTTTGAAAACTCAACTGAGATACTATTTCTTACCTATTAGATTAGTAAAAATCAAACAGTTTGGAAACATACCTTGTTGATGAGGCTGTGAGAGGAATGGGAACTCTCATACATTTCTTGTGACAATGCAAAATTGGATCATTCATAGGGCAATTGCCAATAGCTACCAAATGACATATGCATTTACCTTTAACCCATATATCTCACTTCTAGGAATCCATTCCAAAGGTGTATTATCAAAAATATGGAAAACATATACAAACAACTTTTCATTAAAGCACTATTTGCTCTGAAATAGAATGCAGAACAATGGGAAAATACCTAAATACCTAGGGAATATGATAAATTTACGACAGGGGTACAAGCTAGACTTCTCTGAATATGCCTTGTGTTTCATTTATATATATATATATATATATATATATATATATACACTTATATTTATATTTCCTAGTTCTGTTTATTGAAAATGCCTAAAACAATGGTCAACCCCAGGAGCAATGAGCACCTTGACTGTGTTCTCTAAATACTATTTCCCGCCAAGAAGAGGCAGAGTTTTTAAGAAAGATAGCTGATCCCAGTTCTGGAAAAGGAAATGTACAGATGGGTCCCAATCAAAGCCAACGAAACTATCAAATACTACTCTAGTCAAAAAGACTCAGAAGTCAAACTGAAGAATCTTCCACTGGCTGAAGATGGGACAATTTGAGCATCAATAAAGATGATAAATGCACGGACTGAACAAGCAAATTTTTAAAAATCCATTCATTTATAATGGTACTAAAAAAAATACACTCATTGGTCATTGAAGGATGTTAGGGAACCAATTCATTAATTTGAAAACTGGTAAATAAAGGGAAAGAAGGAGGCTTCAGGAAATCCAGACTGCAGAAAAGGCTATAGGACAAATACCTTGTTTTTCAACAATAAATGCCAAGAAAAAAATTAAGAGATGGAAGAGTTCTCCACAGATAATATAAGATCAAGTGACTCATCAACCTGATAGCAATGTGTGGACCTTATTTAGATCTTTATTCAAACAAACAATTTTTAAAATATACTTATGAGACAACCAAGGAATATGAACATTGACTGTATATTAGATGATAGTGAGGTCTTATTGTCAATTTTGCTAAATGTTATAATGATATTTAATAAGCTTTCAAGAAAATCCTTATCATTTAGAAATATGTACTATATTGAAAGATGATATATGTCATCTAGGATCTGATTTAACATAATGGCACACAGAAACAAGGGGAATGGATGTATAGCGGAAACAAGATTGCCCATGAGTTCATTATTGTTGAAGCTGGGCAATGGGTACAAGGAGTTCATTATATTATTCTCTCTAGATTTTTGTGTGTTTAAAATTTGTCATAATAAAAAAAGGGATTTTTTAAAGTATCCTATGTAAACAGTTGAAAGGAAAAGAGAAATCCAGATCTGGACATGTGAGCTGAAAATAGATGTCATGTACAAGAGAGGTCAGACTTGGTGAAAGCTACAACTCCATGTAAACAATTACATTCTAAAACTCAACCTATGCAAAAAGTTAACAATAAGATATTTGATAAGTTATGTTTGGTGAAATATAAATAATCAATCAATCAAACAATCAACCAATCATATAATAAGGCCATGAGGTCCCTGGAGCAGGAAAAGGAAAGGAGTACATGAACCACAAGGAAACATGTACCCAACTAGAGCAGAGGAAAAAAGTGGGGGGGTCTCAGTCTGGAGGGGATAGCTAGCAAAAAATAACAGAAGGACAGTGAGGGTCTGAAACCAGGAGCAAGCAGTGAATGAAGACGATGGGATGAATTCTAGAGACAATTCATAAGAACAGTTGACAGTCCTTGATATTGAGATGAAGAAGAAAGAGGAGTCAACGACGATTTAATTCAATTCACCAAACATTTACCCAGCATGTGTGTGCCTGAAAAGGTCTCAAAGACCTGGCAGTCTAATGAAAGAGAGAAATAATTAAAACAATTAACCATAATATATACAAATGTTTTATAACAGAAAGTAGCATGAAAGTTGTAGGAGAACATAGACTAAGCAGCAACTGAATAGATGGTGATATGACCGAGATGGGCAAATACTGGAGGACAGCAGATTACAAAGGACTGCAGATTTTGAGGTGCATATAGGACAGCCAGTTGAAGAGCTTCAACAGAAGGTTAGACATAGACGTCATCTGTCAGCATACAGGCGGCAACCTTTCAAAATAAATGGATTAGTTAGGTTTGTTGGAAGAGAGTAAAAAAATTGCCATCTTTACACTTTGGTTCTATAAATACAATATTTAATTTTATCAGCATCTTCACCAAGTTTAAATTTTTATTTATTTAAATCTTTCCTGAATGCTAAGTAAAGAATATTCTAATTACTGCTACTATAAAGACTTTCCAAAATCATCTGAAAATCATGTCAAATTCCCTGTTGCACCATTTAAGTGCATCATTTAAGATAGATTCAAACAATTCATTTACAAATGTTTTAAATTGTATAAATTTAAAGGTATAAACGTAAAATGAGTAAATATCTATACTGCACTTATCAGTATAGATATAAAATAGCATAGAGATAATGGCTACCTTCAATTACAAAAAATGTTATTTCAAAGATGGAAATGTAATAAATCGTTGTTTTAAGGGCTATGTAATGAGAGAAGGCAGATACTGCTCTGCTGATGTAAGTGAACGGAAGTAACTTTTCCAAATGAAAACAAATCATATTTCTCTTCAGAAATGTTTGTACTCAATTTCTGAATGCCCTGTTTTAGAATTTACAGTTTTCTTGGAAACTCTGGGAAATTGTTTCTAAAGTTCATTTATCAATTGGTCCAAATATATGCAATAGAGCTATGACTCAGAAGTGTTCACAACACTTGCCATGTATGGTTAAACTGTAAAACACAGTTTTCAACATCGATAGGCATCGGAAACTCAATAAGTAGAAGTGCCATATGGCATTAAGTTCATATGATAGAAACATGGACAACATGTCCACTATTTAATCACCATTTACAGCCATTTTCTTGGGTTGAGAAAGAAATCCAATAACATCCTATGTAAGTAAAGGTGGCTACGAGATTATCATTGAGCATTTGCATATTAATTTTTTAAATTTATTAGAAAATATAAGAAAAATCCTTATGATGGGCCATTTTCATCTTACACACATTCGATATATCTTTATAGTGAGAAAGGAAAGTCAGTATTCTCGAAAATAACTTCACCAACTTGAAAAATGAACTAAAGTTGAGTAACGGGAAAAATGGAAGGGTTTGTTTAACTCCCACCTCACAGAGATACAGAATGGAAGACTGCCTCGAGATCCTCGTCCATAGAACGCACGGTTTTATTTTGCTCTAAGCAATGCGCGTGATACAGTACATGACTAAACATAATCCGGTTTGATTTGTGTTGCAGTGGTTCTCCAAAGAACAAATCTGTAAAATTACAACATGTGAAAGCCTAACACAGTGATATAAAATGGCAGTGGCATGGTTCATATCTTAAACTGACAGACTGATGGTGATTATTGCAAGGACAATGCCCTGCATATGTCAAACGATTTGCAAATAATTTATGTCACCTTCCCCTCCATTATTGTTTTTGCAGAGGACATAAACTGTGTCACCAATATTAAACTGTCTGCAAAAAGAGCCGAGCTCAGCTTTCTTCTCTCTGAGAACGCAGAGCCATCTGCACCCAGACAAACATGCATATGGCCATCATTTGTCCAACATCTTACACAGTGTGAAGGTTTTTTACTTGAAATGCCAACCTGGGTGGCAGATGATGTATGTGTTTCCTCAGTCCCGTGATTACCAGGCCCGCGCCACCGTGCCGCGCTCTCCCCTCATCAGTTCCACAAGCTGCACCCCAAGGTGTGTGAGGCATCTGCGGCAATATGGCTTCTGACACGCAGGGACACGGAGGCGTGCTGGTGTGAATAGCCGACTCCAGATTGTGTTCCAATCAGGGTCAAAGTCTGACCTGCAGAAATGAGTGTGGGTAGAGATTTAGGATTCAAAAACAGCAATTTGAAAACTGGAATGAATATATTTTGATAAAGGGAAAAAAACCAAAGGGCATCCTTGCTCTCCCCTGGTTAACTGCTGTGCCAAATGCTTGGAAACAGCCTGTGTTTTGTTCCCTGGGAAGAGAATGTAGCGTAAGGCCTACTGGTTATCACTAGTTGTAAACAGAAAAGGTTACACCTACAACTAGAAGGTGCAATTAGTCTTAGGATTTGCCGTTACTACAGACTAGATGTAGAGAGAATTGTTGTGCCTGCAAAATGCCATGACAAGGCAGCTCTTCTCCAGATGTAGATAAAGATTTGGGACAACTTCAATAGGATTTTCTTTTATGTATATGTACGTACACACATGTGCACACACACACAGGATAAGAATGAGATTCTAAAACATAAGTTCTAAGCTATTAAGATAGCTCTTTTTTTTTGCTTTGAAGAGCTCTCCAGAATCCAAACATTTAATTCAAGGCAGAATACAGTATTTTTCTCTTACTATGACCCTCTGTTTTTATCGGGGAGTGAGAAGGAGCAACAGAGGAGAACTAAGAAGTTTAAAGATTATCCCAAAGGGATCTGTTCAGACATCAAATAGCTTTTACAAAACCACACATTTGATGAGTTAAGTGTAAATTCATCAGAAACATATGGACTTATTTTCCTATAAAATTCACATGGGCATAAAATATCTCCCCAACCTCTCTTTTTCAATGGCGGGTGGGTGGGGAGACTAAAAGAAGACATGTGATATTTAGTTCTTGTCCTCCACTGTTTACCATATTTGGACATAAACAAAAAAGTTTTCAAACATGGACTTTGCAAATTCCACCAAAGGTACCTAATTTTAATAAAAAGAAATAATTCCTCAAAATTAATTTATAAAACTATGTACTTACCAAAATGAAAACATATCCCACTTAGGACCAGTTATGCTTATGGGAGTAAATGAAATAGAAGCCAATAAGGCCATCTTAGTAGTCACTCAATATGATACGATTTCCAGAAACTGAATAGTCTCAACGGAAAATAACAGGCAGTTAAGAGAATTTCCATCAATATTTGCCACTTCTGATTACCTGCAATTCTCTCAATTACTGACAAGAGGGAAGAAAATGGGAACAAACATATGTTAATAATAAAATTATAGAAAAATAGGCATGTTGAGTTTTGTGAATTTACATTTGAGGAGTTTTTAAGATGTGGCTGCAGCCCCTTAGGAGCTTATCCTGACAAGTATAATTTACATAATTTTTAAACGAGCATTGTCAAGGTTGGCAGAGCCTAATTACACCCAGCTTACCCCTCCCCCATCCCCAGCCTTTTGTTCTCCAATACCCTAAAAATCCCAGGGACGTGGTTATTGAAGATCTCTCTTAAGTACAGAAGATTCTTTGGGAGATTCGTTAAATTAGAATTGTGAAAAATTAATGTCTTTTTAAACTGCTTGCTGGACAATTTCCTTTGGATGTCCAGCTCAACGTGTCCAAAATTGGCTTCCAAACTGTCAACATCACCTGAGTTTGCTTTTCGCAATTATCCCTTTTCTGCCATTGAGGCTCCAGATCTTTGATGTTACTTTTTCTTTCACCACATCTGATTAGCTAACAGCCTTGTAAGTTTTCCTCCCAAGTTTTTCTCAGATATGCCCCTCTATTTCCTTTTTCTTGGTGACCTTCCTAATTCAGGTACTCTTTACCTCAACTTAAATTAATGAAATGACCTTTCGTTTTTGCCTCCCAGCTGCAGGAGGCATGCGACACATCACTTCCTGGTCAATCTTGCTCAGCAGCCAATTTAATCATGTCTTATTCTTCTCTCCAGTGAAAAGAACACTTTGGATTTGTGGAGCGCTTCATAATTCACAATTCACATAATTCATTTTCACCTTAATTAATTTGTTTGATCTTCACACCAAGCCTGTGAGGTGACGGAACAAGTATTAACATTTTCCTTTTGTAGATGAGGAAGCCGAAACTTAGAGAGGGAGTGACCTGCCTGAGATCACGTATGTAGCTACCAGTTGGAGCCAGGAGTCCAATTCTAGTCTTTTGACTTCAAGCTCAGAGCAATTTCCATTACATCATTCTGTCTAGGATGACAGCACATTGCCTGAATATCTAAATTGCTTAAGTGCACTCAAGGCCTTTTATAATCTAGTCCAAATTTACACTTAAAACTTCGTTCTTGGGGCCTGCCCGGTGGCATAGTTGTTAAGTTCATGCGCTCTGCTTTGGCTGCCTGGGGTTCACGGGTTTGGATCCTGGGCTCAGACCCACACTCCGTTCGTCAAGCCACGCTGTGTCGGCCTCCCACAAAAAAATAGAGGAAGATGGGCACAGATGTTAGCTCAGGGCCAATCTTCCTCAAGCAAAAAGAGACAGATTGGCAACAGATGTCAGCTCAGGGCCAATCCTCCTCACACACACACAAAAATTTCGTCTTTCATGGCTACTCTACAGAAACCTCCAGATCTAACCACAGTGATTTGCCTGCTGTCCATGAATTTGCTGGGCACTTTTACTCATACTGTGACTTTCTATAAGTCTTCCTCCATTCAAAATCTACCTCCCTCCCTTTTCAAATGCAATGCAGTTTACCTTCTCCATGAAGCTTTCTACAGCCATTCCACTAAATGTCAGTAATTTTTCACATATTTAAATCATGTCATTTTTTGAATATTTAACTATATATGACCTATGTCCCTTCTTAAATTGTTGCTTTTTGCATTCTCATTTAACTTTTCACACATCTTTGTCTTATCTACTAGTATAGATTAGAATCTTCTAGAGAGCAGGGACTGGCTATCTTTGTATCTCCTTTAGAACCTAACAAATGCAATGTAAAAGATGTTCAGTAGATATTTGTTTAATTGAATTAAATTCATTTTAGTTGAGTTTTGTTAGTAGATGGCTTTGATATTTGGAATTTCCATTCTGGTCTTTTTTTTTAATTAAACATGGGTTTTTGTGTGGTTTTTTTTTTTTAGGAAGATTAGCCCTGAGCTGACATCTGCTGCCAACCCTCTTCTTTTAGCTGAGGAAGACTGGCCCTGAGCTAACATCCATGACCATCTTCCTCTACTTTATATGTGGGACGCCTATTACAGCAAGGCTTTCGAAGCCATGCTATGTCTGCACCCCAGATCAGAACCAGCAAACCCTGGGCTGCTGAAGCAGAATGTGTGAACTTAACCACTGTGCCACTGGGCTGGCCCCTTCTTATTAAACATGGTTTTGATGTTTTGTTTTGTTTTGTTTTGCAGGGAAGGGTTCGTCCTGAGCTGACATTTGTTGCCAATCTTCCTCTTTCTTTTCTTTTTTTTCATCCCCAAAACCCCAGTGCATGGTTGTAAATACTAGTTGTAAGTCCTTCTAGTTCTTCTATGTGAGTCACTGCCACAACATGGCTACTGACAGAAAAGTGGTGTGGTTCTACTCCCAGGAAATGAACCCAGGCCGCCAAAGCAGTGAGAGCACAGAACTCTAACCACGAGGCCATCAGAATGGCTCTCCATTCTGGTCTTACAATAGGAGACCATATATGGATATTCTGACTACCCTCAATTAGATACTTTCAATTTAATTTGACGTATTTAAAAAATTTATAGTTACTTTAAATACTACACATATTATTAATCACCATCAAATGAGAATTTTTAAAATAAAGTGACCTGTTTTCTTGGGCTCTTTTAGAAGTCAAGTTTTCACGTGACATGTTATTTTCTGATCAGGTGTACAGAGAGATGGTATTCACTGACCCCATTAGAAAACCACTTGGAACAACTTCTATGGCAGAAATGCGTCATTCATCAATAGTAATAATAGAATTTACTATAAAGCTTTGACAATATACCAAGTGAAAAAAAATAAGCCTACACTTTGTTTATTCCTTTATATATTTATATATATACATACTTTATATATATTTTTAATCATCTTAAAATAATTTCTAACACAAGCAGAAATAAGATAAACTTCAGCATTTCAATTTGCCATTTAAGATAACTTTTTCCTATTGTCTGAAAATACAAATGACAAATTTTTTCAAGGCCTTCTGTACTTTTTTTAAAATTTTTTTTATTGAGTTAATGATAGGTTACAATCTTGTGTGATTTCAGTTGTACATTAATGTTTGTCATTCATGTTGTAGGTGCACCACTTCACCCTTTGTGCCCACCCCCCACCCCACCTTTCCCCTGGTAGCCACTAAACTGTTCTTAGTCCACATTTTTAAATTCCTCATATGAGTGGAGTCATACACAGATTATCCTTCTCTAGCTGGCTTATTTCGCTTAACATAATTCCCTCAGGGTCCATCCATGTTATTGCAAATGGAATGATTTTGTTCTGTTTTGCAGCTGAGTAGTATTCCATTGTATATATGTACCACATCTTCTTTATCCCTTCATCTATTGATGGGCACTTAGGTTGCTTCCATGTCTTGGCTATTGTAAATAATGCTGCAATGAACATTGGGGTACATAGGAATTTTGGGATTGCTGACTTCAAGCTCTTTAGATAAATACCCAGTAGTGGGATGGCTGGATCGTATGGTAGTTCTATTTTTAATTTTTTGGCTTTCTGTACTTATTGAAATGCATCTTCTGAAAAGTCAATCATATTAACCCTGCCTTGTTCACATTTATTCAATCCTTAGCACACTTTCAAAATCCCAACATCAATTGTAAATGTAGAATAACACTGATTTTCATCTACATTCTTGAACATACGAAGTATATTTATAATGGCCATTGTAACATCCTTGTGTAGTATTTATGTCACCTCTGTCATTTCTAGGTCATTTTCAGCTGATTGATTTTTCTCCTCATGTTTCTTTGCACGCCTGGTAATTTTTTCTTGGATGCCAGACATTGTGAATTTTACATTATTGGATGCTGCAGATTTTTATGTTCCTTAAATATTTTAAGGTTTTGTTCTGGGATGCAGTTACTTGAAATTAATTCAACCCTTTTGAGCCTTGCTTTGAAGCTTTATTAGGCAGGTTCACAGACTGCCTTCACCTTGGTCTAATTTAGCCCCAACCCCCTTCCGAGGCAATCTCCTTCTGAGGACTCCACTCCTGCCACCGTTTATCAGGTCATCTTTCCAGTCTGACTGGTGGGAACACAAACTCCTTCCAGCCCTCCATGAGCTCTAAAGATCATTCTGCTTCCTCGTTTCCAAGAGTTCTTTCCTGAGGCTTGGTAGTTTCTTTAGATGCGTGGAATGATCAACACTCAGTTGAAGACTAGAAGTGGAACCCTCTCCAGCTCTCTAGAATTCTCTCTCTATGCACTTGTCTCCTCTCCAGTACTCTGCTTTGTGAATTCTAGCCACGTTGGCCTTCTTGAACTGTGAATGCTTATCTTCTCAACTCAAGGAATCTTCTGGGCTCTGTTTGGGTTCCCCTCTACTGTGCTGCAGCCTGGGAATGCTCTCTAAGCAGAAGTTGAGGCTTTCTCTTCATGCAGAGATCGTTGCCCTGGGCTGACTATTGTTTCATGTGTGAAAACCATTGTTTCATATATTTTTTCCTGGGCTCTTAGTTGTTTAAGGCAGGAGAATAACTCCAGTCTCCATTACTCACATCATCACTGGAAGTGGGAGTTCTTAGATAGCATTATAAAAGGTAAAGATTGCTCTAGGGTCAGAGTAAAAATGAGCTTTTCTTATTTGGAATGGTCAAAACAACAACAGAAATGAAAATCTGCCTTTCTAAAATAGGCCCTTCAGCAATGGTATTCAGTGAAAAGTAGAAAAAGCAAAAATGTATCGACACTTTAGAGTAAAATCTTTAACTTATACACATATGAGGAGGTAATTTGACATTTTAAAGGTAATTTACCTAATCTCTTTTGAATTCATTTTAATTTCTTACAGGTTACAAAAAAGACTATTTCAATAGGCAGAAATATTTTCCAATATACTATTAAAATTTAAGGTATTCTCCACTTGTGTTATTTGGTAGCAAAAAACAAAACAATAGTATGACTGGCAGCACAAATCTGTTCATAGTCAAAAAAAAAAAAAGAGCAAGAAAAACAAGAAAGAAATAAACAGAAAAATTGGTCTGAGTAAGCTGGTACTTTTTTTCCTTACATGCCCCACTTTGTATTGGTAAGACCAGATAATGAGTAGCACTTTTTCTTTGTAACAATTCATTAATCAGAGAAATGATCCTTGCTAGTGTTTAGATGTTTTACTTAATTTGGTACCTCTGGCCTGCTGCCCCACTAGTGCCAAAATTATTATTTCTCACCCAGCAGGTGATAAATAACAACTTCAGTGGTGATTAATACCGTGAATCCTTCAACCTGACTAAAGCAAAAAAACTTGAGAGCCACAGAACAAGTGGGTGATAATTGTTGAGAGAACTGTTCAAGCTCTGCTCAGCTTGTGAGGAAAGAAATCCACAGGAAACGGAGCGTTTGCTAGCAGCCCAGCTGATCCTAAGAGGCTTCATTAAGCCCATCTCAGCAACATTCGCCATTTGAATACCAGTGTTAAGTTCTCCCCCTCTCAACACTAAGTTTTAAGTATCTCCAGAGAAAAGAAACCACTAACTCATTTTTGCATACATTTAAATATATACTGAATGAATAATAAATGAGAAAATAGAATTCTTGCCCAAATACTCGACATGGTAATATGGGTCATTTGAAAGCTACATATGTTATCTCTTGTCATTTCTCTAACAATACAATTGTGCACAAATGTAGTTTTGCTAAAACTCACAGCAAAATTAACATTCTCCGCTGGCCAAAAGAAAAGTGTTAGTAATGGCCAGTAACTAAAGCCACATGGTGCCATCAACTTGATTACTATCATTTAGCACTAGATACAAAGATAGTATACCAGTTGTCCTCAATTAGGCAGATGGTAAGGGGAATACATATTGTTCAAAAAGCTTCCCAGGATATTCCTTGCCTCCTAATTGAGAAACTTCTTTAAATGCTACTAAATATGTGGAGTCACAAGTCCATGGATTCATAATGATGGTCAACCAGTTGAATACAGCCTACAGACATATTTGTTAGGCAGGTAAGTTATCTTAATATTTTTATATTATTTAAACCCTTTAGGTAAAGGGATGCATTCTCCAGTTTGGCACAGCCCCCACTATTCCCTATTGTCTTAATATGCTGTCAGTCTCACTCTATTCATTACATGGCTGGCTTCTGAATTGAGTTTGTGATCCCTGGCTAAATGGAGAGATTAAATAATAACAACCAAGAAAAAAAACCTAATAAAATAGCTTGGATCAAGATGTGTGGCTAAATATACCCAGAGATTTTCAAGAATCATAAATTATACAAGCATCAATTTCTTAAGAAATATTTTACTGCCCTTATCTAAACAAGCAATGCCTGGCATGGTATCCAGATCACTTGAAAATTGCACAATATAATAAGTGACATGGAAACACAGAAGAGGGGAATGTAACCCAGGCTAGATCACAGGAGAACTCTTCAGAATAGTTTTAACCAGGATTTGGAATACGTGGAGAAAGAAACAGAAAGAAACAAGAACCCTCGTCCCTCAGTAACCAAATATCTCATAATTCTTAATAAAAAGTGAAGAAAAGTACCTTAAATTGAAATTTTACTCTACTTTATCACTGATTCGTTCTTTAAATTAAGAGAAAAATAGAAAACCTAAATAAGTAATGATCAAAAATGTAATTCAAATTGGTAGTCAAAAATCTATTCCTCCCCCAAATCTAATAACCTTTGAAGAATGATAATCCCTATCTTAGATAAGTTTCAGAGAACAGAAAGTGTCACCCAATTGATTTCTTTAAATCAACTTTACAGAGGCATAACCTAGACAGAATAAAATGTAGTTTGATGAGTTTTGACAAACATACACATCTTATAAGCAACACCAAAATAAAAAAAATATACCCCATTCCCCCAGAAAGCTTCCTTCTTGTGCTCCTCTGCAGTCAATCAAAAACAAACAAACAAACAAAAAAAACCCACCAAAACAAAACTCCTCACCAAGGCAAACAGTGATCTACTGTCACTGTAAATACCTTTGCCTACTCTACAATTTCACTTATACATGCAGAGAATATATTTTCACTTCTGGACTCTTACCCTCAGCATGCATAATGGTTTTGAGATTCATCCAGGCTGTTGCAAGTAATACTAATTTGTTCCTTTTTATTAATCGAATAGTGTTCCATTGTTTGAATATACTATAATTTATCTATTCATCTGTAGAGGGACATTTGGATTTTTTTTCAAATTCTAGGCTATTATGTACGAATTAAGCTACTGTGAACTTTCAGGAACAAATCTTTATATGGACACTTTCATTCCTCTAGGACAAATACTTAGAAGTGGATTTGCTCAGTCATACAGTAAATATATATTTAAGAAACTGCCACCTTTCCAAAGTGCTGCACAATTCATACTCCCACTTGCAGTGTATGAGCATTCTAATCATTCCACATCCTTGTCAACACTTGGTAATGTCAAACCTTTCAATTTTAGCTATTTTCGTAGGTGTGTAGTGGCATCTCATTGTGGCTTAATTTACATTTACCTGATGACTAATGACATCAAGCTTGTTTTCATGTATTTATTGGCCATTTATATATTTTCTTTTTTATGATGTCTAAGTTTCTTACTCACTTTTTAACCTGGGCTGTTTGTCTTTTTATTAAGTTCTAAGAATTCTGTATGTGTTCTAGGTACAAGATTTTTACCATATATGTTTGTGTAAATATTTTCTCCCAGTCTGTGGAAAGCCTTTTCATTTTATAAAGTGTCTCTGGAAGAGCAGTTTTTGATTTTGATGAAGTTCAATTTTTCAATATTTTCTTTTTTCATAAATGCTTTCTGTGTCCTATCTACAAAATCTTTGCCTACCCCAGAGTTACAAAGATTTGCCCAGCATTTTCTTCTAGAAGTTTTAGTTTTAACTTTTATATTTAGAACTATAATACAGCTTGAGTTAATTTTTGTGCATGGTTGAGGTAAGATTTGTGGGGTTTTTTTTTCATATGGTATTGAGTTGTTTCAGAACCACATGTCTAAAAGATTATCCATTCTCCCCTTTGAATTATCTAGGATTTTATTGATTTTTTCTACAGTGTGTCTGTTTCCTATGTCTTTTGGGGTTTATTTTCTCTATTGTCTGTCCATTTCCTATTTTATTGATTTCCATTCTTTATTATTTCCTTTGTAGTACTAATTTGGCAGTTAATTTCCCTTCTTTTTCTGTATTCTAATGGTGGGAGCTGAGATAATTGATCACAAACTTTTTTCCTTTTCTATTATGAACATTTAAAGCTATAATTTCCCCTCTAAGCATTGCTTAAGTTAAATCCCACAAACTTGAATATATTTTCCTTATTCTTAAATTCAAAACATTTTCTAATTTCCTTTCTGATTTTGTCTCCAACTCTAGGTTATTTTGAAGTATGTTAATTTCCAAGTATTATGGGATTATCCATGACCTAAATTCACTCAATAACTATTTGTTGAGCACCTACCATGTGCTTAACTGGTGAGTAAGCTCCTGGAGATAAGGGGCAGTGAATTATTCAGCAGATCTTTATCCAGACTACTTACCTTGCATAGTCCTTTGCAAATAAACATTTATTGAATGAACGAAAATAAGCACTTTGGGGAATTTAAACATGAGATTTGATTAGAACGTAATTCTTAAGAGCATTAGTCTAGTGATGAAATAAAAATATGATACCAAGAGATAAAAACTATACGGGTATTCAAGAACTTGACGAAATAATGCTTCTTTGGTTGTCCAATGAGAAATCCAGCATTTCTAAATTCTCCCAGGGAACACAAAATGGATGCCTAATCTGTTATTGTTTCTAGTTGGAAAAAACTTTTACCATCATATAGTCAAATGACTGCCAATAAATGATACTATGGATTTACATTATGTAAAAAACTTAAGTCATTGTTTACACAATTATGGCCTTATATTCAGGAATATATCATAGATTATTAACTAATCTCCCAGCCTATTTAAAACTCAACTATTTATCATGATAAACAACCAGACAGTTCAAAAGTGATCTTTCCTATTTAAAAGCCGGACATTTAAAGAATTCACTAATTGCCTTAATTTTGTTATTAGCTTTGTCAGTTCACTTTGAGACTCCATGAGACACAGCATTTTCTTCTTGTCTTTCAGTTTCTCTGTTGAACAAGTTCCAAATAACACCCTGAAGTATATAACTTGCTTATTCCAACAGAAAAAATAAATAGGACCAGGAATTCAAACTAAATGTGTGCAACAAAAAGCTACAAATAGCAATATCCTTAATATTTTATTTTTAGTTCTCTAAAATTTTTTTTTACAGGACTGAAACATTACACTGATGAAAGTATATTGCATTAAACTCAGTAAGGCAACAGTTCTGATTTAAAGAAAAAAGAATTACCATAAAATTAGCAGTTTTTCTGGTTTAAGTTATAGTTCTTTAATACATCATTTTTAAAACAATCTTTCTTAAGTTTAGTTTCAAAACCTAGACAATGAAAAACAATACGGAGCTAATTCCCTAGAAACAAATTTGTGCCTGTGAATGGTACTTCTTCTGAATGTATGATTAAACTAAAATGAAATAATTACATGTTCAACTTTTAACAAAATACACGTTATATGGGAGCAGAGACATTTAAGATTGCTCTCCCCTCACAAACACAATTTTGACTCAGTAATTATCAGAAGTGCACATATTAAATACCTGGGTGTGAAAACCACAAAAGTACTGAATAATATCTAATCTAACAAACTTAGGACATTGATCTTATAGCCAGTAAAAATTAATTTAATCCATCACCTAATATTTTAGTAATTTGACATATCTGGTGAAGTTTTCAAAATACTTGGTAAATACAAAGTGTTTGTTCTTTAAGGCATAGTCTGACTATCTTTCACTAGTGGAAGAAGGAGGAGTCAGGAGGGAGAAACACTGTTTTTCAAATTAGAATCAATAATACTTTTTCCTCCAACACAACCTCATCAGTAGGTAGGCAAGGATAAAATGAATACAATATATCTTCAGTGTTTAAATAGGATGTGAATAAATCAAATAAAGTTTCAGAACTTTATAAGGATTAATAATTATGATATAAACATATATCTAACATTCTCGCAACTAGATATATCAATTGGTTACAAAATTCTTCATTTTAATTATAACTGATTTTAATAGCAATAACTCTAAAGAATTACAATAGCATACTTCTGATTCATTCTGAGCTCAAATTATGCCTGATGCAATTTCATTATTAATTATATTCTACCGCGTTTTAATTATTTGAAAACTGATAATTCATATAACAAGAAATACTATAACTTAACTATAAAAACTAAAGTTACTGTAACATTTCTGGACAAAACTTCAAGTTGGAATTTAGTATGATAAACAAGGCATTTCTAATCAGTGAATTCATAAAATGGTGTTGGGACAAGTCGTTAGCCATTTGTATAAACAATAAATAAATATACAAACAAACAATAATTCCAAATCCTTCACACTCACTTCTTGCCTCTACATAATTTGCAGATAGAACAAAAGAAGCATATAAATCAGAAAGTCAGAAGGGAAAAGAACGATATAACTCAATACATTTAAAAAATTTAAATTTACTTCTGGAAAAAATAAAGTCAAAAGCAAACGGCAAGCTGAGGACAAATATCCACAACACCTATGCAAACAATGGGTTAATTTATCTATGATACAAAGATCACACATAATTCGATTGGCAACAGAAAACCAGAGATTACAAACAACCGATAAAGATAGGAAAATATGTTTAACCTCACTTATATAATTAGAGACATAAAATCAAAGAGTGATAAGACACTCTTGAGAGTATCAATGAGAGCAGTTTTAGGTTCACAGCAAAATAGAGGGGAAAGTACAGAGATTTCTCACCTACTCCCGCCCCCACATCTGCATAGCTTCCCCCTATTAACAACATCCCTCACCAGAGTGGTACATTTATTACAATTGACAAACCCACACTGACACATCACAATCACTCAAAGTCTGTAGTTTACATTATGGTTCACTCTTGGTATTGTACATTCTATGGATTTGGACAAATGTAAATACACTTTTTAGAAGGATAATTTGACAATATACACTTTTAAAATTTATCAAAAGCAAGAAGCACATACCCTGTGACAGAAAATTTCCACTATTGGGAATTTACCCTTCAGAAATATTTACATAAATATTTAAACATATGTGTCCAAGAATGTTTTTACAGTATAACTTATACACACTGTAAGCCACCTAAATTTCTTATTAACGAGGGCTAATAAACTATTTATGGTACACCTTCATATAATGAAACATTATGTGACCATTGAACATGTGTCCACATCTCCTTCTACCCCATAGCCCATAAATTGTCAGAAAATACACATATTTTTAAAAGAATTTATCTATGACAACAGTGGAAAACAAGAAAAAGTAGTACCAGAGGGGCAGAAATTCTGAAGAAGTCTTCATTAAAAATATGATGCAGATGGCATAAGATCTACATAGAAATAAGTTTGGAGGAAACCAAAGCTCCAAGTAGTAGCAGAAGGTCATCACAAAAAAAAGCAAGAGTCCAAGGAAACTCCATAGGTCAGTGGCACCTTATACAAAATGCAGGAAAGAATCCTAGGTATTCAAGTGATTAATCAGGAAAATGAAATCAGAGCAGCTGGGCTAATGGCGCTTTCCTCCATGTCCAGCTTTTCCTAAGAAGCAAGTGCTCAACAGCAGCATCTGCTCTCAGGATGACATAGTGAGCATAGATCTGGGATTAGAGAGACGGTGATGTGCACAAATAACAATTAATCCCAAGGATGAGGAAGAACACACCCACAAGAGAAACTGCCACCAACCTCTTTTTGGAAGCATAGCCCGGAAAATGAGAAGAACCAGATAAGATAATATAACTAGTATCCACAAAGAAATGTATAGCAATTCTCAAACACAACAAAAGATAAGAAGAGAGTCAAGAATTGTCAAACATATAAAGAAAACCAACTGCATAAAAGACCCCAAATTCAACAGAGAAACTATCATCCCAAAAGAGTGAATTATGCAACTGAAGATGAATTTAAAATAATTGATATTGAAGCCAGCCCTGTGGCCAAGTGGTTAAAGTTCCATGTGCTCCACTTCAGCTTTGTGGGTTTGGACCCTGGGTGCGGACCTACTCCACTCTCCACTCTTCAGCCACGCCGTGGAGGCATCCCACATACAAAGTGGAGGAGATTGGCATGGATGTAAAAAAATTTAAGTCTCCTTGTTACAAAAAATAAATATGACCTTTCAAATAAAGTCTCATGTTAAAAAAAATAATAATGGATATCTTCAGGGAGTCAAGAAAGAATACTATACTCATGAAACAAAAATAAATAGAAATCTTGGAAATTAAAGTATTATTTGGATATCAGCTTCGGCCAAGATAAGAGGAATAGGGACTAGATTAACCCTCCAACCTGAAACATCTAAAAATTCAGACAAAAACATGAAACAATGGTTTCAAAACACTGGATATCAGGCAACAAAGGTCAGTGATCCCTGAGAGGTGAGAAAGCAAATCCTACGAATGTCCCCAGATTACCACCTTGAGAGTTCCCAGGACAAGGCGCAGGGGAGAGGCATCCAAGCAGAGCTGGTAGACTCTTTAAATGGAGGAGGTAGATGGGAGAGTCCAGGGGAACAAAGGCAGCTAGAGCTTGCAGGGCAGAGTAGTGGAGAGGAAAGAGAACTCCAGAGATATGCAGATGGTCCCCGTTGGGTATTCAGTAGACTATGGATGAGTGCATGCATATGAGGAAACTGTCTGAGGTTGAGGCTGGAAGAACACCTGAAGAGATCAGAGGTAGCCGTACTCAAAGATCATACAAGGGTGAGAGTAGTGTCTATTCCTCACAGTGAGATTTTAAAAATTCATAATTCACAGGACATTAGATAGTGTATTTCGAAGAGTCTTATCTCAGAAGAGAAAATAATTAGCCCTAAATGTTGTTCTTCTCATGCCTAACAAATCTTAAAAACAAGACCCAAAAGGATCAAACTGCTCCCAAATAATTTAACTGCATCTCAGAACAAAACCCAAGAATACTCACAGGAATACAAAAGTATCCAGCCTTCCAAAAGATAAAATTCACAATATCTGGCATCAAAAGTTACCATGTATGCAAAGAAGCAGGAAAGTACAATCTGTAAAAAGGAAAAAAGTCAGTCTACATGCAGCAAAATATAAGACTTTCGTGAAGTACACAAAAGAAAATCTAAAGAAATGGAGCGATTTACCATGTTTTAAGAGAGGAAACAATATTTTTTAAATGTCAATTCCTATCTAATTAATCTACAAGGATCTTCCTTTTTTATTTAACATTAACTTAGAGATGCTAGTTACCACAATATGACAAGAAAAAGAAACAAAAATTTAAGAAACAAAGCTGCCATTATCTAAGGATTATATTATCTATAGAAAACCAAAAAGGATCCTTAGAAAGATCATTACAATAAAAAGGTTCAACAGGATTACTGGGTAGATTTCATACAAAAGTCAAGAGCATTTCTTTATACTAACAATTTAAAATTTTAATTAAGCTATCATTTATAATAGCTAAACACAGAGTGAGCAAATAGGAACAAAATCCACAAAGGATGATCAAGACTTCCATGGAGAAAAACGTTATTGACGGACATTAAAGAAACATGGAAGCAAGACACATTTATGAATACAAAGACGCAATTTTATAAAGATAGTGATTCTTCCCAAACTAATCCAGAGATTCTATGTAGATCAAATCAAAATCCTAGTTTTCATTTTTTGTGGAATTTTAAAAATTGATTCCAAAATTTAATGGAAGTATAAAGGTCCAACTTCAATTCCTGAAGGTAAAGAATAAGACAGGGGATTTGCCCCATCAGATACCAAAACTTGATATAAACTATAGCAATTAAGAGAATATAATTTTGATGCAAAATAGGATAGCCAATGTAAGACACCAATGTAATTAGACAAGAAACAATCCTATGTGCAACCTGATAGATAATAGAATTGGGATTGCATATCAGCAGGAAAAAGCCAGATCCATCAATAAGGTCAATAAACAGTACTGCAAAAATTATCCATGTGAGAAAAGAATGAAATTAAATAGCTACCTCATACCATCGAAAAAAGATATTCCAGATACACTGAGAACTTGAAAGGCAAAACTTGTATAAAAAAATGTTGGGGAGTAGCTTTACAACCTCAAGGGTGATGAATACAGTGGATGGACACTCAACATCCACTGTATCATCCTTTTAGCATGCCTTCTTCTCTGGCAGAAGTGAGACAGTCAAAACATACAGGGCTGGCCTAGTGGCACAGCAGTTAAGTGCACACATTCCGCTTCGGCAGCCAGGGGTTCCCTGGTTCGGATCCGGGGTGCGGAGATGGCACTGCTTGGCACACCATGCTGTGGTAGGCATCCCACATATAAAGTGGAGGAAGAAGGGTACGGATGTTACCTCAGGGCCAGTCTTCCTCAGCTAAAAGAGGAGGGTTGGCAAATGTTAGCTCAGGGCTAATCTTCCTTTGGGGGGAAAAAAAAATACAATTTCCAGGGTCCTTTACAAATAGGGCTCTGGATGTTATTTAGGTTCAGCCAATCAGACACATTTTGAAAGATTTGAAAAGCAAAAGTGAAGTGGAAGTTACAATTCTACTGTTTCTCTGGCAAGCATTATTATAAAGGCTTTGCTTTTTCTGTAGCAGAATCAGCAGAGGCCCTGGTATCTAGGTGCTATCTTGGTGAAGTTAAAAGGCAGAGTGTGGGCATCCATTTTGCGAGTGCATATTACAGTAGGCCTTGTCTGATCCATGCTCAGAATGCTGCAGCAGTGGCAAGAGCACCCCAATCACGGCAGCTTCTTGATCACAGCAGTGACAGTAAGGAGATGGTTGTGGAGCCCATAGCATCCTATCATAGAAGAGGCAGAAGCTTCATTCACGTCTCAGTTCTGTGAAGCCATTCTTAAAAGTACCACCTAGAGTGTTTCTTCAGTACTGTCAAAGATTCCAGAAACTATTTAATATCTTATAATAAATTCCTTCCTGCTTAAACTATCTGGAGGGAATTCTGGTGGGATTTTGCCTTGTTTTGCTTTTTAATGTTTTAGAAGATTTGTTCATTAATAGAGTCATCATAAATTGTCATCAAAAAATCCTGTATAGAACACAGGAGCCAGGCGAGCAGAGTTTGGCCCTTGGTAGGACAATTCTTCATACTAACCAGTACCTGAAGGTCTTGACTTTTTTCTCCTGAACTTTTATAGAGGAGTGCTATGTAATTGAAAATTACACCTTTTTCAACATATCTGATGTCAGTTTCCCATTGTCTACCTACACAAATTTCAACAAAAAGTAAACTGAACGCACTTAGGAATTTCACAAACTGTTCTTTGCTGGTATTACTTTTGACATACAGTTTTTTAAGGTCTTCCCTCACTTGGTAAAGTAGGCAAAAACTTACAAGGGGAACACTAAAATACACAGAAATACTTTACTCAATATCACACAATGGGTTTAGTTTCCAGTCACCTGCTCTATGACACTGAGATCCACCATAACCATATTAGTTCCCAAGACTGTGTCCAACTAATGGGTTAAAATACAGAAAATAAACCAGCCACAAGGTCTTAGGAGTCACTTGCCATGGAAAACAATAGGCCTTCTGATTTTGGAGTTCCATGAATGATAGGAAACTGAACTCTGACTTATACATAAGGATTGGGAAGAATGTCATTTATAAACAAGGCACAAAAAGCTCAAATCACAAAGGAAAAGATTAATCATCACTCTGACTATATAAAAATTAAGAATTTTTGTACATGAGAGCACATCATAATGGGAGTAAAAAGACAAACCACAAACTAGGAGGAGATATTTGTAACACTTATAAGCAAGTAGCCATTGATATCCATAACACAAACAGGACTCTCATAAATCACTAAGAATAGGCAAATAACCCAACAGAAAACTAGGCAAAGCCACTATGAGTAGTCATTTCACACACACCAGATTGGCCAATAAGCACATAAATATACACTCAGCTCACTGGTAATCTGGAAAATACAAATTAAAACCACATTGGAAGAAATCAGTCTACTAATTCCAAACGTTGGCAAAGAGGTGGATAAGTGTGTGTAAACTGGCACAAACAGTTAGGAAAGCAACTTGGAATTGCTTAGTAAAGTTAAATATACACATACCTGACAACGCAGCAAATACACTCCCCTAAGTATAGACCCTGGAAAAACTCGTGCACATTTATACCAGGAAATATGTACAGGATTGTTCGTAAGCAGCATTTTTTTATAATAGCAAAACACCAGACACAACCAAAATGTCCACTGACAACAAAGTGTGTATTTGCATATAAAAGAGTATTAAATAGTGAAAGCTAATCACTGCTAGTTGAAACAAAATGGATGAAATTCAACAATGTAATATCGTGTGAAAGAAACAAAACACAGAAGAATGCATATGGTATGATTCCACTTATATAAAGATCAAAAATAAAAAAATTAAATTATGGGAATGATAAACACAAAATTCAGGATAGTGGCAACCTCCAGTGGTGGAGTAAGGAGCTGGGATTAGATGAAAATGGTAAGTGTCATTTAGAGGTCTTTAAGATACTAGTAATGTTCTATTTTTAACGTAGGTCTGGGTATGATCTGCATAACAAAATATTAGGAAAAAATAACACGTTTGTGTATCACATCTTTTAAAAAGCACACTTAGGTGAACTTATGTGCAACATATATTATTAAGTAAATAAAACATAAAAAAGACTGGGGGTATAGACTGCTCTGAGTTGGTAACTGTTGAAGCAAGGTAGAGGTTCACAGGTGTATGGAATTTCTGTTTTTTTCTCTTGTTTTTGGATGTTTGAAAATTTTGGTAATAAAACCTCTTTAAAAACTCAGCACTTTCAATTCTAAATGAGTATTTCTTATTTCAAGAATAAAAAGCAACCTAGATGTCCAGATTTTCCATTTTAGACTGCAGAAAGCTGGAAAAAGCATTGCTCCCACCCTCACAATGATGATGAACTTTTCAGCAGGCAATCTGTAAATTCACCCCAGTTCTTGAACCAGCAGCGAGCTGAGGGTGCAGGCTAACTAACCCAAAGTCTAAGAAGAGAAGGTACACGAACACTTCTTTACCTGAAACAGACTCTACCGGACAACAGGAAGGAGAACTTACTCAAGTTTTAACTAATCGCTTAAGGCTGAGTGTAGGCTAACAAAAGACCATTAAAACCCTGGGGGCCATAGACAAAAGAGGAATTCACACTCACTCATAGGCTCTGCTCAAAGGATCTCACAGGAAGTTCGCCAAAACACATTAGAGACATTGTGGGAATCTGAGAAAGTGTCCCTCGAGAGGAGAACAGCAGTAGTTGCAGGAAAGGTACAAAACCCCCACCTGGATCCTCCTCCCCTATTTCTCACAGAGAACAAAAGGTGCCAAAGAAAATCGACTGTATATCCACATGCAAAAAAAACAAACTTAGACTCTTACCTCATCCCATTATAATTAGCTCAATATGCATCATAGACTTAAATGATCTAAGAGCTAAAATAATAAGACTTCCAAAAGAAAACACAGAAGAAAATCTTTAGAACTTTGGATGAGGCAAAGATGTTTTAGATATGACAAAAAAAGTATAAGCCATAAAAGAAAGACTTGATAAACTGGCCTTCATCAAAATTAAAAATTTCTGCCCAAGACACCACTGAGAAAATGAAGACAAACCATAGACTGGGAGTAAAGCAGTACATATTATTTGAACATAGGCTCTGGTTAAAGACATATATTGTAAACCCTGGGTAACTACCAAAAAAAGATTTTAAAGGTAATAATAAGCCAAAAGTAGAGATGAAACAGCCTCATTTAAAAACCTCAATCAATCCAAAAAGAAGGAAGAAAGAGTAAAAAGAAACAGAGAACAAGTAGAAAAAATAGACAATGCCTGGCAATATGATATATTTTAATCCACCTCTATTAATAATTACGTTAAATGTAAACACCCTAAACACACCAATTAAAAGACAAATTATCAGGTAATCCAAGATCCAATTCTAAGCTGTTTATAAGAAAACATTTTAAATAAAAGGACATAAGTAGGCTAAAAGTAAAATAATAAAAATATATAGGCCTTGCGAACATTAATCTATAGAAAGTTTGAGTACCTGTATCAAATAACTTATTAGCTGAAAGAACTAGTATCAGAGAAATTTAGAGCAAGAAACATTACCAGGGATAAAGAAGGGAAGTACATATTAATAAAGGGATCAATTTTCCAAGAACTAATAATCCCAAATATAGATACACCTAACAAGAGATCTTCAAAATGCACAAAGCAAATTGATAGAAATGAAAGGAGAAAAAAAAGTCACAATTCAACACTCCTCTCCAGTAATGGAGAACAAGTAGGCAGAAAATTATGTGGATATGAAAGACCTGAACAACACTATCAACAAATTAGACCAACTTAACATTTATAGAATACTCTACCCAATAATAGCAAAATATAAACTCTTTTCAATTGCACAAGGAACCTTACTCACCAAGATAAACCATACTCTGGACCATAATGCAAAATTTAACAAATTTTTAAAAACTGAAATATAAAGTATGTTCTAGAAATAAAACAGAATAAAACTAGAAATCAATAATAGAATGATATCTGGGAAATTGCTCAAATATTTTCAAATTAAAGAATACACTTACAAATAACCCATGGGTCATGGAAGAAATCACGAGGGAATTAGAAAATATTTTGAACTGAATGAAAATAAAAGCACAACATCTCAAAATTCTCTGCAAGCAGTGCTTGGAGGGAAATTTATAGTATTAAATGCTTATACCAGAAAACAACGTTTCAAAGCAGTCTAAGCTTTCACACTAAGAAACTATAAAATGTAGAGCAAGTTAAACCCAAAGCAAGTAGACGACAGGAAATAATGATAAGAGCAGAGAAGAAACTGAGAACAACAAAACTACAGAGAAAAAATGAATGAAACTAAAAGCTGGATTTTTGGAAAAACAATAAAATTGGTAAACCTCTGGCCAGACTGACAAAGAAAAAGAGAAGACAAAAATTACAAATATGAAGAAGGAAAGAAGGGACATCACTACAGATGCTATAGACGTTAAAAGGATAATAATGGAATACCAAGAACAGCTCTATGCCCATAAATTCAAAAACTTAGAGAAAATAGACAAATTCCTTGAAAGGTAGATGCCAAAACTCAATCCAAAAGAAAAAGATGACCTGAATAGCCCTAAATCTATCAAATAAATTAAAATTTTAAATTTAAGAATTTCCAACAAAGAAACCTCCAGGCCTAAATAGTTGCATTGGTAAATTCTACCAAACATTCAAGGAAGAACTAATACAAATCTGAACTATTCTAGAACATAGAAGAGGAAGGAAGATTTCCCAACTCATTTAATGAGGCCAGCATTAACTGGATACCAAAAACAGAAAAAGGTATTACAAGAAAACTGGAGACCAACATTTCTCATGAATATGGGCACAAAAATCCTTAACAAAATACTAGGAAATCAAGTCCAACAATGTATAAAAAGGATAGCAGATCATTACCACATGGGTTTTATCCTAGGAAATTAAAGCTGATTCAACATTTAAAAATCAATTAATGTGGCATAGTGGTTGAGTTCGAACGCTCCGCTTCAGTGGCCCAGGGTCCAGAGGTTTGGATCCCAGGTGCCGGACCTAGCACCGCTCATCACGCCATGCTGTGGCAGCGACCCACATGAAATAGAGGAAGATTGACACAGATGTTAGCTCAGGGCCAATCTTCCTCATAAAAAAAAATAACAATAAATAAATAAAAATCAATTAATGTAACTCACCATTTCTACAGACTAAATGAAAAAGAATATCATCGTGACACAGCAAAAGCCTTTGGAAAAACACACCATTCATTCATGATTTAAACACATACACATACACACACACACACACACACACACCTCTCTCTCAGCAAATCAGAAATAGAAACTTTCTCAATCTGATAAAGGGCATCTATAAGAACCTACAATCATACTTAACGATACAAGACTGAACACTTTCCCCCTAAGATCACGAATACGGCAAAGATGTCCATTCTCACTACTCCTGTTCAACACTATCCTGGAAGTCCCAGGCAGTGCAAGAAGGCACAACAAAAAAACAAAACAAGCAAAAGGCATACCAATTAGAAAGAATTAAATAAAAGTACTTCTATTCACAGGAAACAGGATTGTCTAAGTAGAAAATCCTAGAGAATCTACTACCATCTCATCACAAATTCAATTACTAGAATTTGATAAAAATATAAAAAAACTACAGACAGAAATCTGATTCCAATTCTTAGGAACTTAAAAATAGATTGGGAAAATATTTATATCAGTCCAGATATAATCAAACTTTTTAATATTTCCTTTTTAAGACAATAAAATTTAGAAATTATCTCATAAGAAGCAACTTGTAATACTCCAAAACAAGAAATTAAAATAAGTTAAAAAAATTGTATCATCTTAAATTTCACTTTAAAATGTAGTATCTTGAAATATCTTAACATACAGCTACATTTAACCCATTCTCGTTTTTTTATCATGACAGTAAGAAAAATACTACTCATTATGTTTGTCAAAAAAGTATCAACACATTATTAGCAAATCTCTCAAACTGACATATTTTATAATTTCTACTTTTCCTGGACTTAGGGCACCTAACAAATTAATACAATATCTACTCATCCAATATTCAAATCAATTAAAAAGTAACAAGTTAGACTTCTAAAGGGTTTCACAAAAGAGAGTTATATTAAACCCAATAATGCACATCATTCAGAAGTCATCAAATGATACTGTAGACTATACCTGTCTTGATTTAAAATTTTGTAACTATAGGACCAGGAACAGAATTTGCCACCCCAAAATATGCCTCTTTGGGGGCAAGTGCTGTGATGCAGCGGTTAAGTTCACACATTCGGCTTCAGCAGCCCAGGGTTTGCCGGTTTGGATCCTGAGTGCAGACCTATGCACCGCTTATCAAGTCATGCTGTGGCAGGCGTCCCATGTATAAAATAGAGGATGGGCATGGATGTCAGCTCAGGGCCAATCTTCCTCAGCAAAAAAGAGCAGGACTGGCAGCAGACGTTACTCAGTGATAATCTTCCTCATAAAAAATAAAAAAAAGAAATATGCCTCTTTGGCATAAGGGCTATCTTGAGCTGATGATGATTAAGAAAGAGCAGACAGAGTTCTCGTCAAGATAGCGCTGTGAGCAGACATTGAACTCGCCTCCTCCCACGAACACAACCAGGTTACAACAATTTTGGGAAGAATCACCCTGGATTGAAAACTAGATAAAAAGAGCGCCCACGACAAGGGACAGTCCTGACGAAAGCAGAAGAGGCAGTAACTCCGGCCGGAGAGGAAAAAAGCCACCTTTGGGAGCAGCGGAGCTTCTCAGCTGGCCAGGCGGGAGCCAACCTAAGGTACGAGCCCTCCCTGGAGGAGTGAGGTCCGGAGCGGGGACGATACTGCTATAACCATCCTTCAGACTCAGCCCAACTGAGAGCGGGGTCTTACTATCTGGCTTTGCTGGCTATTAACTGCAGCGAGGACACCCCAGAAAAGCTATTGGCCGAAAACTGAAAAGATCCAGGTCTTAAAGGGCCCACACACAAACTCACTCACTGCAGCAACCTAAAATCACCAGAGAGAAGGCTGACTGTCCTTTGGTGAAACAAGACTCACTGGGTGGGCTCTGGGGGCATCTTGGTGAGAGGAGGATCCTCTCCTGAGACTGAGACATTGGTGGGGGCCATTGTTCTGAGCTGGTCCAGGCTTGCTGATACAGACACCGGTGGGGGCCATTGAGGTGCGTCCCTTGGGCTGTTAGCCCAGGGGTCTGCCACACCCACTAGAGCACAGATTTAATCCAGCTCAGCCAGGGCAGGCAACCCACCTTAGGGACTGGCCCCACCTAACAGCAAGCCCTCAGGCTACTTTTCAGCCTGCATTGACTGAGTGCCTTGATCCTCTACAGGCAGGCAAGGGTGTCTGCCTCTGTGGGGCAGGGCTTGTGTGAGGACCAGGTGAACTGTGGGGGGCATTGGGGCAGAGGTGGGGGACTCTGCAGTGTGGTGGTGGGGTATGTTCCAGGGGGTTGAGAAGTGTGCATGGACCAGGACTCTGTTGACAGTGTACGTGGTCCAGTGAGGGGTGAGGCTTATCAAAGGCAGAAGACTTGCGCTTCACAAATAGCCATAAAAAGGATCAGCCCCACCTTCCAAAGCCTGAAACAACTGAGTGCCTCCATGCCAAGGGCCACCCCCACTCAGCTGCACTCCTAAGAGAGCTGACATCAGCCTTGTTGGCCTCAGGCCTATCACAACTGTACGCCCCTGAGCCTAGCAACCACCTACACTGGGTACCAACCCAATTAAGAGGACAACTGCAATAAAAGTGTGCTGATAGACTTTGTAGCCAACAGTGCTGAGGCCCGTCCAAACCGGATTTACTAACAGCTGGCCAGGGAAGGAAAGATCAGACTCCCTGGGTACCTGCAGTGGGAGCAACCCTGCCACAGCAGAAGAACACAAGTAGCCCACAAAGGGGTCACTCCTGGTTCTTATGGTCTGGTGACGAGAGGGAAGCACACTGCTGGGCCTCATAAGGCATCTCATACATAAGGCCACTTCTCCAAGATCAGGAGACACAGCCAACTTACCTAGTACAAACAAAATAGCACAGAGAAAGAGGCATAATGAGGAGGGAAAGGAATACATTCCAAGCAAGGGAACACTACAGAACACCAGAAAAAGAACTAAGTGAAACAGAAACTAGTGACCTCCTTGACAAAGAATTCAAACAAAATATAATGAGGATGCTCACAGATATGCAGAGAAGAATGGATGAACACAGTGAGCACATCAGCAAAGAATTGGAAGATATAAAAAAGAACCAATCCGAAATGAAGAATACAATACTCAAAATGAGAAATTCACTAGAGGGACTCAATAGCAGAGTAGAGGAAGCAGAAGAACGGATCAGCGAGCTAGACGAAAGATTAGAGGAAATCACCCAAGCAGAACAGAAAAGAGAAAAAAGAATTAGACAGAATGAGAACAGTGTAAGGGAACTCTGGGACAATATAAAGCGTGCTAACATTCGGATTATAGGGGTCCCAGAAAGAGAAGAGAAAGACAAAGGGGCAGAAAATTTATTTGTCGAAATAATAGAGGAAAATTTTCCTCACCTAAGGAAGGAAACAGACATCCAAGTTCAGGAAGCACAGAGAGCTCCAAACAAGAGAAGCCCAAAGAGGCCCACACAAAGACATATTATAATCAAAATGTCTAAAATTAAAGACAAAGAGAGAATCCTAAAAGCAGCAAGAGAAAGGCCATATAAAGTGACATATAAAGGGAAGCCCATCAGGCTGTCAGGAGACTTCTCAGTGGAGACCCTACAGGCGAGAAGAGAATGGCACTACATATTTGAAGTGCTAAAAGGAAAAAACCTACAACCAAGAATACTCTATCCATCAAGGCTCTCATTCAGAATGGAAGGAGAGATAAAGAGCTTCCCAGACAAGCAAAAATTAAAGTTTATCACCAAGAAACCAGTTCTACAAGAAATGCCAAAGGGACTTATTTAAGTGGGAAAGCAATGACCACAAATAGAGATAAAAGAAAAAAAATTATCAAAAAAACCCAAAACAACAAGAAAAAACAGGCAATAAAATCACTTGTAAGGTAAAAGTATAGTAAAGGCAGCAGATCAACTACCTGTTAAGACAATATGAAGGTTAAAAGACAAATGTACTAAATTACCTATTTCAACGATAAGAGGGTAATGGATAGACAGACATTAAGCAAAAGACTATATATGACGTGAAAAACATATAATGTGGGAGGAGGGGAGTGAAAATGTAGAGCTTTTAGAAAGAGGTCAAGCTAAAGAGTCTATCTACTCAGTATAGACTGTTATATGCATAGTATATTAAATAGGATCTTCATGGTAACCACAAATCAGAAACCTATAACAAGCAGGAAAAAAAGTAAGACAAAAGAAATCAAACATATTACTAAAGATAGCCACCAAACCACAAGGGAAGAGAGCAAGAGAAAAAGAAAGGAACTGAGAAGAACTACTAAAACACCCAAAGAAAACAAAAAGTGACAAAATGGCAATAAATACATATTTATCAATAGCTACTTTAAATGTCAATGGACTAAATGCTCCAATCAAATGCCATAGGGTGGTCAACTGGATAAAAAAACAAGATCCATGTATATGCTGCATACAAGAGACACACTTCAGACCTACAGACACTCACAAACTGAAAGTGAAAGGATGGAAAAAGATATTCCATGCAAATGGCAAAGAAAAGAAAGCAGGGGTAGCAATACTTATATCAGACAAAATAGACTTTAAATCAAAAACTGTAATAAGAGACAAAGACGGCACTACACAATGATAAAGGGAACAATCCAACAAGAAAATATAACACTTGTAAATATCTATGCACCCAACATAGGAGCACCTAAATATATAAATCAATTATTAACAGACATAACAGGAGAAATAGACAGTAACACAATAATAGGAGGGGACTTTAACACTCCACTTACACCACTGGATAGATCATCCAAACAAAAGATCAACAAGGAAACACTCGCCTTAAAGGATACATTATACCAGATGGACTTAGTAGATATATACAGAACATTCCATCCAAAAACCACAGAATACACATTCTTTTCAAATGTCCATGGAACATTCTCCAGAATTGATCATACATTAGGCCACAAAACAAGTCTCAATAAATTTAAGAAGATCAAAATAATACCATGCATCTTTTCTGACCACAAAGGTATGAAACTGGAAATCAACTACAGAAAGAAAACCAGAAAACCCACAAAAATGTGGAGATTGAACAAAATGCTACTGAACAATGATAGGGTCAATGAAGAAATCAAAGAAGAAATCAAAAAATTCCTGGAGACAAATGAAAATGAAAACACGACATACCAAAATCTGTGGGATACAGCAAAAGTGGTTCTACGAGGGAAGTTTATAGCAATTCAGGCCTACCTCAACAAAGAAGAAAAATCCCAAATAGACAATCTAAAAGTACACCTAAAGGTACTGGAAAAAGAACAACAAACAAAGCCCAAAATCAGCAGAAGGAAGGAAATAATAAAAATCAGAGCAGAAATAAATGAAATAGAGACTGAAAAAAAAATAGAAAAAATTAATGAAATCAAGAGCTGGTTCTGCAAAAAGATGAACAAAATTGACAAACCCTTAGCTAGACTCACCAAGAAAAAAAGAGAGAAGGCTCAAATAAATAAAGTCAGAAATGAAAGAGGAGAGATTACAACGGACACCTCAGAAATACAAACGATATTAAGAGAATACTATGAAAAGCTATACGCCAACAAATTGGATAATCCAGAAGAAATGGATAAATTCTTAGAAACATACAACCTTCCAAAACTGGACCAAGATGTAGAAAATTTGAATAGACCGATCACCAGTAAGGAGATCGAAACAGCAATTAAAAACCTCCCAAAAAATAAAAGTCCAGGACCAGATGGCTTCCCTGGTGAATTCTACCAAACATTCCTGGTGAATTCTACCAAACATTCAAAGAAGACCTAATACCTATCCTTCTCAAACTCTTCCAAAAAATTGAAGAGGAGGGGAAGCTTCCTATCTCCTTCTACGAAGCAAACATTATCCTGATACCAAAACCAGACACGGACAACACAAAAAAAGAAAATTACAGGCCAATATCACTGATGAACATCGATGCAAAAATCCTCAACAAAATACTAACAAATCGAATACAACAATACATTAAAAAGATCATACATCATGATCAAGTGGGTTTCATTCTGGGGATGCAGGCATGGTTCAACATCCGCAAATCTATCAACGTGATACACCACATTAACAAAACGAAGAATAAAAATCACATGATCATCTCAATAGATGCAGAGGAAGCCTTTGACAAGATACAGCATCCATTTATGATAAAAACTCTAAATAAAATGGGTATAGAAGGAAAATACTTCAACATAATAAAGGCCATATATGACAAACACACAGCAAATATTCTCAATGGAGGAAAACTGAAAGCTATCCCTCTAAGAGCAGGAACCAGACAAGGATGCCCATTGTCACCACTCTTATTTAACATAGTATTGGAAGTCCTAGCCAGAGCAATCAGGCAAGAAAAAGAAATAAAAGGGATCCACATTGGAAAAGAAGTGGTGAAACTATCACTTTTTGCAGATGACATGATTTTATATCTAGAAAACCCTAAAGAATCCACTAAAAAACTTTTAGAAATAATAAAGGAATACAGCAAGTTGCGGGATACAAAATCAATGTACAAAAGTCGGTTGCGTTTCTATACACCAACAATGAAGCAGCAGAAAGAGAAATTAAGAATACAATCCCATTTACAATTGCAACAAAAAGAATAAAATACCTAGGAATAAACTTAACGAAAGAGGTGAGAGATCTGTACACTGAAAACTATAAGACATTGTTGAAAGAAATCGAAGAAGACACAAAGAAATGGAAAGATATTCCGTGCTCTTGGATTGGAAGAATTAACATTGTTAAAATATCCATACTTCCTAAAGCAATCTATAGATTCAATGCAATCCCTATCAAAGTTCCAACAACATTTTTTACAGAAATAGAACAAAGAATCCTAAAATTTATATGGAACAACAAAAGACCCCGAATAGTCAAAGGATTCCTGAGAAAAAAGAACAAAGCTGGAGGTATCACACTCCCCGATTTCAAATTATACTACAAAGCCATAGTAACCAAAACAGCATGGTACTGGCACAAAAACAGACACACAGATCAATGGAACAAAATTGAGAGCCCAGAAGTAAACCCACACATTTATGGACAGCTAATATTCGACAAGGGAGCCAAGAGCATACGATGGAGAAAGGAGAGTCTCTTCAATAAATGGTGTTGGGAAAACTGGACAGCCACATGCAAAAGAATGAAAGTAGACCATTCCCTTACACCATGCACAAAAATCAACTCAAAATGGATTAAAGACTTGAATGTAAGACCCAAAACCATGAAACTTCTAGAAGAAAACATAGGTAGTACGCTCTATGACATTGGTCTGAGCAGCATATTTTCAAGTCCCATGTCTGACCGGGCAAGGGAAACAAAAGAAAAAATGAACAAACGGGACTACATCAAACTAAAAAGTTTCTGCACAGCAAAGGAAACCATCAACAAAACGAAAAGACAACCTAACAATTGGGAGAAGATATTTGCAAACCACATATCAGATAAGGGGTCAATATCCAAAATATACAAAGAACTCACACAGCTCAACAACAAAAAAACCAACAATCCAATTAGAAAATGGGCAAGAGATCTGAACAGAGATTTCTCCAAAGAAGATACACAGATGGCCAACAGGCATATGAAAAGATGCTCAACATCATTAGCTATCAGGGAAATGCAAATCAAAACTACAATGAGGTATCACCTCAATCCGGTCAGGATGGCTATAATTAACAAGACAGGAAACGACAACTGTTAGGGTATGGAGAGAAGGGAACCCTTGTTCACTGCTGGTGGGAGTGCAAACTGGTGCAGCCACTATGGAAAGCAGTATAGAGTATCCTCAGAAAATTAAGGATAGATCTACCATATGATCCAGCTATTCCACTGCTGGGTATTTATCCAAAGAACTTGAAAACACAAAGGCATAAAGATACTTGCACCCCTATGTTCATTGCGGCATTATACACAATAGCCAAGACTTGGAAGCAACCTAGGTGCCCATCAAGGGACGAATGGATAAAGAAGATGTGGTATTTATACACGATGGACTACTACTCAGCCATAAGAAATGACGAAATCCGCCATTTGTGACAACATGGATGGACCTTGAGGGTATTATGCTGAGTGAAATAAGTCAGAAGGAGAAAGTCAAATACCATATGATCTCACTCTTAAGTAGAAGATAAAAACGACAAAAAAAAAAACAACATAGCATTGGAGATGGGACTGTGGTTACCATTGGGGAAGGGGGTAGGGGGGAGGGCAAAAGGGGTGATTAGGGTCACATGGGAGGGGATGCACTATAATTAGTGTTCGGGTGGTGAAGATGATGTAATGCATACAGAATTTGAAATATGATGTACATCCGGAAAAAAAAAATTAAAAAAAAATTTAAAAAATAAAGAAAAAAAAGAAACAGCAGACACAGGAAAAGCTCTGAAAACCTAGTAGAGGTTATTTTGTAAGGCATATTTACATTTACAAGAGATATCTCCATTTGTAAGGGTTTCTCCTTCTCTGTGCCAGGAAGAGGAGGATAACTCTAAATCTCTAGAAACTCTTTATCAATGGAGAAGACAATGACTTAAATCTGCTTAACAACTGTACCCTTGTTTACTGTACTTTTCCTGGTAAGCTCCCCTAACTGATCCCATCTTAACAACAGAATGTTAAAGCTATTTTTCAGGGACAGTGAGCCAGCCAGGAGCATATGCAGAAGAGAAAAATTTGACCTGCCGATGGAAACTCACCCTGCTAGCACTTCCGCATACCAGTCAGCCCTCCTTGCTCCCTTAAACTTTACCCCATACCTTGGACCAAAAAGACAGATTTGAGAGCTTATCTCCTGTCTTCTTGCTGGTCAACCTTGCAATGAAGCCTTTTTTCTCTCAAAAGCCAGTTGTGCCACGGTGTCGCCTTCTGTGCACATCTGGTGGCTAGCCGTTGCTCAGTAACAGTTTCTCACCACTTACGATTTTAATTTAAATAAGGTATGCCACTTATTTTAAAATCCAGTACACAGGTAAGTATTTTGGCAGCAAAACCACATTTAACTCTGGTCAGCAAACTGGCTTTTCAGGGGTAATTTTTAGCTACTGTGACTTGGCTTTCTGACCCAAATTTAAAAGATAAAAGCAGGTAACTGAATCACCATAATGGGATGTCGAGATTTCTGTTTTCTACTACATTCTGTTTTGGTGGTGATTCACTCAACACGAGAGAGAAATAAGACCTCTCTGAGAGTGATCCCTACAGTGTAAGTCTTAAATAAGGGTAAATATCTCAACTTGGAATAAATAACCTCTGTCTCCCAGTGTTCCTCACATTAAGACAATACAGCTAGTTGCAATGACTAAGACTAAAATATGGTGTCGTACTATCTTTACATCCAAAAAACTGAAAGAAAAAAGTATAGATTTTATATACTAACATACAAACGGTACTTATTCAATTAAATGAATGTCATGATAATATTAAAAGAAAAAAGTATATAGTAAGTACAGAACAAGTATACAAAAATATACACAAAAAACCTGTCATAAAAATTGTGCAAGAACACAGGTAACTTGGGATTTCTTATTTTAATACTACTACACATGACAAAATTAGTTCAGGAAAGCTATAATAAATAGCACTATAGTCCAAAGAGAGTACCCAAAGTTTATGTGGGATTTAGACTAAGGAGAACCTAACACATCCCTTGTATGCTATAAACCTATAATCTTAAAAAAAAAAAAAATTTTGTTAAAAATCAAACAAATACCAGACTGCCTGGGTTTGAATTCCAACTGCCTGGGTTTGAATTCTACCACTTACTAACTCTCTGACCTTGGGAAAGGTATTATTACCCTTTCTGTGTCTCCATTTCCTATTCCGTGAACTGGGGATAATAACCTTCATAGGGTGTTTGCAAGGATTAAATGAGTTAAAAATGCCTGGTACATAAAAAAAATAATAATAAAAGTACTATTACTGTAGACATTTGCAAGAAAAGATTTTTACATTTGATCTTTATAGCGTCATTGGTTTTATATAAAATGTTAGAAAATTTGAAAGTGATACAACATATAATCCTCCAAGCTTATATATAAATTCCTGTTTATACTTCTGTGAAAACTCTCCTCCCTTCCCCACAAAAGGAACAAAACAGCATTATTAAAATATTCTTGTTTCAAAAAAAAGTTTCAAAAAGATAAAGTCCTTCAAACTATCCCTTTATCAAATGTAAATTATAGCTGCTCAGATGAAATGTCTTTAAATTCAACTAAGTTTAGATATACGAACAATGTTCTTAAATGGCACTCTGTTCCAGGATTTAATTGTCTTGCAAGCATTCACATTTTCTAAGTGCATACTTGTTAAGAACATACTAAGTGCATACTTTCCCATGACCAGGTCCACCATGTATCTAGCAAAATCATCTTGGGAGTATGGAACATAAATTACTTGCCTTAGAAAAGACACTGTTTATTTCATGTATAAAGCTCAGAGAGTGGCTTACAGAAAGATCAAAAGAAAGTAAGCACACCAGCCATACAGTTGTTTGAGCTTTATTTTTATATGCACACATATTTGAAAGGAACAAAAATTTCAAGATATAGAGTACAACATATCAAATTATATCATTTAACATTATTTTAATGTGTACACAAAATAATGGTATAAAGTACCTATGTAGGATACATTATGTTTGTTTTGAGGATTGGAAAAGCAGTGTTTTCGGTTTTAAAATTCTGATACCATTATCTGTTACATCATTCAAGTAATATGTATTTCAAAAGTTAATTTTTTTAAATAACAACTAGATTTACACATAACTCTAAGACAATCTGATAGATGAGCTGCCTTTACCACGATCTTCAAAATAGTGCTGTTCAATTCTTCTACAGAAAGCAAGGAGGTTGCTATAGTTCTTCACCTTCTCAGAAAGTTCATCACTGGTCAACTGTGTGGTAAGAATGGTGTACAGATGGCCAAATACCAGTGCATCTAGCTCAGTAGGCCTAAAACAACAGCAGAAATGAGAGTAACATGAATAGTGATTAAGTTATATAGAATACATACTATTTTTGAAAAGATTTTGTTCATCTATTTAAAAGAAAAAAGTCACATAAGAAATAAATCCTACCCCAACTTGGTAAAATTGATTGTTTTAACTTGGAGTTTCTGTTACAAGATAAGAAAAAAAAAAATCTTTTTAACTATGATTTGCTAGGTGTGTGACTTGCTTCTTGAAGTAGCAGTATCATTTAAATGTGTTAAAACAATTGGTGTAATTGACTATATTCAGTAATTTATTCACTAAATAATACAGGTCTCCATCGAAGGGATAGTCAAAACTATCTAATATTTGTTGTTAATTGTCTGTCTCCCTCTACCGAGACCTTGTCCACTTGTTTCCTGTTATGTCCCCAAAACCTGGAACAATACTCAGCAAGAAAGTAGGCTCTCAATAAGTAAGTGTCGAATGAAGCAATGAAAAGGTGCTGCACTTCTCATCCCACACTATCACTATGTTTACTTAACCAGTTCCCCCATTACACTCCAAGCTCTTTAAAGGCAACACTGCATAGATCTTTATATCCCTAGTTCTTAGCAAAGTATCTGAGGAACTGAGTCCATATTTGCTGAATGAATGAATAAAATAAGGTGTGTAGGATATTTAATTTTTCAGTAGTAGTTACTCAAATTCTTTCAAATCCTTCCATCTTTTGACACATTCACGAAGTATCAATCAAAGTCAATTGTGCAGTCTCTGGTCATGTTTAAGAGGGTAGCCAACAGGATAGTTAAAAAAAAAATCACAGTGTCCTTGGACTTGATAGCACTGTGATCCTATCACTACAGATGAAGAATAATTAACAAATGGACACCTGAAAAGAACCAAGGATGTAGAAGGTGGATAAATGTAGAGCTGAGGCACTTTGTGAGAAGTAATATGAACACCAACTCTTCCATATTCCTAAACATATTTCTTAAAAGCTCTATCTTATCTCATCAATTTAGGATTTATTCTCCTAATCCTTATTTAGAGTTAAGTACCCTTCGCTTCTTGTACTCGAGCTTAAAAAAGGTGAATATATTCCCTGATACAACTTCCAGTAGTGTAGATGAGCATTTTTTTAATCAATAAATGAAGGCTCGGAATGAGTTCAAGTAGGAATGTATGTTCAAACTAGAGTGGTCTAGAAGTACCCCTGAAGTGGTCAAAATGTTATTTGCTGCAAATACACATCCACATAACTCAAAAGGTGCTGAATAATATATGGGTAATGAGCATACAAAAATTGATCTGATGTAACAAAGATAGCAACTTTGTGGCAAGTTACTTTAGAATATCTAACAGGAAGTAGAATACAATATACTAAATCAAACAAAACACACACACAGGGCCGGCCCCATGGCCGAGTGGTTAAGTTTGCACTCTGCTTCGGCGACCCAGGGTTTTGCCAGCTCAGATCCCGGGCACGGACATGGCACTGCTCATCAGGCCATGCTGAGGTAGCGCTCCACATAGCAGTACGAGAAGGACCGACAACTAGAATATACAACTATGTACTGGGGGAACTTTGGGGAGAAGAAGAAGAAGGAAGAAGAAGATTGGCAACAGATGTTAGCTCAGGTGCCAATCTTAAAGAAAAGAAGCCCACAAACACATAACTTTTAATGTATATTTTTTGTAATCCTTAAAAATTTCAGCAACTATTTATATTAATTGACTCTGATATATATAAATTACCAATTCCCACAATTCTTTCTTTTTGAAAAGTATACTTTTGGTAGTGGTTACACAAATATACACCATTGTAAAAACTCATAGAACTAGACACATAAAATCGTCAATTTTACTACATGCAAATTATACTACAATAAACCTGACTTCAAAAAAAAAAGCAATAAACTCAGAAAAATATTTGCAACTCAAATGTGAGACAGACAAAAAAATATACTTTACTCAGTATTTCTACTGAACTGTTTAATCAAGCCAAGATCTTCACATAACTCCAGTTTTAATTACTTTTCCTATACCACATGGAGAGAAAACACAACATTTCCACCCTTCTGCTTACTAAATGTTTGTGGATTGTAATTTGAATATAAGTAGCAACTCTCCTCCTAAGACCTTTAACATCTTTGATATATATTATTGCATTTACCTTATAGACTTTTTATTAGAAAAATAGTCTACGGTGACAAATATACTTTTAAAGTCCTAAAAAATTTGTTGCCTTTTTATCTTGCATTATCATTCTTTCCACATTTCTGTTGGTTATCTACTATTCTTCTTCTTTTCCAGTTTTAGAGAGAAAGAATTGACCTACACCACTGGATAAGTTTAAGGTGCACATCATGATGGTTTGATTTACATATACTGTGAAATAAATGATTATCCCAATAGGTTCTGCTAATATCCACCAGATATCTACTATTCTTTCATTTGAGTATCAAAATAAAAACAGTACTGTAAAATATGAATGTTTTCCTAAGCTTTTCCATTTAAAATTTTTATGCATTTATCTCTTTTGCTTTCTTATGAATCCATATTTCTTTCTTCCTCTCTGACACCTTTCATTGTCAGTCTGGTTTCAAAAACATTAATTTTGCCTGAGTGTTCCCTAATTTTTTTCCCCATTACACTATTAACTTGTCATATCTTTATACTACTAGAAGCAATCTACACATCCTTTCTTTCTTTTTTTGCTGTAGGGAAGGAATTCACTCTGAGCTGATATCTGCTGCTGATCTTGCTCTTTTTTTCCTTCTCTCCAAAGCCCCAGTACATGGTTATATATCTTAGTTCTAAGTATCCTTCTAGTTCTTCTATGTGAGCTGCTGCCATAGCATGGCAACTGACAGAATGATAGACGAGTGGTGTGGTTCTGCAACAGGAAACAAACCTGAGCCACCAAAGGAGTGAGAGTGCCAAACTTTAACCACGAGACCATCAGGGCTGGCTCTACACATCCTTTCTTTATACATCAATCACTGATCTTTAGGACTGTCATTCAAGCTTGTACATTAAGCCTCTTGCCATCAACCTCTTCTAAATTTGCCTTTGGATATTTTTGAGCAATTTCCCCTCAATTTTCCTAACTGGTGATTTCCTAATTGAATAAACCTCAATATAATCCTATTCCTCCCCGAAATTTTTTCATCTTAAGATTCCCAAGCATAATTTTTGCACCATTTCTTCAGTATACTCTCCCGTCAGTACATGAAGGTATATTTTCGAATTTTACCATGTACCCTAACGGTTAATAGCAGTAGTTTTTCTTTTTCAAATCAAATTCCTTTTCCACTTTCTCATTCAATTTGATCTAGTTTTAATTACTGAGCTTCTTCTAGCTAACGGGTTTTGTTTGAAAAACACACAGACCTACAAGGAGCTCATAAAAGTTTTAGAATAGTATAACTCTTTCTATCATGATTACATTTAGAAAAAGTACACATATATATTTTTCTACTCTTTCTTCCCCTTTATTAAAAAGGTAACATAAAAATACCACTTTAAAAAAGTTTTAGTTGTTCATTGCAAGTCCACACTCACCAGGTGAAAGGGAAAAAATGACCTAGCAGTCTTTGTGTAGCTGTCTTAACAGATATCACATGAGCAAAATAGCATGTATGTCATAGGTAGTACAGATTTTATTTTAGTTGCATTTCTCAAATATAATTTAAATATTTAAAAGGTACCAACCGTATATATTATGAAGGGTAAAAAAGGCCACTAATGTTAGTATCTACCTTGTACTATTACTTATTTTTTTCAAATTCATTCTCCTCTTTCCCTTCCACCATTTAGCTTCTTTGTCCTCTTTTTCTCAATTGCTGTTCTTGCTGCAAGCTCTCCCTAAACAACTCTTTTACTTTCTCTCATCAAGTAAAGCTATTGGATTTCTTTTCATGAGTCCTCTCAACATCCTTAGTAGACAAGTTAGGAGAAAAGTTGATTCTAACTTTAGAGGGTAAAGGGAGGATACACACAGAAATAATGTCACCTGCCAAAGTTTGGTATATGTTAGAGCCAAGAATAGCATTCGGGGTGTCAGACTTAGAATCTAATACTATATATCTTGACCTAAGCCAGTGCTCTTTTCACTAAGGTATGGTGTCTCACAAACTAATGACTCCTGCAACATAAAGGAATGAGAAAAACTTTGCCACAACAAAGTGAAAATAAGTTACTTTTTCCTAAATGTAGTTTACCTGCATTTTAATATTAATTAAACAACTGAGTAAAATTAAAATTAAAAATAAAAAAATCTATTTATCAATAATAATTGTTAGGGAAAAATATTTGTCTGAGACTCATATAAGGTAAAATTATTTCAAAAACCTACATCTTAATATTAAACAGTTCCTCAGTAGCAACCTTTGGTTTTGCACCTGTTCTAAATTTTGAATTTTTCATTATAAGTTTAAATGTAATTGGACACTTATGAAGAAAAAAATATTTTTATATTTCCACTGAAATCACATGTCAAATGATACCTGGTTACTAACTCTTTGAGACTGAGTTTAAAGGAGGAGAAAAATAAGTTAGATCTATTCTCCTGGCCTCCCATTAAGACAGCCTGCATAACAAAACTAACTCCTAACACAGAATGATGCACTTCAAACAGTGAAACATACCCCTTCTGAGCTCTTCAACTAGTAAGAATTCCTGTATCAGAAAGAAAAGGATCTACATAATATACTAACATTTGGATACATTTCTTTTGTGTTACAGACTAAACAAACAGAACCTGCAGAGGAAACATCACCAGAAACAGGAACACAGCTATAGAAGCCTTAGCTACCAGCATTTCATGATTTGAATTCTATGACCTTCCTGCTTCAGAGATCAAGAGACCCCAAATTTTATTTTAACATCAGTTACATATAGTACATATTAATATAACTACTATTTCCAAGCCATCATCATAGTCACTTTTGTTACAAATATTAGCATCTCTACCAAAAGATGTTAGATATGGCTACAGAAGACGATTGCCTATGAAGATATAATAAATAATAGCAAATAAAGCTTTTTAAAAATTACTAATCTAAAAGCAAGAAATTTTTATTAAAAAGTCAAGAAAAAGTTAGAATTTCTAAGCAAATCATTGAGATTAAAAGGCTAAATTTAAGCTCATCTTAAACCAGATCACAGACTAGCTGATTCTGATATATTAAATTACTTTTTTAAAAAAAGGGAAAACTCATTCTTTGCTTACACTAAACATTCGTTTCCAAATTACAAAAAAAAAAATCTGTCTTAATGAAACATGACTTACTCAATTTACATATTTAATCTATAGCCTTCATTTCTGTGCTTTACAAATATTTCATTAACTTTGAAAAAACAAGTTCATAATAGTGCTTGTCCATCCAACAGTATTTGTTATTGTTTAGTTTCATTCACTTCTCTAGTCCCCAGGGTATTACCTTATACAGACAAGTATGGTTACACTTCATATTTTAATAGTAATTTGCAAGTTTAGAATTTTGTTGATGTCGTAGTTCCATACACAGCACCGTGAACTACCTCTAGCAGAACCTCTACATATCATACAAAGTGACTGATTTACACGTCTCCCCTTAGGAGAAATTCTTGATGGCAAGGACCACATTTTAGAAATCTGTCTCCCAGAGCCTAGTGTTGTGCCTGACACCCAAGAAGAGCTAAGTAAGTGTTTACTTGAAGGAAAAATGAATTCAAATATAACTAAATTTTTTCATAAATATTTCTTGATAAAACAATTCCTCTATGATAAAATAAGTGTGTAACCTAACAATACAGAAATTAAAAACAATAAAATTTCTTACTGCTTATTGAAGAAATATGGTTGTGTTCCCAGTCTTTGAGAAAGAGCTTGACAGCACTGGTCTACATCTTCTAAGACCTAACATAGGCAGCAGACCCCAAAAGAAAAACATTTAAATTAGCAAAATAATAAAATGTGTCTAAAACTTAATTTATATCACACTTTACAACAAAAATATAAATTTAGGTAACTTTTTGGAATATATTTAAATAAGACTACAGACCACACATAGAACATAAATAATACTTTCTATATAAGAAATAGGAAGAAAATGAGAGCAAATTTCCTTTAAATACAAGTGCATTTAAGTTACTTATAAGGATTACTATACAGAAAGTTTTTATCTGAAAACTCCATTCCCTACAAAAATGTTTTCCTGAATCCATATGTTCAAATGACTGACTTTATATATATTAAAAAAATCTACTCCATAAAGATGACACTGCTGACCTACCATGAGTAAAAGCATTTGAGTTGTTTTCCTACTAGTGAAGATGGGTTTTATTTACTCCATCCCTCTTCAATTACCCAATCCTCCTTGTGGCCAATGGCACACATCAGTAAGCTGGCTAGCTAGGACTAGGGGTAGCCTTGGAAAAGAGACATTAATTAGCTTAATGATTGATGCTCAAACTCATGACCTTGACAAGATATATATTTTGTTAATTTTGCTACTTCAGTAAATTTAAGACCAAAGAAAAATAGATATTTTAAGCACTGTATTTAACAGGGTTTTTTTTAAGCCATGATGCCACATCTATATTTATTGGCTTAAAAGATGCCCACGATGTAATGTCGAATGGAAAAAAAATCAGGTTACAGAATGGTAGGTATAATATGATCCCATTTTAAGGAAAACGTTATTAAGAGACATCCAGAAGAATGTTCTCCAAATAGCTAACAGTGGCGATTTCTAGGTGGTAGGATTTCAGGCAATTTTATTTCCTTTGAACTTTTTGGTATTATATCATTTGCTTTACAATAAGCATCTGTGATTTTTATAAAACAAATAAAACTACTTCATGCCAGAGAAAATAAGAGCAAACGTTTTGTTAATTTTTTATTACGTTGGGATTTATAAGACTTTGAATACAAACAATGAATTTCTTAATGCATTAAAGTTGAGGGTTTTGTCAACTTCAGTCTGAACTGACCTGGTCCAGAGTCTTCTTACCCCATCCAATAGCTTTCATCTTACGCCTGACTTCCCACTGCTTCTGATAGGCCAAAATATGATTCAGAGGCCAAGGGTAAGGAGATCCATACCTAGCATGAGTGATCTAAAGAAAAAGACTTTGTTAAAAATGTGATTCTTTCTAAAAACAAAGCCTGTTTTAACAAATAGAATTCTAAGAGAAATATATTTTCAGAACACAAATAGAGGAATCTGAAAAAAATACATAGCTTACAATCTAAAAAATTAAAATTTTAAACCATTCCCTTTAAAAATATATAAACTTTTATGTACTTTGCAACCAGTTATATCAAATAATGACACATAGCTTCCCTAAAATGTATGTGCAAGCAAAATTAAAGTAAGTGAAAAACTATATCACTAATGGTATAAACCACAATGTTTCATTTATGAGCAGGGACTTACGATTCTGAGCAAAAGTGTTTTCTCATTAAACTTTAATTAAGATAAATGCTGCAGAACCACTCACCTCCCCTACTGTAGCTTCGTCACACCACTGAAGATACAACTAGGAACAAAAGAACAATCACTAAAACTTTAGAATACCAAAGAGAAAAATGGATAAAGAAAGTTATTTCTTGCCATGGTCATTTTTTATAAGCAATTTTATAAAAGTCACATATGTGAGGGTTTTTTTCCTTGGCTAATGTTGCTATACAGAATTATTACGTTTAATGGCAGTACTTTATAAAAATATTTCTTATTCATACAGTATATCTCTAAATACCATTAACATATTTTACAGATATTATTTTATTTAAGTAAACTTCACAAGGCCAAAGCAAAATAATGAGTGGGCAAGAATCACTCTTTTTACAAACAGAAAAACTAGAACTGAAAATGTCAGGCAACTCGTTCAAAGATAATGACCAAATATCTAGTTTATTTGGCCTGAGAATTGCTTGACTATTTTCCTATTTCTCAGTAACTTTAAAATAGTCCATGAGAAAGATTATATTTTATGAGAAAAAAAGCTTATTTTCAAGGCCTAGTATCTTCTATTGTACCTCTGCAGTCAACAGCATATTGTTGACTAATTCCATGTAGGCTTTCATTTCTGCTTTTTGGACTTCATCCAGCCCATCACTAAGAGAATGACCCTAAAGGGAATTTAAAAAAATTTAAAAGAGCATCATATTAAAAATACAAAAACTTTCAGTTATCTTACTACCAAGTAATATAACATCAATGCTTTTACTGCAAATGTCCAATGGATTAATTTCTAAAACCTCCTAAGACAAAATTATTTTATATGAAAAATACTAATATTCCGCTATTACTATAAAATATTAATCAGTACTATTTACTTGTCATTATAAAAACCTATCTTTCAATGGACAAAATTATCAATTATTTCACAAAAGAAGAAAACAAGAATGGTCAGTAAACCTTGTATTTTTAAGAGACTAACCTTATTAGTAATAAAATAAATGCCAAAAGATTGACAAGTGTTGCTTATAAAGTAGTCAAATGTGAAAAATATGTCAGTAAAGGTATAGGGAAACAGACACTAATTTTTAACTCTAATACACAATAGTAATGAGTCAATGCATAAAACAGTATAACCGTTAATTCAATCTGGCAATCTATTGCAAAATTTAAAAAATGTGTACCCTATAATGCTGCAATATCATTCATAGGAATTTATCCTAAGGAGATAAGCTGACAAGTGTACAAAGGTGTATACACAAGAGTATTTATCTTAGCACTCAATAACAGCAAAAAAAGGGCAATAAATAAATAAGTGAATAAATTATAATACATCCATATACTAGAATACTGTACAGTCATGCACTGCCTAATGACGTTTTGGTCAACAATGGACCACATATGCAACAGTAGTCCCATAAGGTTAGTACCATATAGCCTAGGTGTATAGTAGGCTATACCATCCAGGTTTGTGTAAGTACTGTGGGGGAGAAAGAAATTTTCCTCTACCCTTCTAGGTTGGCCCGGCTGGGCTAAGAATTAAACTGATGTGAGATAGATAAACAGGAGAAAAACACACAAAAGTTTAAAAATACACATACATGGGAGAAACCCAGGAAAACCGAGTAACTGCCAAAATGGCAGAAGCCCTCACCTTAAATACCATCCTAAGCTAAAGACAAACGAAGACGCTGGGGGTATGGAGAGTTAGAGACATCAAAAGAAAAGAAGGGAATTCACAGGTAGGTGAAAAGGAACAAACATTAGGAAAACAAGTGTTTGGCCACAGAGAAACAGAAGAATACAGAGGGGAGTCCAACAAGCAGGCTTTTTGAGCTTCTACCACCTAGTTCATGTTATGCTAAGGCGATAGCTCGCTTCCTGAAACAGGTTTTGTTATCTGAATTCTTTTAGGCAGTTAAGGGGAGGTAACACGAAAAACTTTCTGAGTCTATCATTTCTTAAAAATAATCAGCCTAAATTAATCCTCATGTTGAAGAGACACACTTTGGGGTGGCAAATTTTGTTCCCCTTCAGTATACTCTACGATGTTCGAACAACAAGAAAATCGCCTAACAACATGTTTCTCAGAATATATCCCCGTATTTAAGCAATGCATGAATGTGTAACAATTTAAAAGGATAATGTATATCTATGTATCTAGAGACGTTAACACGGAAGAATTCCCAAATCTATTGATGATTTTACAAGGCAGGTTGCAAAATAATACATAATAGTATGATTTATATTTTTCTATATATGCAAAGAGAAAAGTCTGGAAGGATGTTCCCCAAAATGTTAATAGGGGTTGTCCTTTGTTAACTATTAAAATCTAAACTCAATAATTAAAATAAATTAGTACATTTAACTTCTAAACATATCCTGTATCTCCCTTCTCAAAGATTAACCTGACATTTCATAATAACCTACAGTTTTCATTTATGACCAAAATTCTCATAAGCATAAGTTAGAAAATTATCTACCATCTTGTAAAGATCAAATTACCTCTTCTGCCGTTGATTTACATTATGAAAAAAAAAAACTCACACTTTAGACAGATTTCTCCAGTAGTCTATATTGGTATTTTATAAGACTAGGTTAAAATCAATGTAAATGTAAGATACTAAAGAATGATGAATGACTTTAAGAGTAACTGTGATCAAATGCATTTAATATCTTTTTTATTACCTTGGCTTTAACGAATTGGACTATTGGACCAAGTTCTGATACTACTTGATTTCCTACATGAATAAAAGGTACTTTACCTGTTGAGAAAAGAAAACATGAAAACACTTTCAGTAAATTAAAGTTTGTGCTAATAAGAAATTAACACAAAACTGGGATAAGTTTTATTAATACGCAGATTTCATAAAACTATAACTTTTGAAAATTATAGTTAAATGTGTATGCTAAATTCTACAAATTTTTAAACACTGAATGCCAACTAATTTTAAAACAAAAGAAAAAAGAATAAGGAGATTCATTTCTAGAGTTCTCATTTGTATATAATAACAGATCACAATATTCCCTTTTCAGAGCTAACACTAACAAATCAGTAATTAGTACAGCAGTAAATGCTAATTATTCAAATCACATGAGCCACGCCTGGACATTGTTTCATGACCACCAATAAATTTCAAAGACAGTTAACTGGGTTTTCTCTTCAGAGTACAATGACTCAATCCATATTTTAAACTACATTTAAGAAGATTTCTTTTTACATCTTCTACTTTTACATCTCAGATACCCATTAAGGTCAATATTTTAAGCACATAATGGTGCACTAATAAATGCCTGTGACTCAAAAATATCAGGAATTAAGAGAATTAACAATCTTTGAAGGTATGCTACTTTATGAATTATAATACACAGTATATTCATTAACACACATGGGAAAAGAGAAGCAAAAGTACTATGCTTATAAAAACTGGCTTCTCTAAATGAATGTCACATTAAAAAGGTAATTATTTCATTTTTATAAATACTAATATTTGATGAAATTCTCAGAAATGATGAGAACAGAACAGTCTCCAAATAGCAATAAAGTTTACCCCAAAAGCTACAAGGTGAAACCTGCTGTCAGACCTAGTTCAAACAGAGTTCACACTAACAGCAGGCTTCCTCAGGGTCCTTTTCAATAGATTTCCTCCTCTCCAGCTCAGTCAAGCCTGAGGGTAATGGATGAGTTGCAGAACACCACCAAAAGCCTCATCTGCATCCACGGGATAACACACATGACAAAGGAAAGGCAGGCTTTTTGGAAGACAACAATCAATAGACGTATTTAGAAGACATTTCCGTGTAACCAATATAAAACCACTGAATTCTGCATTCCTTTCTTCCGCTGCTTTATAACAATCTTGTAAAAAGAAAAGAATTTCCTATCTGGATAAGCACTAGGTCATATTGTTTTAACTTGGGATAAAATCCTTCTAACTACTATGCTGCTAGAAATAGTGCAGGTCCTCTGAGATAAAACGATCTGAGAAAGACAACTATTTGTGAATGAATGTCTAGACTAAAGGGGATTTTTAGGGTGTGACTTTGGAGAGCAAAGTATATTTCTCATTTTCAATATCCAATTTGGAGTTCGTGGAAGAAAGAGTTTGCATTTTATTTCTTTTCTTAAAAATACTGTAGATTCTGAAACAGGGAAGCAGTGTGGGTAGTCAAGTGAGTATCCATATCTCTATAAATATAAAGAGATACATAAAAATCAAGGCAAGAAATTAGAAGTGAATAATGTTTTCTGTGACTAGCCTGGCTTAAAGGAGGAGCCAATGTTATATATCCTTATTATTGCAGGTACCAGGGAGGAGCACGGTGACACAGGTATTTTCCAGCACCAGTCAAAGGTCAAACAAAAAAACTGAGGGCCCTGTTTCTCATTTTAGGCAGAATAATCACTTTTAAAACTTTTATTTCTAAAGAAAGCAAGAAGATATTGCCAAGTAAGTTTGTAGTTTCAGAAGATATTAGAAATAGAAAGGACCTTGGATGCCATCTAATGCAACTACTTCAAATATTACAGATGAAGTCACAGGGGCTCAAAGAAGAGAAGTAAAATTTCCCACAGAAATGTTAATATGTGACAAAGTTACAGAAGGATTAGAGTAAAAATTTCCTAACTCTTAGTTACCCAAGCAGTCTTCTGACTATTCCATGATGCTCTCTGCTTTGAGAAAATCTACCACAGGGCCCGGCCCGGTGGCACAGCAGTTAAGTTCACATGCTCCACTTCTCGGTGGCCTGGGGTTCACGGGTTCGGATCCCGGGTGCGGACATGGCACCGCTTGGCACACCATGATGTGGTAGGTGTCCCACATATAAAGTAGAGGAAGATGGGCATGGATGTTAGCTCAGGGCCAGGCTTCCTCAGCAAAAAGAGGAGGACTGGCAGCAGTTAGCTCAGGGCTAATCTTCCTCAAAAAAAAAAAACAAGAACAAAAAACAACTCTACCACAACAAGTTCATCAGGCAAATAAAATAAAACACACTGCCCTGATTACCCCAAATCATATGATGAAAGAGAATAATAACTAGAGATATGATGTAATTTAAATATCTTAACAGAAAATGCCATTTTCATCTACCTATAGGAGACTCCTCCTATGAATGTATGTATGTATTGTAGTCTCTATAATATTTATCTGTTTGTCTTTCACAGAGCTTATAAAAAGGAGATATGTATCTACCTAGGTGATACTAAGTATAATACAGTCATTTTAGGAAATGAGTGGATCAACTATATGGCTTCCTCTCATTTGCCAAAGATATTAACTTTAGTATTAGACTACCAACCCTTTTATATGTATATCCACACTCTTTTTATATGACTAGATAGAGGAAAAAGATGGACAGAATCCAATATAATTCATTTCACCAGAATTCAGTAAAGTTTATAAAACCTAAGCATAAAATTAACACAAAATGAGTCAATTAAGTGCCTTTAAGAATCTAAGATATGTCTATGTTTATAAGTCTAGAAATTCCCTTATGGAAATGTTTTTAAATGTATATTCATAAACTTATAAATGTAGATACATTCATATAGACCTTTCAGTGTGTACGAAGAGAGTGTCTTCACAGATTTGATGATTATCACCCTTAAGAACTTAAGAGAGCTGCCCCGTGGCTGAGTGGTTAAGTTCGTGTGCCCCGCTGCAGGCGGCCCAGTGTTTCGTTGGTTCGAGTCCTGGGCGGGGACATGGCACTGCTCGTCGGACCATGCTGAGGCAGCGTCCCACATGCCCACAACAAAGAATATACAACTATGTATGGGGGTGCTTTGGGGAGAAAAAGGAAATAAAATAAAATCTTTAAAAAAAAAAAAAAAATTAAGATGAAAAAATGTTTAACACAAATCATTCCTAAGTTATCATTACAATGAAGAGAGATGAATGTCTCCCTAAAAAGGAATGTAACACACTTATGCTAATCAGTGAAAGTCAATGGATTTACTCATTGATAAAGGAGTTATTCTATGTGTTACTATTGCTTCAACAAAACCACAGTTATAATCCATACCAATTCTATTTAACATTTATTTATCAGCTTTGTAGCACTATATTTTTATATTAAAAATTATCTGGGGGCTGGCCCTGTGGCATAGTGGTTAAGTTTGGCAAGCTCTGCTTCAGAGCCTGGGTTCATAGGTTCAGATCCTGGGCAAGGACCTACACCACTCATCAGCCATGCTGTGGTGGTGACCCACATATAAAAAGAGGAAGACTGGCACAGATGTTAGCTCAGGACTAATCTTCCTCAAGCAAAAAAACGAGGAAGACCAGCAACAGATGTTAGCTCAGGGTGACTCTTCCTCAGAAAAAAAAATTACCTGAATCATATTTGTTTAAAACTATACTTTAATCTACTAATACAAGACACACAGAAAAGGTAATACTGATTATAAAAATAGCAGAAGGCTAAAATCTTAATAAAAAGTGTCTTAAAACCTATTAAAATAAAAAAGAAAGAATTAGAAACCAAAAACATCGAGAGATGACTTTAAGGCCTATGACAAGTTAATTTAATTATTCCACAATCTCTCTTCTTCCATCTGTATAATGGGAGAATATAATTTAGAGAAGTGTGTTTAATAATGAATGGATCCATTAACACTAAAATTTGTTTTCTAAAGAGGAAACAGTTGCTTGTAAATAAGACTGGGGAAGTCTGAGATTATCTATTTTCTTAATATTTACTATTTAAAACAATTTCCATAACTTTCCAGTAACCATCTCTGACTACCAAGTTGAAATGAGCAGACATGCCCAAGCCACGACTGTCAAGTTTGCAACTGTTACTTTATAAAACCATGGGAAAATTCCTCAAAGGGTAAATTTTTAAAAAATGCATTTTAAAAATCTAAGTACAAACTGGACTATCACTGCAATTTTATCAATGCAGAATATTAACAGAGAAGGGAAAAAAAAAAACACTTACCAGATGGAGACATATATTCTGCATTTGCCCTACAAACCACTTTGATAGGCAGATTACACATTTGCAAAAAGGCCTGTAAATCAAGAGAAGTATAATAAGCCTAGTGAAAGTATATGCCTAGTTGAACACAACTTTTTGTTTCTTTTCTAAACTTAAGAGCTCATATAGTAACAATTTATTGGAAAAGAATCAATCAATTTAAAGTGAAAGATTTGCATTGCAAACAAAAGTAAAATGTCATTTCACTACTAAAAAATCAGTATGACTCAGACGCCAGTAAATGTATGAAACTTAAAGCATTTATACACATTTAAGGAAGGAAATGTAAACTATCCACATTTATTTTACCATATTAGTTTATGTACATTGCTTTCATTTTCTTTACCAGTGACTAAAGTCCACATTTTATAAGCTATTGCTTAATTCCACTACTCTTTACAGGATCATCATCTCTCTTAGAGTGTTAGAGATGGTAGAGCAACAAGAGTAACGGAGCCTAGGTCTTTGATAATTATGTAGTCACCAAACCTCGATTACCTGTGTTTATAAGAAAAAGAAACAAACTTCTACCTTTTTAAGCCACTGCTATTTCGGGTTTTCTGTCACTCACAGTCAAACCTAATCCTAACTAATTCACCGACAATTACTGTTTCTACGTTTAAACACCACCTGACCCAACCACAAGCTGACTCCTGTGTGTCTATGAAGTGCACGCTAACAGTCCTCTAAATACTCTAAGCTGTACTCCCAATCACAGCGACAACAGCGAGCTTTCTGACTGGCCCATCAGTATAGACTGCGGTAGCAGTTCTCCAACCGCAGCATGTAGCAACATCACGCGGAAGGCTTGTTAAACACAGTTTGCTAGGAAGGGAAGAATTAGAGAGAATAAATATAAACAGCTCTTTCAAGAAGACTGAACGAGAAGAAGAAAGAAGGGGTTAGAAAAATAAACTCCCTTCTACTACATAGATACCTATGTAGTATCTCCAATGATGGAGAAAAGTTGAGCTCGTAAAAACATAAATAGAAAAAAAAGCAGTGGAAATAGGCTAACATGACAAGACAAGAAAACTGGCAGAATAACTGACATCCAAGATCCATGAGAAGATAAAAAGGGATGGGAGAAGAGCACAGGCAGAGGGTTCTCTTTTTGTCAGGAAACAGGACACTTTCTCCACTATAATACAAGAGCGGTCAGAATCAGTGATGATGACTACAAGGTGATAAACTTGAAAAGAACAAGAAAATGAAGAAGCACTCACATTCTGTGAAAGGGGTCAAGAAATCATCTGCTGAGAATGAGGGACTATGAGGGAATTGAGGTCTTCAGAAGAACAAAAAGGATTTGAAAGAACTGCTTAACTTCTCAAAGGTCTGAATAATATTGTTGTCAGTTAACAATCATAATACTACATAAAATAGTAAACACTGTACATTTTGCTTAACTACATGTAGAGTGGTTACTGTACTAACGAATATTCCAAAAAGCTGTATTTCACTAGAAAAGATATAAGCAAAATTGTAATGTTCTGCAATCAAAGCCATGCTTCCTGTCCCGTGAATTTTTCACTTCTTTACTAAAAGTAACTGACAATTTTGACCAATTTAGCAATACTCAACTTACCACAGGCCTCAACTGATGACATAACTTTGGTTAGCCAGAGATTTTACAGCATTTACTATAAGTACTTTTCATCCCTGATTCAAAAGAAATTTCCTGAATTAATCTGTAGTTCACAAAGAATACTGATGTCACAAACACAATACTTTCATGGAAACATTAAAAATGCAAAACAAAACACTCCCATGACTATCTTCTTCAAGAACATAAAAACTCTAAAGCCAAACCAGGCTTTGATTTAAACAGCAGTTCTCCCTTCTTGTAGGATGGAGGAAAATCTCTGAGAGGTTCCAAAACAATACTTTCACCTCTCATTTTCATCTTCAGTCTGTTATCAAGCACCCTAAACACTCCAAATAAAACATGCTTGATAAACCAACCTAAAACACATTTTATTTTCAATTCTGACTTAGCTATCCGCATGTTTTAATTCTTGTGTAAATCCAAAAAATATATAATTTTAATTATAATGATGAAATTTAGGATAACTTGCCCAAGTCCTATTCTTCACTTGGATACTTTATTCCAAACTAATTCAAGTGGTTGACAACATAAATTAACTCGAATCAAAAACTTGGCACATCCTATCAGAATAACGATTTATAACTGTGCTGTCCAATATAGTAGCCACTACTCATCTGTGGCTACTTAACTTAAATTTAAATTAATTAAAGTTGAATAAAATTTTAAATTCAGTTCCCCAGTCACACTAGCCACATTTTAAGTGCTCAACAGCCACAAGTAGCTGATGTAAACAGAACATTTACATCATCTCAGAAAGTTCTATTGGACAGCGTGGGTCTATAACAGTGGTAATCAGTGCATAAAAGACATCTTAGCAAGAGAGGCTGACATCACCTGAAAGTGATTAGGCTAAATATTATAAAAACAATCTGCATAATAGTACAGTGTCTACAACCCTGAAAGTGATCAATCAACTTTTGATGACAGTGATACATTAAGCACTGTAATATTTTCAATTTCAGAAAGAACTAATATAGGGTTTACTCACTTGCTGAGCAACTCCAATTGCTCAACGGTTAGTGAAAACTAAGAACTAAAGAATGAATAAATTAAAACTACAGCCAATAAATATATTCATTCTTTGAATATAAATGTACTGACCACCTAAGCACATGACATGGTAGGGAATGTTTAAACACACACACACATATGCACACAGAACGTTATACCCAGTACCTGACTTTTAAAACCATGAAATTTAAGATGTTGCTGTAGACAACATATTGAATAAATTAATCAAATTCTTAATGTCAAAAAAATTCATTAAAGGGGTATGATGTCAGTATATTTTTTATTTCCTAAAAAAAAACTTGAGGGAAAAAAGTATTACCAGATCATCAATAACTGGCTAAACATGAAGGACTGAACTTACACATTTATCTCTGCAACCTCTCAAAAAATCTACGAAATAACAGAGAAGAATCAGGAAACTTATAAACCCAGAAAGATACAAAATGGGAGAGGAGACCAAAGCAGACCAGAGATGTCAACTCACTTTTGTAAGATGGAAAGCAGACTTAGCAAGGCAGAGGAAACTGAAACCTGAGAGCACGTAGAGGAGAAAATCAATACAGTTGCATCACAGAAACTAGGAAGATTCCAAAACTAGAGGCACCAAGCATCACAGAAGGCAGAGGTCAGGTAAAGGACCAAAAACAGGAGGACTGGATGAAAGTCTGCATAAGCATCAGACAACTAGCCCACCCCTAACTAGCAGAAAACGAGGTTCACTCTCTGGAGAAACCCTGACAGAGAGACTCCTGACTCAAGACCCAAATACAACAGAGTTTTGGGGGGGAGGGGGGGGCCGGGTTTCACACTGAGGAAAGGAAGAGAAGCTATACACACTGACTAAAAAGACCCACAGCACCCCTCTCCCTCTCAGCTTCCAAACCTTGGCAGTCAAAATTAAGTCCTTCCATGATATCTCTCTGTAGAAAAGACCTCCAAATACTGACGGGTTTTACTGGAGGAGGGGAGTAGGATAGTGGTCAACAAAAATGGCAGCTCACTATGCAATCAGTCCACAGTGAAGCCCACATGTTAAAAAGCCCCTCATCTCCCCATCAGCTTTTTAGTGCCTCACTCTTACATACAAATTATTAGCAGAGAGCAGAAGACATTTGAGGAAAGCCTCAAACATAAAACATAGAGCCAAAACAAACCACCAAAAAGGAACCGAGAAGAAACAGAAAACACAGAGAGCAGAAGACAACTTCAAAGAACATTATAATGGCTAATATTTATTAAACACTTACTGTACACCAGGTACTCACATAAGGACTTTACCCTATGAGGGAGATACAACAAATAACCCTATTTTAAGATGAGAAAACAGAGGTACAGAGAGGCTAAGTAATCTACTCTAGACATATAGGAAAGGGAGGGGGAGAGGGAAAAAGAAAGAGAAAGAAAAGGAAGAAAGAAAAATGAAAAGCATTAACTCATACAAAGAACTGAGCAAAGACATGATACTGAATGTCTCCACAGCAACACCAAAAGCTAGACAATAACACAGCCCCTTTCAAGGGCTTTTAAAATTCTAAGGAAAAATCTTGCCAACCTAAAATTCTACACATGGCCAAGGCATCACTCAAGTGTGAAGACAGAATAAAAACAGCATCACACAAGCAAGGTCTTTCAAATTTGATCTCCTATGTACCCTTTCTCAGGAAGCTAATGAAGAATACGCTGCACAAAATTAAAAAATAATACACTAAGACAAAAAGAACATGGGACTCAGAAAGTACGGGGTCCAACAAAGATGAAAAGCAAAAAGAATTCCCTGGATGATCATGAACAGCAGGCATTCCTAAGAAAACAGCTCTGAAGCCAGCCAAGAAAGAAACTGCTCCAATGAAAGTCAAAGGAACGGAGTTTCAAAGGTAGTATTTCCTCAAGAAAAGAAAAAAAAGGACCTGGAATGTTCAACCACTGTGAGGGGGAGTTGTACAATTTGGTCAAAGAGTTTAGGGGAGAAAACTACCCAAATGAATCCAATAAAACAATTACTTACCTGAGGGGAAAAAATCATATAGAAAGAATATGTTCATAGAACACTGAGCCACTTAGCTGAGAGTAATATTTACATTCTAATTATAATCTAAACACTGATTATTAATTTAAACAAAAAAATGAGAGAACTATTGGGAAGATGGGGAACGCAAGAGGGAGGAGAGCTGTAACAGGTGAAATTTCATAGTGTATTCAATAGATCTAGTCAATACATCAATATATTCCATAGATACATCTAAAATTTTTAAAAAAGAGCAACACAAGCATCTTACTTAAAAATATTAAGGTAAATACGTAGGAAAATAATATAGTTAAAGGGACTGAAAGTGGCTGTCTCTGAGTATCAGGATTTGGGGTGGGGTAAGGACGGGACAGTAGACTAGTTTTCTTTTTGTGACAAGTCTCTCACATATTGCTGGTGGGAGTGTAAATTGATCCAGACACTTTGAAAATGGTAATATCTAGTGCTGAGCATATGCCTACCCTATTAGCCAACAATTCCACTCCCAGAAATATGCCAAAAAGAAAAGAGGCATATGGTCACTAACATACAGGTACAAACAAGAATGTTCATGGCAGCTTGATCCATAATAATCAAACATTGGGAACAACTCAAATGTCCATTAACAGGAGTAGCATATTTGACTCTAAAGTTCCTAACTCCAAGCTAAAAAGCATATATAGTATGTCACCAATTGCTATTATGAGAAAGGAAAAAGTAAATATAAAAGGATTATCCACTTTTCTTGACTAAATTCTTTAGAAATCACATTCATTGAGAACTTTTAAATCAGAGAAATTCTAGAAACAGTCCTAGGAGTGACACCTGTGATACTCCATGAAGATTCTAAATTCTATTTCTTCACGAATTACTTCTGAATCATATCTTCAGGGAACTACAGCTCAGAGTTTTTGTAAAAATTGGTTTTGAGAAATAAAATATATTTCATTTACACGTAATTGAAAGTAAGGCCAGGAGTCTAAAGAAACAAGGACAATCTGTTACCAATCAATTCAACCCTTACAAATATCTTCAATACTAGATTCAGAAGTTGTTATTGTAGACAACAATGCCACTGTTTGATTAGATTATAAAACTAGAGGCTTTTAAATGTTGGAGAAAACCTTTCAAATGCTGCAGGTAACAGAGTATCAGGAATGCTTCAGACAGGGATCCTACTACAGCAATCCTTCAGCATCATGGTGGCAAGGCTTCTGATTCCTCTTGCTTCTCATGGTTTCCTCTGTCTTTAAAACCAGCTTTTACTGTATAATTCCAAGTCATGTGACTGGTACATAACTAGCAGATAATGGTTATCAGCTCAATGAATGAATGAACAAACATATGAAAATTTGAACAATGCATCAAATCACAAAATAAAGGGTACAGAAATCTAAAGCTCAGTAAATCTTCTAGTTCCAGTGAATTTTTTTTTTTTAAGATTTTATTTTTTCCTTTTTCTCCCAAAGTCCCCCAGTACATAGCTGGGTATTTTTAGTTGTGGGTCCTTCTATTTGTGGCATGTGGGATGCCGCCTCAGCAGGGCTTGATGAGCGGTGCCATGTCCGCACCCAGGACTCAAACTGGTGAAACCCTGGCCGCTGAAGCAGAGCTCACGAACTCAACCACTGGCCACGGGGTTTCTTAATGAAGCAACAGAAACTTCTGATAATAAAAACATAGGAAAAAAGGGTGCTTAGTCAAAATTCAGAACACAAAATTTCTACTCTACCAATGATTAGGTATAAATCAATGCAATCTCTTGGAAGGGCACTTTGGCAACATCTCCCAAAATTCCAAATGTACATATCCTTTGACCCAGCAATAGCATTGCTAGAAATACATCATATGGACATGTGTGCATAAAATTATATAAGATATGTGTAAGGATATTCACACTAAGCCCTATTTATAGTAGCAAAATAATTATAATAGCCTAATATCCATCAGTAAAAGAGTGGCTCAATAAACTGGTAAATCTATCAATGGAATATCTGTAGCCTTCAAAAAAGAATGGGGCTGCTCCTCAACTGAAGTTCTCATACTAAATTCCAAAAGACGTTTCTCCTCTGGAATCTTCTATAAGAGCTACTGAATGACACGAGACAATACACAACAAACGCAGAATTGCTTTCTATGTGATTTCTCTTCTAAAGGCCTAAAGCAAAACATTAAAACATAGCTCTATAAGGCCTGCAAAAGGCTAATTTATTTGGTTCAATGCATAGCTTCCTATGAACTAACTTGATAGGAGGATATGATTTTGAATATCTAGAAGAATGAAGAGAAACCACTTATTCATTCATTCACACACTCAATATATACTTATTGAGTACCTAGTACATATCAGGGACTTTTCTAGGCACTGGGAATAGAGCAGGTGAACATAAAGTCTCAGATTTCATGGAGTTCACAGTCTAACGGAGACAGATGGTAAGGAAATAAACCAGAAAATATGATGGTGATTCCAGCTACTTACAAATACAAAGCAGGACGAAGGTATTGCTATTGTACGTAGAGTGGTCAGATAAGCGCTCATCAATAAGGTAACATCTGAGCATTAACCTGAAGAAAGTTCGGGAGCAAGCCATGGAAATATCTAAGAGAAGAGCAGTCCAAGTTCAAAGGCATGAAGCAGACTTGCGTTTCAACCGGGGTGTTGAGGAACAGCAACAAGACTAGTGTGATGATGGGGAAGTAAGGAAGTGACTGGTAAGAGATGAGATCAGAGAAACAACCAAGAGATCATGTAGGACTTACAGATAATTCTAAGGATTTGGGCTTTTCCTTTAAGTGAGATGAACAGTCATTAGGAGGTCTTGAGCTGCGGATTACTGGAATCTGACTGACATTTTAAAGGATTACAAACAGGATTTTTTATTATAAAGGATTACATATAGAGATTAGATGGTAAAGAGCAGAAGGGTGGAAGCAGGAGAACTAGTTAGGAGGATTTTTACAATAATTCAGGCAAGAAATGATAAAAGCTTGGACCAGTGGGAGTGCTGGAGGTGGTAAGAAGTCAGATTCTGGCTATATTTTTAAGGTAGGACCAAAAGGATTTGCTGATAACTGGATGTGGATATAAGAAAAAGAGAGGACTCCACAGATGACAAAGTTTCTGACATAAACAACTAGAAAGATGGAATTGTCATTTATCAAAATAGGAAAAACTGTGGAATGATCACATTTTGGTGGGAGGAGGGGACTCAGGAGTCTTTAGATGATCTTCTCTAATTATCACTTCTCTCTTAGACTTCTGACAGGAAATGAAAAGCAGACAACTCTGCTCTTTTCAAAGGCCTAGAGTTGCTAAGGTACAACTATATGCTTTGAAATCAGATAAGCAGGTTCTATTGAAACCTTGAGAAGCCCAAGCATGAAGGCCATGCCATCTCTTGTGGACACAGGTGACAGAAGTACCTACAAATCAATATAATCTTTGTCAACACTTTCCTGCAGGTAAGTAATATCAAGGCGTGAAGAAAAGGGTAAAGCTACAGATATTATACAGAATAAAAACACAATCAAGGACAGTTTTTATCTTTGGTAGTTTCTATCCCCTGCATTAACAGATTACCAAGTTTAAAAAGTGAAGAGTCAATTTAACTACCTGGTTAAGTAAGAAGCTTTAAGAAGCTAAGAAGTCATCTAATAAGAGCAGTACTATCTTCTGAAATATTTACTGAGAAGTAACACAGGAAGGAGCTACTGTCAGCAAGAGTCATTTAAAATCTCAGCAACTATGACCTAATATTGAGGAGATTTAAAATAAGCATGCAAGTCTTATAATTAATATAAGTAGGAAAGCAGAATAACATTAATAAGCAAATCAAACAAAACAAAATATCTCAAATACTATGCGTATCTAGTTTCTTCAAGTCATTATTCCCAGAGAAATAAACTAACAATATTCCAGAAAGAAATGTGGAGGTGTGGGGGAGATCAGTGAAATTAAATTTAAAGCCAAAAAGTCATCCATTTCTTTTACAGAAAACAATAAATATGGTGGTTCCTGACAGGAGTAAGAGAATAGAATCTACAACGTTAAAAACCTTAAAAGATCATATATCCTTTGTTTTAATTGCACTATACTTTAAAAAAAAAAGTAATAAAAAAATGCTCAGTTCAGAAAAGGTGAAAATCAACTCTGGTTGAACGGAAACACAGCCAGCCAACAACAGGCCAGCCCCAGTCACTACATGCACTGGAAGGATGCTGGCTCACTGAGATGCTGTCCTTACTATGATTTAGAGTAATATGACTGAATGTTGCTGAATCATAAGCCGTACCACTCTGTTCCCTTACCTGATTATCCTGCAGGATAATGGGCAACCATCAGCACATTCCCACTCCTTAACTGTCACTGGTAAAGTGCCCTAGCAGAACCTAATGGATCCTAACAGAGTACAGATTTAAGAAACAAGTTATTTAAGTGGAAAACTGAAGTGTCTTTCAAAAAATGAGAATCCTCCACCTCATTCTTAAGAGCCAGTTTAGAACAGTAAGGAGTTAATAGAGCAGAAGCCTCCTAGGAGACGTCTCCAAGTGGAATCTCGATGGCTGGACTGCATTAGCTTGAGAAAAGTTCCTTTATCTCATAAGCTTTCTCATTTCTAAAATGAAACCTATTTATTAGGCAGATTAATTGAGGTACTGTATGTAAAACACTTTATACACCATCTGATACATAGCAGTTGAATAAATATAAGGTGTTATTAAAATTAGTAGTAATAATAAATACTCATTTATTCATCCGCAAAGAAAGACTATTTAACCTTAGTAACTTCAAAAGAAAGCTGACTTCACTTATTTTATTACCTTTTAACACCTCCTTAAGAGAAAAAGGTAAATAATAATTATATACTATAATTTATATTTCTTTATAAAATTGTAGACTGTGATAAAAAATCTCCAGATAGTAAAAGGATAAATAAGAGACCATAATCAAAAGCACTTTTTTAAAGAATAACAATGTAAAGACTAAATATACGGTTCCTATGTTTTCAGTACAATATCTCATATAAAATCTTTTCTAACAAGTGAATAAAGATATCTTCATATTGACATAAACGTCTACTTCATGAATAATTCTTCAAAGTCACACACACTGATGAAAATGATAAATGAAATGAAAAAAGGCCTGCCCCCCATAACATAAGCTCCATTAGTACACACTGACCATGTTCTATCTTGTCCACTACGTTATCCTTGGCATACAACAGATTCTCAATAATCTGCTTAATGAATAAGCTACAGATATTCATAATAATAAACACTCAATATACCTAAATTCATAGAAAACCAGTAAGCAACAAAAAAGATTAGCATTCTGTTATTTTATGGGCCCAAAGCTCACTGTTTTAAAAAGTTGGATGCAACTCCTGTAAAATTCGGAGGTCTTTTCAAAAATCAATAAAGTTACAAATACCAATAAGCAGATAACTTTTTACAAAACAGTACAGGAATTCAACTTAAAAAAAATTAGCTATGCAGAAGTCATCAGAAACCAAAATTCAGTAAGCATAAACAGCTTTAAATAGAGCAAATTTGTTACCAAAAATACGAAATGCTATTAAGAGTACATACGAAGAGAGATCCCATCAGAGAAGAGGACCTTCCTTACTTAATACAACTCTCACCTGAATACTACTCTTGGAATGTTTGACTCAATTTTAGATACATCAACATCTGACAGCTGTACAAAAAAATCAAGTTCAAAAAGAAAGCAACAAGAAAGATAACCAGTACAGGAAAAGAAACAATCTTTTCCTGTGAGAATTAAATATAAATAAAAATAAGTTGTAGGGTCCAAATTAAGCAAAAGAGTTATAAAATAGTCGAAGGTGCAGTAAGAATAATTCTTGTAACCCAAGAACCTAATGCAATACCAGTCACACAGTTGGCACTCAATGAACAATTTGGGAGTAAAGAAAGGGAACTACTTTTTTTCTGAGCTCCTATGATAAACGCTTTAAAATTTTGTTATTTATAGATAAAATAAATATTCTCAACTGAGACAAATAACAATAGCAAACAAACAAGCAAAAAAAAACTCCACCAAATTTAAAATTCTTGGGATAAGCTAAATAGTAGATGGCAGGGATATAACATATATTTATTTCATTTTAATAAACTAATGGTAACACAATATTGAATCGTTAACCAATGAGCAGCACCAACTATCTTCTTTCCTCTTCTTTATTCCAAAAACAAAATGAACATTAACTTGACTTACAAGTTAAATACATAACAATACTTTTTTTTTTTTGAGGAAGATTAGCCCTGAGCTAACATCTGCTGCCAATTCTCCTCTTTTTTGCTGAGAAAGTCTGGCCCTGACCTAACACCTGCGTCCATCTTCCTCTACTTTATATGTGGGATGCCTGCAAAAGCATGGCTTAACAAGCGGTGTGTAGGTCCGCACTTGGGATCCAAACTGGTGAACCCCGGGCCACCAAAGCATGCAAACTTAACTGCTGCACCACCAGGCCAGCCCCATAACAGTACTCTTTAATTGCACTTAAGCAATAAAATCAACACTGCTTGCCAATAAAAATATAAAAATAACTCAAAATTTTTAAGAATTGTACTTAAGTTTTTAAAAGATTAGGTGTTTTATACTGATTAATATAGTGGAATCTAAAGGATTATAAACATAGCTTCTAAATGTATGTAAATCACATTAACAAAGGTATCCAAATTCTAGACAGGGAATCATCCATTTTCAGTCCAACCAGGTAAAGCTAGCCTTGGGAGACCTCAGGTTTGCTTCTGTAGGACAAAGCTTCTTTTCATTTCATAATTAAATCTGAAATATTTTATGTAAGAATTCACTAAGGAATATTCTAAAGCATGCAATGCCATTTTCAGGGCATGAAATGAAAATGGTTCTGAATTTTAATTCCATATCTTGTTTTACCAGGACACAAAGGAAAATCTGTGACAACAACCGAAGAATTATTTTCCACCTTACTGAAAAGGCAGGTTTTAAAATTAAAAACTATGAACAAATCTATCTACAAAATAATTCATTTTTTATATCAAACAGCTGCAGACCCTGTAATTGAAATAATGTACCTAAGGTTACAAATGAAAAGTGTTAGGTATCATTCTTGAAGTGACAGATTAAGCTCCTAATCCAGTTAAAGTAATAGCCATATTTGTAGTTTAACATAAATTAAGACCTTAATTATATCTGTGACTATTTTAAACAAAATAACAAATTTCTTTGTACCTGGGAATGTAATTTATAGCAAAGCCAGGTTCATTTTCCAAACCAATCTATTTCACGCTGCAGAAGGACTCTGGTATAATGTAATTCTTGTTGTAAAATGTTGAAAGAGTAGATTTGCTAAAAGCACAGAAGATGTTTGAAGATAAATGAAGATGCTATTCATTCAAGGGTAATTTCATCCTAGAACTATATGAAAGATGTTTCGCTCACACAGGGTAGTGTGTGGCCTCAAATTTAAGTGTATTTTCAGCTCAAATACAACACTGCTGGATCGATTATGTTGATACTGTATATCTAATAATGAAGAATTCTAGCCTTTTTCTGTTTAAAAATAGACTGTCATTTTTTTCATCTTACTGCTATGTCTTTATTGTTCTGTTTAACAGCAACAAATTTTGAAATCCTGCTTGCTACTTACTTTTTAGACAGAAAAGTATATGGTTAATAGTCTAACCTGCAATCTCTCAGAACCACAAGAGTGAATTTTTGCTAAGTTAAATAGATACTTATATTAGCAAACCATTACCCAGTATAACCATTTTATATTATTTTACTAATTACTAAAATGACAACTCTAACAGACACCTAATTCTATTTAGAATATACTTCATTTTCACAAATCCCGTAAGACCAATTTAAATGTTTTATATACAGCATACCATTTATGTATTGAGGGATTAATATTAATTAATACTGACAATTTTTTTAATCTGCTAAATTCTGTTTGCAATTTAAGTTCACAGTTATCTTTTCTAAAGATCACATTTTACATATTTAAATCATTCCAGATACTATAAGCATGAATCATGAAAATGCTTTAATACTTCTGGTATACAAAAGGTGATGTAATAGAAGACATTCAATCTGAAGAATTTAAATTCAGTGATATTAAGGAAACATCTGCAGCCTCCATTTTGCTCATTTAAAATACCGAAAAGGATTTTCCTAGTCCCCTTACATAATAAATGTTCCCTAAAACTCTCTCTCCTCCTCAGCTTTCCTTTCCTTCTCGTAATCCTGTAAAAGTGAATACAGAAAGACGCCTGATTTTGCACAGGATGATCAAAGTGGGAGAAATGAACAGACTCCAAAAAACTAAAATTTTACATTTTATGAAACTTTAGGAAAGTTGTATCAATTTTTAAAATGTGTTGCATAAAATAGTATTCTATTAATTCTCTAGTAAAATATATCCACTGGTGTCATCCTACTTGCATTTATATCAGGTATAAACTGACACTTAAAAATTGCATACGACCATGAACTACTCGTTTAAAGCAAAAACGTATCTAACCAAACTGAAAATTCAAAATCATTTCCTCTAAACTCCTGCAGGTAAGCTGTCCACTGTGCCCATCTGAATGACATAATGACACGGCAAGTTTACAGCGGCTGTATTTTCATAATCACAGTTGTTTCTCCACTGCAACAACTGACCTGCAGTCCCAAAGGAGAGAGCTACTCCTCCTTCCTGCTCTTCCCCAATCACTACATTCGGATATTACCATTTAACCACTAATTAATACGTCCACGTTAAAAAGCATCGTTTGCTAAAAGGAAAAAGCAAGGGTCAACTAACTATTTATCAGCAGATCTGACGTTAGTGTTCACGGCCCAGCATTAATGGGGCCTATAAAAATGACGACTTCTTTTAATGATACATTTTCAACAGAAAGAAAATAGTTTTTTTCCTGTCGTCTTCCCTTTCATTTTTAGAGATAAAGTATTTATTCACAAAGGGTAACAAAAAATGAGAATATTAAATGGAATAGGATATTCCTCTTAATCTCAGCTTAAATGTTATTCTTACTTGAACTAATTAAATACTGAGTAGGTGAAAAGTAAGATTACTGTTTCATGTAGCATTCTAACAATGATTACCAGTTTGAGACACTCTCTAAAAATGTATTCAATAATTAAGCTTCTACAGTATTGAGACTAAGACATATAAAAAAGGAAAACAGATTTCTTTTTAAATTGGCTTTATTTATACTAAACAAAATCCTTTCTAAAACTTCATAGAAAGTAACATTACACTATATAAAGACATTCACAAAATATGTATAAAATCTTTGAAATAAAAATAGGCACTGATTAAGCATTCAAATATCATTTTGTATCTGTACTTATTTCACCTTTTTCAAGAGTCCCATTTATTACCTAAGTTGAGCTTCACAATAACTCATAATATAGGTAAGATTGTCTATCACATTTCAAAGACCTAAAAGCTGAAACATGTTTATCTTTCACATCTTAATGTAATCTATAAATTGTAAGATACAATTTACTAGGACATGTCAGAAATGATGTTTGAATTAAGGGGCCACTGATTTTTGGATGAACATTCAAAGATCTGTATCATTGCACTGAACTGATACGCAGCAAAGTGTTATGAGTGTGGACACTCGACTCAGACTCCCTGGGTTTGCATTCCAGCTCTGCCACACCCTTCTTATGTAAGTTTGGGCCAAGTGCTTAACCATTCTGCCTCAACTTCCTAATCTGTAAAATGGGAATAATCATACTACCTACCTCACAGGGCTGCTGTGCGTGAGGATTATCCACAATACCTGAAATACATAGAACAAGACCTTGCAGATGGAGTAAGTGCTGTGTAAACTGTAACTAGGGTTATTATCGTGGTTCTTACTCCAACATTATCTGCAGAATCGAGATTATAATAGCACCTACCTCATACAGCTGATGTAAGGATTAAATGAGTTAATAAGAATTAGGTGCTCAGTACAGCGATGCACACACAGTGGGCACGCAGCCAATGCCGCTGTTGCCTGTTTACCTCCACAGGCAGTGGGCTCTGACCTTGGGCAGAGCTTTCCTGAGCTTCAGTTTCCACACCTTTAAATGAGGTTAGTAAGACTATCCTACACTCGGATTACGGTAAGGACTGAAGGAGATACTTCACATAAAAGCTCTCAGTAGACTGCCTTATACAATAAAAGCATCCAATAAATATTCACTTTTAAGACAAATCTTATTCAGTATTATTAAAATATTTTGTTTGAATTAAAGCATATAACATTAACATTTTTTAGGTACAGAATTAAGAATGATTACAAAAATTATTAATGCTCACACAAATTCAAATATGTCCAAAAAATTCTTACACCTAACACATATTTTAATTATTCTGGTGTTTTTAGGCATTACAAACCCTCAAGTTTCATTCCTCCTGCTGACATTGATTATATGCACTTCTGTCAAGAATCAGGAGAGAAGGAAATAATAACCAACATTCACTGCATATTTACAATATGCCAGGTACTTATCTAAGTGCTTTATATGTATTAACACTTTCAATCCGTGTAATGCCCAAGAGGAGAGCTTCTACTCTATCTCCATTTTACAGGTGAGGAGATTTGAAACAAAGAGTAATGTTGAAGGTATGCTGTATTTGGAACAGAGAGCAACTGCCCATTTCATTTGTGGAATCTGCTATTAAAAACAGCACATACTCGGGGCTGGCCCCGTGGCCGAGTGGTTACGTTCGTGCGCTCCGCTGCAGGCGGCCCAGTGTTTCGTCGGTTCGAATCCTGGGCGCGGACATGGCACTGCTCGTCAGACCACGCTGAGGCAGCGTCCCACATGCCACAACTAGAGGAACCCACAACGAAGAATACACAACTATGTACCGGGGGGCTTTGGGGAGAAAAAGGAAAAAATAAAATCTTTAAAAAAAAATAAAAAAAATAAAAAAAACCCAGCACATACTGAATCAGTAAAGACATAAACTTCTTGAAGAAAACCAAATAAAACATTTTTTGTGGAAAACTTGTGGAGTTCATGTGTATTTGCTCATACTGTATTTCTAGACATGTGTGTCCAATACAAGAGCCACAAGCTACATGTGGCTATTGAGCACTTGAAATGCGGCTTGCACAAATTGAGACGTACTCTAAGTGTAAAAAAATATCAGATTTTGAACTTAATATAAAAAATGTAAAACAGCCCAGAAATAAATTCTGTATTGATTACATGTTAAAATCATAATATTTGGAAACATTGGGTTAAATAAAATGTATTATTAAAATTAATTTCACCTGTTTCTTTTTACTTTTTTAGTGGTACTACTACAGAATTTTAAACTACATATGCGGCCAACATCATATACATTATGTATCTATTGGACAGTTGTTTTAGATTCAAGGGTGAGTAGAATTATTATCACAGAGAATTCTTATCAAAGTTCTTTTCCCAATCAATACAAGCGTAAGTCCTTCAAAGTGGAATTATTATGGAATGGAAGAGCTCTGTGTTTGTATGTAAAATACTGTGTGTGTGTGTGTGTATATGTGTGTGTACTGCTATATATACATACATATATGCACACACTGCTCATGAGAACCAGAGAAAACACCACACTAATACTTCACCATATTCGACATACAAGATTATTTTATGACCAAACACTTCAGGCAGTATCAATACTTTGTGGACGAGGGAAGGAAAGCAAATCTAAGTGAAAATAACCGCCATGGGGAAAAAATTTATTTTCTTTTAAACTGAAATCATACAGGTTCCTTTAATCAAAAAAGATTTAACCATTTAGTTCCAGGGGTATAATAAATGCCAAGTCTATGTGGTATGATAAATTTTCTGATGGCTTAACTGGTAAACTATTAAAATATCTGATGCTTGATATCTGGTATCTTCTAGAAAATATCCAGTTTATGGATACCTGTCACATTGTTTTGATCAATTTTATATATTTAACTGATTCTTCTGAACGGATGCTGGTCCACTATATAGAAGAAAATTACTCCATAAAGTTTACATCAGATATCTGGAAAAGTCACATTTATAGTCATGGCTACTATCAGCTGTCAAGTCAAAGCATATTGAAGAAGTCCAAGAATTTTTAATATATGCTGGTTAATTTATCATCTAAGTGACATATGTAGGATAACAAACAAATTGAAAAGGTTAAAGTAAAATTCTGCATTTTAAAAGGTTCTTTTTTTCTGGTTTTATTTTTAATTGCAACTATGCACTTGAGAAGCTATGGTGAGAAAGCAAATTAATAGGAACCATAAAAAAGAGTTGCTAAATAAAGTACACACACTAAGATTTCTTTTTTCATCTATTTCTGAGATCATTTAAGATGTTAATTTTTTTTCTTAACAGTGATATACTGATGTCTTGCTTTGTACTGAAAACTAGTTAAACCATCTATTCCATGGTTTCTCAACACTGACACTATTTACATTTGGGGCTGGCTAATTCTTTGCTGTGGAGAGACTGTCCTGTGCACTGGGAGACGTTTTAATAGCACCCCCAGTGTCTACGCACTAGATGCCAAAAGCAGTTGTGACAACCCAAAAAGGTCTAACCACCATCAAAAGTCCTCTGTGGGAGAGAAATCTCCCTCAGCTAAGAACCACCAGTCTATTCCTACCAAAATACCTTCCTATTTGGTGAAAATGACTTTAGTACTTCCTAAACTACTCTTCTTTAGTTTTAGGGGTTCTTCATAGGGGATCCCCAAAAAGCTTCCAACAGGGAGATCAGTAAACCTCCTGAAACCATATGCAGAACAGCCTGGATGCGTTTTTATTTGTGTGTGTGCAATGGAACGTTTTCTGGAGAAATGTGCTATAGCTTTCACCAGATCCTGAAACAATTATTCCAAAAATGGCAATAAAAAAAGAGTTAAGAATTAGTATTTCAACTAAAATATTCACTGTGCCCTGAAAATATCTTTTCAAAGATATAAAGATTGAAAATACTATTTTATATGTACACAGCAAATAACTTACTTGTGCTATCAGTAGTCAGGCAAAATTGCTTTTACCACACTTACAAACTCTTCATTCAACAAACATTTACTGAGTACATTCTATATGCTAGGCACAATGTTATTAGTATTTGAAAGCTAAACTTAAATTCCATCTCCCTTACCAAAAAAAAAGATTAATAAATAGCAGTATAAAGTCTGTATTTGTTGCATAATAACCAACTGAGAATTTCTGCTTCTCAAAAGTTAACATAAGAAAGAAAACACACTAGTGATAATACTAGCGCCTAAAGGAAAAATAAAAGTAAATCAATAAAATAAACGTAATTTATATTCTTGGTAAAAGGATATAAAATAAATCTTCTAAAAGAAAGAAACGTAAAGATACTCATAGATACTCACACAAATAAATTATTGTCCAAACACATTTCTTTCCCTCTTTTCCCCTTTCCTGCCTTAAGCAAAACAAAAATGTACTGAACGACACACTATGTACCAGACATAGTTATTAAGCCCAGAGGACATAAAGTTGAATAAAAAAATATGAGATGAGGGGCTGGCCCCGTGGCCGAGTGGTTGAGTTCGCGCGCTCCGATGCAGGCGGCCCAGTGTTTCATTGGTTCGAATCCTGGGCGCGGACATGGCACTGCTCATCAAAACCACGCTGAGGCAGCGTCCCACATATCACAACTAGAAGAATCCACAACGAAGAATATACAACTATGTACCGGGGGGCTTTGGGGAGAAAAAGGAAATAATAAAATCTTTAAAAAAAAAAAAAATATATGAGATGACCAAGTGCCTAGCATCATACCAAGAATACAGCAAAAGCTTACAGTTCCTTTTCTTCCCTTTCTTTCTGTGCTCAAGAAGCGCGCAGTCTCACCTCCAATAAATGTCACATGTCTTAGATTTCTCTTTTAAGTTATCTTTTAGATGCTGCACAATAAAATCCTCTTTATGACTCAAACTAAATAAATAAATATGTAAAATGTTTCAATAATTTTAATTCTATAATCTACATAAACATTTCCTTTTTTTTTTAAAGCCAACAATCCCCATGTATCCTATTCTTCCTACAGTGCAGTTTAAAGTTTATAGGGCCGTTAATCTTTATGGATTACACAACTGTGATATACAACTTGAAGGGCGACTGCATTCAATAAGTGGTTTGGGGATAATAGACACTAATGTAATCAATAAATATAGAAGGAATGGCTAGAGAAGAATATGTCTGCTTCAGGATTACCAAATGGATTAAGGCTAGAACGAGTACAATGAGAGAATGATGCTTAAAAATACGTGGTGAATAAATCTTCACAAATAAGTTAGAAACTAATTCTGTGTCCATAAATGAACATATCACCCCACATAATCAATACCATCATATCTAGCCAAAAGCAAAACAATGACTAAGAAAGAGAATGCACCTAGTGATTTTTATAACAGAATGAACAATGAAAGTTTCTATGTTTATTCCATCTACTGGAAACAATTAACTGAATAATATTACATAATAAAATTATACTTCACAAAGAGACGTTATATTGATTATGTAAAATCACACAGAAAAATTCTAAGCACACTGTATCAGACCATCTGGAGAGGAAAAAAATAATTGCAACTCACAGTGAAAAAGTATTATTAAATTATTCACATATTTACCTGCACAGCAAGAGAAGCTGCATTGTCAGAAAGCAAAATTTGCTCGCCTGGGGAAATACAACAAAAGGTCTGAGTCAAAAGTGCGATTGCTAAACAAGTAAAATACACTTGTAAATTTTTTGTTTTTAAAAACTATTCCTATTTTTCAAAACAAAAGTTATAGCCTTTTGCTAATATAATTATGAAGTTCTATATCAATGTTATTGTGTAATTTTAATTTTAATTAAATTATCATGTTATGTAAATAATGGTGGAAGAAGACTATTTCCTCTAAAACTATTTGATCATTTATCGCATCTTATCAACAATATGTAAGTAAAATGGCTCATTTAAAAACAAATTCATTCTTTTGGTTTTCAAGAAATATTCCTCTTCTTTTCATTAAAATTAAGTAAAACAGTCTCTGCTCAAACCTCTCTAGTTAAAAGTAAAAGCATTCAAAATCCTATCAAACCAGCTTGCAGTTAATATTGCACAGTGTGTCTAGGTCTGTCACACAAAAGAAAGATGACAAGTTCGCTGCAATAAAAATTCCATGCTTAGAAGACTAGGGCTGCTGCCTATTAGTCTTCATTATTTTGCAGTCTTCTGACAACTGTAGCAGGCTGCTGAGCCCCAAATGGGGTCCATAATGTGATCTGATGATATATGAAGAGCTGCTAAAGGGAGCCTGAACCATCCTAGCCTATACATTTTAACAGTTCCTTTTTACTGAGAGCCCACTTTACCACAGGACTTCAAAAATCTGCTGTGTCAGCTATTGGCGCAGTAAATCTGCCAACTGCTCCTGCAACCACATCATTTTGCACTGCCTACAGCAGCCAATATAATGAGTCAATAATAAACTAAGCACCTTATAGGCCATGAATAGTTGGTTTACACTGGCAGACACAAGTTTAGGTAAAATCTGCTAGACAAATTATACAAGGGAATCCCTTCTTTATGCCTTATGTTCTCTTTGCAGTCAGTTATATTATTGAGGGCTTTTTGTGGTAATAAATATGTTTTGATATAAAGCCATTTTTAATTGTGAACAAGTACCTACCTTTTAGTTGCTGATATAAAGTAGCATTTTCAGGCCAAGGTTCTGCAGCTGTGGAAACAAGGTAGTGAAAATGAGGCACATGGGGCAAAAACATATCAATGACCAACCAAATTAATAAGCACATACACATACACATTAATGCCTGGAGCATTTAGAGCCAATAGCCAAGATTACCTGAAATACGGCAACTAATCAACCTACCTTAGATTCTGTGGTAATCTATATAAGGAGGTTAGATAATTTGTTTTAAATGCATGTTTGGTTTACTGTTTGGTGGTGGGTTTGTTTTCGTTATGGGGAGGAGGTGAAGAACATCTTGCCCAATCAAAAGTGAGAATTTAAGAGCCAGCCCCATGGCCAAGTGGTTAAGTTCAGGCGCTTTGCTTCGGTGGCCTGGGGTTTGCTGGTTCGGATCCTAGGCACAGACCTACACATCACTCATCAGGCCATGCCACGGTGGCATCTCACATAGAACTAGAATGACTTGTATCTAGGATATACAACAATATACTGGGGCTTTAGAGAGGAAAAAAAAAGAGGAAGATGGCAACAGACGTTAGCTCAAGGCCAATCTTCCTCACCAAAAAAACCAAAAATTACATACTTAAAAAAAAAGGTGAGAATTTAAAAAATAAAACACCCTAAATGCTACTGTTCCTTTAGCCTCCGTCAAACAAAGACATATACAAAATGTTACTCATACATATAAAAAGATACTGAATTTCCATTCACTATAAAAAAAAATAGTGAAACAATATTTATAATATTTTACAGTAAAGTTTTAACAAAGTAAATTTTCAAACAGAGAATACTATATGAAGGAATCAAATGGATCAGGCTGTGCACATTTCCTTATAAGCTGGCAGTATTTAAATATACAGAGGAACCCTGTTGTATTCTAGAACGCTTCAATGCCTTGACCCCACTACCACCACCCCACAAAAACAAAGAGGAGCAGCACAATGAAGCAATAAGTACTTAAAATGTGAAACAAAGCTGGCAAAGCTAATTTTAGGCCTGAAGCCAAGCTTGACCTTGATTCTCAACCTCTCAGCTAGAGAAGACTAGTTACAAAGAGAATATTAGCAACCTACCAGTGCTTGGGAAAAGCACTAGATATGAATTTTGTCTAATCAACTGCACTTAAGAAGCAATGCCTCCACTGAGAATATACAGGGTATCATTTGTTGAATTCTTCTTTGTAAAAGCCACAAAACAGCAGAATCACCAATTCTAACACAGTACTACATTTGCTCTCAGCAAGGGAGTAAATTAAATATATGACATTTGATAATAATTGGTATTATTCTTAAGTTTAAACTAATCCAGTCTCTGTGACACAGCAACAAATTATTTTTCTAATATATAATTCTAGCTGATTTTTTAAAAAAGAAATTTATATGTGAAGTATTTTTTTCTTAAGACAGGTATTTAAGATGCACTAAAAGAGTCCTGGGGAGGGGGAACCCCTTAATTTGCTTTTATTTACACTTTAAAATGAAAAGAAAAACATGGTAGTAGTATTATAAATTCTAAATGCTACTTTTGGTTTGGTTTGGGCTACAGAAAATTAAACTCATATTTAGGGACAATACCATGAAATCGTAAAGCAAATAATGGATCATACACAGTTTTGTATGCTGTTACCCACGATATTACACATATATGTAAAGGCTACTGAATTTCAACTCATGTACCAAAAAGGCAGTGAAACTAAATATTTATTATATGTTACTGTAAGCTTTTTAACAAAGTAAAATTTCAAAAAGAACCCAATTAACCTGTGTAACGGTTTTTAAAATAAAAGTCATGGAAACAAAAACAAGCTGACATCAGCGAATTACTGAAAAATAACCTTTTAGGATAAACTGTATGGTCAGCACACCCACACCATTTACATCTATATGAGAAACAATACAACAAGGTTCATTTGTTACAAGACCCTACATCATCAAAGATTCAATTATGTGCATTATATTAATCTTATTAAACAATAAAGCATAGGAATAAAATTTACAAAAATTTCAAACATATTGAAACTAAGTTCCTTGAGGGTACAGATGTATCACACGTATCTGTGTATGCCACACTGTACCATGTTTTGCACATAGTTGGTGTTCATTAATTGTGCATGGAAAGAAAGAAAAGGGATATCTGATTAAACCTACCACTCTATTCCCTAAACATTCTAGCTAATCGAAGTTTTACTGAATTTAATATTATCAACTATGTTAAAGTAATGGGGTGTTCCAATTAAACATTCTGGTAATTTTAACATTTGCTTAGCTGTTTTGTGTACATAGTAGACACGGATCACAAATTTTCAAAACAATGGAATAACAGCATTAAATATAGGTTGAATACAATTTAAGCGTTCTTTGATAAATCAGAAGCTACTTCACTTACTCTGCAACACTGCAGAGTTGTCACATGAACAGCAATTTATGTGTTCAGTAATCCCAGTTAAAAGTTAACTCATCATCACCCCATGGATTCTCCAGATCTAATACAACAGACATATGTGAAAGTAAAAGAAATCTTGCAACGTATTACCTGACTGCAAATAAGAATAAAGAAATTGCCTACAAACACTAAAGCTGTCTTATCAAGAACCTAAAGTTGGAAACAGGGGTGAAGGGAGTATGTTTTTCTTGATCCAAGATACACACTATGCTCCAACTCAGAAATTATTACTGAAAATAAATTCTGAGAAAGTCACTCTGCATAAATGTCTCATGTTATCTTCACAAATAGAATCTATTTCAAAGAGAGAAGGCAAGTAGGCTGATATAAACCTCTATAACCATGTTTTTTCATAGCTTGGAATTCCAGCACATCCAGACCAGGAGGCAAAAAATGCTAGAGGATGCAGGGAATGACCAGCTGCCTATCTCACCCATGAGCAGCTCAGAGTACAAAAACACCACTAATTTAGTGCACTGCCTACATGAACAGCTCAAATAACTACATTTCAAGCATGACACGGGAGAAGAACTGGCTAGTGTGTTATTTGATAAGAGGGCCAAAAGTGAAAATCCTAAGTTGTGCGGCCTGGCAGCGGATCTACGAATCAACCATGGAGACATCGTTCTAGGAAATGAGCTCTGCTGCAACTGCCTTCACAAGAATTCCATGAATCATGAACATTATTATCCACACATAACACAGTGCAAAGCCTATTTCTTGGTTTAGGTAACATTATTTAAGGCCTTTTTATTGAGAATGCCTATTATGTGAAAAACAAAGTCCAAAAATACAACTTCTTCCTCACTCCTCTTTTCCAAGGTCAGACAGGTCAATATCCACCCTTGCTCCTGACTATGTGTAAAAAGAGAGGGAGATTGAGAATTTAATATTATAGTGCTGACAACAGACGTTAAAAATCTGTAACATTTAAAAAGAAAAATTTTTTTAAAACAATAATATAACATTTTCATCTATTCCTAGTTTTACTTCAGTCAACCTAAAATGTTTTAGACCACAGAGTAACTTTAATAGTGAATAAAATCTCATGACTCACCTATCCTATTTTCATTTCTACCACCAAAAGCACTCCCTGATGTGAAGTGCCTTTTTAAACCTGCCTGAGGGAAGAGCCAGCCATAGAATGAATATAGAAGGTGAGACTAAAAGTTTCTGAACAGGAGGCTGGGAGGAAACGGGGACTGAGAGAGAATGCTGTCCAATGCTGTCAAGGTGCCAGTTACCAGAACTACAAGCACATCAAAGGACACGCTATGCTTAACACACACCAATAGTTTGTGTGGCTCTTGGAATAAAGAACAGATTCCTCAACTTGGCCATGCACATCACCCTCTCTACCTCTCTGGCCTCATCGTACCTCCACCCAGCTCTGTACTCTAGCCACAGTGGCCTGCATCCAGTTTCTAAATGCTCCACATTCCTTCCCGCTGTTTCCTCTACCCTGGAGCAACCTTCCCCACCCACCATATCCTCACATCTCAGCTCAAACATCACTTCCTCAGGTTGGGCCAGCTTCTTGGATGTCCAACCTGAGCAGCTGCACAGGGCCCACACTTAGAAGGGCTCCACGCTTGGTTTAATGTTCTGCTGTCACAGCCTTAGAATTCTCTTGAACAAGGGACCTCACATTTTCATTTTGCATTGGGTCTACAAATTACTGGAAGCTAAGCATCATGAATCCAGGGTTCATGTCTGATTTTTGCTCAGTATTCCATCCCTAGACTCTAGCACCTAACAGGCAATCAGTAAATGCTGGCTGAATAAATATTTGTTTTTATTATTACCATTATCATTATTGTTATTATTATGTACCATTTAGGCTAACAACGCAGCAGAAAAGACAAAGAAACTACACAACATGGTCAAAAAAGGGAAACTTTACCCAGAGAACTTCAATACTACAACCAATAATGCAACTGTAAAAATATTAAACAGTTGCCTGAAAATAGTTGGCAGAACCCAATTCTATAAACTTATCTATGCAGCAACCCTAAAACTGGAAATTTATTTTTTATCAAATATATAGTTTCCACGAGCTATTACTGTGGTAACGTTCTCAAAACTAACATGCAGCCCTCAACCATCTGACAATTCATCCCGCTGTTCCCCTTTCACATTCTGTAACTCTAACTCACTTTTTAAAATCTCATGTCCCCATCAATACAATATTTGAGCATGCAGGCCCAAACAGATTTAGAAATCATATGGTTGGTATTCCTGAGCTAATAAATCATGGGCATTATAAAACATACACTAAAAAAGAAAGGAGAGTTAAGAAATAAAGTAAAATCTGAATCCCAGTATTTTCTTCCTGTACTTCAAAGGACTGTCTTGCATAACACAGGGTATATACACCCCACCTCACTTTGGAAAACACTGTTCTAATTAAATAAGTAACTACTTATTTGCAGTTTCAGCAGGGAACCCAGCCATTCATGTACCCTTGAACAAAGAAGAGTCCTCCTCTATTCCAGTGAAATCATCTTTTTTGACCACAGAAAAAGCCTGGAAAGAACACAGCTGAATTAATTGGGGCGGGGGGTAGGGGGGGTAACCTGCCTACCTATCTACCCAACAACAGGACCCTCGTATCCTACCAGAACACTTACAATTTCCCCGATGGGGGCCAGCCCCATGGCCAAGTGGTTGAGTTCTTGCGCTCCACTTCGGCAGCCCACGGTTTCACCAGTTCGGATCCTGGGCGCGGACACGGCACCGCTCGTCAGGCCACGCTGAGGCAGCATCCCACATGCTAGAAGGACCCACAACTAAAAATATACAACTTTGTACTGGGGGGCTTTGGGGAGAAGAAAAAAAAAATTTCCCCCACATACGTCACACTTTCTCACCTTCCTGACCTTGCTCAAATTGTTCCCCTCGGTCCAGGAGATCCCTTCACCACCACATACCTAAATCCTACACGTTTTTCAAGACCAAGTTTACATGCTGCTTCCATCAAGAAGGCTTTTGTAACAAACCTAATTTGTTAGATTTTTTCTAATTTGTTAGGCTTTTGTAAACAAATCTAATTTCTCCTTTATCGATACCGTCCACAACAGTTTGTACCTGTCTTACACCATATATTACTTTCTACTCTATTAATACGTCAAAATCTTATCTCCCTTTCTAGACAGTGAGTTCCAAGAATGTGAAAAATTCCTATGGTCCTGAGACTATTTATTAAAGACGGCTTCTCAATAGCTCTAAACTGAACAAGACATTTACAATAATATATGCCAAAATATGAAATTCAAATTAAGCCAAGATTTAAGTTTTTTAGTCTAAGTATCATTTAAAGCAAATATCTTTATTACAAGAGTTCCAAAGTAAAACTATCCACCTTTCAGAAATTCATTCTTTCACAATAAGAAACGATGATATCATTTTCATACCAAAGCAGTAACTTACTCTAAGGTAGTCTTAGCAACCTATGTTATATTAGTTCCTTCTTTAAAATTAGAAGACTTATTTCATAGCAAGACTCATGAAAGTTTTTATCATTTTTATAAAGAAGAAATATATTCTATTTTATAGATATAAATACAGAACATCTAGAAATAAAGCAAGTATCAGAGCACCCCATAACTAAGTTTCTATCCAATTAATGTTATTAAAAGTCTTTTTCCCACTTAGTCCTTTACCTCCTTTGCAATCTTGCCCAGGAAAATTATGATTATATTACATTTAGTATGTCTTTCACCAGGAGCAAAGGAGCTGCCTCTTAAAGTTTCAGTCTTCAGCAGGATGGAGAGTTGTTTTATACAAATAACTGTTTTCAAATTTTTCAAAGAAACTTTCTCTACTCCTGCATTTACATCAGAGGAGAACAAAGTTTAAAGAGAGGGAGAGAGGATACACACTTGGACTTCTGAAAGCCATTAAGATAAAATAAATAACGTATAAATAAATTAGTGGTAGAAATGCACACATGGTGAAGCAACAGCCACAGCCCCAAAAACATGTATTTCCTTCTCCTTTAATTATCTTTAAGGTACACACTATTTTTAAGCTTTATCAATCAAAACAACATAAAAAATCATTTTTTACTACCAGTCAATTACAATTTTTAGAGAAAGGACTACTGGGCAATAAATTCACATATGTACGCCCTGCGGTCTCTTAAAGGACTGGACAATTTACCTGCAGCATTGCTCGAGTATCAAGTTAGGTGATAAGTCATTCTGGTGACAGATGATCTATCTATTCCATTCAACCCAGGGTATTACACAGTAGAAAAGTGCTATGACCTAATAAACAAGTCTAATCCCAAAGTCCATCTCTTGATGATCTAATCTAAGAGGCCAAGAGAAGGCCATGAAAAGAGGTGCCCTCTGTTGTCATCTTTTTTTTTTAAGTTCTGCATTCTTAATGTACAACAAGACTCTCCCATCATATGAATGTAAGGTGAGACATAATTTGTAGGATAATAGGCACTAATATTACACACTGCTTCAGTACTGTCATATTTCCAATCCATCAAATTGATTAATGCCATAATAACTCTACACAAACCTATCATTTGTGCACTAATGAAGTCAAACCCAGTTTATCCCTAGGCAACTAGATTCTGAAAGCTCGTAGATGTCATCTCTTCAGCTTCCGAAGACTATTCAGACAGTGTCATACAAAAGGAGTAAGAAACATGTGTAGTTTATCTCCAAATTTGGATGGCTTTCTGCCAAAGGTGTAAATGCAACTACTACTAACACAACAAAATGCTCAAAGAGCACTTGGCAGCTCTTAAACATGGACAAGTTACTGCAAGACACACAGAGAAAAGAAGGAAATAAATTTACTAGTTTGACAGAAATACTGTGATGATGATACGGGACTTTATCAAAACCAGAATTTTAAAAGCTGTGTATTAGATTCAACAGCAATTCAACCTGCAAACTATAGTACAATTCAAAGATAACACTGTATCTCAGATAATATTGATCATGAAATGATTAAATAGTGATGCCCCCGAGCTACTGTTTGATAGAGGATATTTAACTATAGTAGACAGGATGTGTAAGCAGGAAGTGACTCTTCCCACAAAAGGAATTTTTTTTTCTTTTTTTTTCCTTTTTCTCCCCAAAGCCCCCCAGTACATAGCTGTACATTCTTCGTTGTGGGTCCTTCCAGTTGTGCCATGTGGGATGCCGCCTCAGCGTGGCTCGATGAGCAGTGCCATGTCCATGCCCAGGACCCGAACCAACGAAACACCGGGCCGCCTGCAGCAGAGCGCGTGAACTTAACCATTCGGCCATGGGGCCAGCCCCCCACAAGAGGAATTTTAAAACATTCTCCCCTTCACCTCAACAGTCAGAGATCAATACTCATGTCAGAAAGCGACTCATTTTGGAGAATGGAGAAGTGCGATGTCATGCTGTCATTTCCATAAATTTAAAAAACTGGCAGGTATCATTTTGTAACATAGTGGTAAGGCCACTGCCTCAATGCACAACAAACAAAATACCATAGGGGCTGGCCCAGTGGCACAGCAGTTAAGTGTGCACGTTCCACTTCGGCGGCCTGAGGTTCGCAGGTTTGGATCCCGGGTGTGGACATGGCACCGCTTGGCACACCATGCTGTGGCAGGCGTCCCACATATAAAGTAGAGGAAGATAGGCATGGATGTTAGCTCAGGGCCAGTCTTCCTCAGCAAAAAGAGGCAGATTGGCAGCAGTTAGCTCAGGGCTAATCTTCCTCAAATAATAAAAAAAATAAAAAATAAATACCACAGACTGGATGGCTTATAAACAACAGAAATTTATTTCTCACAGTTCTGGAGGCTGGAAGTCCAAGATCAGGGTGCCTGCATGGTCGGGTTCTGGTGGAGGCCCTCTTCCAGGATGCTGACTGCTGACTTCTTGCTGTGTCCTCACCTGGCAGAAGTGGCTAGAGAGCTCTCTTAATCTCTTTTATAAGGCACTAGTTCTAATCATGAGGGCTCTGCTCTCAATGCCTAATCACCTTCTAATACCATCACCTTGGGGATTAGGATTTCAGTACGTGAGTTTTGGGAGGACATAAACGTTCCATTCATGGCTTCATATTATACATAGCTCTCATTTTAGAAAATAAATTTAGCCACATTCTACAAACCTGTTTTATCATTCATTCAATAAATATTCACAGAACATACGCATACATATATATTTTCCCCCACAGAATATGTTGTGCCAGGCACCATTCTAAGCACTAAAGATAAAATTATAAAGAAAAGCAAGTAACTGCCTTTAAGGCACTTAGACTTTAGTAGTACCATGTGGCCTATTTCCATATTGTTACCTTTATGTTTCAAGTTAAAAACTTTTGACAAATATTGAAGTCTATCTGACTAGAACAATAAAGATTATCTGATATACTGGTTACAAGGCTTAATTCTGTTTGGTCTACATGTTATATAGAACTAAGAAAAAAATACAACAGTACACAATCTCATGAATGCCAATGTACTGAGCCCATTACAAATAACTCAAATCATATCTCGCAAATCTCTCATCAATATCTCCAACCACCCATTCATTTGTAACAAAGTAGTAAACAAAAGATTAAAATTATTCAAAGTGAGGGTACATGACTGAATGATACAGAAGAATTAATATCCAAGGCAAATGGGTTTTAACATCTTGACATCCAGGAAGCAGAGGATAGAAAGCAAAACAGATTAAAAATTCAGGAAAACTGGTGGAGGGCAGAACTTCCCCTTCACAACCAAAGCTGGAGACCAAATAAAACCAGAGAATAACGAGAATCTATCTCCTTCTAGTCAGACACTACCCAGACTTCTGTCTAGGCAGATGATGAAGATGCTGGCAGTTGTGGTAGCAGTTAAGATTCCTCAAGACTCAAAGAGCTTATATCTAGAATATATAAATAACATTTACAATTCAATAATAAAAAAGACAAATAATCCAATTTTTTTTAACAGGCATAGGATTTGAATGGACATTTCTCCAAAGGAGATATATGAATGGCCAACAAGCACATGAAAAGATATTCAATATCATTAGTCATTAGGGAAATGCAAATCAAAACCACAATGAGATACCACTTCAGACCTACTAGAATGGCTATAATCAAGACAGACAACAACAAATGTTTAAAGGATGTGCAAAATCTGGAACTCTTACACATCGCTGTTGGGAATACATAAAGTTTGGCAGTTTCTCAAAACATTAAACACAGAATTACCATATGATCCAGCAATTCCACTCCTAGGTTTCACCCAGGAGAAAGGAAAAAACATATATCCACACAAAGACTTGTACACGAATGTTCACAGCAGCGTTATTCACAATAGTCGAAAACTGCAAATAACCCAGACGACCATCAAGTGGTGAATGGATAAACAAAATGCAGTATATCCATACAAGAGCATATTATTTGGCAATAAAAAGGAACCAAGTATTGATACATGCTAAAACACAGATAAACTTCAAAAGCATTACGCTCAACAAAAAAATCCAGTCACTAAAGAAAACATATTGTATGATTCCATTTATATGAAATGTTTAGAACAGGCAAATCTAAATCTACAGAGACAGAAAGGAGATTAGCAGTTGACTCAGGCTGGGGATGGGAACAGGAAGTGATGTACCTGGGCAAGAGATTTCTTCTTAGGGTGATGAAAATCTCTACAATTAAATTGTGGTAATAATCACAACTCTGTAAATATACTAAAAAATCAATAAATTGTATACTTAAAAGGGGTATGTAACTTATACCTCAGTAAAGCTGAGACAAATAGAAAACTTTAAGATTCTTACTGCATTTACTGTGCACTTAAGTGCCTGACATATTAACTACCTCACAACAACTTTATGAAGTAGAGATTATTATTGTTATCCCTATTTTACAACAAGAAAGCTAAGGCACAGCATAAGTAATTTGCCTGAAGTCACAGTGCTAACGAGTGACAAGAGCCAGGGCTCGAACCCAGGTAGTCTGGCTCAAGTCAGTGAACCCACAACCTAGCGAAACTCTTACGGAGCCCACAAATAAACATTCTTGAGTATTAATTAATTATTAGAATTAAAGCAATTATAATCATCCTACAACAGTGGTTCTCAATCCTTAGTGTATAAAAATCACCTGAGGAATTTAACAAAATTGTGTATTTCTACCAAACCCTAAACTCAAGAGATTCTGATACTGTAGAGATGAGGACCGAGAATACAAACTTGCCACAAGCACTTCCAGTAAATCTGACACAGTTGGTCTGTGAACACCACAAAAAAGGACTGTGCTGAGGGCGCAGAATGCACTTGAAATCAGATTAAGTTCTTTTCACCTCTTTCATTCATGTGCCTGAGAATGTGGTAGTGAGGATCTGTGTAGATTAATTTTATTCAAGAAGATTTTTCTCCATTTTATTCTAATTAAGTATTTGTGGATATGGCTTAAAAGCCAAGTTTTAAAACATGCCTTAGTAACACGTTGCAATTTTACAGTGTTCCGGAGTAAGCCTTTAAGAGTAATGAACTGAGGCCTCACTTATTTTGGAACGAATGTGGTTAACAGATAGTTTTTCCATCAGATGTAATCAATAAAGAAAGTAAAATTAAGTTAGTAATTGTGACACTTGAAGACGAGCCATCTAACCCATCTATGTGAAACTAGAGATCAATTTCAAAATGGTATTTAAGGATCAATTTCATAAAACTGACAAACTTCTGGAGTTTAACAAGGGTCAGGAAAACAAATTCACAGCATCAACAAGCCAATGACCACGGCTAAAATGAACACAAGTTAAATTTAAAACCTTCCATTCCTTCTTAACAAGTACACATGTGTCATCTTCTCCAATGGTTACGTTTAGACTTTGTCCCATTATAAAACTGATCCACCATTTTTCATTAATTTGCAATAAAAAGCAGGCCAATGATGCGCGATTATGAATAGACATGAACCTTGTTGCTTAGACTCAAAATTTGAATTCTTTTTAAAAATGGTAATCTGAAATTCATAAAAGAAGAGGAAACACTGACACCATGTCTGAGCTTTTCTCAGAAATAGAGATGAATGTGAGATCAACAGCAGAGCTATACAAAAACAGCTGGTTAAGATTAAAAGTGCAATTTCTGGCCAAAAACCAGAAGACAAACAGCCCCACACAAGTATCAGACCTCAACAACGTGAACAATGTTAACCTTCACGGTTTAATGGTTCTCTCAATCTAATCCCAGAAAACGCAAAATAAATGTCCCTCAAACTAAGGAGCCATTCTCCCCACTACTGTAAACATACAATCACTGTAACAACAGCACCTACTTCTTTAAGTATCTACCATGTGCTCACTGTTCCGAGTACTTCACGTATGCTGGCTCTGTCACATTAAGCTCCTCCCTCACTGCTCCCAGCTAGCATGAAACAAATGATCCCCTACAGAGGATCTCTGATCCTCCATTCTAGCTCCTGAAATTCTGGCAGAACTGCAAGATTCCAAAAGAACAAAAAAAAAAAACAAGAAATAAGATAAGAAGCCTAACTATCATAGAATACCTTCATGAACAGGAACACAAGGGTAGAAAAGCCTCAGAGATGCAGGAAAAAAAAAATATTAAAGGCAGGGCCGGCTCCGTGGCCGAGTGGTTAAGTTCATGGGCTCCGCTGTGGCGGCCCAGGGTTCGGATCCTGGGCGTGGACATGGCACTGCTCGCCAGGCCACGCTGAGGTAGCGTCCCACATCCCACAGCTAAAAGGACGTGCAACTAAGATATACAACTGTGTACCGGGGCGGGGGAGTTTGGGGAGATAAAAAAGCAGGAAAAAAAAAAAAGAGTGGCAACAGTTGTTAGCCCAAGTGCCAATCTTTAGGGAAAAAAAAATACATTAAAGGCATTTAACTGAACAAACATAGGTTACTAAACTTCCAAAATGTGCCAGGAACTATAATAAAAAGACAAAGATGACTATAAACCTGTCATTGCTCTCTAGGGTCTGATTTTGACGAGTACGTCGGGGGCACGTCGCAGGGTGAGAGGAGGTGACTGGGATACACGTGACTATTTACAATAAGTAAGTGAATACAGGTGGTACAGGGGAAAAACGCAGCTCTTGAAGTCAGACATACTTGGGTTCCCTCCCAACTCTACAACTTAGTGTTTGAGTGACCTTGGCCAAGTTGCTTAACCTCCTCTTGCCTCATTCACCTCATGTGTAAAAAGGGGAAATATTACCTACCTTATAAGGTTGTTAGAAAAATAAAATTAGAGAAATTATGTAAGTGCCATTTATAGTCTTTAGTTCACAGATAGTACTCAATCAATAATTAAGATTAATATAATCATCAGACCAGAAGTACGTATAATGCACTATAGGAATGCTCTTGAAGAAATACTTAAATCTGTCTGTGGAAGATAGGAAAGAATTCACCAGAGGCGATGAAATCTGAACTTGGTCCAAAAAATAATCAGAACCGTGCCAGACAGAGGTGAGGGGCAGGAAGAGGAGTCAAGATGTTCACTAAAAATCTAACACCCCCTAACCCAGTTTGAGACAAGGGAGAGGAAATGCTCAGTAAAGGCTTCCTAAGTTAGCATTGCTATACCACTTTATATCAACTTTATCTGTTTCAAAGGATGTGTCCTACACAAGAACGTAACTCCATCAAAGGCAAGAACTGGGTTACTCATTTTTGTACCCCAGCACCTAGCAGAGCACCTCATGCAAATCAGGTACTCAACCCAACAAACAAACATATTCCGCAGAAAATACAATCAAGTCTTTTGCTATCTAAAGGCTTAAAGATATCTGACAGCAAAAACAATTGCTATAACTCTGGAAATAAAACCATCAAACCAAATTAAGGAACAATAACATCTCAACGACATGTACTAAATTCAACAGTGCAAACTCATGAACTCACTTTCTCTCCAAATTGTTCAATGGCTCCTAACCAGAGGTGCACCAGCCAATCACCTACAGAGTGTTTAAAAAATCCATTTGCCTCAACCTTCAAAAATAATAGGCCTTTGGTGAGAAAAAAAGAGAATGTGTGTGTGCATGCGTCCATGTGGGCAGGAAGTACAATGCAAGGCAAGCATAACTTGTTTTAGAGAACTCCATAGATAAGTGATTGCAATGTGCTATACCACCCTACCACCCTCACACACTATTCTACCCACCCCCACCTCCCATCCACCCCCATCTCGTTTTAGAACCTCTGTTAGTTCATGAGTGGGACCAGTCAGTCCCAGCTCTAATTAAAACAGACTCAGCTGAACCCTGTGCACTAGGATATTACCACCTTGGTTACTGTGGCAGATTATATTTCTTAACAATGGCCACAACAATAGCTCCTGTCCCACAAGCGCTTCTAGAAGCTCACCAAACCCTCCACCTCCAATGAAGAAGTCTAATTCCCCTCTCCTTGAATCCAGGCAGACTTGTAACTCTCCTGTGACGAACAGAATATGGGAAAAGTGATGCTTCAAGACTTCCAAGGAAAGGTCATAAAATGAGATGCAGCTTCTCCCTTGTTAGCCTGGACACATGTCTTCAGAGAACTGACTAAAATGTCTGACTACCCTGAAGCCACCAGGCTCTAAGGGAGCCCAGGTCACATGGAGAGGTCACGTGTAAGTATTCTAGAAGACAACTCCAGCTGAATTCCTAACCAGCAACAACTGTCAGACATGTGAGTGAAGATGCTTCCAGACGTTTCCAGCCCTCAACTCTTGGATCATCTCTAGCCTTTGGGTCTTTCCAGACATTGTGAGGTAGAGACAAGCCACCCCTCCTCTGGCCTGTTTGAATTACTGACCCACAGGATCCAGGAACACAATAAAATGGCTGTTTTACACCCTAAGTTGTATGTCGTTTGTACACTACCACAGTAACTGAACAGGTAGAGTTTTAACAGTTACAATTAGTCACAGATTTATTATTAAAAGCAGAATTAAATGTTGAATCATCTGAAGCCTCAGAATTCCCTCTGTTCATCTAAATCAATTACCAAACTGACTCCTGATCATGTTTACATTTATAAATTCCACTTTACTGCTTCAGGCATAGATTTTGACATTTCCCCCTTCCCTCCAGTCAGTTCCACCTTATTAACCCATCAACTTGAAATTTTACCTTCCTGAAATCTCACTCTCCAACTTCCTGACCACATCACGGCTCCCTGGCCCTCCAAGTTGCCAGAATTGGGAACCAGTGACCACAATGGCTTACCTCCATCACAAATTCTGGTCTGATGGCAGCTGCTACATTACTCAGGAAATGAGAAAAACGAGAATCCAAGAGAAAAATGACTTAATTAAGCCAGCTAAACTCAAATCTTACCATAATCTTTTTATAAAAAGCAGATCTGTAAAATCACTTACCTGTCATACAAAGATAATCCAAAACAGTAAATAATGAAAACATACTTTATATCTGTCTTTGAACTGCACTCCATAATTTCTAAAACATATCTCCCTTTCTAAATACTTTAAAATTAAAATTATTTTGCCTTCTCCAAACAGCCACCAAATGTCTCTATGGGAAAATCAGTACAGCAAGAAAGAGAAATCTATTTGAAGAGAAAATACATCAAGTATAATTCACAATCTTAACTAAAGAATAAATATCAATTACCACTTAAGTAGCTAACATTACATACCTAGTTCTCATCCACTAGCCAAACTAGAAAGTTAAACTGATGAACAGTAAAAATAACAATAACAATGCCTAATGAAAAAATAGACAGTAATTTTTATTTTCAGACTATTTTCTTATTGACGCATCTTTTTCAAATTTATAAAATAAAATTAGGAACATTACTTATAACTTATGATGCCAAAACATTTTCCTATATAAAGTCTAAAAATCGAACAGGAGGTCAACAAAAGGCCAGATCATTAAGCATCAGCTGCCAATATTACCCTAGAGAAATAAACAGGAGAGCAATGACAGCCTCTTCATGTCTAACAAATGATACAATGTATTTGTACGAAGTTCTAGTCAGTACTCTAGTTTGACCAGGTAATGAAATGTGATATAAAGAAGAAACTCACTTATAATACTTAGGATACTGTATCCACTAGAATAAATATACACAACAAAAGTCTTTTTTTAAAGATGGAAAGGCAGGTTAAGTCATGAAGAAACTTCTTTGGCTTATAAAAGTTCTTAGAGATAAAAAGATATAATTAGCACGAAAACAGAGCTAAGCGTATAAGCACAATGAAATGCTTTTTATGGGTTCTATTTTGCTAACGCAGTTACAGTTAATGGGAATTGCCATGACAAAATGATTGTTTTTATGAAAAGAAACTTCATTACTAACCAACCAAATTTCATTTTTATTACTGATGTAGAAAAGTTCAAAACCATGATTCATTTATAGAACGTACAAAAATAAGAAAAGTGTTCAAGAATAGAGGATCATTTACAAAGCAATAAAAAATTAAAACATGCATTTCTCTTACTGGCAAGGCAAATACTTCTCTTCTACACATAAATGTCTGTGGCTGGATATGCTGAATATTATAACTTCTGTCTTTGAACAAAAAATGAGAAGCCTGAATTTAACATCTCATCTCCATTTGATATCTTCAGTCCACCTAATAATTGCTTATCAAGATAATTCAAAAATGTTTGAAAAATGTTAAGAAGTTTGATGATGTTTTCTTTCAATTTTCATTCAAATATGGAAGGCTTGAGCTAACATTAATAACTCAAAAGTCTTCACAGAAATAAGACTGACAAATTTTATGGGCACCCATCAAAGTCTTTTAAGTTAAAAACCAAAAATCATGTAATTTCAGAGTACAGAATGTTAATAAAGCATACAAGAAAACTAACACTCACATTATGCTTAACTATGGACTATTTCAACAAGATCAGAAACAAGCCTTTCAAGTGATCTTAACACCATATCAAAGTTTCCTAAAAGGCAACAAAACACTGCCTCTCAGAATTTGGTTTCCAACCTATTCATGAATTCAAATGTGACAAGATACAACAGGCCACACTGCTGTCAATAAACTGTACTTTGCCTCTAATCTGAAGTATAAACTGTTTTATCTTAGTTGTGCTTCTCGATCTGCCTCTTCACTATCAACTTCACAAGGTGATAAGCACCATTCATATGACTAACAGGAAGAGAAGAAGATTCTCTGAAATGTAATGGCCCGTTCAACAACTTTTCAATAATTCCTCAGTGCCTCCTCAATACCAGAGAATCCTCAGAATACTGAGTATAGATATACCTAACAAAATATTTTTATTTTCAAAAACAAAAGAATTGGATGCATTGTATTTTTTCAATTATCTGTTGCAATTATCATTAGATATGAGGACAAGCAGATATAAGAACCCTATCATTGTCTTCATTCTCAATATACCTTTCGAGCAATACTATCACTTTTGTCTTAGAAAGAACTTTTAAAACTTGTTTTCCACTTCTTTGAGCTTCTAAAATCCTTCTGAAATGCTTTGAAAGTCCAGATTTCCCAGTACTCATGTGGAAGAAGGATAGAATAGAAAACACTTTATTACTGATATAAAAATAAAATTTTTTAAACATGTCTGTTTTGATTATACTTACTTTTAAGATGCTTACATATTACGGGTTCCATGGAACCCATAAAACTACTTTCACAGATCATACTATAAATTAATGCTTACTGCTATAATGAAGTTATTAATAAACTTAAATAATTAAGCACCCACATGCCCACAATGAGATAAATGAAATATTACAAGTCTTCTTTTTTCATCCTTTATACAGTTTACTGAGCTTCTAAATAAAGAACAGAACAGATAACTGTCCTGATTTCAAAAGATTACTAATTATAGTATGATGAAATTAACCAATATGCTTAAAATATAGCAAGGCACTGGTGAAGTAATAAGATCATTCACAAAAGATGGTATAGGAGTTAATAAAAATAAAGACACTTTGGACATTTTCTGCTGTCTAAAATGGTAATGGAATAACATAACAAAGGTAACATCCTCAAAGGCTCTTAGGCAGTAAGAGTGATAACAGAAACGACCATATACCAAATATTTATTATGTACCACCCTAAACTAGGTGCTTGATATATATCATAAAATATATTATCCCCCTTTTACAAATAAGGAAACTGTGGCCTAGAAAGGTCTGCCCAAGATCACAAAACAAGAGGCAGAGCTGAGCTTAACACTCAGTTCTCTGTCTTACTCCAACGACCTTGTTCCTAACCTTTACACTCTATCACCTTACGGAGCTTCAATTTCCTCATCTATAAAATAAGAATAACACCTATCTCACACGATCAAATTGTTAATATTAGCAATTATGTATATAAATCATCTAGCACAGTGGCTCAAAAATGGGCACTCACTCTTATTATCAGTAACTAGGTAATTATCACCTAAATTTTTAAGGCTAAAACTTCTTGATAATGTCTAATAAACAGGCCTCCACTGAAAAAGGCTCAGAGTATATGTACCTATGACCTACACCAAAAATTCAATTTCATAATGAAGATAAACATGGCTTAGACTTTAGCAAATGTATAATCTTGAAACAAACATCTTAGAATAATTTGTTATAGGAGTAATTTTAATAATTATAATAACTTTGTAGATGTTTTATATTACTGAAATAAATTATGTATTCTATTTATAAATAACTTTTGGAAACTTTACCAAACTTGTATAATCACAAAGGAAGTCAGAGGTAAAACCCAGTAGAAGAGAAAAACTGATAGTAAACAGCTAGAAATATTAATGAATGCTTACTGAGTGATTATGATGTGCCAGACACAATGCTAAGCATTTTATATCTTTTCTCATCATCTTTAAATAATCTATAACTATCTTCATTATTTGGCAAACAGGAAACCTGAGACTTAAAAAGACGAGTACTTTGCTCAAGGTCACACATTTAGTAAGTAGCTGATTAAGAACCCAGGTGGGACTCTCACCCCAAAGTCCACAGGAATTGTGAACGCAAGGTGAAGAAAGTGATCAACACTGCGGGAGAATTCTGCTCTTTAGTGCTCAGCACCTCTCTCCTTTTGTGTGTGTCTGGTGGCACTGTAGAGCCCCAAAGCCTGGAGCCACTCCTGCTACAGGGACGGGCTAAGGAGTTAGACCTGTCCATCACAGTACTCCATCCTTATGGCTACAGTGACTGCTCCAAATATGGTCAGAGAACCCAAATAGGGCTACTCAATCCTACCCTAGGGTATATTCATAACCAATGTCTGTAAAAAAAAAAATTTTTTCAACAGAAACTCAAGTAACGTATTGGAAAATCTTGCCATGGGAAAAAAAAAAAACCAGCAAGTGAAAATTTAAAACACAAAGGCTGTTATAAAAGATTCTGAAAACGATTCAATATCCAGGACTATTTTTATCCTCCTTTTAAAGTTCTAAATCTAGCACATCATCATCTAGAGATCCAAGCTATTAATCCAAAATCATAATTTACCATTCCCGTCCATATTACTGAGTTAAAAGAACAATTCAAAAATTCTCTTCCACTTTAAGAAATTTATCCAAAGAAACTACTCAGTAGATACACAAATATGTCTACAAAAGCACTGTTTACGTCAGAGAAGAATCGTATATACTTGTGATAGCTTTAGGATGCATCAACTTGGCTAGACAGAACTATATTTGCCAGAATTCCCTTTCTGCTATGTTTCTGATTCGGGTGAGCTACAAGGGACATTCTCCAGCAGGCGCTGGGAAGACAAAGGGAGGCAACAGCCATTTGGTAGCATACAAATACTTTCTCCCAGTTAATCAAACACTAATCTAGGGAAGTGTGAAGGGATTTTGCTGATATAATTAAAATCCCTAATCAGTTGACTTTACATTAATCAAAAGGGGAGACTATCCTGCGTGAGCCTGATTTAATCAGTTGGGAACCCTTTAACAGAGGGCCTATGTCCTCCCTGAGATCCGATACTGCAAGTAGCACCTGGCACAGGACAGAAGTGCTCCCTCTTCCTCCTGGATCTCCCCTTTCTGGCTGTCTGCCTTGGAGACTTGGTACTTGGTTGGCCAAACCCTACAACAACAGGATAAGCCAATTCCTTGTGTGTGTGTCTCAGTGTGAGAGAGAGGGAGTGTGTGTGTGTGTGTGTGTGTGTCTGCGTGCGCTCAGATATAGATCAAGATCGAGAGCCTACCACTTCTGCTTCTCTGGTTGAACTGACTAACACCCTAAATATACATCAGAACAAGACTAGATCAGTAAATTACAATTTCTTCAATACAGGGAGATACTATGCAACCATTTAAAAATGATGATACATGATTCCATTCATAGACATGGAAAGAGATCTCAATATGTTACATGATGAACCAAGTTACCAAAAAAGTATGCATATTTTATATCACCTATGTCATTTTTTTCACTTAGGGAGAGAGAACAAGATAGCTTTGCTCACTAAAGTTTTAATGACGAGGACGGGAATTCGAAGTCTTAATCTGGGTGTTACGATTTTAGGTGATTTTTACTTTATTCTTTATATTCTTTTGGATTGTTTTCACTTTCTAAAATGGCCATGTATCATCATTATTATCAGAAAAAAGGGAAAAAACCCAATAAACCTTTCTCATTGATAAGAAAGATGTCATGTAGACTTACAGGTTAAAATGCGCCCAGAGTCTCAAAGGACAAACACAAGTTATCCCAGTAAAGCGGACATTTCAGGCAGAGGGCAACATGTGCCAAAGATGGACGCTACAAATAGTTTATAAAGGTGAGAGTTCAAGGAGAGGAGTGACAAGAGGAAGGGCTGGACAGACAGACTAGGACTAACTTACCACAGGTCTTACATGCCTCACTTCACCTACTGACAATGGGAACTAACAAAGGTGTTAAAACAAGAGTCGTCACATCTGCATTTTAGGAAAATAAAAATAAAACAACACAAACAAAAACTCACTGAGGCTTGCAAGTGTGGAGACTGCATTGGAAGGAGGCCAGACTAGAAGCAAGGAAACCAATTCAGGGACTACTACAGTCATCCAAGCAAGAAATCCAGCCCTGAACTAAGGTAACAGCAGTGCAGATGGAGAGAATAAGCCACTGAGCCACAGTGAGGAGTGAAAACTGAGAGAACCTGATGGGGGATACACTGGTAGTAAAGAGACAGAAGTGGTCCTCTTAAACTGGGGAGTTCAGAGAAGGCTTCCAGAAAGATGTCCCTATAAAAAAGGCTCTCAAGGAGGGCACTTCATGCATATCACAGAGAGATGTAAGAGGCCTTTAAAGGTTTCCAAAATAAACATCAACAGTGTGTTGGCTCATGGCCACTAAAAGGAAGAATAATAAGCAAAATGTTAAATATACTACAAATGAGAGACCTCAACCAAAAAAAAGAACAGATCCACAATTATTTATTAAGTTATAATAGGACTATTATAATCTCTAATATATGTAGATATCTCTCTCTAATATCTTAAGGTTGACCGCTTCCAAAAAACCAGATTACTGCCAGAAATAGAATACTCTCAACAGTTGTTGGATTTGAGTCACACTTGTAAGTCACTTACAAGTCAAACATAGGGTTTCATATAAACTATTATTTTAGCCACCCTATTTTCACTGCTGGCCAAAATATAATCTTTTAAATTTTTAAAATTACAATCATTTAAATTACAAAAGCAAAATATTCTCACTATAACAATTCAAGCAATTCAGAAATGTAGTTCCTGCACCCTCTACCAATGCTCTATCCTTACTACTCTGAAATTCCTAGTTAAAATTAGTTGAATATTCTTCTGTTTTTCTTTGCTTACATAAACATATACATATTTTCATAAGGTTTATTTATTTAACAACAGAGGGTTCATACAATATATATATTATTCTATAACTTGTTTTTACTTAAGATAATCAGTTTTCAGGTCAACATATTTGACAGCTGTCCCTCTTCATTTTTAATATCTGTAACAACGTGAGCAAACCATAATTTGATATATATTTAGGATATTTCTAGTTTTTTGCTATTACAAATAATGCTAATTAATACTGCCATATATTTCTTTAAATACTATTCCTTACATTTCTATCAGATAAATACCTGAAGAAAAAATTTATGAGTCAAAGGATGGCATCTTAATAAATACTGCTACATTTATTGTAAATATATAAAAGTAGTAATGATTTACAGACTCACCAATAGTTTGAGGGTAACTTTTCCCCATGCCCTTGTCAGTACTGGAAATGATCACATTCACTTTTGCCCATCTGACTGGGTGGAAAAGCTGTTATCTACTGTTAGTGACAGGGAGCATCTTCTCCTATGTTCATTGTCTATTTGCATTTCTCCTTTTGTGAATTACCTGTTCCTATCCTTTACCTAAGATTCTGTTGGGTTGTCTTTTTCTCATTAATTTGTAGAAACTTATGTGTGTTATGATACAAAGCTTTTTAAATTTTTCTGCAACCAACTCTGCCACTTTTTTCTCCCACAGATTCTGGATTCCGTGTCTTGCTTAGGCCTCCTCTGCTACCCAAAATTATTAAAATAATCTCCTCTATTTTCTCCAAATTATTTTATTACAATTTGGTTTTCGTTCTTACTTTACATTTAGATCTTTAATTAATGTGAAATTTATTCTTGTGGTGTTATGACTTATGAGTTGTCCCAACACCATTTATTGAATTATCCATCTTTAAATGCCTCCTCTTAGAGTAATAGATCATTACAAATAACTAAGATGGCAAATAAAATTCCTTTTTTTTTAAATTTTTTTCCTTTTTCTCCCCAAAGCCCCCCAGTACATAGTTGTATATTCTTCGTTGTGGGTCCTTCTAGTTGTGGCATGTGGGACGCTGCCTCAGCATGGCTTGATGAGCAGTGCCATGTCCGTGCCCAGGATTCGAACGAACGAAACACTGGGTTGCCTGCAGTGGAGCACGCGAACTTAACCACTCAGCCACGGGGCCAGCCCCAAATTCCTAGAAATTCTTAAATTTCACTAACTGAAGCAAAATTCCAAACTTATTAAAAGTTGATTAAAAGACATTCATCATTTTTTCTTTAAAAGAAATCGTACATTGGGACACATGCATACAGTATACCAATAAAAGCATGCACTGTGAAATGCTGACTTTTTTAACATAGCTATCTAAGTTAAATCAATAATCTAACTTTTTTACCATAAACAGTAGATACAGAAATAATCATTGTGTGAAATCTCAAGATTATTCATTGATTCGGGTCACAAATATTTATTGAGCACCAACTGACACGTGCTCAGGATACAATGGAGCACAAAGCAAGTATGCTCCCTGCTTTCACAAAGCTGGTGATCTAGGGGTAGCTTCCCTCTCTCCTAGAAAACAAGGTATTTTTAACTAAAACGGGAAAAAAGAAATGTATGTTCACACAAATGCAACACAACGAAAAACATTTTGGCAAATTTTATAACACCTTCAGTACTTTCCATTTCCAAAATACTACCTTATTTCAAATGTACCTATTTATCCTAGTGACTGTCTCTTGATCGTACTAATACTGAAAATACTGCTGGGAAGTTGATTGATTCCATTTAAAGATTAACTATTACCCATCAACCTACACTACAATACCTATGTCTAGTCTCGTCACTTTCTCAACAATATTTAATTTCTTTTACTGCAGTAAATAAGAATCTCAATAGCAGAAAATATATAAATCTATTTACATCAGTCATGTTCTGCCCATCAAATCAAAGGTATTTCTAAAAAGTATACTTAGATTTAAAGATGTTTCAATGAATTCTAGAGATCTAGCAAATGGCAGTATTGTGTCGCCTGCAGAGGAATCAAGAACTTCAGTGGCCCCTCAATGACAACAGCTAACAAGGGCGACTCAGTGACAATCACTTTAAACTTCAAGTCCCACGACCGAGGCTGCCCCTACTCTTACCCTGAAGCCTCGGGATGCCCAGCCCCTGTGGCCACGGCCCCCCCCACCTGAATCCCAACCCCCGGCCTCCTCCAAGCAGCCCAGCCCCTCCCGACCGAATGGGGAGCTGGACAAAGCACCGCCCAGGAAAAGCAGACGAGACTCCGGCCTCTGCGGGGTGACTTCGACCAAGTGTCTCCCCCTCAGTTTTCTCATCCGTGAGTTGAAGCTGGTACCCCGCGCTCGCCTCCACCGCTAGCTCTGGGCTCAGCATCTAATGCCGCAAGGGTGGGGGAAAGCTGCAGCCCTAACCCCACGCAGCTCCCCGCGCCGGCCCCCGACTCCCGTCCCGTCCGCGGTCCGCAGCCACGCGCGCTACCTGCGATCTGGGAGACGAAGGCTTCCGCCACCAGGGACATGTCGGCTGGGCGGGCCCGCGCCTGCGGCGCTTGCTCCCTGAGGCCCTAGGCGTCCTCCTCCGCAACCCCGGCGGCTCCTGGCAGCTAACCGGCTCGGCCCCGGCTGAGGTCTGGCTCGCAAAGCCCACCCTGCCGCCGGCGGCGGCGAAAACCCCAAGGTTACTGCCAGGCCCCACCGGGAACTTCCGGCGCAGCTGACAGCGGCGCGCGTGCGCTTCCGCCGGCCCCGCCTCCGCCCTCTGCCCTCCGCCCCCCGCCCCGGGCGCGCGGGGCCCGCCGGTCCTAGCTCACGGCCGCTGCGGGGCTGGCGGAGGGGTTGCGGGTGCCTGGTTCCCAGCGACTCCCACTCCAGCCTAGGGAGCCGGTGGGGGAGGGGGGGGACCCCGGAGGTTTTTAGTATCTTCTCTGCATGGGAGAATTTTGTTAACAAGTAACATTTTTAAGAGCACACTAGATACCATTTTAAAAAACATACACAGCATTCTATTTCATTTCATCTTCTCAACAACCCAATAAGATGATATTATCGCCATTTTACGGATAAGGAAACAGGCTTAGAGAGTTTGAATTGCCAACTGAGGGAGTCCGCTCAGGCCCAGAGTCAAATCCACGTTAATTTCCTCTGTTCCATTATACTGCTAGGTGGATTAGTCCATAGACAGACATTAGTGTTTGATTATTCCTTTATTCAAACATGCTTGCCAGAGAGGAGGCTTGAGCAGCGTGTAAACTGAGAGATGGTTTGCCCTTCAACTCTCTACACCCGAAATGAACCTTATCTTGGCGAATAAGATACAGTTTTCCCTCGGTATCCCTGGGGCAATGTTCCAAAACGCCCCCCCACCACCCACCGCCACGGATGCCAGGATATGCGTATGCTCAAGTCCCTTAATCGGTCCTCCGTATCCGCGGTCCTGGATCCGCGGATTGAACCAGCCACGTAGTATGTCTATAATACGTGGTTGGTTGAATCCGCAGATGTGAAACCCGCGGATACCGTCGGCCGACTGTACTGTAGTTTTACACACAGCTCCCCTTTCCAGGGTGAGAGGGGGCAGGAAGAGGAGAAACTAAATCCCATAAGTGATGTTTTACCACTTAACATAATACTACAATTATACATACACAATTCAAAAAAAATTGGAGTATGTTACATATTTGGAGGCATAAAATGTTACAAGTGAGTGAAACAGATTTCAGAGGTCGTTTGGTGGGTCAAAACCCGCTTTCAGTGATGAGAAACAGACTCAGAGAGGTGAAGTGACTCATTTTAAATCACACAGTAAATCAAAAAGTCAGATAGCTTACTGTTTTTGCAAAAGGAACGTGGCGTTCTAAGAATTACCGTCCATGACATTTAGAAAGCTATGTCTCCTTTCTGTATGCTTCCCTAACTCTAAAACTCTGTTAACAATTTGTTGTTCATATTTCTGCCTCCTTAACCAGTGTATTAGTTTCCTAACAGATTACAACAAACTAAGCGGCTTAAAACAAGAGGAATTTATTCTCTTACAGTTCTGGAGGCTAGAATTCTAAAGTCAGGGTGTCCCAGGGCCATGCTTTCTCTCAAGGTTCTAGGGAAGACTCCTTCCTCGCCTTCCTCACTGCTTTGCGACTTCCGGGGTTGCCAGCAGTCTGTGGCCTTCCTTGGCTTATAGACATATCATTCGGATCTCCGCCTGCCTCATCACATGGCATTCTCCCTTTGTGTCTGTATGTAAATTTACCTCTTCTGATAAGGCCACCAGTCATTGCTTTAGAGCCCACCCTAATCAAGTATGACCTCATCTTAACTTGATTTCTTCTGCAAAAACTCTATTTCCAAATAAGGTCACATTCAAGGTACCAGGGGTTAGAAACTTGAACATATCTTTTGCAGGGGACATAATTCTACCTACTACACTAGATAATAATTGTTTTAAGGATAAGTCAATATTTGCATCACCTCTTGCAACTAGGAAACTTGTTTAACTGAATTTAAATTTACCCAAAAGCTTACATGTACGTAAACACAGTGGTTTAAGAAGCAGCATCTTCTTGCTGGCTGAGATTCAGAGTTGACAGGCAGAGATAACAGGTTTTTCTTGTTTGTGCTGAGGGAGGTAACGCTGATAGTAAAGGGTATGCTAAACCCAGTTTCCTCCTCCTCACCCCATGGGTGATACTGACCAAGAGAAATTAACTGTTCCAGGTGTTTTAGTGTCAATCCAAAGAAAAGCTTTCAGTTCCTGTCTGTTCTCTGCACAGTGGAGAGTTGTGTATGACTTGTAAAAGTGAAGAAGATCCATCCCCTATTTAAGTTCTATTACCGAGTTTGATTTATCACCTTTAAAAAGCTGAAGATAAAATGTTTTGACTACTTTTTGACACATATGGGGTTTTTTAAGATTTCGCCGTATCATAGAGCCTGTGTGGGAACTTGAACCAAAGTCCCTAGAGAGTACTGTGGATTGGACTGGGAAAACCAAAGCCCAACACATCCAAAGGGCAGAGGTGAGCCCCAAAGTGGAAGAGAGTGGTAGGAGCCAGGAACCAGGCCTGCGTGCAGAAGAAATGGAGCAGGATTCGAGCGAAAGGAGAATGTGCCCTCAAAATCTTAGTTAAGTCTATGGTTGATGCATGGTACATGGGTGAACTGGGCTGGCTCACAGGTACTGGGTTGGGACTGACACCAGCCCCGTTCCAGCAAGATTTGGAAAGGAAACAGAGATCTGCTGGGGGCACTGTCTGGACTCAACTCTTTCTCCATTGCAGCTGGGGAAACAGAGTCATCAGCGCCATATGGATTTATTTTTTCTGCCTGACTGATGGTTCCTTTGCTTCCCACACAGGCTAATTCAGGCTGGAAAGAATCTATATTGTGGGAGGTCTTTATTACTGAAAATTAAATCCAATAAAATGCAGATGTCCTGACGGTGCCCACATACAAGCTGTCTTTGTAATAAATAGCCAACTGGAGAAAATATATTTATGCATCTGTATTAGAACAACTGGCAGATTTAAAACTGCAGATCTGTTTAAGATCACCACAATTAAGGAAAATACAAGAAAACAAGCCACTGGAGTTTTTAAGAATGAGGTTATAAAACAAAAGTGCTAGGGAATCCATATGTTACTAAAAGGATAATCACACAATTATTTAAAATAAAATTCTAATGCCTGACATGAGCAGCCTTATTGTTTGCCTTAATAAAATCACTTTTCTTGCAAAACTGTTCTGTCATAAGAATATTTTCATGTCTCTAATCTAGATTTTATGTTACTATATTAAGTAGAAAATATACAGCTATCATGATGGATACATACATTATTAAGATTAAAATACTAAGGCATTTTATCTACCATTCATTTTTCTCTGATAGAATGTTAATATTTAAATGTAAATTATTTTCTTTTTTAAAAAATGGCTGCAAGAGAAAATTTTTGGCTACAATCCCTTCAAAATTCTACTATTTATTTGACAATGATATAATAAATCTAGGCCTTTTTATCAAGTTAGTTCCCCCCACATCCTCATCAACAGAATTAATTATAGTTAATTCAGTCAATCCAAATAGAGTGAATAGAGTTAAAAACACTAAGGTACCACGTTGTGCCCCAGAGCTTTTCTGTCCGTCTGTTAACAGTTTTTACATCTTTAATAACAATGGAACTGAGGACAACTACAAGCAATCTAATATATGGGGTTTACAAAGATATTTTTTACTTTTTTTTTTTTTGAGGAAGATTAGCCATTAAGAATCAAGAGTGCTATACGGTGGCTACCACTTGTTTTAAAACTGGAAAAGTTATCTAAGCTCTTTAATATTTTTCACTTTCATAGAGGAGGTAATAAAATGTAATGATGTCTTAACTGCAACCCCTGGGGTGGGAGGAGGGGAACAGAAATCAGATGATTGTGTTAACAGAAAGGAAGAGCTGAGGATGCCTTCAACAGAATTATTATATTGCATGAGTTGTTTATTTATTAAATATACATATGATTTATATATTTATTATATTTATATATTATATTTATATATTATATTATATTTACTGTTATATTTCTTAGGCTAACTAAGCCCTAAATCACTATATCCGTAAACTTAAACAGGTTTTCAAAACAAAACAAAAAACCTACACACAACTGTCTCATCTTTCGGTGCATACATTACCCTTCTAGAACTGGCTAACAAGGCACACACTTCCTGAAGCTATAAATAATATGTGTGAATAGAATAAAATGGAAAACGTGAATGATGCAACATTAAGGAAAAACAGCAGAATGCAAAATGTATTTTATTGTGAATACAACTATGTGAAAACATGTCTATGAAAAAAACCTGGGTGGAATTTCTCAAATGTCATAAAGTTGTTGTATCAAAGGGGTGAGTTTTTGATTTTTTTCTTTTTCGTGTCTCCTAAACTTTACGTAATATTTTTATGCCATTTTTACCATTTAGAAAAAAAAGTGTGTGCATCACGCTAGGTAGTACTTCTTTAAAGCTAATATGGCAAGTGCTCTGATCTGTCTGCATCCAGACCCAATATAAGTCTCTTTATCCTCAGTGATACTGCTGAGAACCTTTCTTAAACCAGCTTCATGTTCCTTGACAGAGATTCACTCCCACGGTAATAATGAGAGAAGAACATGTGCAGACAGAACAACACCCGACGTATGGTATTGTTTGATTGTGTGTCCTTGTTTAAGACTGTATACAGATGGGCAAGACACATCTCATTGTGTGACTCCTATCGTTGAACATTGAGTGACGTGTTGAACAGGGAGAAACTGGCAAACTTTGTAGACTAGTTGTAGACACTCTTGCTTCTGATGATGATTTGGCATTGGTTTTAAACTTTATCTGAGTTGTCATATTTTACCTCATCACCCTTAAACAAAGCTGAAGAGTTGACAATGGTGATTAAGGAGCCTGAAGCAAGAGTGTCTACAACATGCGTGTCACAAACAACTGGTAAAGAGATCTGCCTAAGACAGCAGAAATTTGAAAGGACTCCTGAGCACTTGGAGCCGCTTTGAGATAAAGGGTCCCATGATTGAGAACTAGGTCACCTCTGATGTAAAACCAGCATCTAGCAAGTTATGTCATGCGACACAGTCACCACTATTTTCTTGTACCTTCTTTTCAAATTAGAATCTATATTAGAGCGTGAGATTTATTCACTCATTCATTCATTCATCAGATAATTATTCGACCCCATTTTGCAGTAGTAAGCCCTCAGCTAGATCTCGGAGATACTATGGTGAACAAAATTCAGTGTCTGCTCTGAATTATGATCCAGTTGATCATAATGTAGATGGACAAGCAAACAAGCCACTTCAACACAGTGTAATGAGAGTGTCCAAACCCATTTAAAGTCATAGGCAAAGTTACCTAAGACATGTGGCCAGCTCCATGGCCTAGTGGTTAATTTCAGTGCATTCTAATTCAGCGGCCTGGGTTCGGTTCCCGGGTACAGACCTACACCACTCATCAGCAGCCATGCTGTGGCAGAGACCCACGTACAAAATAGAGGAAGATTGGCACAGATGTTGGCTCGGGGCAAATCTTCCTCAGCAAAAAAACACCTACTCATACTGGTGTGAAGAACACCTTCAGTAACCCAATACTCATCAAATATCTTGGTGTTCAAAGGGGTAAGGAACAATCTTACTTTGGCACATGTTTGAACCCACAGTTTCTGAGGAATAACGCACTTCTGTTCATGGCCATTCGTTATTTTTTCCTTTCTAGATAAAATGAAAACATCTCACTATATAACTCTTCAAAATTAAAAGCAACTATTTTAAGCTCTTGCTCAGTTCAAATTTCAGTGTGAAATATTTAGTATCTTGCCAGCTTCCTTTTTTTTTTCAACAGTACCCCAGAAATAAAACACAGGAACTCAAAAGGAGTAGAAACAACTGATATTGGACAGCAGTACCAATCACAGCGATGGTTCCCATCTTCTCTGGAAAGTGTTTTGTAAGTGAGTGACCATTCCCCTCTGCACTGTTGAACGCAGTCATCCACACGAACCTGCATGAATTTTATCTGGATCTTCTATTTAGTTTTGTCTGGATTTTACTGTCCGTAGAGAACTTAATTCCAAGGATAAAAATCACAAAGACCATCTGCCTCTGCTTTGTTTAAAGTTGTATCTATAATACTAGCAGTGTCATCAGGCAACTACTCCAGTTCAGGAAGTAAAGATATTGTATGTGGAGCCCTCAAAGCACTTTAGTTGCATCTAAACTGCAATCTAAGGCTGAAGTATTAACAACTCAACTAAGAAGCCCTTTCATGGAGCCAGCCCAGTGGCGCAGCGCTTAAGTTTGCATGTTCTGCTTCAGCTGCCCAGGGTTCACCAGTTCGGATCCCGGGTGCTGACATGGCACAGCTTGTCAAGTCACACTGTGGCAGGCGCCCCACGTATAAAGTAGAGGAAGATGGGCACGGATGTTAGCTCAGGGCCAGTTTTCCTCAGCAAAAAGAGGAGGATTGGCAGCAGTTACCTCAGGGCTAATCTTCCTAAAGAGAAATAAAATAAAATAAGAAGGCCTTTCACCAGCTAAACAAGGGAGAAAAGAATTCAATTTCCCCACACAGGACTCCCTCATCCAGAGGATTTGTAGCTAAACTTCCCTGAACCTGAGGAAAGAGAACCTGCCCATACACGTATCTATATCAGGGTGGTTGTGCACATACATGAACAGCAATAGGAAACATAAAGAATCTCAGTATCTTAAAATGAGATGAAGACAGCGTGAACAAAGATGATACCCAAGAGAATAAATTCTAAAAGGAGTAATAATAAATTTACTTTAGTATCTAACAACAATTTAAAGGTCATATAAGCAGCCTATATATTTTTCTTAGGTAAATAAACTAAAAATATATCTTTCAACTTTTCTTTAATGCCCATTATCACTTTGAAGTGTATGTTTACAGCAAGACATAAGCTTTCAGAGAAAGAATGGCATACTGGAAAAGACTTTGAGCTTACCAGCCCCGCCAGATCATGTCGTAGTAAGAAAGCGTGTTAAAGAAAGTGTAAGTTGGATTAAAACGCCCTATAGCAGACCTAAATTTAAAATTAATATCATAGCCTTGCCAGTAATTTTTTAAAATTTTAGTTCTTAAATATTAAAGTGTGTATTCCTAATAGATGAAGTTGTGTCCTATTTATCTAATTGTTTTTAACCTTTGTTTCAAATAATTTTAGACTTACGGAAAAGTGGCAAAAATTGCAGAGTTCCCATATATATATATATATATACCATTCAGTAAGTTTTCTCTAATGTTAACATCTAATAGTAAAATATAATTTTGTATTTTGTGTAAATACAAAACTGTATTTTCAAAGATTCTGTATTTATATTTGTAAAATGTATGTGTATTTATAAATGTAAAATATAGCACAATTACAGAAAACAAGAAATTTATATTGATATGATACAGTTAGCTAATCTACAGACCCTATGCTAATTTCTCCAGTTTTCCCACTAACTTCCTTTTTCTGGTCCAGGCTCCCACATCGCATTTACTTGTCATGTCTCTCCAATATGTGACAGTTTCTCAGTTTTTCTTTTTCTTTGTCTTCCATGACTTTGACACTTTTGAAAAATACTGGTCAGTGATTTTGTAGAATGTTTCTCGTTTGGGTGTCTCTGATATTTCCATAATAAATGGAGGTTATGTGTTTTTGGCGAGAGTACCACAGAAGTGATGTGCCCTTTTTAGTCCATCACATCAGGGTACATGTCAGTAGATCTTGTTACTGCTCATGTTAGATTTGATCACCTGGTTAAGGTAGCATCTGTGAGGCTTCTCCACTGTACAGTTACCATTTTTTTCTTGTAACTAATAAGTACATTGTGGGAGATACTTTGAGACTGTGCAAAATCCTGTTTCTGATCATAATTTTGTCCACTAATTTTAGTACCCATTGATGGTTCTTACCTGCAACAATTATTACTTTGGTGTGTACCAATGGTGATTTTCTATTTTCATCATCCCTTCTACATTTGTTAATTAGAATTCTACCGCAGGGAAGAGCTATGCCTTCTCCCCTTTTATTTATTCAATTATTTCTTTATATCAGTATGGATTCATAGATGTTTATTTTATTCTATTGATTATCAACAAAAACTATCATTATTTATTTTGTTGCTCAAATTCCCACAGATTTGGCATTGGTATATCTTTCAAGTTAATTCCGGTATTTTCTCAAAATGCCCCTATCATTTTTTGAGCATTTCCTTATTTTCCCACACTAGGAAATTTTCCAGGCTCATTTTGTATTTTCCCTGCCCAGCCCACGGACTGAACCATTTTGCAAGGAACGCTGGTTTCTTTTAGTGGAGAATGATAGAAACCAAGATCCGGCTGCTAGGCACACCTGATGTGGCTGGGTTGTCATTGCTTCTGGGCCCACGGAGTGAACGAAGGTGGGAAATATATGTGTGTATAGTAACAAGCACACACACACATCTATATTTATTTCTAACACTACTCGTCTGTGTGTATAAACGTACATACATATGCATATATTATACATAAAATATATTTTATATTTATGTGTGTGTATATATATAAATAAAACCATGAGTTCATACTGATACCTTCAATTTTAATCCAACACCACAAAATTCATTCTTGCCTCCCCCGCTTTCCTTGTTTGTGACTTCTTTCTCTGACAGTGAGAAACCTGGCTCTCATTACCCACGACGTATTTTCCTATTTGTTCAATCATAGTATACACATAAAGTAGTTTCATAATTTGAAACCCATATTCCCATGAGAAACAAATTTATTGAGTACAATATTTCTGTGCAGGATTTTTGGCCTTAGCCTTACAGTTTATAGCCAAAAAACTATTTTCCAAAGTTAGTTAGGTTAGTTCTTTTCTTCCCCACCCACTTCAGTGTCATCACATTATTCACTGAACACACTGAGGGTCATTTATTACTCTTCATGTTTCATTTGAGGTTCCCCCCAAGTCCTGGCTTATTTTAATTATTTATTTTGAGGAGAAAGCATGTGGAACATTACCGTGGTTCCGAGAGTCAAAGCGATATAAAAAGACATACACAGAGAGCTGTCACTCCCCCCTCATTCTTACTACACATTCTTTCTACCCATTCCCATCCACTCCCTGGAGGTAACCAATCTCATTATTTTTGATTTATCCTCCCTGCCTTTCTTTTGCACAAACGAGCAGATAAATGTTTATTTTCTCAAAATCTCCTTCCCTTTTACATGAAGTAGTTTATCTTCTTCAATGTCTTTCTTATCTCATAATTTTTGAATGTTATCCTGGATATTCCTGCATGGTTATTTTTCCACATGAACTTCAGTATCAACTTATACAGCCCCGTAAAAAAAGCTTGTTGGTACTTTTATTGGAATTACATTAAATCTATAAATTGATTTAAGGAGAGCTGACATCTTTATAATGTTGATTCCTTCCATCCCAGCATAAAGGATATCTTTCCATTTGTTCAAGTTGACATTTTTCACTTTCAGGAGTGTTTTAAATTTTTCACACCTAGATTTTGCACATTTCTTGTTATGCATATTCTTGAGTATTTAATCTTCTTTATTGCTGTTAAAATGGGGTTTTCTCGAACTTTGTGGACTGTAACTGGTTATTGTTTGCATAGATATACAGAGAAAGGGGTACATATTGTGGGAAGAGGAGTATAGACATTTGCCTTTGAAGTGGCAGCAGAATATACAAGTGAAAACGTTCTGGAGGCGTTTTGAGATGCAGGACTACAGCTGGGAGAGGTACTAGAGATGGATTTTTTTAATCCATATATGGGTGATGATTGAAACCAGGAGATGGAATGTGATCCCAAAGGAAGAGAATTATTAAAAAAAAAAAAAAAAAAAAAAGAACCACGAGCTGAGGCCTGAACCTTGGAGAACACCCAGGTTTACGACACAGAGAGGAAGTAGGAATAACATCAGAATGAGGGAAGTCACAGAGGCCAAGAAGGAAGAAAGGTCCAGAATATAAAAGTGGGCCTCTGTGGCAGAAGCTGCAAAGACAATGAGGCCTGGCAGATGCAGGTAATTCTAATGTTTCCAAACCACAGTCCCCAGCATTCTAGTTCCCTCAGGATGGTAGCATGTACTATTCAAAAAAGGTTACGGAGGGGCCAGCCCCGTGGCCGAGTGGTTAAGTTCCCTTTAGTGGCCCAGGGTTTTGCTGGTCCGGATCTTGGGCACGGACATGGCATCGTTCAACAGGCCACGCTGAGGCGGCATCCCACATTCCACAACTAGAAGGACCCACAACTACAATGTACGACTATGTACTGGGGGGACTTGGGGAGAAAAAGCAGAAAAAGAAAAAGATTGGCAACAGTTGTTAGCTCAGGTGCCAACCTTTAAAAAAAAAAAATGTTATGGAGATCAAAGAGTTTGGAAAACACTGGATTAATCAAAATTAGACAGGTTTCTTTACTGTAGGACTTCTCAGAGCTATTAACATGCTCCTATGAATTGTGAATTTCCACAAGGGAGAATAGTATGCAGATTTCTACACATTTTTTTAACCAACTAACCTAAAGTTTCCTTAACCAATCTTTTTTTCCTAAAGGACTTCTCAGGATGAGATGTATCTCGGGACACACTTTGGAAATTTTACAGCACACTGTAAACCAATTTTTCTTAGCCTCCTCTCTGCCCTCAAACACAGATTCTAGGAATTTTATTTTTATTTTACAGGAAACAGAACTCTCTAACTCTGGAAGATTGCCACAAAGTACTCCTAGTGTTGTCACACTGCAACCCTGCCTGAACAGCATGCTGAAAATTACTCTAAAGCACGTAGCTGTGAGCTGGAGACAGCGAGAGCATGCACTGAGGAAGACAGGGGCTCTGTTGAGGGCAGGGAGAGCAACGAGCCATTGGAATCCAAAGTCCCAGGAGTATCTGGAAACTCACATGCAATCTGGCAGCACAGTTCCCAAGAGGTCTGACCCAGGACGATCAGAAAGACTGTGGTTCTTGGGGCTGGCCCCGTGGCCGGGTGGTTAAGTTCGCGCGCTCCGCTGCAGGCGGCCCAGTGTTTCGTTGGTTCGAATCCTGGGCGCGGACATGACACTGCTCATCAAGCCACGCTGAGGCAGCGTCCCACATGCCACAACCAGAAGAACCCACAACGAAGAATACACAACTATGTACCGGGGGGCTTTGGGGAGAAAAAGGAAAAAATAAAATCTTTAAAAAAAATAAAAAAAATATAAAAAAAGAAAGAAAGACTGTGGTTCTCAGCTGCAGATCCTCAACCCTGGGAATCCAGCAGCTGCGGCCTCTTTCCAGAAGGGAGCGGCTCCTGCCAAGGCCCATCCAGACTGAGCCTGTAGATGGGCAGCAACATGGCAGCCAGTTAGGGTGAGGAGAGGGCTGACTGGAATTCCATCTCTCAGACAGAAGACATTCCAAACCCAGAAACTTAAAATTTCATTTTCAATTTTCTGAAATGAAAAAACTACTCATCAAAAGATTCTTTATTAGCAAAGAAAAAAGTGCTCCTCTTAATAAACACCTCAAAAGAAATTATAGTGATGGTGGAAGCCAAATAGCAAAGAGTTGGATGGATTTAACGTAAATCTGTTCATTGAGATGTTGCATTCATTTAAATAAATCATTTTGTGTGCAAAAAGAAATATTTTGCATGATATTTTGTAGTAAATTAAAGGGGATGACAATTGCTTTATTACCCAATGCTAACATAAGATTCTTCTTTCTTTTTTTTAGGGGAAGATTTGCCCTAACCTAACATGTGTTATCAATCTTCCTCCTTTTACTTCTTTTTTCCCCCCAAAGCCCCAGTACATAGTTGTGTATAATTGTAAGTTCTTCTGGTTCTTCTATGTGAGCTGCTGCCACAGCATGGCTACTGACAGATGAGTGGCCTGGTTCCACACCCAGGGAACTGAACCCAGGCCACTGAAGCAGAGTGTGCCGAACTTTAACAGCTAGGCCATCACGGCTAGCTCAAGATTCTTCATTTTTTTTTAAGTCCTAAAAACATTGCACAGTCTAGAGATAAGTGGATATGTAGATACAGTCAGATGTATCAGTGCCTGCCTCATGGAACTTCACTCAACTTTAGGTTCTAAATTTGCTCAAGTTCTGAGCAAGTCCTAACGAAGCCTGGCAGCATATTGGAAACCTCGTTCCTATCAGTGTGTAGGGTCTGGAATTAGTCTTGTTATTCTAAGTCTGGTATCCAGGGCACCCATAATTCAAACCTTGAACTATGTCCTCTCTGCTCCCTGTCTTCTTCACACATGCTTAATATGCATTACAGGACTTCTTTCCCAATTTGTTTTGTGCCCCTTTTCTCTCCTAGGATATACATCTGCCCTGAACTCAAGCCCTTTTGACTAGGGTTTTACAATCACCCTAGTCCTTGTCAGTGGCTATCCTCCACCTCCTCCCAGACTCCTGCACCCACCACCAGCCCCCCACACTCTACCTGATGGCTGGGGTCTTGCTTCCAACTGGACAGAAATCTCACAACCACTTTTCTTCCATTTGACTTAAATTATCACCACTCCATGGATATCCCTGCCACTTGGCCTCACCCAAAATATCTGACATTTTTAATATCAGCATTAATTGAATAGGATGGAAGCTCACACCAGCCCCATGGACATTACAATTCAGAGTGCTAACAGCTTCCAACCATTAGTCTTGGTCCTGTTTGTGCCCTAATGGCTCCTCTTTCCCAAACAACCTGCCGAGAATGAGGCTGCAAAATGCTTTAAAAAATTTTTTTGATTGCTTGTTCTTTTTGTGTTCTTCATTTCTTCTTTGAAGTCTATGGTTATATATATCAGATGTTTTCCGTTAATGTTCCCATTAATTGAAGTTCTTGGGGTCTAATCATGCTATTGGATATATTTGCTGACCCTCACTCATAGTAGATTATTTCCTTGTGTATTTTATAATTTTATTCTGTGCAGGTGCCTCTATAGGAATTATGCACAGAGGATAACGCTTACATTATACAATTATATCCCTGTACCACTGGAGTTAAGAGTATACCCCCCAGAAAGGTTTTGCATTTGCTTCTACCAAGCACTCCCGAGGTAATACCGGCCTAGCCTAGACCACTTTTTTGGTTCATTTCTCATTGTGGGGCTGTTCCTGGGCCCCAGCAGATGGTGTAAATTCAAATAAATCCACATGAGGGCTTGTGGTCATAAACTTTAAGTGGATACTATTTCAGTCCCCCCAGAACACAGGTGAAAATCATCAAGCTCCTGGCTGCCTCCCCAAGTTGGTAAACAGAGTTTTGCTGGCTTGCTCTTTCTCTGAGGGCACAGCATTTCAGGGGTTCCAGCATTATGGGAGTGTCTGATCTGACACTGGCCCAAGGCTTCTCGTGTTCTTGCATGGAATAAAAAACCCCAGGCTCTAGGTTAACAGACCAACAAACTCTCCAGGGCAGCCATAACATCATCTTCCACTACACCGTTATGGTTTTCAAGTCACTCTTCACTTTTGGTGTATGAGAGTACTGTATTTTACCCTGATTTCCAAGTGTTTTCTAATGAGACTGTTTTTCAGATTATCTAAAATTCAGTTTTGCTAAAAATAGAAGTGTCAGTGTGCCTTTTTAATAACAAAAATTCAACTGATAACTCTATCAGTGTAATTACGTATCATTTAATATGTTTTTTACATGAACAAAAAGTACCTTCAAAAAAGACAATACAAGACCTCACAATGATGTATTTCAAAGAATATCTCACTGTGGTTTATATATTTGTTATAAATTAGAAGGCCTAGAATATAATTTCTGCTTTATGAAATAATAAAATATCATTCATTTCCTATTATCTTTTCCCATATTTTTTGTATATCAACTACAACTCTGGTTTAGGCCATTATCTCATGAGAGGATTTGTAAAAGAGACTCAATTGATTTTCCCATTTCCAATCTCTCTCAACTCCAAATCATGCCACAGATAACCACCAGATTAATCTTCCTAAAGTTCTGTTCTCACAGTAACATGCTTTCTACAAATCTCTGACACTTCTCTACACAACTTAGGTTTTTACTCACTATCCCCCTGTACTCCTTGTTGATTCTTGCTTTTGTTCATAATTTCCCTCTCATCTAGAATGCCCTTCTTCCTACTCTCTGCCTTTTCAACTCCTGCCCATTCTCAAAGTTTCTTATAAATCTTCCATCTTGAAAAGTTTTCTCACCTACTCCCCTGGAAGCCATCTTGCCCTCTTTAGTACACCATTAGCGTCCAGCATCTGAAATATTCACTTAGCATTTATCATATATAACACAGAGAATCCCATTTACAAACAAGTTGTATTCCAAAAGTAACTATGTAAATTGGCCGCATGAAATGCTGAATACTATTTCCCTCAGAAGTCAGATTATAAATGCTGGTTAGATTTTGAAGTTAGCTCACAGAAGTCTATTCAGCCCTTGATGAAACTGAACCAAAGAACAAATCATACAAGTTCAAGAATCTGTGGGTCAAACTTTATGCTCTTCAGAAAAAGCAAAAGGATGAATATTGATTTATTCCTCCCTTTTGATAAAGCAATAATTTCACTCTTACGCAAATTTCTACTTAATTTAACCAACATTTATTGGACAATTACTAAGTGCCAGGTAGTGTAGAAATACAGGGACAGACATATCCCTTGGCCACATAACAGTCCCTTATCCCTTCCCCCTTCATGCATGCAATCGCCCCCACCATCCATCATGCCCTTCTCCCAGGGTCCAGAGTTTCTGACCTGGTGACTGGGTTGTTGGAAGTAGTGCCCTTCACCAAGGTGGGAATTGACAGAGAAAGGATGGATTTGGTTTGGTTTGGTCTGGAGGTTTTTGGGGGCTAGTTTTTGTAATGGTAGAAGCAATGGAGGTGGTTTCTGCTTTTGTTACTTGTATTTGTTTGGGAGAGAGATGGTGTGTTGGGGAGAGAAGATGATGTATTCTATTGGAACTTCAAGTTTGGCGTGCTTGTAGGACACCAAGTAGAGATCTTCAGAGTGGAAAAATAAAGGAAATCCTGTCTTAGAGCTTAGGGGGAGAAGAAGTGACCTGGATGAGAGCTAGAGCTTTAGAGTCATCAATGTATCAAGGTAAGCATTCTCATCACGCCTGTGAGCAAGATCACTTCTGTAAGTATAGGTTGCTTGAAGATTTAGTTTTTAAAGTACCAGATTGGCTGTATGATCTCCTATTTTATTTTGTTTTTTCCTTGAGGGCATTTTACAACAGCAACTAGTCTGCTCCCTTAGGGCACGAACCTTTCCAGCGCAGCTTTACGCCCTATAAAGACTTGCACACTATATGGATCCAATAAACATCTGTCAATTGTTCTACTGTGTCGGTGTTAGATTCTGAGACACATCAATAATTTCCCTAGGGTTAATAGAAGTAATTGTAAACAGTTGGATAGTCTGATGTACCACAGGCTGGCTAAATATAGCAATAATAGTTACCACATTTGCTAAAATAACAGTTAAACTGCTACACACAATTTGGGATTAAAGATTCATTAAATAATGTACAATTATTTCCAGTCAAACTGGCCTACTCATTATTCCAAGACAGGCATTGAATATTCTTGTTCCCATGTTTCTGATGACTCCATTTATCCCTCCTGGAAAGACCTTACCACCCCTTTCCACGGGTCCCCTCTCTTCTAGCTCGTTAACCTCTCTCAAGTCCAATCTGTGAAGGCCTTCCTAAAGCTTTTGGCCCTAGGTTATCATTCTACCCAGTGCACATTACCCTATTCCCTTGATTTTATTTGTCTAATCCATCTTCCCAGCTGGAATGAAGAGAAATCTTTTAAACTTTTTACTATCTCCCTTTCCTAGCCCAATATGGTAAAATAATAGGCACCCCATAACTCATTGTCGTTGATGATGATTGAAGGATTGGCAGCAAGTAAGTCATAGGATCATAGACTGCCAGAGTTGGAAGTAAACTTTGGGAATTCTGTGATCCCAGCCTAACATCTAACACATGTTGTGAATTTGTCCCCAAATTGACTATATATGCTAATTGGAGGTTCCCAACTGGAAGTCCTCAGACAGCTGCTCAAACGAGGTCCTCTGGTGCTGAAGCAGGTCAGAAAAACTAGTCTAACCCAACTTTCTTACTTTGAAAATGAAGGAACAGAATTCCAAAGAGCTGACATTGTTATTATTATTTTATTGACTTCATAAGAGTTTACATCACTGTGAATTTCAGTTGTACATTGTTTCTTGTCCGTCACCACATAAGTGCTCCCCTTCACCCGCTATGGCCACCCCCCAACCCCCTTCCCCTGGTAACCACTGAACTGTTCTCAAAAAGCCAAAATTATGTTTCCAAGACTAGTGATAGCATCTAAAAGCCTAGTTTTGTGACCTCCACCTTGAAGGTTTTTGCATAATGCCAAAGTATTTGGAGACTGGTACTTAACTACATCACCTATGTAAAGGACATCCAGACTTGACGTCCTTCCCTTTCTGCTTTCAGTATTTATATTTTAGTTCAAAACCTATTGAATAATTGAACTAGACAGTGACTGGATAAAAATTGTCCTTTGGGTTAACCAAAATAACTTTGCTCGTAAAAATGTTCTTTTATGGTTTTTACCACTGAAGCTCAAGTCCAAATAAAGTAGGAGAAAGCTCCAGAACGAAACTGCTTCCGCTATGCTATCCTTGTTACCAGTTCCTACAAGGGCAAGGATGCTATGAACTACTAAATGCCCCAAAATACTTCTATAATATAAGTATGGCTTCTTGGATGCTGTGAAATTACCATGCTTCATTTTGTTTTGAACATCCTAGATAGAATTCAATCAACTGTCTTAAACTATATGGAGCTTTAAAAGTGGAGTATGCTGTAACATGGTCAGTACCTCAAAAAGAGAGTTTATTAAGTAAATGAGTGTTTTTAGCTTTCCTTGCACCCTCTCAAAGGTCTGTAATGGGAATAATCAATGCCAAAATTAGAAACTATTCACTTTATACCTATGCTTATGAAGCATTTGGAGGTGCTACTTCAATAAGAAAAAATGCCATTTAGTAGAGGAATTAGCTTTCTTACTCTTTCCCTTCCTCTATCTTTTAAACTAACAATAAAAAAAGAAATACGAATTTTATTTTTCAGACAATGTATTCCGCCTTGCTATTGTTATATCTCTGGGGATTAGATTTACATTTTGAAAAAATACAAATGATGTACAAATGTGCATACCCTACTCAGCCAACATATCATAAATACTGTATAATAACATCTGGGAATATTAAACTTTGCCTTTACTGGCAACCCAATTGGCATCTTTAATTTACAGTGCAGATGTTTTACACTGATGCATTTTGGAAATATTTGAAGTATTCTCAAGACAGTATTCTGAGGTTTCTGCAGTGGTCCACTTTAGTCTTTTGAAGTTCTCTATACAATAGGATACATACATAGATTTTCCAAAACATGCTTTGGTGAGGAAAAAAAAAAGTTCCAGTTGGCATTATACAAAGCTTCCTTGAGTGGTCTGTACCTAATTCCTTTTCGGCACTGTTGTTTTGGCAGCCAGCGAGCTTTCTGATACCCGCCTGATGAAACTATTCCTGTACCCCGACTGCTTTGTGGAATCGAAATCATTTTAATGCCTTGTATTTATGAAACACTCACACAGTGTATTTCTAAAGTACACATATAAAATTTTAATTTTACCTCTGAGCACATCACATTTCAGCTATGCATTATCCAGAGGGTGATGCTCCCTGACAGCAATTATTGCCTGTCGGGGGGGATGGCTGATGAGTCCGATGTGTGGTGAAGAGCTCTTCCACAGTATTCCCGCTGAACAGCGTTATTTCATTCAAGGCCTCAGCCACTCCTCATGGAGCTTGCCCCTGTTCACACCACCGGCTTCTCAACTTGAGCACAGTCTGGCTTTTGTTTATAAAGGAGCTGTCTTAACCATCTGTTGCTAGGATTTGCCAGTGGTGCACTACTCTGCCACATGCTTAAAATGTGGACTTCGGAACATTTTTCAAGCAGCATTTACATCTTCCCTATTTTGGTGTGATGTAGTTAGCATAAAGAAGGCACAGAGACATTGGAGACACATATGCTTGGATAAAATCCCCAGCTCCATCTCTTACCAACTGTATGACTTTGGAGATGGCAATACTCACCTGATTAGGCTGCAGTGAGGAACTAAGAGGAAGTGGATAGAACACTTTCCACAGGGTCAGACCCCTATTAGGGTGTGCAACTGACATTGTCTGAACTCACTTGGATGAGCAAGTGTTAAAATGCACACTGCTTCAATTTTTTTTATTGTGGTAAGAAATACATAACATACAATTTACCGTTTTAACCACTTTTAAGTGTACAGTTCAGCGGCATAAAATACATTCATATTGTTGGACACCACTACCACCATCCACCTCCAGAAGTTTGTCATCTTCCCAAACTGAAACTCTATACCCATTAAACACCTACTCCCCTCTTCCCTTCCTCCAGGGCCCTGGCAACCACCATTCTACTTTCTGTCTCTATGAGTTTGACTACTCTAGATAGTTCATATAAGTGGAATCATACAATATTTGTCCTTTTTCTTCAATTCTTATAAATTAACTACAATTTGGGACTTCATTATTGATTACCTTGTCTTGGCATTAAATCATTAATTAACATTGCCTTGTGTACATTGCATTCAAGATGTTAGGTTCCAATACAATGTGCTTACATGTAAATGTATCTTCCTATCCTCCTAACGGGACGTTAGACTACATGATGAAGAAGATGATGATGAGGTACCCTTTCACTGTTATCTCCCCAGCCTTCTCATTTTAGCTTTCTGGAACAGTAATTCCATTGTTAGCAAATTCCTCTCATCCTCAGCCTCTTCACGAGAGCTGACTCACTTCTTGCCTATGGAGAACTTGGGAACTTTCTGTGCCCCAGCAACCCCCTGCAGCCCTCTGGAGTGGAGGCTGCTTATTTTCTGTCCCCCATATTCAATGGTCCCAGAGGCCGTATTGGCGTTCTCCCAGTATTTCTGTTTTTAAAAGCATTACTTTTTGATCTTTATGCAAAAACTCTTGATCATTTGAGTCTCTTGTAAACTGAGATAGCTAACAAGACTTGCTGAGGGATTAGATGTCGGGTGTGAGAAAAAGAGAGATGTGAATTATGATGCCAAGGGTTTAAGGCTTTGGAAGGATGGAGCTGCTATTAACTAGAATAGAGTGGACTGAGAGAGCATTTGGGGGCAGAAGGGACTATCTGGAGCTATGCTTGGATGAATTAAGTTTAAGATGCTCAGATGCCCGTTAGACACCAATGGGAGATGATAAGTGGCCATCGGGGGTTCAGGGAAGTTGAGATTCATCAGCCTATAAATGGTATTTAAATTCATGAAGGTGAATGAGATCCTGTAGTGAATAAGTATAGACAGGAAAGAGGAAAGGTCCAAGGACTGGGTCCTCCAACATTTCCAGGTCAGAGAGGCACCAACAGTAACTGAAAAAGAAAGGCCAGAAAAGTCGGAGGGAGAGCAAAGTAGAATGGTAGCCTGGAAGACAAAAGAAAATGTTTCAAGGAACAGGATCAACTGTCAAATGCTGCCAATGAGTCAAGGAAGATGAGGACTGAGAAATAACTATTGCTTTGGAAATGTGAATGCCGTTGGAGGTCTTTAAAAAAAGAGCAATTTCTGGGCTGGCCCCGTGGCCGAGTGGTTAAGTTCGCGCGCTCCGCTGCAGGCGGCCCAGTGTTTCGTTGGTTCGAATCCTGGGCGCGGACATGACACTGCTCATCAAACCACGCTGAGGCGGCGTCCCACATACCACAACTAGAAGGACCCACAACGAAGAATATACAACTATGTACCGGGGGGGCTTTGGGGAGAAAAATGAAAAAATAAAATCTTTAAAAAAAAAACAAAAAACAAAAAGAGCAATTTCAGTGCACCGGTGGGAGTGAAAATCGGCTTAAGGTGGATCCGAGAATGAACTAGGGAGAGAAATTGGAGACGGCTGGTATAAATGACCAATTCAAGGAGTTCTACAGGAAAAGGACAGAGAAGTAAGTGTGTAGCTGGACAGGGAGGGAGGGCCGAGAGAGGTTTTCTAAGATGGGAGAAAGAACAGAGTGACTGTATGCTGGTGCGAATGATGTAGCAGAGGATGGAGGGGAATAATGATGCGAAGGAGACGGGAGGACTGCCAGAGCAGCACCCTTGAGCTGAGAGGGCGTGGCGCCCGCGTACAGCTGCAAAGATTGGCCTTTGCTAGGAGCGTGGCAGCTCATCCATAGAAGCATGAGAAAGGATAGTGCATATTGGCACACACACAGGGAGGCGAGTAGACATGATGCTGAGAGCTTGTGAGAATTCTCTTCTGATTCCTTCAAGTGTCGTGGGGAAGCAAAGCCATCAGCTGAGGGTGAGGAAGGGCAAGGTGATGGTGGAGGTTTGAGGAGGGGGAGAAGGTACAAAATAGTCTAGTCACTTAGAGCAGTGCTACTCAAAGGGCGGTCTACAGACCGGTGGTTTCTCGCAAATTCCTTCTTATGTGTCTATGAAAAGATAAGTACAGAAATTAAGGTTAAGCATTTAGAAGACTTTGGAACAATTTGGTAGAGTAACTTTATGACTTAAATTTAATCAAAGAAATTTGGGACTTGCATTTTATATGTCTATTTCATTTTTCTTGTAACTCACTTTAGTTGTATTTTACAAAAGTATTGTTCCAAGGTGTATTGAAAATTATAAAAAGCTGGCCCTTCACCACAGATAGTTTGAGAAACACTTGTTTAAAAAGCAGGAGAGACTGGACTAAGCCAATATAGTCTAACTCCTGGGAAATATTTAAGCATCCACTCGGTTTAAGTAATCACAAATTAAAAACACACACAGTGGCTGGCCCCGTGGCCAAGTGATTAATTTCACGGGCTCCACCTCGGCTGCCCAGGGTTTCGCCAGTTCGGATCCTGGGCACGGACATGGGACCGCTTGTCAGGCCATGCTGAGGCAGCATCCCACATGCCACAACTAGAAGGACCCACAACTAAAAATACACAACTATGTACTGGGGCCTTTGGGGAGAAAAAGGAAAAAATAAAATAAACTCTTTTTAAGAAAACACCAAAAACCCACACAGTCATCATGGTTGTTTTTGTCTCGTTTTATTCAACAGCACAGATAAATTTTTGTCAGTTGGAGAGTTGGACTTAAGCAGGGTTTTGGTTTCTCCAGATGAGTGCAATAAAGAGAGAAGGGACAAGAGAGTTGGTATACAAAGGGATTGATTATAAAGAGTGACCATATAGTTTGTCAAACTCAACAAACGTGAACTTAAGATTTGTGCATTCCTTTGTACGTAAACTTCACACAAAAAAAGAAGAAAACCGTAAACAAATATTGAACTCAACTTAATGATATGCATGCTGAAGAATTTAAGGAGAAAGTAGGGATGTCTGTGATTTACTTTGAAATGCATTTTTTAAAAGATGAATTGATGGATGGATAGAGGAATGGCTAAATGGACAAATATGTGATATGATAAAACTTAATGGCAGAATTTAAGTGATGGAGATATGGGTGGTCACTATAAAATTCTTTCAATTTGAAAGAAATTTTTGAATATGTTTGAAATTTTTCATTAAAAATGTTGGAAAAAATATTGCCTTGAATTTTTTTGTGGTCATTCATTTTATCTTCCTAGCCAGATTATTAGCTCCCGAAAGAGGAAGTTATATCTAGAAGGTTGTCTAGTTCATGCTTTTTTTTCACAGATGAGGAAACTGAGTCCTGAAGATGCTGAGTGACTTCATCAAGATCAGATGGCAAACACACAGACATGGAGAACAGATTTGTGGTTACCAGAGGGGAAGTGGTGGGGCTGGGGGGAAAAGCGGCACCTATGTATGGTGACAGACGGCAACAAGACTCTTGGTGGTGAACATGATGTAGTCTGTACAGAAATCAAATATAATGATGTACACCTGAAATATATGTAATGTTATAAACCAATGTGACCTCAATAAAAAAACACAAAGATCAGATGGCAATTTAGGGGCATTTTGACTCCTACTGAGTTTCTTCTCCATACACTAGGGACAGCTGAAGTTCATGACTCATCCTTACAGGATCCATGGAAGGGCTTCTGGGAAGCTCGTAAGACTGGAAAAACTGAATGTAAAATTTTGAGTGTATGTTCAAATATGCATTTTCTAACAAGAAAATTCACAGCTTTCAAAAGATCCCTAAGCAGCCGATGACTCAAAAGAGGTTACTGTCTCTTTAAAAAGTTACTAGGGAAAATTTTATTTTCATCTGCATTCCTTGGAAGTACTGAACACAGTGTTAAGACATTCAAGAAACATTTTAAACTGACAGTGTTTTGCCAATAATCAGTGTTAACCTGATAATATTTTGAACTGATTAGTGATAATAGTATTGGAGAAGGCTTTTTGTGGTTCCAAAATTGTAAGGGTGTTTATAATTTGAGGCACTCAAGCTATTTGCAGTTTTTAATTATTATTTGTTTGTTTTTGTTTTTGAGGAAGATCAGCCCTGAGCTAACTACTGCCAATCTTCCTCTTTTTGCTGAGGAAGACTGGCCCTGAGCTAACATCCATGCCCATCTTCCTCTATTTTATACATGGGATGCCTACCACAGCATGGCTTTTGCCAAGCAGTGCCGTGTCCGCACCCAAGATCTGGGCCGGCAAACCCCGGGCCACTGAGAAGCGGAACGTGCGAACTTAACCACTGTGCCACCGGGCCAGCCCCAAGCTTTTAATTATTGTTGAGCTTGTCCCTTAGTAACCTGCATGTGGCTGACTAAGCTTTGATAAGAAATTTGTTTTTCTTTTTTCCCCCTACGTCTTTGACATTCACAGATAGCTGTGTTGTTTAGCAAAATCCATCCAAGACTTTCGATCCTTAATTTCCAGCAAAATACTTTATTATGTAACATCCAAGTTCAGGCTATAAGTTATCTTGCCTTTGCATATGGAGTGAGTAAAGGGTTAGCACAGAATAAGGCTGGTGTGCTCTCCCCTAGTCCTCTGCTCCACCACTAGTTAAGGAAAGCCATCTTCGTGAGCTTTAGTGTTTTTACCCATAAATTAAATACTTCCTGAAGTATGACACAGGTTTTGTCAGTATTAAGTGAATTATTATTTTTAAAATAGTTTTAAGAGTATGAGACAATGAATAACATATATGGTATTACATTTGGTCAAGACAAGGGAAAAAAATATATATGTATTGTTTGTGTACTTCAAGAGACCCAAGATGCTATAAATTATTGAAGAAATGAATGATTCGGTAGAGCTTCTTCAATCATTGGGGGGAAAATATTCCTCGTCTCATATAAGCATCATTCTGGGGTGACTCTCCCACCGACTGTTCCTGAGTTTGCCATCTTTCTATTTTTCTTATTTGTCAACTCAGTCAATGCCTTCCTTGATCTCCTAAAGGCCACATTTATTAAGTAAATATCAAAAAAGCTTATAAACACTAACTGCAACAGGTTTCTCCTGAATCTCCCAAGATTAAACTGGATAGGTCAGCATAGCTAAAAGAGGACTGTCTGTAGATCTGCTTGGGCTGTCAAAGAGAGAGAAGAAAAATCGTGCAGGAAGTAAAAGAGCCAGTGAGACAAATTACAGGAAATAAAGGATTCTGCTGTGGATTGAACTGACGAGCTCAAGAACGAAATGATAAAGTCCTTTAAGCAAATCAGAAAGTCTATAAAACTGTGTAAGTACAAGGAGGAGAAAACGTTAATAATAAACCTCATCCTGTTACATAAGAGACAAAAATGAATGGCCAAAACTTCAGAAAGGTTGGCTCTATCGTATATTATATCTGTATTGAATACTCATACTGAAAACTAATTGGAAATCTAATGAAGAATTTACTTTGCTAAGCAAGAATGATCTTTTTAATGAATCAAATGATTTCAAATATGGAAAGCTCTTGGACCCTTGTAATTGCCATGAGAAAATGCCTGGGCTTGCCTGCTTATAAGATGAGATGCAAGGAGCTTCAGATGAGCGGTCCCACTGGAGGCCATCCTAGATCAACTAGTTGGTCAACTAATGTGTGAGCCCTGGCTGAGCCCAGAAAAATCACCCAGCCAAGATCAGCAGAATTGCCCAGCCAGCCCACTGCTCAGCGCCTCCATGGAAACTATCCCTTATGGAGTGGGGGCAAGGGCAAAGTGGGGACACCTGTGAAGAGGTTACCCCAATACACTATGCTGACAGCCCCTAAACTACCAACCCATGCCAACATCACAAAAAGAGAGACAACCAGGCATTCTGTGCCTTCTGATGTGATGCAATAGGGAGTACACGACGCCACTTATGAAGCAGCCTTCCCAAACAGCAGAATGTGCTCTGACCAAGCATCCAGACCTAATTACTCATTTAGAAGAAATGCAGGAGACAGAAAACCTGTTAGACAACAACAGGAGGATGCAATCAGCAAAATCCAGACTATGGAAGACTCTCTGGGACAAGACACCCGGTTTCTTCAACAAATAAATTGTAAGGAAAAATTGGGATGGGGGTCATCTATAGACTAAAATTCTACGTCTATACATAGGTCAACTATTAAACACATTTATGAGATAATCAGGAAAATTGTTAACAATCAGTGGATAATTAATAATATTAAGGAATTCCTGGGGAGTTTTTTAGATGTGATAATGGTATGTAGTTACTTCTTTTAAAGTCCTTATAGAAATACACACTGAAATATTTATGAATGAAGAGATATGATATGTGGATTTGCTCCAAAATAATTCAGTTGGGAGGGGGAGCTAGTTGGGGGTGTAAAGAAGACAAGGTTGTAGATGAATTGCTCCTTCCTGAAGCTGGTTAATGGATACATAGGGGTTCTCTCCTTTTGTGTATGTTTGAATTTTTCCATTTTTAAAAAGGGTTTTAAAAGTATGATAGAATATCATTTATACATAACATATGACAGGAAAAGTTCATGGCTTCTGCTCTTCTCCATGATTGACAAGCCCTACTATGGCAAAAAGCTCTTCTCCCTTTGCAGATGCTCATTCCTCTGGCAACCATCAATGACATTATTAATGCAAAGATCCCCCTGGGCTAGAGAGTGGGTCTCACCAACTTAAGAATAAAGGAAAGCACAGTATAGACGTGTAGGTACAATGTGCGCCTGCAGACTGCAGTGTGTATTTTAGTGTACCCTCATTGAATGACTACCTTCTTTAATTAGCCAGCTTTTAAATTATTAAAATGAGATCATGTTCCTGACAAAGAAAATAGTACAGAAGATAGGAAAAAGGTGAAAAGTAAAAGTTCTTCCTCTCAACGCCCAGTCTCACTCCTAGAGGTGTGGAACCACCCAATTAACACATTCTTGAGTGTCCTTCCAAAAATGTTCAACGCCTGATCAAGTATGTGCGTATGTGTGTGTGTGTTTGGAAAAGTTATCTTTAAGGAATATTTGATTAAGCACAAGAATGATCTACTTTTGGTTAATTTTATTATAAACAATTACTAGTAAACATATACATCTCTATTTGCAGCAACATTTTTATATTCAAAGAGCTGTATATTCACACAACTTAATCATAGCCCTCTTGTCACATATGATTTTCCATATCAGTCTAATATAGTTATTTATATTTTTATTGATCATTTGAAAATATAGCTGAATTTTTCACCCTAATATAAAAGAAGATACATTAAAATGAAAACAAATCAATGGCTTATTTATCATTGTTTCTTTAAAGCTCAAATTGAAAATGTTTAGACGGATTTTCCTTTGGGGCTGTTATGGTGCTGTCTCTCATCAACAAAGTAATACAAAATTTTAGTGCATGAAAAGGAAAGAATAAGATTGGTATCTTTGCTTATTCTTATGTCATCTGCCTGAATTAGGAGTAAAAACTGTTATGTTATAGATATATGCAGCAAATTTTTCAAAATATATTAAAATTGCAAGAGTAGCTTTTTTATATTACCTCTCTGTAATTTTTAACCTTTATTTTTTAAAAGTTGTAAGGTTTGTGGCAATAAACAAAATTGTTTCATTCTTTAAAAGTTTTTAATTGCTAATTTTCCACACACCTATGTAATTATTGCACTTAAGATGGCTCTCAGGGGCCGGCCTGTGGTGGAGTGGTTAAGTTCGTGCCCTCCACTTAGGCAGCCCAGGGTTTCACCGGTTGAGATCCCGGGTGTGGACCCAGCACTGCTCATCAAGCTGTGCTGAGGCAGCGTCCCACATGCCACATCTAGAGGGACCCATAGCTAAAATATACAACTGTGTACTTGGGGGCTTTGGGAAGAAGAAGAGAAAAAAATCAATTAAATCTTAAAAAAAAAAAGATGACTCAATTGAACGTTGACTACAAGTTCTTTTTGTTCCTATTAACTTTTTTACAATATATCAAGATTCAACTCAGGCAAGAGTAGCCATTGCCATGCTGGTTTCAATATCACCCCAACTGCCGTGTGCTCATTTTGTTTATGCTCTTCCAATGATTACTGATTTTTCAAATTACTGAAAAAGAAAAGATAACACTGACTTTGGTTACCTGCAGGGCTGGCTTCATAGGTGTGTGATCTGTGAACTCACATGGGGCCCCACGTTCGGAAGGGCCCCGCGCTTGGTTTCATGCTCTGCTGTCACTGTCCTGAAGTTCGTAATAATTTTATCTTTGAACTGTGTTTTGTTAGTGAAGTCCACAGGGACAATGGAGCACTGCGTGAGGAGAGATGTGTATTCCCTTCTTCCTTGCCACCCCATCTGCCTATAGCATTCCTGATGCTGCACGAGCACAGAATTCCAGGGGACCCAGCGCAGGAGTTCAGCACAACTCAAAGCAAGTACAAGGTAAGCATTTTCTGGAAGCCGTTGGCTTCCATAGAGTGTTGGTAGAAAGTGCATGTACCAAGAAGTAAAATAAAAACAGTCAAGGTAGTGTTTTTGCAGCATTTCCAGTGTTCTGGCAAGAACAAAATACAAATTGTGTAATTTCAGTGATTCTGCATACAGGTTAAATGTTCTCATATTTACAGTGAAAACTGACACTCCACAATAAAAAGATGAATGGTAAAAATCATGCCAGTAATTTAAAATTTAAAATTTTTCTTTACTTACAGCAGCATTAAATAGCAAATAAAAAACACCATGGCAAGTCAAGACAGAGACCACAGAAGAAAGGAAAAAGCTTTATATTTTAGTATCTTTAATGGCACTTTTTTCCTGACTTTTTTTTTTTATTAAGGTTATAAAAGTTAACATCCTTGTGAAATTACAGTTGTGCATTATTAGTCATGTTGTAGACTTTTTTCCTGACTTTTGAACAAAGGGCCTCATGTTTTCATTTTGCACTGGGCCTCACAAATTCTGTCACCAGTCCTGGTTACATGTTCTTTGTCTGCCTGAGGAATCCTCCTGCAGGAAGCATCTGTCTTCCATTCTGAAGTCATTAGTTCACTCTCGCAGCTGAGCTTGGCTGGAGAAAGGACGTCTTTATTTTGGCAAATGGGCAGAACTGGCAGACAGAAGTAGCAAAAGGAATAATCGCGTATCCTGAAATCTAGTATGGTAAAATGCTTAGGCCCTTATAGATTGGGTTTTCTTTGCTTTGTTGCGGTTTACAGCTGCAGATTTTTCACACTGAAGAGCAGTTGTCAAATAAATATTTTTCCTTCATCACGTCTTTCCAAAAGCTCAAGACCTCCCAGGGTCGTCTTGCTGTGAATTTTCTTTTCTCTTAGAACTACTAGAAATGACCCAAGACTAACCAAATGCTGTGTCGTTAATTTTTATTGTATACTTTTTGGCCATTGTCTCTGATGAAGCATCTTCAGATTATTTCAACAAATATTTATTGTGAGCCAGCTTTGTGAGAGTCACTGTGCTAGGCACCTGGAACACAAAGCGATATAGAAAGAGTCCCTGGCCTCAGGGGGATTAGATCTGCAGGTCTTTCCGAAGGAACAAGCAAGGCCAAAACGTGATAGTGAGTGACGATGGTTCATGGGGAAAGTTCTTTTGTTTTGTTTTTTTCCACACAAAATAGTAAACTCTGCTTTTCGTGGTACATAAATCACTCCCTAATAGTGAGTTAAGCACAGTTAGTTAATTTAGAGTGCCACTGAATAAATATATTATTGCTGCAGGAAATGGCAAGAAGGGGTTGAAACTGACTCATTTGGGAGGAAAAATGCTCCCTTGAAAAAAAGCTGTTGTCATTTTGAGTTGGAATTTCAGTTTCTCTGATTTGAAAATCTAAGTACAGAAACGCTGCTGAGGAGGGTCGGACCAAAATAAATCTCCCCAAGTCCCAAATCTGCGATTCAGAGTAACTCCACTGACGATGATCAGAATCATTCCTCAAGCTGTGACAGGCTGCCCTTACCCTTCTAGAGTCCATTTATCCAGAAGTCTCTGAGGCCTTTCTTTTCAACATCCACTCACTCTTCTTCATTCTCAGCACCTACATTGAGAGACTAACTTGTGATGTGCTTCTAATACCATGCTCTCCAGAGTTGTGCTTGTGGTTCTATTATAAAAGTGTTCCTAAAAATTATTTAACATATATTTAAACTTATTTATTTAATGCTGGAAGGCAGAAATTCTTTGAGACTTGTTTTTATAAAATACTTGTGTATCCTTTTAGACCCAACAGTCCCCAGTTACAATGAATTTGTCTATTCTCCAATATCTATTCTTTCCAACTTCCCTGCAATATTACTCCTGATTTTTGACGGGGCATGTGGCCACCTGGTATAAAGACATTTCCCAGCTTCCCTAGCAGCTAGGTACGGCCATATGACTAAGTCGTATTTAATGGGATATAAGCAAGATATATGTAGGTAATACCCTTCTTTGTTGTTGCCTGGAATGCAAATGTGACAGCTGGAGCTTCAGTAGCCTCTTTGGACCATGAGATGGAACACTAAAGACAGTAAAATAGAAAGACAGAGGAAGCCTGAATCCTTGATGACTTCAAGGACTACCTACTTCTAGCCTTTCACATGGAGAGAAATAAAGCTCCATCTTCTTAAAGCTGCTGTTATTTTGGGTCTCTGTTACTTGCTGTTGGATTTTATCTTAACTGATAAATTTTCTTAACTGATATAGATTCCCGGTTCATTCTGTCTTACATCAACTCAGTCTTAATACTTACACTTTTTTCTCTACCTTGAAAACATTGCTCCTTCTGCTGGAGATCCCCTAAGGAAAGTTACGCTTTTCACAGTTTCGGTTAATTCATCCTAGTTATAAAAAGGATTTGAACAGCATAACAACTACAAATATTGAAGTAATAGCTGAAAATATCAGTTGTTGGCTTCCCGCCAATGCATATTCTAATACTGCTGAAGCATGCCATTCTATGTTCTAATTCTGTATTTCTGTACTCTAATCTTTTCTAAAGCATTCGTCCCTAGGCACTCCCTCTTAGTTTAGTTTCTGATCCTATCCATCCCATCAGCTTCCACAATTCAACACTTAATTAGCTAAAAGCATTTTTAAAGGAACGAGGCATCTGGATTCCACCTCAAGCCTGGAACAAGTCTGATAGAAGCATCATTTCCTTTCCTAAGTGGAGCTTGGGAGAGCATTTCCTATGGTGGCTGGAATGGGAAAGTCAGGAAATGCCAAAGTTGTAAGCCAGAAGACCCCTGGTGTGCTTCTGCTCCAAAGGACAAGAAGAGAACTAGACGGATAAATGAACTATATGGAGAAGCGAGGTATAGAGTCACCAGGGAAGCGAGTCTCAGTGGGACAGTCTAGAAGTGTGGTTCAGGATCTCGTCCAGTAGCAGAGGATCCCTTTACTTAGTTTCCTGCAGACTCAAGTGAAAGAAGATGTTCTAATGGCCTTAACATTAAAAAATAAAGCCTAAGTTCATGAGCAAATCATGAGATGGATAGGCTGTCCAGTTAAGGCAACAATCTTAGGGAAAACTCATCACGGTGGTTAAGACAAATGAGTGCATAAATAGACTACATAAAAATAAAACACTTGAAGAAATGTATTAATGTAATTAAAATTCCATAACTGGTTTAACTCTTTAATGTGAATATTTGGAGATCTAGATGAAAGGGGTGGTACTAATACCAAACAATAGCGACCAACGTGAGGGCTACTCTCCTTTTAAAACTACTCTATCTCCTTGCAAAGAACAATTTCCATCGTGCAAATCCTGATGCATTTAACAAAACTCATTTTAACTAAAAGTAAAAAGGTTGGAAATTAAATTAATAATTGAAACAAACCATTCCCAAACAATCTTAGAATATGTTGGTTTGAATAACTGGATGCTTTAGTTCCTAAAAGAGCAATAGTCAACTATAGCACCCAGTGGCGGTACATATCCAGAATTTAGCAAGAAAACTAAAGTAACAGATTGTAACTGAACTCCAGTGAGCCTCAGACAGAGTCTTTCCCTTCCCATTCTCTTCCGGGAGGTGATCTGGAGAACGATTTCTTACCCATGAGACGTGAAACTGGTTTAGCCACAGAGCTCACTGCTCTTTCTTCTATTTCTTTTCCTTACTGGGAAATGGCCTTTGCAGTGGGCTAGAGAGGCTCATCCGTGAGGGGAATACCTGTGCCTCCAGGAAAAAGAACTAGAAAGGGGAGCTGGCCCAATCTATCGAACATCTGGAGCTATCTAGATTGATTTAAGGGCTGTCCCACAGTGTACAGAGAGAGCTCAGCAATCCTCAGTTTCTAATCTGATTTCCTTCTTTGCCTCGAGGCCAAATCTGCTGCCTTTGACACCACAGCAGGCAGAGTAACAAACTCTGAACTATTAGCAGGAAATGTATACAACAAATTATTTACTGAATGTCAGCTATATGCTTCATACTCAATAGAGATAAAAACTATAGTTGTGAATTCTGCCCTCTGCTTACAAAAAAGTTGGCAAAATAAAGAACAAATGTGTAATTATCTTCTCGTATATCTCTATCCTCCGCTGGACTGTAAGTTCCATGACAGGAGGGACTGTATTCGTCGTATTCACAGCCGCCCATTGTAGCGCAGGCCCTGGGTACTCAGCACATGCTTGATTAAATGCACGAACATACACCACTGAAGGAATGACAACAGGCAACCTCTACATAGTCACATACCAAAGTGAGAGGTAGAGAATTAAAGCTGGAAGCATTCAGAAACGTGAAGCCAGCTGAGTGGACAGTCAATGGATTTGGAGGTAAGGTTGGAGATGGACGTAACAAGGTTGCAGAATAAAAGAAGCTCCCCCAGCTGGCTAGAGCCTGGCAGCTTTGGGGCCCTGACTGTGTCCTATCAAATGTATAAGGCATTCCCAAGAGAGGACACAAAGCAGCAATTGCCCCAATCCCAATGTCAAAGCTGTCTTCCCTGTATGAGACGATGATGGTATCACGGTAGGGGTTTCCAGGACAATCTCTTCTCTGGAGTCTAGAGACCTTCAAACAAATGAAACTTTGTAATGAGATTTTCTTTGGTCACTAGACTGTTCCTTAAAGTAACCAAAGCCAGAAAGTCTAAGATACAAAGCTTAATTATAATACCGTAATTTAGGCACCAATGATGGGGCTGAAATGTCAGGATTTGGTTGCCTTTTTAGCTCTACGACTTTTAAGAATCAGTAGATGCCTGGGCAGCCCAGCCCTGGATTGCCTGGCCATGCTTGACAAGAGTCCAGACTACATCCAGAGGAAGAACCTAATGGTCATCTCTCTAGGACAGCCCAGGGAAGCAGGACATCACCCAGTTCAGGACTCTCTTCTTGACCTGGTGAGACCCCACTAATGGAAATGTCATCTCACCTTTGACTGGAAGAGGAAGAACCCAGTTTCTTGAAGACTCATGGCTGTTGGGACATCTCCACTCACCTTCCTTTGCCATCAGCACATGCCAAACCAATCTGGAGTGGTGAGAAACCAGATCCCTCTTTGGCCTCTTTCACCTCCTCTTTCTTCCCCAAAGGTTCTAGTCAGTGGCAATAAAGTTCATGTATGAGTCAGAGTCCCTGCAGAAAACAGATGGTGTTCTCAAAATGGGATAATTTGAGGAGAGTTTGGTAAAGGGACCATTTAGAAAGGTGTGAGCAGTGCATTGGGAATCAACAAGGCAGAGTCCAGTGGTGCCCTGGGCTGTTACCACCCTGTAAAAACAATGGTACAGAGAAATTACTGAACCTGAAGATTAAGAGGTTGTGCACGGAGGGACGCCAGACAGGAGTGAGGACACAGCCAGCCTGATGAAACCCCTCAGGGAGGAAGCCATAAATACTCTCGTCCCTCCAATCTCCTTGGCCAATACCCACAGGAAGCTGGGGGACAAGCGAGCCCTGTGATGCAGTCTCTACAGGTCAATTCTGATGCAGAGAGCAAGATGGAGAAGGGCAGGAGTGGATCTCAGGGGGCAAATGGAAGCTTGCTGGCACAGCTGTGCTTTATCCATTCCCGGAGAGCGTGTATCTGCGTAAAGACTCACTCATTTCAAATAAAAAGGATCTCCTTCTAGAATTAGTCTTTAGGAAGACTAATACAGTGAGCCACAAGCAAATAAAATCATGGAATCAGGAAGCTAAATTCTAATCCCACTTCTGCCAGTGATTGGCTGTGTGATGCTGGGAAAAATATGTTTTCTGTATTTAGGCTTTCTTGTTTGTCTGCTCTTCACTATCTCCTGAGAGTATTGAGAAGATATTTACAACACTTCATTGTATGTTGACCACCTCTTTTTCCACGAGTGCTTTCCTTAGTAGCTTAATAACCAGGAGCTTCCCTGGTTCTCCTTCTACTCATTGCTTCAAAATGTCTCTCTCACTCTCTCTTGTGGTTTTGTATTCTTTCACAGTGCTCTTCATCTGAGATTGAAATCTGCCTTGTGGTGGTGTACTGTGAGTACTGTTGTGGTTTAATTCTGTGTTGATTGTATCTATTGTTAAACTCTATAAGAAGCTGAGGCTTCAGGATTATGGTGAATCACCCCAAAGTCATCTGTTACAATCCTGAAACCACCACAACTTGTTCAAAACAGAAATATTGTTAAAAATCCCCTTACAGTGCAGTATAAGGCAGAAATAGTAAAATGTCAGAAGCCACAAACAACCAATTCTATGGGATTGTGAATATGATAATAACAACGATGATGATCAGTATTAGGTGTTTGCATATTACTAAATAAATAAAGGGTGCAACTATGTACCAGGCGCCACTCTAAGTACGTTACACATATAATTTGACACTAGTTATTATTAGGTATTATTAGGTGCCATTATTACTCTCACTTTGTAGAAGAAGAACATAAGATTTAGAGAAGTTAGAGAACTTTTCCAAGGTTGTAAAATATCACTCAAATCCAGGGTTGTCTGACTCTCTAGTCCATGCTCTTCGACACTACAATACTACTGAATTTCACAGAGGGCACATCACTCAAACTCTCTAACCCAGTAATCACACTTAGGAGAATTTTTCGTAATCCGAAAGAAAGGCAGTACTGTTCTGGAGATGGATAATGGTGCTGGTTGCCCAACAATGCAAATGCACTTAATACCACTGAACTGCAGACTTAAAAATTGTTAAAATGGTAAATTTTATGCAATGTGTTTTCTACCATAATAAAAACTTTTTAAAGAATTTAACAAGAAAAAAGAAAGCAGTATTTCAAACTAAAAAAGTGAGGGGCCAGCCCAGTGGCTCAGCGGTTAAGTTCACGTGTTCTGCTTCTGTGGCCTGGGTTCCCTGTTTCGGATCCTACGAGCGTACCTGTGCACTGCTTGGCAAGCCATGCTGTGGCAGGCGTCCCACATGTAAAATAGAGGAAGACGGGCATGGATGTTAGCTCAGGGCCAGTCTTCCTCAGCACAATGAGGAGGATTGGTAGCAGATGTTAGCTCAGCACTAATCTTCTTCAAAAAAATAAAACTAAAAACACAAAAAATAAAAAAGTGATTTTTATAATATTTGCTTTAAATGCTTTTGTGACAAAATTAATGGGAAAATTAAATATAAATATACATTACCTACTTTCTTTCCAGGTGTAAAATTGTATATTCAAATTGACTGAAAGATTTTAAACTATCTTCTTATTGGGAATGTGGAATTTTTCTTAAGTTTGATATTGTCATATGTTTGGGCATGGCAATTTTCAACCAAAAATCAATAGCCATCTAAATTAATATTTAATAAAGAGAAAAACAAAGAGAGCTTTGGACATGAAGTGGCTCAGAAATGCTGCCATCCACCGACCACTGAGGAATATCTGAGGCATGACTGCAGCAAATTGAGAACCTAACCAAGGAAGAGAATGTTCTTTTTTTTCTCTCACACTAAAATTTTTCCTCTGCCATTCTCTTCCATGGAAAAACTTAAGTATGAGAGAAAAAAAGAAGACAGCACCACATACACAAGACGAGGGTTGCTACATTTTCTTTAATTGCAAATTAAATAAGAAGTAACCAAAATGCCCAAAGAGAATGAGAAAATTAGCCAAATTTTAGTAATTCTACTTGAGAGAATATTATGCAGCCATTAAAAATTATAAGTACAAGGATTTTTATAGCAACATGGAAATACTTATGACAATGTTAAATGAAAAAATAAGATGCAAAATTTTATTCACATTATGCTTATCAGCAATAAAAGTAAATGTATACATATGTATGTAGACTAAAATACATGATTGTGTGGTAGAATTATGGGTGATTTTCCCCCTTCTATTTTCTAAACTTTCTGTAATGCTATTTCGTTGTTGTGTTAGTTATCAACTGTTGTGAAACAAATTACCCCAAAATTTAGAAGCTTAAGACAAGTATTTATTTTCCCACAGTTTTTATGGGTCAAGAATCCAGGCACAGCTTTGCCAGATGCCTCAGCTTCAAGGATGACAGTCGGCTCAAGGTTTGACCAAGGGAAGATCCACGTCCAAGAGCACTCAAGTGGTTGTTGACAGGATTCAGTTCCTCTGAGGTTGTTGCATTGAGGGCCGGGATTCCAACTCCTTGGCTGTCACCCAGAAGCCTATCTCTGCTCCTTGTCACGTGGCCTCTGCACAGGGCAGCTCAAAACACTGCAGCTGATTTAATCAAAGCAAACACATGAGGGCAAGTGCGAAGGGAACGAGTCTTTTGTAGGATAATCTCGGAAGCAACATCTCATTACTTTTGCCATATTCTGTTGGTTGGAAGCAAGTCACTAGTCCAGCCCACACTTGAGGAATCAGGGATCGTTGGGGCCATCTTAAAGGCTGCCTACCACAATTGTCAGTAAAATAAAAGACTTAGGAAATAAGGGCTTTTCTTTTCTTTTTATCATCCCAGGGTCTAAAATAAACGGAGACCCATTATTCTTGAGGAACAGGGATCCAGCAACTTCTCTTAGCACAAGTATCAGCAGGAATGAATCGCACTTCTAAGTATAGTGAAAAGTTTATGCTTTTAGGCTTGTAGGCAGGCCCCTTGGGGCCATCTGTGAAAGGGCTGGAGCGGAGGTGAGGACTGGGGATTGGAGGGGTACCTAAACAATCTACTACTTGTCCCTAAGAATAGAAGGATTTCTTCCCCTTATCCCTAAATCCTAAAGGATGTCTTTATGCTTTGTCCTTGACTGACATGTCTTTGAATCTTTTGATTTGAGAAGGATCCTTTATGTTATATTTTTTAAATGTCAGAGGAAAAATGAGTAGGTAATAAGGAAAAATGAAGCCCATTCTGGCGTTCGTAACAGCTGCATAAGATTCCACTATAAAAGCTGCACGCCGTTCACAGAATGGTAATTTATACCTTTCCATTTGGGAGGCACTGGGTATCCCTGAGAATCCAAAGACAGAAGCAGGGGCTAAATGAGCAATGGGAGGAAGAAGGGAGTTTAAAGATGACCCTCTACCCCCAAACAATTAGAAAGAGAAAGAAAAAGATTCATTGATTATGGAGTGATAGTAAACATCTAATTATGCCCCAGCTGCCAATAAAAGCCACTCTCTGCAAAACTGCCCACCTTGGATTGCCAGTTCTGTACTTAGAGTCTTCACACCTAGAAAAGGGCCTTGCAATGTCATGTTTGAGGAAAGAGGGCCTTATCTAGCTCCCTTCAGCCCAGTTCAGATTAGAATGACACATATTTAAACTGTTCCCAAGGACATCTGTAAGGAAGTGATTGTTGGGGCCGGCCCAGTGGTGCAGCAGTTAAGTACGCATGTTCCACTTCGGTGGCCTGGGGTTCACCGGTTCAGATCCCATGCTGTGGCAGGTGTCCCACATATAAAGTAGAGGAAGAAGGGCATGGATGTTAGCTCAGGGCCAGCCTTCCTCAGCAAAAAGAGGAGGATTGGCGGCAGATGTTAGCTCAGGGCTAATCTTCCTCAAAAAAAAAAAAAAAAAGAAAGAAAGTGATTGTTTACTCCAGTTTACTGTTTGAAACATGAGGTGAACCCCCAGAGGCCTCAGAACTCTATTTTAGATGCTTCTGTGACTGTCACAAGTCTGGGACGTCTCCCCTAGCTCGACAAGGCTCACTTGGAATTTGTGATTCACAAACAGTTGCTGTCCACCCTCAACCCAAATGACAAATCTCTCCAGCTGAGAAGGGTTTTTATTTTACTTGCCTCAACAAAGAGAAATTTTTTTGCCTTTTTTGTTGTTTGTTTGTTTGTTTGTTTTGGAGGGAGATTTTATTCAGCCTGCGGTAGGCAAAGATGTCCTAATGCCCACAACTTGTGAATGTGTCATGTTACGCAGCAAAGGAGAATTCCGGCTGCAGAAAGAATTAAGGCTGCTAATCAACTGACCTCAAAATAAAGAGATTATCCCGGATCATCCAGTAATCACAAGGATCCTTAAAAGGGGAAGCCGGAGGCAGAAGAAGAATCAGTGTCAAAATGATGTAATGTGAAAAAGACTCACCGGCTACTGCTGGCTTTGAAGATCAGAGCCAAGGAATACAGTGCCTCCAGAAGCCGGCAAGGCCAGGAACCGGGTTCTCCCCTAAGGCCTCTAGAAAGGAATGTAGCCCTGCCAATGCTTTGATTTTAGGCCTGCGAGACCCGCATCGTACTCCTGACCTCTAGAACTGTAAGATAATAAATTTGGCTTGTTTTAAACCACTATGTTTGTGATAATTTGCTATGCCAGTTATAGAAAACTAACACAAGCCTCAAGTCAAACAAATTGCTAAAGTATGGTTTAATTCAGTCTCCCTTAGATTGAATGCTTTTTTTCCTCGGAGCGGTTGCACAGAAATGTGGGGATTCTTTTGCGCGGGCTTATAGAACTCCTGTGAAAGGAGTCTAACTCTTTGCTTGTGCAATCATCAGAAGCGGTCACAGAGACAGCAGTCTTAAATTTCTCATTGACTTTTCATACTGAGTTGTGGTAGTAACTTTCATCCACTGCAGAAATTGATTTCAGTTAGTGAAGAAATCGGAAAATATAGGCTTGTTTATTCCAATCAAAATAAATGGAAAAATAAAGACATTTAACTTCTACTGATACTCTGAGAGCGTAAAGCCTGTTCTCAGCTTTAAGTCAAAGAATTCAGAGACATTTTGGTCAAGGCCAAAAAAGAAAAAGAAAACAGTCCTTTAATGTCCATGTAAATCAGAAGCAACTAGCTTTTTAAAGCTTGTCCTTCATGGGGTAAATTAGATGAAATCTCATTAATCTATTCTAGAAAGGTAAAGAGCAAAGTCCCTCCTCCAGGGATGGGATCACGTGATTCCAAGCATTGTAGCCGTTTTAAAGCTAAGCCTGTGGTGTGGTGAACTGGTACGTGTAAAGAGATGGATCCTTCTTACTTGCAAATTCCATGGGGTTTTCTTTCCTTTTCCACCCCCCTTCAAGAATCTGTGAAAGGAGATTGACAGATGAAGGTGGATGTTAAGAGGTAGATTCTTCTGAAGATGCACTTGCTGAGCTTCCATTAACACTTCGGGGAATTACGTGCAACTATCATTGGGAGAATATACCCCTAATACCCTATTTTTAATTTTTTTTCAATTAACAATTATGTTTAGTCAATCCCCAGCAGGATTTGTTGGTGAGATTGCTGGCTTCCTAATGCAACTTTCTTTTCAGTTAGCTGAGCTAATGCTGATGATCTATTTTCACTTCATACACCGTTAGATATATCCAGTGTCTACCTAAATGCATTTGTGAATTAAATCTTGTCTGGGAAGGCTTGCTCATTCAACCTAGGGATTAGAAATCATATTGACCCAAGGAGCAAGACCTGCTATATTTAGTCTGGGATCAGTGCCAAACATGCACAGCCAGACCAAGGGATTAAGGGGCCCTGACATCATTTTTCATCCAGCATCTTATAAAACATCAAGGTTAGCAGTTATGCTACATGATTCGAAAGATACAATTCCCAGGTTTCAAATTATTTTAAATTTTTGGGGAGAGCCTCATTTTTAGATCAATGATATTCAGTGCTTGAAGGGAAAGGAAGGGTCTACAAGGGGAAAGAATTAGCCTTTAGCAAGGACGAAATGATATTTTTATTCCCATTCTGCAATGAGGAAACCAAGCCGCAGAGACGCTAATTAAGTAGATTACTAAAGGGTGCAATCGAATTGGTAGCAGGATAGGTATAGCTTGTACCTGACTTCAGATCCCATGCTTTTGTTACTATTTGTCCTATCTTTGTGTGAGAGAAAAGGGGTTTGTATGTTTCATTTCAGTTGGAGAAGTGAGACCATTACAATAATGGAATGAGTTCAGAATCTCCCAAGAAAAGCTGAATAATAGCTTCTGACTCAAGCTTCTATTCCTTTTTTAGACAATCATTTTCCTCCTCTTCTGCCTTTCCCTCCTAATAAAAGCAAGAATGAAATTAAACATTAAAAGTCTTGGAGGAAAAAAATCTCCAGGAGGGCACAGATTGTCATTTATCTTTGTATCTCCAGGGCCTTGTACATTACCTGGTCCAGAGGAGGTGCTTGTCACTGGCTTGTCATAGGAAAGAAAGAATGAATTAATAAACCAATGAAGATTGTTCTATTTATAATGCTTATTGGAACTGCTGTTTCACTTTCAAATGCAAGAAAGTACTTTGTTATTATTTTAAGCCAACTGTTTTGACTATGTTAAATATTCCAAATTTCTGAAGTGTGTTACTAAAGACTTATTCTGGACACAGATCTATTTTTCTTTGTCACTATACACAGACACACATATCCATAAATATTTAGTACTATATTATTATTGTGCTTCCAAAAATGATTTGAAACAGTTTATATTCAGAGGTGTAGGCACTCTGAGCTCCAAAATAACATTCTCAGAGAGGGCCTTTTAAAATTTCATCAATTAAAAATAAGATCTCTAAAAATGCAAGCATTCATAGGTCTCTCTAAAATGTAGGCATCTTTTGGGAAGGATTTAAAATTATTCAACTGTAATGTAAAATAGTTTCAAAAACTTGGGTATATGTGGATGATGTTGCCATTAACAAGGAACTAAGAAAAAAAAGTGATTCATATTTAAAATCTCCTATATTTGAAGTGGTGGTTATAGCTGTATCTACACAACCCCAGACAGCAGTCAAAACTTTCCCCAAGTAACATGCAATGATGCTCTGAGACTTCTCCTCAAAATGTACACCTAACATTTCCCACATTTGACCTTTCTTTAGAAGAAAGTATGGCATCTTTAATTGTCTTTCTAGCAAAAAGCAAACAAATTTTAGAACTTTTCTTATATCGCATTCCATGAAATGCCTTGTTCTCAAGTGAAAAAAATCCTAAGGAATTGTAATTAAATATAAGTCTTGCTTCAGTGAAAAGACCATTTCCAGAACTTTATTTCTATCAAAAGTGGAGCATTTTCTATGGAAGACTTTAGTTCATATCCTTGAGAATAGAGATTCTTTTTTCATAATACCACCTTTGGAGGATGTATTGGTTTAATGAAAATGTCAATACACATAGGTCATACATGAGGTGTGTTTGGATTGATTATGTGTTCTAATAGCCTGAAATCTAAATGAAGAGGTTTTTTAATAAGAAGGTAATAGGACTATAGAGACATCGTATGGCACAAAAATACATGGGGAGGTGTGTTGTAATGTGAATAAGACTAATTGATCATCTTATTGGAGAAACACTTATCTGAGGATGAAAAATGACCACATTGTTGTTTGACATTTGGATTGTCGATGGCTTGACCAGAAGAAACCTTAGTCAAACACTCCAGAGACATGAGCAGTTCAAGAGAGCAGTTGCTTGCCAAAGGTCACTGATAGAATAATAGGGTTTTTTCTTCACAATCTTAAGAAAGTCATCTGATGCTGCCTATATCCCAGTGAGGGAGAGAGAAAATGGTGGCCAAAAGTCATGCTTTTATTAAAAATAATACATTCATGTAACAACCAATACAACAGGGTAAACTCCAAAATTTCTCTGTAATAGAATCCCTAAATAGCATACTTATACATAAACTATACTTTGCTTATCTTATGTACATCAAAAATTAAATATTGAATTCTTTTTGGGAAAACATAAACTAAGAACATATCCAAGGTGAATCACTAGTTATCTAGCTTGAAAATCATCCAAATAAATAGAGTTCTCAGGGTGAGTTTAGACTCCATATTTGTTTTTAAATTTCCATAATAAAAAGAGACTTTAGGCAGGCTTAAAAGTGTTTTTAAAAAGAAAGAAAGAAAGAGATCCAGTGGGCCTCTCTTCTCCGCTATGGAGATAAAGTTTTCAGAGAGAAGAGTTGGTGGATGTTCTTAGTCATTCCATGCACCTTTGCTAATTTCAGCATTTCCTGTCCCCTGAAGCTACTCACATTAAGAACTTTAATTTTTAAAGTTGTTTGGGATTTTAATACCACATTAGCAAATACCACACAACTGAATAATTTAGCAAGGTGTTGGTAACAGTGCTAAGCCTACTGGTGAACATCAGGCACTCTCAAATCTTGGACTTCCCATTCTTCACCAAGGAAAAGATTTCACAAAACTACCAATTTTAACCAACGTGGTGCCACCCCAAGGGAGATACAAAACCTAAGATCGTATCTGGGGAAGTTAAAATTTCCTCACCACCTCCCCACCCCAGAATTTTTGCACCGTGGATTTCAAGGTAAAATATATGGTTATGGGCAGACTTGAAAGCAAAAGAAGTCAAGACAATGCAATATGAAGTCTGAATTGCGTGCAGGGGAAGAGGGAGAGGCAGCTCCATTCCCCTGTACCTTGACAGCATTGGCTGTACCCGAGCTTCATTCTTCCTACCTTAACCTTTCTCCCACACAACAAATACACACTCCTTCCTTGACTGTCTTGGCCACTGTAGCAACGAAGGGCCATATCGCCCCAATTCTTGCTACTCCCATGGACCGTTCTGAAAATTATCTGCTGGTGTTTGTGAGTAACTAAATTGACCACTGAACTTTTTTCTGCCCACAGCACGTGAGATAAATTTTGAGTTCTCTTAGGCGTGAAGAGCCCCATCTTTTTTACTAATGGTAGTATTTATCAGTATAATGGTAGGCTCTGACAAGTACAGCACGGTTTGGGTAGGATCGAAAGTTGGCCTAATAACCAAATCACTGCGAGATTCAAATTCTCACTAGCACTTCATCCACGGTGCCCAGACCACCTCCATATGGCTTGAATGGAACCGAAGAAGCCCAAAAACAACATCTCACCTGAACTCTTCCATCAGGAATCCATGCTTTTAAGTCCCAGAGGAAAATGCATGGACTCGGAAACACCCTTTCCCAGGTGGCTACCAATTCCATGAATTTAGTAAAATTAGCTTTTTGCCAACATTAATTTTACAAGATTCTCTGCAGATCAAGGTATTACTTGTAGCCAAAGATTGCCAAAACTCACTGTTTCTTATGATCCACATACGGGAGATAGCTACAGGATTCTCTGCTACTCCAGAAACAGACCTGAGTCTGGAAAGCCAACTATCTTTGGAAAGCTGAAAGATTACTCGAAACCAAAGTGTCTTGGAGTACCAAGCTGAATTGCTGGGCTATAGAAAGATGGTAGCATCCAATCCTCTATCCGATTTTGAGGCTGGGTTGTACCCTAAGCAAACCATTCAAGTGCTTGAACATTTTTATCACTGTCACCTCTGAATCATAAACCTTAAGCTAAAAATGGCAAACCAGAGCTCCCAGAAGGCACCCTGTCCACCAGCATGACCTTTGTCATTGACTTCTGTGATGTCTCTGACTACTCTTTCAGAAGAAATCCATGTAAATAATTCCAAAATTCCCTCTGTCTTTCTCTTTCTCTTGTCCCCTACTTTTTAAGGTTTATAGTAGTCACATTACTTAATAATCAAGTCCTCAATGATGGACATTTTATTAGGAGTGAAGATGTGTTAAAATTTGTTTCAGATTATTATGCAACAGAATCAAGTGAAAATCCTGAACCTACCATTCTCAGCTGTGCGATCCCGGGAAAATTGTCTAACCTCTCCTGGCCTGTTTTTTCACACCCGTAAAATGAAGCTAATAAATAATACTTGCCTCACTGGCTATATTGTAAGGATTAAGTGATGTATAAAGTAACTAGAGTGGCACAGGCATGTAAGAGATTTTCGATTCTTTTTAACAAAAATTCAAATTGATTTACACAGAAACTTGTAAATGGCCTGTGTTTTTCTTTTGTCAGTAAGGTCTTCAGTGTTAAATTATCTTTTTTCATCATTTTAAAAAGGGGAATAATCAAGCTTATTTAAAATTTGCATATTAAGGACTGATTTAAAATGTTTATATACATATAATATTAGATTCTGTTCTACTATTTAGTTAGCTTCGTCTTTTAACAAAACATTTCATATAATTACATAGTCTTTATAATATTCATTTTATGCATACAAAATTTCCATAGAGTGATGTACAATAATTATTTAGTTCTATTATTGGATATACAGTTTGTTTCTAATTCTTCAATATTATCAGCAATAATGTTGTGTGGGAGAGGAAACTGTGCACAAGAGCTTTTTGTGATTTGTTAACTGTTGATTTCTTAGGATACAGTTCTAGAAATGGTATTACTGGATCAAAGAGGGTGAACGCCAGTTTATGGTTTTGATCTGTTTTGTTTATTTAAGTTCAGGGAAAGAAGAAGCTACTGTGAGGTAGAGTTATCAGAGATCTGAATATGGAGATTTAGACGGAGGGAAAAGGAATATTTCAGGAAGAAAAAACAGTGCCCAGGGGCCAGACTCATGGCTGAGTGATTAAGTTCTCACGCTCCCACTTCAGCTGCCTGGGGTTCCCAGGTTCAGATCCTGGGCGCGGACTTACACACCACTCATCAAGCCATGCTGTGCGGCATCCCACATAGAAGAACCAGAATGACTTATAACCAGGATATACAGCTATGTACTGGGGCTTTGGGGAGAAAAAAAAAAAAAGAGGAAGATTGGCAATAGATGTTAACTCAGGGCCAATCTCTCCTCACAAGACAAAAAAAAGCAATGCCTGAAAAAATAAACAGAAACAAGTAAGAGCTTACTATGAATACAAGACAAAAGGAATGAACCTGACTGAAGTAGAAGGGGTTTTTGGCAGTAGTGGGAAATCAAGCTGGTTGAGTTAAGTGCATTCTTATGAGAGGTGGCCCTTGAGAGAGAGAGAAAATAGTTTAGGCTTGCTGTAGTTCGCCTAGAGCCCACGGCAGAAGCAGGATTGAAAGCGGGGAGATGATTCACGAAGAAGCGCTGGTGACAGGATTGAGGCTAAACTGGATGGAAAGGACACTGGAGTCATGGAAAGCAGCTATACTCAAAGCTTCCCATGTGACGTCAAAGGAGAGGAATATGGAAAGTGAATGCAACACTTGAAGAGAAAAGGAAACAAAGGGACTTAGAAAGAGGTTAGTGTAAGTGAATGAAGAAAATTGTACTTCCCTGGTGTTCTCACCTGGGTGACTGGAAGTGAACAGAAGTAGATGTCACCAAACTGACAGCAGTTGGGTAACTGGGAAGGGAACCAATTTACTAAGGGGCAAATTGGTCAGGGGGTATTTTTTTGTTTTTAAAGATTGGCACCTGAGCTAACAACTTGCCAATCTCATTTTTTTCCTTGTTTTCTCCCCAAATCCCCCCCAGTAGATAATTGTATATTTTTAGTGTGGCATGTGGGACACTGCCTCAACATGGCCTGATAAGTGGTGCCATGTCAGTGCCCAGGATCCGAACTGGCGAAACCCTGGGCTGCCGAAGCAGAGCGTGAGAACTTAACCTTTCGGCCACAGGGTCGGCCCCTGGGCAGTGGGTATTGATTTTGAGCTGAGGCTAGGATGGTCAAGAAGAAAGGTCAAGTATACCAAGCAGTTGAAACCCTTAAGCTCTTCAGGACTTTAGTGGTTTAAGCTGGATATGTACAAAACCAGAAGTTCATATTACAGTACAAGACATCTTACCAGAAGATGGAAAAGGACTGTGGAGTTTCTGAGATGGTCAGATTGGCCAAGGCCTTGGGTCAAGGCAGCAAGAAACCCTGACTTGTCAGCATGTGGCCTTCCAGGACCAAGACATGAGTGTCAGAATTTCAACAGAAATCATGTCCCATTCTCTAGTTCCACCACCAAATATGTGGTAAAACACAACTGCGGTGAAACATCAGGACAAAAAGGAATGAAATTTGGAAGTATTCAATTAAAGTAGGTGTAAAACTGGCAATGCTGTTACAGACTCAACTCATTTTCTCTGGGGGCCAATAAATATTGTTCAGGAATTATTAATTTTTTACTTCAGAAGTTATCTGTGTCAAAAGACTCCTCTAAGATACATGATAGAGACCCTGAAACTCAGGAATCTTCTCTGAAGAGGAGTATGAATAACTTTCAAGAAACTACACAACAGTGAAAATTTGGCAGGACTCACACCTGCAAAAACTTACAGAGGGCTCCGATGTCTATCCCACACAGTCAGAATTACAGATTCATCTTTTAACTATAGAAAATTCCACAAAAAGAATCTAATAATCCCCTGGGTCATCCAGAACCACTGAACACATACCCCATATTCTAAATATAATCCTTTGCATTTTTCCTTAGAGGAATACTAATCACATGTGTGGGCCATATGTTGCAGTCTAATATCTCCCCAATCAGGAAGGAATTTCCTCGGATTTTTCATTGGATCCCTGAGGAACCAGAAACAGACAGCAGGAGAATCCAGTCTGAAGTAGACATTTTAGATTGAATTAAATATAATCGTATATGTAATGGTGCCAGGATCTGCTAGAAAATTTGGGGTGTACTAAGCGTTCCTGAACTTGTGTGTTTTATCTATTTTTAATTATTACTTTTAAATTTGTGGGGAAAATCTCCCATTAAAATATTTTATACTTCAAGAATCATAAAAAGGACAGTTGGTCTAAGGTCATAGTTAATCACTTCAAAAACTGCTCACTCTGTCTTTGAGGTGCGTAGAGGACGCATCAGAATAACTCATAGATAGTGTGACAACTCATGGCCCGAGGGTCTCCCAGAACAATCCATCTGCTGACCAGAGGAAGAAGGCTCTGGAAATTGCTGTTGGTGAGTCACCCTAAAGCCCTATATCTGAATCAAACGATGAGCATGTTAGCTATATCCATCTCCCGAGAGTTCTGAGCCAGAGGTCTCCAAGGCCACGTGAGCCTAGAAAATGCTCTGGCCCAGGGTCCCCTGCTCTCTCAAGGTCTACAGAGCCCGGACAGAGGGAGTGAGGAGAGAGGGGTTGAGAGGGGAGGGTAAGAAGATGAGGAAGCACTCTCTTGCGCATCACCAGAGGTTGTTTTGATTCTTGTAAATTGATAGAAGTTCACAGAATTAGCTTTTCTCTTTTCTGTAACTCCAGTAAATATGTTCATTGCAATTAAATAAGATTTTTCAGTCCATTACCCTGTAATGGATGTAGCCTTTGGGTGTTTTTGAAAACTAAAATTAAAAGAAAAACGAGCAAGTAAATGTGTTGATTAATGCATCTATGAGGATCTTTATGCCATCTTTTAGACAGACTAATGAACATTTTAAAGCAAAATAATAATACAAAAACAAATATACTGTGTATTTGTAATGATAAACCTGTTTTGCAAAACAACCACCAATGAATTAATGTTGTCAAACCCATTCCAAAGATGGAGACAGTGAGGCACGAAGATACCAACTTGCTGTGGCACACGATGTTGGTAGGAGCAGCAGCTGCTATCTGAAACTGCTGGCCCAGCCAGGGGCAGGGATTACCAGGACCTCTGTCAAAAGTTTCAAAGTTGTACCCAAGTTACTTAAAAGAGGAATCATTTCATCTATATTTTCCAGGCACAGGTGTGCTTCTGAGGTCTGTCGTTTCCTTCAGGGGCTGTGCCTTCCTGATTCAAGCTGCTTTCCAGGCCCTCCATTAGAGCAGGGAAAAGGAGACGAAGCTGGCTTTCAGGTCTTTCTGCCGCCCCCATCAGGCTAGTCTGAGGGCTCCCTCCAGACCCTACCCCACCTCTATGTTTCTTCTACTCCCAGGTTAACTCACAACTACGACTGGAGCTGACAATGGGTGTGGTAGCCAACCTCCGAGATCCTCACTTCCTGGTCTTCACGGCCTTGTATAGTCCCCTCCTGCAGCCCACACTGAACCAGAGCTGGCCTGTGTGACTAAGAGAACATTCCGATGTGACAGTATGTCATTTCAGAAGCTGGATCATAAAGGTATTGCGGCTTCCACCTTGGTTTCATGGATGGCGTGCTTTGGAGGGAGGCTGTAGCCGTGTCATGAGGACACTCAAGCAGCTGGGTAGAGAGGCCCACGTGGAGAGGACTAACCTGCCAGCCATGTGAGGGAGCCACCTTGGGAGCAGCTCTCCAGGCCCAGTCAAGCCATGAGACGGCTGCAGTCCAGCTGACATCTGGCTGTAATCTCACAAGAGATCCTGAGCCAGAACCACCCAGCCAAGCCACTCCAGCATTCCCGCCCTACAGAAACTGTGCGGTTTAATAAATGATTCTTGTTGTTTCAAACCACTAAGTTTCGGGGTGGTTTGTTACTCCGCAATGGATAACTAATACAGGAGGTTAATATATAACCCTTCTTGAGGGGCATTTATACTTTAACTAGACTCTTTTACTAAGGAAAAATACAAAACAGTGAAATTACTGTCTGAGTGTGGGAGAAGGGGCCCCGCTGGCAGTCGGCCCCTCCCTCACGGGGCAGCCCCTCCTCTGCTTACCTTCTCAGTAAGTCTGTCCTTCTTTCTAATGTGGGAAAATAAAGTGCAGTGCTTTGAGCATCAGGTTACATTTTCTCCCTCAGGCCTGAACAGAGAGATTCTTGACTATAACCTAGTGTTTCCCCCTCCTCCTGGCTTCAGGAAACCAGAGAGCTAACAGGCACTTAAGGGTTCTGATTATTGTAGCTCCAATCCTGGCTCTACAGTGAGCTGTCAGAGTGACATCTCCAGGCCTCAGTTTTTTTTGAGAGTAAAATGAAGGATGGCTAATGCAATTTAGTACTTAAGATATGCTAAAAACCATCCTTAAATACTTTTTACATGTTGTCTTACTTAATCCTTACAACAATCCTATGAGGTAGATACCATTTTGTTCATTTCCCCATAAGGAAATTGAGGCACAGAAGAGGTCAAATGACTTGCACAAGGTCAAACAGGAAGTACTGGAGCCAACATTTGAACCCTGGTCTTCTGGTCCCATGCTCATGCTCTGGGACTGGACTCGGAAATCACTAAGGTTCTTTCCAGCCCAAACAGTGAGGCTTCTGGGCTGTGAGAAGCTCCTCCTCCTCTCCCTGCCTCATGCCACCTAAAGCACTACCCACCTTTAGCCAGGTGTGCTGGGGCCATATTGCCACCGGAGGTGCTTATCTGCACGGGAGGTTTGAGAGCGCCCCAAGTCTGGCCTGGCCACAGGAGTCTCACCTCCTCCTGCATCAGCTTGCCAGTCTCCTGAAATTTCCATTTCCACATCGTCTCTAGGACTCATTCGGGTCTATGAAAAGAAAAATCCCTGTTTAAAGTGTAAATATGTTATCTGGGAAATGCACATCAACCTGTTGTCACCATTCTTAACCTATTAGGAGAGAACAGAGCCCACAGGGAATAGGAGACTGGGCTGACACATTTGAATCTGGGGGGAATTGAAGAAAGATCTGAAAATGCAGCATTTCCCGGTGCTCGAAGGCCTCCTGGGCAGTGGGGGAGTTCCCAGTACGTGAGCAGAGTTTCCGCTGCACGTATGCCCCACTCACACCCCAGACACAAAAAGATAGAAAAGTTTAACTTCAGTTATCCAGAAGTTTGCAATCAGAAAATCCAGAAATATGCTTTTTTAAATTTGTGTATGCATAATTTGGTGTCATTTTGAAAAATATAATTTTATCTTATATGACTCATAACAGAGGTGAGGCACAGCAAAATCATTTCTTTGCTTAAAACATTGTGCTAATTGAAATAAGCTAGACACAAAAGGACAAATACCATATGATTCCACTTATGTGAGGTACTAGAATAGGCAAATTCATAGGGACAGAAAGTAGAATGGAGTTGCCAGGGACGTGGGGAGGGGGTGATGGGGAGTTATGTTTAATGGGGACAGAGTTTCAGTTTTGGGGATGATGAAAAAGTTCTGGTGATGGATAGTGATGATGATTGCACAAGAATATGAATGTACTTCCTGCCACTAAATTATAATATACAAATGGGTAAAATGGTAAATTCTAATTTATGTATATTTTACCATGATAAAAAATTTTTTTAATCATTTCTGTTCCTTGAGCTCTAAGGTCTGTATCTGGTCTTATCTCCTCTTGTACATCAATCGCTCACACCTTCCCATTTTTTCCTCCAAAGTGTCTGTTTTATGTTTTTCTGTCTTCTTCGTTGGCTCAAGCCTTCATCTCTCATCAAGGCTATTGAAATGAACCCTTCAATGGCCTCGCTGACTTCTGCCTCTTCCCGTCTAATCCATCTTACAACCCTGCTTTCTATGGCAGCTCAGCGTTCAACACTCTCCAGGTCTCATTCTTGTCTCTAGAAGAAGCTTAAAACGTTGAAATGAGTCTTATCTCTCATTCAGAGGGAAACCCAGTATAAGAACTGAGGGACACATGTTTTTAATGTGCATTATTTCACTTATTTTGGTTGTGAAATGTAGCATATATGCATGCAGAAGGGTGCATTGAACTTTTGTTTACAGTTTAAAATCAATCATAAGAGACCACTCGTGTAACCAGGCGAAGATAGAACGAACATTGCCAGTCAGTGCTTTAGAGCTGACTTAATCCACTCATGACTATAATGATGGGTGACAGAATAGTGGCAGAAAGAGCCTCAGAAAAAGAAGATACAGACACAAACTTCTCTAACTTCATCATTTTGACTCAAGCATGGGAGGCAGCACTTTCTGGCAGGACCAGAGTGGAGCACATGGACAATTCCTTAAGAAAAAAAAATCTCTCCAGTAATTATCGTATATAAAAATCAGCATAACACTAAGCATAGCAAAAACGGATATGGTAGAGAATGCAAAGTTAGGAAGATGAATATATTACAACTCCTGCCCTGGAGGAGATAGGCACAGATGCAGATGATTGCAACAAACAGCAATTGTTCTTTAATAAAGATGTGTACAAAGTGCACTGTGGGGCACAGAAGGGTTTAGAAATAGAAGGAATTAAAATTAACCAAACTATGAAACAAAGCAAGAAGCAATTGGTAGTGCTTTAGTCCAAAATTCCCACTTTGAGCTGAGAAATTTTAGTCCAAAATTCCCACTTTGAGCTGAGAAATTTCCTGGGAACGAAAAGAGATGAAAGGAAAAAACCGACTCCATTTCTCCATTGCCAAAGTCTATGAAGCAACGCACGGCGAGTGTCCAGTGGACGTTGTAGAATTCCCTTCTCAGAGATCTTATGATAAACTTTGAAGCCTTATGTATTCCATGAGCTGCCAAATTTGTTAAAGCAACTGGGCGCGTGCCAGACTACCACTTCATTTTGTGCTGTGTAGACACAGTGCTAACCATGTGAAGCTCCCATAAAGCCCTTGACATTATTTTTGGACTTGTCTGATCTCACTACTAAGTTTATAAGTTCCTTGAGGGCCGTGTGTCCCACAGGGTTCTGAGAGACAAACATTGCACCCACTCAAGCTAGTTTAGACATGGCAAAAGGAAGATTAACTTTAGTTATCTCCGGGCCGGCCACAGAACTAGGCTGGGAGGAGGCTGTATAGCCAGCCAGGAGCAACGTCCTAAATGTAAGCCAGATATAGGCCCCAGTGCTGGCATCGCCACCACAGGCTTGAAACCCAGTTGTTCTTTTCACAGGGAAAGTAAAGGGCTGTTATCAGAAGAAGGAGTGGATACTGGGTGAGCCCAAACAATGAAAACCACGGCAGCCACGTAGAAGATGCTCCACAGAATTTTAATAATTTCTGCCAAATGAAGATACTTAATACAGTTAGAAAAAAATATATGTCTATTTTATGTTTTCTCACACGTAGCTGGTGGTATCAAGTTGCTAATGAAACAAGTCAACTTCGAAATGAAACCCTGTGAAGGAACTAGCATTTCCTCATCGTGGTTATCCAACCCTTAACTAGCCTCCTAGAGGTTTAACTGGACCTGCTTTTTGGTGTGTGTTTATCTCACAGACCACTATGAAATTTCCACCACAGAAATGAAAGCTAGAGATCAAAGAATATTTTGGTGGTGTTCTCCAGAAAAAGAAAATGCAATTTATCCAGAATACGTGTTCGTATAAAAAGTTTGCTTGTATCTTTATAAACTTGCTTTTAACATTAAAAGCAACATTTCTTTAGTTTTGCTTTGTAAGTATAGAAACATGATAATCAGAAGGATAGCCTTCCATATTTCTTGGTTCTCCATTTTACTTAAGCTGAAGGTATTCTTTTCTTATTCTTTTGCTAATCATGAATTTTGCCTTTATCAGCACAATTCAGAGCTTGTTTCCAACTGGTAGGATGAAAATTGAACATATGTGACACCCAAGCACTGAATTCCCTGTTGAAGAAACAAATGATAGACCTTATCTATCATTTATTTGACTCATGTGTACACCCATGTATATTACAGACATTTTTATTTAATTATTCAGGAATTGGCACATGAGATGCATTATCTAATTCCTTTGGAGCCTTCCCCTGGCAAAAATAAACACAAAGACTGTGGCTACGAAATGCATTTTTCCCTTTTCCATATATTTTAAAATAATGACTTTGATATCTCTACATTTAATGATTCATTATTTAAAAATTTTAAGCAACATAGAAAAAGACTACAAAGAAAAAAATGAACAGAATTCTACTATGTAGAAATAATCGTCATTAACACTAAGTGAACATCTTTCTTGACATCTCTCTCGATGTGGACACAGAGATGGGGGGAGTGATAGATGAACACATGGAGAGATAGTTTGGTACACAGAAATAATTTTATAAAACCGGGTACACACCATGCATGTTATTTTTAAAATAAAAATATTAAGTTTAACAAAAGAAAGAAATAGATGAAATTAACATTTAGATACCTGTTTCTTCTTCACTAAAAGAGTAGCCTTTAAAAGAGCTTTCTGACATTAAGGAGGGAGAATATTTAAAAGTTTGAATTTTTTAGCAATCCGTGTGTTTTTAATTTTACTAAAGTGTCCCTATACTACATAATCTTAATTGAGAAAGCGTTTAAGCTAACTCTATTTGTGCTGAGTTCAAAATGATAATTTTGTTTTATAACTAACATCAGAAGGAGGTAGAATTGGAAAATATGAAATTTTTTAATCTACAAATAACCTGGGGCTAGCCCACCTTTGTCTTTGTGATGCATACTGAGTTAGGGACAGGTATAAAGCAAAACTTTATTCATCTTGGATCACTCAGAGTGAAGTTCATCCAGTTCACTGGTGTAATAAAATATGTAACTTACAATAGTTTGTGTTTTTATGGGACCAGTTAAGAAACCTAGAACATTTTCTTAAAAATACATAAATTTTCAAAATCAAGGGTCAAGCCAAAATCACAAACCTTCAAAAAAAGTGGACTTGGACAGTTCTTGGGGAGAGTCACCATGTGACAAATTCCAAAGTGTCTTCAGCCATACAAACACAGCTGTTTTTGAAGTTTGCAAAGGAACCATATGCTGCTAGAAAAATAGATTATTCTGGTTGCATGTGGGCTTTTATTTGCAGTCAAAATAGAAGAATAAATTGGGTTTCTTGGCAGGTTAATCCAAGAGTGTTTAAATTGCTTTTAAGGTTGATTGAAGATTTTTAGGGACACATAGTATGCTATCTTTGTCTGAATAAGAAACATCATAGTTTTAACTTGTCCTTTGGAGCTCATTTCATTTATTTACATTGCATCTATCTTTTATAAGCTAGAAATTTCTTTTCTTGCTCCCTATAGTGAAGCCAACATACTTTGTGAATTTGAAATGTAGCTCAGGTTTCAAGTGTGAAAGGAGATATAAACATTTATATATGATAGAGTAATCACTCATATAAGCAATTGAATGGTAACACTATTTTGACTATCAGGTCATAGACATTTAGGAAAAATGAAATACTTTCTGTTTATATGGGACTATCCTTTAGCCATTAATTAGACCTCAAAGTGTCCTTTTTCCAACTTTCGTTTCTTCCTTCAGTTTAAGAGCAGGTTTTCATAAACCCACAATGAAAATAGTTACAAGTTTATGCACAGTTGAGAAAATTCACAATTCCCCACTGCCAGAGTAGGTAGAGGGAGGAATTTCTTCTTTCTATAGCAACAGAGTCAAGAATGTAGTTGATCCTATTTTAACTTTGATGTCAACAGAACATAGCAACCAGAGTCTATTTTTAAGAATAATAAGTTCAACCCTGGGGAGGCAGAACAATGTAGACAACTCATGGAAGTCATCACTGCATTCTAATTTATGATACCTAACCCTCAAAATACCATGCATGTGAATTCACATGTCTTTTTGGATAGGGGAAAATTGAACAGAAGTGTGATGGATTTAAGTTATCTGCATTGCCTGGAATGATCCAGTAAACTGGAAGCAGTGTTTGATGGTCTATCGTTTCTTTTGTCCTTTATTTTTCCCAGTCTTCTTCTAAGGTCTTGGGCTCTTACTTCATTCAGTGAGTGCTCAGCCATTGCTCTGGTCAAGCATCCATTAATTGCCATTTTGCTTTCCTCTGTTATCATGTGCCATCAATATTTTGCTAATTTTATCAATATCTCTAGACCCTTACTTATTCTCTCCAAACTGATTTCCTGCAATTCTTGTTCCCTTCTCAACAATTCCAGTTATTAATAATCTATGCCTGGCACCTGGAAGCTCAATAAGTATTTATTGTGTATATAAATATTTCTCTACCTCAGCCCATGTCTTTCCATCTTAGTTGTCTATTACAACTCTCATAATCCAGCCTATCTTAATAATTAGCAAATGTTTATTAAGCATCAGATATTGTGCTAAGCAATCTACATGTATTAGCTCTCTTCATCCTCACAAGTCAATGAAGTAACGTTACTATTCCCATTTTTAAGGGAGGAATGTGGAGCTGAGAGACATTGAGTTATCTGTCCCAGGATTTGCTCTTAAGCCTGTCTGCCTCCAAGGGGCACTCTTGTAACCACTGCATTTAATTGTCTCCAGACTTTTCTTGAGAAACCCCACACTAGACCTTGTTGGGTTTCAACAATCATTCTCCAACAGTTCTGTTCCCAGCAGGTACTCAGATAACTGTAGTAAATAACAAGTGCAATATATTAAAATGTCTCAAACAGCAATCAAAGTACATCGTAAGTTATATTCTGTAAGTATAAAAGAGATAGTTTTAGATAACGTTCACACTCTGTTGGTTTTCAATGTCTTCAATGAAAAGAACGTGTCTTGAGGGACAAGGAGGGAAGTCTACAGTTCTCCCTCCTGCACTTCCTAGCCTCCTGTTTGTATCTTATCGTGTGGTCAAGAATAGCTTGTGTTCTACTGTAAATAAAGAAATACAAAGATTACTTAGCAAATAAGTCACAACGTTCTTAACCCGGCAGAAGAGGCACTTAATGAGTAGCACTGTACACTTTGATCTAATGAAACTACACTCAACATTCAGCACACGTATAGGACCACTATTATGCATAACGTACTCAAAGAGACATAAAATATATACCTGTTGAGAGAGAAAAAATGGGGGAAAAGGAAGAGGGAAGCAGCAACAGGGAGGGAGAGGGAGAAGGAGAAGGAAAGAGAGAGTGAGATCTCATAGTATGGCAGGAGATTCTAAATGCTGAGCCAGTAATACAAACAATAAAAGCTACAGAAGCTCAGAGGCGTTCACTTTAAATTTGGATGGTGCAAAATGATTTCACAGAAGGGATAGGATTTGAGCTGTGCCATAAAGGATGACTTTGGATAGGCAGAGAGAAGGTGGGAGAGAGGAATAGCATGAGAATAGATTCAGAGGCAGAAAAGCATAAATTTCCTTGAGAATGAATGAAGAATGAAGAGATCACTGGAGTGAAGTTTTTGTGTCAGGTACAAAATCTTAATTTTAGAAATTAACATGGATTAACATGGATGGATACAGATGTTGAGGGGCTTGAATCTCAGGCTGAAGACATTTGAGTTTCTCCTACTGGCAACCAGGAGCTACCGAGAATTTAAAGTGGAAGAACATGATGAAGACAGGGTTTTCAAACAGATTGGCTAGGAAGGATACTGGAGGCAAGCAGACCAGTAAGGCAGCCATTGCATAGCTGAATAGGAGATGATAAAGCCTGATCCAATGGAGAAGGAAAAAAAGCTGGAAACGTGTTGGAGGAAAAATAGGTGGTAACTAGCGGAAAGCAGGAGCGAGTTGGTTAACCATATCTCTTTTCTCCAACAAGACAGAGCGTTTATTTTGGAATCCCACGTATCTTAAGGGAAGAGAAATTCAAAATTATTTCTCTCTTCTGAAAGTTGTCAACTTTGAAGTGTGGAATTAAGGACAAGGAGATTGGGAATCTGAATGTGACGCACTGATATCCATTTGAAAAGTTTCTTATTAGATTCTAATTTATCTGTTCAAAGGGAAGTGGTACCTTTTGAGCGGGAAAGGCTATCATCGTTAGCTTTTTTTCATCAAGACTAATGAGAAACATTACATACTCACACACACACATTCTAAAGCTCAATAGATTAAACTTTGAAAGCTTCAGATATTACTTCAATAACTGCCTCTTGTTGGATGCAAATCTTAGAGAGCTACATTATTGTTAAATAAACTTTTCAGATTAAAGTGTTGTGGAAGAATACTAAAGTGATAAGGAAATTTAATGGTCATCCAGACCAACCTCCTTTGTTTTATAGAAGAAACTGAGACCAAGGAAATTATTTTCCCTTTTAATTAGAAAACACAACTGGTACTAAAATCAAGAGATCCACCCTTAAGGATAATGTTCTTTTTTTCACAGTCCTTTACCTTAGCCTCAGTGATTCCATCCTTCTGGGATGTGCTTATAAGCCGACGGTGCAGCTGTGTCATCTCCAACTCTATATTTCTCTTCTGTTTGTATCATTGAGAAGGAAACACAACAGAAAAGGACCTCCAAGATGAGACAGAGTTCCCATTCCAAGGCGGTGAAGTAATTCAGACAGCTAGTAACCCAGAAAAGCAGAGTGGGATGGAGATGCTTAGAGAGTAGAACAGAGCCCCAACCTGCCCTCACCCATATTACCTACTGTTTGATGCACTTGAAGAGGAGCAAACAGTAATACTGCCTCCAAGATGTTGGAGAAAAGCAACCATTACTATCATCTTGCAGGTAATGGCTGGGTAGTGGGAATGGAGCAATGGTTTCAGGAAGGGGCAGAAATGGACTTACCATGAACCCTAAGAAACTTAAGCTCACTAACTTGGACCCTTCCAAGTCCTGGGAGGTGCCCTAGCAATTTTGCATTTATAATTTGGAGGATTTTTTTCTTAAAGACATGTCCTCAAATTATCATTTAGGCTCTGCAAAAGCCCTAAGAATGGGATGTGCTACATAGTCTAGCACCCTCTGGAAACGCCTCAATAGTGTCAGTGACCTGCTTTATTAGCTATTACAACAAGTCCAAATGAACACTCTTTGGCGGTTTTTTATTTTATTAAATTGTATCCGTAAGACTTTTAAAAGTGGATGAAATAATGTTTAAATTTTTACAATCTAAGTCACAGACCTTCTTTTCATTCCAATATTTAGGATTTCTTTCCCCTTGGTTCATTATTGAATTTAGTTAAACAGTTTCTATTGAAATTATATTTCTGCATAACAAATATAACTTCAGAAGCAGTTATAAGTGAGATGTTATATAGAAGTATTTTGTATATTTGTTGCATGTTCATGCCCTGGAAATGTGGTATACAAGTCGAAACCATAAAAATCTTGATTTCTATTTAGATGGAGATTTATCATTATTTGTGAGATATGTCCAGTATGGTTTCACTTTAAAACCACAAATAAAATTTTGACAATGGGCATTTTTCTTGTTGAGAGGTCTGTGGTCAAACTAAACATCTCTCTGAACCTGATTAGGTCCTGAGGTTTTCAAACTCAATATTCAGCAAATACAGAGGATTTGTTTGGCCCTAAGAAATAATTAAGAAATTCAGAAGTAATGCAACTCTCCGAGCCTGCTCCTCTTTTCTGACGACATGATAATCGGACATAACTTCTCCTGGTCTTGGGCCTCACTGTATACGAATTAAGGCAGAATAAATTACATACAATTAATCTTTTGAGGATCTAGGTGACATTGCTTTAGGTTTTTACATTAGCAAGTCCTTGACTTGCTAGTACTCAAGTAATGGAAATTTTATATGTTATTAAATGCTTTATTTCTTCTTTCTCACTCCCAACTATCTTGAATCCAGAAAAAGAGACACTTGGTCATTCTGTGAAGACAAAAGACCATTGAACAGTTAGTTATACAACAGCCAAAACTGTCCACTGTGTATTCATTCTTGTAACGGATTGCTGGAGGGTAAATTAGCATACTTAGTTTGAAATCTTACCAAATAGAAGTAGGATTGTTTTAGCAGTTTCCCAGTTTGCGTAGTAACCATCATGCTTCACGGAGGATCTGACTCAAAATAACACAAGGCTCCGAATAATGAGAAGGGGAATGCTCTATCAAGGATCCACATGGGCTAGGTACCTCCACTGATGAGACGTATTTAATAATGTCTAAAATTCACCTTTCTTGTATAAACATAGTGTTGTATCCCTAGGGACTGCATTTGGTTTCTTAGACCTGAACTCTCTTTCTTCCAATGATAGGCCCAGAATAAAATGTGTAGGAGTCACCGAATTGTTTCTGTGGCATTTTCACTGCCGGAAGGGACCTCTAGACATCACCTAGTTCGTCTCGATCTCCAGCCAGGACTCTCCCTAATACTGAATATAGCTGTACAGCAATCTGCATTAAGAAAGCTTTTAAAGATCCCTGGGGTTGGTCAAAAAATAGCTAATATTGGCCTGATTCTTAGAACAGCATTATATGTATGTCAAAATAGCCACCTTCATCCCGGAAGACATCCATCAGAGCTAAGTGCTAGGAGTAGCTTCAAAAGGAAAAGCAGTATTTTCTCAGAGAAAAGGGTGGTAGATTAAGGAAATGACCAAGCGTGTTGGTATTTTTTTGTTGAGGTGTACATTTAAATGCTTATCAAAAAGGAAACATCATCTTGTCAAAGACCACTGCAGGGGAAGCCCAGAGGTGGCTGTAAGCAAGCAGGTTGCAACTCCTTTAACAAGTCTTTTCAAATAGCTACAGAACTCAGAGGGGGGCTGTTGCTTCAAACAAGATCTGATTAGCATCAAGTTAGTGAAGGGCGGCCGGTGAAACAGAAGCAGAGCATTGACAGACCTGTTTGTTAAGTGATACCTTTTCCCCCTCATCACCTGAGTTTGTTAGAGCTGAAAATTTCACTTTCTCAACTCCATTAAAATGTGGGTGCAAAGGACGGGAGTTTAAGTGTAATTTTAATCTTCTAAGACAACTAATCACATCACTGTTTTATAGGGAAAGTAATCCTCCATGATTGCTAAATTATTGGATTTGAAGCACTACACTAGAATCTAGAAATCTAGCTAAAAGGAGAGCTGAGCTTCTTACCTGGATTATTTGGGACTTAAAGCCTTTCAGTTGAACTACACAGAGAACGTAAAGATACAGCTGTAGCTATTTGTAAAGTGAAGAAAATAACCTGCCCTGACAATTGTCCCAAGTATCCAATTGATTTTGTGTATTAACATTGCATTTTTCCAAATACTATTTCTGTAAGGTTACATAAAACCCTGGTCAGCCATGGGTGCCTTCAGGGTTGGGAACTGGAGAGCTGGGTGAAAATAAGGGGTTTTGCCACATACCCACTTGCAAACTTTTACATTTTGTGCTTGTGCTTCTTCCAAAGAATTCATTTGAAAATATTTCATTTTTGAAAACAGAAAGGCACCCTTTGCTCTCTTATAAGGCCGGATGCACCATCTGGGGTACAGGAAGCGGAAAGCTCTGACTACTCTCCCCGCCTCCTCTGCAATTCTTGACTTTGGAAATGGGAGTTTGGCTGTTGAGAGCTTTTTGTTGTGCAGCCACCTTTCTCAGACAACACTAAGCAACTAACCAACTAACAGTCTTCAGGTCGCCTTTCTTCTCCTTTTGTGAGAGCAGGAGACAAAAGAACAAGGAGATCTCTCCACAGCATCTCTTTGGCTGTAAGTCATTCCCACAGTGGACTCCTAATCTTTGAGTCAATGCGCAGTCTACGCATTGACCATAAAACTGGGGCACTGAAGCCAAGAGTGCTTCCTTAGTTACTTGGATATCTGGAAGAGTAGTTTTTCCTCTCCCTTAATCTGCTCAGATAATTGTCCCTAACTTGTTGTTTGTGTATACAACCTATAAGAGGTGTTATTTTTTAAAGTTATCAACCTTAAACAAATCACCATAGCAGAATCAAGAAATTCCAACCAGAAGAAACTGAATCAGCCTTAAAGAAAGATAATCAAAATGAAGAGTGCAAGGAAAGGCAGAGAATAGCAGATTCTGTAGTTTTATTACAAAGGAAAAGTTCAAACCCTTTACATGCTCTGACATTAAATGTCATACATAAGTTCATTGCAAGCAAACCTTTTAAAAAATATACACACTGTATATATTTACATTCAAGTTTGAGTAACTAGTATCAAGATGTAGTTGAGGTTCTAATCTTTACCTGCCCTATGGATGTGTTCAGCTACTAACTAAATAGCGATTGTATCTTCTTCACTCAGGCACATGGAGAGGTAGAAATTGGTTTTTAAAGAAAAAGAAAAGAACTGGAGTGCAAATGTGAAGATCATTGAAGCAGCTTAGCTACATCAAGAGGCCCTAACTAGCTTTGGTCATCTCAAGGAGCTGCATACAGGTAGCCTTGCCCTTTAGATTAAAACCAGAAAAATTTTGGGCAGATGCTCTTCTGAGCACAACAGGGAGTTGGCAGAGTTCAGCAACTAATGCTCTGCCACTCTGCACCCAAGAATTGCATATGACTAAGTTACACAACATAGCAGCAGGGCTGGGCTGGGCACCTTTTCCCTGATAAGACACAAGTAATACACAAACGAGTGGCTTAAGAGACCTGAAATTAATATCTGTACACTCCTAGCCTGGAACTCAGAAGCCGACTAAGATACTTCCTCTCCCAAGTGAAACCTCTATTAATTTCTGCCCATGCCCACCTCCCTCCCGAACTGAGCAAGTCTAGAAAGGGATGGGGTGGCCTATGACTTCTGCAGGCCAAGGTTCCTCAGCCTAAAGACTAAACCTCATGATGGTTCTTGGGCCTGAGAAGGGCTCCCCGGGTTCTTGCCCGACTTGGTGGGACTCGTTCCTGAGAGGGGAAGTTGGAGAGAAGCCACGGGCGTGGCCGAGGGCAGAAGCCCTTCTCGTTCTCTTTTCTTCTGTTTCATCCTGCGGTTCTGGAACCAGATTTTGACCTGGGTGTCATTCAGCTGCAAGGAGTTGGCTATCTCGATGCGTCGGGCTCGAGTTAAGTACTTATTAAAATGAAACTCCTTCTCCAGTTCTGTCAGTTGCTTGGTGCTGAAGTTAGTGCGGATCGCGCTGGAGGGGCTAGCGGCTCCATACTCGGCGAGTTTGCCTGCAACGGAAAGACAGGGCGTCAGCGGGGCGAGAGGACGCGGGGACAGGACGCGGGCGAGCAATGCGGCTACAGTTAGAATCAAAGTCACAGCGCAGCGCTCCTGGGTCCCTGTAAACACACTTGTGCCAGGAGAAACGCTCCACGGAGAGCTCTTTCCTGCAACGTTCTCAATGCCCGGCACATTTTCAGAGCGTGTCCCCGGGGCACGCTCCATGGAATTCGCCTACTTTAATAACGCTTCGGGACGCGTTTCCTCCATAAAACCCAAGTTGCCGTCGGGAGGGACAGCTGCACCGCGCTCCCAGCGCCACGCCGCGGAGGAGGCTCGGTCCCCGACCCCAGCTGCGGCCATCCACGGCCCAAGTACTCACTTTTCTTGGGGGCGTTCCTCTTCACTTTCATCCACTCGAACGTGCTGAAGGCGGCGGGGAGGCCGGAGGCCGGTGAGGCGCACTTGGGATAGGCGCCGGGCGCCGGGGACGCAGTCTGGAAGACCCCAGCGTGGCCGTCGGCGGGCTCCTTGAGACACGCTGGGAAGGGGCCGGGCTCGCCGAAGGCCGCGTAGTCCACCTGCCCGCTGAGGAGGAAGGGGCCGCCGCCCGAGCAGACGGCCGAGGTGGCGTAGTGGACTTGCGCCCCGCCGTCGTCGGCCGGCCGCCCCGGTGCGCCCGGGAAGTCGTAGGCGGGCCCGGGCCCCAGGAAGCCGTAGTCGGTGCCCCCCGCCGCGGCCGGGGCGGCGCCCGCCTCGTAGGCCCCCTCCAGGCTGCACGGCGCGTACGGGGGCGCGGCCGAGGGCGGCGCGGGGGCGGCGGGGGGCGAGGGCGCAGGCCGGGCGGCGGCCAGAGCCAGGCAGCTGACGAAGGCGCGGTCGCCGCTGCCCAGGGGGAAGGCGGGCTGCAGGGCCACGGGCCGGGCGTCGGCGCGGCAGAACTTGGGCGCGAAGCTCAGCACGTCGCCGCCGCCGCCGCTGGCGCCCGCCACGTACTCCAGGTAGGAGCTCATGGTTCCGGCCCACACCCCTGAGCGCGCGGGCCGGGGCAGGGGCCGGGGTCGGGGTGCCGGGCAGGGCGGGGCCGCCGCGGTCTGCGCCGCTCCGCCGCTCCTCTCTACCCGAGCTGCCCTTGCCGAGCCATGGCGAGCGAGCCGGAGGTAAATAGTGGCCTCATATAGCGGCGGGGGTGACCACGTGGCGCGGGCCGGCCAATGGGCGCCTTCCCCGCACGGCCCGGGGCCAGACGGGCGCGCGGCTCCACGCGCCTGCCCCGCCGCCAACTTGCCAACCCTGCGGGAGGCCGCCGCCCGGCGCCCGCGGGCCCGGGGGAGAGCCGGCGCGGCCCGGGGGGCTGCCTGGGGGAGGCGGGGCGAGAGCGCAGGACGCCCGCTCCCCGGGCAGCAAAGGAACGAGGTGGCGGAGAAAGGGGGGACTGGCCGCTCGGGTGAGGGCGAGAGGATGGAGAGGGCGAGAGGATGGAGAGGGCGAGAGAGCTTGCTCTCCTGGATCGTGGGTGGCTAGTCCCTCGGGCGCGCAATGTGGGCGCCGCGGTGCGGAAGGGGTTACAAGGGAACGTGGAGCTCGGCCCGTGGGGACTGCTCCTAGCCCTTCTCCAGGGAAGGTAAAGTTATTCTCCCTTTTTCTCTGAGCTCTATGAGCTTTCAGTTTCCTTGGCACTGGTGTTATCTCTCTCCTAAACCTGGCTGGGGTAGATGTTTGAATTTCCCTCTTTTTCCCCCCTCCCGCCGACGCATGGGACTCAGTTTTATGCTGTAGGTGCTGTGTACCTGCGGAGGCACAAAATCTTCATTTTAGACTAGATTTTCACATTATTTCGCAGCATTCCCTTCAGCTTCTGCCACTCCTTCCATTTGTGGCGGCATGGTAAGGGCGAGTGTTGGAGTGCCAAGTTTTGATTTGGACAAAAGATAAAGTTTCTGCCTGGTGGGGAAGTTTAGCAGATTTCCCCCCTAGATTGTCAAAATAGAGGATCTGCCCTTTGGTGGAGCGCTCCTTGTGCTCCTGTCTGGGAGGCTGGCTCATGCGCCAGTGCTGCGCACGCTTTCCCGAGGCGTTTGGCTCTGAGAGCGCATAGGCTTCCCAGGGACCGGTCCGATCTCAGAGGTTTGGATGGGCTTGTACCTCAAGGCAATTAAAGCTTCTGTTCCATCAGATAAGTGCTGCGTTGTCTCTTGCGAGTGAAATCTGAGGGCTCACAATGTTAATGGGCTCATGTCTTTCCCTTGATAATATGGTTTTGTTTACTGAGTGGAGAGAGACGGGAAATAAAAGTGCAACTGGCACAGGAAACGAAGAGTAGACGGGTTACAAAGACAAGCTTTACATTGACAAACTTGCCAACTTCCTTGACCATTTCTTTTAGTGTTTCCCACTCTGGGGCTGTTGGAAAATAACAAATTAAATAAATAAGTGTTATTTACACACAGCAGTAATGAAAGAGGGTGGTTTCCTAAAACTGTGTGAGTAAAGAGTCCTCTTGGCTTGTTCAAGTGCCCTTGAGAACTTGATGTGTTACAGCCTCCGAGTTATGGTGACGAGGTTTTGTTATTGTTTTAGTGATCCACTTGTTATGAAAGAGCGATTGAGCCCTTGCCTAAAATTCCAGTCAAAGGAAGTCTGGAAAATAGGAGCCATCACAGTCCAGGGAGGCGGTTCCTTACAGGGATGTGAACCTGAGGATAAAGAAAGCCGCTCCAGAAGTGTTAGTGCTGGCGAGGGCTGAAGCTGAGTCAAGATGCAGAGGGCAGTAGGTAGAGGAATGAGCACAAAGCTAAAGGGGTGTGGGGTTCCTGCTCTGCTGGAGTTCTTGGATTTGATTGGGAAATACAATCCTGTGCTAAAATAGCCCTTCACACTTGATGTTGCTACTTCAGTTCTCTTCTGTAGCCAATCAGATGACAAACATCCTAAATCTTTTTTTTTTTTTTAAGATAAAGGCTCTTCTCTAGCATCCTGGTCAGGAGATGATAGAGCTGTTCAGACCTAGCTCAGGCTTCAATGTAGATGCATTTCTTCACTGTCCTCCCTCTGTCCTCTTCATACAAAAGTACCAGCAAGTCCGATGCTGCTGAGTTCTCAGTGTCCTTCATCCACCTCTTGCTGGACTCTAATTGCCAATTTTTACCAGCATAATGTCCCAGCTCTCACATTCGTATCTCAAAACTATAAGGCCCTTTCTCAGAAGGTACTCATCTGATCATAACTCCTAGGCCCAAGGGACCCAGAGGGTCCAGAAGGAAGGACGGCCTTGTAAACCTTTCTGGAGAAGATGTCCAGATGGCTGCAACCTAGGACGTAGGACAGAAAGTCCAGCCTTGATTGTCTGGCAAATCTGACCCAGATCTATCAAATTAAGAGCCTTTTCTCTAAGGTTTCAGGAAAAACAGGCAGCCTAGGTGCCTTGGCAACCTTCACTGCGACAAGGACCAGGTTTTTGCTGTTAAGCCTTTGGGGCAAAGGTGGGGTCCTTCCTGTCAGAATTAAGCATTGACTTTGATGCACCCACAAGCTGTCCACAACGTTTCCCAGAAGCACAATTTTGGAGATTTAGCTTTTGGTGAGGGAGTATGTCCTAAAAGAGAATGAGATCTTTAAAAAATTGTGTTTTGTTTTCACAACTGTGGGTGAGAGTGGGTGGGTAGGGTATTCAGTGTTTGCTCAGACCAATAGTAGTTCCCTGGCAATTGCACACAGAGGGCTACACTCTGTGCATCCTTCTCTCTAGTCCCTTTAATCTCCCAGTCTTTGGCATATCCTACACCTCGGGGCTCAGAGTTGCCACCTCCACTCCTGGGCTGGTTCTTGACTTGCTCAGGTTGGAAGTCAAGACTCTGGTCATCTCAGGCTCAGATTCAACAAACTTTTGCCAAGGACCTACTGTGTAAGAAGATTTTGCTGGGGGAGGTCTAGGCTGGGAAAAAAGATATTCTCAAGCCAAAGGAACGAGGGATTCATTTCGGGCACAGGTCTTAGCTGTACTATAAATCTACTCCAAGAGAATCTAGATCTGTAATTTTCTAAGGAGAGATTGGAAGATAGTGGGGGAAGTGTGTGTAGAAGGATGTGAGTAGAGAATATTTTGAGTAGCTTTAAAGTTTGTCCCCTAGATGTTCACAGGGTATGGGAGAAATGTCTTTCTAATTTATTGCTTGTTCAAGCCATGAATTCCCAAGGGTCACTTGCCCTGCTGGGTCCCAGTGCTGTGAATTCTCAGCTGGAGGTGACAGCAGAGGCATCTGATTGCCAGGTTGTGTTTGATGTAGGAATGCTTTGAAATCTCTCCCATCCTGCTCACCACAGCAGCCACCCCCTACCACCCCCATCACTACCTTTCTCTCCCACTGGAACAACAACAAGCTTCTTTTCTGCAGACAGAGGTGATAGAGGGTGGCAGTGTGGTCTTCTGTGTGTTTACTGTTGTTCCAAAGAAGCTTCTTGCAACCCCTGTCCACAGGCCACACTGTGTTACCCCTTGGAGATACCTGACCACATGAACTCGGCTCCACCACCGCCAAGGATAGAAAGGCTCTTGCCTGTTGGAGTAAAAAAAAGAGAGGAGTCTTCTTTTAAGCAAGATTTGCAGTTCTCTGCAGCATCCTTCAGTCATCCCAGGATGGAGGTGGGGATAAAAGAGATCCTAAGGACAGGAATTCTAAACCTGGCAGAAGTCTGATAACGTGACCCTCCCCGAGGAAAAGAGTTTAGAGTGCTGTGTCTTTCCCTTAGAACTTTATGAGTAAAAGGCTTATGGGTCAAGTCCATGCCTGACATACGGTAGGCATTTAATAAATGTTTGTTGGACAGAAATAAAAATGGACAGAATGGTGTGTCTTCACCATGACTAACATTGACTAAAGGATATCCTTAGATTATTGGCTCCCAAAACCACTTCATGTGGGTAGGAATCACTATAGAAGCTTGTGTAAAAGTGCAAGCTCTTCAGCCCACCCCCAGAGATTTTAATCCAATAGGTCTGACTCAGGAGTCTATTTTTATTTTATTTTTGTGTGTGTGTGTGTGTTTTGAGGAAGATTAGGCCTGAGCTAACATCTGCAGCCAGTCCTCCTCTTTTTGCTGAGGAAGACTGGCCCTGAGCTAGCATCCGTGCCTATCTTCCTCTACTTTATATGTGGGATGCCTGCCACAGCACGGCTTGACAAGTGGTGTGTAGGTCAGCACCCGGGATCCGAACTGGCTAACGCCGGGCTGCTGAGTGGAACGTGTGAACTTAACCGCTGTACCACCGGGCCGGCCCCAGGAGTCTTTATTTTTAATAAGCCTCTTGGCTGATTCTAAAGCAAGGTTCTTCGGAACCACACTTAGGGAATTGCTGCTTTAGGAGCTGGGGGGTGGGCAGTGTGGGGAGAGAGGGGTGATTCTGTGGGAGGGGCCCTTGACCAGCATGATGAGAGCTTGTGGCCAGCTGGAGCTCAAGTATACCTGAAGTGTCCAGAAGCCTGGTGGATGGTAGGGGCAGAGAGGTCAATATCAAGGTCAAACTTAAGTTTAGTTGGGCTGAAGTTCCGGAAAATATCCTTAAGTAGTCAGTAGGAGTTTCCCAAATTTTGCTGACAAAATAGTGCTTTGCAGAGACCTGGCTCACTTCTGCTCCTTGCCACTTCCCTGACTTGGCTTTGAGGATGCCAGTGGGGCAGAAAGTGAAGAGTTTGTCTCTCTCAGTCTCTTCAGAGAAAATTTAGAGTGGTTCTGAGGCAATGGGAAGAAGGAAGGAGTAGGAATGGGAGTTTTAAGAGGGAGGAGCCTCCTCTCATTTCCTACACCCCTCCCAAATTGTCTGGGATGAGCACTGAACCCCAGCGATCCAGAGGGGGTGAAATGTCCCTTGGTCTATGAGGTAACTCTTCCTCTGGCTCAAGACTGACCTTTCACAGCATAAGATGCCAATGTTAAAAGGCCCCTTAGAGATAAGTGACATCAAACCCCTCATTTTAGAGAGGGAGTCACTTCACTCAGAGTTAAATGGCAAAGCCATCCTGCAAAAAATGAGAGCACCAACTTGGCTCTCTGACTCTGCCAGTCGGCTGCCTTTCCACAGTCTGCCATGAGCGAGGAGTGGGGCAGCCCCTCCTTGGCGCCATGGTGGCCTGGATGCTGAGTGAACAGTGTTCAAGGAGGCACCCTCATTGGGAGACCGCACGGTCCGGGTGCCTGGGAGGTCTGCTGCCCTCCCTTTGGGATTTGTGTGCTAAACTTGTGGCCCAGGCTTCTGGGGCCCCACCTGGAGCTACTCCTGCAAGAGAAGACAGAGGTGGACCTGGGGCCCCACTCCCTCCACCAAGCAAGGGTAAAGGATCCCCCCATTTCTTGCTGAGCCCGATCAGCATCAGGGCCCTGGGGGGACAAAACAAGAGGTGTGCCTAGATTTATGTACCTGAATAGAGCAAGTACAAATAAGGACATGTGTAAACACACACAGGTACACCCAGGTCACTCTTGTACGATCATTTACTTTTTTGCTCCTTTATTTTATAAATAGGTAGTAAATTTAAATTTACATGGTTTAAGATTCAAAGGGTACAAAAGGATATGCCTGAAGGTCTTTCTCCCACCCTCATCCCCAGCCACCTAGTTCCCCTTCACATAGGCACCAGTTTTATGAGTTTCTTATATATCTTTCCAGAGATCCTTTATACCTATACATTTATATAAATATGTGTGTGTGCATCTCCTCACTTTTTTTACAAATGATAGCATATTAGATAGACTCTTTTGCACCATGCTTTTCCCTCTATTGTATCTTGAAGATCATTTCATATAAATGCACACAGAAGTTCTTGGTTTATTTTTACAACTTCATGCTGTTCTACTGTATTCCTCCACCACAATTTATTTAGCCAGTCCCCTATCAATGAGCATTTAGCTTATTTTCAGTCTTTTGCTATTACAAACACATGTTGAACTTTTTACTTATTAGAAAAATTCCTTTTGAAATTACTTAGTCAAAAGCATGTGCACTGGCAGTTTTGATACATGTTGCCAAATTGCTGTCCTTAGAAGTGAACCCCTTTACACCTCTACTGGCAACATGGGAGAATTCCTGTTTCCTCACACCCTTGCCAAGTCAATGGGATATTAACGTGTTTTATTTTTGCCACTCTGATAAGTGAAAAATAATACCTTTTACTTACTCTTCTAGCATCTCCAAAAATGTCATTCTTCCTTATCTTATTTGATCCTTTCAAAATTCTATTTTACAAATGGTAATGCTGACACAGAAAAGATAAACAACTTACTATAGTCAGACCCAATGTAAATGGCCAAGGTTAGATGTTCAGCATTCCTTCCTGTGCTACACTGTGCCACAAGGAAGCTTAAGGAGGTTCAAGGGAGTGGGTGGCTTCCAGGATTCCTTGAAAGACACGTGATAGAAAAAAGCACAGCTTTCTGACATCTGTTAAGAGGCCTCCTCTTTAGTGGTCTGATACCAAGACCACATTTCTGCATGTGTCCCCTAGAGAGTACTCTCCGGAAACAAAGGGGCTCTGATTAGCAATCTGATCTGAGCTAGTCCTAAGCATTAGCTTGGATTCAATATCTGGGAAGCAGGAGGGTGTTGTTTTTAATTTCCCTGAGACTTATTTCTCAATGACCACCCAGGACCTAAGTATTGATCAGCATAGTGTGGGTAAAAGGATGTTTCCCCTAGATTTTAGCTTTATATAGGACACTCACTTGGACCTGGTGAGGATAATACCACACACACACACACACACACACACACACGCTGCTTGAATGATAAACTTATGAGGTAGGTATGTTTATTGACTGTTTCATTGACCATGAACCTGAAGGCCAGAAAGATCAAGTGAATTACTTAGGGTCAAAATACAAAATGTATCAGTTAGCAAATCAGAAGACACAATGTAGACCTAAAGTTGAACTCATTACTTTCCCCTGCAAAGTATTCTCTGCGCCCTCCTGTATTCATTTTGGTGAGTGACCTATTCACTCCGCCTTCAAAATAGAAACCTAGGGATTAACATCCACAACTCCTCATTCACTCATCCAGCTGATCACCAATCCCTCTGAATTCCTCATCCTGAATGTCTCTCCTCTTCATCCTTATTACCTTAGTTCCTCTCTAGGCTGGATTATTTCAGCAGCCTCATGTTTTGTTCTTCCTGCCTCCTCTTTCTCTTTTCTCCAGTCAGACACAGTACCCCCAAGGGTGAGCTTTCCAAATAATGACCTCATGTCCCAGTTTAAAACCTTCAGTGACTCCCCATTGCCTATAGATTAAGTCCAGATCCCTTTCCATGGACCTTATACAGCCTCTCTTTCCAGCCACATGACCCACTCCCAACTACTCTCCGTGTTCCAGGGCCAGACCTTGCTCTTTCTTCCCTTCCTGCTTTTAGCCTGCACAGCTCTCTCTTCTTGGTATGTCTCTCCCTCCTGGGCCTAAAAAACTTCCATACTTTAGGGACCCAAATTCACCTCCTCTGAGAAGCCTTTTCTGAGAGTACAATGCTGTTAGTGGCTCCTTCTCCGTATTCTAGGAACATTTTGGCCACACCTCTGTTATGGCATCTGTCACACTGTTTTAGGATTCTTTTTCTCCCCCAGGAGATAGAAGGGCACACACCATTAGTGACTCATTTTTGTATCCCAAAGCCCAGCACAGTGCACATAGGAGCTGTTCAGTAGGTATTAGTAAAAGGCAAGAAGAAAGGGGGCAGAACAAGGACAACAGGACCAGTTATGTTAATTGCTTAATGGGTTCAGGACACTATGCAAGGCTTAATGCTTCAGCTTATGTCTGTCTGAAGTAAAATGATAGAATATTTCTCCAAAACAAGTTAATTTCCACCCAGAAGATGATGAGAGCGAGGAGGACTGAGGGGATGGGAGAGAAAGCTGGGACTTTCTGTCCTTCAGGGGCTCTTTCCTATAGGCTGAGGCCGCTCATTTAACTAACTTCAGAAACTTCTCAGCTGATGTCACTCAGAAAAAAGGTAAAAGGGGGGTAGCCTGGAACTCTTAGAATTTACAAAAGAGGACACATGTGCCACTCAAGAAAGTATAAGAATGCTTCACCACCGGCTCACCCAGCCCTCCCGCTGTAAACAGCTCTAATGCTAATCACGGCCCCCTCCCCAGCTTGCAGTCTCTCCCTTTATGGTGTTTCTAAAATGAACCAGAAAGAGCCGAAGTAAAAATACTCGAGTCCTTCCCTCACTTGAGGAAAGAGAGGAGAGGCATATCATTGTGGTTGGTGTTTTAAGTCTATTTTTATTTTACATGGCATTCAAGTTTAGTTCCAAGTTCAACGGAGGTCTTACCCTGCTTCCTCCTACACAGATACTCCTGCAGGTAAATAAGGGAACGAAACTACTTCAGACTCTCCACTGAATTCTAGTCCCTCGGGACATCTTTTTTAAACTCTTAGTCTGCAAGAACCTTCTGACCCATTGGGACTTTTCTTGTCCTGTCTTCAGAAATGGATTTGTCCCTTTCTGGTGCAGAGCAGCGTTTATGTGTGTCACTTGAGCAAGGTGGGGAGGGGGGCGTCTGGGGGGATGCAGAGGATGCACCGTGAGTCAGGGGCGGGCGTGGGGGCCCCGCGTGTTGGGAGGGCGCTGGGCACCCTGCGTGGTCCGGGTGCGGTGGGGACCGGCGGCGCGGCCCTGGGGCCGGGCGCGGCGGAGCGGGCGGCGGGTCGCGCCCTCGGGGAGCGCTCACCCCGCGAGCCTGCGCCGCCTCCGCTCGCGGTTTCTGGTCGGATCCCAGCTGGCCCAGACTTGCTCTGAAGTAGGAGGAACCGCTGTCGAGCGAAGAGTGCACACCGGGTGATTGATGAACTCTTAATAGGACTAACCTCGCGCGCGCTCCCCACCCTAGACGCACACAGAAGACTCCTCCCCGGGCCGCCTCGCAGGCCAGAGGGGACGCTGCCGCCAGCCGGCTGGGTGATTAACTCACCGTTTGTCTTTCCGAAAGTGTTCCAGGTGGATTCAGGACAGCCCCCACCCCGACACCCGCCCCCAACACCACCCCCCCCAACACCCCCCCCCCGCCCCCCCCCCCGCAGCCGGGCCGCTCCGCCGCTAGCCGGCAGAGCGCCGAGCGAGCGCGCATCACATAGTGGCGCGGGCCCACCCGGCCTTTGTGCCGCGTGACCGCCCAACCGACCGGGGGTGGGGGTGGGGGATCGACGGTTATTGTTCCCCGAGGGGAGGGACATGCTCAGACTCGGGGTCCACGCTGGCCGCCTCCCCAGAGCGTCCCCAGGTTCGAGGACGGCTGTGGGCTTCCTTTGTGTGTTCTCTGCCTGCCGCAGGCGTCGGTGCTGCCCCCAGGGGCGGCAGACGGGGGTGAGGGAGGTTGGTGCCAGCTCTGCCGCTGCCTCGAGCTCAGCTCGTCCGACCCAGTTTCCAGCTTGGCCCTTCCTGAGGAGGGTGGGGAGGGACGTGGTGTTTGTAGGGCAGCCTTTGAACAATAGAACCATCAAAAGACCTTCTCCCCGTCTGCTCCTCCAGAAAGGCCCTGGCCCAACAGGTCCTCTTAGCCTCGTTTTATGCCTCCTTCCTCAGCACAAACATTTCATCTCTATCAAGGTTCTCCACGCATCCTCATTTAAATTAAGATCTCCTCCTTGGGCTCATTACTGATGTTAAAGCCCTATTTTCATGATTTTCCAGATATCGTTCTTCCATAAAAATAATCCAGACTAGCTATAGGAACCACTCAAGATATTTTGCCACAAGATCTAGGACAAGAGGACTCACGGAGTATCTCCCACCTTGTGGGTCTCTTGGGGTCCCTTCACCTGCTTCTGCTCCTGAAGATGGTTGGACATCCATCCACCTTGCCTCTTCTGGCTGGACCTGGCCTGAAACTGAGTCTTTTGGATTGTCTTTCTACTTTTCCAACTTGCCAAAGTGGGTATGAGACCTGAGGGAAGTGTTTAGGCCTGGGCTTTAGGCCAGGTATATAAATCCATTTGGCACTAACTTTGGACCCCCAAAATAAGGGCATTTGTAGCTGGAGTACAAGACAAGGGAACAGTGAAAACTAAGATTTTTTCCCTCTTTGATGATCCTGTCCACCACCAGCACCACCAGTGCAGTAAGTGTGGAGGATTCATCTACTCACTGTTTTTCCCTCCATGCAGGCCTTCTGCAAGAGAGATCTAAGCGAGCCAGTCCTCAGAGGTGGTACGGGCATGGCTGGCAGTCTCAGCTTCCTGTGTCCAAAGTGTCTAGGGATAGGTCAGCTCACCCAGGCCCTTAGCTATAGCCTCTCTGGGAAGTTACAGTGCCCTGAAATGATAAGGCTGTAGGCCCATGGCAACTGGAGCCTTCTGCCTCTAGTTTTATTTAATACTCACAAACTTCAGTTCATTCTCTTCTTTTCCTACAGTTTCTGAAAGAAGGACCAAAGTAAAGCCAAGAACTCCCAGATGAAGAGGACCTTCCTGGATTTGTAACAGGGATTAACCAATTCTTGATTTCAGGAGGAAGTTTCAGCTAATTCTCAGGATAAAGTCAAAACAGGCCTGTCCCTTGGATACTAAACGTGTAAACAAGCTTCTGGCCCCCCCAGGTCAAGCAGAGACACGCTTTTTATTGGAAGGTTGGGTTTGTTCTTTGTTATTCAAAAAGACACCCCCACACACACACACATCCTCTTCCCCCTCCCTAATGAAAAACCTCAACAGATGGAGAGCCTAGGCTCTCAAGCCTGCTGGCTGAAAAGATGCACTTCACTCAAGGGTCAGTTGGCTGGTATGGAATGGGGGAGGGAGAAGAGATGAGTAGCTAATATAGGTAATCACTGTCTTTTAATACTCCTTATAGATAGAAATTCGAAAAATCCTATTCAGCAAGGTTAGCAGCCTCTGGGGCCTGAGAAACCAGTCTAGCTGATGTGTCTCTGATAGGGACGGGGCTTGGGGCTGCACCAAAGAGAAGTACTCATTCTGTGTTCTCTCCTTCTTTCCTTTGAAAGCCTGTACAAAGAAATGGCACAAATGGATGGTTAACTTAATGATTCCATCACAGGCGGATTTTTCTCTGTCAGGTCCCTGGATGAGGCTGAGGTCTGAAAGCCAGGAGGCAGAATGTGAACTTTAATGGCCCTTTCTTACCGCCTTTCTGGGGCCAGGACTACTCTTCAGGGCTTTCCTCTGCAACTTCCCCATCCTCCTGGCTAGCTCAGTTGAGTCTTCTCACTCCACTCCAGGCTGGGGCCTGAGCCTCTCCTGGTAGCCAGAGCAAGCTCTCCCTCTCCCTAAATCTCTTTCCCCACCCCAACCTCCCATTTTGCAGCGGGCCATTCCCACTGCCTCACCCCTACCCTGCATTAATTCACATTTGACTGCCTGGACAGAACAACCACGGGCTCCCAAACGACTGCCACCCCCCAGCCATGGGCCTGGGCTTGCAGCCCTGATCCCTTTCTTCAGGCCTCAGGAGGATCCCCCACAACCTCCCTGGTCCCCACCTTCCCCAAAGCGGTCTCTATGGGAAGAAAATAGAACAGGCCGAGGCCTGAGCCAAAGAGCCATTTCCTCCGCTTAGGCAAGCGAGGGGAGCCTCCCAGAGACCACGGCCGAGCGCAGCCTGGCCCTCTCCCACCGCCCGGCGCCGGCCCCGCGCTGCCTTTGTGTGGCCTTCCCCGCCGCGGAGGCCTTGGGGGCGCCGCGCGCACAATGGCGCGGCCGCTCCCGGAAGACCCGGCTGCTCCGGGCGGCCAGGGCCAGCAGCCTCGAGGCTTCGGGGCGCACCCCGCGGCCCCCAGCGCGACGGGCCCGGGGAACGTCCCAGGCTAGGGCAGAGGCTTCCTCCCCCTGCCGCCTGGTCCCTGTCCGCCGCAGGTCCTCCTCGGGAGAGGGAGAAGCCTGGCCCAGGGCGCCATTGCCGGGCCGGGCTCCCCTCCCCCACCCTCGTCTGTCTCTGCTGCTCCGAGGCCTGCGAGGGAGGAGGCGGGCGCCTCCGCCGATAGAGCCGCTATTGTGACCTTCCCTCGCAGAGCGGGAACCCAGCCGAGTGTGGACCGCCGGCGGTGGCGGGGGAGGCGGCGAATGTGTGTGCAGACCTCGGGGTGCGGAGAGAGTGGCGCTGGGAAATAAACAAGGTTTGCAACCGCGGGCAGTTGGGCCCTTCAGAGGGCGTTTGGTTGTGTTTAGACTCGGGTGCTTCCTAACACTAACTGCAGGCTCAAAAGGAGCAGAATTTATGGCGAAGGCCGAGGCGGCTTGTTTATAATTTATGAAGTTTTAAATGGCTGTGCCGCGGACCGGCGCTCTCGCGGGCAGCGCCCTCCGCGGACTCGCCTCAGACCCCACCCCGCGCCCGGAGGGACCCAGTGTGCCCAACACATCCAATGGCAGGAACGGATCCGAACCTTTCTCAGGAGACTCGGGGACACTTTCTCCCGAGGTGAGAAAAAGCCGAAGATTTGTCCCAAGCAAAGTCCCCTACCCCACTAGAGAGGGGTGCGGCACTTGGGGCGGCTGCGGCTGCCTAAAGAGGGGGCCCCCAACCCCGCACTTCTCTGGAGCCTGAATGCGAGAGGAAGCTGATGTCAGCGGGGCTAGACACCGTTTAAAGTCTAATCCATGAAACCCTAAGCCGCAGATGACACTTGGGGCCTTGCAGACACCCGCAGACTCAGCAGATACTCCTGCGGTAACACACCGCGCTGGAAAACGCCTGGAGCCATGATGCATTATGTATTTTTATTATTATTTATGATAGGAAGAGGAGATGAGGGAAAACCAGGCTGAATCTAAACAGCCTGACAATTCATCTATTTAATATTTAGCCAGTTAAGAAAGATTGTTGTAATCCCTGCAAGGCAGCAAGCTCTTCCTTGATTTCCCTAATAGCTTAAAAAATAATTTCTTACAAGACAATTAGAAATTCTGCCTATGGATGCAAATTTCATAGAAACCAATTTTAAACCTTGAAAGTGGGTAAAATATCCCTTCAGTTAAAGTCATTTATTCTGTTGATACACTTCTACAACATGTATGCTTTAAACCTGCTTGGATAGGGTGAAATTTAGCAAAACGATAATCCCCTCCCACCCCCATCTAACATGCCATTTTAAAAACAGCACAAAGGAACAAGGAAACTAAATATTATTTTGAGCCATCATTATTTAGCGAAACACAAACATCCAAATAGAAACGATTGTTGTTCCACCAGAAGATTAGAAGTTAAATTATTTCCACACAATAGGAATTTCACCTCGTGTCACGGGGGATGTAGTAGGAGTTGCATTATTTGTCAACCCAAATAGAGATGCGTGGGCCGACTTTGCTGAAATACAAAAGAATTGAACCTTATCTGAAGGCGTTTTCTAAGTGCCTCCTCCCAGAGAAGCGGGTGTAAATCGTCTGCCCCTAGCTAAAGCCATGCTAATGTTTACAAAATGGTTATAAATCCTTGAAGACATTTTTGCCCATTTTGTACAAAAGAAACTGGAGTAAACAAGGTGTTTATACTTGTTATGTTCCATTAATGAAACTTTTATTACGTTACATAGTGGGCAACGTCCGTTTCCTTTAGAAGTGAACCACCGACCACTACAGGAAGAAGTCGTGACAGCATTTCCTAGAGAAAAAGCTTAGGTGCTACCCCCAAATAATGGTTTCTTTTTCTGCACCTTAGCTTTTTCATAGCTCAATTCTTCCTACAACTTCTCTCGTGTCTTTTCTTTGATTGTCAGTTTTCTTTAAAAGTTTTTTTTTATTAACGCAGAAAAGTGAGCTCTGGCCTCCCCAGTGTAAGTACAATCTTAAAAAAGTCGTTCGGCATCTAGAAAGGGGGCGGTAGAAACAGCAAAGCAGGCGCAGAGACCCCTACCCGCCTCATCCCGCCCAGAACACTTCTAGGTTTGCATCCTAAGATATTTTCCCCCAATGTCAACAGCTAGAATGCAATCAAGTGTCCCCAGAACCAATTTGTGTACTAGAATTCAAATAAATGAAAACAAACATTTCAAAGGGTCAGCCTAGTTTGGGGCCTTCCACGGGGACTGTGCGAAAGATAAAGGCAGAGAGCTCTAGTTGCAAGTGTGTGTGATTAACACAGATACGCTTCCGACTGAGAAATTTTTTTATTCTAAATATTTGTTCAAATATTACCAGACAATTTGAAATCAATAAACTGTGTCGAGTGGCGAGGGCTGCAGCTGTTGAGAAATGAGTAACGGGTGTCGTGCCTCGCCACAGGGCCGCCTGACTCTACCCATGAAGGACAATTTGCGATCTTAATCCTTTACATCAACTACAAACACCAGCCACGGTTACAACTGTTCAAAACTACTCTCTCAACTAGTTCAGACCAAGCGGACTAAAGAGGTGAAATGTGGCCCCCGCGGCCTGGGAGCGCGTTCCTAAGCTCGGCTGGAGAATTCTACAAATATACACATAAATACATTAAGACGAGGATAAATAATCAGGGAAACGAAATGACTCGCTTCAAATAATAAATACAGATCGTTGAGTCCGATGCAATCCTTACGGGACGGGAAGGAGCATATAAATTAAGGTCTCCGCAACTAAGCTAGACGCGGGCCAGACCCGGGACTCTCCGGGCTCAGGTCCCTCTGCAGGGCGCGCCGCCGATGGATTCAGACTTACCTTCGGGACACCATTACCAGACTAGAGTCCCTCGGTCTGCAGTATATGGCTCTGTCAGGCTTACAGAGGAGAATCCTTGCGGCTGATTTATGGCGAGTCGCCCAAAGGAGGGCGCGCCGAGAGGGAAGGCCCAGTCGCCTGCGCCTCGGCCGCTGTTGGCCCGAGACCCGGGAGGCAGCGACCAGGCCAGAGCGAGGGAGGGGGGTCACCGAGCTGTCCCGCGGGCCCCGCCCGCCACCCCCACCACCCGAGCGAAAGAGGTAATTGCACCGAGAGTTCGGGCCGGTGGCGGCCGCTACAGATGCGTCAGTTTGGGGGCCTCGGGCAGGCGTCCCTGAGACGAGTGGTGGGCCGAGAGATCTGTGTAGGTGGGATGGGGGTCGCACGGTCCGTGGTGGTGGTTGCCCGGAATCTGCGCGGCGCAACTGTAGTCCACGCTGGCCGAAGACGGGTGCGAGAGGTGGCCCAGGTTGAAGACGGGCCCGGACGCGGGCGCCATGGAGTCGACGAAGTTGCCGCCCACGTACACCGGGCTGCCCTGCAGGTTGGCGCTGGCGAAGCCGCCGCCGTTGCTCGCCATGGGGTGAGGCTCGAACTCGGGCGCCGCGTAGCGCTTCTGCTGCGGCAGGCAGCTGCTGAGCGGCGCCGTGTAGGCGGCCAGGCCGTACATGTTGGGCTGAGATTTGGCGAAGGCGGGCGGCGAGGGCGCGTCGTAGGCCAGGCCCGGCACGGGCGGCAGCTGGCCTGAGTAGGCCACGTGGCCCGCGGCTCCGCCGAGCGGAGGGCTGCGCTCCGGGGACTGGCCCGCCGGCGAGTGCAGGATGCCCTTGGCCTTCTGGTCCTTCTTGTACTTCATGCGCCGGTTCTGGAACCAGATCTTGATCTGGCGCTCGGTGAGATTCAGCAGGTTGGCCATCTCCACGCGACGTGGCCGGCACAAGTAGCGGTTGAAGTGGAATTCCTTCTCCAACTCCACCAGCTGTGCACTCGTGTACGCCGTGCGTACCCGCTTGGACGCTGGGCCCGGCGGGCTCTTGTCCTCGCAGCTCTCTCCTGGGCAGGGAAGGAGAGAGAGGGGACGCTGAGCGGGAGAGGTGGGGACCCCCGAGTAGGGTGCTTCCCTGGTTCCCTCCTCTTCCTCTACCCCTTCTCCCATCTTAATCCTGGCTGGAGCTGGGGAGGGGCGTCTGAGAGGTGAGGTTCCAAGGGGGAACTCACCCGCCCCAAGCCTACCTATCAGTTGCACCTGAAACCCCCATCTGCCTTCTGAGGTCCGATTCATTCTGCCCGCCCCCTCCCTTCCAGCCTAGTCCATCATCCCGTCCCAAAGGCCGTGGAGGAGTTTAATGAGAGACTAGTAGCAGCTGGTAAGGCTTCCCCTCTGTCAAAGAAGGGCCAGATTTCTTTGAACACTCCTCGGAGCCTCTGCTGGGGGGGGGGGGAGGGACGCTGGGGGCGGGGAGGGGAAGGCAGCCCCAGCCTGCCTTACTGAGAGGCTGGCTCCTGGGCAAAGCATCCCATGAAACATGGAAAGAGGGTGGAGATCTTGGCACCTCACTCTCACTCCGGTCCATCTGCACCCAAGGGTTCTGCACCCAAACACAGGGAGCTGATAAACCATAAAAATACAGCCCAGGAGTTTCGGGGGATCCAAGGCCACAGGCTCATTTTGAGTACTGCAGTGCTAGGAGCAGCAGCCTCAACACTGGTTTCTACCACCCCTGCCACCTCTCAGCAGCTTGTCCACTCCCTCCCTGGGAAGACAAATGGATTTCTCCTGGGAGGGAGGGCCTGGGCCTGCAGCTGGGAAGGAGGGGCAGGAGGAGAAGGAGCTTACAGGCTGGGAGAGAAAGCTGATAACATGTTAGCTACATCCCAGGCCTCAAACTAGCCCTGGACCTGGAAGCAAGTTCATCTACTTGAAGATAAACCGCATCAGAGAACACAAGGCCAGAAAATTTCAGGAACCAAGCAGGCTGAGCAGAGAGAAGAGCAGGCCTCAGAGCTCTTGGTCTTGCTCATTTTCCATACACCAGGAGTGGACCTAGGGAAGATCTCAACTCTAGGGTCTTCTTTTCCAGAGAGAGAAACCCAAGGCTGCTCCTGTTTCAGAGCACATCCTCTTCCCCTAGGATATGCCCTTCCCCATCATGGATTGGCTGGGATGGCGAGATTGGGCTGGGGTGGGCCAAGTAGAGTCCCATGGTTATGCCTTGCAGGCCCTTTTGTAGTTTTGTGATCTTGGGCAAGTCACTTATCTCTGACAGTTTCCTTATCTTTAAAATACAGGATGTTATCATATACCTACATGAAAGGATTCTTTGGAAAATTAAATTATATAATGCTCTTAAAGCACTTAGCATGGTTCTTAACATAGCACTCCCTAGATTTTAGTTCTTATTAATTTAAGAGAGAAGAATTCATGTGATATGGGCTATGTAACCACCCGGGCTTGGGGATTGTAACACCTGTCTTCAAGTTTTGAAGAGCTATTGAATGGAAGAAGGACCTGAGTTATGACCAGCAGCCCAGGAAAGCAGATATTAGATCAGTATAAGGAAGAGCTGTCTGTTAATAACTATGAGACTTGTCCAGCAATGGCACCAGCAGGCTGGAATGGAAGTGAGCACACTGTCACTGTAAGGGTATGACCCCAATCAAGGACATTTCTGCATGATTTAGACATATGGCTTCCAAAGTTGCACTTCCAGCCCTGAGTCTCCTGATTTCTGGGTGAGCTAGCTTCTTGGGGTCAGTCTGAGGGACTCAGCCCAGGAGTGAGCCCCTTCAGAGAGCTACCTGCAGTGGCACAGCTGTTCTTCTGCTTGGAGTTCTGTCGGGACTCTTTCATCCAAGGAAAGATCTGCTTGCTGATGGTGGCTGAGGAGCCAGAAGCATTGGGCCCACCCTTGGCCTTCTTGGCAGGCACTCCACCTCCTGGATTGGTGGGTGACGATGGGGGCAGGGTGGGTGGTGGAGGAGGGGGTTGTGGTGGCTGCTGCTCTGAGTTCAGACCAGGAGGCTGGCTTCCACCACCACCACCCTGGCTGTTCCCAGTACCAGGCCGCATGCAGCTGCCATTGAGTTCAGCCCCCTTGTGGGCTGGGGCTCTCAGAGGTGCAGAGCTCTGGATGGAGCAGGCAGAGCCCGGGTAATCAGTGTCCAGGGAGTTGGCAGCAGCAGGAGGTGGATAAGGCTGATGGGGGGCACTATAGCCATAAGTGTCAGTGGCTTTACTGTAGCCATAGCCTCCAAAGAGTCCTGGGTTTTCATAGTAAGCAGCCTTCTGCATCGTGCACTCAGGAAGCTCCGGGGCCTGCTGACCCTGCTCAAATAACATTGACCACCACTGTCTCCTTCACCACCACCTCCAATGTCTGCCAAATCCTGAGAGAGCTGGGGCAGCCCCAGGCTCCAGGTGACCTGTGGAAAAAAAAAGCGAGAGGCCCCAGAGGGACTGTCACTGGCAAGACTGGTCAATGTAGAAGGACTAGCCCAGACACCACTTCCCATCCACTTCTTAGTGGGAGGATCTGGGATTTTGTGAAGTTCGACTTATTTGAACCCTTGGAGAAGTCAGAAGGAATTTCTCATAAATATACCAAAAGACCATTCCTTCTCTTTAGCGCAACTCCATCCAATGGCAGGGGCTTCCCCCCCCCCCCCCCCGCCCCAGGTATAATTTTCTTTCTCCAGGATTGTCAATTTACCCTTTGAAACTACGCAGAAAAGCACTTATGGTCTCATACATTTTAATGGCTGATTCTCCCACTAGATGCTGAGCTCCTCGAAGGCAGGGACTATGTCTTATTCACCTATATATTCCTAATATCCAGCCCAATGCCAAGCACGTAGTAAGTGCAATAAATGCTTGGTGAATGAGTGAATGAATGAGTGGATCAATCACTGAACCAGTGGGTCACCCCAAAGTTTCAATGGGTAAAAGAAAGCCCTATAACACACGCAGAACAGCCAGAGCTCTCAAAACAAGTATCTCCCCCACCTGGTTTCAAAATCACAGCATCTTTCATGGAGACCCAGATTGTCCACTTTCTGGTGACAAGGTGAGCTCTATGGGTCAACACTGTGAAATCTTCTAGGAGATAAAAACCAAGAAGAGGACTTAAAGACTCCCAGACTTATTTTGAGGCTAGAAAATGTTTCTTTTTCATCTACATTTTTCTAGACTCTTTTGTCCTCCACTACTTTTAAATGGATACCAGTGGAAATGGGTGAAAAGATGTAGAGTTTGAAATTCATGGAGCATGGGTGAATGGAAAGTGCTTTATAACTTTGTCATTTTTATCCTGAATCTATTGTATAAATATTATTATTGACCTCTGCTCTGGATCATCCATTCCGCCCCACCTCCCACTCAACCCACAACCAATGAGAGAACCTCTCATGGCATGATGAATGGACCCAGAATTAGAAGAGAGAGAGAAAAAAAAAAAAGCTAAGAAAAATTCTACCCCTTTTGTGTCCTCTGACTCTTGATGGAGGTTTCCCTTCTCACCCTGCCTGCCACCCCCCCCCCCAAGGCTCCTAATGAGTTAAAGTATAACTAACACCATTCAACTACTCTTGTCTGCTTGTTAAAGAAAACTCACAGGTCAGCTCCCCTAGTCTTAATTCTTCATCTCCTCTTTCAGACGAATTTCCTTCCCCAAAACTCTCTGGCTTCCATCATGGTCATCATGATGCACCATATTATCTAGATAACTTATGCAGCCTAATGGGTTTGACCACTAGCACCAAAACTACTCCTCCATTTACTCATTTCCCCTCCACTTTCACAAAAGATCCTAACCCAATTTAAAAAATTCTTCACATTAGCTTTTGTTTGGTAGTATTGTTGCCTATTTTGTTTTAAAATATAAGTGAATATGCCATTTATCTTTATGAGAGACAGGCCCTTGTCAATGGGATAATAGAATACTAGGATGTTTCAGGAATTGTTTCTATTATTGTTCTTAAATGTATGCTGTTAGGATATCTACCTAGCAAAGCTGGTCTTAATCTTTCTTTCTATTCATTTTCTATATCATTCTTTGATATTAAAGTAACTGAATTCAACTGGACAGCTACATCCTCGTCCTGTGGCTAATATTTATATGTGTTTTCTGCCAGACCAAACGGCCAGCTACTCTGGGTTTGGTTAAGTTTCTGGACTTTTCTGGGATCCTGCTTCCAGTCTTCAAACTTGGGCCCTCTGAATGTCAAAATGGTCACATTGGACACTCAGACTGCTAGAACTCACTGCTGCTTCTGGAATTCCATTTACAACTGTGGAAGCAAAACATCCCCCTCTTGCCTCCCAGGTTGACCAAGTCTATCTTGTTAGATAGACCAGTCACATTAAAATAGCTTCTTTAGGAACTGACCAGGTCTTTGAAACAGCTGACTTTACATATATATATTTGTTCCTATGGAGTATTCCTAGAAAAAGCTCTGTGTATGGACCTCAAAAGTGCAAACACTGGGCAGCTTCATGAGTAACCACAGAGTCTGTTCTCCTGCCTCTGTTTTCATTGTCTGAGGGAATCTCAAGGCCCAATGATGATCCACCACCCCAATGTCCATTCCCCAAAAGCAAGGGCAATAGCCCTTTCTCAATGGGAATGGCTTTGCAGCCTCCCCCCATCCCCAACTATAGTGTCCCAAAGAAGCCACCTCTCCTAAAACAGAACCTGAGAATATTGTTACAAAACTGGTTTAAAAAAAATGCTTCTTTCCAGAAATCCCTACTCCTTGTGAACTCTGCTTGAACCTAAAAAGCAGGAACGGGTCATAAATCACTTGGACAATGGTCAACTGTTCAGTGACGACTCATCTTTTCGATCCCCCCCCCCCCTTTTTTTTTAAGGCTTTCTTTTCTCGCCCTTTGGTACCTCTGCTCTTTTGGGCTCAATGCCTGGGGGTAAAGACTAGCCCGTATAGGGGGAGGGGCAGTCTCCGAAGTCCTCAGCTGCCCTTTCCTCTCACTCCTCTTTCCCACTACCCCCTAGCTCAGAATCGGCCGGCTGGGGCAGCGTCCCCAGAACCGGCGACGCCATCCTCGGCCTCTCCTGAGTAAGGGGCGTCAAAACGGGGCCTGGCTCGTCCCTTTCTCATGATCCCGGGAAGTGGCCCAACTCCGCTCGGAGGCCCAACACCAGGCCTGGAATACAGGGCCAAACGGTCCCCAGTCGGAAGGAGGGCGGCCTCGGGGTGGCCTGGGAGAGACCCCCTCCCCCCCAGGGTCGCGCTGGCCCGCCGCACCCGCCGCGCCTCCGAAACAGCCGAACCCTGATACTTGCTCGTTGCACTTAATTCTGCCCAGGATCAATACCTAATATGATACCGAATAAATAAAAGGCGCTCACAGCGGCCAGGGGACGGGGTTATTAAGCAGCTGGAGCTCTCACGGTGCATATCAATGCACCTGTCATTGTGGTTTGTAACAAAATTTATGACTGCGAGCACGGCGGCAGTAAACGCTTCAGTAAGGAATGAAAAGAAAAACACTTCCCAAGGCCCGGCACTTTTCAGAAGTGGAAAACAGGCTCCGCGTAGGAGGAAGCGCAGCAAAAGAATCCCGACTCCGCACTTTCCCGGCCCCGCGCCCCGCGCCCCGCGAGCAGGCGGATTATATAAGGTGCCGCGGCGGCCTCTTGGAGCAGCTCCATCGGCGGCCGGCCGCGGGGCGGGACGCGCGCAGCCTCGCCGGCCCGAAGACCTGCCGCCCGCCCGCCCGCCGCCGCCCGGGGACGCCGGAGCTCGCCCGCCGCGCGGAGGCTGGCCCGGCGCTCGCTCGCCGCCGTGGCCGCGTAAAGGCCGAGGGGCTTGGGGAGGGAGGGGCGGCAGTCGCCGGGCTGTGACTAGCGCCGCAGTCGTCGTAAATCACGGGCCGGTGGAGTCAGTCCGGGCACGTTGAAAGAGAAGGGGGAGGCGATGGAGTGCTGGTTGCTTTTCTGTTCCTCTCCGATTTTTCTAAGGTTCGAGTTGGCCTCGGCTCCTCTCCCGGTTTTGCCTAAATCAGGGCCTTGGAATCCTATAGATCTCTTTTTGGCGGAGAAGACTGTTGCTGGGCATCCCCGTTAATTCACCGGAACCCTGCAACGATTCTTCCCTCCCTGTTGGCTTGCTACTTCGGGATTTCGAAACCACTCCTTTTTGGTTTTGCTCAGAAGGGGATATATACCGCAGAGCTGGGGCGGCTTTCTGCCCAAGTTCTCCCGATCTCTCAACCTGAGCCTCTTCTGCCCTATGGGAAGCCCTGGGCGCGCCTTCTAAATCACTGTTATTTAGCCCAGATAACTCAATACGTAATACACCCTGCATTTAAGGCACTGGGCTAACCCCATTAAAGCGCCATAAATTTGAAGGTTGATGATCGGTTATCATGTAACGGGCGGCAGTTCACACTGAGGTGATCCACTTCAAAGCCGCCCTTTGTTTTATGTCTTGATGTATGAATCCTGAGATGGCTACCTTGAGTTGCAGGACAGATCGAAATGTTAGTGGAAATTATTTTTTAAAATCACGCCACTCACCACAATTATGTGTGTGTGTGTTTTGTCACATTTTGTCTCTAACTCTTTTTGTAGGCTCTTCAGGTTCCTTTTGATATTCTGTTGAGGTGGATCTGGAACAAAATGGAAAATTCAGTGGCAGCGGTTCTTTCTTACACTTTTGTCGAGAGGTTTTACCCCCTTTAAGGGTGTCATAATCAATGTGGCTATTGTATAAGGTGCCTGAAGCCATTCTAGGAGCCTTCTCGGCGGCGGGCAGCGGCGGAAAGGAGACCTCAGTTGGCTCCTGGGGAGTGAGTGGCTTTTAACACCCAAATCCTTGGCTGGATGGGGGAAGCGGGAGCCCAAACCTGAGGGAAGGGCCAGACCCTCAGGCAGGGGGTGGGCCAAGTGGGTCAGAGGCACAGGGAAACCAGACCCTCTCCTGCTCCAACCAAGCTCTAAATGCTCCAGGTGCCCCAATCGGTCAGGCCAAGCCCATCTCCTAGGAGCAAAAGAGAGGGACTGTGGCGAATTGGGGTGAGAGGGAGGCTACCTTATAGGATGCCAGAAAAGGAGGGTGGACATTTAGATGGGCCTGGGTGGGTCCTAGTCAAAGGCTGCCACACACAGCCCCAGTGGAGAGGGAGCTGGGCGATATTTCCTGGTTTGTACTTTATGTCTCCGATGGCGTGCCTGAGTTTATTTCATCCCAGTAAATAGCCACCACACTCCTGGTCTGGGCTGCCCACCGCCTAAGGGATCATGCTGCAAACCATCTAAGAAACAAACACCCCTTCCACTCCCACCCAAAACCAGACCAAACTGCCCACCACTGCCGCACTCAGCGGGTGCCCACCCCGGTCAGGTAAAAGGAGAGAAACAGTCCCCCCTCTTGCATCTGCCCTATGCAATTTGTCGACTCAGTAGTTTGCAAACACTAAACCTCGACCGGGAAAGCCCCACACAAAGCGTTCTCGGCCCTTCTAAAGACCAGAGCGCGCAGCCATAAGCCTTTCAAGTGACCTTTGGCTCACGCGGCAATAACTCACCCCTTAATGAACACCCAACGGAAGCGCCTCGGAGAGATCCTGGCCCGGTAGGGCTCGTAACATCGCGCCCGGCTTCAGCTTCCCAGCCGGCCCCGACCCAGGGGGCCCACTCCGCTGGCCGGCCCCAAGGGTTGCGCGGTGGAGACGCAATGTACCCGGACTCTCGGACCTGACTGGCGAGTCCCGAAGCCGCTTTATATGATACATTCACGTGGGCGGACGTCAACTTTCTCCGCTTGATTATTTTTTAATTTTTTTTTTGGAAAAAAAAAAAAGGTTCTTTAAAAGTAGGGGCTTCCCCTCAGAAGAAGGGCTAAATTGGGAGGCCACCCAGGGCCGCGATCCTCCGACGCCTGTAGCTAGATTTTGTCTTCCCAGTCGCGGAGGAACAGGGTAAGTTTGCTCCTGGGCGTTCCCGGGTGCGCGGTGCGCTTGGTGCTCTGGGCGCAAGAGGCTTGGGAAGGAGAAAGGATAGAGGACCTCAAGGTGGCCAAAGTTGGGCCGCCCAGAGTCCCCAGCGACTTCTCTTGCGGTGCCTCCCCAGCCCACCCACCATCCGGCACCGGCCCAACTTTTGCCTCCTGCTAGCCTAGAATTGCAGGCTTAACCCAACTGGCTCTGGGCCACCACCTCAAGTACCCTTTCCACAGCCAGAAACCGGGGGAGCAGTAGGGACCGCAGTCTGCGAGCTGTCAACGAAGAGCTGGTCCCTGGCAGACCCGGCCCCATCCCCCATCCCCCACCAGGACCCCGGGAAAAATCTTTAGGATAGGGAGCCTTGGTGCGGATTATTGAAATTTTCGGGGAAGTTATAAGTGAGTGCTCCATGGGGCCAAATGAAATGCTGCTCGCAGTAATTGGATTCAGCTGACTAAGTTGGCAGGCGCGCAGCTCCAAGGCAGCAAGCGAAGAAAAATGTCCAGCGACTTTAAGTTCTGACGGAGCCAAGTGCAGGCGATTGACAAAAAGAACTTTACTGCTCTCCTTTGATGACAACGCCCCTAGAAGTTGGTCCCTCTCGGGCTGGGGCCCATCCCAATCTAGGCTAAGGGAGTGCTCCTTGCTTTCTGGGTCCTTTCCCCATAGAGGCCCAGTCTAACCCGGCCCTGTGGCATTCCCATGAGCATGAAGCCGCTCATTTCCAGCTCTTGGAGCCATTTACTCAGGCTTTGGCCCCGGAAAGACCCAGGATGAATAGTCCTGTCCTCCTCTAGCCAGAGCCACAGGACACAGTAAACAAAAGGATGAGTAGCATATGGGAGCCAAAATATGATTTAGCTTTCATTCCAGGTTCTTCGGGGAAATGGACCCAGAAGCCCTAAACCTTTTCTCTGCAACTATCGAAGTCAAAACTTCGATTAGGGAAAAGTGTGGAGGAACCTCCCAAACTCTTTTGGGTAGTTTGGGGGTTCTCTTGAATTTGGGGGGAGAAGCTTGAGTAGCACTTTAACCTCCTAAGAAAGAAATATTAAGCCAACAGCAAGAGATAAAGGCATGCGTATGTGGAGCTGGCTCCCAGAACAATGCAGAGAGCTGGCTGGCCACAGAGTTTATTTTAAATACATATAAATCAACCTGCCTGCACCCAGCCAGGCAGCCCAAGACACGGAATTAATATGATGCTCCATCTTACTTTGGCAGTGACAGTGTAAAAAAAAAGTTTCTTTTTATTCATTTCATTTTTCAGCCCATTCTCATAACTGCACATTTACCCCCAAAATACTTTTTTCAGCCCCCAACCCCCTTACCCACCCTTTCCTCAAGCTGCCACCCGCCCAATGCCACCAGCCACCCTCCAAGCCTGGCAAGGTAGTGTGTCCTCCTAACCTTTGGGTAGGCGGGGAGCATCCCCACAAAGCGCACCTCCTTACGATTAATCACCGTCCTCGATGTATATGTAGAAGTGTATCTAGGTCTACGCGGGCTGCCTCACCAATTGGCAATAATCAAGATCACAGATTACACAAAATAAATCATATTTAGTATCCCGCTCAGGGCAGCAAGCAGCCCCATGCCCAAAGATTTCCATTTTGTCATGCAATTGCTTACCTGGATCCCAATTTATCATAAACCTGGTGTCCTCGGCCTCAGAGTGGGCGCCAGTGGGGGGCAGAGCTAGCCTTCCCCCTTTGTCTGCAGACAACACTGTCCCAACCCTGGTCTTGCGTGCTCGCAGACGCGGCCATATACCCGAGCACAAGGAATTCCCGGTAGAACGGAACCAGGCTGAGGTTCAACTACCAATAAACGCAGGAGGAACGAGTTCGTAGTCCCCAAGCTGGCTTCGCCTGAGCTGCGCGCCCGTCAGTCCACCCGCCCGCCGGCCCGCTCCCAGGCCCAGAGCGGCGGCCACCCGCGCCCCCACCCACTCCTGGGTTCCTGCCCAGCCCTCCCAGGCCCCCCAGAGCTCGAGGTTTGTTTTGCTTTCGGAATGTGGCCCTTGCTGGATTTGGAGAGAGCCCCGGAATCCCCCTCATAGTCGGGAAATACAGACGCTGCCTTCAAATGCGAGCATATTTGTTCACGTGACCCCGAGGGAAGATTGTACTGATCGAGGCTGAAACTTTCACGCCAGCCAGCCCCGGAGCGCAGCCAGGCCTGGGGACTGGGAGGAGGGGCAGGAGGCGTGGGATTCAGGCCCCTTCCCCAGGGCAGACTTGTAGGCGGAAGGAAAAACCTTATCTCGCTGCTCGGGATCAACCTAGCTCTAGCCTGGCCACAGGCAGTGGGGTGGGGGCGCTAAGAGTCTCTCCCCCCACGACCTCTGACCCTGGCCCGATCTTCCACTAGACTGGTCCAGGATTGAAAATTTTAGAGGCTGCCTCTCTTAGAGGCATCTCCGGAGGTGGCTCTGAAGCAAGAGAGGCTCAGGGTGGCTCAGTACCCCGCATCCACACGAACCCGGGCTAGGCGCCGCCTAGGCAGACACGCTGCTCTTCTCCTCCCCAGGCGAGGCAATTACATTGTGACACAGCGCAGGTCCGGCCCTAAGGTGGAGCTTCCAGCTCACAGACCAGGCTGGTCACCCCGGGGGAACCCCACCACCACCACCACCACCACTACTTGTGGCCTTGGTTCCGTCCACGGACGCAGCAGAGGAGTCGCTACTTCCTAGAGCCAGAAAAGGCTGGCACCTGGAGCAGTCTCCCCTCTCTGTGTCTTGGGCACTCCACCGGGTTCTCCACGGCCTGGAGCCGCCGAGACGCTGAGCCGCTGTTTGCCGTGACCTGTACGCCTCCGGATCTGGACATGGCCCACGGATTCCACAGGCCCAGTGACCGCCAGGCCGCGGCTTCCCGCGGCGTCTCCAAGAAGGCAGACGGGCTGCCGAATCAGTCCTGGCCAGGCTTATCTCGGAGACGAGGGAGCTTGTATTTTAGAAATAGTAAACCAGGACAGGTTCCCAGCACTTTCGGAGCGGTCAGATAGAATTTACGGTAACAAGTCTGCATGTGGGAAGAACAGTTAAGCTCCCGGCCAGGGCCAGCGGCTGGCCTCCAGCTCCTGGCCTGCACCAGCCCCCACCACCCTCTCTGAGCCTGGCTTGCTCCCCGGAATCCAGCACCATGCGGGGTTTTCCATCCTATCCCCAAAGTCTCGCTTTCATGACCAGTTCTGCTTCTTAGTGGCATCCTGCAGGGAGCAGATGCCCAGTGGCCACTTGCAAGTCTTGGACAGGCGAAGGTGAATGTGCCCGGCAGCCGCAGAAGAGCCAGGGAGAAGAGGGTAAGCTTCTCCGCATCCCCACTCCAGAGGCACTGGAAAGTCCTGGAGGACAGATCACAGGCTCGAACCCCCCCCCCCCCCCCCCCCCCCGGCCTGTCAGTGAGCCCCTCCATTTGTTCACCTGGCTGGGCCTGGCTGGAGGCCCTCTCGGGGAGCCTCTTGGAATCGGACCGTGGGTGCCCCCAGTCCACCCCCACCCGGAGGACCCCGCCCCCTCGCCTCTCGCCAGGGGCCGAGCAGCCAGGCCACAGCAAGTGTTAATCTCCAGCCAAAGAGGGGGGCCGCTTTGCGGGAATTTGTCTCCAGGAAAGGATCTAAGCCTTCTTCAATCGGAGCATATGTTCATAGAGCAATAAACCGGAAAGATTTACAGTCCTCGCCCGGCCCCCAACAGCCTCGCACCCTTTCAGGAATTACTTACGATGATTTATCACACCAACCCGGGCAATTGTCACACTGATAAAATAGCCCGGGCTAGTGCCCGCCAAGCCTGGGCCTTGGGAGGCAGTTGGCTGCCGGGCTTCCAGCGGGGCTGGGGAGGCCTTTTGCGGGTTCCTCTCTGGGCCTACCAGGGGACGACGAGGTGATTGTGGTGGGTGGGGTTGGGGGTGGGAGGGGAGCCAATTCTCATTGAGAAAAACGCAAGCGGCTCAGAGAAAGCGCCCGGAATCTCTGCCGGAGTCACTTGCAAAGCACATAAACATTTGTCATCTTTGAATAATTGAATTAATGTGTTATTGTTTGAATGTATAATTCATAACGGAGGAAACTTTGTCTCTGTCCTGATGGGGAAATATACACACACCAAAAAAGAAATGAAAGCACACACAATCCCAAAACAACCACCAAAGGCAGCCAGCCCCAGCTCGCCGAAATCATGCTTGAAGCCGATGAGAGGGAAGAAGGCGAATAAAGAGGCTCTCCTCCTCGGCATCTGGGCCGCAGTTGGGAGCTGGAGGAGGAGAATGCCCGCTGCTGCCCCTAGCCCACATCACCGGCAAGCTGGGGGTGGCGTGTGCTGGGGTCGGGTGGGAGCGAGTGGCTCCTGGGACCTCGAATCTCCTTGGGGTGCGAGATGAAAAAGGCTGCAATGGGAGCGAGCAGGAGAAACAGCCTTTGCATCTCACCCTGGCCTCTCCCCTGTATCCCTTCCTTTAGGTTTCCCCTCGTCCTGGGGTCTCCCACTCGGGCGTCAGGGAATTCTTCCTCCTGCCTTTATTTTAGATCTTCCAAAAAAATTAAAAATACAAAAATAAAAAGGAAGAAGGGAAAACTTCTTGCTGGGGTGACAGAAGCAGCAGAGCTTGGGTGCTGAGGGAGGGGAGTGGGAGAAGCAACTCGGAAATCATTATCTGTTGGTTAAAACCTGCCTGGGGTAAAATTTCAACTCGATTTTATAGCCTTCTATTATGACGCAAAGAAAAATTTACGACCCTCGCTTGAAAAGAGGGCCGGGGCCTTTTCTCACCGGTTTAAGAATAGGCGGCAGATGCCGTGACAGCGACCATTGTTCCCGGTAGACACAGGCGACCGGGCAACCTCGGCCCGCGTGCGCCAGGCGCGTCCCCCAGCCGGGCGGGTTTTTTACAACTCCTGTTGTCTCAGAGCAGCCCGCACGCACCCTCGCCCCTCGCCCCCCGCACACCCTCACCTCCTCACACACACCCTCTCTCTGTCACACACACACACACACACTCGGCCACTCTCAGTAATTTTTCATAAGTGCAAAGCTTTGCTGAACCAAAGGTCACCATCCAAGCCACTAACAACTTCTCGCCCGCGCACGGTTCCAAATCAGGAAGCAAAGGGAACTATTTGTCAGAGGCCCTGACAGCTAAGTTCATTAAGGATTTAAATCTGCAGAAATAAAAGTCGCCAAAATATTTACCTGCCGGCCGCGCGCCCGCGCCGCCGCCCGCCGGGCCGAGGGTGGAGGCCCGGAGCCGCGGCCCCCCTCGCGGGTGGTATTCTTGGGATCCCTGCACTTTCCAAGTCGGAGAGAGCCCTTTGCGTGGCAGATTAATGACGACTCCGTGTTTCTTAAGGGACGTGCTGAATTAATTATTTCTCCAATCACGTGGTCGGGACTTGTAGAAATCTATTCTTATCATCTTCCTCGCACTTTGAAAATTCTCTGGGTTATGAAAGGCCCTCCCCCGGCTGCCGGCGAGCCCCGGCCGTCCAGCCCGGCGCGGGGGGCAGGGAGGGCTCCCCAACATGGCGGGCGGGCGGGCGGGAAGCGCCGTCTGCCGAGGGTCCCGACTTACTGTACTGTACTCAGGCGGCTCGGCTACGGACGCGCTTGCTCCTCATCCCTGCCCGCGACTCAATCCACACAGCGGTATTGATGTATTGGTGGGCACGGGAGGAGCCATTAACCAGAAGACGGGCAGAGGACAATCATAAAATGTGTCTGAATATTTAAACTTCTGTCTGCGCACTTATAAATACACATGTCCACGCGTCTGAGGCGAGCCTTTCCATATATTAAGGACACATGTCTGATTTTATGCATTCTGCTCATTTCCTGTCGCGGGCAAGCCCCCCCACCTATTTTGGGACTCCCGTCTTGGCCCCCTCTTCCAGGCAGAGGCCAAGGCGTGGAAAGGCCCTCACGATAAAAATAGCGCACGCCACTTTTTATAGTGGGGAGTGTTTATTGTCGTCTGGAGGGCGGAGGGGCGCTGGAGGAAGGAGGGGCAGGTGCTGGAGGCCCCAGTGGTGCTGAACAGCTCAGGAAAAGTAGAAGGAGCCCGAGATGGGAGGCCAGAGGGGTCAGGTGGGAGCAGCCAGTGGCCAGCGCTGGCTCGGCCCAGAACCCAGCGCCCCGGCACTCTCCCAGACGTGGCGGGTGGGGAGGTCTCTCACCCACCACTTCACAAAGAGAGACAGGAAGGGGTCTGGGGCTGTATGACAGGGGCCACGCAGAAAGCCAACCTGGAGACTCCTTTTAGCCTGGGAAGTTACTTATTTTCCTTTAAAAAGTAATGCCCACCACCTTCCCTGAGCCTGAATCCAACCCAAGGCTTCCCAATACTCACAAAATATGGTGGCCAAATTGGGAGTGTGTATGTAGGGGGGAGGGGGTAATGACAGAATTGCTAAGTCTTACAGTTTAACCTTCACACGCCAGGCATGTTGCAGACAATAAAAGATGGCTTATACTGAATGTCAGCTTTTAGAAGACTCAATGAAGAAGGCTGCTGTGGAGGCACCAAACAGGAGGGAGATTTCGCTATACCTTTTATTATTTCAAATATAGATCAATGAATTACATCAAAACTACAGGCAACAATTAGTATAAATAATACTTTAATCAGTGGCAGCAGAACATTGGTCAATTCTATTAAAAAAGCATCTTGTGTGAACAGACACCATGGGGCTGACTGACCATGTCCTTTCCCAACAAAAGGCTGCAGTGGACAAAGTGAGGTGGGAGTGTGAGGAGCAATGTCCTCCGCAAACACTCCACTCCCCCCGAACACGGCTTTAGGAAAAAAACACCAAAACAAACACTTCTGGCTCATATTTGGGGGAACAAACTGGAAACAAATAAAAGCAAATGGGCATGGAGCCTTTCCACATCCAGCTTTCTCCAGAGCACGTTCCCAGATGGAAGCTCATTTCCTTCCCTGCCCTAGGTGGTTGGGGGCCCTGCTTCTTCCCTGCCCCACTCCTGTGGGCCCAAATGGACGCTGGGGTCCGATTGGGACCTCAGGGTTGAGGGCTGCCCTCTGGGCCATCCAGGCTCCATTAACATTTCAAAAGACAATCCCTGGAAGCTGAGAAGGAGAGCTGAGACTTATAAACAAAGAAGTTGTTTCTCTGATTAAGTTACTTTCCAAGGAGTGGGGCTATGTTTGAGAAGGAGCTTGGGTTTTCTTCATCAAAACATGCCTCTTGGCTGTTCTCTGCAGCAGGGGTGAAGGCAGTTAAGCAGTTTTGGCGTTTGGTCTGAAGCTGGAGTGAATAACCTGAACTTTTGGGAAGGGGGTAAATCTATATAATAATCTTTATAATATATATGTCCTTGGATGTTGTGAAAATATATACTTTCCCCTGCTGCCAAGGAGAAGGTTCAATGTATTCACAGATTTGGGTTTTAGGAAAGAATCTTAGCAACTTTGCAACTTGCCTAAGGATAGCGGCTCTTTTCAAATGCTACATCCAAAGACTGCTCTCCATGTTAGAGGGGAAAAAAGAAGAGAAGGGTAGTTAGAGTCCAAAAGGTTAAGGGTTTAGAGGTCAGTCCTCCCAGCTGAAATACAGCTAATCGAATAGAAAATTTGTCCTCTGGATGAACCTGATTCTGTAATTTAGCCGAACTTCAGTAAAATACCTTTTCAGCTTCTCAACGTGAGGGCATCAGAAAAAAGACATCTTGACTATGTATGAACTCTGTGCTTTTTGTCATAGAAACAATGATGCGAATAATGCAGGAATATCCATCTTTAATATCCCGACATGGAGATATTCAAGTATTGCCATGTGCAAGTCTGAGAGCCAGGCTCACCCCAAGGAGGAACAAAGAGCTGTCCCCAGGATCTAATACAAAAGACCAAGGCTTGGAAGATACTTTGAGAAGTGGAATTTCAGCCTAGGGACTCCAGTAAATACCTGCCCTCGCTCTCAGGAGACACCGAACCAAAGAACACGCCTGAAGAGAAAGTCTTTTTTTCCCTCTCTACTTAGATATATTTTTAAATTACCTCTGAAACCTTCTAAAGTGTTCTGAAGCACTGAAAAAATAGCCCAATTCTGAATCTCCCTTTCAAGCTCACCCCTACTGCCTCCCTGCTTTTGTCACTTTTCCGTAGCTACTCCAGGGGTTTCTTTTTGGAGACTGAGGCTTTGGGGTTTAAACTTCCGAAGCCCTCTTTCATTTGAGTATACAAACTCTGGTCATTGCCTTTGACTGTTTCCCTCTTATGCTTAGGGTCAGCATTTTAGAAAAATGAGCTTTGAACCATTCTCAGGCAAGGCATAAGAAAAATGACTAAAGAACATCTCTCCTGTTGTTTGAGTGGTTTTGAACCACTATTCTCAAGACAAGGAAGAGGGCCTGAAAACTTTCATACTTCTACCATTTCTGCTTCTAATTGGGTTGAGAAAAAACGGGTTGTGAAAAACTTAGATATGTTTAAAAGATAACAACTTCAGGGGAAAAAAACCCTAAGACCAACTTTGGTGGATGTCTAGAATCAGTTTTTTCTTTCTTTTTTATAGCAAGACATCCTCACCTACCACTTTCTCCCTACTGCACATCCCTTCTCCCATATAGCCCATACACCAGTTCCTATAAAATACTGATATATGGGGTATTCGGAATCCAGTTGGAACAGAAAATTCAGTCATTATCTAATGACCCAGAACATAGAGGTTTTGTTTTCTTTCCCCAGAAGGAAAATGTTGGACCATTTGTTTCTTTCTTTTTCCCCTTTCCTTTAATCACCCAGAACTGGTTGTAAGCACACTGCTGAAAAAAGCACATGTGGAAATATATTTTCAAGAACTCACTTTGAGCGGACCCTTGCTTCCCTCTAGAAGTGTAAAGCTGCCCCCCCCCCCATTTCCGGGGAGTGGGGAGGGGGTGGAGTTCAAAATGCTGGCTACAGCCAAAAGTAAGTCCACACATCTCTGATTCTGCTCCCCGAAACTCAGCCCCTTTCACCATCTTAAGATTTTTGGCATTAAGATGTCAGTTATTTCTGTATCCCACTCCCCAACAAATAAATATGTAAGCAAATATAATCTAAACATAAAATAACCCGTTTCCACTTCCTTCTTTTCTTTGGGCATGGGGCCACTGGGAGCAAACTATTTTTTTTTTCACACGGGAAACTATAGAGACAATCCAGAAAGTTCAGAAATCCTGGCCCAGCTCTCCTGCTTCCACTGAAAGCACCTAGCACAAGGGTGGCCAACCTTCTGCCTCAACTCCCCCACATTATTAAACCACAAAGATCCCTGGAGGGGTGGAGTGAGGGAGGATGTTCAAATTCACACTGGGATAAAGCATCCAACCTTCAATTGCAAATTCAAAATCCAACAGCAGAGATTTTCATGAATTTAATGACTCGCCAAGGTTTTGTGTTCTCAGTAGCTCCTGCCATATGATAATATACTTAGAGAGAGAATCCCGCCCCCCTCCCACCCCCATCCCCGCTCCAGGGAGGGGGCTGCCCTCGGGCAGGATGCTAACCTAGTCCGAGGGCGGCCTGCGTGTCCCAGGTCCACCCCACAGTACCTTAGAGCCCAGCGAGGTGACAGCAGGCCCGGCCTGCCCCCGCAGCTTCGGCTCAGCCGGGAGCGCAGGGAGGAATGGGCCCAGGGTCCCCACTTCTATAAGGTCGTCAGGTCCGTGTGGTGGTCCTTGGCCAGCGGCTGCAAATGCTGGCCAGGGGCAGCTGAGGAGCAGGAGGAGGAGGAGGACGAAGACGACGATGAGGACCTGCCTTTGGTGTTGGGCAGCTTGTGGTCTTTTTTCCACTTCATCCTCCGGTTCTGGAACCAGATCTTGATCTGGCGCTCCGACAGACACAGGGTGTGAGCGATTTCAATCCGACGGCGCCGAGTCAGATACCTGTTAAAATGAAATTCTTTTTCCAGTTCTAGGACTTGCTGCCGGGTGTAGGCCGTCCGAGACCGCTTGGGCTCCCCGCCGGTGTAGTTGGGGTTCACTGCGAGACAAAACACAGCACAGTCAGGTCAGCGCGCGGCCACTAGCTAGGCCCCTCGCCACCGCGCTCACTTCCTGGCGCGCCCCGAGGCCCGCGCCCTCCCCGCGCTCCCCAGCCCGCTCTCTTCCTCCCTCCCGCCCTCTCCCTGGCGCACAAGCTTCCTCCCACCCACCCCCGCACCCCCACCCACTTCCCAAGGCTGGCCGGCAGGCGGGGATCCCAAAAGGCGCTCCTATCTCCCCGGCCCACCGCCAGCCCCGGAATTCCCAAGCATTTTGGAAAGCCGCCTCTCCTCCACCAGGTTCCCTCCGCTCTGAAAATGGAGTCCTCCCCCACCCCACCCCCATCTCCACCCCCTTTTGCGCCCACAGCCAAGCAGCCAGCCACATGGTCCCGGCCTGCTCCCTCGGCTATAAAAATTTATGGAGAGAGTAATTGCGGCGCCCATTGAAGCCCCACTCGCCCCCACCCACTCGCAACCCCTCCCGGGCCCGGGCCACCGGGCTGGGGTGGGGACTGAGCGGTCGCTGGGCCGGTGCCTTACCCGAATTCACGTGCACCTTCTTCATCCATGGGTAGACCACGGCCGGCTGCTTGAGGGCCGTCCCGGGGGGCGGCTGCTTGGGGCCGCCCGGCTGGCTGCAGGCCCGGGCGCCGGGCAGGGGCGCGGGCGGGGGTGCGGGGGGCGCGGGGCACGGCTCTCCTGGGGCGCCGTAGTGGCCGCTGGGGCCGCTGGGTTCTGGCCCGTGACCCCGCGTGGGCAGCGCCGATCCGGGCCCGGGGCCGCCGCCTCCGAAGGTCTGCTCACCGAAGTCGGGCCGCGGGTAGAGCCCCGGGGGCTGGAAGTCGGCACCCTGCGCGCCGCCGCCGTAGTAGTCGGCGCCCTGCTCGCCTAGGTAGCCGCCCTGCAGATATTCCTCGCACGGAGGGAACTTGGGGTCCACATACTTGGAGTTCACCAAATACGAACTCATGGCCATTAATTTCAGAAGGTAGAAAATACTAATTTTTCTCGTGTTGTCTTTTTTTCTCCTTCCATAGGGCCCTCCTACTTGCTGTCAACTGAATAAAGTTGGTGGCCATGTGACCAGTCCAGCCAATAGCAAGGGAGCGAGTTTATCACCGGGTTGGTGAGCATCTCATAATTTTCACAAATTTAACTAAATAACATACGTGTAATCGAGTGACTCGCCATGGCACATTTGAGGGCCCCCGCCAGATGTGAATGTTAGTTCTAATCCCCAGCACCCTCATTCGGTGCAGGTAACCCCAGCTTTTGTCCGCCACTGAGTTCGCTAACCTGGAGTGCCCTCTCTACTCACCCCGCCTGAAAGCAGCCCCCCAAAGCGGGCACAGTTCAAAGGGGACTGAATCCCGGTATCTGTCCAGGTGCAGGGCTCCAAAGGCGAGTGAGTGAGGCGGCCTGTGAGTTGGGCAGAGGACCCCAGGCAGACAGGTTCCCGCCTGCCCAGCCCGCGGGAACGGGGACTCTGCCATACAAAGGACGAGTCCCGGCTTTGTCTTCATCAGGGTCACCCAAAAGTTACCACAATCTGGCTGGCGTGAACCAAATTAGGCAATGAGTAATCGCCAAGCTTTCTGCGAGTGCCCAGGCCGGGGTGTTTCTAGTCAGAGTCGGGCTCTGCCGCGATGGCAAGAGGCCCTGCTGGCCCTGCCTGTGCAACTGAGGAGTGGGCCAGGAATGCCGTGGGGGCACCGCCATCTCACCCAAATGGGCCCCGAAGGACCCTGCACGCCTTCTTCCCGGCTCCCCTTCCTCGCACAGGGCAGTCAACGGCCAGTGAGCCCCCGCATTGGACACCCTCCAACCTCAAGCTGGAGGGCAGAGCTGGGGTGCTACCTGGCCTCCCACCTCAGTCCCGAGTCTCCCAAAATCTAGCCCTTTGGCCCTGCATTCATACAACCAATTAAGGGTTTACACAAGAGCCTCTGTTTAAAGGTGAGGGTCTTCTCCAGGGAAAGGCTGCTCTCTGCCACCAGGCTCCGTCGATCCTCCTGGAGTCCAAGGTAATAAAACAGAAAGAGAAGACTGACCCGCGCCGGCTGCCTCTGGCCTCCACTTCCCACTCTGGCTGTTTTGGAGAAACGTGAAGTTTTTGCATCGACCATATATTCCCCTAGAATCGAATCTGTGACTATGTGGATACCACACAAATTCGGTTCTACAGGGTATATATAGACAACGTTACTACCTCCGGGTTCCACCCAGAGCAGGTACCCAGACTGCTGCCAGCCTCGGTCTCTTCCTCGGAGCGGCCACCGCACGGACTCAGCCACCCGCACTCTCAGAGACGGTTCAGGTGGCCTGAAGGACTTGGTGGCAATTTGCAGCAACGAGTTCCCCATCCTTGTACTGGGGCTGAGGTTACCGAGCAGCCAAGGAGCCAGGAGAGTCTTCTTAAGAGAGAAAGAAGAGAAAAAAATAATCCATCCCAGAAATGGCGGCTTTATTACCCCCCTCCCCAGATCCAAATATTCTCCCCCCCTCCCTTATCAAGTGGTATTTTCCAGAAAGGAGCAAATCCCTCAGTGGCAGAAGAAAAAGAGGCAAGAGGGGAATATCCTCTGCCCATTCTTTTTCCCACTGCCGAGGCAAGCCAGGATGGTTACCGAAGCTAGTTCTCCCAGAAGTTGCGCATTTACCTTCCTGGGCCCTGAGCCCGGCTGGCCTCTCCGTCCTGTCCGCTGCTGCTGCAGACCCCACGGCAGGCGCTGCTTGCAGGCATCCAGCTGCCCTGGGCCAGGGCCAGCGCACTAATGGTGAAGGGCAGGGCGAGGGGTCATTCGAAATCATTTACAAACATATCACAAAGTTTCATTATTTTTGCTTTGCCGACAGCAGCACACAAGAGTACAAAAGTTCACGAATTGCGCCCGCCGCCAGCGCCTCTGCGCCATCTGGGGCTCACCCCTTGGTTCAGGGCACCAAGAGCACAGAGGCACTCAGGGCCAGGATGGAGTTTGGGGGCAGAGGGATGCCCGGGCTTCAGTGGGGCTTTTGGATCCCTGAGCATAGGCCAGAGGTGTTGAAATTTTTTTTTGATTGTTTTGATTTTCCCCTCATGATTCAAAAATCAGTTTCAAGCCTCAGCCTGGGCCTGGTGGGGTGGAGAGGGGAGCATCCATCCCCTCTGCCCAGAGCCTGGCAAAATTGGCTGCCTGCTTCTACTCCGCACTTTGCACTTGCACACCCCTCCCCCCTATCCTTTGGTTCCAGTGCTTTGGCTCTTTTGTAGGGATTTCCTGGGTGCCAATTCTAACAAGAGCTCCGAGGCTGCCCCATGCCCAATTCCCTTGCCCCAAGGGGGTTCACCTCAAATTCCCCTAATGCCAAGTGCTCCCATACACCAGCCTTCCTGGGGACACTGGGCCTGGGCTTTATCCAGACAAATTGGGGGAGCCTGCTGGGCCAGGTGGGGACCCGGGTGAGGGTACACATTTTCATATTTGTTAGACTCTGTGACCTGCATTTCACCTTATTGCTCCACTTGTTCAGACAGGTCAAAGCCAACGAGTTATTGATGAACAAAAGCGTTAAATATTCACCTCCCGCTCGACTGCCCATACAAATGCTTTTGATCTCTCGATCTTTTTGTGCTGTGTTCAGCTACAGGGTGCCGAGTGTGGGTTTGCAAGGGAGGAGCGCAGGCAGAGATAAGCACCCAGAGCCAGGCATGGACAGGAAGGGGGGCAAGACCAGGGGGTCCTGGCGACACCAGGTTTTCTAGCCTGGAGCTCAGAGCCCGTTTCACTTGAGCCAGCCTGATTCCTAGAGGGGAACCATGTAGTGGGCAGAATCTCCACTTCTAGGGGTGAGCCCAGGCCCCAGGGAATCAACCAGGTTGCCCAGCCTGTAGGGCAAAGAAACCTGGCCCAGGGCCAAGTCCCAGCTTCTCTGACCCTGGAAAGAGGGCGTCTCACCAGAGAGGGAGGGTGCCTGGTTCCCACCGCTCTCGCATACTCCATCTTCCATTAAAATAAAATCATCTCCGTTTTGCAGTGAGGGAGGGGCCGTACCATCATCTTAGTGAAATCTTCTTCCTGGAGGCTTCACGGGCCTCCTCAGAAATGTACCTGTCCGCGGCACATACAACTCAGATCCAAACTTCCGAGTCCAGGACCCCAAAAATCTATGCCCCCACCGCAACCCTCCCACCCCCCAAGTTTGCCTGCAATACCAGCGGCTCTGGTGCGGGAAATTCTCGAATTGTAATTACTGAGAAGCAGAGGTGAATGCTCCTCATTCAGCCGGTGTCCCCAACCCAGAGCCCAAACGACGGGGGCTGGGGCCAGGGGAGGGGCGAGGAGGGACTTCCACGTAAAGCTCAGAATTCACAGCCCTTCCCGGAAGAGGGCCAACTGAAAACACCCGTAGCCATAGAGGGTTGTTTTTTGTTTTTGTTTTTTTCCCCTTCTTTTCATTAAAAACAAGAGAAGATTGGCCTAGGCTAGACCGGGTTAAGCTGGGCTGGGCTGGGCTGCGGAGGGGGATCCCGTTGCCTTGGTGTTTAGCAGGTTGGTTCGAGCAGAAGGCAACGCTCGCCGCAACGTGTTAATAGGGCGGGCTGCTAATTAGCTGCAAGCTCTTAACAGAAGCGTACACTGCGGCAGAACTGCACCTGTGCGAGCTGGGGAGGCCTGGAAAGGCCCGGAAGGTTCCAGGGAGGCCCAAGGGGACAAGGTCGAGAGCTCGCGGCGTTCCCTTGGTTAGGTGACTGTGAGCTAGGCCCCAGAAAAATTTTCTGGGAGCTCAACTTAAGAGCCGCCACCTCCAAGGGAGCTCCCCTCGTATCGCCAGGCCAGGGGAGGCAGGGCCGTTCTCCCTTCCACCCACCCCCTAGCGTGGCCCTCGCCCACCACCTCTCCAGCTATCGGTACCGCCTCTTCGCGATTCGGAAGAAACGGGAAGGTACTTACAGCGGCGGTGTCTCATGGTCCCGAACCTGTTGCAATGAAAACGAGGGTCACTCAAATTCCACAGGATAATAAAGCAGAGATAGATGATACACAGAAAAATGACAAGGCCCAGACACCCCACCAATACCCAGACCTCCTTGCTTCGGGTGCCCGCCCCCAGGAACTGCGCCAAGTTCTCCGCGGAGCGAGAGACCGCAGTCTTCAAGGGCAGACCCACGGAGTAGGAGAGTATGGCCCCTACCACCTCCCCCACTCCATGCATCCTTGGGCAAAACCTTACTGGTTGCTTGGCCCGACTCAGGCTGCCTGTAACAGGGTTTCCCCAGTGGGAAAACGGGAAGCGAGGAGAAAATAGGCCTTTGTGTGTTTCCTTCTGCACAATCGGCCGGGTGGGCTCAGGTCCACTGGGGAGGGGGCAGCCGCTGCATCTGTCTCCCGCCCCAGCTCCCCGTCAGTCTTGCGCTGGGAGCAATTCAGCCCCCTTTTCCAGGTTCAGATCGGTTTCAAATTCCCCAGCCCCAACCAGCACTCCCAAAACCTGTCTTCTTCCCAAAGAAGGACCACGCATGGCTGGGACTTGCCTTCCCACTTCTTCTCCAATTCAAAACAAAGAGCAATTTCCAAGGGAAATGAGGACCCAAATGATAACCAAGGAGGAGGAAAATCGATGGGTTTAAAGGTAATTGGCAATGCTTTAGAATGTTATCCAGCTCTATGGATATGACATCATTTTGTCAGCATTGCTGCTGGAGAACCCACAAAGCAATCTTACAAAGCAGCGGTCCTCACAGGCGCCGGGGTCCTGCTTTAAGTTTTCTATCTCCTCTAGTTTTATTCTAGGATGGTAGGCTTCTCTGAGAAATCTCAGAGGCAAAGCCATCTCCATCCTCATCCTTTCTCTCTCTCTCTCCACCTAGACTACCACAGTTTCATCCCACTTCGGAAGCAGATGCTCCATTATGGGGAGGGGAGAGACAGTAAGTCCCTCTTGTAAAGTGGGAGCCCTCAATTCCTAACTTTCTATGCCCGGAGAGAGGGGAGAAAACCAGAATTCTCATTCCATTTGTTAATTTGGGTTTAGGCTAAAATTAGAATTAACTTCGATGGGACTTTTCTCCACCCCAGGCAGACAAGACCAAGAGGAGGCAGAGAAATCCCCCACCCCTGGAGTTGTCGTGGAAAAAGTAATAAGTGACTTACTGGCTTTCTCTCCTAGCGGGCAGGGGAGCTGGGAGGAGAACTGTCTCCTTCTGAGCTCGGTGCTAGCTGGAGCCTCTCCCATTCCTATCGCTGCTCCAGGAACCAAGCATCTGCACTTGTATGCTCTTAACCTAATTTATGGTGGGAATTATATTTTGGCTTGTCAACTCTCAAGCCATAAAACAAAGTTTATTGGAATCACGTGCTCATAAATAGCCACTCAGGTCCCATCTCTGCAGAACCATAAATAACCTTTGGCTTTAAACTTTTATTCACTAAATAAAGGTTCACTGCAACTGTTCCCTCACATTTAAATAGTTCCAAATATCCAGGATGCAAGGGGTATCAGATTCATATCAATACCCCGTGCTTTTCATATAGCATCTTTTCAGAGCCGTCTGTTTAAGTTGGGAGATAGTACAATTTGGAAAAAGCTGGTTGGTGGGCATGTCTTATGGTTCTTTGGCTGCATTCTCTGTGAGTACCATCAACTCCTTTATTTCAATCATTTTCTAGCTCTAGATGTGGTAAATAAATAAAGAGGAAAGTCAAAGGCTACTTCTTACTTGCTTATACTAGAAGTTATTTGAGATTTTGTTCAAGCTCCAATAGAAAAAGGGTGGTTAGGGAGAGGCTGGGTGGGCTTGGGGGTGGGTTGGCTGTTGGAGTTAACACTTGGCTCTGTATTGTTGTAGATGGGCTCAGCAAAAGCTGAAGGTAGCCCCTTGCCTAGAGCTTTCTATAATTTGCTTAGATCTGAAAGGGAAGTCTTTGCAAGTGACCAAACTGCTTAAAACAGCAAGACTTAGGGTTTGGTAAAGTGAGAAAGTGGAAAATAGCCCCATCGGAATCTTTGGCAACTGAAGCTCTAAAGAAGGTTATAAAACAATAAAACAGCCCTGGTGTGAAGGGGACAGGGTGTGAGGAAGCAAATGAGGCTCTAAGGAACCAGAGCCCAGGAAGTCAGATGTCCCCAGTCCCACAGTGCCCCCAACCACAGGGCTCAGGGCTCACAGTCCTGGGGGCCCAAAGCTGGGTGGGATCCTATCCCCCCAACCCTCTCCACTACCACTCCCACCAGAGGGAGAGCCTAAGGGAGGAGGAGGGAGCGTGCACTCTTGCTGAGAAAGCCAAGAAAAGGGGCTTGGGCCTGAGCGCTGCTTTCCCCGAGAATGTGAAAGTCTACGCTTGGGGAGGTGGGGGTGAGAAAGATGCCCCCAGCTTCCACCAAGAGAGTAAGCAAAAAGAGAATTGATCCCAACATCCTTCTATAGCCCGCTAGAGTTGCCATCAGTGTGAAAATGTGTGATTTTAACTATTGCAACTAACAGAATGGATGTTCTGTGTGGATTTGTAGAGCACACACACGTGATTTCTAAATCAAATTCAGTTGCAAAAGTTCTCATCAACAAATCCCATCAAGCCCATCTCCCTCTCTACAAAGATCTCTTTGCATCCCAATTTCCACCCATTCTCCGTGCATTTCTAAACCCGCTTCCTGACTTGACTTTCATTAGCTAGAAAGCAGGGGGCTGTTAGCTTGGACTGTATGGCATCTATTTCTCCTCCCCCCCCCCTGCTCCCCCCCCCCAGTCATTAGCCACTTAGGAAGATCTTTTGCTTTTACAGTTGGTAGCATCTGTTTTTAAAGTATGAGTAAAGATCAACCCTTTAAAAATGGTTTCTGATTCTGCTAGCACTAGGTGAACAGCTTCAAAAGCAGTCCCTGTTAACCCACTATAACAAAGTTATATTGGAAAATCTTTATTTTTCCTTAAGTTAAAGGAACAATCCAAGGATGCATGACTTTCTAGGCAATTGGATGGCATAAGGAGAAGACCAGGCTGAGGAGGTGATGTTTGAAACAACGCCTGGCACCTAATCGGGGCTCAGGAGCTATTTTTTGAGCAAATGGTGAAGAAGGTGGTGATTGGGATTTGCCTGAAGTCTTCACTGTGGCTTACATAAAAAGAGGAATATAATTACACAGCCTACTCGGTCTATTTAGATAACAGGAACGTAACTAGCTATGCCTAGGGAAAAGGAGGAAAGAAAGGAAACATCGAGGAGGCAGACGTCTTCAGCTACTTTCTAATCTCAGGACAGCCAGGCAACGTGATGAAGGAGAGAGGGTCTACCTTCCTACAATCTTCCCTTGCCCCCAGTCCTCAATGTCCTGGGCTTCTGTAGATGAATGAGACAGTTGGGATAGGGAAGAACAGTCTAGCAAGCAGGCTGAGCACCAGGGGGAACAGCAGACTAGCTTGGTCCAATTTCTTGGGGTTTTCCCAAGGACTTTCAGTGGTGGTAATGGAAGAGGAGTCCAAATTCTCTCCAGAAGGAGAGAATGAAAGGGCCCCAGGAGGCATCAGCTGCACTCAAATGTAATGAGGTCAGCCCTCTGCCCACCCAAACAGCCCCTTGTGCAGAGGCCTCTTGCTCAGAGCTGGTATTGAGTTCTCCTCTTTAAGTGTCTGCACGACCAGGATGGTTGGGGATGGGGCTTTGGATGAACTCCCTAGGCTGGGGGCAGATGGAAGAAGAGACTGCCCAGGCCTGATACTTAGGGACACAGGGACATAGGCTGGGAGTAGAGCCAGAAAAGAGTTGAGCAGGGAGTATCAAGCAGGAGAGAAATAGGATTCCATATTGTTGGCACTGTACTCTATCACTGAAAGAGGAACACTTCTCCCACCACCCCCTCCCCCTAAAATGGAGTCCACTTATGGGAACTCTGGCTTGTCGTCCTCTGGGAAGAAAAGATGACCCCAGGGGAAAACTCTATTAGCAAGAGATAGGATCCAAAAAGGAGGGGCCCTGGGGTAGGATCTCTGATGGTGGGGTCAGCGGCTGAAAAAGGTTCCAGTGGTCCCAAAGGGCAGGGTTTGGTGTGGCTGTCTAAGTCCTTTGAGAACCGGGGATGGCGGTTAGATGGCACAGAAGTTGGGGGTGGCTGGGGGGCTGCAGCGCTGCCCTCTGCCATGGGCCAAACTCTGCCTGACATGGTTGATAGTAGAAGAGATATGTGTGCTGAGAGAAAATCTGACCCAGGTGGACTCCTGGTTAAGCCAAGAGAAGCAGCTTGGCCAAGGGCTGCCGAAGCCCTCAGGAAAAGTCTATAGGCAGAAGTCAAGGCGATGGAACCTGGTTGCAGGGGGGTGTGCATGTGTGTGGGTTGTAGCCTGAAGTAGCATTTACATAACTCTTTTTAAAAGATATAAAGAATCTCAAACAATTGGAAGGGCTGATGGAGATTTGTGGGGTAGGTCTTCTCCAAGACATACCCTGGCATGACAATGACCCAAGTTGGGAGCTGCAGCTTGGCCATGGCCCCAGAGCCCAGATCTTGGAGCACAAGCAGATTCACAGGGAGTGGGCACTCCTGGCCTCCTCTGCTGTTGCCCACTGGCCTTTTGCTTTTCTGCCCCAGATTTCAAGAGACTGAAAAGAGGGTACTTGCCCTGGTGAGTGTGACTGATAGGTGGTGGTGGAGGTGACTCCAGGAGGTGGACAGTGGGGCCTGCTCTCTGGAAAGACCTGAAGCCCTCTGTAGGAGCTGCAGATGTCCCTGGTGGGTGTGAGGCCTTTCCTACCTGACATCTGTCCACTGAGGAGCTAGGGGCACTTTCTTCGTGGGTACAGCCCTGAAGTCTACCTATAGGCAGCTGCCAGACACTGAGACCCAAGGGGGCCTTTGACACGGAGGATTCCCACTACAGGAATAGGAAGAGTCCCAGAACAATGTTCTCCTGGGTCTGCCACTTCCTGTGTGACCAAGCCTAGGCCTGTCTTCTCTGTAGAATGCAAGGATTGAGTAAGTGAACCAGGTCTCTTTCAGCTCTAAAACTCTAGGTCTGATTGCTGAGCAGAAAAGGGATACGGATTGAATGTTTGCTGTGCGAACACACTGTTGTAAGTACCTAACCAGTGAGTTAAGGTATTGTAAAGCCGTTAGTCAAAATTCTCATAACAAGCCTTGAAGGTACTCTTATTATCCCTACTTTTCAAATGAGGAAACAAAAACGTTTGCCTGATCTGCCTAAGGTTACACAGCAGGTAAGTGGTAAAGATATGACCAAGGCAGTCTGAACCCAGAACCTACTCATCTCTTTGAAATCTCCAAGTTAGCAAGGGATCAATGTCCCCTTCCCTAAATGGGACCAATTATTCAGCCTATAGGATAGTGACATTAGAAAACCCAATTAGGGAGGGAGCCCCTGGAACTGTGGGAGTGCTGAGCAGTAGAGGAAATGTGTCCCCTGGAGACAGAAGAACTGTAGAAGAAACAGGAGAGACCCTTGACCAGTAGTTCTTAAACATAAGCGTGCATCCTAATTGCCCTGGAGGAGAGTGTTTATAAAATGCAGGTCCCGGACATTCTGATTCAGTAAGTCTGGCATGAGACCCAAAAACCTGCATTATAAACAAGAGATTTGAATGCAGGCCTTCATGAAGAATCATTGCCCTAAGGTAGAGAAAAGAGGGAGGCAAAAGACTGCGCTGCCAGGAGACAAAGGAGGATCAGTGGGGTTGGATCAGAGCCAGTTGTTGAAGTTGGGTGTCACCCCTGGCGCAAGAAATCCCCCGTGGGTCCACCAAAGGCCTGAAATGGGCACAATGGTGAAAGAAGGACGTGTGGGCGATGTGGAAAAGGGTAGAGATGAGCATGTGTGGAGTTCTCAAGCTGTAAAGTCAATGGGATTCACCTTGGCTCTCAGCGTCAAGGAGCCCCGAGGGAGTCCTGGAAGCCGGGCCCTGTTCTGGGTAAGCCAGGGCGAGGCCCGCCAGCCAGCCAGAGGCGCTGGGCAACAATGTGCTTTTCAAGGCTGCCCAATCTGGCTCCCAGGATCGAAGAAAGGGAAAGTGGCAAGAACAGCAGCTCAGCATGAAGGGTCTGTTTGGGATCCTGCGGATTGGGCGCGGTTTGCCCCACCACGGGACCCTAGTTTCCTGCTCTTAGGAGCCCAGCGCGCAGAAATCGCGCCCCCTCTGGGAAGGCAGAGGAAGTGAGGTGGCCTGCTACCCCAGAACCTGCCTTCAGGCTCTCCCGGGCCTCGTGGCTGCCTCTGCTGTCGGTCCCGGGAAGCAGCCCCCCGGGAGCCGGCGCAGCCTCGGCGACCCTTCTCGGAGGCCGAAAGCAGGTTGCGAGCAGGACTGGAGGGCGGGGCGGGGTCACGTGACCTCCCCTTCCCCGCCCGCGGGCGCCCAGGGCATCTCCGGAGTCGCGGCAGCCAGCGAGACGCTTGTCCTACAGCGCCTCCTCCTGGACAAGGCGCCAGACAGCCAGGCAGGGGCGCTGCAGCAACCCCGGAAACCCGAGGCCGGGCTGGTCTACGCCGGCCGAGGTCTTCCCGCACCAGAGGCCGTAAGCTCGTCCTTCGGTGTCTCCGGGGCGGCCCGAAAGAGTCGCGAGGGCCCTGAGGGGGCCTCCCACCCCACCTCCCCAGCACTGACCACAGGCTCGCGGCCCGGGAGCGTGCATCCCCCATTAATTAGGCGAGCCCAAGCGGAAAATCCCTCCAGTTTGTCCGTTTATTTATTTATTTGACCGCTCTCCGCCAAACCACTGGCCCCCACAGAGCCCTCGAACGTGCTGCGCTGGCGTAACAAGATCCGGGGATGGTTCAGCTGAACGATTGGCCTCAAGTTTGGCGGTTTGAACAGGCGCCAAGAGGAAAGGCCTTTTTCCAAAGCAGAAGCACCAGACTGAAAAAATCTATATGCTTCCCCGAGGATCACATATATATAAACTCTTTTAAGGTGTTAAAAAATGTGTGTGTTTTAACACCTTGAAGGATTTGGCTTCCCTTTGGCCACTAGCTCGCATTTGCAGACTGTTTCTAAACTACAGATTTAAATTGGGGTGGGGTGGTGAGTCAAGATGATTGAAAATAACGTAGTGAAGGGCAAGATGTTTGGCTATATTTAGATGGAAGGCTGGAATAAAGGAAAGACGAGTAGCGAATCAAGAGGGAGGGAGCAGTGGAGGGATCGTGTTATATCTTCCTGCTCTGACCCACTCGCCCCCTCCCCCCAGCCGTGCCTTGCTGGTTGGATCCCCGGGCTGGGCCGTCTCACTGCACATGCGCCGGACGGGACGCCGGACGAGCGTGCGTGGCAGGCGCTGCGGGGCCCTGAGCGGTGCGGGCGGAGTACGCAGCTCTGTGCGGTGTGCGACCCGGGGCGCTGCCGCAGCGCCTGCCTGCGGACGGGCTTGGACGTCCTATCTCAGAGAGAGAGGAAACAGACTTTTCTTTTTCAGGAAAACCTGTATTAAAAGGCTCAACTATGCTTTCTGACTTGCAAGCCCTGTTCCGCCAAACCAACAAAATCGCCATGTTGCCAATGGACACTCTCAAGGTTGTCATTTGGATCAGCAATGTCACGTCTAGTGCACGACTTGTCTTGAGTTGTTAATCAAGGCGGGGAAAAACGACCCTGCATTCAGAGAGCACAACTTCTCCCTCATTCTGCACAACTATCAAGTCTAAGGGACTAGTTCCTAGAAAGAGGGTATCTATCCACACCAATTCCGGAAAGTGGCCCTAAATTGGACTTAAATCGGAATTCCGAGTTCTTGGTGGCTTCTCCCCAGCTTCCGGTGGCCCCGCGTGCCCTGCTCGGCGACCGCACTGCGGCAAGGCCGTAAATACCTCTAACAGCTGCCTGCCAGCCCAGAGTGAAATACTGTCTTTGTTCCAATTCCCCCTGCTTCTCGAGCTCAGAAAACAGATTTCTGGCGAAATTTATTTATTTGGAGGAGCATCTGACAGGAAAATACGTTTGATTTTCAGCCCTGATGCTTTGGCCACATTTCTAACAGGGAGCTGCGCTCTTGCCTAGTCCTCGCGGAGAGCGCAAGCCCAGCTCACAGCCTGACCCGTGGACACCAAGGCCTGGACATGCCACCGACTCCCTGATCTACAAACGGGTAGAGGTTGGCGCCAAGGACGCTGGAAGTGACACTCTCTGGCTTGTGAGCTCTTAGGGTCCAAGTGTTTTTTATTTCATTTAAATTTTGTATTGAATTAACAGTGACAATGGGAGCATTTCCAGCAGTGGTAAAAGCGTGAACTAGTCTCCTCGTGGACTAAGTGGCCTGAGTTCAAATGTGGTTTGCAGATTATTTATTCTTAGATGAAATCGATCATTTAGTTCCAATAAGCTCTTAATGCTACCGCAGTCCTCCATATCTGCCCAGGACATCACCCTCTGATGCGTAATCGGATCTGCAGCCCGCCCAAGTTCGTAGTCACTTGGGCAGACTCGGCCACCAAACCCAGGGAAAAACGACTAAAGGTCTGAACACTAGGGCTTGGCCATCACTGCCACAACTCCTCCCCACCTCCACCCAGGTCCCAGCCGACCTAGGGACTCCTCAGGCTCTGCCCACCAGGGGCCTGCTTTTCAATAGGTAATGATTTTTTTTCCAGCATGAATGATCTCAACAGCCATTGTCCCACAGTAGAGAAATAGTTACAAAATACAGACATTTCAAATAAGAAAGTCATTCAGTTTATTTGTGAGTAATCATAGTTAGTGATGCACGACAATTCCGCAGACGTGAACTAGCCACAAATCGTGGCCTCCATTTTGAAACGAGCGTGATTCCATCGTTAATTACTAAAAATATCTTTCTACAAAGATGTCATTTATTGTTCTGAAATGCTTTTACGGCCAACACAGTTACACTGAAATATTTAGGGGAACATTGTGTTAGGATTTGTAGCTAGGTGCAATGGAGATGATACTCGCCATGCGCAGGTCAACCTCATGCGCAATGCGGCAGATTGTGCAAAGGTTTTAATATTTCACAGCGTGCCCATGAGGGAATAGGCAATAGGATTTAAGAATTGCATCCTCAAGTGCCGTGCGAAATTGGTGAGAGAAAATAGGATTCTTTTTTTCCTGCAAGGATTTTCTTTTGACGCATAGATAATGTTTCGGTTAAGTAATTTTGAAGTAGAGGAGAAAACGTGGCTATAGAACATTTTTTTTTTGGTAGGCAAAAAACCATGACACTATATTTACAGAGCAAAATATCTATTCTTTTCCTACTCTGGCAAATAAGAAACACACACGATGTTTGAACTTAGGCATGCTTCACATTTCTGAAATGTCTATCGGTTTTTCCCCAAAACCTGCACCAGATTTTCTGAGAGTATTACCTCCCAAAACATGCATCCATTTTGTGATATAAAATAATCCAAATTCACCTGACAGATTAGCTGGGGGAGGGACCTTTCTTGAGTCGTTACAAAAATTCTCTAAGAACTAGAGAAACAGTTAAAAATATTTAAAATTCCACCTGATACACAAGGCCCAATAAACCATAAACCTTAGAAATTAGCATCACTCACCAAAGCCTAGAGTAACAAACCAAGCACATCCAGGGTACACAGAGTCCACCCCACCCCCACCTCAAGCCCCAACCCTAGCCCTAACCCTCAAAAAACACCTGTTAGCCTTCCCGGTACCTCTGACCACAGACGAACCGCAAAACCCTGCTCTATACAACCGAGTGCCTTTAGTGCCCCCAGCAAAGCTGAGCCGTCCAGGAACCGTCTACACACTCTTCCCAGGGTGAGGCTCCACAGCCTCTCCATCCAGGCAGTGGAGTCCTTTCTGCCGCCATCCACTTCTCGGAATCTCGAGAGGAAATGGGGCTTCCCTCCGGCTTCTGAGCTCAGCTGACCCGACCCGGGGCCCCAGGGGACGCCCGCGCAGAGAAGGAGTGATTGGGAAGCATGGGGCGCAGACAGCCACCCACAGGTCCCGGGGAAGTGCAGGGGGTCTGGCCAGCCTCAGCGAGCTGCCCGAGGAGGTGGGCGCCTGGAGCTCCTTGCCGGCAGGGCTCGGGGCGAAAGGGGGGCGGGGGCACCTCTTACCCGGAGGCGGCCGAGCTGGAGGCGGCGGTCGGCCGGGCGGCTGCTGTAATCCATTAGGCGCTGCCGGTCTACGCGCGCTCCGGGCGGCAGGGACCCGCTCGTGCCGGGACCGCGCGGCGGCGGCGGTCACCCGGAGCAGGCCGGCTGCTCCTGGCCGGCGCTGTCGGCGCCGGCGGGGGCCTGGGAGCCCGGGGCTCCTTCCGGGCTCTCCCGCCCGCACGGCTCCCCACCGGCTCCGGGGGCGGCAGCGGCGCGGCCCGAGCGAAGCGGCCATGGGGCCAAGTTGGGCGCCGGGCGGAAGCGGAGGCCGCTGCGGACCCCGCACTCCCGCAGCCGGCGACTGGAACCCACCTCTGCAGAGACAAAGGTTAGAAAAAGAGGGGGTGAGGCTCTAGGAAGGCAGAATGCGGGGGGAAATTCGCCTGGGAAATCAGGAAAAAGGCCGTGAAGGCGAGCGGCGCCTGCACATGACCAGCCGCAGCCAATGACGACCGCAAATAGGTCATAAAAAGGTCTATTACCAAGTTGTAAATTTTCTTCAAACAAAAAGGAATTTACTGCAATTCCTTGCGGATTTTGCACATACAGCTCGCAAGCGCCATGTTTTTTCCTCTCTTTCTCCTCTCTCTCTTCTCGTCTCTCTCCTCCTCTTTCCTCCCTCCTCTCCTCCTTCTTCCTCTGTGCCCCTGTCCTCTGCTTTCTGCCTCTCTTGCCTCCACGGTTCCTGACTCTCTCTCTCTCACCTTTCCTAGGAATCATTATTTTTTCTTTCTTTCTTTTCTTTTTGTTTTTGTTTGTTTGACTCGAAACCTCTACTCGATTGGGCGCTGTTAGAGGGGAAATGAGTGCGGCGTACTGCCCAGGCGCTCGGGGAGGTGATCCTGGCAGTCACCACCCTTCCAACTCTCTCTCCTGGTGTGGGTCACTTGGCTTCTCCTCCCCTCCCCTCACCAAAAGGCCCGCTCAGGAAGGGCGGCCAAGCACTTTCGGTTTTTGCCCCTTCTCATCTCCAGGCAAGACAGCCCCAGTGATCTTGCTCAGAAAACCTGGGCTCTGCAGGCCAAGGGAGCTCACAGTCCCTCCTCCCCTCTTCAACATAAATTGGGGTCCCTCCCATTTCTTGGGGTTTCTGCAGTAGGAGAGTCACTAACCAGCTCAAAGGCTGGAAATGGTTTTAGATACTCGTCAACCTCTCCAAAATATCAGTTTGAGCTCCCAATGCCTGGCCTTTATCAGGGCAAAAGCATCCTCTTGGATAGTCCTGGGTGAGAGAAGAAATCTTTCTGGATCCCTAATGAAAGCCCTTGCTTTAGGTCTTCCTGAGTGCAATTCTCATTTCTAAGAAATTTCATTCGAGTTCTCCCCCTTCCCTTGCCCCCTAAATGTTTGTCCATTCAAAAGCTTGCTCAATGCAGTATTGAAGAGAGGGGCTCCTTTTGTCCAGGAAAAGAACAACTCCCCAGTTTCAGCCTTGAAAAAAATAGGCCTTTTTCTTCAAAGGCAGGAGTCACGTTCCCTTTGCACTTCTGGTAGTAGCTGCTCCAGTGAACATCAGCAGAAAGTAAATGTCCTTGCCTGGCCCCAGCCTTCCCTCAGCATTAATGCATGAGCATGGACACGCAGGCTTCAGGACCTGCCTGAAAGAGGTAAACCCTCTCCTGCTATCAAGGACACTGTCTTTGGACTTCTAGTAATACCTTTATAAATATTTGCGTTGGATGTCTATGTGCAAGTTCTCTGCTATTAACATCCTCACACCCAGTAAGTACCTAAGTGGACATGGACTTAAAGCAGGAAGCGCACAGCACCCTCTGGGAGCAGGCCATTTGTATCACTTGAAAAAGCTCCAGTGACCTTGGATGTTTTTGATTAAAGGACTTCTGTTGCCATCTGTCAGCAAAGGTCATATTCTTTCTAGAAAAAGTCAGTGGGCTCTAACTTTGCTGCAGGGAACCATAGCAGCAGTCAGGGTCCATTAAAATGTTCTCTCTCTTCCCTTGACCATCCCCAGATACCCGTGGATTCAGCCAACACCTGGAAGCAGAAGACACAGGCTTGGATGAGAAACAGCAACACCTTCTACAGTGAAGAATAATAAAACAATATTTTTAATTATACAAGAAAATGGGGCAAGTTGTTGGACCCTCCCAAGCTAGAACACTTTACACTGGTCTATACATGTTGAACCAGAGATTGTTCGATCCTAAAATTTTCTGAGAAATAATCTCAATTTTCAATTTTCCTCTCCCCTTCTACCCAAATAAAAGCGGAGCTTTGTGACCCTCCTTTTCAGCTTGGGGAAGGACAGCTGGGAAAAGACTCTTTGCACTGAAAAGGCAGCCATATTTGCACTTTTTTCCCCTGTACAGAGGTAAACGATGTGCTGGGCTTTGTGGAACCTCACAAAATGGCAGTCCCTGAACTGGCTTTTCTCTAAGAACCATTGAGATCCACACCCTCCTTTGTGTGTTTCTGGTCCTTGCAAACAGAGAACCTAAATCACTTCGAAGGCTTGGTTCTTTCATTCAGTGTTAACATTGGATGGTCCTATTTTTCTCTAAACGGTTTACAGACCTCTCTAAGCAGACTCTCTAAGCAGCCCAGAGCAGAAAAGCATCGTCTGGGTTTGCAAAGGGTTCTCTGAAGGTTTATGCAAATTTCTGCAGCAAAAAATGTTTGCTCCCTTGTTGCAGAAACCCTCGGGTATTTACAGATTTGAGCCAATTAGAAGTGCATCTTCCGAGCTCGTCACTGCAAGTCTATCTGCGTGAAACACCATGATGGGGGGTTTCTAGCCGCTGTAAGAAAGAAGGTGGCAAGTGGGTGTGTGATGTGTAATTCCCCCAGCTCTTTATTTGCAGACAAATCCATGCTTTTCCTAACTACAAAAGGAAATATATATACCTACATTTATTACCAACACTTTCTGCACGTGTGATCTATGTATACGCACAAATACACCAAATATGCAAAAACCCCACCAAATTTGTGTATGTTCAAATACATCAGTTATTGCAACCGCGTCTTTTTCTGTACATGAGCTACAATGTTACCATGAGTTAGGGGGACAATGAGGTCAGAGGTATAACACTTCCAGAGCAGCACAGAATGCCAAGGAAATAAGGGCATTTCTGTCTCCCATTCCTTCCTGGATTTCCACATCCATCCTTGCACCAGATCCCCCACCTGATAGAATGTTGCCCAAATCAGTGGCTCTAAAAGTGATATTTGGGGAGCATTCTTGAGTGGGAGACACTGAATTTTGGTAATAGACAGGAGTCCCTTAAATGGAGAGCTGGCTGACGTTTAGCCAGCACTAGTCTCTGGCCAGCTTACCCCGCACCCCCAGACTGTTCCCTAGCCATACTTTCAGGCTCTTGGCATCCTTGCTCTATACCAGCCAACAGCAGAGCCTCAGGCAGCACACAGAGCAAAACATTTCCAAATCCAGCATGGGCGTTTGCAGCTGTCTCCTCCTGTGCAAATGTTTCTTAAGCCCTGGGCCACCCGTGACTTAAAATTCAGGGTTCAGGTCAGTGAATGCCACAGCCACGGCCTCTTCCCTGGATAGAAAGCCAGGTGGTCCTTCGCTTCTAGCCCGATCTGTGCCAACATTTCCCTGGTCCTTGAAGCAGCAGGCAAAAGCCCACCAATGCCTGAGGGGGTGATCCAGGCCTAAAGCTATAGGATTTCCTTTTCTTACCTGAGCAACAAAAGCCACTTTGGAAATTAAAATGTACCTCTCTAAAAATAAACACAGCTAGAAAAAGCAGAGCTCCTCAATGTCTACCTGATAAAGGTGCTTTCCCTTTTACCAAGAGAAATGTTGGCTTACTTGAATTTCTCCTCTCTCTCCCTCCCCTCTTTCCCCTCCTCTTCCCTCGTAAAATGGCAGCTGCAGGAGCAGCCTCGAATGGAAAATGGATATCTTGTTAATAACAGATCCCAAACCCCAGCATCAGTGTGGGCTCAGTGGAATCAGCTGTGATGTAACCTGGACTCTGGGTCGTCCCCCAGTGGGCCTACAACTCGAGTCCTTTGCGAAGTTCAAAGCTTTCACAGTATCTGACCAAGGTTATTTAGAACAGGATGAAGCTAGGATAGTGTATCAGCCCTCTCTGCAATGAAAGGAAGTCGCCCCCACCGTTGCATTTATTTATTTATTTTTACCGCTGGGGTGCATGTAACCCCCACCCACTATTTATCAAATAGAAGCTTTAGCGGAAGGTTGCCTTGGTGTCAGCCCATGCAATTGTTCCTGACTCAGGAAAAGGGTTATTTGCGGCGCTCAAAGACACTAGCTCTAGAAAAAGATTAATTTCTTTATTAAGGAGCTAGCTATTTTTTGGAGCGGTTGTTTACACTCAGATTTTTCTGCGTTTGCTCTCAGGGCTTGTTTCAAATAGGTGAGGCCATCCTGGAGAACAGCAGAGGACGTACCAACCGACATCTGAGACGCGCACAGCAAGTTGGCTCAAAATGGGTGTGCAAACAGAGCGAAGGGCATACAAATAAATATGGCACCTACTCAAAAAAACGGAATCATAGCGGCGGCCACAGCATAGAGACCTAGCGCTTTCAGGCGATACCAAGCACGGTTCAAAATGAAAGCAAGTTGAGAAACTAGAGGCATTCCACAAGGCGACTTCCCAGAGTGAGAAGTTAATGAGTGAAAATGTTATAATTGGCTTTTCAAGTATTCATTCACTCTAGATGATTACATTGCCATAATTTGTACAGACTATAGAAAAATTATTAAATGTCAACTTTGACATTGTCCTGAAACTTTTGTCACTGGCCCAACATTTTCCGCAAGTTTAAGGAAGCTGCAGAGCCACGACTACACATTACACTCTTCAGCTAACATGTGCTTTTCGAATATTTGGCCCAGACTTTTCCCAGAGATAGTACATTTACAAAATACTCAAAGAAATGTTTTAGGAGTAAACAAAAGTCACCCGAACCATTCATTATAAAAGCAGAAAGAAAAAAACATAAATAATATATTTAAATCAAATAATATAAAGTAAATATTCTGCAGGCATAATTTTTTAAAAAATTAATAAACTTCTTTTAATTTACTCACCATAAAGAAAAGATTTGAAATGTTCAAGTGCACTTGTTTGATTAATAAAGCATTTTATATTCAATTATTTAGTGCTAATCATTAGGAAGTTTACGTTGTTGAGGCAAATCACCAGCTCAGACATTAAAAACTACCATTATAAAAATATAGCTACAGGATGAGTATCAAATTACCCTTACATAGGACAGCTCGAAGGCTGCTTCTCTGCAATACTAGAAACTGTTTTTAACACCCAAATCCCTCTCAAAGCGCAGAAACCTCAAGAGCAGTGACATGAAGGTAGCTTGAAATGCAGGTAAAGTCCTTTCCAACAAAGAAAATAGGTGGTGTCCACCAGCATATGTTGATCATTAGTTTTAATAGTCTGTGGTAAAATTTTAAAGGTAGAAGTTAATTTGTTGGGCCTTCGGCTCTGTCGTCCTCCAGTTCTTGGGCTTCCTTTTTGGTTTCCCCATCCTTTGCCTCCTGTCGGGAAACCGGGAATTTGTCCTTGTTGTTCTCCTTTTTCCATTTCATTCTCCTGTTCTGGAACCAGATTTTTACCTGTCTCTCCGTGAGGGCTAGGGCGTGGGAAACCTCGATCCTTCTCTTCCTGGTCAGATAAGGGTTAAAAAGGAATTCCTTCTCCAGCTCTAGGGTTTGGAAACGACTGTAGGTTTGTCTTCCTCTTCGTCTACCAGGAGCTGCTGATTAAAATAAACAAACAAAAAAAGAGGAAAACAAACGTTTTAAAAATGTAATGGTGTCTCAGCAGGTTGCTGGAGGTTTCTGGAACGGGTCTAAGGGGTGAAATACACACAATTCTCTTTAGCTCTGATATATATAGGATGTGCAAGCAACAGGGGCAGAGAGAAGATCTTGACAATTATTGCGCCCATCTTTACATGGTTTCTACTTTAAGGGGAGAAAAAAAGTCTTATTACTCTATGAATGAGAGACACTGCAGCTGCACAAGAAGGAAAAGGAGAGGGAGAGAAAGAGGGAGTTTTAAAGCTAGAACGTGAGACGAAAGCAGATTTCTCCCCTCTCCCCGCTTAAAAAAAAAAAATGCATCCCAACCTTGTGGTCTCATCCAGGGAAACATTTGAGAAGGAGACGAGCTCTGATTTAAGTGGTCTGGGTCTTCGCCAATATTACCACTGGACGATTTACAGTCAGGATATTGTACCAGCTCGGCCTCTTGCTGGGTCGTAAAAATCGGCTGTCTCTGTAAGTTATCGTATCCGTAAAACTTCGCGGGCTCCCCGTGACAGGCAATCCCGCCGCAGGGGGGAGGCGGAGGCGGAGGATGCGGAGGAGGAGGGGGGGCGGCCTGGTAGGCTGCGGCCGGGCTGCCCCCGCCGGGGTGGAAGTAGTCCTGGCCGGGGCCCGGGCCGCCCCCTCCACCGCAACCCGGCCCGGCGGGCGGCGGCGACGGGTGCGGGTGCGCCGTGCGGGAAGCCGGCAGCGCTGTTGCCATAGAGCTGCAGGGCGGCGGCGGCGGCGTGGCGGCTGCCGACCTCGGGCGCGAAGTGACAGTCGTAGTAAGTGGGATTGATGGCCTCGCCCGCCGCGGCCGCCGCCGCGGCCGCCGCCTTGTACTTGGAGTACAGCGGGTTCACGAAGTACGAACTCATCGGGGCGGCCGCGGCGGCCGGGGCCCGAGGTCGGGCGGCCCCGGGCAGGCGGGCGGCGCCGAGCAGGCAGAGAGCGCGCCTCGGCGCGGCCGCACTGCCGCGGGGGCCTCTGGGGCGGCTGCTCGCGCCGCTGGGGCCGCCGGACTACGTTGCCGCTGCCGCCCGCCTGCCCGCGCGCGCGTCGCCTCTGAGGCCCGGCAGCCGCGGGCGCTCCGCTACTGGGCGCTCATGCCCGGCTCTCGCGCCCGCCGCCTGGGCCTCGCACCGCCTCCCTTGCGGGTCGCGGGGCCTCGCCCAGCCCCCGCGCTCCACCGCCCGCCCGGCCTCTCCCGGCGCGCGCCGGCTCGGCAGCAATATAATCGCCGACGCCCCGGGTGACCTGCCCCGCTGCCTCCACTGTTTCCTCTCAGGCACCAGGCGGCCCTGAACGCACCGGGACAAGAAAAAAAAGTGCGCCCGGCCCACGGGGACACTCTTTGGCTTCGGTTTACAAACCCCCGCTCTGGAGGGAAAAGAAAAAAACACCCTCTGCCCGCCGCCACCTCTCACCTCGCCCCCCCCGCGGCCCCCTCCCACCGCTCTCGCCGCCGCCGCCGCCGAGGCTGCCGCCCCGGTGCGCCCCGGCGAAGCATTTTCGCACCACGCCACTGCGCGGAGAGGGAGCGAGATAGGGGCGAGATAACCGCGCGGAGGGATCCGCGCGGAGGCGACACCGCTGCTCCCGACGGGACGCCTCACGCCGGCCGGGAGATGCCTCCGCCGGCCTTAAAGGGGGCCCATAAAGCCGCACTGCCAAGGGCTCGCCGTGCCCCCGGGGCCGAGAGAATGCGGTCCGCGGCCGGCGGGGCGGGGGCGCGGCAGAACCTTACACTTGGGGGAGGCAGGGAGGCCACTCCCAGGAGGCTGCGGAGCAAATGACCCCCTCCCCCGGCCCCTAGAGTAGCCCGCAGAGGTTGGCCGTGGCTTTTGCGCCTCTGGACACGCGGGCGCAGCCCAGGGAACAAGGGCAAAAAGCGTAGACGGACCGGGCCCTACATTGAGTTAGGTCCTATTTGAGTGGTTTGATTAAAGGCCACAAGGGTGACCCCCAAACCTGGCATTATCAAAGCGAATCTAAGCTCTCCTTTCGCAGCCGAGCGGGCTTGTGGAAATGAGATGTACATTTACCCTTGACGCACTGCACGCCTGGCTGAGGCTCCCAGGTTAATTGATATTTAATGGAAATCATGCCCATGAATATAGTTTCCATCATTTCACCCTTGATAGACGTCAGCACCGGGCGCAGGGGGGAGGCTGAAGAATGTGGGGGGAGGCATTAGCATTGCTGAGGGAGTAAATAGAAAAGCGGACAGAAATGTTTCCAAGGCGGGAAGGAGGACTCACGCTGGGGTGGGCAGTGTTTCCTCGGGCAGGACGCGGGCTCCCGGGTCTCCGCCCCGGCGCGGAGCGGACGAGGGCAGGCGGTCGCCCCGGGCGGAGCGCGGGGGGTCGGGGCCGGCGAGTCCCCCCGTGGAGCCTGCGGGCCGGCGTTCGGATCGCGCCGGTTCCAGGCGGCTGCAGGCGGCTGTCTTCTGCTAACGATTCTAGTTCGGCCGCCAAGCCTGTGAAATCGCTGCCGAGAGAGCGGGCGCCGGGCTCAGTTTAAGAAGTTACTAAATTTTCCAAAAGAAAAGAAAGAGAAGGCTCATCCGAGCTTGTGAACGATGAGGAAAAGTCCCGAGTCAAGTGGCAAGTCGAGTGTGAATCGGCAAGATATTCCTGCTTCTAGAAGATCGCTCTAAAGCTGCTTGGCTTACACCGCCAACCGCCTTCTCTCCCCCACATCTTTTTTTCTCTCTCATTCCCGTTTTAATGTCCAATAAATGTAATAGGTCTCTGATGAGTGCGTTTTCCCTCGCCTACTCGGCCTTTTCCGTGGGCGACCGAGCCCCTTTTCCTTGGGGATAATCCATTGTTGCGAGGGCTCCAGGCCCACCGGCCTTGGGAACCGACCTCGGAAACACGCCCCGAGCCCACCGAGGAGGCTCCCGTTAAAGCTAAAACACACCACGCCGCTTCTCACGCCCAATGCAAATGTCTGCACCCGCCAGACGGCCCCCCAAGGCGCAGCAGGCGAGTGATTTCAACCACCCCTCACTCCCCGTGGGTTGGCCCAGCCTGTGAGTGCGATCCTGAGGTCAGCCCGGGTGGACTGAATATCGTATTTTGCAAATAGAGAAAATAAGGTCGAGATGGAAAGGCATAAACAAGACAACAATGTCTAAGACACTTTCAATTGTTTCTGCAGGGAATGGCTGGAAATGGTTAAGGTAAACGGATTGCTAATGAATCTTCAGATGATAAAGGCATACTTTATACAATTTTTAAATTAGTAGGGAGTGCAGGAGACTTTCGTTGTTGGGGTAGTGATGGGTAGGGTTTTTTTGTTTTTGTTTTTGCTTTTTGCTGTTGTTTTCTATCGGTTATCGCCAGGTAAGACTTCCTTTAAATCCGAAGGCGCATGAAACCGATTCTGACAGTTAACGATTTGTACTTCAATCTTGCAAATACCCAATTAAAAGAGTATTATTTTCAATGAAGCCTTGGAACTAACTTTGTAATTGTGCCTTTTTATTTCACCGTTTGGCGTGTGTGCGTGTTAACCCCTCGATAAATGAATGGGTTTTGGAATGGAATGAGGGAAAAGAAGAGCTAGCCCAGATCTCAATAATTCAAGGCACGCCCTAGAATAGTGTGATTCCTGGGAGGCGAAAAAGAAACATAAATACTACAAAATTCATTTCTACACATTCTGGCCTAATTAAGAAAAACATTACAACACAGCGTTTCCTCTTGGGACAAAGCCGGTCTCCCCCTCCCCCCCGGCCCCCCAAGCATTCTGTTTATAATCTGAATGGGAAAAGAGCACGATTAACTTCGTAAATAAAAGATCGATGCTTTTACACGTTTCTGTTTTGATAGAATGCATTAACTTACCATAACGTTTTATAGTTTCAGCTGCGCCATAGACCAAATTTCCTGAAATCCTGACTAAGCCAAAATTTTATACCTAACACACACGGCTGGAGAATGTAACAGTGCACATTGCTTCTGTTAGGTTAAATTTATCCTAATTTGGAATTAAAAATAAGATTGTAAATATTTTTACTCAAAATCTTTCCCCACAGCAACTCCAGCTTTACGAGATCACAAAGTGGAGCAACGGCGCTCTCTAGTGGCCAAATGCCACCTCGAGCCGACCGGACTGAACTTCCCTTTATTCGACTCAAACCAATTCCAATCTTGTTCCTTAGTTTGGCGCTTGGATCGCTGACACTAATAATGCTTCATCCCTTTGACTGTCAACAAGTCAAGTGCAGCAAACAGAGGCTCCTGAATGCCAAAGATAATTGTGCTCCCAAGAGCTTCCACTAGCGTCTTTTTCAAAAGCTTCCAGTCCTTCTTTTGCCAGACACAGTAGGTCGCAATTCTGTAATCACCCACAATTATAGGAGGGGCAAGATTTAACAAAAATCACAACTGTCTAAATATCAACTGCAGCAGGCTTTTTTTTTTTCAGAGGAGCCAGGCGCTTCGAAAATTAAGAAATTGCAGAAGTTAAATTTATTAATTTTTGTCTTTTAAAGCTGTTAGCATGAAATCATGAATATTTGCTGTTTTAACTTTGTAATTTTAATGCTTCAGGCCCATTTCGCTGGGCAATGCGGGGGGGGGGGGGTGGGTGGGATGGAAGCCGAATTAAAAGCTTCTTACTGGATCTGAGTGGCGGTCTGGAAAGGCACGGTTGGGCTGTGTTCATTGGAACTTCTATGCACAATAAATGAGATTTTAAATCTCCATCAAAAGTCAGAGTGAAATGAATTGGCGAAGCATTCCACCTGAGTTTTTTTTAATAAAAGCAAAGACTTTAATCGACTTAGGTGTTTCCTGGGAGGTTAATCTTTTATTCTCATTTTCAAAAATGCCTCCAATTTGGCTGGAAGGATTATATTTTCTATAAGCAAACAGAAATAATTTCCCACAATATTTTTGCTGCAAAGTTTGGGATGGACGGCCAGATAATTTTTGAAAAGGCATTTAAGTAACTTCATCTTTTCCGGGCAACCATGCAACTGGGAGACCCTAAGTAAATGACCCGAGATCACTCGCTTCTCCCAGCCCCAAATAAGAGGCCGATTTTTTCTTAAAGAATGAGCTAAGCTACGACCATAGTCAAATATTATAACGAGCTACTGACCCTAGGCTACTTCTAATATCCAGCCCATTTTAAAAATCAGACATACACCATCTCCTCCTTCCTACCCTCACCCCCATTTTTATTTCCTAGGTGCTCACACCTCACCCGGGGCACCCAAGCCCCCCGCCTTCTTGGTCCAACGCAGACTTGTTTATATTTTATTGTCCAGATTTTAAGACCCAGTTTTGTCTGCATTTTTCCTTTCCTCCCACAAACACAAACATCAAAATGAGATGGTTTCAAAGCGAAGCGCCGGGCCTGTCGTAAACTCATTACCTCCAGACGTCTCGCCGGCTCGATGGCTTTATGACACCTTGGCTCTTCCTGTTTTCAAAGGGCCCTAGGTATCGGGTTGGCTGCAGGGGCGGGGGTACGCAGCACCTTCTGCCGGATCTGGGCCTTGGCTTTCCCTCCCAGGCCCCCTCTGTTTTTCCTTCAAGTCCCCTCTTTCATCAGGATCCCCCCAAACTCTGCCATCGTCCCCGCCTTCCGCCCAGGCCGCCAGGCGCCGCCGCCTCTCCGGCCTGGAAAGGCTGTGCTGGGCCCGAATCCTCACTTACAATGACCTTCATTTTAGCCTCTGAATGCGGCCCTCAGAGGGCCAAGCTGGGGGCTAAACGTGCACGGAAACTGGGTGGGGGGAAGGGGCGGTGGGTGGGGGCAGCTGTGGAGAGCCTTGACCATTTTGATCCGCTAAGGTCACTTTGGGGCTCCTGCGGGGAGGGGCGGAAGCTCACAGCCTCACCGGCTCAGCCCTCCCGAGGCCAGCCAGCCCTGCCGAGCTGGAGGAGCTGTTCCAGAGCGCAGAGCTGGCCTTTCCCTTGTTTGGAGAGGGGAGTCGATGGCTGGGACTCCCTGAGCAGAAGAAGACTTGGGGTGCGGTGTGCCAAAGCCCTCGCGAGAGGGTGCCTGGCTTCTGGGGCCCATCTCATCCAGTGGGCACTGCTGCGAGGCTGACCCCGGGCCAGGCCGGGGCACAGAGCTCAGTGAGGCGCTGGAGGGGGGCTGAGGGAGGGACATGGCCACCAAGGGTCCCCCAGGGCTTGTGCTCTAGGCTGGGTCTGCCCACACAAAGGGGGACTCAGAGGCACATCAGAGTCTTTTCAGCGCCCCGGATTTTTAGCAGTGTCTCCCAGGGATGGGAGAGAAGTCCCCTGAGGGTGATATTTTGCAGAGAGACAGAGAAAGCAGGCACACAGCGTTCAGGGCCAGCGTCGGGGCTCCATTTGATCAGGTCAGCATTTATTGGTAGGAAGCGGTAACATTTACAACTGGTCCTCAGGCAGAAACCGGGAGGGTCTACACCCGCGGCCGCCCACGCGCGCCGAGCCCTCCCGGGGAGAGAGCAGCTCCTCCAGTGCACTGAGAATAAACCCCCGACCCACCAGAGGCCCTGAGCTTCTCTCTCTGCCTCATTCCAGGTCTCAGTCGAGGGCCCGCGGGCTCCCTGAGGAAAGGGGGCTTTCATAACCGGTGGGCAACCTGGCCAGGCCTTGGCCTGGGCCGGCCTCCGCACGTCGTCGTTCTGCCTTCATTCTGGGAAGTGGGGTGCGCTTGGCCCCTGCTTGAGCAGCGCTGGGAGCTAAACTACAGCACTTTTCAGAAACACAGGGAACATTTACACAGGAGAGGGCTCCTCAAGCCAGCGTGCACTCACAAATCTAGCATTTCCTAAGGAACCCTCGGGCAGAAAAGGGAGGGAGCAGGATAGGGCAAAACCTCAAAGCCACTTGGTTTCTCCAACACATAAGCGAGCAAATACAGAGCCCCCCAAATACCTCACAGAGACCAACCACACAGTCACTTCTACCTAAAAAAGGGGGGAAATGTCCGAATCGCTGGAGAGTTTCTGGAAATCAAGCACCCACAAAGAGAAACCCCACTGCGGTCGCACAGCAGAGCGGTCAGGCCGGCACGCCGGGTCAGTCTCCTTTGGGGCATTTCTCCTTGCTCATCTTTTTCATTTTCATCCTACGATTCTGGAACCAGATTTTGACCTGTCTCTCTGTGAGGTTTAGAATCCTTGCCACCTCGTAGCGCCGGTCCCGGGTGAGGTACATGTTGAAGAGGAATTCCTTCTCCAGCTCAAGCGTCTGGTATTTGGTGTAGGGACAGCGCTTTTTCCGGGTGGAGCGAGCGTGAATCCAGTTTGCTGCGGGGTTGTCTACGAAGAAGGGGGTTTGGAGAAGGGGAGCGAGGGGCGGAGGGGAGGCAGGGAGAGATGACAGGGTGGGGGAGAGAGGTCGTTAAATTAATTTCACCAAGGATGGCCGCTTTTCACAACTTGGGGGGAATTATCATAAAAACCCCTAATGCCCGCGCTCTGTTTACCGTACAAACCGGGCGCCCAGGGTAGGTGGTTATGGGAAGCTTTTTTATGGATGCGTGTTGCTCGCCCAGGCTAGGGTAGGCGTCTAGACGTTTTTATAGGTTAGTAAAACTATCAGTTTTGCACATTCGAGCCTTACAGGTTTCAGCAATAAATCAGGGGGCAATTTCTTTTGCACTTACTTGGGTCAAGTTGCTGCTGCGGCGGCTGCGGCTGCTGCTTCTCCTCCTCCTTCAGCGGGCAGCCCGGGCTCGGATGGTCGCTGCAAGTCGAGGGCTCCGACGAGCCGCCTGCCCCGGACCCGGACCCGATCCCCGCCCCGGGCCCGGTTCCCCCAGCCGCAGCTGCCACCTTGTCCCGTAGGAACGAGTTGCAGGAGAACTCGGGGCCGCCACTCCCCTGGGACTCCCGGGCCGCGGAGCACTCAGTCCGTTTGGAGGAAGAAGACGAGGAAGTGGAGGAGGAGGTGGAGGTGGCGGCAGCGGCAGGGGTCGGGGCTGCTCCGGTTTCAGGCTTAATCCCGTAGTGGCGCCCGTTGGGTGGGCCGCTGGGGCCGGGGCCGGGGCCGGGGCTGGGACCAGGGCCCGGGCCACCGCCGCCTCCGCCTCCCCCTCCGCCACCGCTACCGCCGCCGCCCGCGCCGCCCGGGAAGCCGGGCAGCGGCTCCATCCAGGAGCGCATGTAGCGGCCGGGCTCGGAGGCGGCGGCGGCCAGGGGCGGCGGGGGCACGTACGGGTGGTAGAGGCCACTCATCGCCGCCGCCGGGGGCTGGGCCGGCACCGCGGACCACGAGGCGGAGAACACGGCCGATTTGGGGGCAAAACTACACGAGGCAAACTCGGCGGCAGCAGCGGCCGGGCTGTCGGCCACACCTGCGGGCCTGCCCTGCGCGCTGGGCCCCGGCGGTCCGAAGCGCGCGGCGAACACCTCGTCGCCCTCATGGCCTATGAGCGAGTCCACGTAGTAGTTGCTGAGGGTGCCACTGGAGGACATTTTGAGGCGCCGTGCGCTCCCACCCAAGGTTACACTGCCCGCCGCGGCGCCGCTCCCCGCCGGCGCCCGAGCCGCCGACTAGTTCGCAGGCTCCAGCCTCCACCATTGGTCGCGCGGCCCACGTGATCATATTTACCAATACCGGGAGTAAATCAGTCCGCTAAACTGGGGGCTGCTGTGATTTAAAAAAAAAAAATCATCAACATAAGCGCCGCAATTAGAGCCCGCGGGCTCCGGCCCGTGCGCCGGGGCTCGGCCCGGCCTGGCCCGGCCTGCCCGGCGGCGGCTGTGACCACACGCCCGAGCGCGGCCGGAGGAGGCGCTGGGGACTATTTGTTCGCCTTCTCTTGCCGCCCTCGGTCTTGCAGTTTGGTCCCTGGCGCTGCTGCCCCAGTGCCTGGGCTCCGGGCTACCGGCCGCGCGCCCTGGGCGCCCCGAGTGCTTGGCCAGAGCCGAGGGCAGTCGGGGGCGCGCAGGGCCGGGTGCGGGCCCGAGGCAGGCCGACCTTCTGAGGCGGCCCCCTGGCGCCCGAGGGGAGTTCTTCTCGCTGTGGCTCTCTCCTACCCAAAGCCACCCCCTCCCTACACATACCCACACACACGCTCGCTCACAGCTTGTCGTGTTGTTTAAAACAGGTGGAAGACCTCTGTAATGATATTATGCCTTTCAATAAAAATTTTATGAGGTGTATTTGATTATAGATTAATGTGTCCCTAATAAAACGGACGGATGGAGCAGCTCGGAAGGCCCCCTCCCCCTGCCACACTCACACACGCCCGCGTAGCCACACACACCCCGACGTGAGGCTGAGCACACGCCACGGCCCGAGGGGCGAGCTGGGGCGGCCTGGCCCGCGGGCTGGGCGCGGCGGCGGCCGCGGCCAGGGCTTCTGTCTGCCCTCGGAAGGGCTGGCGGGCTGGCGAGTCGGCACCGTGCGGACAGTGGCGGCCAGGGTGCCTTGTCTTCTCCGGGGGCTGCGGGAAAGACCCTGGAAGAGAACAGGCCATAAGGCAGGACCCAAAGGCTAGCGCAGGCCCGCTCCCGCCCGCCGCCGCGACCCTGCCTCCAAGACGCCAGCAGGACTCGCATCTCCCTGCGCAGGTCCGCTTGGCCTGGTCCCCACTTGGAGGTCTCCAGGTGGATTCCGGAGACGTCTTAAAAACGGCCTGGTCCTTGGGCTACTCTCTTCTGATTTTTTTTTTTTTTTTTTTTGCCTCCAGAAGTAAGGCTGGGTAGCCTTGAATCTGAGGGAGATGCCCATTGTCACTCCCAAATCCATGGTACAAAGCCTCGGAAGCCGGCTGGGAGCCAAGACAAAAGCGGCCCAGGCGGCGGAGGATGTATTCCTCGCTCTACAAGTTGCCCAGCGCACCCTTGGAGGGCTCCCAGCCCACCTCGAGCCCCGGAAAGGAAGGGGGGAAATGGCTACTTATGGCCTGATTGATTGCCTTTGCCAATGGCTTTCTGATTTCGTTCCAGAGGAGCTGCCTTTGCCTGTAGCACGGGTTTTCCTCCGAGACATGGCCCCCTGTCAACAACTAATGGCGCTCCCCACATCGCGGGGAACGCGCGAAGTTAAATTTGCCCTCCTTCTCCTGCCCAACCAATGGACGTCTGGGCTACTCTATCCCAGTGTCCCAACCTGGCACTGATTCTGAGCCATCTCTCTCCCACCCCTAGGAAATGACTCCCCTAAAGGGTTCTGTCTTGGAATTGGGGAAAGTTCTTGGTTTTCAAGAGAAGTTTAAAACTCTGAATGAATGGCGGGTCTCCCGAAGACTCCTTGGGTGAGAGCTCTAAGGCTTAGATCCCCTAAATACATTGTTTTCAGGAAAAATGAAAAGGAGGTGTTTTGTGAAGCTGCTGGAAGCAGTTGGAGACCCTTTGAAACTGCAGCACAACCTGGGGTAACGAATTCTCTGTCGGCTCTTTTCCCCAAGGCCTCTCCTCCCTTCTCCCTGGCAGGACTAGATGAGTCTGGACTCTTGGGCTGAGGATCCCACAGTACATGTACATGCTAGTGAAAGCTGGCTGAAGTTTTCCGAGGCTTGGCAGCAGCTGGAACATTACACTTCATGGGAAGTCATGTTCATTTGCAAATTCTCTTTCAGTCACCCTTTGTACATTTTCCTTCTTCCCAGATACAGTGGCTCCAACCAGCATTTTGTAATTAAATAGAGGGAGGATTAACTGGGAAAAATCTTTTCTTCCTTTAAAAAAATTACATGTGGGCCACTAAAAGGTAATGACTGAGCATAAAATCCTTCCACAAGGAAACCAAGGCAAAGTGGGATGGGAAAACTCACCCATCCTTGACTTCTCTGTGGCCTGGCTGTCTTGCGCTTGGGATGGGGGTGGGAGTGAGGGAAAGGAGTGGGGGAGAATTGGATCCGCTGTAATGCTAAGCTGCTGCTTGTCCTTGCTCCTGTAACAGAGGCCCGGCGGCTTCCAGGTGGGCAAGACTGGTCTCAAGCCAGCCCCTGACGATGGTACGCCTGCCAGAAATCGCCAAGACCCCACTGAAAGCATTAAAAATAACAAAACCAAAGAGAGGAAGAGACATAAGCAGGGAGCTTTGAGGAAAAAGCAGCTTGGGCACAGGCTTACTTACCAGGCTCCGGCTAGAGGGAAGCTAACACTCACTGAGAATTCAATTATGTTACTATGATGGGGGGAGGAGGGGAGAGGGCTCCCCTTCTTCGCAATTATGAAAACAGCACACCCAGGCTGGATTATCACTTCCCCCACCACTGCCAAATTTCAGCACCCTAGGCCTCCTCCAGCTTCTCTCTCCCATTTCCCCTTCCCTGCTCTCTCTCGCCCCCTCAACTGCCCCAAACAAGCAGTTTAACAGGAAGATAATCTCACCAAAGACTTTCATTTCCACCGTAACACATTTCAGAAAGCAGAGGGAGCGAACTCGTTTCCAGAGTTTATTGCATTATACATGCGACCAGAACATGCACAGAGAGGACAGGTTGCTGTTGTACTTCTACCAAACCACAGATGCACCACAAGGGAAAGGCTACAAGGCATAAGTCGTCAATATTCCATCTCACCAAGGACAATTGCTAAATTCATTTGCAAAAAGATACATTGTAATGTGCTTTTTTAGTCCCCCTCCCCCCAAAGCTTGTGGGTTTTCTTAATTTTTTTTTAAATATATATGTAATTTAAGTACTTTTAAGTACTGGATGTATTCAAAACGCCATGAGCTCATGGACTAACCACACACACAGACCTTTTGTGTTAGGAAAAACATGAAAAAGTCACATTGCTGGATGGATGAATGGATTGATGGGTGCTCTACAGTTCCAATAAGTTAAGACTCAAATGAAAATGCGCAGTAATAGTTACCCTGCATTACGATGAAAAAATAATAAATTACACGTGCTAGTTTTTTAATATATATATATATATACTCAGGGATTACAGATCACTTGCAGCACGAACAGAATGACCCCAAAGTCACATTCTAGCAGGAAAAAAACAAAACAAAACAAAAAACAAAGAGCAATGAAGGTTTTGTTTCCGCCTTCCCAGTCCTCCAGCACTCGGCCCTGGAACGCGGTGCCCCCTCTCCGATCTCGGCCTCTGACGGGCCTCGGACCTAAGAGAAGGTGAGGTTGGCGGTCAGTTCTCGGATCCGGTTCTCTCGGCTCATCTTCTTGAGTTTCATTCGGCGGTTTTGAAACCAAATCTTGACCTGCCTGTCGGTGAGGTTAACGCTCTTACTGATCTCTAGGCGGCGCTCGCGGGTGAGGTACATATTGAACAAGAACTCTTTTTCTAATTCCAGCGTTTGGTGCTTAGTGTAAGGGCACCTCTTCTTTCTGCCACTCTTTGCAGTGAGCCAATTGCTGGTTGGAGTATCAGACTTGATTTCCTCTAACAAAATTAAAGGGAGAAGAAGAAAAAAAATCAAGAATTTTTTTTTCTCTCAGTCTGTTCAAATGTACCCTTGGCCATGACCCCGCTGGCAGCCAGGCTGCTTTGGGAAATGCTGGTATTAAACATTGCTCACATGAGGTGGGCCCTGGAAGGGATTTGTCATTGATGCCAGATTAGTTTAAATGCCCAAAATGACACGATGGGCGGGTACTCTCGCCCTCTGTGTCAGGATTCTCTCTCTCTCAACTTTCTGACCTGCACAAAACATTGATACAACAGCAAACTTTCAGGATCTCCCCAGCAACATTCTAAGTGGTCAGCTCATAACAGGGCTGGAGTGGAAGAAGCAAACCTGGACAAGCCTACCAACCCCATTGCTGCCTCAGGTCCCCAAGTCCGCCACTTCTTCCCCACTTCTCCTAGGCAGGCAGGAAGCTCCACAACGAGGTCTATAGGTGACCATTTTCTTTCAAAAGATAACCGACGAACCGAGTACACCTTCTCCACCCTGCCTGGAAATTTCCTGAATTCTCATGTCTTCTTGCCCTCACACAAAAGCATTCTCCCAGAAATGTAGCCCCTTACTGTGGCCCACCTCTGGGCACGGGTGGGAGGAAAGGCTCAGGGACAGGGTTCCTTCACAAAAAGCCAGAGCCCCTGGCTCTTTGCCTTAGCCCAGCCCTAAGGCTGGCCCTGCCGGTGGGCCATGCAGATTCCATTCTCCCCAGTTCAGCCTTTGCCCCATTTGCAAATGGATTGCAGAGCTTGCGGCACTTTCCCCAGACAAAGCCCAGGTTACCTAGCCCTGCCGAGGCAGGCAGCCCTGTTCCCTGGCCCAAGCGCCAACCGGCCCAGCCATCTCCTTCCCCTTGCCGCTCCCAAGCTCGCACGATGCGGGGTGCATACACTTGAACACGAACACGGTGCCTTGGACCACCTTAAAATCATCACTGGATGAAAGGCAAGGCTGGGACTGCAAATCTGAGCAGGAGAAAGGAGGTTCTGGGGCCGTGTTTACCAGCCGCAGGTCTCATTTGTGCTCTTTTGTTGCATTTCAGGTCTAGCTCAGGAAAAATAAACCCGGCAAGCCCTTCCTCTGCCCCGGCGCCATCAGCATGGGGCCAGGACTAGCCAGGAGGGCCAGGGCAGCGGGGGAGAAGCAGGGACCACCTCGGGACTGAGACTGTCCCTCTAAAAGCCAGGAGAAGCAGCACCTGCTAGTTGGCCCGCCTCGGCTGCCCAGGCTCGGCACTGGGCACCCAGGCGCGCTCCCTCTCTGCCGGGTTCCCAGGCTGCACGCCCCGCTGGGGTGGCAACTCTGCTCATACCGACCTTTGCTTTCCTTCTCCTGTACTTCGGGACTGGACACGGAGACCTCAGCCAGGCAGCTCCTCTCTTCCGGAAGGCCGCCCTTGGCCTCGGGGCTCTCCACCTGGGAGACTTTGGTGGACTCCTGGCCGCTCGAAGCCTCGTTCATCTTCTTTTCCATCTGCAGCTGGGCGGCCGAGAGCTGTGGCTTGGCCGCGCCGCGAGGGTTGAGCTGGAGCATGACTGTGGAGCTGCCTTCGGGGCTGTTATTGTACTCTTGGGTTTTCCCGGTGGCGTAGGTCTGACTCAGTCTAAAATATCCAGGGACAGGAACCTCAGGGTTCTCAACGGGACAGGACTCAGGGACCAGCCTCTGGTACGAAGGGACCTCGGCAGAAATGAGTTTGTTGCGCTTATCAGAATACATGCAGCAATTGGATTCTTCCTTAATGTTGGTGGTGAAGGAGCAAGTAGGGACTTGCTGTGTAACAGGTTGCTCTATTCGACAAGATCTGTTCGGGTCTGTCCAACTGTCTACTTGAGGTATATAAGGATGCACATTCATACCCATATTTTGGTGGTTCACTTCTCTTTTGGCCAGAGACGGGAGCAGTCCACAGGTTTGCATTCCATAGGTCCCCATGTCTGCGCTAGGTGGTGGCATGTACATGCTGGCGCTGCTCGAATAAAAACTGTCACTCCTGCAGGCACTGATCAAGGAATCTACTAAAAAAGTATTAGCAGCAGGAGAGCTGTTGGGAAAGGACATTTTGGGGAGGAATTTGAAGAAGAGAGATTGTGTCCTTTGTAGGCTGACATCTCTAGGAAAACATTCCCCGTGTAATTGTGGATGCCTCTGCCGACCACATGACAACCAAGCCAATGAGATTTGAAAATGGCCTTGAGCCGCAGCCTCCTCGCAGGTCACGTGCTCCAGAGCCCGGCCGGCCGGCCGCGTAAGCACGGACAACAGCGACATCTACTACGCGCCCGCGATAGTGCGCGCTGGAGACAACCGGCCCAGCACTCTCAGCCACCCGCCAGCCTCCCTGGGGCTTGCTCGGCCCGCCTGCCCCACTCGCGTCCCCCGCTCCGGCCTCTGGAAGGAAAGGCTCGGCCAGAAGGGCCTCCGGGAGGACACGCGCGGGGAGGGAAACCGGAGCGCCGTGGTGCCAGCACACAGAAGCATTCCCCGCACACACCCAGGCAGAACGCACCCGAGAGGGCCGGGGCCCGGGCAGGGGGTGGGGGCCCAGGCTGGTTAGTTTTGTCCTGGGCAGCCTGGGAAGGTGAGTCGGATTCCTCGGGCTCTAAGACGTCCCACTCCAGGGGGCCACAGGAAAGATCTCTGGGGCATAGACGCGGCTAAGGTATCCTGGGGAGCGGAGGCGAGAAGGGCCGCGAGGGCCGAGAGGCCAAGGAGCTGGCCGACCCCGGAGCCCCGAGGACCGGCCTGGCTACGGCGCTGTCCTCTCCCTCGGCCCTCCCGCCCCGGCTCCCGACCCCTCCGCGTCCCGACGGGCTACCCGATCTTTCCGCTCTCCGAGGAACCACACCCCGACCTCTGCGGGCCCGGCCGCTGGGAGCTTTCAGCCCGGAGACAATCCCTCGCCAACAATTCACTATCCGCGAAAGCGTCCCTTCGGTTCCCAGCCGGAGAACTAAACCGAGGTTTTCTTCCCCCACACACCCTGATAATAGAGGGCAAAAAGGAAGGAAGGAAGAGAAAGAAAAGAATTTTTTCCAGGAAAAGGGAAAACTCTCGCTCTCAGACTCCAGAAGTTTTAGAAAACTGACAGCCAAGCAGAAGAGAGAGAGACGCAAAGGTGTCATTTGGTTCTTCTGCAAAGAAAAATATGTTTTCCTTTTATGGATTTTGTAAAAGCATTGGTTTCTGACAAGTGCAAGGTACAAAAGGTTGTGGAATTTATTAATACATATTAAGAAGAATCAGGGCGATCAATAAAATTCTCATCTACATTCTTGGGCTACTTGGTAATTTTCTTGCTTCTGAAGGTTTTTAAAGAGTTATACCCGCTGTTGCCACACACGGGAAGATATTTTATTAACAAATCAATCGAGACTTTGTAAAGGATAAGATTAATAGTTAAGATTTAGCATAATGGCGTTCGCTTTATGAATTATTGAAAATTATACTATTGATTTTTCCCCTTCGCTACTAACCAAGAAGGTCAATTTTTGTTTTAACACAAATCGTCAAATATTAAAAGCTATACTTTTGTCAGAAGTTGAGTTTTATAGTTTTGGACAATTCCTAAAATGATTTGACACGGTTTTGCTTTGGTAAGGGGAGGGAGGAAAAAGGAGGTGGGGGAATCTTAGCCCTCTGCTTCCTCTGGTGAGGAAAGTCCTATAAAAAGGATTTGGTCTGGGGTTGTGGTCGAGCTCATTAAAGAACAACCACCATCACCGCCATGGAAACTCAGAGTTTTATGAGAAACTTGTCCAACAACTTCCTCCCTCGTTCTCTGGTTGCTGGCGGGTGAGCGGCTTTTGGAAGCCCCGGCCTCGGGGCAGCAGCAGGGAGCTTTAACCTTGATTTCCAAAGGCTTGCCCTGGGCGAGGGGCTGGCCAGGACGCTGGAGCCGTCCTCTGACTTCCTGGATCCCCTTCCTTGCATCCGAGAGAGGAAAAGGGCCCCGGAAACTGTGATCGTGAACCAGTTCTCTATCCGGAAAGGCATCCGTGTTTCCTTCTCCTCACACTCGCCCTGTCATGGGCTGGCCTTGGATTTCAGGCCCAGAGACTGAACTTGTGGGCAAATTGGGTTTCTGCCTCAGCAGAACATTTCTCTGGAGCCCGATGCTCATGAAAGCGCCTCAGCATTCTGGGGGACCTAGTAGCCGGCTCGCTCCTTCACAAAAACCCTCTCCAACAAACCCTTTGTCCCCCTCCCCAAAAGGAATCTCCCCTGGCCTGGTGAAACGGGCGTGGGACATTACTTTCGGCCTTGGGACCGCTTCGCCTGTCCCCTCGCAGTGCTCTCGCCCAAACAATAACCCCTTTTAAAAACTCCACGGTGGCAATGAGACAGACCTTTTAAACCTTTATGCAGCTGTTCAAATACAACATCATTGTCAGGTTAAAAGCCTGGCGCCTCTAACTGCTCTGGCTGCAGGATGCCGCCCGGCCAAGCTGGTGGTTTAAACATTACCTTTCCGCAGGGGTGGCAGTTTTTAAGCTTGGGGGGGGGGGGCAGTGAGGAGGGCAGGAAAAAATCCCAACTTTGGACTCTAGTCTGCTACAGTCCTGTTTAAAGCTAACAGCCACTGACCAGCACCCCGAAAATTGCTTTCTTATAAGGCGGAGATCATGATCCCAGCCATAGCTAAGAGTGCCCAAGGCTGGACAAAGTGCCCGCTGCACGGGCTCGCGGCAGGCGCCCTGACGCCAGCCTGGCGCTCCAGCACTGTCGTCCTTTACATCTCGGCCAGGGGAGCTGCCGGGATCTCGGTTGTCCAATTCTCCCTATCCACTCGCGAGACAAAACTGTTTAATCTAATCGGGAATTTTATGCCCATCAAATGCCCTTTCATAATCTTTATTTATACATGAAGAAAACATCCAGGCTAAAAACCAGCGATTCCTCTCAGAGTGGGCAGGTCTGCAGTGAGCCTGGACAGGCAGGAGCTGCCTTCCTAATTTGGGGGCCTTTCTGTTTCAGCTCCGATGTCTTCAAGCTCAAAGTCACTTCCACATTGGATTTGGTTTTAAATAGGTCTTCCTCGCTCACAGGAAAGAAAATGTTTCAGATATAATTTCGTATCTATTATCACAAAATTCTATTTTATTCTTTTTCAAATTTCTGCCTTCAGACTAGCTCCTTGAGGCCAGAGACTGCCAATATTTCAGGGAGGTTTTATCACAAAAATTGAGAAAAACAGAAATAATACTAGAGAATGATCTGGGCTGGGGAGGAGGGAAGTTTGCCTAAGACCCTAAGGCTAAGGTGAAGCAAACGGAATGAAAAGGCAGTGACTTTCAAGGCCTGCCTTTATTTTGCTTAAGTATTTAATGTAGCTGCATAGCTGCTGTTTTCGATCATCTTTAGATCAGTTGGAGCAGTTACCATTAATAATAAATCAATATTGCACCATAAAAGAGATGAATATCCATATTTGTACCAAGACATTCTTCTCCCCCGCACAGTTCTTTCTAGATAAAAATTAAAAGGGTTGCTTTAGCAAGAAATTAGCATTTGTAATCAAGAAGTGGCTTGCATCTGCACTCTTCTGTCACTGGGAAGAAGAACAGCAGCCCTGGGGCTCCGGGTTCACCCTGAATTTGGGCCCTACGTGGCCTCAGGGCTATGCCACTCTTTGGGGGCAGAGTAGATGGGGACAAATTTTAAAAGCTACTTCCCTAGGGTGCCCCTCTGGGTTGCACGGTGCACCTCCCAGCCAATGTGAAAAAAAACCAAGAAGGCAAATGGGGAGGCTGGGGAAGCCACCACAAACACATGAGGGGTGTCTGGAGACAGACAGAAGGGCCGGCGCAGCCTCTTTTGGTTGCAGACACAAAAGACTCCTACTTCCTGCATTTTCCCTCCACTTCGGGATCTGAAAACTCAGCGACTCAAGATAGATGGCCACACTCTACCAGCCCGACGCAGCCCTAACGATCAGGTGGAGTCGGGTCTTCAGCCCCTAGAAGTCCTGGTCCAATCCCTCAGCCTTTTTCCGGTCCCTCTTGGGCGCTGCCAGGAGGAAAGGAGCTGCAGACCGCTGAGCACCGGTGATCTGCGGGAGGCTGCCAGCCAAAGCCAAGGGCCCCCTCCCCCGCAAGGCCACCGGCGCTCCCGCTGGAGCCGCCTAAAGAGGAACACAACATTTCGGGTGGAGGGTTCTTACCCCACGTGGACTGAGGCCGGGGTTAGGCCCCGGGAAATGTCGCTTCACAATAGCAAAGCTGGACCCGCGGTCAGACAGGCGGGAGCCGGGGGTGCCCGTGGGGAACACCCACGCCTCTGGCTGGCGCCTCGCGGGGGGGCTCCTGGCGCCCCAGCCTCCGCTGAAGCCGATGCCAGCTCCCAGGGGTGGACCCAGGGCCTTTGGTCCAGGGCCTGGAGGGAGGAGACAGAAACACAGGAGCCGAAGAGGCCAGGACTAATTCCGGGGGTTGTGTGAGCTTCACAATGAACTTCGATGAAGAAGGGACAGCCACCCTCCCTTAGAACGGCCCTCCCTTTTGGAGCCTCCCTTTTGGACCACGGATGGTGACACAGGCCATCCCCAATGTCAGGGGCTTTGCAAAGGTTGGGGGGGGGGGCCGCGAGGAGGGCATGAGGCGAGATACTTCCAAGAGCTAGTGCCCAAATCAAACTCCGCGCTCAAGGCCAGCAAGCGGCTTGGAAGGGTGGCCGGGGTTCTGTCAAATGCAAAGCCCGTTTGCTTCAAATGCATTCCCCATTCCATGACGCCTTGGAGTATAAACGATTCGCGGATAGCCCGCCGCTTCCCGCAGGCGCCATCAGCCCAGCCTGGCCCAGGCGCCCCAACTCCTAGTCCTTCCTGCCTGCGCCTCCTGATCGCTACCGGTAGCCCCGGGCACCAGGCACAACCTGGGGCGGGGGAAGTCCGTCGCCCAGAACGACCCCCTTACGTTGTCCCGACGCAGTCTCATTTTTCCTGAGAGTACACTCAGCTAAGTTGCCAGTGCCTAGATCTGTCTTAAACAAAAGCCTTTTAATCATCGCAGGCGGTCGGAGAACGCGCAAGGCGGACGCGGTTTTGGGGAGGGGGTGGTCCTACCCTCTTATCACTCTCCACACTCAAACCAACAAGAAAATTGATTTCCCCTAATTTAATTAACTCGCAGTGTCATGACCCATTTTGAAATAGACATATTTGTCTTTTAAAAATCTCTCCTCGACACCATCGAATTATACCAAGGAATTTTTCCAGCAGCTTTATCTTTAAGGAGACAACGACTAGGTGATCGCTTGTTTCAGGAATCTGGGTAGCTCTCTTTACTCCGTCTTTACACAACTTCCCACGCCTCATGGCTGCTTAGAACAAACAAACAGCAAACACACACTGTATCGGCCCCGTGTTTCTAACGGGCTGAGATTGCCTATTAGAACCCAGTATTGGAAAGATACGGTACCGCGGCCCTTCCGCCAAACGCGGCTTCTGGAACGTGAGCACGCCCCCGTGTGGCTCTGCAAGGCCATGCAAACGGAAAATGGTATCTCGGTTCGGCTTGCCTACGGTGGTGGACATACAAGCTTGCTACATTTAGACGCAATTAAAAAAAAAAGATAGATGGAGAGAGAAAGAAAAAAAACCAGTTTTAAGCTCCTGGAATAATCATATTACTAAGACACTGACATTTTAACGGATGCCCAGAATTCCAAACAAAGGAATCCCTTTCCGAACGAAATTATTCAATTGTAATCTTTGTTTCTATTGCATCTTTCGCCAAAGGTTGAGGGACGCTTTTGAAAACAATATAAATTTATCTTCTTTTGTTCCATGCCATAGAAAGTGCAATAATTTGACAGGGTGACTTTTTCCCCCCAAATATAACGAAGGTGTAAGTCCGAATGGAACTTCATCTTTCAGATGCCTGCTTTTAAAACCGCGGCTCTTCATTAGAGCAAAAGGGACTGCTATCTACAACCCCTCCCCCTAAAAAACCACTCCAGCGTTTCCTAGTTGTATTAAAAGCATGCTGGTAGACATTTTAATCTAACTAGTATTTTAAAAAGAAGTCAATTGCTATTGAATTACACAAATGTTTGAAGGGAAATTAAGGTTATTGATCCTGAAATTAGGAATTTGCTTAGATTTATGATGAGCCCAGATATGATTCTGTGTGGTCATAAATGTGTGTGGGGGTCTGGATGTGTGTGAGCATGTGTGTGTGAGAGTGGGTGGTGGTTGAATATCACAGAAGAACCTTAAGGTGCCTAATTATTCAGAAAGGTTAAAGGTGATGACCTTGACATTTTGGAAGTTCAAAGGCATACACTTATGCACTTATGTTTTTCTTTCCCCAAAAAAGCTTTGGCAATTAAAAAACTTTTGCATTTGGAAGTGCATGCCTCCTTGGAATGGATGTATGGAGTGCTGCACATCTTATGAATTTATTTTTTTGACTTTGGGCTGATGAGAGGTTAAGAGTCATAAGATTCACTTTACTCTTTTCAGAGAAAGAGAAGCTTTTCTCACTCCTGCAGTTTATTGCACATTGCGGAAATCTCTTCTGGGCCCACCAGAAGGTGTATAATATAACCCAATTAAGCTATTTAGAACTTAGGCTTTTATGGTGTTGTCTAGACAGTTCAAGGTTTTGTAAACAGCCTGGCCTGGCCCAGCAACATAAAGTGCAGTGCAGCCCCCATCACATTCTTTAACTTGAAGCGATAAATGTGGTGAGAAGTGGGTCTGCAGCCCCAGGCCCTATTCCAGAGAGGGGGGCTTACCTTCCCTGCTCCAGGCCCGCTGTGACATTAGCAAGGATCCCAAGCGCCCTCCACTCACTGATAACTTCCTTTTAGCAAACTTTTTTTTTTAATGAAGGGCTCTAATGTTGGTTTCTTCTTTTAAGCGACCCAGGCTCCTTGACACCTTCTTAAGAGTGAATTTGGATTTCCTAACCAGTTTTTTAAAATGGTTTTTGTCTTTTCAGAAATTCCAAGTTCACTAGACTGGAGGGGGTGGGGCAAGAGTCTGCTTCTTAGATTCCTGCTGCCCCAGCTTCATCGCCTGGAGAAGGCAGCAGCAGTATGGCTGGGTCACATCCTCAATTCAGAAATTCATCCCTAAAGTGATTTTAAAAATCAGTGTAGCCCACAGGGGGTGGGAGGGAACGACTCATATTTTAGCAGAATTAAAAAGCATTTCGCTTGATTTTCAGTTGCATGGAGGAGAAGGTTCTGGCCACTAAAATATCCTAATCAGACACTAAACTTCTTCAAAGAGGAAAATTCATACAGTGTATTGAAGCTGTAACCTCCATTTTACTAGAAACCATTTATTCACACAAAAGATAGGGACTCATGTCTTGATAAGACAGATCAAAGGTACATTGCCCAGAGTTTGAATAATCTGCATTTACCAAGGGGAAAAGACGGGGTCCCTTAAACTCAGAACAAAAATAAGCGCCTTCCAGCCTGATGGCCTAACTCTCTATAGATCCCACATCGTCCCCACGGGGACTCGGAGAGACGGAGGGAGAACAACAGCACATTGGCGGTAAAATTGTAAAGGGACGTTTGCATTTACCATTTTCCCCTTATTAGGATCCGTTCGGCCAAGTCCCTGGCCTCGTCCGCAGGCGGCAGTGGTCGCTGGGAGGTCCCGAGTTGACCGTGGGAAGGAATCGTGGAGTTCCACAGAGGAGAGACGTCATTTAAACCCAAAGACATTGGGCCTGCCTAGAGCAGGCTGGTGGGGAGGAGGGTGAGTGAGTGGGGCTTTGGGGAGAGGGGTGCTTCGTGGAGCTCTCAAAATAAGGGGTTTCCAGTGAAATACTGCAGACGGTCTCTGTTCAGTTTCTTTTCTTTCATCCTGCGATTCTGGAACCAGATTTTGACTTGCCGGTCAGTGAGGTTGAGCATCCGAGAGAGTTGGAGTCTTTTCTCTTTGTTTATGTACACGTTAAAGAAAAACTCGCGTTCCAGTTCTCGGATCTGGTACTTGGTGTAGGGACAGCGCTTTTTCCGGGACCTCTGGGGGGCCACTGCAAGGCAAGGAGACCAAGGGGTGAGAGAGGCCGCTGCCTGCCCACCCCCGCCCGTCCGCCCTGCCCGCGCGAGGGCCAGGCCTCGGCCCGCTGGGGATGTCCCCTGCCGCCACTGAAAGGCCCTGCCTGCGTCGTGGGGATGAAATATGGGCGGGCACAGGAGAGAGTGCGGGCGTGGACCTGTGCTCACGCCCGGGCACACAAACACACACACACACAGCCTGGCACCGAGGTAGGGAAGCAGGGGGCGCGGCAGGCTCTGAGCTGGAACCCAAAGGGAGAGAAACAGGAGCGCGCGGGGCATCTGCTCGACTCCAGCCAGCAGCGCGTCAGCCAGCGGCTTGGATAAAGTCCAGTTTAAGAATCAAACTCCCCCCACCCCCACCCTCCCTCCCTTAAAAGCAGGACGCTCGAGTGTCCACACTCACATATTGACTTGAAATCTCCCCTCTCTCCCTTCATGGTCTCTGGGACCTCGCCCCCCCCCCCCCCAAACTGGGAAAAGCTCTCTGCAGCGATTAATGTCCTACTCGAAGTCTACCTTAAGCCCACCTAAATTGGTTTCCTATCGTAAACACGCTTTACAACGGCTGGGGAAATCTTATAGGATGTATAAACCCCTTCGAACGCTTATAAAGTAGCACATAAAACGGCGCAAGCAGAGGGAGGCCCCCGCCTCCCCCGCCCCCCCGCGCCCACGGCCCCAGGCCCAGCCGCCCACCCCGCGCCCGGTGCCTACCTGCGCCGCCGCTCTTCTCAGCCCCCGCCTCCCCCGGGGGCCCCTCGCCGTCGCCGCCGCCTTCTGCCGCCCCCTTGGGCTCTGAGCCGGGGGTCGCCTTGGCGCAGGGACTGCCCCCGCCGCCACCGGCCCCCGTCTTGGGGTCGCCCTTGTCGGCAGCGCCCTCGGGCTGAGGAGGCGCGGGCGGCGGAGGGGGCTGCGGCCCGGCGAACGGGGGCCCGGGTGCAGCCTCGTAGAACTGGTCGAAGCCCTGCGGCAGGATGCCGTTGCGGCCCACGGCGCTGTAGAAGTTGGAGGCGGCGCCCGCGGGGCCGTGCGGCGGCCCGGGCGCGGCGCACACCGGCTCGGGCGCCTTGAAGAGCACGTCCGGCCGGCGGCCCGCGGGCGGGAGCAGCTCCCGCTGCATGGCCGCCTCCTCGGCCGCCGCCGCCGCCGCCGCTGCTGCCGCCGCTGCCGCGTAGTAGGGAGCGTAGCCCCCGGCGCCGCCACTGCCGCCCCCTCCGGGGCCGCCCCCGCCGCCGCCGCCCCCCGCGCCGCCGCCGCCGCCGCGGTACGGCCACTTGGCGCGCTCCAGGCCGTAGTCGCGGAAGGCCACTTCGCGCACGGGCTGGACGTGCGGCGCCAGGTTGGAAGAGTAGGGGAAAGTCATCTGGCAGGACGACGGTTGCGACAGGAACGACGGCTTGCTGGCGAAGTCCGACGGGGCCACATAGTAGGCGCAGCCGGGCAGGTACATGCTGGCTGCGCTCGGGCCGCACTCGTCAAAGTCGTTCATGGCTCCGTGGCGTGCGCGCCGGCGAGCCCCGGGCCGCTCCCCGAGCCGCCAACCTGAGCCATCGATTGCACAAGAGGCTTGGGCCAGGATCAACTAAGCAAAAATCCCCACCGGGCGCTGACGTGCAATTCATCTTGATTGATTCTGGTGGTAATTATGTCACGTGACGCCATGGAGAGAAATGTCCTTATATCTATATCAGCGCTCGCCAACACGCCCCAGGACGGCTCCTGGCGCCGAGACACGCGCGTGCTGGGGGCGGATCGGCCTCCCTCTTCAGCCAGCTCTCCCTGGGCGCCCTCTGACCAGGCTGCGCCGCAGGCCGGTCACCTGTGCGCCGCCAGCGGCTGCCACTGCTGGGTGCATCTGCCACCGCCCGGCTGGGCCGCCCGCCCGCGCCCGCCCGCGCCGCTTTAAGTACGCGGACCGAGGCCGGCGGGGAGGAGGAGGGAGGGGGAGGAAGGGGGAGGAAGGGGGAAGGGAAAGAAGCAGAGAGCGGAGGGGGGAGACCCAGCCCGGGGCACAGGGGACTAGGTGTGAGGGTGTGAGGTTCCCACCCCCCACACCCCTTCCTGCAGCCGCTCCCTCCCCCGCGATGCCGCTACCCTCTGCAGCTTGCCCGCTGGGAGCTTGTTGCTTCTCGTTCAAGGGGCTTAATTGCGCCGCTCTCGGGGGCGCAAGAAGCCCTGATTTACATATTTCTCTGCCCGGCTTGTTCACCGCGGAGTAACTTGGCTCCCGCCACTCCTGACCCCAGGAGCGGGAGTGCAAGCTTTGGAAAACCCACGCCAAAACCATACCAGGAGCTGACCCGGGCCAGGGCCTCAGTGCCCACTTGGCCTGTCTCCTTCTCTCCTCTCTCTGTTCTCGTCTCTCTTTCTCCTTCCTTCGTCTCTCTTAAGCATCTTCTGTCCTCTCACTCCCCTCTCGTTTCCTCTTTCCTTCTTCCTTCCTCTTACTTTTCTCCTCTCCTTTCCTCTGATCTTCTCTCCCTTCCCCTAGCTGTGTGTCACCGTATCTATCTCTCTCCCTGTCGCGTCTCTGCCTTTCTCTCCCAGTGCTAATGCAAGGAGAGAGGTCAGCCAGGGGAGACGTCCCGTGGCCCTCTAGAAGCTGGGGAGTCTGGTGAACAAAAGGATCTGGAGTCCTACTCTCAGGCTGCTTGGGCTCCCGCTCCCCCTTAACCAGACACAAACCACCGGCGCCTCCGCCCTCCTCACCATCTCTGCTTTCTGGCCTGGACTGGGACCAGCCCGCCTCACATCCAGCCCCTTCCCTGCGTCGGAGCCTCGCCAAGGCCTACACATCCGCGCCGCATCTCCCCAAGGCTCCTGTGGTGCCTTTGGGCCGGCGCGGTCACTGCGGCCCCCTGGGAGGTCCGTTGGCTCTGAGGAGGGGCTCTCAGGGGCTCTTGCCTCCTTGCTCAAGGCCTTCTGCGCCACTTGGCCCTGAGGGCCCCCCATCCACTCGCCCCAAGGCCTCACTCTCCTCGGCGGCCGGCCACCGCGTCCCTCTTTCCTAGCCCAGGGGTCCAGGCGAGGCCTGGGCTCCCACCTCCGGGACAGCCAGCGCTTTCCAAAGGTAAAATCTGTCTTAGAAAGAAGCTCCCCAAACCCAAATCCAAGAACCAAGGGCAGGAAGCTGCCCCTCTCCCCAGGATTCCTCTGCCCAGGCAATCCCAGCTCTGGTCCTGGGCCTCTGCCCTACGCCCAGGGCAGGCGGCGCAGGCTGTGAAGCGGGTTCCCTCCCTGGCCCCGGCTGCCGCAGTGCCCGTGCGGTGAGCTCTGCCCACCACACCGACAGACAGAGAAAAGGCGGGTGATCAGAGCTCATATCTATTTTCTGGCCGGTGTCCCCCCCCCTTTTTCTCCTCCCTCCCTCCCTTTCTCCCTCCCACTCTCGCTCCTCTGCCCCCCTCCCACCTCTGCTTCCCTCCGAACGCTGCGCAAACAGGTCGGTGGCGACTGGAGGGCAAGGAGCCTCCCTCCCACCCAGAACTGCCCATCCTTGTATGCACCCTTCTCGAAACTGGCACCCTCGCCCAGATTCCAGCTCACCCCCTTCTCAGCCCAGACCGCCAGTACACTTATCTGCCTCGCCATCTCCATCCCCGGCCCAAGCCTCTCCCTCCCGAGCTCGTGGTCGACGCCCCTAGATCTCTCTCCTAAAATGGCTCCCCGGACGCTACATACTGGCCCTGCGGCAGCTCAGGACCCAGGGCAGCGGCGGCGGGGCCCCCAGCTCGGTCTTTATGTGTCTGGGGGTGCGCAAAATTCTCACACTTTCTCTCTGCACAGGGTGGGGCGCAGGCTCCCAAAGTGGAGCCTCCTGACCGCTGAAGAGGGAAATGGGGAGGACGAACCATTCAAGTTCAACGACATGGCGACGGCGGCTCCCGCTGGAGCCGCGCTTTGGCGGGGGAGGGTGCGCCATCTGCAGCGGCGCGCGGGTGCATAGGAGAAAGGGGCGGCGGACCCCTCTCCGCGCAGTAGCCCGGACCCCCGCCCCCACACCCAGTCCAAGGCTTTCGTTCTGGGCCCAGCCTGCTTCGCCCTTTGGCCCCAGCTGCCTCCTCGATCCTCACCCGGAAACCCAAGGAAAACCGCAGCCTCCCGACCCGCGCGTCCCGCTCGAGAACCTACCGTGAAGACCCCAGCGCTGTGGCCTTGTCCTTCCCTGCGCGGCCCCACTCGAAGCGCAGGGAGCGCATCGGACGCTCCGGGCACAGCCAGCAGCTCCGCGAGTGGTAGCTTTCCGCACAGCGCCCGTACGCGATGCGGTAATTTTGAGCCACCCAAGATAAGACACTAACTTGACCTTAACTTTGTCAGGGCGCCCCTGGTATCTGGAGAACGTGAACAGACACTGTCTGGCAGCTCTCGTAAAAGCTGACTGGGGAAGGGATTCTGAGTCATTTCATTTATTGCCACTACAGTTCTGCAAGAAAGCTTTTCCTCCCTGCCAAACTTTAATTATTTATGCTCTTTTAGGAAACGAAAGAAGAGGAGAAACGCAGGGAAAACATCCAGAGCCAGTCCCTTCCCTGCAGAGCCTTCGGAATAGGCTCCTGAAGTCAAGTGACTGGAGAACAAAAATGTGGGGAGATCACCTTTGTCCAAGGACGATCGGATAGGCGCCGAGCCCCCCCCCACCCCCCGCCACTAAGGGGGGTGGATGCAGCTGGGAGAGGCGGAGTGAAGGGGCACCCCCCCCCCAGACATGAATATTTACAACGGTTCTGGATTTCTCCTCCACCCGCTGGTCTTCCGGAAGCCTCCCCAGCCCGCCTCCCTTGGGGAGAGCCCCCAGGCCTTAAAAGAGTCCCCCGTCGGCCTCTGAGCTTGCAGCCGATTGAATGCCAGACGAAGCTGTTTTTTTCTCGTTTAAAAATCGTTTTCTTGCTTAAGAGGCCTGCCTGGACTGCAGCATTTGTCTTTGTACGAGGAAATGTTGAGCACTCAGATTTCAGCATCATTTCTCTCCGGGCGTTTGTTTCTTACGAATTTCGAATTTCGTCGTGGTTCCAAATCCCTGCCAGGACCTCGGCTAGGAAGGGAGAGAGGACATCGCCGCCTTTGTATTTATATGGATCAGTAAAAGGGATAGATTTGAAAAAGACTGCTGAAGCCCCAAACGACAGACAGAACTTTACACCTGGAATAATTGCAATCTCTTTGGGGAGTGGTCTCCGTGAATCTCTCCTCCTACCCCACATCCCAGGCTAAAGCAAAAGAACACGATGATTTAATGCTATATGTTGGAAAGAAACAGCCTCTATGTGTTGTGTTAGGGTCTGGGTCTAAGTCCGGTTTTCTGGTCCTTTACCCAGCCCTCCGGGCTTGAGGTCTGAGTGTGGCCTCCGCCTTTGTTAGCTTGTTTTGGGGGAGGCAAACCTCCGCTGACTGTCGCAGAGACTCGGCTCTCGGTCCCACCACTTCCCTGAGCCCCACCAGGTGAGGAAGCATTTCTTGGGATTGGGCCTCTGGCTTCCTTTTTCCCCCGTTGTGTGTTTTTTCAAAGGAGCTCTTTAAAATACATTTTAAAACTACACATCAAATTCGCTTCAGGGAAGGCGAGTTGGAACCATTCAATAGTCAGTATTAGAGATTTAGTGGTTTTGCTAATTCTGTCACTTGCTAAAAGCTAGCAATTCTCTAGTTTCCATCTCTGACCTAGCTGAGACCTGGGGTCTGCAAGAGGACGGTGAATTCAGAGCAGGCCCCAGCTTTCCCAGCCTGAGCTAGAGGCTCTGAAGGCCTAGGGGGTGCGGAAGCCACATTTTCCAAGGGAGCCTGCTGGGCTCCAGGCAGAGGTGCCAGTATGGAGGATTTCCATAGGGCATAGCCTGTTCAAGGGAAGCCTGAGCAAAACACAGTGGGAGAGATGTTTTGTATTGAAATCTGAAGAATTTCTATTTTTATTGAAATCTGAGGAAACTCACATCTTCGCAGCCCCCCAATAACAGCAAGCGTCAGAGTTTAAAAATTTAGGCAAAATGCGGAAATCCCAGTCTGCAACAAGCTGAGGGTTCGCTTAATGTGTGAGATACACTCACATCTGCTCGTGGTTCCGCTCACCCTGGATGTTTCATACACATTTTGTTCATAGGCTTTTATATACCATTTCCTGACTGACTTGGAAGCCATTTTCTCATTTAATGAACAGTCAAGAAACACCGGCAGTGAAACCACAACCAGAAAAGAGAAATGAATTTGGTGGCCTGAAAAACATTAGGGGGGAATCCAAAACGTTTTGAAAAATCGACATCAGTCCCTTGGCTGGGACCTGGATATTTATTTCCACCCAAAACATTTCTATGTGTCTGATATATACAAGCTGTTGCTTTTGACAAAATCAAAACAAAAGGAAACATGCACAACAACTATTAGATAGCAGAGAAAATGCAGTTAGTATAAACATCAACTGAGACCAGTTGGGCTGAGACTCAGGGCTCCCTGTGAGGTGCCCACTCCAGAGCTAGGGCCTGGTCCTCCAATGAAAATAAGTCACCGGACTTTGGGAAGGAATCTTCAATTCTCTGGCTGTCGTACATCTTGCTAGGAGTTGGGGGGGGGGGCGCTACTTCTCAGAAGGAGAGGGAGAAGAGGCAGGGATGGTAGGTAGAAGGAGCTTGGAGGGGCCCTTGGGTTCACTGATGTTAAGGTAGGACACCCCAGCACACCCAGAACAACTCCATCTGGCATTCAGGAACCCCAGCCTCCACAAAGCAAGCTCCAGGGCAGGGCCCAGGGTCTCAAAGACTTCTCTGGGGCAGGCCAGACAGGGCCTTAGAAAGGGCACAGTGGCTGGGCCCCTGGAGGAGTTTGCGGGTGGTGGAGAGGGTGAAGAGAGGGGAACTTCTGCTCCTCTCTACTTATCAAGAGCAGCGACCAGGAGCTGAGGGTCTGAGGGGGCTCCTTCCTCATCCCCTGACTTGTGGAGGAGATTTCATCTCTCCCTGCAGTGACCCATTATGGTAATTCAAGAAAGAAAGACATGTTGTCTTCAACACCTCTACTCACCAAGACAGGAAAGCCTTATTTACAGTTGGAATGTAGGACCCCCCCCCCTCCTGGTTCACTCCCTTCTCTACCCCCTGGATATTTTTCCTTCCTCCTAGTGCAACCTAGCTTCAAAGGAGACTAGCAGCTCTTCTCACCAGAACTCAGCTCTGGGGGTCCAGTTACAGAGTGCAGGGCTCTGGCCTAGGCATGTGTAAGGAGCTGGGAGAAGTAGGGAATTTTACCAGTCCTCTCTGGAGATTGCAGTTTGCTGTGGAGCCCCAGCCTACCTAGTCCCATCCACGGGAAGGAAGTATCCAGTCCATTCCGCCCAGCTGGAGGGGCCAACTCATTCTGAACTCAGAGGTGTCTCTGGAGTTTGTCCTGCCACCCTGTCCCTCCCCTCCGCTTTCCTCCCAAAATCTAAAGGTCTAGGCTGGCTTTTGTCCTCCCTAACCAGCCAGGGCAGAGAGGAGGGGGAATGGTGCCATCTTTCCTTCTTCCAGAGTTGACACTCTGGCTTTGCCACAAGAAGCTTTGGATGAAAAGAGACACAATTGTGCCCTCAGCCCTTTCCACTACGCCCAGGAGGCCTTCTTAAATTCAATTCCACTCTGAGTTAGGCCCTTGCTAAATACAGAAGGGCTGGGGAGAAGGAAAAAGGGAAACTAACCAGGTGGAAGGTGAAATTCAACTACGAGGGAGCTACAGCGAGGCCCAGTGTAAATATCCCAGCCAAGGGCTAGAACAGGTGACCCCTACTCGGGAAAACTCAAGGCCAAGGTTGTGTTGCAACCTTCTCATGCCCCTCTGAAAAAGGCGAAAGCGTAAAGGCCCAACTGGCCAGGTCTCCAAGTCTGCTGGCTTCTGGGGCTGCATACTGAGCGGGAGGGTACCTGGGAACAGCGGAGAAGAAGGGGAAGGAAAAGCCCCAGTTTCAGCTCTTCCTCCACACCAGGCCTTGGCTCTAAAAGGCAGATCCGGACCCGCGGGGCGGTGGCCACCCTCCGGACTAGTATAGCGCCAGCGCCTGCTCGCGCAGCACCACGCGCTTCTTCTTCATACGCCGGTTCTGGAACCAAATTTTGACCTGCTGGTCGCTGAGGTTAAGCCTGTTGGACAATTCCTTGCGCTTCTGCCGGTTGATGAATTCGTTGAGGAGGAATTCGTTCTCCAGCTCCGCAATCTGCTGCTTGGTGTAGGGTTTCCGCTTCTTGCGGGCTCTCCCCGGGGCCGCCCCCCACGGCAGGCCTGCAACACAGCCCCAACCCAAGTCAGCCTGGCCTGCTCCCTGTTGCCTGCCCACCCAGGCGGCTCCCTCCCCCTACACACTCTCCCCTGCACCCCACCTCCCATCCCGGCTCAAACTGGCCCGGGGAGCGTGGCCACCGTTTACCGTCCGGCAGCGAAGGTCGCAAGCAAGAGGTGACGCCTGCCGCCTGCACTGTCATGTTCAAGTTGAGCGGGCCCTTGGCGTCGTCCTTGAAGCCGGCGGCGCACGGGGTCCCTTCGAGCAGGGCTGCAGAGCCCGGCGCAGCACGGCCCACACCCACGTAGTCGTACTTGGCCGCTTTGAGAGCAGCGGCCGCGGGGGCCAGGCTAGACTCGGGGACGAAGGAGGGCCTGGCACGGCCACGCTCCTCTGGCCCGGCGGCCGCGTCTGGCGTATAAAACTTGGCCTGCTCTTCGGGTCCGTCCTTGGCGCCCAGAGGCTGCAAGCCAAGAGGCCCAGAGCCAGCCAGGTAGGGCTGTGAGAAGCTGCCGAAGGCGGTGGCACCGGCAGGCTGCGCTGGGGCGCAGGAGGCGGGCGTGGTGGCCCAGGGCAGCGCGCCGCGCGGGTATGAGATGGGGGGAAGCGCGGCCAACTGGCCGCCATTCGGCCGCAGGTTGGAGAAGTAGAAGGAGTCGGGCGACTGCAGATTCAGGAGCGAGCCCACATAGCCCGCTCTGTAGAGACTGCGCTCACACATCTCCAACAAAGGGCTTCGGCTCCGCTCGCAGCAGTATTTAGTTACAACCGGGAATAAGAGGACAGGCTCAGACGATTGGACGAAACTTTGCCTGCAGGTTCTTCAAAGCCGGTCATTTCAGCACCGCCTACATCCCCCGACCCGTTTTCCCCCCCTTCAGGGTATTATGATAACACCCTCAATATTCGATGGCGAAGGACGAGGCTGCCAGGCAGAGCCAAGGCATGTTGAGCGAAGGTGAGGCCTCTGTGAGTTTCCCCCCACCGGCTTCAGCAGTTGGGGGCATGGGCATCGGGGGCCTTTGCCAGGAGTGTCCCTTGGGACCCTTCTTGGTCTTGATTGGCCTCTTGTTCCCGTTTTCTGCCAGCTACCTGGGCCAGACTTGCTTCTGCCAGCTTTAAGTTGAAGCTGAGGCCTTCTTCAGTACCACACACCCCTTGGCTCGTCTGGAGATCCTGCGATTTGGCCGGGCCACCACCTCTGTCCCTAGGCCTGAGCAATGCTATTTTTACCCCATCCCTCCCCACCCAGTCCTTCTGGAGAGGACTCTGCATGAGTGATCTAGCGGCAAAGACCCACGCTCTGAGCCCTGGGTCCCAGGCTGCAGGCACAGTTTGCTGCCGGTGGAGAAATGCACCACAAACTCTGCCCAAGTTTGGCCTCCAGGAAGGAGGCTTCACACCATTCCTGGTCTGCTCCTCCATGGCCAAGCCCTCTGCTCCTAGGGAAGTCGCCATCCAGGTCCATGGAGTATGCTGGCCTGGGGACGGGGCAGCTCCTTTGGCGAATCGTGACCAAAGGCTACATTCCTTTTATCGCCAGGAGTAACCTTGGCGACTACATCCTGCAAACCAGAACGCCAAACTTCATCCACTCCGTGGTGGACAGAGCAGGACGAGCTCCCTGGACCTGGTGTGGAAGGACAGAAGAGCCAGAGCCACCCAGCTGGGAACAGCGGGGGCACACCGAGGCAGCCGCTAGCAGCGTTCCTCCTCCGCTCGGCGCCTCCAGGAGCGCCGGCCGCTGGCGAGTTCGGGGGGTCTGGAGAATAGGGAGGCGGGCCGAGCAGCACCGCCTTGCCCGGAGCAATGTGGCAGCCCCCGCCACAAGCCCTCCGGTCTAGTCTGACCCAAGGACTAGGGGTCCTCCTCTCCTGCCTCTGGCCGCAAGACCCGCAGCGTCCCCGTGACTGGCGCCCGCCCCAGCCTGCAGCCCGCCTCGCGGTCCCCGAGCCAAGCTGGAATTGGTTAGACCGCCAGCTCCAGCACGGAGACCACACAGGCGCCGCCGGAGGGCAAGGCTGACCACCGCGCTGCGACTTTATTGTGTGAGTTATGGCGACCAATTGGGCGGCTCTGGGGAACGCAATCGGCCTCGTCCTCACGCTCTAGGGAGCGGGTAGGGGGTGGAGGTGGGCAAGTCTGGGGATCCTCAGGGCTCTGTCAGTTTTCTTAGGAGCTCAGACATAGAGAGACGCACTCCACTCCCCGTCCTTTCATGGGGGTTGTACGCACAAGCTGCAACCTCAGTTCCTAGGGACTTAGGAGACGCAGGCTCTCATTTTGGGAAACTCCCTGTTTTCGAGGAGCTGCAGCCTCTCCAGACCCGAAAGCTCCTGCAGTCTCTTCTCTTCTCATCTCTGTATATAGCGATTCTCCGCTATTTCCAAGTCCACTGGCGTCTTCTCCGGACCCTTAGGCAGCCACACAGCTCCAGTGTGCCCACCCGCCCCCCCCGCCGCCCCTGACTAAGATTGCAAGGAACTAAGTGAGAAACAGAAAATACTAGAACAACTAGACTCTATTTCTCCTTGGCTCAAATGGTTCCCAGCCACCCCACCTTATCTCCTGGGTTTATACTTTCTTAAGTCCAGCAGGCAAAGTTGTGTGCACGGAGCTGGGAGCTGCGGCCTGGGAGGGAGGGCAGCGAGGGGGGAGGGGGCAGGAGGCTAGACTGGTGAGCTGGAGAATGGGAAAGGAGGATTTGGCTGCGGAGCGAAACGGCGAGCTCTGCCAATGCCTCTGACCGCCCAGGAGATGGCGAGCGAGCTCCACGCCTGGCGAGGCGCCGCCGCACGGTCAAGATCAACAGCGAAGGGCGGTGCAGCCGGCCCGGGGTCGCCAACCCGTGCGGTCACGGCCCGCTGCCAGGCGCGGCCGAGCGTCTCAAAAAGTCGGAGATCGTGGCGGCAAGGCTGGCCGGGACAGCGGAGCCAGAGAAACCAGCAAGCTGCCAGACACCGGGAAGCATCGCGGCCGCCCCTTTGTCTGGCGGTACATGCCGGCTCCCTAGCTTCCTTCGCCTCTTGAATCACGCATACACGCGCGGGCCTTGATTCTCCACCAGCGGCGCTCGAAACCTGCCAGGTTTCGGAGGCGCTCTCCCTGCGGCCTCTCAGTCTCCACCCGAAGGAGAGGCCTCTCCCCAAGCTCCCTTCGCCTTACGGCTCCCCGCGGGCCACCGACCGGCTCCTCTCCTCCCTCCTCAATTCGGAATATAAAAGGAATTCATATAAATAACAAAGTCTTCATCTGTTATTGATTTAGCGTCAATTCAAATTCCACCGGAGAGCGTTTGAGCGCAATTCTAATCTTCAGCAAATCTCCTATTTCTCTTAAGCGGAGGGAAACTGACTAGCAAACTACAGATGAAAGGAAGACCTCGAGGCAATCCCCCTATCCACAACAGGAAACCTGAGAAAGAGACCTGGGAAATGGAGTGCGGCCCTGGAGTCTGGAATTTACAAAAAAGAAGGGGGGAAGACGACGATGGAGAAGAACGGAAAACAGGCCCGTTTTAGGTGAAAACGCATCTTGTGAGAAGAACAGAGGAAATGTTAGTAACTCTTCCCAAAACGAAAGGTCGAAGACGGTGTGGCCCCGTTTGCAGAGGTTATTTCTTCTCCAGAGACTGCGTCGTGGTCACTTTTTCTTTTTTCTCTCTCTCTTAATTAAAACAAAGTTGGCCGGCCGTAGTCGGTTGCAAGATATGAAAGAAGTCAAGCCGGGCCAGAGAAAACGAAAGTAGCTCCGGACCTTGGGTCTCTGCGCTTTCTCTGCCAGATCTATAAGGCAGCCCTCCCGCCAGAAGAGTTTACATATTGTGTGAAGTTTTAAACATCTGTATTTAACTTACATACCAAAAAGTTAGCAACCACTAAATTAATCGCGCCCGGGTACTAACAAGGACGAGGCACCCAGTTCCTTAGCGGCCATTTCCCTGAGTGGCAAAAGGCCTCAAAAACAAAGTTTGTAGTGCCTAAAAATTGCGTCCAGAGGTTTAGGATGTATAATTATGGTTTCAGTCAACTGCTGTGTACAGGCTGCCCGGAGAAGGATAAGGGATAAGCCTGAAATGTTTCTTTTTCAATTGCCAAATATGGATATGTCTAATTTCAAGACCTTCCCAGAGTAGATATTTATACCGGCCTTTCTAGGAAGAAAGCTGCCAAGTGATCACGTTTTCCTATATCCGGGCACGTACATAAATACTGATTTAAAAAACTATTTGAATAAATTGATAATATTGAAAGAGAAGTAAAATTTTATTGGAGATGTTTTTGAGCTGGTCTGGTAAAAAATATTGTAGACACCACAAATTATATCCTCATTTAAAGACATCACTACTTATGTTAAAGCCACGGGAAAAGGAGGGGAGGAGTGGCGGAAGTGGAGAGCCTGGAGGTTTCAGAGACTAGAACTGGTGCTGAGTTTCCTTCATCTACAGGGAACATCATAGTGATCAGGATAACAAGATTTGATAATAAATAAGAAGAGTTTCAGAGGTAACGCAAACTTGGAAAAAGAAAACAAATGTATAAAGACTCAAAGGAAACAAGAGAGTTCTGTTTATTTGCATCTCCCTAGGAGTAAAAAGTGATTTTTAAATGCCTGAAGCACTGCCCACGTATCCCAGCTCACAGACATTGCATCTACAAAAATAATCTCTCAGTTGTATAAATATGCAGCACTTTAAAAGTAGTTATTTATCGTCATTTCAGAAACATTTTTTTCTCCTTGGACCTTAGAGCTCCGCACTTTTTGCATTTGTTAGATGTTTTAGAGCTCCATGAGAGGCCCAGACAGTCAAGTTCTTCATTGGGTTCTGGACAAAAGCTCCCAACCATGGTCACATTGATTCAGCCTCTTTCAGGGGACTGAGATGGCCTCAACCCCCGCCCCACAGACACAAGGCCAAGGAGAGGGGTGCATTTATATCAGCCACGGGTCACTCTGCCAATTGCAGCCACCTAACAATCTGCATCTAGAGCTGGGGACACGAAGGCATCCACGAGGACACATTATTTTCAAATTAAAGATCATAAAAGCACAAATCTACAAGGTGTATTAAACACATACAATTACAACAGCAAGTGAAAGACCCAAAATCAGATTGTCTTCATTCCAATATTGACACAAACCCTATTTAATAAGGTAGCTGCTTTTAAAGCCATCACAGGACCTCTAGCCTCCTGTTTTTAGACTTTCCCAGTGACTCTAGAGCACTGCCTGCCCAGAGCTGTTTCCACTTGCCTCAGGGCGACTGCTGAGACCTAATGATTCAATTACCCAATCACAGGATATGAATGACTGCAAATCGTCCTGCCCTAATGGATTATGAAGATAATCAGTGCTGGAAACAGGCATATAAAGTGATTAAAAAAAATAAAACCCTAAAGTCAGAATGGCACTTCTGAAATTCATTTGGGGAGATTATTAAAAAATACTTCAAGTCCTTTATACTGGCCTGGAGGGAGAAACAGAACATTAAAAACGTCATAAAAAATAAACCTAGACAAGAACAAAATCAACAATAAACAAGTAAGAAACAGAACTACAAAGTTAGGTCGGGAAGCAAAAGGTTTTAGAGCCAGATAAGGAGAAGAGAGAGAAACAATTCACAAAATTTGCCGTCACTGGCGGGGGATGAGGGGAATTAAATACATATTCAAGTCTTTCCAAAGGTCTTTTGGAGACAACTGAAATCATTTAAAATCTCTGTGGCCATTCTGGTCCACATCAGGAGACGGTGTCTTTGAGCTTGGAGACGATTTTCTTGTCTTTCACTCTTCGGTTCTGAAACCAAATGGTCACTTGTCTCTCAGATAGGTTCGTGGCAGCCGAGATCCGCCGCCGCTTGTCCTTGTTAATGAACTTGTTAATGGCATACTCGTTCTCCAGTTCTTTGAGCTGCAGTTTGGTGTAGGGCACCCTCTTCTTCCTCCCCCGACGGTAGACACACATGTCTGGCTGATTTAGAGCTACATCCCCTGGTATAAAAAACAGCACGGGAAAAATTAGACTGCGGTGTATGGAGCACCAGCTCCGGGGGAGTGTGTGCGTACGTTTGGAGGGGGTACAGGGAGTATAGAGAGCCAGGCTGTTTACACTTTATTATTTATACAGATATATTATTTAAACGTATTAGAGAAAGATTATTTACACTTCAAAGTCAAGGCCAATTTGATGGATCATCTTGGTTTCTCCAACCGGCATTTTAACAAGCCTGCAAGTTTATGGCGTGGTTAGTGGGGACGCTCATAAGGACAGTTTCTGCAAGTGCCGGTTGCGCACAAACATATACAGATATAGAAAAAAATCCAGGCTGTTTGTTCAAGCTTTGATTTCTTGTGCTCCTGTGTTTGGAGGTGTGAGCTCTTAGAAGCTTTAGTGGTCACTCTGGGGCAGTAACGTTCTTGAAAAGTGGGGCCCAACTTTGTGACACCTCTTTGGGGAGGAGGGGCCGAGGCCTGAGCAAAGGGCATGCAAAGACCCTCAACTTTAGAAGAAAAACAGGCCTGTGCCTGCACACAAGACGAAAAGGGTTGTGAGAGGTAGTTTAAATCAAAGGAGGAATTTACAGATTTCACCTGAAGTCGACAAACTGTTGCACTGGGTTAACCCTGGTTGGGCGAGGACGACAGGAGCCCACCCCTAAGCAGGGGCATGCACTCCTAGTCTTGTCTTTTCCTTCTCTCCTTCCCGCCCCTTCTTCCCTCCCTCCCCACTTCCCTTCTTCCCTCCCCCTTTTTCCAACGTCCCTACCTGGAAAAGATGATTTCCAAAAGTGGGAGCCCTGTGGCTGGTCCTTGGCACAGTACACCTGGCTGTTCCACCCGTTAGCCAGTGTCCAGGACTGGTAGCCCTCCATGGAGATGTACGCCTCGTGCCGAGGCTCCCCGGAGCCGAAGGTGGACACCATGTCGATGTAGCCAGGCACGTGCTGGTAGGGGCTCGTGTAGCCCTGGTAGAAGGACACTTCCTTGGCCCGCGCGGGCACCTCGTTGGCCGGTACGCTACTGCTTGCCAGACCCGACACGTCCATGTACTTCTCCACCGGGAAGCCCCCCAGCGAGGCGTGCGGCGACGACTTGAGAGCGTTTTGCTGTAAGCCCACGCCGTGCGACATGCGGCAGCTATAGTAGCCGTTGCCGAAGTGGTAGCCGTAGCCCAGGGTCGGGGCGCCCGGCGGCGCTGCAGCGGCTGCGCCGGGCGCCGGGCACTCTTTGGCCGAGGGAGCCTCGGGGCGCGCTGCGACCACAGCCGAAGATGACGACGACGAGGCGGAGCCCGCGCGCTCAGAGGTCCCCGGGTAGGCGAAGCCAGAGGCCGCCGCGGCCGCCGCTGCCGCCGCCGCCGCCGCCGCGGCCGCACGCCCGGAGTGTGTCCCGGCGAACACTGGCGCTGAGAGGAAGCCGCGACACTGGCCCGGCGCCGCCGCCGCCACGGAGGAGGAGGACGAGGAGGAGGCCGGGGCCGCCCCCGCGGCCCCGCCGTCCGCCCGCAGCCCGTCCATGTCCCAGCTCCCGGGGCGGCTCATGGCCCGGCCTGGCCCGGCCCTGGCCCTGGCCCCGGCCCCGCGCAGGACACCATGGCGCGGCGCGCCTCCTCCCTCCTCTCCTTTCTCTCTCGGTCTCTCGCTCCCGCCCTCTTCCTCTCGCCCTCTCTCCCTCCGCGAGCCTCCCGCCTCCCGCCCGCCCGCCCTCCAACAGGTTAGCTCATCGCGGGACGTTTATAAAAACGAAGTTCAGGTTGGGAGGGGGCCTGGGCCGGTCGGGGGGCCGCCTCCCTCCCCGAGGGCTCCCGCTCCAGGCTGTGCCATTGGCTGCGCGGGGCCACGTGGGGGTGGGGGCGCGGGAGAGCCTGGCTCCTGGCCTGGGCCCCGCCAGACCCACCCACCCCGGCCCCCACCCCTCCCCAGCCCCCACCCCTCCTCTGCCCCTTGCGCAGCCCACCTCCCCTTCCCGCCCTCCCCCGGACCCAGGCGTTTGCGCCGCAGCCACCCCCACGAGCTGATTGCGCGACCGCCCATCCTAGGCCCTGTCTGCGACTGAGGCGGGCGCCGAGGCCTGCGCCTTGTCTCGGCCACGGCTGCTTTTGCCACCTCTCCTCGGCTCCCCGAGCTGCACAACTACGTGAAGGCGAAGGACAGAGATGGTTAGAATGAGGTGAAAACAGACCGATTTTTGATCCTGTTGCTTAATCCCTCGGATTAGCTGACCTAGACTCCAAACCCGGAGGAGCTAATCTTCCTTACCTTGCTACGGGGCCAAGGCATTTCACGCATGTTATTCCAGGGGATCCTCCGAATTAAGACAAATTGGAGCAGATCTTTCCTATCCCCACACGCTGTCCGTTGGAAAATGCCCACGAAGTGACCGTGGGGCCGGGCGCGGAGACTTACGAGTAAATCAAGCAGACGAAAAGACCTGGCTTGGGAGCGGCGAACCTGACGGTATGCCCCAGCGAGAAAAGTCCAGATGCCTGGTCCACGCTATTCGCCTCTACACTCCTCCTGAGCTGGGCTCCCCAGCCCTGGCGCAGCCTCCGCGGCCCGCAGAAGGACCGAATGGAGTGGGCCGAGAGAAAGCCACTCCGCCGCCGCCACGAAACTACTGCGCTTCTCCTGCAGCCGACCGGCCCCTTGCATTTTGCAGCCACCACCCACCCCCGCCTGTTACTCACACCAATTAATTGAAAACTTCACTTTCCCAGGGACCTTTGTTTCGCTTTCTTTTCCAAGCTAACTACAGAGAACTGAGAGAGGCAAATTAAGAAGGCGGTTTTTCCAAGCAAAGTTGGGGCTTATGAGAATAGCAGCCGAGAGCAACCAGCAACCGAGTCTGACTTCGAGGGGGTAGAATGGGCTCCAGGAAGCCCGCCAGGGTGTCAGGGATCACAGCCCTGGCCCCTCCTCATCCCTTCCTGCCATTCCTCAGCCATAGAGCCCCAGCCCACCATCCTCCATCTTAGCCATTAATGGGGGGCTCGTGTGAGTCCTGAGGTGAATTTAAGGCTCCAACTTAGAAGCAACATTACATTCAATGAGCCGAGGGTGCTGGGGTGGCTCTGGCAGCCCTCAGAGCAAGCCCATTTGGTTCTGTAGTATCAACTCCCCAGGCCAGCCCATCTCCAAGAAAATTGCTCTCCTGAGCCTGTGATTCCTGAGGCCAGCTAGTCACCTACCCCGCTGTTCCTCGACCCAAGACAGGAGCTGGATGGGGCAAGTAGAAGAGCCAGGGAGACCCTCTTGTCTGGCCTGGCATTGCAGGGTGGGCTGCTGGTGTTGAGAGTGTTGACACGCAAAATGCAGTAACCATAAAAGGCTCAAATAAAGGGGAAAGTTATGAGAGGGGCACTGGAAAGGAAAAGCAGGAGAATTTGACCTTTTTGAAGTCCTAGACGTGTTCATGATCAAATTTGAGATGGCGGGGGGGGGGGGGGGGGGCGAATGGCTAAGCTGGTGAGAACAATTTTGGCTACTTGAGAGAAGATAACAAAAGTTAGTAAGGAGAGCTGGATTGGCATTTTAAAAACACCAGTCAGGGACAGGTGACAAAGTTGCTTACTTTTTGGAAGAGTTGGGCTGGGTCCTCTTTACCCAACAATTTTGGTACCAAACGAATCATGGGATGCCGCCCTGAAATGCTCTTATTTTTCATTTCCCTTTCTTTTTCTCAGAAGGAGAAAACATGGAGATACTTTTAAATTTTTTTCTGTGACCTCAAAAAACAAATTCATTGAAATATTTCTAAGACATAACTGGAACCAACGAACTTTCAGTCTGTTAAAACTAAATGTCTCTCTGATTTTGTGCCCTGAAACTTCTGTGCCATTTTCTATCTGATAAATATATTTTAATGACCGATGTGATAAAAAAAATGAACAAAGTGAAATTAAGATAGGAAGAAAGAACTTGTCAAGTTTTGCTGATTTCTGACAGCCCTTCACTTTTGGCTTAGTTTTCCGTGCAGCAAATTAAGTTGTGCAGGACTGGAAGAAAGTCTGAATTAGTGCTCTGGTTGAAAGGCACTTCTCAATGGTGGCCCTGCCCTTCAGTAGGCTTGTGGGACTATCATAGGGCTTGGGGTTTCTCTGCCCATCCTAGTGAGTGTTCAGAGACCAGGGAGGGTTTGCACAATAAGGAGCATTGCCTCTTGCTATCCTGTGGCTTAACCTGCTTCCAGCTCACCCTTCAGGGTTCTGGCCCTGGGGGAAGGGATTCCCCTAAGGAAAGAGGCTCTGACTGGACCCTGTGAGGGTCCCTAAACCCAGCACCCTAGGGCAACAGCTGTTATTGAATCATAGGGCTGTGTTTAAGTACCAGGCAGTCAGGGCTGCTTTGTTTATGAACTAAGACGACACACCAAGGGTGGTAGGTATGGGAGGAATTTTCAAGCTGAATTTGCAGAAACATTTCATTTAGCTTGTATATCCTGTGTCCAAGCTGATTTCAGGTTTAAACTGAATGGGAATAATTTTATTTAACTGGCCAGGAGCACAGACTTGTGTTTGTGTGTGGGTGTGTTATGTTGGGGCTTTAACAACAGAAATGGTCTTTGTTAAATGAGAATCTTTTGCAACCGGAAATTTCTCCAAACGTTGATGTGTTATTCAGTGAAACCAGTTTTGTCACCTTTCTTGGTTTTGGTAGAAACTCAGGATAGCCCTCATTGCCCAAAGTCTCTACCGGAGAGAGAATCAGATCAGCTCTGCCTGTCCCATTACTTGCTCTTCTCCCTGCTTTCCCAGCCCGAGCACTCTTTTTGGGAATCAGTGTTCTCCAAGTCACATTCTCTCCTTTCCTCCTGGCAGATGATCTTTCCAATCATGTCCCTGTCCTGGGTTCTGGAATGGGTAGATGCAGGATGCGATTTAGATTTATTGAAGAATATAAGTTCCTCTGCTTGCCAAGACAGCAATGAGCTCAATTAACCACATAATCGTTGGCCATTAGGGCCAGGACAACAATCGCAGGGTGCTATCAGAGGGGGGTCCCGGGGACTCCTTTGAAAGTGTTTTCCTTGATTGCCGCACCAGGAAGTGCAGGATACCCTCCTAATTAACTTGTAAGAAGCCAAAAATTCAGTGTAGAAATAAAGTCTTAATTCCAAAGTAAAGTCTTAGATCGAGCGGAACTGGCTGGATAGTGTTCTTAACCAAGACTGTGTGCTGCCAACTTTGGAGTTAATTTTCCCTCTGGAGGCAATACCCAGTTTCACTCAGGCTGGAGATATCAAAAGGATTAAAAAAACAAACCCAGGGTGAAGAAAGGGGTCTCCAGGAAAGCCAGACGGTGGAATCGGGAGTTTGGGCACTTTCTATGTCTGAGATGTAGTCCGTTTGGATTTAACAACACAATTAGGCTTTATTAAATGTAAATTGTTTGCAACAACAACAACAAAAACCTCTCTCCAAACCCGAAGTGCTATTTGGCAAAACCAGGTTTGCCTCCCGCAGGGCAGCGGGCCCTTGTTTGGGATGGAGAGAACGCCTCCAATCCTGGCGGGAATTAAACACAGCGAGGGGCTTCTCTCTCCGAGAAGTCCTGATCTCACCGCGAAGGCGGCGCCGGAGGGTGGGCCCAGAGCCGGAGGACCAGCTAACTTGTTGCTTTTTTCCCAAAACAAAAGCTGGGACCGCCAACAATTGTCTGCTGTTTTGTCGGACATCTCCAGGTGTGACATTGTCCTCGAGACATACTTCTCTAGCAATATCATTGTTAACTAAGGTCCACTAAGTGCTCACTCTGTCCGCCCTTCGAGATGAAAGAAAACAAATGTCTCTCTCTCTCTCCTGCAGAGCCCTCTGTCTCTGGGGAGTCCGCGTGTGGTCACGGGCAGGGCGAAGGGATGAAGGTCAGGGAAATGCCTAACCGCGCAGGGGCAGGCGGGGCGGGCGGCGAAGGGAGGGAGGCGGAGCGGCCAGGGCTCAGGCTTCGCTTCCCCGCTGGGCGGCGCGCAGTTCCCCAAGCCTGGCGCTAGATGTCCCTGCAAGTTCTCCTGTCACGTCTGAGGGCGCACGAGCTTCAGGCAAGCAGCGGGTCTGGGTAGCCCAGAGTCCAGGGAGAAAGTACCCCTCCCATTCCCCACTTCCCAACCCCCACTCCCTACCCATGGCCATCCCTGGTGGGGCGCAGGATTGCAGGAGGAAGGAGAAGGAGAAATAGAAGCAGCCAGAGAGGCCCAGAAGAGACAGAGCGCGCGACGCCCGCCAGCCGGGGGATGGCAGCAAAAAGTTGCCAGTACTGAGTCAGCCTGGAGTCGCCAAATCTGCATCTCCCCTTATAAACCGAAACCTCCGAGCCGTGGGGACATCACTTACCCTAAAGAAAATGTGCCCGGGGTGGGCAGTCCGGGCTCTAGCCGTCCTGCTGTCCCACCACACCCAGCGGCCCCAGTCCTTGAGCGAGCTTCTGTCCCGACGCGGGCCCGGGCGGTTTTGGCCCCAGGGCCCCGGAACCGTTGGCGCGAAAATGGGAGCCAGACCTCGTGGACGCGCGTCTCCGCCGCAACTCCGGGTTTACCGGCGCCCCTCCTCCCCGGCGGCCTGGACAAATTTTTATTACCTTCAGTCGAAGGCCAAAAGTGTTTATCACTTCACCTCGGAGGACCCGCCGCTGCTCAGAAACAAATATTTAGTCTGGAGGCCTAACAACAACAACAAATTAGGCCTCTTTCATGTAATTTCTCCTATAGAGCAGAAAGTGCTTTTCAGTCCATTTGGAGAAAATCCTTCCCGCACCCTCACCCCCAATGCATCTTAAAAATTCCTGCCAAACCACGCGGGCATGGATTGGATTCTTGTCTTTTTGAAGGAGTCTTGTATCTTGGTATTGGTTAGGAGGCCTTCATGGCCCCGAGGCTGCGTCTAAAGCCGGGGACATTTTCACAGGCCTGTTCCCAGCCTTCGCCTGAGCATTCTGGGAGAGGTGCACCATTTGGGTATTTCATTAATAATCACCAGCAGAACCGTGTTGATCTCACTACCCTTATCCAGGCTCAAAGTTGTTGAGGTAGGCCCATATTTAAAGAAGACATATGCAAAATGAGAAAATCAACTAAAAATGCTGCCTAAAGCTTTAAATATATTACAGCGTGGATATTATCAGAGACAAGTTTAAAATCCTGAGCAAGTCCTCCAACCTCCCTACGTGGAAGGTGTCCCACCTCTGAAAAAGGGATAATAGAACCCATCTCTGGAGTTGCTGTGAGCTTTAGAGGAGATAATATATGTAAAAAGCACTTGTAATTTCAGAGCAAAAGCTACATATGTTGGTCAATATACTACCAGTAGGTGTAGAATCTGAATAAAGAGGCATTAAATATTGTAATGGAATGTTCACTGTCTCCCGTGAAACACTGTCTGCTAACTTCAGTTTAGTGAAAAATTATAGGAGTCTTTTACTGTGAGTAGTTTCCCTGACATGGTCTTGAATATACGTAATAAACATGCTAGAATACGCAATATCAATGTTATTTAAAAGGCGCAAAATAGTTTTCAAAACCACTAATGAATAAAGGTGTCGCCGAGAAATGGTGTTTTCCCTTCTTCAACAGACTAAGGTCGGGTTTGGCGCAGGCTTTGGGACCAGAGGCGCGGTGTCCCAGATGAAGGGAGGAAGTGAGAGACCCACCGGCTGCAAGGAGAAAGGAATCGCCGTTTGCGCTCCAGCCCCCAGCGGCGGCTTCTGCGACTGAAAGCTGCTCACAGCCGCCGAAACCGCGAGGAAAACAGACGGGGGCGCCAAACGACAGCAATAAAGACATCTGCGACTTCCGCCCGGTCGCGCCTCCGCCGGGTTCCTTCTCCCGCCAGGGCCTTGGCCCCCCACAGAGCGGGTCCTGGACCGAGGTGTCCTATTCAGTCCCCAAAGCAAGAGGGACTGGCGGGGGGTACCCTTCCCAGGTTTCTGGGACAGCGATTGCCTTTCGCTGGGCGCGGCCTGCCAGGAGTGGCGGAGCTGGGCTCCCTGACTGTGGAGCAGGGAAGGAGAGGTGGGGGCATCCACAAAGCTGAGCTCTGAGCGCATTAATGGCCAGAAAGCCGGCGCGAGGAGGGCTCATAGTGCTTGGAGTAGGATGGCCTCTGGGGCAGGGGCAGAGGTGGACGCCAGGTCAAGTCCTCCTCCGGGTTCCCGACGCCCACTCTGTGTCCCCTCTCTCACCTCCCCAGCCACTGCGTGCCTATCCAGCTTTCCATTTCTCACTTTGGGCAAAAATTCCGTTTATTACTTTAAAGAGGTGGAATTGATTTTCTAAGCAAAGCTCGCATTGTTGAAATAAGTTGGCGCCGATGGGAACAGGAGAGAAACTTTTGGCATTGACTATGTGTATAAATGTATATAAATACACTTCACACCTCGCCTCCCCTTACATTCCTGACGCGCCCCCAGCGGGTCCAAGGTTAAAAGGAAAGCGCCAACAGAGAGATGGGCAAATAGATCACGGGTTTGCCCCTTACATACCCCGATGTGCTGGGTGTGGCAGCAGGGAGGAAAGGGGGGGCTTGGGTTGGGGTCTGGGTTGGCGCTGAGGCGGGGATGCAGGACCCGCGCCCAGCGCCCAGATTGCCAGGGTCTGTCGGCTGCTTCGGAAGCTCGCAGGCCGGACCTCAGCGTCCTGTCCCTCTCCTCTCCTGTCCCCGCTGGTGGCCGAGGATCTCGCCCCTTGGGCTGCTGGCGGCCGGCCGGCACAGTGCATTGGGGGTCTGGGCAGGGTGGGGCGCAAGCGCGGGAGGAGACGCGCAACGGCCTTGGGTGAAGATTGATCTTCTTTAAAATGGTTGCCACCGGCGTCATTATGACCATCAAAGTTATCGCCAAGAGCCTCAGCCGCCAAGCTCAGGCCGCGAAGAAGAGCAGCAGCAAGGCTGGTCCGCGACTCTCCACGCCCGAACACAGCACGGGGACTACCCGGGGCGGCAGGTAAGAGGCTGGGGCTGGGGCTGGGGCTGGGGTGGGGGAGGGCGTAGGGAAGGAGGGAAGGGAGAAGGGCAGAGTCGGGAAGGGAGGGCAGCGGGATGGTAGGGGAAGGAGGCTAAGTCTCTTCTTTCCTCCCTTGACCTCGAAGCCGGCAACTTTGCCATGAATAATTCGATTTGAGGAGGGAGGGGGAAAGCTGGCAACGTAAAAAGTGGATTTGGGGCAGCCCATATGGCGCTGTAAATCGCGACTGTGTTTAAAGTTAGCTGTCGAATTCTGCTATGAAATCGTCCAGCCGAGTTCATTTCCCCCAGGGAAAATGCATAGGCGAGAAGCCTATTCATCAGCAGGATTATAGAAGTAGAAAATCCGGGACTTCAAGTTCAGAACTCACTCTGCAAACGGTGTTAAAAAATCAGAGAGGACCTAATGATTTCCGTTTGGAGGCACGGGCCCAACACACCTCCCCAGCCACGTAGCAGTAAAGTGCTTTCAAAACTCTGAGATATTTCTCTCTCTCTCTCTCTCTCTGCTGGACTGGGAGGAGAGCAGCCAGGCTGAGGCAAAGAAGTGGGGGAGAGAGAGAACTCGGCGTTCTATTTGTTAAATAAAATACATACTTGGTTCTGAAATTCGAAAGATAAGTAATTCAGACAGGAGCGCAAGGTCTTCTCCTTACGCAACTCTCCCTACATCCTCCCCCTTGTCCCCCCCCACCCCCTCCCGCTTGTAAATGTAAAAAAAAACCAACTTCCCGACGACCTACTCTGGAAAATCAAAGCATTATCTATTATTTAACACGTATCTGTGTCCGAGGAAAAATGAGGAAGGCGCTGCATGATTAGGACCTAAGGGGCAACCCAGCAAACTGAGAGCGTAATGATGCCCCTAAATGAAGGGGGAAATGTGCCGCGGCGCGCTCTATTAATCAGACTGTCAATTTCACCCCCGAGGCCAAACCCCCGGGCGAGCAGAACCGGCTCTGAGCGGGCAAAGGACCGGAGCCTTCCTCCTCACTTCTTGTCTCTTCTCGCCTCCTACCTGGATCTATTTGTCTGCTCTGAAGCCGCCTTCATTACCCACTGACAGGAGCGTGTATTTATTTGCTTATAAACCTGTTACAATAAATGATTATTCGAACGGCGTCATTCGTACCTTAATGACGAGCGAGCGCTACTTTTTGATGAATGACATCTCGGGCTCGGAAGGATGTATGGGTCATTTTGACCAGTCATTCCCTCGCTCTGGCATCCCACAATTTTTCCGCCTCCTTCCAAAAGAGATAATAATATTTAGAGGCGCTCGCTGGGGCTGAATGAGAATTAGCCGTAGGCGCAGCCCATCATTAGGACGGGACGGCCGGGCCACTGTGACATTTTTTAGAAAGCTGAGATGATGGAAAGAATAAGAAAAGAGATGATTCTGATGGAGAGAGGGCTGCACAGCCCCACGGCCGGCAAGAGGTTCTCCAATTTGTCGGACTCGGCTGGCAATGCTGTACTCGAGGCCCTGGAAAATTCGCAGCACCCGGCTCGCCTCAGCCCGCGCCTGCCGTCCGCCCCACTGCACGGCGCTCTGGGAGACCTCCCTGCCAAGGGCAAATTCGAAATAGACACTTTGTTCAACCTGCAGCATCCCGGCAGCGAAAGCACCGTCTCCTCCGAAATCTCCTCCGCCACCGAGGGCCGCAAAAAGCCGGGCCATTATTCAGAGGCGGCCGCCGAAACGGACATGAGCAGCGACGTGGAGGTGGGCTGCTCGGCGCTGCGCTCCCCCGGCGGCCTCGGCGCCGCGCCGCTCAAGGAAAACAATGGCAAAGGTAATGGTGCCTCCGGCGCCGGCGCCGCGTTCTCCAGTCCCTTCCTCCCTGTTCCTCCGCGGCCCCTGCCGGCCCTTCCTGGTGCCTTTGCCCCTCTCAGACCCTCCGAAAGCAAGCTGCACCCAGCTGGCTCAGGCGGGGGCGGGACGCAGGCGTGGGACCGTGCCCCCTGCTTCTGCTCCTTGAGCCTCCCAGCGAGGCGCAGGCCTGGGGCTCCAGGCCCGGCCAGCCGCCTACCCTCCCTCTTGAGTCCTAGAAAACGTTTCCGCGCGCCGGTCTAAAAGCCCGTGCGAGCCGACCGCCCCTAACCAGCCGCTGAGTCGCGCTAGGGGAAGGGCTCCCTGGCAGCCGCTCTGAACTCCGCTGCCTCCAAGCCTCCAAGGCCAACTGGATGGGGCATTCTGAGTAAGTTGTAGGGAGCCTCTCTGGGCGCCTCTGGGAGACCCGCTTGGGTCAGCAGGAGAAAGCGGGTTGAAAGTAGTGTCCACTCCCTTAAGGTTCCTGTTTGAGCTGCTGCTGTCTTTGGAATCAAAATATTTTTAACCAAACCCAAAAGACTGTCGAAGCTTAGAAGCCGTACAGAAAGCCGCCCTGCCGTCTCCAGACCATGGCGAATCCAGAACTTCCCAAACGGCGCCTGGATATAGACATTTTCCCTTGGCCAATTTTCCTCCTGAGTTGAAATTTTCCAATTATTGGGGGAAAAAAAAACCCCTCCCTAATTGAGTTCCTATTATTTGGTTATGAAGGGCTCCCCAAACTTTATTGATTCCATTAACGGCAGCAATTTGTAAGCATGACAGACCCCATCAATTCAGGCAGCACCTCGCCTTCCTCTCGCGGCTTCCCCCATCCGCGCGCAGCCCCAGCGTGAGGATGTTGGCCCAACAGTGACTCCTGCTCTGTCGGCCGTTTGTTTGCCAGGGTACGCGGAGAGCAGCTCGGCCGGGGGCACGACGACATCTGCGTCGGGCTCCGGCCTCGGCAGCCTGCATGGAGGCGGCGGCGGCGGGAGCGCGGCGCTGGGCGGCTCCAGCTCTGGCGCGGATCAGGTGCGGCGCTACCGCACGGCGTTCACCCGCGAGCAGATCGCGCGCCTGGAGAAGGAGTTTTACCGGGAGAACTATGTGTCGCGGCCCCGCCGGTGCGAGCTGGCCGCTGCGCTCAACCTGCCCGAAACCACCATCAAGGTATTGATTCCAGCGCGAGCCTGTTCTAGCTTCCCCCGAGACGTCTGGGTTGATTTTTGTTTTTCCTTTCTCCTTTCTGGGTGGTTAGATTTAGCTGAGGGCCTGGAAACCCGTGGGGGAGAGTCATCAAAGAAACTGGCATATTTATTTCTCAGCTGCCAAATTCGACGTGTTGGCCGGCCTGGCTGACCTGGAAAGGCCTCGGAATGGCGGAGCCTACGCCGCAAACGCGCGCCTCTGCTACATTCTGTCCGGCACCTGTCCAGGTGCCCTCGCCCATCTCCATCGCCCACTTTCCCCTCAGCGGCGAAGCCGGCTGGTCTTCGCTCCTCTGGCTCGAACCAGAGGTGAAACTTTGCATTTGCTCTTGATCTTGAGAGATTTATTTTTCACATAAGTCGTTACACCACGGAGAAAAGGATACTGTATTTTAAAAATCGATTGCGTTGAGAAAGTAGTTTCCTAAACATTTTCCTCCTGGGCAACGAGAAAAAAAGCAGCCTCCTGGGGGGAAAACGCAACGAAATCGTCCTTATTTATATATCTTTAGGTGGTTAATTTTATTATACGTCGGGAAGAGAGAACCAGGAGGTTGGGCGACTTGGTGAACACTTGACGGAGGATCCCACACCCTAGAAAAAGCAAAGAGGAAACTCCACGCGATAGGGGAGGGGTGTGGAAGTCTCCCTTCGGTTTGGTCAGGCTTTCTTTAATTTGGAGTTGTGACGAATGATGTCTTCATTAGATACTGTGTTGGGAGGGGTTGAAAAGTCCCCTTTCCAGTTTAAGAGGATATTGCTCCCGCCACTTATTTGAGGCAAACGATTCCAACAAAATCAGCCCTCAATATCAAAATCGGACCCGTGCCCCTCAGGGCAGGTCCCTGCAGCCAGAGGACTCAAGACCTCGCGCAGCGACCTTTTAGAAAAGCTGTGGCGGCAGCCTCTCTTAAAGGCGGCCTAGAATCCCCGCGCAAATCCTGGGATTGCGAGACGGATGCTCAGCGAGGCCGGGCACCAGTGGGTGGCGGGAAGGAGAGGAAAGGTTGGGTTGGGACGAGAAAACGCAGCAGAAAGTAAGGGAGCAGAAGCCCCAGGAGCTGCCGAGGTCAGATACAGGGGAGAAGACTCTTTTCGCTGAGAAGGGTGTGCCCACGCGGTCCACACGGCCGCCCATACTATCCCAGCTGGGAGAACAGAGGGGACCCGGGGCTAGGCCGGGTCTGAGGGGAGTAGGCCAGGCCCTTCGGAGGTCCGGGAGGGGCGAGGAGGCCCAGGGCGGGGCTGGGGTCACTGGGAGCTCCCTAACTCGGTCCACGGCGCGCCTCCCCCCGCAGGTGTGGTTCCAGAACCGGCGCATGAAGGACAAGCGGCAGCGCCTGGCCATGTCATGGCCGCACCCGGCCGACCCCAGCTTCTACACCTACATGATGACGCACGCGGCCGCCACCGGAAGCCTGCCCTACCCCTTCCACTCGCACGTGCCGCTGCACTACTACCCGCACGTGGGCGTCACAGCTGCGGCCGCGGCCGCTGCGGCCTCTGGCGCAGCGGCCGCGGCCTCCTCGCCCTTCGCCACTTCCATCCGCCCGCTGGACACCTTCCGTGCCCTCTCGCACCCCTACTCGCGGCCCGAGCTGCTGTGCAGCTTCCGCCACCCGGGCCTCTACCAGACGCCCGCGGCCGCAGCGGGGCTCAACAGTGCGGCCTCGGCCGCGGCAGCTGCGGCCGCTGCGGCTGCTGCGGCCTCCTCGGCCGCCGCGGCCGGGGCGCCCCCCAGCGGTGGCTCCGCGCCCTGCTCGTGCCTCAGTTGCCACAGCAGTCAGTCGGCGGCGGCGGCCGCAGCAGCAGCCGCGGCGGCCCTGGGCTCCCGGGGGGGAGGCGGCGGCGGCGGCGGCGGCGGCGGGGGCGGCGCGGGGGCCGCCGGGGGCTCGGACTTCGGCTGCAGCACCGCGGCGCCGCGCTCGGAGAGCGGCTTCCTGCCCTACTCAGCCGCGGTGCTTAGCAAGACCGCCGTGAGCCCGCCGGACCAGAGGGACGAGGCGCCGCTCACCAGATAACTACGTCGCCGCCGCCAGGGGGCCATGCCCGCCGCTCGGAGGGTGCCCGGGAGTCCCCTAAGCGCCCCCCGCGCTCTCTGTGCGCCCACGTGCCCTCTGCGCGCTGCCCGCTGCGAAGTTTGTCGCCAGGGGGCGCCCCGGAGCGCGAGGCCGAAGGGAACCGGTCCCCATTTGGGGGGCGCGACGGCCCGGCGGGCGTCTCACCAAATTTTCTATTTTTGTATTTACTACCCAGCCTCCTCCCTTCCTCAAAGTATGTTTCCCGCCGCCCAGGCCCCACTTCCCGCCTCTGTCCTGAGCTCTTGGTCTCCCCGAAGACAATCCCCCCGCCCCCAAACTGGTCTTCTGGGGTCTCCGGCCCTGGGGTGACAAGGCTGAAGCACGTGGCCAGAAGCAACGGAGAACCACAACAAAGAGCGGGGACTGGTGTGCGCTATGCTTTGTGCGGGAGGAAGAGTCACCCCTGAGGTTCCTGCTGCTCTTTTTCTTCCATCCTTTCTTTTCTTTAAACGAGGGTGAGGGGAGGTGGCCATTTTTCTCTCAGCCTGAGCTTGTTAGGGGCCCTCTCCGAGGAGGGCGGGAGAATGGAGGTTTGAGGAGGAGGTCAGGGAGCAGACGGAGAGCGCGGGCGGCCGCGGGTGTTGGTGAGAGTGTTTCTGTGCGCGCGCGAGGCCGGTGGGTCTGCGGCCGCCGTCGCCGGGAAGGACGAAGCCGAGGTGGGAAGAGGCGGCCGTCTCGCCTCCTCTCTCTCGGCGCACCACCGTTCTCTCTTTTGATCTTTGGTTTGGGACGCCGTCTTGCGTGTCTTATGCAAAAAGTAATGGCTAATGAGGTTGCCACAGCCAGGCCAGGAAAGGAAAGGGAAACGGAGGGAAGGGGAGGGCGAGATTGACAGACCGCTGTAGTATTGGGAGAAGCGTTTTCGGCTGTTTTTTCCAACTACCGGGTTCCGCTGCATCTGGGAAATACTTGAATCTCTAGATAAATGATATTATCCTGAAGAATTTCCTTAGACACTTTTCTAAGT